>NC_064618.1:47466271-48716271 GCF_023898315.1 Schistocerca nitens | reverse complement strand
CTGAAGATCCTGTCCAACCGTCGCCAGTGGGGAGCGAAGACATCTGGAGCGCTAATCCCGGCCTCAGCATCTACCTGGGGACATGGGACGCCTTCGGACGGCCAGTGGATCGGCAGTTAGGGCGTCCTCAGGGTTCGACCCTCGGACCATCGCTGTTGCAGATCCGCCCCCAAGTAGGCGGTCCTGTCAGGATTACGGCTGAGCGATGGCGGCCCCATAGCGGAATTCCACGCTACAGCAAATTTCAACTCGATAAGTCACCGATTCGATGCCTCGCCAATTCGATGAACCAGGCAGGATAGGTGGCTGGTATCTGTACAGACCAGGGCGAGGTTGTTTTGACAGGACGCCTCAGGTGCCACGTACACCTCTTACCACAACGGTAGTGGACAATCCTGGCTAATGGAACTACCGCTGATCAGTACCGAGATAGGTCGGGTGACGAAACGCTATGCCAGCTGGTTACGACAAGCAGCGCAAATACAGCAACAAACCCATGTCTTTGCTTACGCCACTACGCCAATAATCGGATAAAAAATGTAAAACTCAAAGACAAGGGCAGTTTCATGAAGCGTTTATTAACAGATCTGTCAGCAGTAGCATTACTTATATCTAGCGACTAATTTCAAACTTTACTTCTTTTTGGTCATCAGTCTACTGATTGGTTTGATACGGCCCGCCACGAATTCCTCTCCTGTGCTAACCTCTTCATCTCAGAGTAGCACTTGCAACCTACGTCCTCAATTATTTGCTGGATGTATTCCAATCTCTGTCTTCCTCTACAGTTTTTGCCCTGTACAACCCCCTTTAGTAACATGGAAGTCATTCCCTGATGACTTAACTGATGTCCTATCATCTTGTCCCTTCTCCTTTCAGTGTTTTCCACATATTCCTTTCCTCTCCGATTCTGCGCAGAACCTCTTCATTCCTCACCTTATCAGTCCATCTCATTTTCAACACTCGTCTGTAGCACCACATCTCGAACGCTTAGTCTTTTCTATTCCGGTTTTCCCAGTCATGTGTCACAGCCATACAATGCTGTGTTGCAAACGTTCATTCTCAGAAAATCCTTCCTCAAGATCTATGTTTGATGCTAGTAGACTTCTCTTGGGCTGGAATGTCCTTTATGCCAGTGCTAGTCTGCTTTTGACGTCCTCCTTGCTCTGTCTGTTGTTTTCTATTTTGCTACCTAGGTAGTAGAACTTGTTAACTTCATCTACTTAATCACCACTAATCCTGTTGTTAAGTTTCTCGCTGTTCTCGTTACTCCTCCTCCTTTCTTCGATTTACTCGCAATCCAAATTCTGTACTCACTAGATTGATCATTCCATTCATCAGAGCTGTATTTCTTCTTCACTTTCACTCCGGATAGCAATATCACTGAACATTTTTGTACTTCTTTCTGCCATCAATCAACTGAAGTATTTCTTCTGTTACTCACGGTTTCTTCGCAGTTACCTTCTTTGTACCTGTGTTCTTCTTTTAAATTTCTGTGATTGCCCTTTTTAGAGATATCCAATTCTCTTCATTCTGTACTGCCTACTGAGCTATTCCTTATTGCTGTATCTATAGCCTTAGAGAAATTAAGGCGTATCTCGTCACTCCTTAATACTTCCGCATCGCACTGCTTTGCATATTGATTCTTTCTGACTAATCTCTTAAGCTTCAGCCTACTCTTCATCACTGCTACTTTCTGATCTGAATCTGGATCTGTTCCTTGGTACGCCTTACAATCTAGTATCAGATTTCGGAATCTCTGTTTCACCATATTGTAATCTAAGTGAAATCTTCTCTTATTATCCGGCCTCTTCCAGGTATGCCTTCCCATCTTGTGTTTCTTGCATTTAGTATTCGCTATTACGAGTTGAAATTTATTAAAGAACTCAGTTAGTCTTTCTCCTTTCTCAATCATTGTTCGAAGCCCACATTCTCCTCCACCCTTTCCTTCTACTCCTTGCGTTACAACTGCATTCAAGTACCCCGTGACTATTAGTTTCATCTCCCTGTATGTACTGCATTAACCTTTAAATATCCTCATATACACTATGTGATCAAAAGTATTTGGAAACATGGTTGAAAATGACTTAAAAGTTCGTGGCACCCTCCATCGGTAATGCCCGAATTCAATATGGTGATAGCCCACCCTCAGCTTTGATGACCGCTTCCACTCTCGCAGGCATACGTTCAATCAGGTGGTGGAAGGTTTAGGGAATGGCAGCTCATTCTTGACGGAGCGCTGCACTGAGGAGAGGTATTGTTGTGGTCGGTAAGGCCTGGCACGAAGTCGGCGTTGCAGAACATCCCAAAGGTGTTTTGTACAATTCAGGTCAGGATTCTGTGCAGACCAGTCCATTACAGGGATGTTATTGTCGTGTAACCACTACGCCACAGGCCGTGCGTAATGAACAGGTTGTCGATCGTGTTGAAACATGCAATCGCCATCCCCGAAATGCTCTTCAACAGTGGGAAGCAAGAAGGTGCTTAAGACATCAATGTAGACCTGTGCTGTGACAGTGCCACGCAAAACAACAAGGGGTGCAAGCCCCTTCCATGAAAAACACGACCAGTGGATCATGATACAATTTGGAGTTCCTGTGCGGAAACAGTGGACCTAGCGATGTTTAGGAGTGTGAATATCTCACGTACAGACGTATGACACGAGTGACACCCAATCACCAGAGCACGTTCGAAGTCTGTGAGTTCCACGGAGCGCCCCATTCTACTCTCTCACGATATCTAATGAGAACTGAGGTCGCTGATATGGAGTACCTGGCAGTAGGTGGCAGCACAATGCAGCTAATATGAAAAACGTACGTTTTTGGGGGTGTCCGGATACTTTTAATCACGTAGTGCACTTTCTCCATATCTTCAGCTTGTGACGTCAGGATGTATACCTGAACTATCGTTGTCAGTTTTGGTTTGATGTCGATTCTGATAAGAACAACCCTGTCTCTGAACTGTTCACAGTAATGCACTCCCTGCCCCACCTTCCTATTCATGATGATTCCTACTCCGGTTATACAGTTCTCTGCTGCTGTTGGTATTACCTTATACTCATCTGACCAGAAATCCTTCTCTTCTTTCGATTTCACTTTAATGAGCCCTACTATATCTATATTGACCCTCTGCATTTAGATTTTCAGATTTTCTAGCTTCCCTACCACGTTAAAGCTTCTGACATTCCTTGCCCCAACTCGTAGAATGTTATCCTTTCATTGGTTGTTCAATCTTCTTCTCATGGTCATCTCCCCCTTGGCAGTCCCCTCCCGAAGATCCGAATGGGGGACTATTCCGGAATCTCTTACCAGTGGAGAGATCGTCCTGACACTTTCAACTGCAGGGCACATGTCCTATGGGTAAACGTTATGTGTATTTAATGCAGTGGTTTCCACTGCCTTCTGCATCCTCTTGCAGTTGATCATAGCTGATTCTTCCACCTTTAGGGGCAGTTTCCCACGCCATGGACAAGAGTGAGCCCTGGGAGTCTGTCCGCTCGTCCGCCCTCTTTGATAAGGCCGTTGGCAGAGTGAGGGTGGCCGCTGTGATATTCGCTATTTTTGACTTCATTAAAACAGCAAATACGAGTAGTTAATACTTTCAGCCAGAAGGCAAATACTTGTTTATAAATAATGATTAATGTATAATGAGGCGTCGCATGGCGACGGTGGAATTTTCTAAATAATGTAATTCGTCGTCTTTGGGCGGCAATATAAACAGAAAAATACGGATAGATAAGCGATCCTTCACTATTTTGTTCGCTGGAGAACAAATGAAGCCTTGAGCGCTAAAGACTTGTACTGTTTTTCTCAAGTAAGACGGACGCAGATTTGCTGCAGTCTGATCTAATTTTTACTAAATGTATAAAAACGTGTTATGTCTAAGTTTGAGTGAAGTGTAAAGAACTGTTATAACTTACCGTGACGACGCACGAGCGACTCAGAGAAGACAATGGCTATATAAAAGAGCGCTCAATGGACATGATACGGACATAAAAATCTACCGTCATTGTAGTACTAAGCTCAAGGTACGATATATGTTTTAGTTATAATAAATATTTGTTCTGGGAATACTGAATCATTTAGCAGTGCTCATTCCTATTATCTCCTCAGTATTATTTTCATTTTAATTATGCATTTTTCTAATATTACAGACACCAAGATCAGCAGTTCAATGTGCGTGTTACATTGATAAAAAAAAACTGTTTTATCGTCTTCTTGCATCAGCTTTAATATTGAATTTCCCTTTTGTGTGATGTTACAGTTGTTTTTGCGCCCTTAAGAACTTTCTGGCCCCTTAGGAAATTGTTTTGTCATAACAATAACTTCACAACCGGGTATGATCGTATCTACGATCATGAAGTAATTAGAAAGACGATAACGCAATTTCTTAATCAATAGCACGCTAGTTGTGACTGCCTCAAGCCACGCGAAACTGCAAGTAAAAACTATTCACATCTCATAATGCAATATTTTATTACAATGGTCAATCCATGATTCTTACGCCAATTGTGATTGATAAAAACAGTAAGCTAAATCTCAATTTCCAACTTTCCACTGAATAACAACACCACTTTTATTTTGTAACATCACACCCCTTATGCCGGAAGTCTTCGACCGCCGATGCTGATTATTAATCAAAATTAAAACAGTGGCGGGATTCGAACCCAAGACGTAAGACGTTTCAATTATTATTCAAAGACGTTATCCCTAGACCACAAGTAGTCTGCTTTCAAATCTTCTAGGTTCATTTTCAAACCTGATCTACTGAGGCTGCACGCTGGGGCGTGACCTTAGTAATGAACACTGTACTTCATTTAAGTTGGTAGAATGAATGTCACAATTCGCACGTGCCTCGTAGCAGATCAAAATCAGAGTTTGTTTCACTTGCTAAGAGGCACGTAAAGATGCCGAATGGCGTAATAGATTCTCCCAAGCATCTCGCAATTTTTAATTGCAATAAGGCAATGGTTCTTGCAGGCCCTGGATAACGAGTAAACTCCCGCTTCACCATTTCCCGTACCTGTTAACTGGCTAAGAGATCTAGTGTTCTTTCTGGCCAGGGAAGTGCTTACACACCACGAAGTGCTCGCTCCGCCGCAGCAGCCATATGCGTTCGTGCACTGTCCTGCTGAAAAAGCGCACCACCTTTTTCCTGCCGAACAGCTCCGGAATGTAACCTAGGGAGCACTGGTTACTTTACACTGTAGAAACACCAAGTGTGACCCCGAGCTGTAGCTGATTCACCCTCCCCTCCCCACACCACACATCCTGGGATGAGACCTGAATCTCGCCGGCGAATGCACTCCGAAATACTGCCCATCAAGACTACGCCGTACCATGTACATCTACCACTCACATTCTGACAGAACCTAATCTCATCACTGAAGACAACAGAGCGGCCACTGCCCATCTTGAACCATGATTTATTTTCAAAGAATATTCTTAAGAATTTATTTTATTTACTAGCTATTCATCAAGAACATTAACACCTTCAATCACACTATGTAAGCATGGAAGTAGTTGCCAGGGAGTAACTGATGAAACCATAACCAAATTCCTTTTAACAAATGGGAATTTTATTCACTTTAATAGTGCCTAAAAGCATTTTTAAAAGAAACAGATTTCAAATTATAATCAGAAAGCACCCTCTAAATATCAAAGTTACAATTTTATTCAGAGGCAGAAAGAAACAAGTTTTGACTCTATGAGCTTTCAGGCAGAGAATCTTGCTTCTCCCTTTTGACACGGCCGTAGTTACGACCGCTCACAACAGCCTCTGAAATACTACACCGGTGCAAATCTGCAACACACCAGAAAACTTTAAGCTCGTAGGAGGGATGAAATTGTACAAAACACTAACAATTAAAATATTAACCTTGCCACCGAAACTGCAACTTGATTTTAACCTCTAAGAAAAGTCTTACGGTGAAAGGGTGGCAACTTTATATACTAAAATGATTTAAATAAAAGCCCATGAAATGCAATCTTATATAAAATTCTACAAGTTCGGCCAAAAGATAATTAAGATGCTCTACAGTACACAAATACCGCCCCTCAGGATCATAGGCAATAATATCAAAGTTACCAAAGATCAAAACATATTTCAGGTATTAGGCCGTTACACTTCAGGCAATAAATTCGTTAACATACGAAATCCGACAAACATGACAGAGGCAGCTACTAACGTACGGTAGATTGATAGGGAGATACCAAACAACCCGAAACGCAGGTTGCTCTAACCCGCCCCTACTGCAGAAGGGAAAAACGGCCCATCCAATTTATAAACAACCACCTTCCCGCGTGTGGGCAAACGGAGAAGAATGGTGAGACGACCCCAAAGCAAAACGGCTGCTCACGTCACCAAGAAAACAAGTAGAATTTAACAAGAGTAAATCAAACTACATATCACCAATCATTTAACTTCTAATAAACTGCGATTTCTCGATAAGACCTGGAGCAGCACCCCTAAATCGCTCTCCCGAACCGTTCGCTGCCAGCCGCTTCAACGGACGCAGGAAGGCGCGCCGATCTCCCGTCTCACGGCGTCGCAGCTCCCACCGGACAGACTGATGTCATGGGTTGACTCCTGTTGCTCTCGTGTCGACCGCGAAGTCACTACCCCTCGCTATACGATGCGGCCCACTGGACTCACGTGGCGACCTCACATGCGCCGACGCTCAAGACGGACAAGTCATCTTGTGTCTCAGTGCGCGACCGACCAACCGATCGATCCATAGCCAATGGCCATTGCCTGAGCAAACTCGAGCAGACTGGCGGCCTAACGCGCAGACTCAGATGCAGGAACTAAGCCCCGACCGGGCGACCACTCGCTGAGTTCTCTTACTGGCGGAGTGGAAAGACTCTCATTTTGCCGGCTTTCAAGGTTGATCCGAATTACAGACATAACTACAGACATACTAGCACTCCGAACGACAGACAGACACTACCTGCCTAACAAATGGGAGCTCATAGCGCCCCTTAAATGCACGTGAATACGCTACCTTTCCCCTGTCCGACCAGAGGGAGACACCAAAGCTGCGATTGCCACAGCGATGCCACCGCCAGAAACGGAGGGCGACTGCTTCACACTACGCACTGCGGCGCGCTCTTCAAAACAGCAATTTTTACCACGGCTCACATCTGGTAGACTTTTTCAAGATACCAGAGTAGCTGTGCTTGGCGGTGTTGTGGTGCCTATTGTAACCTGGCCGCAGGCATATTGTTTATTATTTGCTGCCAGAGGCAGACGTGGTCGCTGTCGTATTGCAAACAGACGTTTCCCAACGGCGCTTGACGACGCTACAGACTTCCACCCTCGATGATGTTCGGTTGGCCACTGATACTCGATCTCGGTGTGCGTCTGTAATACGCAGTCGTCCAGAACCTGGTTTACAGGTGAGCGAATGTTCCACACAACCGATACAGTGTGCCCAAAATAAGCAGCAATCCGTCGGTACATCCCCCCAGCTTCCCGCATGCCAACAATGTGAGCGTCGGCAGGTCATGGTCGACTCCTGGAATGTAAACACTGCTTACCTCGAAACTCAGCACAGTTACTGCCTGCAGAGTCAAAACTGAGGGCGCACAGGCCGGCCTCCAGAACGCCATTTAGTCGCCGATGACTCTGACAAATGAATCACTAAAACGGCACATATCATACCCTGGTGCCACTGAATACAGTCCTACAATGTTTTGCATTTTTTCTACAGTGTGTTTATCGCAATCTCTATATTGAACAAACATTAAGAAAACGAGGAGAGATTTAATAAGTGAATTAAATTTCAGGAAGACTTGGAATATCAGGTGAAATCAAGGGTGACCATATCTTGGGCAAGGGGGGGTGGGGGTGGAGGGGGGGTGCGCTGTGCCCCTCTCCCCTCACAAGCTCTTAGGGAAAAGATAAAAATATAGTTTACTCATACATGGAAGAATCCTGGAGATACTAAAAGGTGTCAGATAGATTATATAATGGTAAGACAGAGATTTAGGAACCAGGTTTTAAATTGTAGGACATTTCCACGGGCAGATGTGGACTCTGACCACAATCTATTGGTTATGAACTGTAGATTAAAACTGAAGAAATTGCAAAAAGGTGGGAATTTAAGGAGATGGGACCTGGATAAACTGAAAGAACCAGAGGTTGTAGAGAGTTTCAGGGAGAGCATAAGGGAACAATTGACAGGAATGGGGGAAAGAAATACAGTAGAAGAAGAATGGGTAGCTCTGAGGGATGAAGTAGTGAAGGCAGCCGAGGATCAAGTAGGTAAAAAGACGAGGGCTAATAGAAATCCTTGGCTAACAGAAGAAATATTGAATTTAACTGATGAAAGGAGAAAATATAAAAATGCAATAAATGAAGCAGGCAAAAAGGAATACAAACGTCTCAAAAATTAGATCGACAGGAAGTGCAAAATGGCTAAGCAGGGATAGATAGAGTACAAATGTAAGGATGTAGATGCTTATCTCACTAGGGGTAAGATAGATACAGCATACAGGAAAATTAAAGAGACCTTTGGAGAAAAGAGAGCCACTTGTATGAATATCAAGAGCTCAGATGGAAACCCAGTTCTAAGCAAACGGGGGAAAGCAGAAAAGTGGAAGGAGTATATAGAGGGTCTATACAAGGGCGATGTACTTGAGGACAATATTATGGAAATGGAAGAGGATGTAGATGAAGATGAAATGGGAGATACGATACTGCGTGAAGACTTTGACAGAGCACTGAAAGACCTGAGTCGAAACAAGGCCCCGGGAGTAGACAACATTCCATTAGAACTACTGACAGCCTTGGGAGAGCCAGTCTGACAAAACTCTACCATCTGGTGAGCAAGGTGTATGAGACAGGCGAAATACCCTCAGACTTCAGTTTAATAAGTCACAGCTGCAAAATACTAACGCGAATTCTTTACAGACGAATGAAAAAACTGGTAGAAGCCGACCTCGGGAAGATCAGTTTCGATTCCGTAGAAATGTTGGAACACGTGAGGCAATACTGACCTTACGACTTATCTTAGAAGAAAGATTAAGGAAAGGCCAACCTACATTTCTAGCATTTGTAGACTTAGAGAAAGCTTTTGACAACGTTGACTGGAATATTCTCTTTCAAATTCTGAAGGTGGCAGGAGTAAAGTACAGAGGGCGAAAGGCTATTTACAATTTGTACAGAAACCAGATGGCAGTTATAAGAGTCGAGGGCCATGAAAGGGAAGCAGTGGTTGGGAAGGGAGTGAGAAAGGGTTGTAGCCTCTCCCCGATGTTATTCAATCTGTATATTGAGCAATCAGTTAAGGAAACAAAAGAAAAATTTGGAGTAGGTATTAAAATCCATGCAGAAGAAATAAAAACTTTGAGGTTCGCCGATGACATTGTAATTCTGTCAGAGACAGCAAAGGATTTGGAAGAACAGCTGAACGGAATGGACAGTGTCTTGAAAGGAGGATATAAGATGAACATCAACAAAAGCAAAACGAGGATAATGGAATGTAGTCGAATTAAGTCGGGTGATGCTGAGGGAATTAGATTAGGAAACGAGACACTTAAAGTAGTAAAGGAGTTTTGCTATTTGGGGAGCAAAATAACTGATGATGGTCAAAGTAGAGAGGATATAAAATGTAGACTGGCAATGGCAAGGAAAGCGTTTCTGAAGAAGAGAAATTTGTTAACATCGAGTATACATTTAAATGTCAGGAAGTCGTTCCTGATAGTATTTGTATGGAGTGTAGCCATGTATGGAAGTCAAACATGGACAATAAATAGTTTGGACAAGAAGAGAATAGAAGCTTTCGAAATGTGGTGCTACAGAAGAATGTTCAAGATTAGGTGGGTAGATAACGTAACTAATGAGGAGGTATTGAATAGGATTGGGGAGAAGAGAAGTTTGTGGCACAACTTGACTAGAAGGAGGGATCGGTTGGTTGGACATGTCCTGAGGCATCAAGGGATCACAAATTTAGCATTGGAGGGCAGCGTGGAGGGTAAAAATCGTAGAGGGAGACCAAGAGATGTATGCATTAAGCAGATTCAGAAGGATGTAGGTTGCAGTAGGTACTGGGAGATGAAGAAGCTTGCACAGGATAGATTAGCATGGAGAGCTGCATCAAACTAGTCTCAGGACTGAAGACCACAACAACTACATAGTTCACTCAGATGGTTTTATTTCAAGAAAATTGTATTATGTAATTGTCGTATCGACCGCCGCACAGCAGCCGTCAACTCGGCGCGGCGTGCTACAACACGCGCGGCACACAGCGAGTACCGCACACGATGTCAACAACTGGCGCCAGTGAACGCGTCGTCGTGGGGTTAGCGGCAGCGTACACACCACTATCGATACGTATTACCCTGGCGGCGCTGCCCTTGCCACAAGAGTGAGCAACCGTATAAGGGCGCTATCTACCAACACTCTGATTGGCCGGACCTGCGGATTTAAGCGAGCTCCCTGAGCCCGTTTATCCAGTTCAGTCTTCGCCGATGACTGTGTTACTACCCGGCTGCTGGATTCACGACGACCGAACCGTACTGTGGCCCCCCTGGCTGGAAACTTGCGACGCGTCGGTATCGACTGGTTGGCTGTGGTTTGGACTTGTATTCTCGACTACTGACTCTGATTTCTCCTTGGCGCTACAGCCAGCGAAGTGTTGTGTAGTCGAACTTAAGTTTTGGTTTGATTGAGAAGGTCAAATAAATTTGGTTATCACGGAATATTTGTTGTGTTATAGTGCGGACATAACAGTAATGTATTAATATGGCCGAAATTGGAACTTTTATGGCTAGTTGTGTCACCACTCTTCTTCCAAAATCCTTGACACCCCTCGATCTTGCCCGCGCCCCTCCCCCTCTACAAACTCTCATCTGGACACCCTTGAATGGAATGGTCTAGGTGTTAATAAAAAAACTGAGTCAGCGGCTCAACACTGAACTGGAACAGGTGTCATGGGACATCCGCTCGGAACAAATGCAACGAACAATATCGAACAAAATTGGAACAAAAAAAAATGCCTGCACGGTAGCTCAACGTGTTCGGTCAGAGGGCTGCTCGCCCTCTGTAATAAAAAACTGAGTAAAGGAATCAACGATCAACTTGAACGGATGTCTTGTAACGTCCGCCCAGACCAAACGCAACGAACAATACCGAACAAAATGCAAAAAAAGGGGGTAGCGTCTTGGATTCATAATCAAAACGTCTTCTGCCCACGTTCGAATGCCGCTGCTGCTTAAATTTTGATTAATGATTAGCATTGGCGGCCGAAGACTTACGGCATAAGAAGTCACCCACATTCTGCTAAGTCTTGTCAAAGAGGGCGAAGGAGCGGACAGAGGTTCAGGGCTCACACGTAACGTTTATCCGCAAGACATGTGGCCTATAACTGACGAAGTGTCATAATGAACCATCCATTGGCAAAAGATTCCGGAACAGTCTCCCATTCAGATCTCCGGGAGAGGACTCTCAAGTAGGAGGTTACCATGAGAAAAAGATTTCATAATCAACGGAAGGATAACGTTCCACTAATCGGGGCGTGGACGTTGTAGGGAAACTAGAAAATCTGAAAAGAGAAATCCAAAGGCTCAATGTAGATGGAGTAGGGGTCAGTGAAGTGAAGTGGAAAAAAGACAAGAATTTCTGGTCAGATGAGTATCGGGTAATATCAACAGCATCAGAAAAGGGTTTAACAGGAGTAGGACTCGTTATGAATAGCAAGGGAGGGCAGAGAGTGTGTTACTGTGAACAGTTCAGTGACCGGGTTGTTCTAATCAGAATCGACAGCAAACCAACATCAACAACGGTAGTTCAGGAATACATTCTGACGTCGCTAGCTGAAGATGAAGAGATAGAGAAAGTGTATGAGGATATTGAAAGGGTAATACAGAATGTAAAGGGAAATGAAAATCTAATAGTCAGGGGGGACGCCTTCTGAAAGCGGGTTGGTTTTATTCAGGATTTCGATCCACCATATCATGCCCCATCTTCTGGCTACAAACTTTATTTTTCAACTTGATCTCCCTTCAATGTGACGGCCTTACACCACCTCACTGGGAGGACCTGCATTTCCACGTGGTACTACCCTAATCGTTGACGTCGGTGCAAACGTCGCCGTGCATCAATAACCTCCCAGTCATGCACGTATTGCTTCTCGCAGAGTGCAATCGTCATTGGGCTAAACAGATGGGTGTCAGTTAGAGCGGGATCTGGGCTGAAGGGCAGATGAGGAAGAATAGTCCAATGAAGTTTTGTGAGCTCCTCTATGGTGCTCAGACTTTGTTGAAGCCTAATGTTGCCAGAAAGGAGAAGTTAGTTTGTACTTTTGCGGCGACGACCACGCTTAAGTCGTTTCTTAAATTAGCACAATACACTTAACAGTTGATCGTTGCACCATGAGGGATGACATCAAACAAAGTAACCGCTTGAGAGTCCCAGAAGACCGTCTCCACGACTTTAAAGGCTGAGGGTGCGGCTTTGTTCTTCTTCTTTAGAGGGTAGGTAGTGTGGCGCCACTCCATGGATTGTCGTTTTGTTTCCGGTTAGAAATTATGAACCCATGTTTCACCGCCTGTTCGAAAGAAAAGCTATTACGGTAAGCCTCATAACACGCAAATAATTCCGCACAAATGGTCCCTCGTCGCTATTTTTGATCTTCTGTTAGGTGTCGAGGAATTCAGAGGGCACACATTTTCGAGTATCCTAACTGGTGGACGAGTGTGTCAGCACTACCAACAGAGGCGCCCAGTTGGGCAGCGAGGTGTTTCAAACGTCGTTCACCTGCAATGATAGCGTCAGCAGGTTCCAACAATGCAGGAGTCACAGCTGTGTGTTGCCGGTCGGCGCAAGGGAGGTGGGGCAGGTTTGCGCGACCTTTTTGCGATGATTTCAGACGCCTCGCCCATCGACTCGCAGTGCTTTTGTTCATTGTCGGTCTACGTAGACATTCTGTAAGCGTCTATAAATATCTGCGATGGTCCAGATTTGGGCCAAAAGAAACTCAGTGGCAGCTCTCTGCTTGGAATGCATCTCCGTTGCAGACGCTATTTTGAAGGTCACGTTTAGCGCCCGCACCTATCGAAACTTCATGGAACATAGGGGCTGAATCGGGTGTAGTCCACGTTTTCCCACGACAAATTCCGCATTTTCTCAACGGAAACTGACCGAGAAAAAGATGTGTTGCGTACCCGGGTGATCAAAAAGTCAGTATAAATTTGAAAACTGAATAAATCATGGAATAATGTAGATAGCGAGGTACCAATTGACACACATGTTTGGAATGACATGGGGTTTTATTAGAACCAAAACGATACAAAAGTTCAAAACATGTCCGACAGATGGTGCTTCATCTGATCAGAATAGGAAGAGTAACAAAGTAAGACAAAGAAAATATGATGTTCTTTACAGGAAATGCTCAATATGTCCACCATCATTCCTCAACAATAGCTGTAGTCGAGGAATAATGTTGTGAACAGCACTGTAAAGCATGTCCTGAGTTATGGTGAGACATTGGCGTCGGATGTTGTCTTTCAGCATCCCTAGAGATGCCGGTCGATCACGATACACTTGCGACTTCAGGTAACCCCAAACCTAATAATCGCACGGACTGAGGTCTGCGGACCTGGGAGGCCAAGCATGACGAAAGTGGCGGCTGAGCACACGATCATCACCAAACGACGCGCGCAAGAGATCTTTCACGCGTCTAGCGATATAGGGTGAAGCGCCATCCTGCATCGTACGTTCCAGCGGGTGTTTATCAGCCAGGCTGCGGTTGATGCGATTCTGTAACATATCGACGTACCTCTCACCCGTCACGGTAGCAGTTACAAAACCAGAATGACCCATTTCCTCGAAGACAAAAGGCCCGATAACGGCAGATGTGGTAAATGGAACCCATACTGTGACTTTCTCGTCGTGCAATGGAGCTTCCACGACAGTCCTAGGATTTTCGGTAGCCCAAATTCTGCAGTTGTGGGCGTTGACAGAGCCTCGGAGCGTGAAATGAGCTTCGTCGGTCCACAACACGTTACTCAACCAATCGTCATCTTCCGCCATCTTTTGAAACGCCCACACCGCAAATGCAGTGCCTTCACTAAATCGCCAGGTAACACTTCATGATGCCAATGGATTTTGTACGGATAGCATCGGAGGGTACGCCTAAGTGCCAACCAAACAGTAGTGTGTGGAACACCTGTGCGACGTGCGACAGCACGAGCGCTGACTTCCCCGTGCATAGACGAACCCGCTACAGTCTCCATTTCTTCCTGAACTGTCTCAGCAGCCTTACGCCTTGTGCTCGGTCGGCCACTACAGGGTCTATCGTCTAAACAACCCGTGGCTTCGAACTTCGAAATCATTCTCGCCACAGCTACATTTGTCAACGGACCTTTACCCATTCGAATCCCCTTCCTATGGCGATAGGATCGTAACGCTAAACTAGCAGATTCCCTATTCTGATAATATAGCTTCACTAAAAGCGCCTTTTCAGGTAACGTCAACATGCTGCGACTGCTGGCGCATCTGATTCTCTCTCATTACAGCTTCTTTTATACACGATTGTCATGCGCAGTCACTGACGTTTTGCTGTCCAGCGCCATTCTGTAGGACATTTTGTGAACTTTGTACTTTTTTGGGTCTAATAAAACCGCATGTCATTCCAAGCATGTGTGTCAACTTTTACCTCTCTATCTACATTATTCCGTGGTTTATTAAGTTTTCAAATTTATACTGACTTTTTGATCACCCAGTACTTTTTGAACGCCCCTCGTATTCAACTTGAAAGGGCACGCCTCATTTCCCTCCCCATCCTTCTCCAACGCGAGTCTCTCCTATAAGGACTTAGTTGCCGACGGGACGTTAAACAGCGATCTGTCCTGTCCTTAACGTTCAAGCGATCTCAAAGAAACGAATGTGTGTATTCGGCTGCAATTTCTGTACCAAATGTGCATTACCGCCGCCACGTACAGGCGACTACAGACTGACACGCTGGTGCCTACGGCTAAACTCTTTGTTTTCATCTACATCTACATTTATACTCCGCAAGCCACCCAACGGTGTGTGACGAAGAGCACTTCACGTGCCACTGTCATTACACCCCCTTCCTCTTCCAGTCGCTTATAGTTCGCGGGAAGAGCGACTGCCGGAAAGCCTCCGCGCCCGCTCGAATCTCTCTAATTTTACATTCGTGATCTCCTCGGGAGGTGTAAGTAGGGGGAAGCAATATATTCGATACCTCATCCAGAAACGCACCCTCTCGAAACCTGGACAGCAAGCTACACCGCGATGCAGAGCGCCTCTCTTGCAGAGTCGGCCCCTCGAGTTTGCTAAACATCTCCGTAACGCTATCACGCTTACCAAATAACCCTGTGACGAAACGCGCCGCTCTTCTTTGGATCTTCTCTATCTCCTCCGTCAATCCGATCTGGTACGGATCCCACGCTAATGAGCAATACTCAAGTATAGGTCGAATGAGTGTTTTGTAAGACACCTCCTTTGTTGATGAACTACATTTTCTAAGGACTCTCCCAACGAATCTCAATCTGGCACCCCCCTTACCAACAATTAATTTTATATGATCATTTCACTTCAAATCGTTCCGCACGCATACTCCCAGATATTTTACAGAAGTGACTGCTACCAGTGTTTGTTCCGCTATCATATAATCAAACAGTAAAGGATCCTTCTTTCTATGTCGATCGGAGCAGGCTAGAAGCCTCGCAAACAAGAAGCCCGGGCGCCGTGGCTCTGGACGCCTTGTTTGTGCGCAACGCCGCCGGGGGCGCCGCCTTTGTGGCGTTAATTACGGAGTGAGGTGCGCCGCGCGTTTTATGGCCGCCAAATGAAATCTATTGTTTCCCGGCCACGCAGGGCCGCCACCACAGCGGCGCCACGCTGCGTGCGACTCGTCCAAAATTTACCGCAGCGTGTTGACCTTTTCCCTTTTTCGGCGCAGTCCCACTCGTTTGCCGGATCGCTTTGAATATTTCGCCGTCAACTCTTTCCGCGGTCGCTGCGACGTCAGTGGGTGCTGTGGACAACACAGGCCGGCGGGCAGACAGCCCCAGCTGCAGAGCAGGGCGTGGGCTGCCCTGAATGCTTTCCGTGCGACCAGCAGTTTCACAAAAGTCACTTCGCCTCCGCAGAGTCAGAGTAAAACCAGAAAGGAAAGGCTGTGTGTTTTAACAGATACAATATCGTATAACAGAGGTTTCCTTTGTACAGCTGTAACAAATTTTGCCACAAAGTTCGTGAAGTTTTTTCTCTTTTTTTTTTGCGAATGACAGTCCAGTTTGACAACATCCATCACCAGACATCTAGCGAAGCACTCTCCACTGCTTTCTCTGTCAAATTCATTTCTCCCGATCTGCTGTACTGACATTGAAATCGTGTAGATAATTTTACAAAGAGGATATTAATAATTTTTATGCTTTCTTCAGTGAAGATTACTATTTCATTCTGTTTCATTTAATTTTTCTCACTGTATCTTCGAAGAAATGGTCAGGTTAATGAAGTATTCTTTGCAGTACTGGGCCTCGTGAATCAAGTGTCAGGAAATAAATCCTATCTCTAGCTTCATAAATATGTACATTCTAGAGCTGAAACTGAACCTTCATTAATATATCTCACGAAATAAGCGTAAAACGAAAAAACTACAAAGAACGAAACTTGTCTACCTTGAAGGGGGAAACCAGATGGCGCTATGGCTGCCCCACTACATGGCGCTGCCATAGGCCAAACGGATATCAACATATTTTTATTACATATTCGTGTAGTATGTAAAGAAATATGAATTCAGTTGGACCACTTTTTTCGCTTTGTGATAGATGGCGATGTAATAGTCACAAACGTGGTATCACGTAACATTCCACCAATGCGGACGGAATTTGCTTCGTGATACATTACCCATGTTAACATGGACCGTTTACCAATTGCGGGAAAGGTCGATATCGTGTTGATGTATGGCTATTGTGATCAAAATGCCCAACGGGCATGTGCTATGTATGCTGCTCGGTACCCTGGACGACATCATCCAAGTGTCCGGACCGTTCGCCGGATAGTTACGTTATTTAAGGAAACAGGAAGTGTTCAGCCACATGTGAAACGTCAACCACGACCTGCAACAAATGATATTGCCCAAGTAGGTGTTTTCGCTGCTGTCGTGGCTAATTCGCACATCAGTAGCAAACAAATTACGCGAGAATCGGGAATCTCAAAAACGTAAGTGTTGATAATGCTACATCAACATCGATTGCACCCGTACCATATTTCTATGCACCGGGCATTGCATGGCGACGACTTTGAACGTCGTGTACAGTTCTACCACTGGGTACAAGAGAAATTACGGGACGATGAAAGATTTTTTGCACGCGTTCTATTTAGCGACGAAGCGTCATTCACCAACAGCGGTAACGTAAACCGGCATAATATGGACTATTGGGCAACGGAAGATCCACGATGGCTGCGACAAGTGGAACATCAGCGACCTTGGCGGGTTAATGTATGGTGCGGCATTATGGGAGGAAGGATAATTGGCCCCCATTTTATCGATGGCAATCTAAATGGTGCAATGTATGCTGATTTCCTACGTAATCTTCTACCGATGTTACTACAAGATGTTTCACTGCATGACAGAATGGCGATGTACTTCCAACATGATGGATGTCCGCACATACGTGCGGTTGAAGCGGTATTGAGTAGCATATTTCATGAGAGGTGGATTGGTCGTCGAAGCACCATACATGGGCCGCACGTTCACCGGATCTGACGTCCCCGGATTTCTTTCTGTGGGGAAAGTTGAAGGATATTTGGTATCATGATCCACCGACAACGCCTGATAACATGCGTCAGCGCATTGTCAATGCATGTGCGAACATTACGGAAGGCGAACTACTCGCTGTTGAGAGGAATGTCGTTACACGTATTGCCAAATGCATTGAGGTTGACGGACATCATTTTGAGCAATTATTGCATTAATGTATTTACAGGTAATCACGCTGTAACTGCATGCGTTCTCAGAAATAATAAGTTCACAAAGGTACATGTATCACATTGGAACAACCGAAATAAAATGTTCGAAGCTACGGTCTGTATTTTAATTTAAAAAACCTACCTGTTACCAACTGTTCGTCTAAAATTGTGAGCCATATGTTTGTGACTATTACAGCTCCATCTATCACAAAGCGAGAAAAGTGGTCCATCCAAAACATTCATATTTCTTTACGTACTACAGGGAATGTGTAATAAAAAATGGGGGTTCCTATTTAAAAAAACGCAGTTGATATCCGTTTGACATATGGCAGCGGCATGTAGCGGTCCAACCATAGCGCCATCTGGTTTCCCCCTTCAAGCTAGACGACTTTCGTTCTTTGTAGTTTTTTCGTTTGATGCTTATTTCTACGGTCGCAGGTTCGAATCCTGCCTCGGGCATGGATGTGTGTGACATCCTTAGGTTAGTTAGATTTAAGTAGTTCTAAGTTCTAGGGGACTGATGACCACAGATGTTAAGTCCCATAGTGCTCGGAGCCATTTGAAACATTTGATGCTTATTTCGTGAGATATTTGGCCCGGTCACTACCAATGGACCACCCTGTATAGTCAGAGGCACATGGGTTAATGCAGGTCACGTGCAATAAAAATTCACTGTGAGGTATTTTATACGAGTGGTGTTCTGCAAATAATGGAACACACTATTTAGTCGGCCAGTTTCGGTTGCAAAAATGCATAATTTGTTGTGGGATATCGGGGAACATCCCGGCTTCAGCCCATATAGTGTTACGACGTTCCCATAGGTTTCGGCGATGTACGTAGTTTTCCAAATGGCGTCGGTAACGGGGGTTCACTCCAAGCAGAAAGCTGTCGAGTTTCTTATGGTAAAAAACCAGACTACTACAGATACTCATAGGCGCTTGCACAATATCCACGGACACTTGGCGGGCAGGACGGGGTGGCCGAGCGGTTCTAGGCACTACAGTTTGCAACCGCGCGACCGATACGGTAGCAGGTTCGAATCCTTCCTCGGGCATGGATGTGTGTGATGTACTTAGGTTAGTAGTGAGTCTCCAACAGAAAGAAGTTCCTACTCAATGGTCTGAAGATGACCACAGTAGTGGTCGAAACCGGTCACCTTGTTAAATAAATCGTGATCAAGACTGTTTTTAATAGTAATTATTCCTTAGGTTAGGTTTAAGTAGTTCTAAGTTCTAGGGGACTGATGACCTCAGAAAAGTCCCATAGTGCTCAGAGTCATTTGAACCATTTTTGAACACTTGGCGGTGAACAAAACAATGGTGAGTCGCTGGACGAGGTGCCTGTCAAAATCGAAACAAGGTCGCACAAACCTGTCCGATTTCAGGCGTGCGGGCTGGCCGCACGCAGCTGTAACTCCTGCAGTGTTGTAACGTGTGGACACTCTCATTCGAGGTAATGGGCGGATCACAGTCGAACCCCTCGCTGCTCAACTGGACGTCTCTGCTGATAGTACTGACACACTCGTCCATCTGAAAAGGATACGCAAAGGCGTGTGTCCGCTGGGTTCCTAGCCGCTTTATAGAAGACCATAAAGAGCAACGAAACACCATCTATGCGGAATTACTTGCACCTTACGAACCCGATCGTGACAATTTTTTGTCTAATATCGTCACAGGCGATGAAACATGGGCTCATCATTTCGGACTGTAAACAAAACGGCAGTCCATGGAGCGGTACCACACCACCTCTCCGAGGGAGAAAAACTGAAATCCATACCCTCAGCTGGTAGAGTTATGGCGACAGTGTTCTGGGACTCTGTTTCATGCCCTTCCTCACGATGCAGCGATCGACTATGAAGTGTATTATCCTATCCTCAGGAAACCGAAGAAACGACTTCAGCACGTTCGTTCCCAAAAAGACACAAACGAACGCCGCCTCCTCATCGACAACGCAAAACCTTGCACAAGTCTGCGAGCCCGAGGGGAGCTCGCAAAACTTCATTGGACTGTTCTTCCTCATCCACGCTACTGCCCAGGTATTGCACCTTCCGGCTTCCATCTGTTTGGCGCAATGAACGACGCACTCCGCGGGAAGTTGTACGTCGATGGTGGGGAGGTTGTTGATGCAGCAAGGCCTTCACTCCGACTTCGACCAGTAGAGTGGTATCATACGGGAATAAAGGCCCTCCCAGTAAGACAGCGTAAGGCTGTCGCATTGAACAGATACTACATACGAGGGTGAGTCAAATGAAAACTTAAATATTTTTTTAAATATTATTGCTGTGCAGAAGTGGTACAAAGCTGTAGCACTTTTCAACATAATCTCCCCCACGCTCAATTCAAGTACTCCAGCGTTTACAAAGTGCATCAATTCCTTTAGACAAAAATTCTTTCACTAGTCCGCGCAACCACTCGTGCACCGCGTGGCGTACCTCTTCATCAGAACGAAACTTCTTTCTTCCCACTGCGTCTTTGAGTGGTCCAAACATATGGAAATCACTTGGGGCAAGATCTGGTGAGTATGGTGCATGAGAAAGACAGTCAAAATGCAGGTCTGTGATTGTTGCAACTGTTGTGTGGGCATTGTGGGGCCTTGCATTGTCATGTTGCAAAAGGACACCTGCTGACAGCAATCCACGTCGCTTTGATTTGATTGGAGGCCGCAGATGATTTTTTAGGAGATATGTATATGATGCACTGGAGACAGTGGTCCCTCTACGCATGTAATGCTCCAAAATTACGCCTTTTTCGTCCCAAGAGAGAGTCAGCATAACCTTCCCTGGTGATGGTTCTGTTCGAAACTTTGGTTTTGGTGATGAGGAATGGCGCCATTCCTTGCTGGCTCTCTTCGTGTCCGGTTGGTGAAACTGAACCCAGGTCTCGACCCCAGTAACGATTCTTGCAAGGAAGCCATCACCTTCTCGTTCAAAGCACCGAATAAGTTCTTCACAAGCATCAACACGTCGTTCTCTCATTTCAGGACTCAGCTGCCGTGGCACTCATCTTGCAGACACTTTGTGAAACTGGAGCACGTCATGCACAATGTGGTGTGCTGACCCATGACTAATCTGTAAACATGCTGCAATGTCATTCGGTGTCACTCGGCGGTTTTCCTTCACTATGGCTTCAACTGCTACAATGTTCTGTGGAGTCACAACTCGTTGTGCCTGACCTGGACGAGGAGCATCTTCCGCTGAAGTCACACCATTTGCGAACTTCGTACTCCATTCGTAGACTTGCTGCTGTGACAAACATGCATCACCGTATTGAACCTTCATTTGTTGATCAATTTCAGTAGGTTTCACACCTTCACTATGCAATAACCGAATAACAGAACGCTGTTCTTCCCTATTGGTAGTCGCAAGTGGGGCGGCCATCTTTATACTGATACTGCGACGGTATGTGTGCATCTGCACTATGCTGCCACCTAAAGGCCATACTGCACTATGTTTTTAGCACGCTTACCAACTTACAGGATAACGGCCCATAAATATCTATTTGTTATTACAAATTTAAGGTTTTCATTTGACTCACCCTCGTAGGAAAATAGTGTCTTGTAACCAAAAGTGTGTTGAAAATGACGGTGTATTTGAATCGCGAATAAAACCAACTCGCTTTCAGAAAAAAATGTGTAGCATTACTTGTTGAACGCCCCTCCCACAAAGAGGTAGACTCTGTATGTATACACACTTCTCAATGCTACAGTTACTATCAGATATTAATAACTGTTGATACTTTCTTCGGCCCAGATAACTATTTAATTTGTTTTTAATTTTTCAAGCATTGCACCGAAGAACACTTAAGGTTAATGAAGCAAACTTCTCCAGTATAGGTCCCTGCTAATCAAGTGCCTTTAATTTCATCATTATGTACTTCGCTATACCTTAAGACAGATAACGTCAGCCCCAAAAGCGGAGAGTAGGTGCAGAAATCCATTATTGCTCCACTACACTATCGGCGAAAACTTATTGGAAATAGCAGAAACCGTAAAATACCTAGCAGTAACTGTCCGGAGCTACCTAAAGTCGAATGACCACATAAAAAGCTATAGGAAAATATGCCACGCTGAGATTTTTTGGAAGCATATCAAGGAAGGGTAATACATACACTTATAAAACACTTGTTCGATCTACTCTTGAGTATTGTTCATCGATGTGGGACAGTTACGAAATAGGATTAACGAAAGACATGAAGATACAATGAAGAGCGGCGCGTTTCGCCAGGGGATCGCTAGCTGGCGTGAGAACGTCACGGAGGTGCTCAACAAACTCGATTGTCAGTCGCTACAAGAGGCGGTATGCATCTCGGAGAAGGTTACTGTTGAAATTTCGAGAACACGCTTTCTGTAAAGAGTCGGGAAATACACTACTGGCCATTAAAATTGCTACACCAACAAGAAATGCAGATGATAAACGGGTATTCATTGGACAAATATATTATACTAGAACTGACATGTGACTACATTTTCACGCGGTTTGGGTGCGTAGATCCTGAGAAATCATTACCCAGAACAACCACCTCTGGCCGTAATAACGGCCTTGATACGTCAGGGCATTAACAGGGCTGGATGGCGTGTACGAGCAAGAGGTGACCGAGACGTGTAACCAATGGTACCCCATACCACCGTGCTCTAAACAGAACCTGTATTCATCCGAAAAAATGACGTTTTGCCATTCGTGCACCCAGGTTCGTCGTTGAGTACACCGTCGCAGGCGCTCCTGTCTGTGATGCAGCGTCAAGGGTAACCGCAGCCATGGTCTCCGAGCTGGTAGTCAATGCTGCTGCAAACGTCGTCGAACTGTTGGTGCAGATGGTTGTTGTCTTGCAAACGTCCCCATCTGTTGACTCAGGGATCGAGATGTGGCTGCACGATCCGTTACAGCCATGCAGATAAGATGCCTGTCATCTCGACTGCTAGTGATACGAGGCCGTATTACCCTCCTGAACCCACCGATTCCATATTCTGCAAACAGTCATTGGATCTCGACCAACGCGAGCAGCAATGTCGCGATACGATAAACCGCAATCGCGACAGGCTACAATCCGACCTTTATCAAAGTCGGAAACGTGATGGTACGCATTTCTCCTCCTTACACGAGGCATCACAACAACGTTCCACCAGGCAACGCCGGTAAACTGCTGTTTGTGTATAAGAAATCGGTTGGAAACTTTCCTCATTTCAGCACGTTGTGGTTGTCGCCACCGGCGCCAACCTTGTGTGAATGCTCTGAAAAGCTAATCATTTGCATATCACAGCACCTTCTTCCCGTCGGTTAAATTTCGCGTCTGTAGCACGTCATCTTCGTGATGTAGCAATTTTAATAGCCAGTAGTGTATATTACTTACCGAGCGAGGTGCCGCAGTGGTTAACACACCGGACTCGCATTCGGGAGGACGACGGTTCAATACCGCGTCCGGCCATCCTTATTTAGGTTTACCGTGATCTCCCTAAATCGCTCCAGGCAAATGCCGCGATGGATCCTTTGGAAGGGCACGGCCGATTTCCTTCGCCGTCCTTCCCTGCACGGTCGTAACTGTACCATTAAGTGAACTACGCTTGTCAGGATAGATTACAGACTGTTTTGCGCCAACACGTCCAAATTTCAGCACCTGACCTGCTGCCCAGGGGAAAATAACCATTAATAGCTTGCTAATGCCACACAAACTTGTAGGTACCAACCAACCTAAAAACATACAGCTTTGCTTTTGCTTATGAGTCTGTAAATGACGTATACAGTCATGTGACGTTGTTCAGTGCACCGTCCTCAGTCACCAAGAAAATATTTGCACTTAAACACCCGTTACACCCTGTACGTCGTGAAATGAACACAACTAGAAAACCAGAGAAATCAGAGCTCATACGAAAGACTGTCGACAGGCATCCTTCCTACACAACATTCGCAAACTAAGCAGAGGAGGCGAGACCGCTACGGTCGCAGGTTCGAATCCTGCCTCGGGAATGGATGTGTGTGATGTCCTTGGGTTAGTTAGGTTTAAGTAGTTCTAAGTTCTAGGGGACTGATGACCTAAGATGTTAAGTCCCATAGTGCTCAGAGCCATTTGAACCATTTTTTGAACAGAGAAGGAGGAAAATGAGAGTACTGCCAGAAGTATATTCCGCCACATACCGTAAAGTGGCTTCCGGAGTCTAGATGTAGATGTAGTAGACATACTCTCGTCCTTGTCTTGATTATTCGGCCATCCTAGTATGATAACGACTGTTCAGAAGATCTCAGGAAGAACACAACTGTAAAAGTAAGAAAACCATTTTTTCATAGGTAGAGTTTCCACAGTTTCAAAATACTTGATAATTCTCTATTAGTTTTAAGGCCTCATTGTACCTTAGTTGTAATATTCTACTGAGGCGGAATTCATACCTATGCTTGTGAAAATCGTCTAGTTGTTTCTAATTCGTCCAGTAGAGGGCACATCGAACATTTGTGATAGGTAAAAGAGCCGGCCGCGGTGGTCTAGAGGTTCTAGGCGCTCAGTCCGGAACCGCGCGACTGCTACGGTCGCAGGTTCGAATCCTGCCTCGGGCATGGATGTGTGTGATGTAGTTAGGTTTAAGTAGTTCAACGTTCTAGGGGACTGATGACCACAGATGTTAAGTCCCATAGTGCTCAGAGCCATTTGAACCATTTTTTAGGTAAAAGAAAATTTAGATATTACATGTAATTGAAAAAGTTTCCCAAAGTTCGTACGTGCCGTAAGTTAAAAGCTATATCTTTGTGAAAGCGAGGTTCTTTTAAAAACAATTACTTCGGTGTCCCAAGCATAAGTTAAGATTTACGCCAACTTTCTATCTTCATTCATGTAGAATATGAAGTCCTGATAAATCGGATTATCCTTTTTGAAACTCCCTGTATATCTGGATCAAGAGGCCTGGCTACAGAATTAGAGCAATTCGGGTTCACACGCACGTGTGCCGACAGTGTACTGTGTAATACCGGTGAACGGAGTGGGGCTGCAGGAAAATGACACAGGTGTAGTGTGTGTGCCCTCCGCCATACCCCAGTTCGATTACTTCCTGAGTACAGAAGCAGATGACTTGTAGTCGTATGTACTGTAAACTGAATTTCCGTCTCCCAGAGCGACGAGTCTACTTTGTCCAGACCGTCTTGTCCGACAGTTGCTGACGTACAACTAACTCGCATCCGGTACCCACTGAGCTTCAGAAGAATTCAATGCAGAATTCACCATTTTGTACGGTGAAAGAGAAACAGATAAATACACACTCCTTTATTGAGAAAAATCATATGCCGTTTCAGAAGTACATGCCTGTGTCACATTTTTTTACGAAGTTTAGTAAATTCAAATTTAGGAAATTGATACTACGCGAAAAATCTCGAAATTTGTATGCAATTGCGCGTAAGTGAAATCATATCGAATGCTGATGACCTCGTAGTACATTGCAAAAATCTAAATTAAATTTTTATTAGTTGATGTTAAAAAATGTATAGAGAGTCCAGTAACAAAGCATTACGTTGTAAGTAAACGAAACATGAAGTAGCAACGCATTGTAATGCCGGAACATTCGGTTGTTCTGTTACCTGATGTAGAGGTTGATTCGGAGGCAAAAAGGTATTTGTTCAGTGAACTCAATATGGGTCACGAGCCTTGAGATACGCTAGATAATAGTTTACCAATAGCTTCCTACCTATATTGTATTTTTAGCTTTTTTACATATATTTTTACTGCCGTGACTGTATTTTCTTAGGCAGTTCTGCCTTATAAGATTTGGAGTCTGTAATATTTTTATCCCAAGTAAAGCTTCAATAAAAACAGCTAGCGAGCGCAGTATTTCGCAGTTCCCAAACATCCATTAACATGTCTTAAGATCTGCTGCTCTAAAACACGTCAACGACTGCCTTGTGAAATTTTAAAAGTTCAGCGTCGACTTTTCATCTGATAAAACATCCCATCAACTATGCTTATAATGCGACTTTGATGTTGCCTTTCCTCTGTAGCGTTTCTTATGAAATGCCCGCTTCTTTCATCACATCGAAAATGTTCATCTCGCACCTGCCCCCCGCTGTATAAAGTTTCATTTCCGCACAGGCGTAAATGCCGGTAATTTGGGAACTGAGCTGAGCTTCGAAATACGAACCAGCCCCTCTCTTCGTGGAATTTTCACTCACCAGCAGGCTCTGTGCTACCCGAGCGAAGACGCCTCAAACACAGTACATATTTTTCTATTCCCTGTTCGTTTTTGTGACGAACGGTTTTGTTTATAATAAACAATTAACATTGAAACTGAGCAGAGAAATATTATTTTTGGTATATAGTGCGCTGTCCGCCCAAATAAACATGATCATGATATACTGGCCAGAAACAATCATTTTAGACTGCTCTAATTATACAAATATAAAAAAGTTGCTTTGGCAGCTTACACGTGACGAAAATATCACTTCAAGCATTTCTGAAACCTTCCCGTCTCCTCTATATCTCTTTTGTTACGCAACCTTCCCTTCTACAATAACCTATGAAACCTTCCCTTAGGATTTCTATCTCTTGCTTAATAATAACAAATGAAATCATCCCTTTGAAATTAATTCTCTTTCTCAATCTTCGCATACAAATTTAAATGCTGCTTATTAAAAGTGATTTTCCGATTATTTCGACGAAACACAGAATGTGTCGTCGTCGTGGCCCTCAGTCGTTACCTGCAATAACCCAAAACTGTTCCTTACCCTTTTTACTGTTACTGGATCGCCATCTGACTGCTACATCGAACTGCGACATGAATATACTTACTCTGTTTTACCATACTCTATTAGCTGCTGGTGGGCTATCATAATAAGTGGCTGTATTTATTACCAAAGCTGACGTTATTCTTTAATTAATTTGACTGAAGTTACGTAATTCATAGTTAAACTTTTTCTTGACAACAATAAAATTTTGCAAAGTTTTACGTTGATGGTTTTTGGGATGGGTTATAATCAGTAATGCAATATTGCTGGCAAAAATTAATTACACAGGGTGATTCAAAAAGAATACCACAACTTTAGGAATTTAAAACTCTGCAACGACAAAAGGCAGAGCTAAGCACTATCTGTCGGCGAATTAAGGGAGCTATAAAGTTTCATTTAGTTGTACATTTGTTCGCTTGAGGCGCTGTTGACTAGGCGTCAGCGTCAGTTGATGCTAAGATGGCGACCGCTCAACAGAAAGCTTTTTGTGTTATTGAGTACGGCAGAAGTGAATCGACGACAGTTGTTCAGCGTGCATTTCGAACGAAGTATGGTGTTAAACCTCCTGATAGGTGGTGTATTAAACGTTGGTATAAACAGTTTACAGAGAATGGGTGTTTGTGCAAAGGGAAAAGTTCTGGACGGCCGAGAACGAGTGATGAAAATGTAGCACGCATCCAGCAAGCATTTGTTCGCAGCCCAGGAAAATCGACTCGCAGAGCTAGCAGAGAGCTGCAAATTCCGCAATCAACTGTATGGAGAGACCTACGAAAAAGGTTAGTTATGAAACCTTATCGTCAACTACCCGAGGCGATGGATCGGCCGCCAGGCAGCCCGTGACAGAGCACTTCATCACTGACCTCCAAGAAGCCCTGATCTTACCCCCTGCGATTTTTTCTTTTGGGGGTATGTTAAGGATATGGTGTTTCAGCCACCTCTCCCAGCCACCATTGATGATTTGAAACGAGAAATAACAGCAGCTATCCAAACTGTTACGCCTGATATGCTACAGAGAGTGTGGAACGAGTTGGTTGGTTGGTTTGGGGAAGGAGACCAGACAGCGTAAAACGAGTTGGAGTTTCGGGTTGATATTGCTCGTGTGTCTGGAGGGGGCCATATTGAACATCTCTGAACTTGTTTTTGAGTGAAAAAAAACCTTTCTAAATACTCTTTGTAATGATGTATAACAGAAGGTTATATTATGTTTCTTTCATTAAATACACATTTTTAAAGTTGTGGTATTCTTTTTGAATCACCCTGTATTCTGAATGAAATGATTTTACGAACGTTCAAATGGGACTTACTTTTTACAATAATCTTACAACTAGCATTGCGCTAACATACCTCAGTAGTCTTGAGTTTCTCAAAAAAATAATTCAATAATATTAGTTCCTCTCATGATAGTATTTAGCTGATGTCTCTGTACATCCGTTTATAATCTCTTGTAAATGATAGCTGGTGGGTGGCAGGCACACCGCTCCTCTCAACCTCTCGCTTCAGACCTGCTACAGACTCGCTTCACATCTCGCTTACTACTGACTTCCTACGAACGCTAAAGTGCGGTCTCTCTCGCCAACAATGCTTTCTGGTGCAGACAATCCCTGTTATCATTACAAAACGTATCAATGCGCGGTCTTCCCCGCTCTTTTCTTAAAATGTATCCATACCCGGTCTCTCCCGCCCTTTTTAAAATTATATCAATGTGCGCTATCTCCTGCCAACAATACTTTGGTGCAGACATTCCTAGCTACCACAATTATTTCCATCATGACAAATGTTAATTATTCTTACTTAATCCTGTTAATAAAACATAAACATCTTTCATAAATTGTGGTTTGACAATAGACAATAGAAATATACACGTCTTACATATGACTGTGACTTCGTCAGACGTTAAAACTGCTCACTTCAGTGACAGCCCCCTTCAAATCTCCCTCCCTCCTCCCCCCCCCCCTCTGCAATCATACAAAAAATAGATACGTCACTGGTAGAAATATACCTTTACGTGAATACCTACATCTCCAAGCGTCTTAGAGGCCACCGAGTCGACTTTGCGCTCGACGCAGTCAATGTTCTGCTCAACAACTGGTGAGTAGCTCGGACGGCAGGGTCACATTGAAGCATTTAATTTTCATTGCCCATGTGCAGCGCTGAACTGCTTAGTGTTAGCACTTACGCAGTAATTTGCATTTTTGTTTTTGTAGAGGAGTTGAATGTTGTTGTTGTTGTTGTTGTTGTGGTCTTCAGTCCAGAGACTGGTTTGATGCAGCTCTCAAAAATGGTTCAAATGGCTCTGAGCACTATGGGACTCAACTGCTGAGGTCATTAGTCCCCTAGAACTTAGAACTAGTTAAACCGAACTAACCTAAGGACATCACAAACATCCATGCCCGAGGCAGGATTCGAACCTGCGACCGTAGCGGTCTCGCGGTTCCAGGCTGCAGCGCCTTTAACCGCTCGGCCACTTCGGCCGGCATGCAGCTCTCCATGCTACTCTATCCTGTGCAAGCTTCTTCATCTCCCAGTACCTACTGCAACCTACATCCTTCTGAATCTGTTTAGTGTACTCATCCCTTTGTCTCCATCTACCATTTTTACCCTCCACGCTGCCCTCCAATACTAAATTGGTGATCCCCTGATGTCCCAGGATATGTCCTACCAATCGATCCCTTCTTCTAGTCAAGTTGTGTCACAAATTCCTCCCCGATTCTATTCAATACCTCCTCATTAGTTATGTGATGTACCCATCTAAT
Source organism: Schistocerca nitens (assembly GCF_023898315.1). Classification (NCBI taxonomy): domain Eukaryota; kingdom Metazoa; phylum Arthropoda; class Insecta; order Orthoptera; family Acrididae; genus Schistocerca; species Schistocerca nitens. Next base: position 48,686,883 of record NC_064618.1, on the reverse strand, counting down.
CTTCACCATCCTTCTGTAGCACCACATTTCGAAAGCTTCTATTCTCTTTTTGTCTATTTATCGTCCACGTTTCACTTCCATACATGGCTATACTCCATACAAATACTTTCAGAAACGGCTTCTTGACACATCTATACTTGATGTTAACAAATTTCTCTTCTTCAGAAAGGCTTTCTTCGCTATTGCCAGTCTACATTTTATATCCTCTCTACTTCGACCATCATCAGTTAATTTGCTCCCCAAATAGCAAAACTCATTTACTACATTTACTACTTCAATCGTCTCATTTCCTAATCTAACACCCTCAGCATCACCCGATTTAATTCGTCTACATTCCATTATCCTCGTTTTGCTTTTGTTGATGTTAATCGTATATCCTCCTTTCAAGACACTGTCCATTCCGTTCAGCTGCTCTTCCAGGTCCTTTGCTGTATCTGACAGAATTACGTCATCGGCAGACCTTAAAGTTTTTATTTCGTCCCCATGGATTTTAATTTCTACTGGGAATTTTTCTTCTGTTTCGTTTACTGCTTGCTCAATATACAGATTGAATAACATCGGGGAGAGGCTACAACCTGTCTCTCCCTTCCCAACCGCTGCTTCCCTTTCATGTCCCTCGACTCTTATAACTGCCATCTGGTTTCCGTACAAATTGTAAATGGCCTTTCACTCCCTGTATTTTAACCATACAGTAAAGCTGCATGCCGTCGGGAAAAATTACGGCTGTAGTTTTCTCTTGCTTTCAGCCGTTCGCAGTACCAGCACAGCAAGTTGCATGTTATCGTCGTCTAAAAAACTACAGGGCAAGTTGCCGCTTACTGTGTTTTTATCGATTGTCGTATGTGATTTTAGAGGCGTAGAATTGCGCGGCCTGCAACGCCGTGGTCGCAGCACTCCAAAAAAATGTCGTCAGTGAAAGGTCTCGGTGCGGCGCGACAGTGGGAGGTCGCCGTGCCCCTCCGGGACCCCACGCGATGAGGTTACGGCCGCAATTTCTGCGGGCGCACAGTGGCCGAGGGTCTTCGCCAGGATCCAGCTCCGCTCCACAGCCTGTGCTCGCGGGAACTTCCCCAGAGGCCGTAGGGTAGAAAAAAATTGTTACGATGCTTCCAATATTGTCGCCTACCAGTGGTCGATCACAATTACAATGACGGAAATGGAAAGGGTTAAATCATCAGGCACTGGTGGGACATTTACCAAACTTTGTGGACATATTCATCACAAAAGTTATCAAATGATAAAACTTCGATTCCATTTAGAACTGGTGTCCGTATGAGATGCGACACTCGTAGGCAGGAATACACTCCTGTGCTTGTTGTGATATAGAAGCAGACATCGTCCGAATGTCACCTTGAGGGATTTCTTGTCATGTCTGAATGACGTGCTGTATCCATTCCTGAAGACTGCTGACTTTTATAAAACTATACATCTTCCAATCGCATCCAGAACGTGCTGACAAATCGAGGGACCGAGCACGCCACTCAAGGATCCGTACATTCTTCAAGGTCAATTTTATCCATAGTGGATGCTGTCGAACTCCGTGACTGTTCCTTTATAGGTTGTACAAAAATATCCGCTACCAGTCACAGTAAAAGGTTATTTATTTGTCACGCGACCGGTTTCTGGCTTGCGCCCATCCTCAGGTGTTGATACATTCATTTACATGTTTATGCTGTTGGAGCCCACTGTAGCCGGCCGCGGTGGCCGTGCGGTTCTAGGCGTTACAGTCCGGAACCGCGGGACTGCTACCGTCGCAGGTTCGAATTCTGTCTCAGGCATGGATGAGTGTGGTGTCCTTAGGTTAGTTAGGTTTAAGTAGTTCTACCTTCTAGGGGACTGATGACCTAAGATGTTAAGTCCCATAGTGCTCAGAGCCATTTGAACCATTAGACCACTGTATAAATACAAAAAAATTATTTGCTGGTGACTACTCAGATACAAGTGGGACAATTGTAAGTCGTATGGCAGCATTTGACGGAAATATATCTGTACTTACATAAAGATGAAGCACCATTATTACAGTTATGTTGTGGTGACAGTTTTGCTACTTAGTTACACACTTATTGTCATTTTCACGACCATATTTCAGTTTTACCAAGTATAGTTTCATATTTCACTATTATGAGGTGCACTCGTGAAATTGACTGTGTTTACATACAAACATGTGGGCTGTGGTCAAAGAACTTAGATGTAGCAGATGTAAAGATGTTGCTCATACAGAAACTTGTAGGTTATGGTCAGAGAACTTAGCCACAGGAAGTGCAAGGGTGTTGCATATATAGAAATTTAAAAAGCTATTATAGACTGCGACGTTTGTTGATACACATTTTGAAATTTTTTTAGTCACATTTTTGTCGGAGAACTTAGATCTAGGAAGTGCAATGATGTTATATATATATGAAATTACGCAAAGCTATTACAAATTAAAAAATGACAGCTAGAACTGTTGTGAGCCACACGGTTGTCAGACAACTTAGATCTAGGAGGTACAATAATGTTACACACATGAAATTTTGAAAGCTATTACACATCATATAATGAGAGTTACAGCTTGTGTTTACAATATGACTATTACAAATTACGATAATGACACTCGGACTGTTGTATGACTGCTACATCAAATTTCCATAGCATATTACTTTGTTATTATATCAGAGGATAACTGGTTTCTGTTTGTGAATATTTCATGAAATATCTAAAGATGGGATTTGTTTGCAAGCTCCACTTGTTCGTTGAGAATAAGGTGTGGTGAGTTAGAGCTGAGGATATAAATTTCTAGCTCTTCAATCAGATTCATTTTCTTTCCTTTGTTCACAGTGTGTAGTATTTGTAGGTTTTCTGTAATGGCTGTGGCTGAGTGACCATGGACTTTTAGGTTCACTGTAAAGGTGGATTTATCAAAATTATTTAGCCGGAAGGCATCCATCTGTGTAGTCATCAGCAAATACCTTTTTTGTATTTATACAGTGGTCTCCAACAGTATAAACATGTAAATGAATGTATAAACACCTGAGGATGGGCGCAAGCCCGAAACCGGGCGTGTGACAAATAAATAACCTTTTATTGTGACTGGTAGCGGATATTTTTCTACACCCTATTCTTCAAGGTGTTTCTTCTGATGTCGACTGTAGCGTCTCGCATTGTCGTGTTGAAATACGCTGTTTGGCGAACTGGTCATGAAGTGTATGTATGGAACTGTCTACCATTCCTGCCATGTACTGACAATCATTCAGCCATCCTTGAACAATTACCGAATCAGCTGTGTCGTCATACCCAGCGCTATGATTACAGCAATAGGAGCGGTGCGGAGCCCGAGAATCGCTCCTCCCTGTGACCTCTCGACACACCTACGGACGCGGTTGACCACCACCACCACAAACAAAAGCGAGACTCATCGCCGAACACCTCAAAATGTCACTCAGTGTCCCAGCTGACTCTGGCTGTACTAATGTAAGCCTCTCTTGTCGATGTTACGGCGTTACCAGTAAACAACGCATCACGACTCGAGATCCCAACGCTGTTACCAAGAATCTGTTCTTGACGATTCATAGGGACTTACTGCCTGCATGTAACCTCTGCCGCGATTTCACCTGTTGTCATGCATTTATTCGTCAGAGCCAGCCGAACCATTCTGCGGCCTTCTCGTGGTGCAGTCCTTACGGGACGACCCGTGCTCACTCTCACTGGCATACCGTTGTCCTCAGTCCGTCACCAATCGTGCTGCAGTTATTACACTACAACCAAACGTCCGTCGAATCCGTCTGTGCGGTGCTCCTACGTCCCTGAAACTCAGATAGAGATAAAGTGCACGTGCCAAGTCGTCTGCTCATCCTTTGCTGCGATCTCCACAAGAGAAGTCCCAACAGCGTTAGAAACCAGATACGCCTTATAGCGTGCGAGTACTCAAATAATTCTTCATCCATAGCAAAGCTTTTTCTATGCTGAAAATAAATTCTCATAAGTGTGAAGTTTTAATCAAAGTGTCCCGCAGAAATGGAAATACTCGAGTATACGTTTGGTAGCATTCAGCACAGAGCACACAAATTACAAGAAGTGCAACGCCCATGTTACGATACGGAAACAGAACGACGATAGCGCCTCTAGCGGCCTGGCAGCGAACTCAGATTACTGGAAAATATAACGCGAAAATCAATATTCCTGCTTTGCGATGTAGGAGTGTTAGATCACAATTATTTTCATCTATGCTTTATGGGTCGGCTTGGTAGTCGGGTAGTAAAATGTGAAACTCAAAGCACTTCTGCTATATGGAAAAGTAATATACTCGACGAATCTAAGATTAACTTCTCGTAGCCGTGGTTAAATTTTGTAAATCATGTCGTGGCCACCTTTTGACTGTAAAATTATTTATTTATGTATCACAGTACTGCAGTATCGTCTGGGTGGCCATTATCAAGTGGAAAAAATTGTACTTCAGCGCATGTCAAAATCTGAAAATCATTTGATATGACATAAAACGACACAGAAGGTGAATTCATAGCATTGTATTCCGTTTAATTTTTGCTTGCATTCGTAATAGAGGTGCATTCAAGTTCTAAGGCCTCCGATTTTTTTTCTAATTGACTAGCCCGAAATCGATGAAACTGGCGTTACTTCTCGACGTTATCGCCCTGCAGACATACACATTTTTCACAACGCTGACGCCATGATTCCATGGCAGCGGCGAAGGCTTCTTTAGGAGTCTGTTTTGACCACTGGAAAATCGCTGAGGAAATAGCAGCACGGCTGGTGAATGTGCGGCCACGGAGAGGGTCTTTCATTTTGGAAAAAGCCAAAAGTCACTAGGAGCCAGGTCAGGTGAGTAGGGAGCATGAGGAATCACTTCAAAGTTGTTATCACGAAGAAACTGTTGCGTAACGTTAGCTCGATGTGCGGGTGCGTTGTCTTGGTGAAACAGCACACGCGCAGCCCTTCCCGGACATTTTTTTTGCAGTGCAGGAAGGAATTTGTTCTTCAAAACATTTTCGTAGGATGTACCTGTTACCGTAGTGCCCTTTGGAACGCAATGGGTAAGGATTACGCCCTCGCTGTCCCAGAACATGGACACCATCATTTTTTCAGCACTGGCGGTTACACGAAATTTTTTTGGTGGCGGTGAATCTGTGTGCTTCCATTGAGCTGACTGGCGCTTTGTTTCTAGATTGAAAAATGGCATCCATGTCTCATCCATTGTCACAACCGACGAAAAGAAAGTCCCATTCATGCTGTCGTTGCGCGTCAACATTGCTTGGCAACATGCCACACGGGCAGCCATGTGGTCGTCCGTCAGCATTCGTGGCACCCACCTGGATGACACTTTTCGCATTTTCAGGTCGTCATGCAGGATTGTGTGCACAGAACCCACAGAAATGCCAACTCTGGAGGCGATCTGTTCAACAGTCATTCGGCGATCCCCCAAAACAATTCTCTCCACTTTCTCGATCATGTCGTCAGACCGGCTTGTGCGAGCCCGAGGTTGTTTCGGTTTGTTGTCACATGATGTTCTGCCTTCATTAAACTGACGCACCCATGAACGCACTTTCGACACATCCATAACTCCACCACCACATGTCTCCTTCAACTGTCGATGAATTTCAATTGGTTTCACCCCACGCAAATTCAGAAAACGAATGATTGCACGCTGTTCAAGTAAGGAAAACGTCGCCATTTTAAGTATTTAAAACAGTTCTCATTCTCGCCGCTGGCGGTAAAATTCCATCTGCCGTACGGTGCTGTCATCTCTGGGACGTATTGACAATGAACGCGGCCTCATTTTAAAACAATGCGCATGTTTCTATCTCTTTCCAGTCCGGAGAAAAAAAATTGGAGGCCTTAGAACTTGAATGCACCTCGTACTGGACAGGGTGAATCATTCCATACTTGTTATGGTTTCATATGAAAGAGAAGCTGGTTTCGTCGCATAATATTCCGTGGACTCAGGTCTATTTGCCTCTGACCACGAATCCATATGTGAACTGCTTGATTTCAAAGCATTTGTAAGTGTAATATCAGTATTCTACGTTATTTATCTCCGCATTTGTTTTTCGTACTTTCTCGCATTTAATGGAGATCTCGGCAATTTTCGCTAGAGAATATTATTCTAGTACATTGATTTCTGCTGAAATTTATTGCTTGTTGTGCCTGTTAACAACGTCTGAACACATCTATGTAACCATTGTACTTTTAGCTTTTTTCAAGAACGCTGTAGTCAACAAGTCTACAAAGTATTCTCATCGACTTCTACATCCATACTTTGTACACCCCCATGAAATGCTTAGCACAGTTACATAGTCGTACTCATTCCGTGACAAAGTGTAGTAAAGTTGAATACCAATTCTGTCAAATGCGCTAATATGCAATTTTCCGTAAAGTGCGATACAGTACAGACGGATGCAAACAATAATAAAGTCAAATAAAGTCAATATATTTACAATACACTTTGTAACATTATGTGATTGCCTTATCATTTTAAATCATTCACTAATCGAGCAGTCGCTCGGCAACAGCTAAAGTTAGCAAATAACGTTGCGAAAATGTAAAAGGTGGACGACCTGTGACGTAACTTGTTTATTGTCGAAGCGCCGTCAGAGATGCTGTGAGTTATTGACTTTGAAAACCGCGGCGCGAAAAACGGACAGAAGAAGAACATTTTTACACATTTTGTTTGGATGTACGAGATATTCTCGATGAACAGTTACTCATTCTTCTGTTGTCTCCTGTAACTTGTGTCGGACGCGCATGTCTTGCCGCCGTATTATTATTGTCAAAATTAATATTGTTCTAGTGTAAAGTAAATGTGTAATACTAAAAGTGCCTAGCAGTAGATTTATTGTGCGACGTGTATGTGAAAACGTCAAAGGAATTGTTTTCATTAAGAGAAGTGCCAGTCAAAACGGCATCCATGTTAAATCCTTCATTGCAGTGTAAGTTCGTCTATTAATTGCCATAAATTCAGAGTTAAATGGAACTGGTGTATGGACTATTCATTTACTACAGAATCTATGTCTCACTTCTTCATGAAATTATTTAATTTTCTATATGTTTCTGCCAAATAGAGAGTTCACAGTCACGAATTCTTTCGTCGAGTTCGGACGGAAGTTGCATGCGGCGAAATATTTTCTCCGCGCCATATTCTACTGGTAAATGCATGATAAACTACGGTCCCTTAGGAAATTCATGTTGAGCTATCCAAAATAATTATATTTTGAATAGGCATTTACTCTCCTCTGCAATGCAACTTCCGACTGATAAGACGATCCAACAAGAAACAGCCGCAGACGGTCGGCGTTCGCAAATATGTTTCCACCGCTGATTATAGCTATATGTTACAGCAATATGTTACTACTTACATAGAGCAGTTCACACAGGGATTCGTAAGCAGTAACAAATACGCGTAAGTCGATAGAACTCCAGCTTTCTGCTTTATATGACACACATACAGCTTCTATTTTACATGACACAAAAACAAATATAGAACCATTTACTCCGCCCAGTATTACGGATGCGAGCAAACATCGAGCAGAATAAGAGCAACATATTCACAACGCCATTCAAAGCGCACAGTACACACACGAAGTTGTAATCAAGTACAGAATACAATGCTACGGAAACAGCTACAATTTTGAAAAAAAAAGCAAAGTTCGTAATAATTGACGGGAAGTCATAGAGTAAAACGGAAGTGATTTCTAGCGTTCTCCAGGATAGTCCTCTGCTGCTCCTTATCTATTCAAAAGGTTTAGGATACAATATGAGCAGCACCCGTGGTCTACGGACAGCCGGTACGGTAGCTCAGCGTGTTCGGCCAGAGGGTTAGCAGCCCTCCGTAATAAAAAAAACTGAGCTAATCGATCAACAACGAACTTCAACGGATGTCTTACACCGTCCGCAACGACCAATCACAACGATAAGAAAAAAAAAGGGGGGGGGCGTAGCGTCTTTGATTCATAATCAAAACGTCTTCGGTCCCGGGTTCGATCCCCGCCACTGCCTAAATTTTGATAAATAATCAGCATTGGCGGCCGAAGACTTCCGGCATAAGAAGTCAGCCTCATTCTGCCAACGGCCTTGTCAAAGAGGGCGGAGGAGCGAATAGAGGTTCAGGACACTCTCTTGTCCTAGGGGTGGGAAATTGCCCCTAAAGGCGGAAGAATCAGCAATGATCAACGACATGAGGATGCAGAAGGCAATGGAAACCACTGCATTAAAGACACGTAACGTGTATCCACAGGACATGTGGCCTGTAATTAAAGAAGTGTCATGATGATCTCTCCATTGGCAAAAGATTCCGGAATAGTCCCCCGTTCGGATCTCCGGGAGGGGACTGCCAAGGGGGAGGTTACCATGAGAAAAAGATTGAATAATCAACGAAAGGATAACGTTCTACGAGTCGGGGCGTGGAATGTCAGAAGCTTGAACGTGGTAGGGAAACTAGAAAATCTGAAAAGGGAAATGCAAAGGGGTCAGTGAAGTGAAGTGGAAGGAAGACAAGGATTTCTGGTCAGATGAGTATCGGGTAATATCAACAGCAGCAGAAAATGGTATAACAGGTGTAGGATTCGTTATGAATTTGAAGGTAGGGCAGAGGGTGTGTTACTGTGAACAGTTCAGTGACCGGGTTGTTCTAATCAGAATCGACAGCAGACCAACACCGACAACGATAGTTCAGGTATACATGCCGACGTCGCAAGCTGAAGATGAACAGATAGAGAAAGTGTATGATGATATTGAAAGGGTAATGCAGTATGTAAAGGGGGACGAAAATCTAATAGTCATGGGCGACTGGAATGCAGTTGTAGGGGAAGGAGTAGAAGAAAAGGTTACAGGAGAATATAGGCTTGGGACAAGGAATGAAAGAGGAGAAAGACTAATTGAGTTCTGTAACAAGTTGCAGCTAGTAATAGCGAATATCCTGTTTAAGAATCACAAGAGGAGGAGGTATACTTGGAAAAGGCCGGGAGATACGGGAAGATTTCAATTACATTACATCATGGTCAGACAGAGATTCCGAAATCAGATACTGGATTGTAAGGCGTACCCAGGAGCAGATATAGACTCAGATCACAATATAGTAGTGATGAAGAGTAGGCTGAAGTTCAAGACATTAGTCAGGAAGAATCAATAAGCAAAGAAGTGGGATACGGAAGTGCTAAGGTTTGGCTCTGAGCACTATGGGACTCAACTGCTGTGGTCATAAGTCCCCTAGAACTTAGAACTATTTAAACCTAACTAACCTAAGGACATCTTTATCAAAACAAGACATGGTTGTCTCACTGGGAGGTCCGCGATCGTTCATTAAGTAAAATATGGCGTTTCAATCTTCGATCCGAAGATGGGCAGCTAGCCCGAAACCGGTTATTGAGAATAAAGAATAGCGATCGAAGACTGAAACGCCATATTTTACCATATTTTAACCTAAGGACAGCACCCAACACCCAGCCATCACGAGGCAGAGAAAATCCCTGACCCCGCCGGGAATCGGAAGTGCTAAGGGATGACGAGATACGTTTGAAGTTCTCTAACGCTATAGATACAGCAATCAGGAATAGCGCAGTAGGCAGTACAGTTGAAGAGAAATTGACATCTCTAAAAAGGGCCATCACAGAAGTTGGGAAGGAAAACGTAGGTACAAAGAAGGTATCTGCGAAGAAACCATGGGTAACAGAAGAAATACTTCAGTTGATTGATGAAAGGAGGAAGTACAAACATGTTCCGGGAAAATCAGGAATACAGAAATACAAGTCGCTGAGGAATGAAATAAATAGGAAGTGCAGGGAAGCTAAGACGAAATGGCTGCAGGAAAAATGTGAAGACATCGAAAAAGATATGATTGTCGGAAGGACAGACTCAGCATACAGGAAAGTCAAACCAACCTTTGGTGAAATTAAAAGCAATGATGGTAACATTAAGAGTGCAACGGGAATTCCACTGTTAAATGCAGAGGAGAGAGCAGATAGGTGGAAAGAATACATTGAAAGCCTCTATGAGGGTGAAGATTTGTCTGATGTGATAGAAGAAGAAACAGGAGTCGATTTAGAAGAGATAGGGGATCCAGTATTAGAATCGGAATTTAAAAGAGCTTTGGAGGACTTACGGTCAAATAAGGCAGAAGGGATAGATAACATTCCATCACAATTTCTAAAATCATTGGGGGAAGTGGCAACAAAACGAATATTCACGTTGGTGTGTAGAATATATGAGTCTGGCGATATACCATCTGACTTTCGGAAAAGCATCATCCACACAATTCCGAAGACGGCAAGAGCTGACAAGTGCGAGAATTATCGCACAATCAGCTTAACAGCTCATACATCGAAGCTGCTTATAAGAATAATATACAGAAGAATGGAAAAGAAAACTGAGAATGCGCTAGGTGACGATCAGTTTGGCTTTAGGAAAAGTAAAGGGACGAGAGAGGCAATTCTGACGTTACGGCTAATAATGGAAGCAAGGCTAAAGAAAAATCAGGACACTTTCATAGGATTTGTCGACCTGGAAAAAGCGTTCGACAATATAAAATGGTGCCGGCTGTTCGAGATTCTGAAAAAAGTAGGGGTAAGCTATAGGGAGAGACGGGTCATACACAATATGTACAACAACCAAGAGGGAATAATAAGAGTGGACGATCAAGAACGAAGTGCTCGTATTAAGAAGGGTGTAAGACAAGGCTGTAGCCTTTCGCCCCTACTCTTCAATCTGTACATCGAGGAAGCAATGATGGAAATAAAAGAAAGGTTCAGGATTGGAATTAAAATACAAGGTGAAAGGATATCAATGATACGATTCGCTGATGACATTGCTATCCTAAGTGAAGAAGAATTAAATGATCTGCTGAACGGAATGAACAATCTAATGAGTACACAGTATGGTTTGAGAGTAAATCGGAGAAAGACGAAGGTAATGAGACGTAGTAGAAATGGGAACAGCGAGAAACTTAACATCAGAATTGATGGTCACGAAGTCAATGAAGTTAAGGAATTCTGCTACCTAGGCGGTAAAATAACCAAGGACGGAGCAAGGAGGACATCAAAAGCAGACTCGTTATGGCAAAAAAGGCATTTCTGGCCAAGAGAAGTCTACTAATATCAAATACCGGCCTTAATTTGAGGAAGAAATTTCTGAGGATGTACGTCTAGAGTACAGCATTGAATGGTAGTGAAACATGGGCTGTGGGAAAACCGGAACAGAAGAGAATCGAAGCATTTGAGATGTGGTGCTATAGACGAATGTTGAAAATTAGGTGGACTGATAAGGTAAGGAATGAGGAGGTTCTACGCAGAATCGGAGAGGAAAGGAATATGTGGAAAACACTGATAAGGAGAAGGGACAGGATGATAGGACATCTGCTAAGACATGAGGGAATGACTTCCATGGTACTAGAGGGAGCTGTAGAGGGCAAAAACTGTAGAGGAAGACAGAGATTGGAATACGTCAAGCAAATAATTGAGGACGTAGGTTGCAAGTGCTACTCTGAGATGAAGAGGTTAGCACAGGAAAGGAATTCGTGGCGGGCCGCATCAAACCAGTCAGTAGACTGATCCAAAAAAAAAAAATTGAGCAGCCATCTTAGGTTGTTTACAGATGATGTTGTCATTTATCATCTAGTAAAGGTATAACAAGATCAAAACAAATTACAAAACGATTTATAAAAAGATATCTATATGATGCGAAAATTGGCAACTGACCCTAAACAATGGAAAGTGTGAGGTCATCCAAATGAGTGCTAAAAGGCATCCGTTAAACTTCGGTTACACGATAAATCAGCCAAATCTAATAACCATAAATTGAACTAAATATCGAGGAATTAAAATAACAAACAACTCAAACTGTAAAGAACACATATAAAATGTTGATGCAACAGATCTAAAAACTAGACTGCCTACAGTAGGCTTGTCCGTCCTATTTTGGAGTACTGCTGCGTGGTGTGGGATCGTTTCCAGACAGGATTAAAGGAGTACATCGGAAAAATTCAAAGAGGAGCAGCACGTTTAGTATTATCAGGAAACGGGGTAGCGAGTGTCATGGACATGATGCAGGCTTTGTGGTGGACATCATTAAAACAAAGGCGTTTTCCGTTGCAGTGGAAACTTCTCACGAAATTTCAGTCACCAACTTTTACCCCCGAATGCGAAAATATTTTGTCGACACCGACCTGCGTAGGGAGAAACGTTCATCATAATAAAATGAGGGAAATAAGCGCTCTCACGGAAAGATATAGGGTTTTTTTCAAAGAAAATTACGCACTGGCTGTATGAATGATTTTTATTACATCTGCGACCGGTTTCGCACCACTTATAACTTAACGGACATTGTCTGCGATCGGAAAGAGAAACGGTTATTTGGTAAGGGTTTATCCTATAATACATCACACAGAATATCACAGCAGTACCTGGATCGGTTGGTCTCCCATGCTGTTTCTGCTTTGGATGGAAAACTGATGACGACGGCTCAGAGTAATGAAATGACTATAGAGGTAAACAAAATAGTAGAGAATTACTCTAACAGCTTAGGTCATCCTAGGCGAAGTTCTCTTATAGGGCCTGAGGAGAATATTAACAATACGTAGGATCAATGAAAAGCGCCGGGACAATGGTGCGATTATAGTGCAAGCGGATAAGTCTAAATCGATCGTAGTGGAGGAACAGTACGTTGAGAAGGTCGAACATTTTACTGACACCAACCACATCGAGAAAAGTAGGTATGACCTAACTGCTAAATACGTAGCGAGTATTAAAAAGCTGAGTAGGAATACAAGTATCTCAGACTTTTTAATAATAAGGCAATTATTCCGATGACTTCGCGGTGTAATAAAGCTCCATAAGGAAGATTAGTCTATCCGACCCATCTTTAACTCCAGGAATGGCCCAGGTGTTCAACTTGAGAAACATTTGTCTGAATATTTGAACAGAAACTTCAAGCATCCGGTAAATTTCAGTACAGTATCTCAAATAGAGAGGAATTGATTAGCAAACTTTTAGCCTTGACACTCCCAAAGGTTACTTCCCTGGTTTCATTTGATGTAAAAATATGTATGCAAGCATCCCAACCGATCAGCTCCACGAAATAATTAGTGAAAATTTAAAGAAAAATAGTGGCAGACCATTAGAAGAGATAGAAGATGTGTTGCAGCTTCTCAAATTGGTATTAGGTTACAACTATTTTAAATTTGGGGATAGTACAGACATGCAAAAACAGGGCTTGGTAATGGCATCTTTTCCTTGCCAACATTTTTATGAGTTTTTTTGAGCATAATATGATGGTCGACTTAAGGGGCTCCGGAAAGGCTCAAAATCATGAAAAGTTCAATTTTTACTTTTTTGCGTTTTATGAATCTGCAGACTATTACCTTTTAATAGATATATAATTTATTCAATTCCGAAGACTACAACTATTTTTAAATTTTTTTTTGAAATGTGTTCTACATGGGCGTGACCCACTGTGGCGCTGTTAAACTGCTGTCAAATGGTGTTATTATTAACGTCCGTGTTCATCAGGTACATTTTAGTGATGTGAGATAAAGTATGTGTTGTGGCTAACCTGTGATGGTTCAATATATATCGCTGGTGTGATTGTCGATTGTTTCATGTTTATTTACTCTTTCGTTATCTCGAAAATATTCGTAATTAATTCTGTTTCTTGAGTCTCTGTTTTGTTGAAGTATAATAATGAGTAAAAGTAAAGTTATTAGAAATCCTCTGAAGGCTTTTAAGAAAAGGAGAAATGTTGGAAAGCCAAAGGTATGTGTTATTACTGTAAACAATAAAGACGATAACCAAGTGAGTGAACCTAACCTCTCAAGTACACCTGCCCATAGCAGTCAAAGTGGGAAAGAAAATACTTCACAGAAGAAGCTTGGTTCAATGAGTGAAAACTATGAATGTTTTATGGGCGAATCGAATGTGAATGAAATATTTGATATGTCGGTTCTCAAAGGAATTTTTTCAAACTGTGTAAGATGTATTCATTGTAGTAAAGTTGGTCTGGAACTCTCCATAATAAAGCACGTAGGACTTGCTAGTGAAATACAACTGAAATGTGATAAGTGTTCATACATGACCACCTTTTGGAACAGTGTTGCAGTAACTGCAACTGAAGAAAATGGTAGCAAAATCTACGAACACAACAACGAGCGATGCTTGCTTTAGACAAGGAATGCCTTCGGGCTGCAGACAGGGCTGTAAAGAGTCTAGAAATACAAGCAAGAGTAAACAGGAGGAGGAACAAGAGGAAGCTGGAGGAGGAGTTTGCAGAGGATGAAGATAATCCATCCTATGGACATGGAATGCACTAAAAAGTTAATCCAACCTTTGTCGCTCGATTCCCAAAACTTTTATTTTCTCATACTAATTACATGTTTTCTAAGGATCTTCCAAACATATTTGTTTCAAACTTTCAGTAAATGTTACACAGTACCTTCTGCATAATTTAACACAGCCTTTTTCCAAAAAACTGTATATTTTTGAATACATAAATAAAAAATTGCAAAAAAATATGAATTTTCATTACAATTGAAAAAAAATCATCTTTAATAACTGAACTAAAATTTTGTAAAATCCCTGTGCTAAGTTGTAGCCCATATTCCAATAAATAATCTGTAAAAAGTTCAACTTCCTACCTCAAATACTTTGTGAGGAAAGATGTAATTTATAAGCGTTATTTTAACATTGCAAGTATAGGGCGTTCCGGAGCCCCTTAATCAGGTACTCCGAAAGGACTTTTTTGGGCTAGACATGTGGATGATATAATTTTGCTGTATAACGGTTCTTTCCAGGATTGTAACGCTTTCCTAGGTGAACTAAACAAAAAAAAATTAAAGCTCAAAGAAGGCAGTTCGCTTTGTATTATCCCTATATAAGGGGGAGAGAGTCACAGACTTGATGCGTGAACTGCATATCATTAAAACATATAGGCTCTATTCGTTGTGGCGAGATCTTTTCACGAAATTTGCATCACCATCTTTCTACTCTGATATGAAAATATTTTGTCACCAACCTACACAGCGAGGAATGATGATCGTAATAAAAGAAATCACAGCTCGTACAAAAAAATTTAAGTGTTGGTTTTTCCCGTGCGCTGTTAGAGTGTGGAACGCTAGACAAAGAGTCTGAAGGTGGTTCGATGAACCCTCTGCCAGGCACTTAGGCGTGAATTGCAAACTAGTGATGTAGATGAACACTGAGCTCGTACATTCTGAAATACACTTCTGCAGGCAGTATTCTTGTCGCAGTCGATTACATTCATGATTGTTATTTGTTACCTGCAGTAAGCTCCGTCAGAGTCGTATAGTAGTCATAAAAAGTTTTTCAGGGCCTTGAAATGACTATACTGAAGATGACACATAAGTCAGATTTGCTCGCATATACAAATGTGACATTTATACTAGCCACGAGGCAACAGCTGTTTAGAGTTTGCAGTATCACAACTCGACTGCAAATAATTTTGTACTCGGTGGCACTTTTGTCGATGGGTAAGTGCTAGAGTTGCACTCGACCAAAACCAGGTTCGGTACTTTTGGTACAGCAGTTATTTGACATAGTACATCGTAGAATTACCGGTAGTATTGGTTTCATTGGAAGGTAAAGAAACATAAACGAATCAGTGTGAGAGGAACTGGGAGCGGACGATTTCTTTGTTTTTCTGCTTTGTTGTTCGTTTTGCATATAATTAGAGTTGCACGTCATTCAGTCTTAGTCCAATGTGTATTTTATATCCTTAAGAATATAAGTTTTTTTAAAAGGAATGAAAATTAGCTGCTTGCGTAAGTTCTGCGCTTTTATGTAACCAAAACAATTAGTTTTGATGCAAGTACAGCTTACATGCAGTAACATAAAAAGATACATATAATTATTGTCATTTCGTGCTCAATAGAATGTTCCTCGCCATAATCAAAGCAAGAGTTACCTGTTATTATCGATAAATACGAAAGCTGTTTATGAGTAACTGAAGCATATTTTATATAAGCTCGACGAAGTATTAAAGTGATGTTTCATGAATTATTGTTTTGCGTTTTTTTTATTTTATCTTTTCTTTGAGGAAATTGTGTGTTCTAGCGCTGTATGATAAATCTTTCATTTTTAATATTTTTGCCTTGAGTACATCATCTCTATGTCTCACGTTACTAACCTACAATTTTCGAATAAAACCTAAATCAGACACCGAAAATTTCAATTTTGCTGCAAATACCGTGTTTTTTAAGTAACAGACAGAAGGATAACTTCATAGAACAAAAATATTTCGTAGGTTACACGGCCTTTTATATAAATGCACTTAGTTTCTAAACAGTTCACTGCTTCCGGTTTCTAGGTGAATACAGGAAGACAATGATCGGATAAGTAAACGAAGCGATCGAGGTGAGGTAAAACCCGATAGATATGCGACACATCTAATGTACAGGTAATACAGGTACGATCTTAACTGACCAAGTCTAGTAAGAAAACCATCGTAGGCTTACTTACGATTTACTTTAGTAGTTTCACAACAGTAATAACTGCTAACGACTCTCGGTTCCATAAATAGCGTTAACTGACAAAGTGGTCTTAACCTTAAGAGCTCGACAGCTATCGTACGAATCTCCATTGCATTCTTAACACATATTTTGAAAAGACTGTTGTAGTGTCATAACAGTCAGTAATCTGTATGTACGAGTACATGCTATGGAACCGCTATACAGAGATCATGCCGACTTTCTGGAAAATTAGCTTTCACTGTTTTTGGAAGAAGATTCTTTGAGCAAACGATGGTGAATGGTCTTCCTGTATCGTCTGAATGTTCCAGCCACAAGCTGTCACGTGAGTCAACAATATCATTCTCTGAACGATCTGTTTTACAGCGTCATTTACTTTCCTTCACGGATTTTATTCGATCGAATTTGTGGAAAGGCCCATGAAAAGAAGCTATTTAGTAATACTCGTCGGGGAAAAAACTGCTTGTATTGCAAACATTATTGCCGAAACAAATTGGAAATAACAAGACCACACTTACTATTCTGAGTAAGGGTTGAATCGCGCAAGCCGGCCGGAGTGGCCGTGCGGTTCTAGGCGGTACAGTCTGGAGCCGAGCTACGGTCACAGGTTCGAATCCTGCCTCGGGCAGGGATGTGTGTGTGTCCTTAGGTTAGTTAGGTTTAATTAGTTCTAAGTTCTAGGCGACTGATGACCTCAGTTAAGTCGCATAGTGCTCAGAGCCATTTGAATCGCGCAATAAAGATGTCTGCAGGAATTATGTTGAAAATTTTATTCAAGTTTTTGGAAGCAGTTTGTATCGTTAACCCGTTTGTACGCTCTAGATCGTCCGACTAAGTTTCTTGTTAAATAAATTAATATACGGACAACGGTAGCATTACGTATTCCAACTGGAACGACGAACTTAGGTACATCCTATTTTACATCCTCTGTTTACATAGAGTGATCCTCTCAAAGATTTTGGTATAGAATGTAACGCTTTTTGTTAAGTAAGTTCTGCAAAATTTACAATATTCATTAGCCAGTAAATTAACAACTTGCGTAACGTATACGGTATTGTAATATTGTATACTGCATAATTTTTAACAGTTGATACCTCTATCCCTCTCGTTTTAGAGCCCTTTGTAGCTTTTAAACTGAAAACTGCTGTGTACGCACTCATTTACATGCGGGGCACATATTTGTTTTGAATAACTTCTTTAGGTTACGACACTCCTGAACTAATGCCAGTTTCTTCTTCGGCTTTCCTATCACCAGTTCTGGAACACACATCATGGCCACTCCTTACAATCTATTTTCTGTCATTTGTTTTTCTGTTACTTGGGAGTGGCTCTGCATGGAGGTTTTGTATGGCATCAGCGTTTCACTTCCTGCCTAACAATGAGCATCGGCACGTGTGCCTCAAAACCTGAAAAGTGTCGTCTGCGTCCCTGTCTCATTTTATTCATAGTCGACCTTCACTTTAGTAGGCGAGAACCGGAACGGCAACAGAGTATAAAAAATGTGCCTGTCTTTAACTGTTTTATATTGTTCCATTTTTTGTAAATATTTCGACAAATACTTCAATAATATATTCCGCGTCCATCCAGGTCTGTGGCCTTCTCAAATGAAACATAGTCCTAATATTTGAAGTCATTTACTTGCTTTGCAATTTATTTAAAAAACTGATTATAGTCGTAAACTATACTCTCGCTCCAATCCTTTACATTTAGGAGCCTGCTGTGTTAAATTTCCGTCTATTTTTTAACAGAATAAAAGACTAAATAATGCCTAGTAATGGCGTCGTCTTTCTGCGACGTTTCAACTACTTTCGTGCTAGTATGTATAAGAAACAAGTAGAAACGTTCCTTCAAGGCGAATGAACCCACATTCTCGTAAGGTATGGACAGTTCTCGGTCTTTGATATGACATTAACTACTAAATTAAATTGAAGCTCTGGCGTCTCCGGCTTAAACGAGTGCGGACGCATTCTCGTGTCGCCCTGTGATGTTTGACAGAGCACACGGCAGCCATTACGCTGTAAGACACCCGATCCATATAGATGCTGATACCGCTGTGTAAACACTCCGAAACGCAATACACTATTGATTAAACAGCTAGCTTGGAAAAACATTTCACAGTCGAGATAGCCATAAACTTTCAAGTGGCGAGTCATTCAAACCACGACAAGAACAGAAATCCTCCGTTTTAAATGCATTTACACTCAATATTTTTTGCAATATATATTGAAATAAGCGAATTTGTCGTATAGAGAACGGCACATCTCCCTCAGTATTTGTGACTTCATTGTTCAAGAATTCGACTGTTTGCTAATTTACTGGCTCATATTTAACATCTGCAGAGAGGAACTGTAAGAGATGAAATGGGAAGATTTATTAGTAACTGAGAATTTGTCTAAAAGAACGGAGATTTCAGTTTGCTTTTAGTAAAAAGTAGTAGATGTGCGGATGCCATTATCGTTTCCCACCACAAAATTCTCCAAAACTTTTACAAATTAATTTTGTACTTCAGTTGTAGCTTTTCCATCACCAAATAAACTGCAGTGTCTGACAGCCACAGGGCACACACAATCTAGAAAAGGTAAAGCATGTCTATAATTTAAACAACAAAATCTGAGTAACCTATTACCAATCCTCCTACAATCTGTACGTGAATATTTCAAGAACAATTTAAAAAAAAAAGACTCTGGATGTCACAACTCTGGTGAAAAAGCGTTTGGGTACAAAACAACACAGTACTTGGGTTCTTGAATGAAGCCGGACCTTCTTCAGTTCATTGTTACAGAAATTTCCTGTATCTAACCTGCACTTCTTGAAATGTAGCTATAGTTACTTATTTCTCCTATCAAGTACTACGATTTTGCTTCCTTTTTTTTAAATTGTATATTACAACCGTCAATGGATACAAGTTTTTTCCTTAGTCACCCTCATCACACACCACCCTCTCCACGCTAAAATGAATCGTTTGGGCGCCCCCTGAGGACGTTTACACTTCATTTGGAACAGGAGTTATTCAGTTTCGTCGTCATTGCAACGAACGTGGCGAGTAATGGCTTCGCTTCGATACATCCTGCATACAGAATGCTACCTGTCGCCAAATTACCGTTACGTAAGCCTCGCCTTCGCAACGTAAGTTCCGGTCGG
This sequence comes from Schistocerca nitens, assembly GCF_023898315.1. NCBI lineage: Eukaryota > Metazoa > Arthropoda > Insecta > Orthoptera > Acrididae > Schistocerca > Schistocerca nitens. The sequence goes on along the minus strand of NC_064618.1, from coordinate 48,667,286 downwards.
CCGCGCCAAAGCAGTCTTCAGCACGCGAGAGAAGCGCCGCGGGCTTTCCCTACCGCTTTCCCCAGCGTGCCGTGCCTCTGCTCCCAAATGCTGCTTACTCGAAAGTGTTGTACGACGTCACGGCCACTTGTTGCCAGCGCAACCAATGGCGATGTGCCCCGTGACCGAGCAGCAGGGTGGCCAACGTCGACGCCGGCAGCCGCAGTCGACGTCACTGCGCATGCGCGGACGACAGGTCATCGAGCCGTGCGCTTGTGGGACACCTCTCCACGTACGCAACTAATTCGCTCGTGCTTTCACCGCACGAGGATGACGCACGAACGATGACTTTTCGCCCCGCCACTGGGATTATCGGTGTCGATTTCTCCTTGCTCGCCTCTGCTTTGGTCACACGAAAGTGCTGCGTCACAAAAAATGGTTCAATTGGCTCTGAGCACTGTGGGACTTAACATCTGAGGTCATCAGTCCCCTAGAACTTAGAACTACTTAAACCTAACTAATCTAAGGACATCACACACATCCATGCCCGAGGCAGGATTCGAACCTGCGACCGTAACGGTCGCTCGGTTCCAGACTGTAGCGCCTAGAACCGCACGGCCACTCCGGCCGGCCAGACAGAGTAAAAGATTTGATAACTGCCTTCAGCTCACACATGAAGGGCTTATTTCAATAGTGGTACAAGTCCATTTTTGTTCATCTTGAAATACACAGTCCTAAAGTTAAATGAGCGCTGAAAAATATGCAGTTGCGATACCAGAAATATTCAATCAAGCATATGGCTTCTTGCTAGAGATGAACCTTTCTTTCTGTTTGTTTGGCTCATTAATTTCAGAAGCATTATAGACAGAAAAGTGGAGGTAATGGACTTGTACCACTATTGAAATAAGCCCTTCATATTTTTTGGGATTTTAATTACAACGGTACGACGAGATTCTCTTTCAAGCAAAATGAAAAAATCTGTTGCAGATCTCTTTTACTAGTGTGGTATAGCGTTCCGTGCGTGGCAGTTAAAACAAACTTTCTTTTCATTTCACATGTTGCCCTTGCGTCCACGACTGGCTACAAAAAATAATGAAAAAATATTTTATTCAAAGGCACCATTTTATTCCCGCCAAACAGAAATTACATCTGATCCGTCACATATGCGATCTGGATCTCTGCTCTCATCCCAAAGTCCACAACTCATCTTTAAAAATCAAATGAATCTGACGTTATTCACTCCAAGTTACGGATGAAAATAAGCTGTGTTGCTCGTTATACTTCACCGTAATACCAGTAAAAGGGTGCTTCTTTTCTGAACATCCGTCTGTTCCGGACTACAAATAAAAGGTAACTCCTAGTTTAATTAAAGAAGCAAAGGAACGCAGATTTTCTCACTTTGCAATAACGCGAGACGTTGCCGTATATGCATAGACGGTTATCTTTTGTTGGCCACCTTTATTATATTTTCAGAGCAAGGCAGATTACGCTCTGACTCACAACCTGGAGTAATTGCGACGGGTTCCCCCCCTCCATCCTCACCCAGCCACCTCCTTCATTGTAAAGCGCTGACTGGAGGGATGCAGAGTTTTACTTCATTGCTATGGGTTGATCCAGACACATCTCTGGCACATCTCTGTCGCATCGTGGCTTATGCAGCACCAAAAACTTACATATTTATACGAACAGTGCACATTACTTAAGCTTTACGCATGCCAGTTGGTTACGACTGGCGTGAACAAAATATCCTAAAGAACACTTCCCCGGAATTCTGAACCCTCCCTGCTTGTACAAGCGTACGTATTTGATGGCGCGAAGTATTGTGTGGCCGCGCCATCTGACAGTACTCCAGATCATGTGGTGAATTTTTGATGTGCAAAAGTAACTTTTAAAGTGCCGATTATGTTTCTCTTTTTAAATGAAATAATGTACGTTTTCTCTGGTACTTTGAGGAAGAGGACATGAGACACAACGTGTGTTCAACTTGATCAAATAGTAACAGAATAGCAGAGTAACGAAGTACTATACCAGTGTCAGGAGAAGAGATGCCCTAATGTACCAAATGTAAGCAAACATGTATCTCAGGAATTGTTCATGTGTGTTTTCAATATGCTTGTCAAATCAAGTGCTCAAATTGTTGGCCTTGATTACTGATACATGTATGCATGGGCGTGAGACATGGTTAGCTGGGAGATTTCTTAATTGGGAAGGCTTTTCTTTCCTTCCATTGAAGTTGCCCAAATGTTTGCATACCACCTTCAGAGACACTAGAGTGGTAGTAAGGGAACACCTTGAGATGACAGTCAAACGAGAAATATAAGAATTGTGCCTCAGGGGCATTTATATGGTTGTGTATTTTGGTATGTTGTGATCGAGCCACTTCCGTAAACGATAAAGTGCAATGGTCGCTAGCGACGTTGTTCTTTCCTGTGATCACCTCGTAGTAGTTAATGGGAATTGTACAGGTCAGGTAGAGCAAACAAGTAATGCATCTCTTTCGATGATTCAGCATTGGTATGTACAAAGCGAACTGGCGACTTTCTACATGTTGCTGAAGGGTAAGTTGTCAGAAATGGTAAACAGATACATCACGAGGGTAGAAAATACAATACTTTTGTAAGGTCTGTAGGAGAGTCTCTCAGTTCATCCATAAAATACCCGCTACTGTAACAAACAATTTGAGGTCAGTACTGAATCTCGACAACTCTGCGTGACGCCATACACAGCTACGGTGCAGGTGTGTGGGCGTTCAAACTTCAGCAAGGGGAACGCAACGCGACATCCTTACATCTCTGGTGCCTGGCGGACGTCATCAATAGATGAGCTCATAGTGATACTCCGAATGTATCCGATCGATCAACATATCAGCAGAAGGGGTGTCGAATATTGGCTCAGAAAAGACAAAATACTGTATGAAAAAGTAATGGAAGTTAATAACTGTGCTAAGGGCAACGGTAATGGATGGGGAACACTAGCGATGCAAGAAGAAGAGCACACAGTTTTCTACACAACGCTAGTGAACGTGCAATAACGAGCCATCCAGTTCCTTCGAATGGGGCGATCCACATGCTGACGGACACATGCCTTATCCTCATTGCCTCTACAACATTATCATAAGAAGCAACGACAGATGCCTCTGTGGAGAAACTGGAAAACCAGGAAATGTCGTGGTAGAGTGGCTCGAACAAAGGCTCACAGAGACAGAAAGTTTAAGAGGTCTTAGTTTGTATGATATTAAACACGACAGGGAAGTATGTGCTGTTCTCAACAAAGCATCAGACACTCATTCCAGGAGGCAAAAGAGACCTACACAAAAATCTTAGTCTTGGGAGATGAACATAAGGCTCAATACTGTCCAGCTGCACTGCATCACTGCAGACCCAGCATGAGAGGAGACAGCGTAAGGAAATGATGACTGACGTTAGCACTTGGCACGGAGCGCATGACGTTCCCAGGATATCATGATTACTGAGTTCCTGGTGAGTCGAACGGTCCTGGTTCAGTGCGCACACCAACAGAGGAAGACAAGACAGCACGTCACGTCAACAGGAGAGGACCTCATTCATGCCCAGTGAATGACACCCTACTTGTGAAAAGCATCAAGATCAGTGAGAACATCTGCCAGAATGGAGAAGGGCACGTTTTGCGAATCCCACACAGTGTGTCGGAGGTGCAGCAGCACACTAGATACGGAATTATGGCTTGCGACTGGTAAACTGATCTTCATCAAGTGCGAGTAAAACAATAATAAAATTATTAACAATTTCTGCTTATGCTTATCAGTCTGAGCCGTGCGCGGCTCGCGGTCATGCCGTTTATTGCACGTCGTCTTGTTCTGGTGGTTCTATCGCCTCGTTTTCTGTTATTCGATTTATTTGCGTCACTAAGTTGCTGGTTTGCTTGCCCGTGAGGGGCAGTAGCAGCGCTTATCGATAAGTGCACTGTCGTATTATCTCTACCGATAGTATTTCACGGTCGTCGTGTGTCTGAAAGTTCAGTCGGGACGTAGCAGCAGTGAAGTCGGAGAGGTGCGGACAACCAGTGCTCGCCGAGAGCTCGCGACACACATGAACTGTCCGACGGAAGAAGATTGGAGCGGGACGACCATTGGTTGGTCGTTCGGTTGGTCATCTCATCGGGCGACGTGTATTTGGTCCTTTGACCGTTTCTGGGCCGCGTCTCTTGGTCATCTTGCCGGACGTGGGTCGGTTCCTTCCTCGTGCAGAGATGTCGTGGCCAATGGGCGGGTCCCCAGGTCGCCGTGTCTCAGAATTCCGAACGGACATCGAGTTGAGTCGGGTTGGAGCTGCAGTCAGCTTCGGACAGCCAAGACTCGCCCGACCGTTGCCGAAAGGACATCGAGTTGAGTCAGGTTGGAGCTGCAGTCAGCTTCGGACAGCCAAGACTCGCCCGACCGTTGCTGAACGGACATCGAGTTGAGTCGGATTGGAGCTGCAGTCAGCTTCGGACAGCCAAGACTCGCTCGACCGTTGCCGAACGGACATCGAGTTGAGTCAGGCTGGAGCTGCAGTCAGCTTCGGACAGCCAAGACTCGCCCGACCGTTGCTGAACGGACATCGAGTTGAGTCGGATTGGAGCTGCAGTCAGCTTCGGACAGCCAAGACTCGCCCGACCGTTGCCGAACGGACATCGAGTTGAGTCAGGCTGGAGCTGCAGTCAGCTTCGGACAGCCAAGACTCGCCCGACCGTTGCTGAACGGACATCGAGTTGAGTCGGATTGGAGCTGCAGTCAGCATCGGACAGTCAAGACTCGCCCGACCGTTGCCGACACACGTAACTTCAGTGGGAACGACCTGGGTTGGTCGTTCGGTCGGTCGTCTCATCGGACGACGTTTATTTGGTCGCCGACCCATTGTGGAAACTCTTCCTTGTTGTTCCACAGTGATTGCTTTTACGGTTGTTCGAGTTCTTGTGTAAGTTTACGTGGATCCATGTGCAGCTTCTGTAATTTCCACTGAGCAGATGAATGCTGCCTGCGTACTGGAATAGTCAGTCGGTCGGTTGAAGTAGAGCAGCGAGTGTGTCGGGTGGAAGGGAACTGATTAGGCTGTTGGTTGGTTCTTCACCGTCCCTAGTAGTGTTGCCACCCGATTGTTTAGTGTTACGCTTGGCTGCCTGTCTCACCTAAACTGTCCTTACAAGGGAACCTCCCCATCGCATCCCCCGCAGATTTACTTGTAAGTTGGCACAGTGGATAGGCCTTGAAAAACTCAACACAGATCAATCGAGAAAACAGGAAGAAGTTGTGTGGAACTATGAAAAAAATAAGCAAAATATGCAAACTGAGTAGTCCATGTGGAAGATAAGCAACATCAAGGGTAGTGCGACAGCAGGAGCGCCGTGGTCCCGTGGTTAGCGTGAGCAGCTGTGGAACGAGAGGTCCTTGGTTCAAGTCTTCCCGCGAGTGAAAAGTTTAATTTTTTATTTTCAGACAATTATCAAAGTTCAGGCACACACACATAATCAACTTCGCTCTCCAAAATTCCAGGACATGTTCAGATTTGCTTGGACATATGCAGGATTTGACGGTCTATACACGGAAAAATTTGAAAACGTTAAAAACATGTTTTGACAGAGCACAGGGAAAACTGTGCGACTGTGAAACTGTTGCATACATTTGCTGCTGTTTATGTGACAAACTCTAATGTTTTCATCACTTTTTTGGGAGTGATTATCACATCCACAAGATAACCTAAATCGGGCAAGGTACAAGAATCTTTTTACCCATTCGCCAAGGGTGGGTCGACAACATATCCCTGTCATGTGACGCACATGCCGTCACCAGTGTCGTATAGAATATATCAGACGTGTTTTCATGTGGAGGAATCTGTTGACCTATGACCTTGCGATCAAATGTTTTCGGTTCCCATTGGAGAGGCACGTCCTTTCGTCTACTAATCGCACGGTTTTGCGGTGCGGTCGCAAAACATAGACACTAAACTTATTACAGTGAACAGAGACTTCAATGAACGAACGGACAGATCATAACTTTGCGAAAATAAAGAAAGTAAAATTTTCAGTCGAGAGCTGACTTGAATCAAGGACCATTCATTCCGCAGTTGCTCACGCTAACCACGGGACCACGGCGCTCCTAACCTCACGCTATTCTTGATATTGACTATCTTGCGCATGGACTACTCAGTTTGTATATTTTGCTTATTTTTTTCATAGTTACACACAACTTCTTCCTGTTTTCTCGATTGATCTGTGTTCAGTTTTTCAAGGCCTATCCACTGTGCCAACTTATAACTAAATCTGAGGGGGGTGCGATGGGGAGGTTCCCTTGTTAGAGTTTCCTCCCCAGGCCGACCCATCGAACACTCCTGAGCACCACTGTTTGTTGTTTGTGATTGTCATTTTATTTGGTCGCAGGTACTGTGCCAGGCCTTCAGCCGTGTATTAATATTGTCTGTTTTATGTTTAGTATATGGCTTTCAGCCGAACTTCACGTCAGCTGTTTTAAGATTAGACCTTCAGCAGTGATCCATTTAAAGTTCTTGTCGCTCTGCATTTAGGCCTGCAGCCGAATTTGTTTCAGTATCTGTGGCTTTGACATATAAATTATTGTATGTAAGGTTTGTCTTTAATTATCTTGAATTCTTGAAACGGCCTTCAGCCGTGTTCTGTAAATGTTTATCTTTAGGTTGTCTTTAATTACTATTGAGTAATTGTTTGAGCCTTCAGCCGACAGGATACTTCAAGTTTTCTTCAGATGTTTTTCTGTTGTATGTATAAAAGTTTATCTTTAAAAGCCTCTCTTTTATTATGTAAAGAATTATTTTTTTTAAATTTGGCCTTCAGCCGTAGAATAAAAATTGAATTTTCCTTAATATGGCGTTTAGCCGGAATTTGTAAATGCTTGGCATTTAAAGAATTTCCTTAGCTGCTCTGAAATATTATTTCGGCCTTAGCCGAGGAGATATTGTAATTTTACTTAAGTAAGGCCTTCAGCCTTTACTCTAAATCCGGGTATTTTAAAAGCAATCATTTAAACTTATTCTGGAGAAGTTACTTGGGCCCTCAGCCGTAAATTGATCTTTGTTGTTTTAAAGAGAAAACTGTGCATTGGTTTGAGGAATAAAGTTGTATGTGTTCTTGTATAACTAACAGTAATTGAACTTGGCCCCTTTCCACAACTTGGTCCGCTCTGTCCTGCGATAACCAGATTTCACAATCTAACGTAGTTACCTTTTTTCCATTGCTGGTAATATCTTTCCTTTATGTCTAACATCTTATTTTGCATACACAGTCCCTTGCTTTTCTCAGTGTCTTTGTTTTATGTCGTCTCGTTGTCTCTGTAGAGCTGTCCCATGGGAGCAAGGAGAGCATGTTGTTCGGTGGCCGGTAGCCTCTTGCTGTAACACAAGCTGCACGCAATTGTTAACTGGGTTCTTTTTAGCAAAGAGCTACTTAAGCTGAACATTATGGCGGGACACCTGCGTCCCATGATGCCTGACGTGTTCACTGACAACGGTAGCGTCTTCCAACAAGTTAAGTATCCGTACTACAAGGCCATAATCGTGCTACAGTTGGTTGAGGAGCATCCTGATGTATTCGTGTTGATGGGTTTATCAGCGAAGTCGCCTATACCGAACCGATGGACACGTCTTGGACGCTATCAAGCGTCGGATCCGCAATTACAAACCACTGGCTGCGTGACCCGTTTACTGTCGTAATGGGTTATGAACCATTAACGTAATCTGTGGCGGACTGCCTACCGAGAGGTGAATATTTAGCATTCTTATACTATCTATTTTCACACCTCCAATTCTGGACGCACAAAGATTCTTAAGTCTGGTCCAGATGAGATCAACCGAAATGGGGGCCTAAGACAAATCGTCAGTGAACGCACAATGGTTGATGAAAATGATGGTCCTCGCAAAAATTTTCTGCAACTTGGGTCGGTAAATTAAACTTCGTTCCTGCACATAGAATGTAAAAGCCACCATTTCCTACGAACTCTTACAGTTTTCGAGGATTAAGCGTTTTACACTGTTCATAATTATTTTCCTCACTTAAAATGATTTTGGTCGTGATCTAAATACACTCTAAGACGAAAAAACGACGCAAGCACAAAGGAATTACCCGAATGGGACAGAAACTGGTAGATGTAAATGTAGAGAGAAACAAATGAATACAATTCAAGAAAAATTGGATGATTTATTCAAGAGCAAGAGTTTCACAAACTGACCAAATCAATAACACGGTGGTGAACTCTGCCCCTTATGCAAACAGTTATTCGGCTTCGCACTGACTGAAGGAGTTGAATCACAGGGATATCGTGCCAAATTCTGTCCAATTGGAACGTTAGATCACCAAAATCTCGAGCTGGCTGGAGGGTCCTGCCCATAATGCTCCAAATGTTATCAGTTGGGGAGGGATCTGGCGACCTTGCTGGTCAAGGCAGTGTACGGCATGCATGTAAACAAGCAATTAGGAACCCTCGCCGCGTGCGGATTGGCAGTATCTTGCTGGAATGTACAGGACTGCTTGCCATGAAGGGCAACTAAACGCGGCGTGGAATGTCTCGACCTTCTTCTGTGCTGCAAGGGTACTGCGGATGACAACCAAAAGGGTCCTGCTATGAAAGGAATGACACTCTAGACCACGAATGCAGGTTGATATGCCACCGCTGTCTGGGGCGCCTGCCGACACGTCTTCGGCCTGGAATCTCATTGACTGGAGAAGATTTCTCTTCAGTGATGACTACCGCTTAGAACTGAGCCTCGATGACCAGCGATGACGGATAGCGGTGGGATACCAATCTGACCATCGCCCACCATACGGCACGACAGCCAGGAGCGGTGATCTGGGGTGTCATTCCTTTTCATAGCAGGAACCCTTTCGTTGCCATCCACGGTACCCTTACTGCACAGTCGTGCCTCGAAGATATTCTATGCCCCATTTTGTTGCCCTTCTTGGCAAGCCATCGTGAGCTTACACTGCAGCAAGATGATGCGCACTTTCACATGGAGAGAGTTTCTACTGCTTCAAAATGATTCAAATGGCTCTGAGCACTATGGGACTTAACAGCTGAGGTCATCCGTCCCCTATAACTTAGAACTACTTAAACCTAACTAACCTAAGGACATTACACACATCCATGCCCGAGGGAGGATTCGAACCTGCGACCGTAGCGGTCGCGCGGTTCCAGAGTGTAGCGCCTAGAACCGCTCGGCCACTCCGGCCTGCTCTACTACTTCCCTTCGTGCTTGCTAAATCATATCTTGGTCAGCAAAGTCACCGGATATCTCGCCAGTTCAGAACATTTAATTAGGGGCAGGGCTTCCTAAGCAGGTTGCCCTTTTGGCGATCTAACGCGCCAATTGGACAGAATTTGGTACGTCATGCCTCAGGAGGGTATCCAACAGCTCTGGCAATGGCAAACCGAAGAACAGCTTGCGTAAGGCCCAGACGTGGACCAACGTGTTGTTGACTTGGTTAGTTTGTGAAGCTCTTTTTCTTGAATAAATGATACAGTTTTTCTGAAACTGTTATCATTTGCTTGTCTCTATATCTACATCACATCTACCGATTTGCGTCCTATTCCTTCATCGTGGGTCGCTTTCTTGTTTTTGTTTTCTTGTCTTAAAGTGTATCTCAATCTACAATTGTATTTATACTGATTTTACAAAATTGTTCAGGCTTTCGTGACCAGTTGTTGACAAAGTGCCTATTGGCTTCTGTATCGGGTTCTTCAGTCGGCGTTCCTCTAATGATTTTACTGACGTTTCGCCAGCGCTGATTTTATTCGTATTTCGCAGTCATTGGCTATCACTGACGTAATCCTGGAGACGGTGGCCGGAGCTCTCGCTATTTATGCGACGGCAAGTGGACGAGCAATCAGCAGCTGCTCTTCACGACATTCTAGAGCACTTCGCCCTCCATACCACCTGCTCCAGCAGTCAGCGGGGGACCTCTTCTTGTATTTATATTGTAGTTATGTCACTTTTACTGTTGCTTATTTTTTATTTACTTAAATGGTACTCCATGTACAGATTAACGGCTCGAAGACGAACAAACTGTGATCGAAACCAGTCATCTTTTTCAAAATACAAAATATGTTATACAGTTTAGACTGTTCATATTTTTTAATCCCATAGGCTGAACTGAACAAACTATTCATCCCTAAACTTCAGTCATAGTCACTGGGAAATACCGTCACTTCAATAAATTCGAACGAAAAATTACAAATAAACTATTGGCCATTAAAATTGCTACACCAGGAAGAAATGCAGATGATAAACGGATATTCATTGGACAGATACATTATACTAGAACTGACATGTGATTACATTTTCACGCAGTTTGGGTGCATAGATCCTGAGAAATCAGTACCGAGAACAACCACCTCTGGCTATAGTAACGGCCTTGATACGCCTGGGCATCCAGTCAAACAGAGCTTGGATGGCGTGCCCGTATCATGACGAGCCAGTTGCTCGGTCACCATTGACCAGACATTTACAATTGGTGAGAGATCTGGAGTATGTGCTCGCCAGGGCAGCAGTCGAACATTTTCTGTATCCAGAAAGGCCCGTACTGGACCTGCAACATGCGGTCGTGCATTATACTGCTGAAATGTGGGGTTTCGCAGGGATCGAATGAAGGGTAGAGCCACGGGTCGTAACACATCTGAAATGTAACGTCCACTGTTCAAAGTGCGGTCAATGCGAACAAGAGGTGACCGAGACGTGTAACCAATGGCACCCCATACCATCACGCCAGTGATACGCCAGTATGGCGATGACGAATACACGCTTCGAATGTGCGTTCACCGCTATGCCGCCAAACACGGATGCGACTATCATGATGCTGTAAACAGAACCTGGATTCATCCGAAAAAATGACTTTTGCCATTCGTGCACCCAGTTTCGTCGTTGAGTACACCATCGCAGGGGTTCCTGTCTGTGATACAGCATCAAGGGTAACCGCAGCCATGGTCTCCGAGCTGATAGTCTGTGCTGCTGCAAACATCGTCGAACTGTTCGTGCAGGTTGTTGTTGTCTTGCAAACGTCTCCATCTGTTGACTCAGGGATCGAGACGTGGCTGCACGATCCGTTACAGCCATGCTGATAAGATGCCTGTCATCTCGACTGCTAGTGATACGAGGCCGTTGGGATCCAGCATGGCGTTCCGTATTACCCTCCTGAACCCACCGATTCCATATTCTGCTAACAGTCATTGGATCTCGACCAACGCGAGCAGCAATGTCGCGATACGATAAACCACAATCGCGATAGGGTACAATCCGACCTTTATCAAAATCGGAAACGTGATGATACGCGTTTCTCCTCCTTACACGAGGCATCACAACAACGTTTCACCAGGCAACGCCGGTCAACTGCTGTTTGTGTATGAGAAATCGGTTGGAAACTTTCCTCATGTCAGCACGTTGTAGGTGTCGCCACCGGCGCCAACCTTGTGTGAATGCTCTGAAAAACTAATCATTTGCATATCACAGCATCTTCTTCCTGTCGGTTAAATTTCGCGTCTGTAGCACGTCATCTTCGTGGTGTAGCAATTTTAATGGCCATTAGTGTATCATTAACGCTTTAAAGAATTCTTGCACGTATTTTGAATAAAAAGATAAATGAAGTGAGCTGTATTTACCTAACTATCCTTAAAGTAATTCAGAAGACTCAGAGCTAATTTCAGACTGACCCATTATCAAGACTGCCCTAGCGCAAAGAAAGGAGAACTTCAGTCGATTGCGAAGACATGAGTAAGACTGGCGTGCAACGATATTAATACCATTATCATGATCAGCAGCAGTGGCGTTCCGCCATTTTTTTTTTTTTTTTTGCTGCCGCCATTCTTCTCCTGCTGTCGCTGCCCACGCAGCTGAGTGCCAGGCAATTTCATCTCCCCAATTACCTCTGGATACTGCGTGGCTCTTTAAAATAAACAGCTTCTGCGGCATACTTTCGTTTGGCCGCTCAGCAAAATCGACCGATAAGATTTCCTTTCTTTATAATGTACACGAAGATGAAAGGAATCTTGGGCTTTAACATCCCGTCAACATCGAACACAAACCCCTAACGTTTCAAGCATAAGGAAGGAAATCGGACGTGCCCCTTCGAGGGCACCATCCCGGAATTTGCCTGTAGCGATGTAGGGTGTAAAATTATGGGAAAAGGCTTTGGAAATAAAGGAAATATTGTTTCAAGGGTTAAATGATTTTTAAGATTATTCTGGAATATATTGTCGTATAAAGGAGGGGTTTCGGCTGTCCTAACAGTCACCGTAGCTAATTAAAAAAAAATGAAGAATAAGATTTTGTTCTGAATACATAGATATAAAAATTAAAGATGATCTTATGTCCCCTCTTCAACGCTACGGTGACACATTGGCGTTTCCTTCCTTTATTACTGGTGTCCTTGCGGATCCTTATTATAATGTGCTTTCATGGACTAGTAAATAAATATTCAAACAACTTTTTGAAACTGTCCTGAATAATTTTCACACACAGCCTTTACGTAATACAATCACAGGGTTAATAATATTTGGCAGGCGTACATTTTTTAAACAAGTAATCACATGCGCCTGGTCTCTTTCAAATCTCAACGCAGATAGACAGCTACTAATTAATTAGGGTGCGCTGGATTGCTCATTAATAACCATCTCTGTCCCGCTATCTTTCATCGTTGACGCAGGAGTTATCGCTGTCTAGCTGTCATAGGGCGCATCTTTTAATCAATTAAAAATTACCGCCACAAGGGAAATCACGGTGAACATAAACCTGGATGGCCGGACGTGAATTTGAACCATGGTCCCGCCGAATGCAGCTCCAGTGTGCAAAACACTACACCATTTCAGTCGGTGATGAAACGAGGATCAAAATTACCTACTTGTGGTCGTCTAGGCGAAACGTCTCGAACTTGTAATAATTGTGTCACTGCCCTTGCGGCGCAGCTGATATAATTACACTTATATTTTGTCTGAACATTTTGGCTTAATTATGTCACAGTGATGGGCAGTGTTAACTGCGATTCCTTTGATAGCTTCCCCTTGCTCGATAAGCACGTTTGATAAATTATGCAGCCATAGTGTTGTATCTTAAAGTGGCAATAACCTGTTATCTGGCTGAACTTCATAAATTAGGTAGTAAAAAAATTTTCTACTGGTGCCTATGTAGAGGTGTGCTCCACTCTTCTGACTAAATTCAGATAATTGTAATACATCTTTGACTTTCTCTGATAGTCACTCAATAATTTTATTTTCTCTTATATCCTCTTGCCTAACAAGAATTCTTAACGTTAAAAAATTAGCGTCTGCCTATCTCTCAAGGGCCAGCCTTTAACACAAGACGAACTCCGTGCAGTGCTCGTAAATCATATATCATAATCACGGAACAAAATGTATTCCTATTCAATACATAAACAAAAGGGTTGGTTCCTTCTTTGGAATGGAGAACCGTGACAGTGAGACGAGTGAATTGGGAATGCGGGGCTATTTTTATTTTTATAGTTTCGTCTAGCGAGGATCCGCTGTAGATCAACAGTTTGGTTCAGAGATTAAAATCACGTCTGAAATTAATAAGTCATTCATTTATTTAAGATCTTGACGTACACCACATTAAAATGACAGAACTACCAACAAGATGAAAAAAATCGCAGTGTTGACTAAGAAATGAAACGAAAAGAGCTCAAAGTCTTCTAAAATATTCAAACATAAAACCCTGTATAAGCACAATTTAATAGTGAATGTCCCGCTAACAATGTGGGAGGTAGTTCATCTACGTGGAAAACTGCCTTGGAAACGCTACAAACTTTCCTAATTTGTGCAACTCGCAAACGCAAAGTAAACGAGTCCAAGAATCACAAAACAGTACAATTAATCTGGCAACTCAAGTTGCGTAGCAAATCTCGCAAGTTTTAAGCCGCTCAGAAAGTGGTCAGCGCTAATACGAAACGTACTGAAAACACAGCAGGGCGCGCCAGTCAGCCACGGATAAAGACAGCTGAGATAGCGGCAGGAAAGGGCAGCCACCGATGACCTCTAGACCACGACGACCCAGACGGCTTCCCCACTAAAAGTGCTCAAAATTACCTTCCTCTAAGCCTAATTCTCGACTCTGCGAAAAGCTTTACATGGAGTGGAGGACACCCAACCATTTCCACAGTGACCCGTGAGAATTTCGCTCTATTTACATTAATAAAAGAAACACAGCAGAAATTTCCCATTTTTGGCTACTGTATATACACGGGATAGGCAAAATAATGCGAACAGTGATAGTAATGAGATGGTTGTGTTTTAACGATCAACAACGCAGATGAGCCACATGTTGCGCTGGACTGTGCCTGTTCAGTTCGGAGTATTGTTTACGAGTAGAGCACATTTCGTGTTTGCATTCACAGGCCGATGTCGACGTGCAATGAAAGACCTAACAGAGTCATAAAGAGGGCAGATTGTGAGGGCCCTATTAACTGGAGCACCAGTAACCAAGACAGCCATTGAATGCTTCAAGAGCAACTACGCTACTGGCCATTAAAATTGCTACACCACAAAGATGACGTGCTACAGACGCGAAATTTAATCGACGGGAAGAAGATGCTGTGATATGCAAATGATTACCTTTTCAGGGCATTCACACAACGTTAGCACCGGTGGCGACACCTACAACGTGCTGACATGAGGAAAGTTTCCAACCAATTTCTCATACACAGTTGACCGGCGTTGCCTGGGGAAACGTTGTTCTGATGCCTCGTGTAAGGAGAGGAAATGCGTACCGTCACGTTTCCGATTTTGATAAAGGTCGGATTTTAGCCTAACGCGATTGCGGTTTATCGTATCGCGACATTGCTGCTCGCGTTGGTCGAGATCCAATGACTGTTAGCAGAATATGGAATCGGTGGGTTCAGGAGAGTAATACGGAACGCTGTGCTGGATCCCAACGGCCTCGTATCACTAGCAGTCGAGATGACAGGCATCGTATCCGCATGGCTGTAACGGATCGTGCAGCCACGTCTCGATCTATGAGTAAACAGATGGGGACGTTTTCAAGACAACAACCATCTGCACGAACAGTTCGACGACGTTTGCAGCAGCATGGACTATCAACTCGGAGGTCATGGCTGTGGTTACCCTTGACGCTGCGTGACAGACAGGAGCGCCTGCGATGGTGTACTCAACGACGAACCTAGGTGTACGAATAGCGAAACGTCATTTTTTCGGATGAATCCAGGTTCTGTTTACAGCATCATGATGGTTGCATCCGTGTTTGGCGACATCGCGGTGAATGCCCATTGGAAGCGTGTATTCGTCAACGCCATACTGGCGTATCACTGGCGTGATGGTATGGGGTGCCATTGGTTACACGTCTCGGTCACCTCTTGTTCGTATTGACGGCACTTTTAACAGTGGACGTTACATTTTAGATGTGTTACGACCCGTGGCTCTACCCTTCATTCGATCCCTGCGAAACCCTACATTTCAGCAGGATAATGCACAACCGCATTTTGCAGGTCCAGTACGGGCCTTTCTGGATACAGAAAATGTTCGACAGCTGCCCTGGGCAGCACATTCTCCAAATCTCTCACAAAGTGAAAACGTCTGGTCAAGGTGGCCGAGTAACTGGCTCGTCACAATACGTCAGTCGCTACTCTTGATGAACTGTGGTATCGTGTTGAAGCTGCATGGGCAGCTGTACCTGTACAGGCCATCCAAGCTCTGTTTGAATCAATGCCCAGGTGTATCAAGGCCGTTATTACGGCCAGAGGTGGTTGTTCTGGGTTCTGGTTTGTCAGGATCTATGCACCCAAATTGCGTGAAATGTAATCACATGTCAGTTCTAGTATAATGTATTTGTCCAATGAATACCCGTTTATCATCTGCATTTCTTCTTGGTGTAGCAATTTTAATGGCCAGTAGTGTATTTGAACAGTTATGACAGCCTACACAAAGCATGGAAAGACATCATCGTGCAAACGTAATAGTGGGCGGAAATCAAAACTAAATGACAGAGATCGTCGTACACTAACACGGTGTCAAAACTACACAAAACTACTGTGGCTAAAATGACTGCAGAGCTCTATAGCCATCTTCGAGACCCCTTATATATCGACACTGTCCACCGAGAGCTCCATAAATCCAATATTCATGGACGAGATGCTATACTGAAATCATTAGTGACTACAACCAATTCAAAGAAGCGTAAAACATGCTGTCTGGAGCGTAAATCCTGGACACCTGATAAGTAGAAACACGTCATACGGTCCGACGAGTCAACGTTTTCGTTATTTCCAACATCGGGCAGAATTTAAATCTGGAGAACGCCAAAAGAAGCCTACAATCCAGATTGCTTTATTCCAACGGTTAAGCATGTGATGGCGTAGGCAGCCATATCATGGTATTCTGCTGGTCCTATCATTACTCTCAAAGGCCGTATTACAGCCAACAATTATGTGAACATTTTAGGTGATTAGGTGCACCCCATGATTCACATGATTCAAATGTTGTTCCACAGCCAGGACAGTACAATCATGGTATGAGGAGCATGCAACTTAACTGCAGCGTCTTCCCTGTCCATCACAGTCCCCAGACTTCAACATTATCGAACCCTTGTGGGTGGTATTGGAGCGCAGACACCGGAGCAGATTTCCTCCTCCCTCGTCACTGCAGGAGTTAGAAGAGGTTCTGATCGAAGAGTGGCACAACATTCCACTGGATAATATACATTCATTATATGCCAGTGTTTCAAGAAGAATCTCAGCTGTATTGCGGGTAAATGGGGTCCAACCCCTTATTAACGAACCATTCCCACGTAAGTACAGATGTTCACATTATTTTTCCTACCCCGCCTGTATCTTAACATGCAAGAGGTCCCTATCGGCTGGTAGCCATATTCCCTCATCGGGCGAGCCCTTCGCGCTTAAACAAGATGGCGAGGAGGACTCTCTTGATTGGATAACAAGATCTGGAGGAATAAGCAACACACTTTCTGACATTGGCCGAAAGACACAGTGTCGGGTCATTTAAATCTGTGTCTAGGGAAGTGAATTCGTGATGCGCTGTTATGGTCTCGGGGCTTTCAGTGGCTTAGCGGCAGCTGCCTTCAGTGGAGAAAGCCGCCTTCGCCGCCAAGGCGAGTGGCGAGGGGCTTATCGCTGAAGTGCCCTGGGGAGCCTCTGCCCTTCTCTAGAGACCTGTGACAGGCTTGTGGTCCAGTTAGACCACCGGATGGACACCTGGTCCGCTCCTTTCACAACGAGATAACATGAAGCATTCCTCCAGTGTTAGCAAGCCTTGTACTCTCCTCAAAAAGTGAGCGAAATAGTAATCAGCTATTACTGAACCACATCACAATGTACTCCATGGTGATTTTAGCAACAACGCTGCACCATTTACGTTTTTTCGCACACAGCACAAGGAACAAAATCGTATTGCAATACTATGAAATGAGCAACAGCAGATCAGTGAAAAACACAAATGAATTCATAAGACAGATAAAATACCCATTCCAAAAACAGCATCACTCATCCCTTTTGACATAGGAGATGTACACCTCGACACCCACTGCAGATGCAGCAAAATTAATTGAAGGAATCTTACTGACATGCAACAAACTACATGCAGATAATATTAGGGAAATAACCAAAAGCCTTAAAGTAATCACATTTCAAAGTTACTTACAATTTGAAAAGGATTATTTAATAAATGATGGCCTTCCTGTGAGATCACTCATATTAGGAACATTGGCAACTTTATTCATCAACCACATAGAAAACACAACATTCGATACAATCATTACAAAGAAAGGGTACAAAATTGTTTACTGGTACAGATATGTGGATGATGTAATCTGTGTAATAGTTGAACCAACAGAGAAATTAACAGTTAAACTTCATATAGACACAAGCAGTCTGTATAAAATCATTCAGTTCACCGTGAAAAAGAAACACAAAAGAAAATACTTATATATAGTAATAAAGAGAGACAGCAATAAGCACACATTTGATGTCTTCAGAAAACCAACAGCCACAAACACAATTATACACACCACGTCCAACCGCTCACAAAATGAAAAATTGGCGGCCGTACGACACATGTTTCACATACTAAATAATATCCCACTCAGCAAAGAAACCTATGAAAAAGAATTACAAGCAATACAACTCGCTGCCACAAAAATAGTTATAACATCCATATGGTACAAAAAATAAACCAGAAAATCAAACCACAAATGAAGAAAACTGAAAACAAGCAGAAAATGCAAACACCACAGAAACCCACAAACAATACAGACACTACAGAAGCAACACACACACACACACACACACACACACACACACACACACACACACAAATGAATAAATACCAAACCACACATAAACAAGAGACGAAAGAGAACACCAACAGTTGGCAACGCACACACACTGTAAACACTTACATATTCAACAAACAGTGAAAAGTGCGAGTGAAATGATGCGGGCGAGAAAACGCCGAAAACCGGACATCTGGAGTATGGAGACTGAGTGAGCGTGAACTAACAACACTGGAAATCGTAAGTAACCCAAACAATATGAAACTTCCTAGCAAATTAAAACTGTGTGCCGGACCGAGACTCAAACTCGGGACCTTTACCTTTCGCGGGCAAGTGCTCTACCAACTGAGCTACCCACGCACGACTCACGACCCGTCCTCACAGCTTCAGGTCTGCCAGTACCTCGTCTCCTACATTCCAAACTTCACAGAAGTTCTTCTGCGACGACAACTGAGTCATACTGGGCTTGTCGTTGCTACGGGAGTTACGGAATCCAGTTAATTTTGGCCTGCTGAATACGATTCTGTTCATTGCGCATGAAAACAGTTGTAGATGGCAGGTTGCATTCAGGGCCTGAAGATGACACCAAGTGGTGTCGAAACTGGTAGCACCTTATAAAGAGAATAAACGATGTTATATTCAAATACAACCGCTGGTTTTATCATCATTATTCAAGTACTAAGTAGCCGGCTGCAGTCCCACTTCATAGATTACCAGAGTCTTCTCACCATTGCGTTTGAAGTCGTACACAACGTAAGGAATAATAGGAAACGAAAACATGAAGACATTGTACCTTGTTATGACTTTACATAAAGCAAACAGTGTGAATGATGGTTTTAATTAGTGTGAATTTCTGTGTTGTGAAGGGGGTACAATACTGCAAGAAAAGGGACGCAGAACAACACACATGCACACGTCTCTTCCAATACTCGGGTAAACCCCCACTTCACTTTGAATTTCCGAAGCGCGTCGTGCTACGCACGAAAAAACGTAACTGGTGCAGTGTTTGATTATTCAGATCATTACTGGCACTGCTGCAGGCTTTCGGAAAACATCGTATATGATGAATGAAATTAATTATTGGTAGATACTGTTGCCTGTGTGTGTGTGTGTGTGTGTGTGTGAGAGAGAGAGAGAGAGAGAGAGAGAGAGAGAAAGAGACAGAGAGAATGAATATAGGTAAACTATAAATCATCAGATGAAATAGAAGTTCAAAATAGATTAACATCCATGGAACATGCAACTAACAAGCAGTGCAGTTTGCATCTCATATTAGGGATGCTTTGCTGCTCATAAGCACACTGGACAAAATATTTGTGATTCCCAGGTGACATGACACTAATACCCTGTAACACCACCTGCAGCCTTGATCGTGGCCTCAGTAGGCGAAAAAGGGAGTTCGCAAGTTTCTTCCGGTCATGCGATTTCCGTCCGTCCCCATAGTTGAGTAGTCCTTGTAGGTGACTGCCACGTGTAGGACCCGGCTTCGATTCCCAGTACTGTCAACGATTTTCCATTGGTGGGAGGACTGGACTGTGGTGCAACTCAGGAGCTACCTCATTGAGAGGTAGCGGCTCCGAAGTCTAACCGCCGACAACGGCCAGCAGAAGGGCGTGCTGACCACATGGCCCTCCATGCTACGGGAGATGTGCATCATACTACGTGGCAAGGGTGACACGGCGGCCGGCCAACATAGCGTAGTCTTCAGGGCCCGATCACGGAGTTTCGTTTAGATTTTTTTCATGTCATATCCAGCTGAAGCCACTCATTGTTGATAAGGTCTCCATAGTGCTAAAAAAACTGAGGGATTGTGGGTTAGTACACTTCATCCGCTTTGCAAATAGTCCTATGGGATTGAGATTGAGTGATTTAGCGGGCCAGTCGTGGCGCGAGAGGCTGCCTGAGTATTCGTCAGTATGCGCACAGCCTTGTGAACATGGTGGCAGTAATCTTCGAAGACTACAGTGTCCACCAGGATTAATGAACACATGACACCTTGATGATGTAGAAGAGAGGGCGACCGTTGGTCACTGAGAATGTTGAAATACACAAACCAGTGCATATGCACGTTGACCTGAGAGACTAGGCCGCAGATGCTAAAACACCCCGCAAAACGTTACAGAACATCCTCCGTCGCTACCTGCATACTCCACACTGGTCAAACGGCTAGACGCCAAGAATCGTTTGAAAAAGGGCAAAATCTCGACTCGTCGGACCATACTAAAAGCCCCCATTGGGATATTTTTCAGTTTTTGTGTTGAAGACGTGCAGAAATTATTCCATTCCACAACGAGGGTTTATTTACGAGGCGTATGTGTGTACAGAGTCCGCTAGTATTGTCCGGAGATTGTTTGAACAGGAGTTTCCAAGTCTTCGAATTTCGAATCGTGACGCAGTTCACAAATTAGTGAATAATATCGTGAAACGTAAGTGTTCATGACAAGAAGCGTAAACGACGACGTACAGTGTTCAGAGAAGCTGATGTCGATGACATGGCACACCACTTGGAAAATTCCTCTAAAAGTCTGTTAGACGTCTTTTACAGTAAAAGCAAATTTCCTATACCTCATACAAAGAACTGCTGAGTTACTTAGGCTGAAGCCCTATAAAGTAACAGTAGTGCAAGGACCTGATGATCCTGCATACAGGATCAGGTTTTGTGAATGTTTTGAAACAAATGGATGACGGTGAAACGGATCCTTAATTCATTCCGTTTTCAGACGAGGCTTGGTTCTATTTGCACAGGTATGCTACTTCCCAAAACCGTTGACATTAGAGCGCCGACAAACCTATTCTGTTTCATGATCAGAAAATAGGAATCTAGCGCGGAGCTGGTGGTGACAGAATAATAGGCCCAATTTTTTTTTAATGACAGTTAACAGTGAATGGTAAGTACCATACATTTTACAACCGTTTTTTAATTATTTAATTGATTGAAAGAGAACAAAGTTTCACGTTTTTTCAACAAGAGATCATACGGCCAATGGTTCTTTGCAAGCAGTTTACGATGTGTTCCATTACAGAATCATAGCAAGAACATCCTGTCCGTTCGATGTCCCGGTTTAACCTCGAGAGATTTCTATTTATGGGGAGCACTAAAGGATAAAGTGTTCTAAACAAATCCACACACATTACAGGAACTTAAAAATAATGTCTGCTAGTCAATTAATGCAATTTCTTAAAAAGAATTGCATCGTGTGATGAATAATTTCTTGGGCGACACGGCATCTAATTCGCCAGCCAACGGAGCACTCCCTGCCCGCCATCTACTGCTCCGCGCGTGCGATCATCAGATAAATGGATGACAATGATGTGCATGATCTGACAGCAGTAACTGCTGACGGTTAGTTTTCTCTATGGCCATTTTCGTTACGCCGTGTTACATACTTGCGAGTGGTGCACGATTTCTTGTAGACTCGTTGGAGTTTCCGCATTGATAACAGAATAACTCTGGCATCTTCATTCACGATTTGGTCTTGGGCACTTCCAAAAACGATAGCTCCTTTCCACCATTGTGTCACCTCTCCACGTCGACGCGTATTACGGTGCTGATGCCATACAACCAAGTGGCACACACACGCTGCTTCGCTGCCGTGAATTACGTCAGTGGTGCTGGGTCCTCTAGCAGTTCTACGCCATCTTTCACGATCTCGCACGTTGCTCTTTTAAGGGACGACTATCACTATGTACAGCAACTTCCAATTTATGAGCATATGTGACTGATACTGGCGAATAGTAAACTTGACGAGACATTACTTCAAGGGTACGTTGTTACTGGAGTAATAACACAACGCAGTGGAAGAATTTAATAATAGAAGAGCTTAATGTTTCCTTGGCGAAAGTAGAATTAGGCCTTAAACCAACCTTGCAAGAAATAAACGAATACAGCAAACTCAGTTTTTAAGCTCTTGTGGAACTACACTTCGTCCCTATCCATTAGGTAGGGGATTAGAGGTATAAAATGTCATAGGCTACCGTAGACTATTGTAAGTAAGCACAGACTACAGCTATTTTCCCAGTAGCTTTGAAAAGTTAAGATCGTAACCACGCCACCTATACGTTAGGTGTGTTGCATACCTGTCGGACTTTACCTCATTTCGTTCCCTTTGTTTGCGTATGAGATCAGTGTCTTACTATTCCCCTAGAAACTGAAAGAGGTGAGCTGTCCAGAAACTGAATATATTCATACCAAAAATGAAATTGTCATCGTTTAATTCAGGTTTTATTCGGAAGCTGTTGATTTGTAACGTGAAACAGAGAGATATTGTATTAAAAATAAAAAAATACAGGTTTATCGTACAGCGCTATAAAAGGCAATTTCCTCAAAAAAGGTAAAATTTTTATAAATGCAAAACCAGAATACATCAAACATCGCTTCAGAACTCCTTTGAGCTTATACGAGGGTTGCAAATTAAATAGTGGCAACTATTT
The DNA here is from genome assembly GCF_023898315.1 of Schistocerca nitens. Lineage (NCBI taxonomy): Eukaryota > Metazoa > Arthropoda > Insecta > Orthoptera > Acrididae > Schistocerca > Schistocerca nitens. The sequence goes on along the minus strand of NC_064618.1, from coordinate 48,644,592 downwards.
AGTCACAACCGATACAAAAGAGTTACATGTTTGCACCTGTTACTGTCCTTCAAAGAAGTCACCAGCGTTGTGTAGAGCCCGTTGCCAGCGATGTGGAAGGCGTAGTATAGCGCTAGCAGAGCCTGATCTGTTGATTGTGCGAATGGAGCGGTCTGCTGCCTGTCTAATCTCTGGAACAGTTCTGAAGCGAATGCCACAAAGTGGTTCCTTCGTGTTCTGAATCAAATAAAAGTCACAAGGACTGACGTCCGGGGAGTATGGTGGATGGTACAGTAGTTCCCAGTCCCATCACCAAACAGAGCAACCACAGCTTGGGCCGTATGCGCCCGCGCATTGTCGTGCAAAATCGTGCACCAAAAACGAACAGTAATACTGTGCATTGACGGTCTGCCGTGGAGGAACGTAATGCGTTAGGATAACACCATCACAGTCGCATACGAGAATCACCGTAGCTTTCACCGTACTGGGGCTCTGGAGCATCACTTGCGACCAGCTTTGCGCAAGAAGCGACAACACTTTCTGCGCAACCCACCCATCACTCTCCACGACAATCACCAGTGAACGCTACCTAAAGTTGCTGCAAGACTTCGTTCTTCCCCAATTAGGTACGGTCGTTGTGGATGTGGAGCAATTATTGTTTCAACAAGACGGTGCGACCTCGCATACAGCCAGAATTTGCATGGATTTCCTGCGACAGACATTTCCCAGTAGAGTTATTTCCCGTTCTGGTGACATTTCCTGGCCGTCTCGCTCACCAGACTTTTTCCTTTGGGGCTACCTGAAGTAAGAAGTGTTCCGAACACGTTGTGCCACCATACCCGAGTTGAAGGATCGCATCAGAACTGCCGTCGGCAATGTCCCACGCAACGCCGAGTTATGAAAAGCTTCTAACGCCGCCTAGATGAATGTGTTGTACAGAGGGGGCATCATTTGACAGAAGTCATATTCAAAAAGTAATCCACGAAATGGACAATGACTTACACATTAGTAAATGGCATACCTTTAATTATTAATTGACATAAGAGTTAATAAATAAATTACAGCTACTGCCTAATGGTGTGTTTTCAATATCCTACTATGAACGCTGCCGCACCCTGTATTAAGCACGAGCTAAAATGCTGCGATTCACAGCGTCTGTGTAGGTCGACTTGTATGTGACGAAATGGTGATACCTTGGCAGATGCAAACAGACTTTCGATGACCTGGCAGCGATGGACGCAAGTCAGCGTAATTCTTCTGCTGCCGCTGACTTCATACGTTGGCGATACTCACGCAGACGGTCGGTAAACTGTTACAGTGCTTCACTCTACTTGAACTAGTAACAGATGTGTACAGTAGAACTAATAACAACCAGGCATCCTATTCTTTTTGAATGTAGATGAAGCTGTTATCTGTCCGAAGGCCCGTTTGCTATGCTAGACAGCCTCACGTCAAATAGCGGGCGCCACGGTACTTACTTCTGCTCCATTGCAAGTACCCATTGTTACTGACGATCATGTTGTTCGAGACTCTATTAGTTTTGAAAGTTCAATACTTATAAAATATCAAAACTTACTCCTGTTAATAACTACTCTTAAATGTTTAAAGAACTTCATTCGCCACAATCATATTTCAACGGATTCTGGTCTTGTTTGGATTTCTTTTGCGACCTTTTTGCTCATAATATACTGAGAGACGTTCTAGGGACGTGATCAGCTTGCCTTCTGCGTTTCTCAAGTGCCCATCCTCGAACTGCCACACCTGTATCGTGATCGTGGATGAAACGCCCGACTTCTGAATTCCTTCGCTTCTCTGTGGTATACACACAGCCTGACAAAAACCGTAAAGCACTCAAAAAGAGAGAAGAAACATAGACTTCACGGGTTGAGAGAATATGTGATGTTACGGCTGATCCCGGCGGAGGTTCGAGTCTTCCCTCGGGCATGGGTGTGTGTGTTTGTCCTTAGGATAATTTAGGTTATGTAGTGTGTAAGCTTAGGGACTGATGCCCTTAGCAGTTAAGTCCCATAAGATTTCACACACATCTGAACATTTTTTGAATATGTGATGTTATTTCAGTGATTACTAGATAGTCAAATTTAAAAAGAACTTGATAGCATGAGCACGTTTATCAATATGACGTTCGCCCTCGCTGACTTAGATGCATGTACTGATTCATAAAGCCGTTGTTTCATCTCCTGACGCAAGCGCTGTAGCTGGTCGTGGGTATCCTGAAACTAGCAGTGGAACGGAATTAGCGTCCGAGCTGGTTTCGCACACATCCTATTGGTGACAGATCTAGAGACCTAGCTGGCCATGAGACTACGTCAAAATCAAGCGGACAGTTCACGGAGACGCGTGCCGTGTGTGAGCGAGTATTATCCTGTTGGAAAGTGGCACCAAGACACTGTCACATCAGACGTAATACATGGCGGCACGGAATGTCTGTGAGTTATCGATGTGCCATCATAGTTCCCTCAATCACCTGAAATCATAGCCGGTGGCTCTGCAAAACATTGCAAGAATAGGACCTCTTCCGGGGTCACAGCCACGCTATCCAATGATGGCCACCCGGCGTAGTGAAGCACCGAAATTCATCGCTGAAAACAACGCGATGCTATTCACCAGCACCACCACAAACTCAGCCGTTAGTGTTGCGACAGCCCATACGTGGTCAAGCTGCTGCTGGTTTCCGACCAGTAGTGCAGGATAACACAGAACCGTTCAGGGAGGCCATTATTTGCTTTCGGACACCAGGCACAGATGCGAAGGGATTTGGATGTGCTTGGTGCATAATAAGGCGATCTTCCCAGATGGTGATCAGACGCGGTCACTTAAAACTTTTCCGATGAGTATGCCAGCCCTCACGTTCCCATGCCGTCCAACATCAGGTCTCTGTCACATCTGAATGCCGCACAAACCTTGACACTGCACCATTGGACTGCCGGCCAAATGGGAACACAGTGAGGCGCCTTTCAAACCCTTTCAGATGTTGGTAACGCTGTGTCACACAAAACGCGGCGTCTCCGTGTGCTTTACAGCGATCACTCAGCGTCTGACGCAATTCACTCCCCCCCCCCCCCCCCCTCCACTCTACCAGGTCTGGTAACTACACTAGACACAAACAACATTAATGCACTCTGGTGGCCGTTCTATCTGTCACTGAGAATTGCATTTCTGATCACTTCCAAACCCGCCAATGATATTTAGATTTACGAAGTTACACTGACATCCCATCATGCTATGTGCTTCATGTTTTCTGTCAGGCAGAGTATTTTACAAAGCAGTGACGCAAATACGTTTTGCAAGTCAGTGTATATTTTCGGATTTCTCCATTGATTGGATAACGTAGAAGCGTCTATTTTACACGATTCATTGAATGATATCTCGTAGTCTCCTATCAGTTGATATACCGGGTGATCAAAACGTCAGTGTAAATTTGAAAACTGAATAAATCACGGAATAATGTAGACAGAGAGGTACAAATTGACACTCAGGCTTGGAATGACATGGGGCTTTATTAGAACCAAAGAAATACAAACGTTCAAAAAAATGTCCGACAGATGGCGCTTCATCTGATCAGAATAGCTATAATTAGCACAACAAAGTAAGACAAAGGAAAGATGATGTTCTTTACAGGAAATGCTCAATATGTCCACCATCATTCGTCAACAATAGCTGTAGTCGAGGAATAATGTTGTGAACAGCACCGTAAAGCATGTCCGGAGTTATGGTGAGGCATTGGCGTCGGATGTTGTCTTTCAGCATCCCTAGAGATGTCGGTCGATCACGATACACTTGCGACTTCAGGTAACCCCAAAGCCAATAATCGCACGGACTGAGGTCTGGGGACCTGGTAGGCCAAGTATGACGAAAGTGGCGGCTGAGCACACGATCATCACCAAACGACGCGCGCAAGAGATCTTTCACGCGTCTAGCAATAAGAGGTGGAGCGCCATTCTGCATAAACATCGTACGTTCCAGCAGGTGTTTATCAGCCAGGCTGGGGATGATGCGACTCTGTATCATATCGGCGTACGTCTCACCCGTCACGGTAGCAGTTCTGCTGTCCAGCGCCATCTGTCGGACATTTTGTGAACTTTGTTTTTTTTTGTTCTAATAAAACCCCATGTCATTCCAAGCATGTGTGTCAATTTTTACCTCTCTAACTACATTACATACTACATAAAAATGCAGTAAATGAAGCAGGCAAAAAGGAATACAAACGTCTCAAAAATGAGATCGACAGGAAGTGCAAAATGGCTAAGCAGGGATGGCTAGAGGACAAATGTAAGGATGTAGAAGCTTTTCTCACTACGGGTAAGATAGATACTGCCTACAGGAAAATTAAAGAGACCTTTGGAGATAAGAGAACCACTTGTATGAACATCAAGAGCTCAAGTGGAAACCCAGTTCTAAGCAAAGAAGGGAAAGCAGAAAGGTGGAAGGAGTATATAGAGGGTCTATACAAGGGTGATGTACTTGAGGACAATATTATGGAAATGGAAGAGGATGTAGATGAAGACGAAATGGGAGATACGATACTGCGTGAAGAGTTTGACAGAGCACTGAAACACCTGAGTCGAAACAAGGCCCCCGGAGTAGACAACATTCCATTGGAACTACTGACGGCCTTGGGAGAGCCAATCCTGACAAAACTCTACCATCTGGTGAGCAAGATGTATGAAACAGGTGAAATACCCTCAGACTTCAAGAAGAATATAATAATTCCAATCCCAAAGAAAGCAGATGTTGACAGATGTGAAAATTACCGGACATTCAGTTTAATAAGCCACAGCTGCAAAATACTAACACGAATTCTTTACAGACGAATGGAAAAACTAGTAGAAGCCAGCCTCGGGGAAGATCAGTTTGGATTCCGTAGAAATACTGGAACACGTGAGGCAATACTGATTAAGGAAAGGCAAACCTACGTTTCTAGCATTTGTAGACTTAGAGAAAGCTTTTGACAATGTTGACTGGAATACTCTCTTTCAAATTCTAAAGGTGGCAGGGGTAAAATACAGGGAGCGAAAGGCTATTTACAATTTGTACAGAAACCAGATGGCAGTTATAAGAGTCTAGGGGCATGAAAGGGAAGCAGTGGTTGGGAAAGGAGTGAGACAGGGTTGTAGCCTCTCCCCGATGTTATTCAATCTGTATATTGAGCAAGCAGTAATGGGAACAAAAGAAAAATTAGGAGTAGGTATTAAAATTCATGGAGAAGAAGTAAAAACTTTGAGGTTTGCAGATGACATTGTAATTCTGTCAGAGACAGCAAAGGACTTGGAAGAGCAGTTGAACGGAATGGATGGTGTCTTGAAGGGAGGATATAAGATGAACATCAACAAAAGCAAAACGAGGATAATGGAATGTAGTCGAATTAAGTCGGGTGATGTTGAGGGTATTAGATTAGGAAATGAGACACTTAAAGTAGTAAAGGAGTTTTGCTATTTGGGGAGCAAAAAGTAACTGATGATGGTCGAAGTAGAGAGGATATAAAATGTAGACTGGCAATGGAAAGGAAAGCATTTCTGAAGAAGAGAAATTTGTTAACATCGAGTATAGATTTAAGTGTCAGGAAGTCATTTCTGAAAGTATTTGTATGGAGTGTAGCCATGTATGGAAGTGAAACATGGACGATAACTAGTTTGGACAAGAAGAGAATAGAAGCTTTCGAAATGTGGTGCTACAGAAGAATGCTGAAGATAAGGTGGGTAGATCACATAACTAATGAGGAAGTATTGAATAGGATTGGGGAGAAGAGAAGTTTGTGGCACAACTTGACCAGAAGAATGGATCGGTTGGTAGGACATGTTCTGAGGCATCAAGGGATCACCAATTTAGTATTGGAAGGCATCGTGGAGGGTAAAAATCGTAGGGGGAGACCAAGAGATGAATACACTAAGCAGATTCAGAAGGATGTAAGTTGCAGTAGGTACTGTGAGATGAAGAAGCTTGCACAGGATAGAGTAGCATGGAGAGTTGCATCAAACCAGTCACAGGACTGAAGACCACAACAACAACAACAACTACATTATTCCGTGGTTTATTAAGTTTCCAAATTTATACTGACTGTACTTCAAAGGCAACGAGCTTGTGGTTAATGGTGGTGTCATACGTGGCACAAATTAATGAAGGCGATTCTTCAGAATTTTTTATAGTCATCCTTTGGTATCTGGGTTAGTACAGAATTTGTACGTAACATAATGTTACAAGTCTGACACCAGTTCGTTCTTGAGTAACTCCCACTTGGCTCCTTTTATGGCTTGATCAGAGCGATGGCTTTTCCCATATCTTAGAGATACCATTGCCCATCACCTTCATGATCCACATGATTGTCTCTGGCCTAAACTCGTTGACTTGTTCCATGCGCAGGTCATGTAACTTGGCCACCTTATTATTCATCTTTTTTTTGCATTCTGTAACCCTTCATTAATGAATGGGCTGCCTAATGAGTGGTTCATTTCCTCCTCATCTGTTTCATTCTTTGTGTGGAGAATCCTTGATGTGGCTTTTCCGTTCATTACCGGTTGGTGGACTGCCTGGTCAGGTATGATACCTCTTTAGAAATGCTGTAGAGTGGATCCCCTTGGCACCTGCTCTACTTCATGACCAGATCTTCCAGTAGGTTGCACCACGTTTGTCTTTTGAGACTGCCAATGCGCCGAGGTTGACCAATTAACACCGGAGTGCTTAGAACTCTGAAAGTATTCATGAGCACACAACGCACTGAGAAGTGGACTGCCACCGGTTACTATATCGGTCTCTAGAGGCAAATTGTACATCCTTGGAGGTCGGAGTTTCGTCCTTTGAAAATCGCTTCCTGGTTCACTTGAAAAGCAAACGCATAAAAATCGCACAATAAAATTAAACTTCACATAACATTTACAACAGTCAAGAATCAGCATGTTGTAATAAGCACATTCCGGTTCCAGACGGAAGCTTAGGGTTTCCATAACCTCTGTCTGACGAACCGGAACATTTCTCTTAAACTGACTAAAAACGGATATGATTTTAAAGCAGGACCGGGACACTTCTCAAGATTAAAGAGGTGAATTAATTACTGGAAATAATTTTTGGGGTTTGAGATTACTACTGTCCGTAGATATACAAAAATAACGTATCTTCGAAAGATCATCGCCTATTTGTTTGACTATGTCGCTTGCTAACACTAATTTCACAATTGCTATTGATTTCGTTCTTCCTAACGTCACTTTTTTCCCTGCTTCGGAGTCATTAAAAACTTTGGAGATGGCTTAGAATTACAGACCGCCGATTTGAAAGACATGTTGTTTGACGGTATGACGGTACATTACTAACTCTTCTGCTTTTACTAATTTGTTCTCTGTAAAGTAATGATTGTCCATTTTTTTGAATTGTGTGCACAGTACACGTTTGATTTATGCTTTACGCTAACTAAATGGTCCTTAATATCTGCTGCTTCCCCCTGTTCAGTGCATACATAACATACTTTCGGCTTCAGTCACTTCTCCCTCGTTTTATGAAGGCCAATTCTCCTTATTAGTTTTCTTGGGATGGACTCTTCCTCTTTGGCATTTTGAATACACTTGAAATAAGCAAACAATTTAATAATAAATTAATCGCGTTACTATTCAGACAGAGAAAAAGAGAACCACGTTGGTGCAAAGCTTAAAGTGAACAGAGACGAAAGACAGTAATGGAGACTCAGCAGTCTTGCCGTGCAATAATACTCCTTAAGAAACTAGGTCAGCTACAATAATAAGAACTTTAATTATTTAGCACAGGACCTGGAGTTGAAATACAGATCAACGCAAGAATTTGGAGGAAAAATATATGTATAGTATGACAATATTTCCCAGAAATCCGAAATCCGGGACGAACTGCCGTCCCAAAAACGTATTTATCGGGACGTCGATTTCCTTAATCTGAAAGCGGGACTGTCCGGAAAACCAGGACTTCTGGCATCCCTGCGCATGCCTTCTTTGTATCATGATGCCATTTAAGGTAATGCCCAACAAAACGGCAATAACAACAATAAACGGTTCACTACGTAATGACTACTGCAGTAGCAGTTACAAAGCGACACGAAAACTTTCGAATAACCACCGAACAAAACACGGCCAACGTCAAAGGAGTATGAATCACTTCCGCCCGTGGCAGAGACGATTAATGAAGGGAGCAGTGGGAAAGATACTACACGACCTTCCTGCGGCCTGCGTGCAGTCACAAACAAACATTCTGCACGAAATACATTTTCTTTAACATTTTACAGAATTGACAGACGCTACTTTTATCAATTAGCTTTCCCACTACCATTCTACTTTATAAGTAAAGTAACGTGAGAGAATATATTTCTTGTATCAGTACGTGTTCTGTTTATTTGTGCGTGTACCACCTGAAATGTACCACCGTCTGGGAACCCCTGGCTTCGAGGCATCTGTGCGCGCCGTAATTTGTCTAATCTCGTGCACGCAATCTCTATGGGAGCGATCCATTAAAATCGGTACCTACGCAAAACTAGGTTGGATTTCACAGCACAGTTTGCGTGTGTCTGTCAGTTCCTCTCTTTCAGCATCTCCGTACCGCTGTCCTATGGCTCAAAGAAACCTGTGACCCTCCGCGCTGCCCTTCTTCGTACACCTTCAGTATCCCCTGCTATTCCTCTCTACACCGGGCTCCACAGATGTGAGCAATATCACTAGTCAACAGCCATTTTGCATCTGGGATGTGATACATCAACTACAATGTATTTTGGTGTGTAGAATCCGAATATACCTTTCAAAATTTTCTAGCAGATACCATTTTTGAGTTTTAAAATGTTTTTTTTATTTTTCGTATTCAGTATTTCGCTTTTTGCTGTTCTTCTGTTTTGATGTTTAATTGTTTATTTTTGATTTACAGAGGAGAGCTAGAAGATCTACAAACCGTCAGTAAATGGTTGGTGTGGTAATCCAGAGGTGTGAAAGAGATCCTCAGTGAGTGTTTCTGTGAAAGATAGTGCAAACGTTTTGTGTTTAAAACTTACACTAAGAAAACTGGAAACTAGTAAATCTCGTTGTTGTCTAAACCACCCCAACAACTTTTGTCATGTGTGTGGGAAATTCACTCCAAAAGCCCAAAGAAAATCAATCACTTATTTGGTTAAGAAGGCATATAAATTGTATTTTGATTGTCCTGTTGGTGGTCAAGATAAAAATTTTGCACCTCATATTTCATGCATAACCTGTCCTACAACCTTAACCAGGTGGTTGAAAGGGAAACGCCGTGCCATGCCATTCGCTGTTCCGATGGTGTGGTGTGAGCCTAATGACCATTATTCAGACTTACTTCTGCCTTGTATTGTATTGTATGTTAACCGGGGGCCAACGACGGAGAGGCTACGTCCCCGCCGCAGCTGCAGTGGTCCGCAACCCCACGACGACTACCGCAGTCCACTTCAACCCCCAACCATCCCACACCGAGCCATTCTTTCATGGTTATTGTGCGGTTCGCCGCCCCCCCCCCCCCCAGGGAACGCCCACACCAGACGAGTGTAACCCCTATGTTTGCGTGGTAGAGTAATTGTGGTGTACACATACGTGGAGAAGTTGATTGCGCAGCAATCGACGACATAGTGTAGTTGAGGCATAATAAGGGGAACCAGTCCGCATTCGCTGAAGCAGATGGAAAACCGCCTGAAAACCTTCCATAGACTGGCCAGCTCATCGGACCTCGACACAAGTCCGCCGGGCGAATTCGCGCCAGGGGACAGGCCCTCCTTCCCACTCCGGAAAGCAGCGGGTTAGACCGCACGGCTATCCATGTGTGCTACTTCTGCCTTACAAATATTTTGGGACATTCAAGCAAAACCAGAAATAAAATAAAGTATCTAAATGCATCCTCAGTGTATTTGCCTGTGCCCCATGATGAGGGGTTGCCTGTTCCTGTCTGTAAATTGAAAGCCACGGGAAGAGTACTGCTCTCAATATCACGACACTTCGCCTCAGCTCCTTAATAAAAAGGAATTGAATGATTTGGTTCGTGATCTAAAACTTTCGAAACAGCGAGCTGAACTCTTGCGGTCGAGATGCAACAACGAAACCTTCCAGCTCCAGGGACAAAAAATTCCTGTTTCAGATCAAGAGGTGCTTCCTTCGCTCAGTATTTCGGTATGCAGAATTCAATGTGTGTATGTAGAGATGTGAATGGTCTGATGATGCAGCTATGTGTACAACATAATCCATAGGAGTGGCGACTATTTATTGACTCCAGTAAAACCAGTTTGAAATCAGTACTACTGCATAAAAGCACTCCGTCGTCAGGCTACGAGTGGCCTACCGGGACCATCCGACCGCCGTGTCATCCTAAGTGGAGGATGCGAGTAGGAGGGACGTGGGGTCAGCACACTGCTCTCCCAGTCGTTATGATGGTATTCTTGACCGAAGCCGCTCCTCAATTGGCACCACGAGGCTGAGTGCACCCCGAAAAATGGCAACAGCGCATGGCGGCCTGGATGGTCACCCATCCAAGTGCCGACCACGCCCGACAGCGCTTAACTTTGGTGATCTCACGGGAACCGGTGTAGCCACTGCGTCAAGGCCGTTGCCTCAGTACTACTGCATAATGGCAATGTATTCCCAACGGTACCTGTGGCTTATCCAGTAGACATGAAAGACATGCAACCATGGCTTTGCTGCTAGAGGAAGTCAAATATATGGATTATGAATCGCAGCTTCGCTGTGATTTAAAGTTGTTGCACTCCTTACAGATTCACGAAATACTGCTGCTTTTTGTGCCTTTGGAACAGCTGTGGCACCAAGAACCACTATACAGGCAAGGAGTGGCCTATAAGGAAGTCATATGTTCCTGGAAACATAAATGTGAACAATACTCCACTGGTTGAGCCTTATAAAATCATTTTGCTTCCCCTTCATATCAAGCTGGACCTTATCAAGAACTTTGTAAAAGCTCTGGATAAAGATGAGGAGGCATTCAATCACTGAAAAGAAAAGTTTCCCAAATTAAGTGTGGCAAAGATAAAAGAGGGTATATATTTTGGACCACAAAATGTACAAATGTGTGCGAATTCTTAAGGGACCAAATTGCTGAGGTATCGGTCCCGAACCTCCGGCGGGAGTTGGACCACAAATAAGTAAGATCCAACCTTCGAAACAAAACTCACAGATATCCAATTAGCTGCTTGGTCTTCTTTTCAAGCAACTGTGAAGGGCTTTTTGGGTGAGAGGAGAGACAAAAGCTATGTTACCATTGTCAATGATCGTTTGGACAACTATAAGAGCATGGGGTGTAGAATGTCGCTTAAAATTCACTTTTTACATTCTCACCTTCATTTCTTCCCGAAAAATTTGCGAGCCGTAAGCGATGAGCATGGTAAACGCTATCACCAAGACATTCTTACCATGGAACACCGTTACCAAGGCCATTGGAACCCTTCGATGATGGGTGACTACTGCTGGGGTCTTTTTAGGGAGAGTGATGGAACGGCAAACAAAAGAATATCTCCGCGCATCGCATTTTTCAAAAACCAAAGACGAGTAAAGGTTAAAATATCTTCTGAATTAATTTGGACCTTTCATTGGCATCATGCCCATATATACATACAAAATAGCAATGATTTCAAACGTTCTGAATGTGTATTTTTGTTTGACTTAATTGTGTCAATTTTCGCTATTACTATTTTTTACTCTGCTGTGTATCTAGTAAACGTAACGTCGTAGAGAAAAACTGATTTTACCAGCCTTGGTCAAGAATTTTAATAAAATTTTTATCCTGCAACTGTTTTGGCTGTCATCCTTTATCGTGAAGAATTTCAACAGTTGCTGTTGCAGCCATGTTTAAAATCTTGAAATATGTACCTGCCCAGGTTTCAAAGGCTGTTTCGAAATACATGGACATCTCATTTACAATCCTGAAAACAAGTATGGCTAGTGACTTCACTAAACAGTGTGAGAGACGCCATTTGACACCGAATTACGTGAAGGCTTTTATCAATGTGAAACAGTGTAACAAGGTTCCGTCTACTAAAGCAAAACTGGTGAAACAAATGATGAGTGACAGAATCAGTGACCTTTATAAGAAGAAAGATAAACTAAATGAAGAAGCTTACTCTTTGTATCTCTTTATTACTAGAACTTTTAAAGATTATTTTAACTTTCACGTAGACAGTATTTGGCATGGTGTTAATGAGTGGTTACAGAATCGTAGGGTTGAAATTCAGCGTAGCACGATTTTAAGCTTCAGAAGCTAGAAAATGCTATGCCTAAATCTAATGTTGTTCATGCACAAAGAACTGTGAATTGCGAACACAAATTTTTTGACAGAGTACTAAATAAAACTTCCATAAGCTTTACTCCTCAAGAAAGCGCCATGCTAGCGAGAGGTTTTAAATACAATTTCATGCCTAGCCTTAACGACCCTAAAGTGGTGGATAATTTTATTGTTGACCTTAAAGCTGGTCTTGACTCTGTAAAAACAGAAAAATCCCAACAAAATAGGATTGCTCATGAATGTCGCGCAATTTTAGAAAGAGAGGTCAATTCGGTAAAAAACAATGACTTAAAACAGAGAGGGGGTAGCATTCTTACTAGTATTAACCGTAAATTAAAAAATAATGAGGCTCTTATCACTAAATCTGATAAAGGAAATTCGCTTGTTGTAGCCTATAAAAGTGAATATATTGCTAAAATTTTGGCTTTTTTCGAGGAAAGTGGGGTATTCGAAATCGAGCAGGATCCTACCCCTACATTACAAAAGCAAATTAGAGATATTTTAAGAAAAACTGAACATCTTATGAAAGAGTTTCAAAAGAAAACTTTAATTAATATGAACCCTAGAGCACCTACGCTTAGAAGTCAGTTTAAGGTACACAAAAGTCAACACCCAATTCGTCCCATCGTTAACGGAATAAAGAGTCCACACCATAAATTAGCGAGATTCTTACACACTAAAATTAAAGAAGCCTTTGTTTTTGGAAACAATTATTCTGTTCAAAATAGTGCTGAGGTAATAAACAAGCTAAAATCGATAGAGATCACTTCTTCCTCTCGTTTGGTTTCTTTTGACGTCGTAAGTTTATACACTAATGTTCCAGTGGATATCAGTCTTAAGATTATTGAAGATAACATTCGACAACATAGAACTCTAAGTGAGTTACAGTTTTTGGAACTTATGTCACTACTGCAGGTTGTACTAGATTATAATTACTTCCAGTTTAATGGCAAAATGTATGAGCAACCATTCGGCTTACCCATGGGTTGCCCGTTAGCTGGTATCTTAGCTGATATCTTTGTGAATACGTTAGAAGAAAATTTATTCAAAAGCAATCCTGCGTTGGGTAATATGATTTCTTTCTATGCTCGTTATGTTGATGATATAATATTTCAAGGGAGTGACCAAGATCTACAACAACTGTTTCATGTTTTCAACAGTTTTCACGAGAAAATGAAATTCACAAAAGAGATACAAAACAATGAGAGAGAACTCCCTTTCCTTAACTTGAAACTTAAGTTATCTGGTAACACTATTAGGTTCGACATTTTTCGTAAAGAAACTTTTTCTGATAATATTATTCCAGTAGATTCTTGTCATCCTCAAATTCACAAAATCGCCTTCTTTCATTCTGCAGTTCATCGTGGTGTGAGCACACCTTTAGAACAGAACTGTTTAGAAATAAAAACATCTCTATTAAAAGCAATGGCTACTAACAATGGATACGACCCTAAATTAATTGACCAAATTGTTAAGAAAAAACAGCTGTAAAATGTTCAACTTTAGGAGATAACAAGGCAAGAAAGAATGAGGGTAATAACTTTATTTCTATTCCATTTTTGGGGAACGTTTCATATAAGATAAGAAGACTTTTACAGAAACAATACGGTTACAGAGTTGCCTTTTCCGTAAATGATAGCCTGAAACAAAGAGTAATTCATACTATTGGAGCACGGGAAGAACTCGGCACTAAGTCCGGTGTATACAAAATTACGTGTAACGACTGCCCAAACTATTACATTGGACAGACAGGTAGACATTAAAGTAAGGTATAAAGAACACTTGTCAGGTAAAAATGGGGAAAACGTACATAATTCCACGTTTGCCGAACATCTATGGCTCTTACAGCATATACCACGTGAACTGGACGACGTAGAGTTGCTTCATGAAGCGAATAAGGGTTACAAACTGGACTTGCTCGAAGCATCTGTCTCTAAAAGATGGTTTTGTTCTTAATGAACAGGTGCAGCTTAGAAACAAAAATTTTTTAGACAGTTTCAAACCCCTCCTTGCCTTAATGTAATATAGTCTGGCCGACTAGAAGTTAGTTTTCTTGCTTGTGATGCCGGTGAAATTCGCTTTTCCTGTCTTGTTGGGATTTTACATATTTTTGATGTTTGCTGTTTGTGATTTTCGATGTGTATGTGTGGTTAATTGACTAGCATGTTTTTATACACAACGACAGATGGTTTCGGTTTATTATAACATTTTGGTTGTTTTCGCTAGTATGTATTTCACCGCCTACGTTACGCGAGATTCTCGCGCATTACACTAGTGCCCTCTCTCGTTAGATGTGTTCCATATTGCAAGCTTCACCTGTTTGACACTAGGTCACAGGTAAATTGGTTCCATGTTTTCTATTTTACATAAATGTTTTTAAATGGTCTGATATGTTTTATTTATTATGACAGAAAGTTTGAATTAAGACAACTTTTAATAATTTTTGATGCGCTTATGTAGGTATTCATGGATTTTAATATGCGCGAGTGTCTGGCACATACCACACGCCGGCCGCGGTGGTCTCGCGGTTCTAGGCGCGCAGTCCGGAACCATGCGACTGCTACGGTCGCAGGTTCGAGTCCTGCCTCGGGCATGGATGTGTGTGATGTCCTTAGGTTAGTTAGGTTTAAGTAGTTCTAAGTTCTAGGGGACTGATGACCACAGCAGTCCCATAGTGCTCAGAGCCAACATACCACACGTGCCCTCTCTCGGTGAAACCATCTGCCCTAGTGCTTTCACACTCTTGTCTCGATAGTTCATAGGCGAAGTACTGGTGCTAAACTGTTCGCATTGACCCTGTGCCAATAGTCATGTCGTACAAATGGAGAAGATGTTTTAATTATTGACGACGCCTTTGGCACAATTGATGTATTAATCTCAATTGCATGATGTAATTTTAGTAAGTAACTAAAAGATTTTGTGCCTGTATTACTCTGGTAGTTTCACTGTTACTTAAGCTTTTGTGTTTCTCACTTCCGATGCTAAGGCTTTTCTAATGAAAGTGTCTTCCTGTTCAGGATTTTTTACTTCTGATGAAGGTATATTTGTATGTACCGAAACCTTGGTCAAGAATTTTAATAAAATTTTTATCCTGCAACTGTTTTGGCTGTCATCCTATATCGTGATGATTTTACCAGCGTATTCAGCACCCCAAAATTAGGTAAATCCACCCATTTACAGAAAAAAGTTTAAATTTGTTAAATAATGTATTCTAGGACGGGTCGTACTACTGTTTTGTGAACCGAATTCCGGCACCTGCTTTAGCTACGCTTGAGACTTTGCGATCGTTCCATTCCATTTCATAACCCTACACACTGTTACACTCAGGTATTTGTTGGCCGATTCCAACTGTGGACACGCTGATATTATTGCCAGAGGACTCTATATCTTTTCGTTTTGTGACGTGCACAATTTTGCGTATCTGAAAATATAAACAAGTTTCTAATCTTTGGGCTACTTTGGCATTTTATCAAGATCCAAATGAATACTTGTGATGTTGTATTCCTTTTTTATGACAGTACTTGATTGTAGATAACTATATTTCCTGTGATAAGTGTGAGGTTACTGTTATGAGGGGCGTCCAAAAGGTAATACAACGCATTGTTTTGTTTCTCGGCCAGTTTCGGTTTCAAAGACGCTTAATTTGTTGTGGGACATCGTGGAATATTCCCGCTTCAGCCCCTATAGTTTCATGAAGTTCCGATTGGTGGCGACGCTATACCTAGCCTTAAAATGGCGTCTTAACGGAGGTGCGTTCCAAGCAAAGACCTGTTATTGAGTTTCTTTTCTCGGAAAGCCAGAGCATCGCAGATATTCATAGGCGTTTGCAGAACGTCTACGAAGACCTGGCAGTGAACAAAAGCACGGTGAATCGATGGGCGAGGCGTCTTCATCATCGCAACAAGTTCGCGCAAACGTGTCCGATCTCCCGCGTTCCGGCCGACAGCACACAGCTGTGACTCCTGGAATGCAGGAAGGTGCAGCACTCTCAGTCGAGGTGATCGACGGTTTAAGCACCTTGCTGCTTAACTGCACATCTCTGTTGGTAGTGCTGTGCACCAACAGGAGCTCACAAAACTTCATTGGATTGTTCTTCCTCATCCAGCCTACTGTTTCCATATGTTTGGCCCAATGAAGGATGCACTCTGTGGTAAGCAGTGCACGGATGATGTGTTGTTATTGGTGCAGCGGCGTCGACGTCGACCAATAGAGTGGTACCAAGCGGGCATACACGCCCTCCCAGTAAGGTGGAGTAAGGCCATCTCATTGACGAAGATCATGTTGGAAAATAGGGTTTGTAGCCGAAAGAGTGGGGAATAATACGGTGTATTGAAACCCTGAATGGAACCAACCTGCATTCATGAAACAGAGCTGCCCTCATAATATTGTCTGTGAGGTCATTTATGTACAATACGAACAGCAAGGCCCTCAGAACACTTCCCTGAGCCACACCCAAATTTACTACTGCCCCTGTCGATTATTGTCTATCCAAGATAACATGTTCCGTCATCCATACTAATAAAACCTCAACTGAGTGACAAACTTGGTTGACATCCCCACACGATCGTGCTTTTCATAAAAACAGTTTGTTTGCTTTTTCGGAAGTAAAGAAACACTGCCTTTGATTCAATGCCTTATCAGTTGTCTTCCAACAAGTTATGTGAGGAAAGCGCGAGCTGGTTTTCAAAACAAAGATATTTTCGGAACTCATTCAGGTTACCATGGAGGAGGTTCGAGATACCTCATCACATTTGAACTCAGAATATGTTCCAAGATTCTACAACAAATCGATTTGAAGGATACTGAACGGCAGAATTTTTTCTGGGGTTAAAAGAAGGGCTAAATCGGGTGCATATTCGGCACGGAATATTACAGGAATTCCACCGGACTCTGGATCTTTAGGACACAAAGGAATTACAGACATTGGCTGCAAGCAGGCGTAGACTAAATTCATTGGGGAAAGTTGAACATTTGTGCCGGACCAGAGTTCGAACCCGGGTGTGCTGCTTACTAAGCAGATGCTCTGACCATTGAGCCATCCGGACACAGTGGTCATAGTAACTGCACGGACTACCCTAGCACGCCTCCCATCAAACGCAAATCTTTAACTTATCCCCACACTACTAACGTAGTTCCCTTCGCCCATTATCCTCATTACTCGCGGCATTTCGCCGATTCCCGTAACAAAAAGATGGTTCAAATGGCTCTGAGCACTATGGGACTTAACATAGAACTTAGAAATACTTAGACCTAACTAACCTAAGCACATTACACACATCCATGCCCGAGGCAGGATTCAAACCTGCGACCGTAGCAGTCGCGCGGTTCCGGACTGAGCGCCTAGAACCGCATGACCACCGCGACCGGCAATTCCCGTAACACTTCGAGCCTGGTGTGCATCCGCACTGAAGAGATTGTGAGGTGTTTTAGCGAGAAAACGTTTCATAAAGGTTTGAAATTACGTGTAAAATTTGTTGAAAGACGCTATGTGTCCTCATTCTCAATTAATGGACGAGTGTAGTCTGGGTAATATGCACGCCATGAGTTACATTGCCTGAAAAGATATACCCAGTTTCTAACTGCAATACTTAGCTTAACTGTGTTAAACTTTTAGCTTCAACTAATATCACTTAATGGGTAGATTATGACAGCATTTTAAATTTTTTAATTTGGTCAACAGTTGTATAAAATATTGAAAAGCAAATTTCTTTGCCCCTTGAAGGCATTAGATAGGCAATCTGCAACTATGACGTTCACCGTGTCCCGGGATAGCAGTTTAGTAACACAGATGCTCCTGTCTTAAGATTCTTTGCCAAGTAGGTGCGATAGTAGACGCCTGAGGGATTCGGAGACACGCTACTGTCATCTTAGTTGGTCGGTACCACCCATACGAAAGTGTAACAGAGGTGCTCATGGAACTTAAATGAGAATCTCTCGAAGACAAGCGACAACACTGTCGGATTAATTTAGAGAACCGGTGTTCGAGGTAGGCTTTGTAACAGTTATCCTGCCTGCGCGGTATCTCTCGCTAGTTACCATGAGAATGCGGTAAGAGAGACAATGATATCGACAATAAAGCGCGAACTGAATAGATCAGCGGATGCGTAATGCTGATAACTAAATTACTTCCACCATGCGTTGTGCAATGGACTGTAGATGTAGATTATGACTCAAAGGCGATCTGGCAGTCCTAAAGTCACATAAAGTAAAAATCGTAGCAGGAGCGCATTCCGCTACGTCTCGGTTGTCCTATTTAGCATGGTACTACCTTGCCTCCTGAGCTGCTAACCGGTTGTTTAACAGGCTAACGCCTGGTGAATCTGTAAATTGCATAATGTACCTACGACCGTCTCTAATAACCTCGATGTCGACGGGACGTTAAACCAGATCTTCCTTCCTTTTTTACCACCTACCATTTTCTTTTACACTGGCAACGCATTAACGTACGGGAACATTAAAATTGTAAAACTCTAGAGGTGTCCATTTGCGCTTGTTTTTGATGAGATTTGTGTTAAAGATTAGCAGTCATCTGGAAAAGGAAAGGGCGATAGGTTTGCCCCTTGTATTTCCGCCAAATGCCAGGTGAAAGAATGGATCTGAAGGCGACTCAAGACTGTGTGCTGGCAGAGTGACTGTAGCCAGGGAATGGCTGCTGTATTTTTTTTTCTCGGGGTCCCGTGCAGGCAGTTTCCTTGCAGCGACCGATACGCAGTGTTGGAGCGTGCCGAGGTTGCGCGATCAGCCGACCAGGTTGCGCCCCGCTGGAAGGCATACCAAGTGGCCTGCGCTGGACATCGGAGAGAGAACGGGGAAGGGATTTGTTTTCCAGCGTAGCAGGGTACTAGAGTTCAAGAAACTTACGGAAATGCGAGCGGCTAACATCCTCGATAGCCGCCGATATTTTGACAGGCAAACTCCCCCTCACAAATGAAGCAGGAGATGGCTGTGCATTTCCACGGTTGATGCTACGTTAATCAGAAAGGCCCGTGTGCAGAAAGAGAAGAGCAAACTGTCAACAACTAGCGCCATCACAGAACCGAAGATAATCTCTTCAGACGTTATCGATAGTCAAACAAATGGGTAAACAAGTGGCACTAACCCTGTCCTTATGACCAAGGCGAGAGCAAGATTCCAGGCAGAATTTAAGCAAAAACCTCCATCTATATTTATAAGGCCACCTGCTAGTTCGATTGCAACAGCTTCCTTAGTAACACTATCCCAGTAACTGGAAGAGTGCGTCAGTATCTCTGTTATTATACACAAAAGAGCCAAAGAAAAGGGTATAGGCATGCGTCTTCAAATACAAACAGGCACAATACGGCGCTGCTGTCCGCAACGCCTATGCGAGACAAGTGTCTCGCGCAGTTGTTACAACGTTTGCTACGCTACAATGGCAGGTTATCAAGATTTAAGTGAGTTTGAACGTGGTGTTATAGTCGGCGCACGAGCGATGGGACAGTATCTCTGACGTAGCGATGAAGTGGGGATTTTCCCGTACAACCTTTTCATGACTGTACCCTGAATATCACGAATCCGGTAAAACATGAAATATCCGACATCGCTGCGGCCGGAAAAAGGTACTGCAAGAACGGGACCAACGGCGACTGAAGAGAATCGTTCAACGTGACAGAAGTGCAACACTCCCGCAAATTGCTGAAGATTTCAGTGCTGGGGCATCAACAAGTGTTAGCGTGCGAACCATTCAGCGAAACATCATCGATAGGGGCTTTCGGAACGCAAGGCCCTGCCATGTACCCTTGATGACTGCACGATACAAAGCTTTACGCTTCGCCAGGGTTCGTAAACACCGAAATTGGACTGTTGATGATTGGAAATATGTTGACTGGTCGGACGAGTCTCGTTTCAAATTTTATCGAGCGGATGGACGTGTACGAGTATGGAGACAACCTCATGAATCCATGGACCGTGTATGTCAGCAGGGGACTGTTCAAGCTCGTGAAGGCTCTGTAATGGTTTGGGGCGTGTGCAGTTGGAGTGATATGAGACCCCTAATACGTCTAGATACGACGCTGACAGGTGACACGTACGTAAGCATCCTGTCTGATAACCTGCGTCCCTTCATGTCCATTGTGCTTTCCGGCCGACTTTGGCAATTCCAGCAGGACAATGCGACACCCCACACGACCTGAATTGCTAGGAGTTGTTCCAGAATCACTCTTCTGAGTTTAAACACTTCCGCTAACCACCAGATTCCCGACACATGAACATTATTGAGCATATCTGGGATGCCTTCCAATATGCAGTTGAGAATAGAACTCCACCCCCTTGTACTCTTACGGATTTATGGACAGTGCTGCAGGATTCATGATGTCACTTCCCTCCAGCACTACTTCGGACATTAGTCGAGTCTATGGCACGTCGTGTTAGCGCACTGTTCTGCAACTGCAGATTATCTCTAATGTTGCAACCTCGTGCATTATTCTCTATGCAACAGTCATCCGCAAGCCTGATGGGTTCACTGACCTACGACATGACACAGCAGAAGGTGATACGGTCGACATGCGCCTTATGCAAACCAGTGTCATCCTTTAGAGACACTAAAGTAGCCCTAATCATAGCTCGCGGTCGAAAAACACACTTCACATCATTTTTCTGAGAATACGACAAATTACATTGGAATTAACAGGAAAGCCGTAGACTTTGGCGTCACTCCGTTATTCACATCAATCATTAACTTCACTGTCGGTCGATAGCGCCACGTACGTCTGATTTCTCTCTCTTCACTTTTGCCGGCTTTTTGAAAAATATTTGAAAAGGTTGTGTTCAAGCGTATCTTTAAGCATCTGACTGCAAATAATACATTGTACAAGTCACAGTTTGGGTTTCTTCAGGGTTGTGATACAGAGAAAGCTGTTTGCACGTACAGTGAGAATGTACTTGTTTCATTAGATAACAAATTAGAGGCTACTGGCATTTTCTGTGACCTGTCGAAAGCCTTTGACTGCGTGAATTATACAATTCTCTTAAGTAAATTAGAATCTTAGGGTGTCATTGTTAGTGCTGAAAAATGGTTTCAGTCTTATATAACTAACAGAAAACAAAGGGTGTCTTTGCGAAATACGTGTGCAGTAAGCAGTCAGTCTTCATCTGATTGGGAATTAATTACAAGAGGTGTTCCTCAAGGTTCCATCTTGGCTCTGTTGCTTTTTCTTGTGTACATTAATGAGCTCTCGTCTGTTAAATTGCCAGATGCTAAGTTTGTTTTGTTTGCAGATGACACACGCATTGCAAAAGTAGTAAGCCAAGTACAGCTCTAGAAATGGCTGCTAATCAAATTTTGACTGACAATAATAGTTTAAAGGTGTAGTGACAAGGAATCCTGCATACTCGGATCGCAAGGCAATCAATCAAACGAGTCGTATTAATGAGTGTTATCACAAAAAGAAAAGATGCAATACTTAACTTTTGCAGTTACACAGACATGTCGCAAGACCGGCATAAAAAATAATCCATCTTCTTCAGTATAAACAATTGCAGGTCTGTGCCACATAGATAGTACAAGTGAAGTGTCTAGCATGGACGCTTCTCTAGAAGTCGCTAATCTGGAAGCTGCTATTCAACTGGGGCGTCACCGGTCGGTCGCGGCGCTTATTTCCTCTCCACATAGGGGTCGCTGCTGTCGCGTTGTCGTCCTGGAGGGAGGTTCTGTCGTTGTGCGATGGCTGACTTCTCCTCACAGCATTCTCTTCCCCGTCGTTCCCAGCTGGCGTGCCGGCGCTTGACTTTACGTCTTAACAAAAGGTAATTCACTGTGTAAGAGGTCCATGATTAAGGAATTTGTTGCTAGCGCACTCAAGCAGATGTAATTTCGATGGATTGCTCCCGCGCTGCCTGCGATATGTAAGCTCTAAGAGAATCTCAGACCAGAGAGCAGTGTTGTATGCAGTAGGAACTGTGTGGCAGTAGGAGCAGTAGTAGCTAGCAGTCGTGTGTATCGAGTTGGCTGGGCCGGTCGTGGGGAGCGAGGGCGGTGTCTGAGCGTTGTAGTATAAGATAAAAGCACTCTCATGCATATGTACTATTTCTATATCAAGTCCCATGTAAATGTTTTTTAAAGAAATCTCTTAATAATAATCTTTCTTATAAAAATGAACTTTTGACAATTATTCATCTCAGTTTAAAGAATTTACTAATTTCTCCAGTCCATGGTCATCTCGATTATTGCAAAGAAAAATCAGTTGTTCTTTTTATACATGACAAATCTATCGGCCAGCATTGCACTGGGCTGTGCCAGAAAAATTTCTTATCGGGCGACTTAATTGAGGTAAGAATTTTCAATTTATTCAGTATGATCTTTCAGGGCCATGACGCAGCCACTGCTGACGTCCTAATCTATCAGTTTAGATTCACAGTCAGTCAGTTATTGAAAGGTTGTATATGAGTCAGATTTTTTATTAGGAGGTTAGTCACATTGTATTATTGGTAGGATACGGAATTTATTTATTGGGAGGTTACGCTGAATGTGAATGATATAAATAATTATATTTTTACTGTAGGGAGGTTTCGGAATATTTCTGTTGGGAGGTTACAACTGTCATTAAATGTTGAAAAGACCTACTATATGCAGTTCAGAATCTGTAAGAGATTTCCTTCCAGCATGTTTTATAACATATGAAGACCTTCAGATCTAAAAGGTTGACAACTCAGTAATAAATTCAGTTGGAATCGGTTACCACAGAATTGCTGAAGCTCCTAAACAAGTCTGTATTTGCAGTGAGAATGATGTCAGATGTTGGAGATATAAGTATAAAAAAACTTGCAAACTTTGTTTGTATTGTATTGTATGTTAACCGGGGGCCTAGAAACGATGGAGAGGCTCCGTCCCCACCGCTGCGGTCCACAACCCAATGAACAACTGCAGTCCAAGTTCACCCCTCCACCGCCCCACACCAAACTCCTCTTTCAAGACTATTGTACGATTCGGCCCCCGGTGGACCCCTCCCCCCCCCCCCCCCCCAGGGAAAATCTCACACCATACGAGTGTAACCCCTATATTTGCATGGTAGGGTAATGGTGGTGTATGTGTATATGGAGAACTTGTTTGCCGAGCAATCGCCGACGTAGTGTAGCTGAGGCGGAGTAAGGGGAACCAGTCCGCATTCGCCGAGGCAGATGGAAAACCGCCTAAAAACCATCCACAGACTGGCCGTGCGAAAGACCGATCGGCTAACCGGGCGCGCTATGCTTTGTTTACTTTCATTCTATTATGTCATGCAGGATCATATTCTGGGGTAACTCTTCAAACTGAGAAAAAGTTTTTAATTTTCCAAAGTGTGTAATAAGAATTATTTGTGGTGTAAATTCAAGAACATCACGTAGAAACCTGTTCAAGGAACTTTGTATTCTAACCACTTCTTCTAGGTATGCTCATTTCTTAATGAAATTTGTTGCAAGTAATATATCTCTATTTCTAACTAATAGCTCAATACACAGTATCAATACTAGGAATGAGAACACTCTACATAAAGACCAAAAATCATTTTTCTTGGTCCAAAAAGGGGTCCAGTACTGAGGAACGCACATTTTCGATAAATTGCTAGCAACAATTAAAAAAACCGTGAAGAATTTTTTGATAGGCAACACCTTCTAGTCTACAAATGAATATCTTAACACAGAATGTTACACCAGCTTAAGTAAAAATGTCTGTTGAATTTCAGTTTTTAAAGCATTGGGTCACAACAATCAAGATTAGGTATTTTGTCTATGATGAACTTACTGTAAGTGCATAACGATACTTCATTGCGACAGAGTATTAATTCTGTAAATATTTGCAGTTCCAGTTTACTATAATGATTCACCTACTTTGACAATCTCCTGAAAAATTATGAGAGTTGTAGTGGACTGACAAGGCAGCCAGTCCACAGTGAAGTAGCCGAAAGGGCACGCGTCAACTCACGCCGTCTGGCGTTAAGTCTGGAACAGGATTCGTAATGAATGTGATAAAGAAAAGAACGTAGCTACTAGAACACTTAACTTTTATATTGTCCTTTGGTATACAGCATTCTGGATGATACAAGTGAGACTCTATCTTGAGGTACATGCAACTTTACAAATGGTTAATGGCGCCTTGCTAGGTCCTAGCCATTAACTTAGCTGAAGGCTATTCTGTCTCTCGGCAAATGAGAGAAAGGCTTCGTCAGTGTAGTCGCTAGCAACGTCGTCGTACAACTGGGGGCGAGTGCTAGTACGTCTCTCGAGACCTGCCTTTTGGTGGCGCTTGGTCTGCGATCCTGACAGTGGCGACACGCGGGTCCGACATGTACTAATGGACCGCGGCCGATTTAAGCTACCACCTAGCAAGTGTGGTGTCTGGCGGTGACACCACAAGAGTAGTGAGTATTATATTCAGATGGTTTTTTTTTTATATTATACTTTCTGATCTGTTCCACACCCACGAGAATCATCTCCTTTCTGGGTCTATGGAAGGAAAACTGAATCTAAGCTCGTTACAACGACTCTGTTGAAAGGTGACTTCGAGGTGGATCTGCTCAGCTGACAAACTGTCGTGGTCACAGACGGTGTGGTCCCTGTTAACTAAGTTACCTCTTCATACTGACACAGATGGCGAGAACTGTCAGCCTGAAGATACGAGTCAGTGTCAGTTGGCTTCCTATAAACAACATGTCCCAACGTACCACCATCTTTCCTCCTGAACAACACATCAGTCAAATTCTGATTCTTCCTTTTCCACGTTGTTCTCTCTAGCAAGTAGTCATAAATGCAACTTTAATGAAAACTACGTTGCTGATAATTAAAATTGTTGTACCATGAAGATGGAATACAACAGACATCAAACTGGCGTGAATTGTCTACATATTCGGTTGGGCTAATGATTAGCGGTCAGGTCAGTCGAAGTACATAAGACAATTATCATCTGCCTTATCTATATTAGGAAAGATTACGCGTCGATTTTCCCATTCAAAATTCGCATTTAAATCTTGGTTGTATGTGCAAATCTACTCTAATACAAAAAAAGAGACACCATGAAAGAATTATTCGAAAGAGACTGAAATCAGTAGATGTGTATACGTGTGCAGACAACTGATCACACTTTCAGAAAAAAGAGAGAAGAAAGAGGTTCACAAATTTGGACGCATTGTCAATTAGCGGATTGACAGCCAGTAGTCAGTTTTGAGACTACTGATGCAACATGTGAAAATATGGCGATCTTTGTAATTTCCGCGATAATTGTCTCAAGCCAAGTAGCACAGTCTGCTCTTTGTCTGGTCTCTACGGACGCAATCCTTTTGTCCCCTGCAGTGCTATACACATTCCGTACGTTGCCATACAATCTCCATTTGACGTTAGCTGACCAGTACCAATGCACTAAAATAAAAATAAAACAATGTCGGCTTCAAGAAATCCCCCTCCCTTCGCAAAATCAACGTGATCTTTTGACGAATACTGGTCATCCTCATTACTTCACACGAGCTAGGTCGTACATATCACGACGGTTCCTGGCTGTGGAACATAAAGCGCAGCTGTTCAGGACAGAAATGTGCTTATTATACAAATACCGCCCCCACCCCCATGAACCATGGACCTTGCCGTTGGTGGGGAGGCTTGTGTGCCTCAGCGATACAGATGGCCGTACCGTAGGTGCAACCACAACGGAGGGGTATCTGTTGAGAGGCCAGACAAACGTGTGGTTCCTGAAGAGGGGCAGCAGCCTTTTCAGTAGTTGCAGGGGCAACAGTCTGGATGATTGACTGATCTGACCATGTAACACTAACCAAAACGGCCTTGCTGTGCTGGTACTGCGAACGGCTGAAAGCAAGGGGAAACTACAGCCGTAATTTTTCCCGAGGGCATGCAGCTTTACTGTATGGTTAAATGATGATGGCGTCATCTTGGGTAAAATATTCCGGAGGTAAAATAGTCCCCCATTCAGATCTCCGGGCGGGGACTACTCAGGAGGACGTTGTTATCAACAGAAATAAAACTGGCGTCCTACGGATCGGAGCGTGGAATGTCAGATCCCTTAATCGGGCAGGTAGGTTACAAAATTTAAAAAGGGAAATGGATAGGTTAATTTTACATATAGTGGGATTAGTGAAGTTCGATGGCAGGAGGAGCAAGACTTCTGGTCAGGTGAATACAGGGTTATAAATACAAAATCAGATAGGGGTAATGTAGGAGTAGGTTTAATAATGAATAAAAAAAATTGGAATACGGGTAAGCTACTACAAAAAGCATAGTGAAGACATTATTGTGGCCAAGACAGATACGAAGCCCACGCCTACCACAGTAGTACAAGTTCAAATGCCAACTAGGTCCGCAATTGACGAAGAGATTGATGAAATGTATAGCGAAATAAAAGAAATTATTCATAAAGTGAAGGGAGAAGAAAATTTAATAGTCATGGGTGACTGGAATTCGACAGTAGGAAAAGGAAGAGAAGGAAACGTAGTAGGTGAATATGGAATGGGGTGTAAGGAATGAAAGAGGATGCCGCCTTGTAGAATTTTGCGCAGAGCATAACTTAGTCATAGCTAACACTTGGTTCAAGAATAATAAAAGAAGGTTGTATACATGGAAGAAGCCTGGAGACACTCGAAGGTTTCAGAAAGATTATATAATGGTGAGACAGAGATTTAGGAACCAGGTCTTCAATTGTAAGACATTTCCAGGGGCAGATGTGGACTCTGACCACAATCTACTGGTTACGAACTGTAGATTAAAACTGAAGAAACTGCAAAAAGGTGGGAATAAGGAAATGGAACCTGGATAAACTGACAGAACCAGAGGTTGTACAGAGTTTCAGATAGAGCATTAGGGAACGATTGACAAGAATGGGGGAAAGAAATACAGTAGAAGAAGAATGGGTAGCTCTAAGAGATGAAATAGTGAAGGCGGCAGAGGATCAAGTAGGTAAAAAGACGAGGGCTAGTAGAAATCCTTGGATAACAGAAGATATATTGAATTTAATTGATGAAAGGAGAAAATACAAAAATGCAGTAAATGAAGCAGGTAAAAGGAACACAAACGTCTCAAAAATGAGATCGACAGGAAATGCAAAATGGCTAAGCAGGGATGGCTAGAGGACAAATATAAGGATGTAGAGGCGTATATCACTACGGCTAAGATAGATACTGCCTACAGGAAAATTAAAGAGACCTTTGGAGAAAAGAGAACCACTTGCATGAATATAAAGAGCTCAGATGGAAACCCAGTTCTAAGCAAAGAAGGGAAAGCAGAAAGGTGGAAGGAATATGTAGAGGGTCTATACAAGAGCGATGTTCTTGAGGACAATATTATAGAAATGGAAGAGAATGTAGATGTAGATAAAATTGGAGATATGATACTGCGTGAAGAGTTTGACAGAGCACTAAAAGACCTAAGTCGAAACAAGGACCTGGGAGTAGACAACATTCCATTAGAACTACTGATAGGCTTGGGAGAGCCAGCTCTGACAAAACTCTACCATCTGGTGAGCAAGATGTATGAGACAGGCGAAATACTCTCAGACTTCAAGCAGAATATAATAATTCCAATCCCAAAGAAAGCAGGTGTTGACAGATGTGAAAATTACCGAACTATCAGTTTAATAAGCCACGGCTGCAAAATACTAACACGAATTCTTTACAGACGAATGGAAAAACTGGTAGAAGCCGACCTCGGGAAGATCAGCTTGGATTCCTTTGAAATGCTGGAACACGGTAGGCAATATTGACCCTACGACTCATCATAGAAAATAGATTAAGGAAACGCAAACGTACGTTTCTAGCATTTGGTAGACTTAGAGAAAGCTTTTGACGATGTTGACTGGAATACTCTCTTTCAAATTCTGAAGGTGGCAGGGGTAAAATACAGGGAGCGACAGGCTATTTACAATTTGTACAGAAACCAGATGGCAGTTATAAGAGTCGAGGGGCATGAATGGCAAGTGGTGGTTGGGAAGGGAGTGAGTCAGGGTTGTAGCCTCTCCCCGATGTTGTTCAATCTGTATATTCAGCAAGCAGTAAGGGAAACAAAAGAAAAATTCGGAGTAGGTATTAAAATCCATGGAGAAGAAATGAAAACTTTGAGGTTCGCCGATGACATTGTAATTCTGTCAGAGACAGCAAAGGACGGACGAGCAGCTGAACGGAATGGACAGTGTCTTGAATGGAGGATATAAGATGAACATCAACAAAAGCAAAACGAGGATAATGGAACGCAGTGATGCTGAGAGAATTTGATTAGGAAATGAGATGCTTAACGTAGTAAAGGAGTTTTGCTATTTGGGGAGCAAAATAACTAATGATGGTCGAAGTAGAGAGGATATAAAATGTAGACTGGCAATGGCAAGGAAAGCGTTGCTGAAGAAGAGGAATTTGTTAACGTTGAGTATAGAATTAAGTGTCAGGAAGTCGTTTCTGAAAGTATTTGTATGGAGTGTAGCCATGTATGGAAGTGAAACGTGGACGATAAATAGTTTAGACAAGAAGAGAATAGAAGCTTTTGAAATGTGGTGCTACAGAAGAATGCTGAAGATTAGATGGGTAGATAACAAAACTAATGAGGAGGTCTTGAACAGAATTGGGGAGAAGAGAAATTTGTGGCACAACTTGACCAGAAGAAGGGATCGATTGGTAGGACATATCCTGAGGCATCAAAGGATCACCAATTTAGTATTGGAGGGGAGCTTGGAGGGTAAAAATCGTAGAGGGAGACCAAGAGATGTATACACTAAGCAGATTCAGAAGGATGTAGGCTGCAGTAGGTACTGGGAGATGAAGAAGCTTGCACAGCATAGAGTAGCATGGAGAGCTGCATCAAACCAGTCTCTGGACTGAAGACCACAACAACAACAACATACAAATAGGCTAATGAGTGGATTTGGAATGGTTGTTACAGAGAAAACACGCATTTCTGTGTCCACCTTTGTAATGAGTGACTCGCTAGCTTATTATGGTGCGTCTGTTGGTTGGTTGGTTGGTTTTGGGGAAGGAGACCAGACAGCGTGGTCATCGGTCTCATCGGATTAGGGAAGGATGGGGAAGGAAGTCGGCCGTGCCCTTTCAGAGGAACCATCCCGGCATTTGCCTGGAGTGATTTAGGGAAATCACGGAAAACCTAAATCAGGATGGCCGGACGCGGGATTGAACCGTCGTCCTCCCGAATGCGAGTCCAGTGTCTAACCAGGTGCGTCTGTAATGAGTCGCAGTGAGAAGGTATGTGTGGGACCGATTCCCTCACATTCTAGTGTAATAGTTACTAAAGAAAGTATTATTTGCCAATGAACCAACTTGGATTTCCTCTGTCGTGCTACCTGTTTATTTTCGTAGCCATTAATTAGCAAACGAAAGAGAAAATTATGTTAACATTTCGGTCTATAAGGAAAAAGGAACATTATTATTTAACTCTAATTCATTAGAAACGGGGTAATGGATGCCAAAGTGCATTTAAAAAGTGCATTTAATGGTTAACTTCGTAAATGGCCAAGTACTAGTTATGCATCTGGTTGATTATTCACATTTCTAGCACCTATTCACGTAATGTGAAATGGGATCACCTGCTTTCAGGACTTACTAATGTGAAGACGTGGGCCGAACCGAATGTTCCTACATGCCACACAGACTAAATATGGTTTTAGGGGATTTTTACATCACTGAGAACGAGAGGGGACATGTTCAACAAATTCATTTCAGATAAATTTACGTAAACATCTAAAAATAGATAATGATTCGAGGATAAAAAGAATATGTAGCTATGGTGCAATTATTTACTGCCAGCTGCCTGTTTATTTGTCGCTAATATGAGTTACTTTTCTTTTCATATTGATATCGTCTCTTAGACTACCTGAAAACCTTTTGAACTATATTGCATAAGCTGTTCCTTTTTGTTTCTGAAGAAATCCACCAGATCCAGATGATGTGTCACAAATGAATGAGAAGCAGAGAATAAAAAGTGAAACGCGTATAGCAGATAATGAAAAAGAAGATTAATGATTAATGTGTCAACAGTTATTCACTGGTGACGGAGCACAAGCTGGTATTGTTGGACAACAGGGTAGAACCAGTTATTGAGAGAAATTCGAGGCTGATAAGATGATTTCTTTTTCGCTGACACAGAATAACCTGGTAATATGTGTACTAAATTCATTACTGTATAAGCGCTAATGTTAGATTACTCTCAAATATAGAATTTAAATTGAAATTGCTCCTGGTTTAAAAAATTCTGTGATTCATGATTGTTGTATTTTAATACAAATGTATTAACCATTCAAATATTCTCATCTGATGTTACAGTAACTATTTTCTAGAATCATCTATTCATCACTATTATATTAACCCCCTATTGAATTTTATTTTCTGATATCCACGTTTATGATAAAATGCCAGGCTTCTCCAGAATTATCTGTAGATAATTTTTTTTTATTTTTTAAATGAAATAAAACAAAAACAAATAATAGAAACAAAAAAGATTTCTTCTATGCTTCTTTCTTCTCACTTTAGTTGACTGACATCTCTAGTTATGTTTTGCGTCTGTGACAAGAAAATTGTTGCATTGTGGTTCGGTTTCTACATTAAATGCAGGTAGGCCCTGTAACAAAAAGGTGTGTAGGTTCTTAAAGGTACATACTCACTTGTATACAAAGTCAAGTGATTGTCTATAGACAAACTAGATGAGCGATTGTCCATAGACAATATAGGACTGTCTACAGACATGTAGCTAGACAACGTATCTAGACTGTCTACATACGTTATCTCAATCACAACTTGAATGTCTCGTTCCGCAATATTTGCTAAATATGGGTGATTTCGTTGGTATCGTGACTTGTGCACTCATAATGGGCAGTGAAAGAAATAGAAAGAGGTTGGTGGAAATGTGAACTGTTTGTGGAGGCCCTCATGTCGTTTGTAATTTACTTTCGACTTCGAAAGTAGAAGGACCTTTTTTTTTCTCAACATCGCTTAATCATACTTAATATTTTTTGGCCAGCTCTTCGATAACGAACTACTTCTTGTTGCGATTCACACAAACATGATGCCATGTGAAAATCTTTAATCAGCTGCAACCCTCTGCCACATCTTAATAAGTAATGTTTAACGATAGGGAAAATAAAAAAAATAAAAAAATGAGGAATCGTTTTTCACAGCACAGAGAAAATAACTGGAGGCCACACCTACCAACGCATCCATATTACGAAATGTTGCGCAACATTGTCTAAGAAATGTCTCATGTCTCGTATTTCAAAAGGGAGGTTTCTTTGTTGCAAAAGTGCGTCTGTGGACAAGAAATGTGTCTCAATTACCTATATACAAAATCGCTCGAATGCCTGCAGACATTATCTAGGTACAAATTACCGCTTTACTTTGTATACTAGAGTATGCAAGGCATTAGGTTAAGGATATGCCACCACTGATAAGAGCACGCCTACTGAAACCGTGTGGTATCCATACAAACCTTCGTGTACTCGCCATCTGTACCTACATATGATGACCTATCAATAGAACTCAAGTGCCTCTGTCCATTATGACACGATCGCTCTTACTAACAAGTTTAATGCACCCAAAAGCTCCTTAATTTTGAAACAATTTTCAGTAATTTTGAGTGGCGATGTACATGCTAATCTAATTTTACCTCCATGTCACGACTGAATTCTTGAAACTCGTTCACGAGTTTCAGCGTGTTGGACACTTCCTTAGTTTTAAAATAAAAATTGTTCGTTGATGAATATCTGTTGGTGTTATTAGCCGACTTTAACTGTCAATGCGACCAGACCACAGATGAAGGGTCACTAACAGAGTTTCAACGATGTTACATTATGTAACTATAAATTGTAGCATGCCTCAGCAGTCTCAAATCCTGTGTAGTCTCCTGGCGACTTATGGGTAATTATAGACTCTCTCAATGCCATCTTCAATTTTAGTCATATGTCCTTTCTGCTGCTTCGAACCACAAATTAATAATTCCAGGATACCTTAACACATACGACACTATCCTGACCAACCTCCTCGTACAGATTTGCCATTTCGCTCCATCACTTTACTTTCTGGGACCCCTTCATTTCCTCTTTTAGCTGTCCATTTACCTTTTAACACACTTATGTATCCCCAAATTACAAATTCTTTCAATTTCCTCTTCACTAGTTTCCCTGCATTTCATTTCTTCCGCAATGCTTTGTCACTGTTTGGTAACACTGAAAATGTTTGGTTTGAAGAAGGTTTGCTTCGCCTACGCCTCCCTGGTTGCCTGTTCCTTACTCTGGCTGTCTCCTCTAGTACTGCTTCCTAGGTAGCACAGTTCATTCCAGATTTATGTTTAGAGAGTCACTAGTCTTCTGCTTTCTATTAGTCACCAATATGTTACTTCCGTTTACCTTCTATTAACTACATTTAACCAGAATGTGATATATCAGTTGAATGACACAGCACATGTAAGTGTTCTTTATTTTCTGTCAGAAGGCCTATACAGTCTGGAAATCTATTCTGCTTATAGTTTAATTCCTCTTCTGAAAATTCCATGGTTTCTTTGATAATTTAATATCCAATACGTAGCAGGGAAGTACGAAACAGCCAGAGCCACATTAATGAATTTATTAATCAGAGTTTCATTCTCTTATTACACACAATTTTATCAAATTTTAAATTAGTGCATCTTTAGAAAGAAAGACGAGACCCACAATAAATGATTCATTGGTGTCGAAATATCTCTTAGTAGATAACAATAAAACAGAAAAAGTTTATTTTGCAGGAGGCGGTTTTTTAATTTAATTCTTAACCACAGAAAAATGACAACAGGACAATTATTTACATTTTTCATTTAAGACACAAAAGACTCATCAAGGACACAGTTACAGTAAAATTCCATCATTATCATTAACGGCATTGTGCCTGCTGGTAGGTCCGTAAATGGCCAAGAGAGCTCCTGCTGATTTCATTTTCGATACTTCTGAAGATAGGAGCATTTCGACAAAGAGGATGTTTACGATGTCTTACCACTCAACATTAACCTTATTTTATAAAGTCATGCAAAACCTTGGCATACTGGTCTGCTAAATTAGTCACGAATAAATAAGTCTTCTACTGAACAGTAGCACATGAATTGGACCCAGTTTTCCTGTCAGTAATTCCATCCCTTGACAGTTTTCCGATTTTATTCTTTATGTGAATTTCCATTCGAGTTATCGCGGAGTCTGGGCATAGAGTTTTAATCTGTAGTCAGACGTCCGTGTGCTTCCGTATATATCTTAGTATTTGTTTTTAAGGACTCCACCAATTGTATTTACTTTATTCCTAGTATTGTAAGTTATTCACAAATGATTTTCTTCAAATAATTAAAGTTTACTATCCATATACAGTTAAAAAAAAAGCGTTGAGATGTAAGTTATATCTCCTGTTTGATCAACATGAGTCTCTTGGTTTTGGATTATTAATTGTTATATTTTTGACTTCACAGTTTTTCCACTAATGATAATTTCATTCTTTAGTAGCTTAAGTAGCTGTGTTTCACTGTTTATCGCGTACCTAGGTCATATCATCGTTGCAAATGTCAGACTCTGCAAATTATGTTCTTAGAATTGTGTGTGTAAGACAGCGTATCGCTAATAACTTAACAGAATTTCCTGCCGTATTGAACTAGACCCATACACGACACAGCCGCCCGGGACGAGCATCGCCCGTCAGCCAACGTGTCCCGATGACGAGGAGCAAACGCGCATCGTGTATGACGTCACGCGTTCGGAGCAATCAATATTCGCACAGTGTGCAGCGCTGCGATGCAGACAGGATCGTTCATATCGGAGCGTTCGTCGTAGAAAACCGGCAGTATTTCGACAGGTGCGCACCCTGTCATTTTCAAGGCGAACTTGCAGCAACTAAGCACTGTGCAAGTGAATATAAAACGCCATTACTGTGCAAACCGAGGTTTTAATTTCACTTGCACAGAGCTTACTTGCTGCAGATTTGCCTTGAAACTGACAGGGCTTGCACGTGTCGAAATACTGCCGGTTTGCTATGACTTCAATCGGGCGATTCCCATAAGTTATTTCTGCTTTTACAGTGTTCTCACCCTACTAATTGGAAGACTTGCAGCAGAATTACCGATATACAAAAAAACTCTGATTTATAGTTAGAGTTAAGACAACATAAACATGAGCGCTAATCAAATTCTGAATGTCAAATAATATTTAAAAATACAAACTCTCGCAATTTTGTTGTATTATTCGATTATAATTTTTTAAATGTTGCTCATTGTAATTTTCTGCAGACAGAGCGGAAACAAGCTCAGAGCACAGCGCTCATTGAAAGTTCGGTGGCATCAGTCATATTAACCAGTAGACACGTAACAGGTGGTCTGATTATTCTTTTGTAATGAAATATGAGTATAATTTACAAACTTTTATTTTTTGTGAGGAATTAATACTTCTGTGGAATTTGGTAAGTTACGTATCCTCTCAAAATGGTGCTAACATTTGAAAAAACAGTAGTGAATCACGTACATAATCGTCAGATGTGGTGCATGTGCATCAAGAGATTCCATGAGCTGTGACTGGCGATGGGCGGTTGAACGGCGATCTTTTAACATACATTGTGCATCGTGGAGAGGTTTAATATTGAAGTTTCGAAAGTGCTATCCGTGAAGAGGACAACAAATTACTTACTCCCCTTTCTTTCTCGCGAAATGACCACAACGCGAAAATTCGAGAAATTATAACTAATACAGAGGCTTACCGTCAATCATTCTCCCCACGCGCCATTCGCTAACGGAACAGGGAAAGGGAGACCAGTTAGTGATAGCAGAAGTACCCTCCGCCACGCACCAGCAGGTGGCTACCTGAGTATTAATGTTGATGTAGCATTTCGTTCG
This sequence comes from Schistocerca nitens, assembly GCF_023898315.1. Taxonomy (NCBI): domain Eukaryota; kingdom Metazoa; phylum Arthropoda; class Insecta; order Orthoptera; family Acrididae; genus Schistocerca; species Schistocerca nitens. The sequence goes on along the minus strand of NC_064618.1, from coordinate 48,609,543 downwards.
CACGCCCTCTACGTCCACCCAGGAAACGAATCATTCCCATCTTCCAAACGCATCGCATTTGCTGCATCTAAGGTTGTAAGACCAAACTTTGTACACAGTCAGAGTTTGCCAGACTTGTCCAGTATTTCGATACTAAGTTTCGGAATGATCATATTTTCAAGTGAATGCGCTGATGGAAATGGTGATGTGTATGACAGTGTGAAACATCGCGGAATTACGTCACTGCTACCCTGCTGGAAACAGAGCGCTTTGCATCAGAATTGCAGATCTGTTCAAACTTGACCAGTTCCTGGTTTTATCACTTAGAAATGAATGAATATGGCACTGTTTCTACTAAGGCTATTATTTATTTAATGTTTCTTTCCTTTCACAACTGATTTCTGATTATGAATCCATTGTCTAGTGATTATCTATGTGAAAACGCACAGTACGTTACCGATAAGAAATGAGAACATAATGGTGTGACGGTATTTTAGCGGAAAAATAGTTATATTTAAATTTGCCAAATGTCTAAATTGGCAAGGCCTTCACAGTTTGTGTCTCCATTCATATTATTCATATTAGATTACGAAAAATCAACTGTACGTGGTGTTTTGACAGTTTTGACATTTGGTTTGTGCACAGAAAAAAAGAATGATAAAAAAAATAAGTCAAAGTACAAAAAATGTCCTATTCATCCATATATCAATGATAAAACTAGGAACTGATAAAGTTAGAATAGACGTGTAAGTCCGAGGCAAAGTGCTTGGGCTTCAGCCAGGTAGCAGTGGTGTAATACCGTGATGTTTCGATTGTCATATTCCCCATCTTTTCTATCAGCAGCATATGTCTGTGAAGTCTGCATTTACTTAGCACTGTAATCATTCCAGAATTTAGTACTGAAGTCCAATAAATATCTGGCTGTGGTATCCTCAATGACAAAGATTATAGGCGTACGACATTCTTATTTGGCCAAGAGTTCCAAAATCAGAATCCCAAGAAAGACTATTATTTTAGAAGAAAATTTCAAAATCAGTTAAACTAATGTAGAAGGCAGTTAATTTTACTGAAAAGCGCCTCCCAAAAAAATTGAATATTTACAGTATATTACTAGCAATAACATAAATTGCTTAATTCATTTTTTCTGATTATTTAACTTTTGCCTAAATGCATTTTTATGTGTAGTTTTTGCTTGCTTATACATCGTACCCCAGTGTTGCATTAGAGCACTATTCCATGTACTAAAAATATTATCAGTATGATTCAAAGATCATTAATAGAGTAAATTCAATGATTTTGATTCGAATACTTCATGATAAAAATTATGCACGTAAACATCATTGTGAGGCAACACTTTGTCATTCTTAAGGTTTGCGAGTGTGACTCTGAATTTTATTAATATCCGCATTACTCCAACATCAGTGAATTTAACACTTTTGGATAAAATCAAACGTTTTCTAGATGTCATGTGAGCTCTGCTTGCCGTACACTGCACGTATTTCATTCAGTTTACTTTATTTTTAATACATGAAAAAGGAATTCTCTGGGGTTATAAAAATCTTCTGTTTTTTCTCTGCGCATTATCAGTTACGTGTCGTGGACCCATTTCATTAACCCCCTTTTTATTCGTGTGTTAGTTAAAAGTTTTCATTTTTAATTAACTTAAAATTCACCATTGACTGTACAATATTCACTATCGCAATTTGACCTTATGGTCATTTTCAAGTGGGTGCAGGTGGTTATTGTATTAAACGTACAGTCAGTGGCGAATATGAAGTCATTTAAAAAATTCTGCAGGACTGTGAGCTGCTAACAAATACAACTGTGGAAAAGTATTTGTTTAATGACTCGTTATACATTTTACCCTACGACCCAATTTCGTAGTTCCTGAACTGATCGCCTAATTCCTAGATTTGCGAGTTGACTGGAAAGGAAAAAAGAGTAGGGGGTGGGAGGCGACATCTCCTGATAATAGCAGCTTGATGTTACTTGATATCTTCATTCGTTAGAGTCCATATGACGTATATGTTAAATGAAATGTGGGCAAAAATAAAGGCACAAAAGTTCATTGTAAAAAGAAAAGAAAGAACTGTTGAAGACCCAATAAAGAAGGCTGTCATATGTAATGAACATTACATGTCGCAGAATATAATAATAAAAGCGAACATAGGCAACATATGGATGAGAAACGCCTCCTAAACGAAAATACTATGTTTCTGTATTCAGTGAGTATAAAAGAAATAATACACGCAACCAGTAAACTAAAAATAATCGTCGTGTGGTCGTATGGTATCCCAAACAGTCATTAACCACAGCGAAAGTAAACAGGTTCTCAACTTACTTATGTTGTGAAAGTTTCAGTTAGTAAAGTAATAGTCCCAATAGGTCTTAAGCATTGACATGGTTACCTCATTTTTGAGGTTTAACGATTACAAGGTATTTTTAACAAAAGTACTTTGCAATCGAGACCGATGGTTTTTACATTTCTGACAGGTCTAAAACAATCAATCATAAAGTCACTTCACCAAACGGATTATAGTAATATATAAATAACTACAAGCCAGTCTCACTCTTATCTGATTTCTCTAAGTGAGAGTCAATCATGGAAGGTTATCTAACTTCTTTTTATTAAAATTTTAATATTACCAGGACTAACGTTGAAAATGATATCAGTAAAAAATCTGCTGAGACAACTGTATTAAACTTCTCTTAAGAAGTCCTCAGTACTAAAGACCAAGATGAATTAAACAGTGAGCTCTCTCTAGATCTCTCTAAAGCTTTTGATCTGATGTATCACAAAGAGCTGTTCAGGAAATTATACAAATATGGTACCCACAGAGCTGTCTACAACTTATCATATATTTCTGGCATGCAATGGATTGTAGAAATATGACACAAAAATTAAAAATACTTTCCAGAATATGGGTTAGTTAGTCATGGAGTACTTGAAGGTTCGGTGTTAGCCATCTGTTAATCTTGGTTTTTGTTAGTCATTTACGATACCACGCGTCAGCTGCAGAGCCAGTATTGTCTGCAAATGATACTAGCATTTTTGCTAAATGACACTGTGAAGTTCGCTATTGTGCGATGGCTTACGTGATGATAACAGAAGCATAAAGACTGTTTTCTAGACAATCACTATTGTAAATGAGGCGAAAACGGTACGGATGAACCTGAGAGATGTAAGAATAAAAACTAAAGCAATATAAATCCAGAATTACAAAACTATAATAAAGCCAGAATTAGAAAACTATATAGCTTTGAACAAACATCTCACAAGAAGTATCTATGAGTGTCTTTAGATGATAACAAAAGGTTGAGTAAATACTTTTATGCCTTGAGAATTCTTAGGGACTTCCATAATAGTACCATGTACTTACTAAGGAAATGGATACTTCCAGTCATGGTATCGTTTGATGTTTGGGGAAATACAAGTTTCGTAAAATTATCACTTAAAATTGAGAAACGAGCAAAAAAGATGACGAAACGGTTACAAATAAATCATGCAAGGACATTTTTAAAGTGTTAAAATTTATAACACTTCCAAGATTATATTCACATAAAAGTGTAGATGAGTATATACAGGAAAGTGTTACCTGGAACTATATAGGTAGGTTTCTTTTTTGCATTAAACAGCAAAGTTCACAGGTATGAAACGGAAATAGGAATGATTTTAATAGACAAGTACGCACAGGATTCTACAAGGGTCATTCCATAAGTCATGGCAACTATGATAAATTAACGTAATTGCAGTAAATACATTCAAAAGCCCGCGGCAAGCATTGCCGAAATCAACAGACAGATTGCGACCGCGTGCGAAGATGTGCCGGTACCAATGCCTGAAACGTACAGTGTTGGATTGGCCATGCTACAGCATGGATTCCCCTTCCACCTCATTCTACAACTGAGGAAACCATTGCGTGATAGGCGGTTTGCAAACAGGACGAATGACCTCACGCCATTTCGGCGACAGGGGCATACATTGATGGCAATACCACTGGCATTCATCGCTTCCCCATCGTTTGGAAAGCTTGAAACGTCCCCTTTGAATAATAGTACACGACTGTGCTTAACCTGACACACAATATTTTTAGCGCAACGCAATCTGACTTTCAAAATTCCCTACAAAAGAATGGCCCTGACTAACATTAAACTATACCTTTCACAAATCACTTACCTCACAAAAATCTTCGCTGCTCAAGCTACTGCAATACAGCGAGCGCCATTACTGCCAGCTAAATAAAAGATTCAAACTATGGAAGGCACTAACTACTGATAGGGATAGTTAGCAAATGAAATATATTAATAGAGAACAAAGAATGTATTTACCTTGATATCATCATATATATAGCAGTTCATGACAAATTACAAAACTCCGCCATCTCTCTCCCCACATCCACCACTGCTGGCGGCTCACCTCCAACTGCGCAACGCTACGCGCTGTTCGCAGCCAGCTGCCTAACACTACAATGGCGAGTATTACAACAATGCAAAGCAGCCACAGGCTGCACACAGCACAGCCAGTGATTTTCAAACAGAGGTGGCGTTACCAATAAAAAAACCTAAACAGCCTACTTACATAGCCCCCATGCTCCCCACAAAAAAAATTTACAAATTTTGCCACCACTGCTGGCGGCTCACCTCCAACTGCGCAACGCTACGCGCTGTTCGCAGCCAGCTGCCTAACACTACAATGGCGAGTATTACAACAATGCAAAGCAGCCACAGGCTGCACACAGCACAGCCAGTGATTTTCAAACAGAGGTGGCGTTAACAATAAAAGAAACCTAAACAGCCTACTTACAAGCTGTGTGTATGCATTGGGAGACTATTTTGAAGCACAGCAGTTGATTTTAATTCATTTTTGTTACATCTGTACTCGTGCACAATACATAGTTCCAGTGCACGTGTTTCATTTCAACATTAATGCTGACCTCCTGGCCTGTCCTGGGATCCTATTTTATGTTGGCATTCAGATACATTCAGTACACATCGTGGAGTTCTCATGTTACACCATAGTTGCCATAACTTACAGCATGACCTCATATATCAGAAAAGTTAATAAACCGACATAAAAAAGTCTTAAGTAAACTACTACATAAAAAAGTTATACAGAAATGTTAGATTAATTTACGAAACGTAAGATAAGAGCTGAAACTTTCTATAGCATTCTGAAATCCATAATTTATTCACACTGACACAGGTCTTCGACTTTTTCTTAAAAAAAGTATGACGTGTTTTCATAAAATGAACATTTCCTCTGTTTTGATTGTTTCCGTGTAGTCAGCAACATACACACATCAAAAAATGTTTTGCATCACCTCTGTTCCAAGAGTTCCAGAACCTGTACAGAAAACTGGAATAGAGATCAACATAAACATCACTTCCGCCCGTTTCATTGTTCATGAAAACCACACGTTGCATGTTGTCCCACCATACACCGAGACCTTTAGAGGTGGTGGTCCAGATTACTGTACACACCGGTACCTCTAATACCCAGTAGCACGTCCTCTTGCATTGATGCATGACTGTATTCGTCGTGGCATACTATCCACAGGATCATCAAGGCACTGTTCGTCCATATTGTCCCACTCATCAACGATTCAACATAGATCCCTCAGATTGGTTGTTGCGTCACGTCGACCATAAACAGCCCTTTTCAATCTATCCCAGGCATGTTCGATAGGGTTCATGTCTGGAGAACATGCTGGCCACTCTATTCGAGCGATGTCGTTATCCTGAAGGAAGTCATTCACAAGATGTGCACGATGGGAGCACGAATTGTCGTCCATGAAGACGACTGCCTCACCAATATGCTGCCGATATGGTTGCACTAGCCGTCACAGCACCTTCCATGATCAGCGGCATACGTCGGACCTACATAATGCCACCCCAAAACAGCAGGGAACCTCTACCTTGTTGCACTCGCTGGACAGTGCGTCTAAGGCGTTCAGCCTGACTGGGTTGCCTCCAAACACGTCTCCGACGATTGTCTGGTTGAAGGCATATGCGACACTTATCGGTGAAGAGAACGTGACGCCAGTCCTGAGCGATTCATTCGGCATGTTGTTGGGCCGATCTGTACCGCGCTCCTCGGTGTCGTATTTGCAAAGATGGACTTCGCCGTGGACGTCGGGAGAGAAGTTGCGCGTCATACAGCCTATTGCGCGCAGTTGGAGTCGTAACACGACGTCCTGTAGCTGCACGAAAAGCATTATTCAACAATAGTAGTCCTTAGGCGGCCTTAGCGAGGCATGTCATCAACAGTTCCTGTCTCTCTCTATCTCCTCCATATCCGAACAACATCGCTTTGGCTCACTCCGAGATGGCGCGACACTTTTGAGAGCCCTTCCAGGCACAAAGTAATAATGGGGACGCGATCGAACTGCGGTATTGACCATCTAGGCATGGTTGAACTACAGACAACACGAGCCGTGTACCTCCTTCCTGGTGGAATGACCGGAACTGATCGGCTGTCGTCCCCCTCCGTCTAATAGGCGCTGTTCGTGCACGATTGTTTACACAGTTGGGCGGGTTTAGTGACATCTCTGAACAGTCAAAGCGTCTGTGTCTGTGATATAATATTCGCAGTCAATGTCTGTCTTCAGGCGTTCTGGGAACCGGGGTGAAACAATTTTTGTTTTGTTTTTATGTCTGTATAAACCTATCATCGCCAGTCTGGCGAAGAGTGATAATGACTGTGTGAGTGAAGTGCGTAAAGTGATCTTAGTGGCACGCTAGAAATCTAGAAGTAATAAGCTACGTGTAATAATTGTAACATTGAGAGGCACCCACTTGCCTTTCTCATACTGTGGCATCAAGCAGTCAGGCCTGCAAGATGGGTGGTTTGCCAAGCGAGTGGATTAGCAACATGAATTCTCGTATCTTACGATTTTGTTACAAATTATCCTCCTGCATGAATAATACGCAACGGAAACACGCATCTGACTATAGAACTCTGTCTGCACACTACACACTGGCAATACCACACTTACTTTTTGTCTTTGATTTAACGGCTTTTATACAAATTCGGGACATTATGATAGCATACAATTTAATGAAATAGGCCACTAATCTCTTTCTTTTCACTATTTGATTTATTCATTAGCACACAAATTCTACAACCTACGACAATATCATAAGAGAATTTCCATACTACGGTCTCGTAATCTATCTACCACAACTGTGCACTCCCTGGATCGGATGGTGGATCTTTTATTATACCTCACACTTCGCCTCTCACAATCATTCTCCAGAAACATTCCTCCAGATCGAGCGATGCAGAAGGAACAGGCATACCCACAAAATCTTCCGAAACTACCTTGCTACTCCCATGCAAAACACACATATTCAAATTACAAGACATACCCAATACAACAATCTGAAATAATACACAAGAACCGTTACAACTTCATCATTTTCCGCTTTCCCACTTCAATCAATATTTAACCCAGTTTCACTCGACACTGCCCCAATTTGTAATTCCAGTTTCCTACTGTGAACTCTGGAGATAAACGCTCGTCTTCCTGTGCAATGCAAGCCAAGTGGCGTTGCTGGAAAAACGGCCGACTCACCTTGATTTTCTCTCAGAGTTTAAATTCAGCGTCACACGGAATGATATTTCTTAAATACTTCAATTTATGATACACACGCAATTCTTAAATATATCAGCTTATTGTACACACGCTATTAATTCTCAAATATTTCAGCTTATGGTACACACGATATTAATTCTTAAATATTTCAGCTTATTGTACCCACGCTAGTATCTCAACTTATAACTACACGTGGTCCCTTTGTGACCGTTGGTTTACTATAATCCCTTTAAAATTACCTGCCTCACTTTGTAATTTTCCCCACAAAAGATCCTAGGAAAGAGAAATGATTAGTTCTAACTACTCTTAAGTATTCCACATCCATACCATGCCTCCACGCTTTCATTACGGAGCACAACAAAAAAACAGGTCTTCACAGCAGAAGGTTCAGCGCCAGAGTCGAGTCTGAAAACATGGCCGTCTTTTCGTTCTCTCGCACCTCTCTCGAAGTGGGAGAAGCACCTTGCTACCTTATTGGTCGGCCACATTTCAAACGCTCAAAAGCTCTGGTAACTTCCATCTCTTTGGTCTCACCAAAGGTACCCAAAGGATCGACTCAAAGATGCTCATATCGATTCACTATCTGTGGTTAGCAGACGACCATACATTCATTCATTTACACCACACAGATCTCACCAAACGGGATGTAGGGATTTATTTTGCGGAAGTGCACATGTGATCAATTAAATAAATAACTTGTCATTCTTTCCCACACTGGTATCCGGCTTCGCTGTATTAATTGAAATTATTGAGTTACTTTTACACAAAAAATGTGTTGTTCTGACAAGAATTTCGTACCTATTCTCAATGTTGGGCGGTACTGTACCCTTTCAACATAAGATTATCAGTCCTTTTGTATCTAATTAATAGACACAAATTTGTTTACATTAGATATTACAGAAGGTGGGCAAACATGTGGAAACACCAAAAACACAATAAATTAACATGTCTAATACGATGTAGGAAAACCGTTGGTGCTCTAAAGAGCTTCCAGTTGTCTCGGAATTGATAAATACAGGTCCAGTATAGTTTTCAAGGGAATCTTACGTTAGTCTTTCTTCAAAACAGTGAGAAGTTCACATAACGATGATGGAGATGGACGGCGATCACGCACTCTTCTCTCCAAAGCAGACCATAGAAGCTCAATAATTTTGTAATATGGTGACGACTATGGTGGCCAGGTGGGTGCGGCAGTTTATCCCCCTACTCACGAAACCAGTCGTACACGATGCGAATTGTATGAACAGGGCCCTGTCGTGTTGGAAAAAAACGCCACCTGGTGGCTTCGCCCTCTTGTAACGCTTTGTGGTACCCGTCTGGATGAGGAGAAGGTTGTATTATAGGTGGGTGGCCGGTTTCCTCTCACTACAACACAAAATGCGCATGTAGTTAAAATACCCTTTATTACAGGAACCAATTGAGTACTGAACTTCAGTGATGTCCAGTCTGAAGTTCTGTGGTTCACAGCAATTAAATAACATGTGCTAATTCTAGAATCTTCTGCAAGTCCACCTCACGACTATGTACAGTGGCTAACGTTCCCTCACAGGTAGGTGAGGCGACGAGTAGCACTTTGGGAGACTAGAGGAGAGTCCGACGTATTGAGGTGCAGTGCGAACTGAGTCCCAAAGTGACGTAATGAGGTACTGAGATTGAGAGATCTCGGTCGCCGCGGCGGCGGCCTACGTTCACGCTTCCCGGGGGAGGGGGGGGGGGCTTTATCGGGGCGTAGCCTCGGGGCGGGTGTTGGTCTTCTTTTGTCATAGGCGCGCCTAGTTCAGCGCCTGCTAGAAAATGTTTCCTAGAGCCGACCGGTGTTCTGGCGAAGGCGAAGGCACAGGGCTAATCAGCTATACTTCTTGACAGAAATATGACCTTGCAGGATAACCATCGGGTGCGTGCGATACCACTATATGTCCGCCTAAATCATCCGCAAACTCTCACCTTGTTTGACTTTTGGGACGTAAGCTCGTGCAGAGGTCGGATACGGTGTGGAACAAGACCCATCTTCCATTGATCCACAATCTAGGTTTTGTGACCTCGGCGCAACGTTTCCCTGTTATCGGGCATTTGCATCACTCATGAGCGGTATTCGAATTCCGGCTCGCCCTGCAATTTCCTGCTTCTGGAGCTTACTTTCTGTTATTTTGACGCTGATAGGATCAAATGACTGTGAGCGCTATGAGACTTCTGAGTTCATCAGTCCCCTAGAACTACTTAAACCTAAGTAATCTGAGGACATCACACACATCCATGCCCGAGGCAGGATTCGAACCTGCGACCGTAGTGGTCGCGCGGTTCCAGACTGTAGCATGTAGAACCGCTCGGCCACCCCGGCCGGCACGCTGACAGGGTAGACGAGAGTGATATTTAGTTCTGCAAATACTTTTCCAGCTGTCATCCACTTATTTTTTGTCACAATACTCATCAAGACAGTCCGTCATGGTCAGTAAACACGTACTTTTGTCCGCTGGTAACTTAACGGAACATCTTTTTCTACTTCCACTGTGCGCTGTATAAGTCTTCGATACCGTACCTCTTGAAACACGAAACACTTCGTCTACAATGGTTACGGAAACGCCCACCATACGAGCACCAACATTATGCCCACGTGAGAATTCACCTACCTGCGATGTGATGCACTCACAACTGCGCAGAATACTGTTCGGGCAACGAGTGACACTGGCAACGACGGGGTGGAGTTGTGCGACATGAACGGAAGTCGGTAGACGTGTTTCGGCATCTGAAAGATCATGTCTGTTTCGGTTTCGCTCCAACCGTATAATTGTGACGCTAGTAGCGCCGCCTTCGGAATGCAGATCAGGTTTGCTTTAAATACACGCTGTAACGGCCGTGAGCGTTATTTGCGTTAGAGATTGGACGTGGCGAGTTGTTGTTAGTCAAGAATGCCTTTAAGGCGACAAAGACGCCATTATCAACACATCACTGATGTTGAAGTGTTTTGCAATACGACAGGGCCCTGTTCATACAGCTCTCATCGTCCACGACTGGTTCTGCGACACTGCAGAAAGACTTCGCAGGACACTGTGCATGACTGTTGGCAGCGGTGATAGAGAGAATGTACGGTAGCAAGAAGACGAGGCTCCGGACGGCCAGGTGGCGCTACCGAGAGGGAAGACTATCGTGTTCGGCGTATGGCTCTGGCTCATAGTACTGCATCTGCAGCAGCAATTTGAGCAGCCGTTGGCACCACAGTGACACTACGAGCTGTTAAAAGTCTTTTGCTTCATGGACAGCTCCAAGTCAGACGCCCTGCAGCGTGCTTTCCACTGACCCCAAACCACCGACGTTTGCTATATAGTGGTATCAAGCGAAAGCTCACTGGAGTGCAGCATCGAGGTCTGTTGTGTTTTCCATTGAAAGCTGGTTCTGCCTCGGTGGCGTGATAGCCGTGTGTTGGTTAGGAGGAGGCCAGTTATGGGCCTGCAACCAACCTGCCTGTGTGCTAGACACACTCGAGCTACACTCGGAGCTATGGTATGGTGTGCGATTTTGTATGACAGCAGGAGTCTGACTGCACGTCGGTCTGGTCATTCGACCTGTTGTGCTGGCATTCGTGAGCAGCATCTACATCTACATCCATACTCCACAAGCCACCTGACGGTGTGTGGCGGAGGGTACCCTGAGTACCTCTACCCGTTCTCCCTTCTATTCCAGTCTCGTATTGTTCGTGGAAAGAAGGATTGTCGGTATGCCTCTGTGTGGGTTCTAATCTCTCTGATTTTATCCTCGTGGTCTCTTCGCGAGATATACGTGGGAGGGAGCAACATACTGCTTGACTCCTTGGTGAAGGTATGTTCTCGAAACTTCAACAAAAGCCCGTACCGAGCTACTGAGCGTCTCTCCTGCACAGTATTCCACTGGAGTTTATCTATCATCTTCTTACCGCTTTCACGACTGCTAAACGATCCTGTAACGAAGTGCGCTGCTCTCCGTTGGATCTTCTCTATCTCTTCTATCAACCCTGTCTGGTACGGATCCCACACTGGTGAGCAGTATTCAACAGTGGGCGAACAAGTCTACTGTAACGTACTTCCTTTGTTTTCAGGATTGCATTTCCTTAGGATTCTTCCAATGAATCTCAGTCTGGCATCTGCTTTACCGACGATCAACTTTATATGATCATTCCATTTTAAATCACTCCTAATGCCTACTCCCAGATAATTTATGGAATTAACTGCTTCCAGCTGCTGACCTGCTATTTTGTAGCTAAATGATAAGGGATCTATCTTTCTATGTATTCGAAGCACATTACACTTGTCTACATTGAGATTCAATTGCCATTCCCTGCACCATGCGTCAATTCGCTGCAGATCCTCCTGCATTTCCGTACAATTTTCCATCGTTACAACCTCTCGATATACTACAGCATCATCCACAAAAAGCCTCAGTGAACTTCCGATGTTATCCACAAGATAATTTATGTATATTGTGAATAGCAACGGTCCTACGACACTCCCCTGCGGCACACCTGAAATCACTCTAACTTCGGAAGACTTCTCTCCATTGAGAATGACATGCTGCGTTCTGTTATCTAGGAACTCTTCAATCCAATTACACAATTGGTCTGACAGATCATATGCTCTTACTTTGTTCATTAAACGACTGTGTGTATCGAACGCCTTGCGGAAGTCAAGAAACACGGCATCTACCTGTGAACCCGTGTCTATGGCCCTCTGAGTCTCGTGGACGAATAGCGCGAGCTGGGTTTCACACTATCACATTCCAGGCATTTTGTTCCAACAGGATAATGCTCGGCCACATACAGCTGTGCTAAAACCCATCATGCTCTACAGAGTGTCGACAGGTAGGCTTGACCCACTTAAACGCCAGATCTGTCTCCCGTCGAGCACATATGGACGACAACTCCACCGTCATCCACAAAGAACATTAACCGTCCCTGTACTGGCCGACCAAGTGCAAAGGGTATGTAACTCCATCCCACAAAGTGACATGCGGTGCCTGTACAACAGAATGCATGCCCATCTGCATGCTTGCATCCAACATTCTGGCGGTTACACCGGTTATTAATGTACCAGTATGTCACATTTGCGTTGGCTTAAGTCGCGCTCACATTAATCTGCGATCCTGCAGTGTTAATCACTTAAACATGCTACCTAGACAACTGTATTCCCGGTGTTTCCTTAACATTAATTACTTTTTGGTGTTGCGATTTGTTTTTATCATTGTATATCAATATATACCTCGTTGATTCTTCTTTCACCGACACAGTCCCAATTACTATTTGTCCACATTTTTACTTTTCGTAAATCTCATAAAAACCACGAACTCTAGTATGCGTTCATTTCCAACTCACAGTTCCACTGTCAACTATCTCCGCCTCCCATCTTCGCTTACAACACAGTGTGTCGCTATTCGTTATGTATTCGTTTCAGGGACAGCTTATTTTCCCATTTTCCGTTTTTGGTCTGTGGACTGCGGGTAGAAAGAGAAGCTTTGCACCCGGCTAGCAGACACGGAGCTAGCTGAAGGTCCTATTGTAGCTAGTCGTCGTGAATCTCATTGCGTCAACCATACCCACATTGTGGCGGCCGAGACTTGCCGTCTGTTAGTGAGTTCGTTAAGCAGGCTTCTCTGTCCCTGCGTCTCGACGGCAACTGAACCGCCGTTAAGTGGAACCGTTAGCAGCGACGCCTCTGTTGCCGCTCGAAAACTTTGACTCGCCGAATGACTTTCCGTCAGTTCGCCTAGCGCAGGTGCAGACGAACTGACCAATCGAAAGTAACTGGGTTTCAGTCCACTACCAATTTCGTGAAGGTTAAATGTGCATTTTCCCCGATTGTTCGAATATTTTGTGGCGTTTATCGGTTGCATGTTGGAAATAGTATAGTGTTAGGCCCTCCACCTGTGATTTTTGAGATGCTGGAAGTTGGCCAGGAAGAATGAATTTTCCGGAGAGTCGGTGACGGAGTTTCGAGAGACGTAGACTATTAACGGTCAGAGACAGGAGCTGGCGGCCATCTGTGGCTGTTTTTCAGCACACTGCTGACTTGGAGCAGAGACAAATTTTCGGAATCTGCGGTATGGGGGTCCTCAAACATTTGAATATACAACCCATGCCGCTGACTCAACTCCAGTTTTAATTTAGGCTGTTTACTGCTGTATCAGCGAGCTGCACAGATAAGGATATCGTGGTACTGTGTCATTCCTCCAGTTTTCCCCGCATATAGTTCGTCCCACAGTGTTAATCTCATCCACTTCGTTAACGTCATTGAAGTCGGATTAGCTTTATTTCACTGCTTGCATTTGTTACGTTCATTTTGGAACGTATAAGATTACTTGTGGTACACCCCAATATCATTTAAAGCTACAAATTAAAAATTTTGTTCAAAGCAAATAAAACTTTGACAAGTATTGTATCAAAGCATGTAGTGTGTGCTCGAAATCTTTGCTGTGACAAATCTAAAGTGTTCAGCGAGAAAACGATAAGAATGCAGTGGAAATGTATTCACATCTGTTGGACGAATGTAATGAAAACCGACATTTCACGACAATTAATCTCTGAAAAAAACATTGTAATGAAAGCATGAACTGTCTGAAGATGAGTCATAATGATTCGAAACCGGTAACGGTACCCTTTGAATAAAGGAACTAAAAATAAATTTGTGCCTGGTTGCTGTCTCAACACCATCAACATCTGTATTCAAATAACAGCCACGGTCTCCAGCCATGTCATCATATGACAAAATTACATTTGACAAGTCTTGTTCAACATAAAATAAATAAAAGTTTTGTTAAAAGCAAATTTTACCTACATTACAAGATTCTTATTCTTCAGTTTTCCTGGATGGGCAGGATAGGGATAATCTCTATCAGTGACCAAGTAAGCAATAGCCTGCAGAAAGGAAACATGCTCGTGCTGCGATTGTGCATTTTGTTTTTTACGTAAGTTATCGATGTATGTAGTCGTATCATAAGTGTTTGCATTGAAGATTAACTTACAAATGAAGATTTCTTTTGCGTATTTCGAATGGCGATTCATTGCAATGCGTGTGAATCCATTTTCTTGTGTGTTCATTCATTTGTCTGTGCTGAATTTTGTGAAATAGTATTTCTTTTTTTTTAATTCTTGTATACATGGACACGATCAGCCGGGCGCAGTCGATAACGGCGAGAAATCTTTCAGCATGCGACGTACGGGCTGTATGGGAATGTGCATGTGGTGTGTATGACGAAATAAAATACTGTCTCTCTCTCTCATCAACTCGCCGAAAATTAAAAAAAATGGCTCTGAGCACTATGGGACTCAACTGCTGAGGTCATTAGTCCCCTAGAACTTAGAACTAGTTAAACCTAACTAACCTAAGGACATCACAAACATCCATGCCCGAGGCAGGATTCGAACCTGCGACCGTAGCGGTCTTGCGGTTCCAGACTGCAGCGCCTTTAACCGCACGGCCACTTCGGCCGGCCCGAAAATTAAAGTTTTAAACTGTTCACAAGTTTTATATCAGCTCGGAGCCTCCATGTGCTAGTGCACGAAAAGGGTTACCCGCAAATACGTGTTTATTTCCAAGAAGAACACAGGAAAATCGAAAGTCACAGTTCACGATAAATTAATTTCAGAGCCTGACCGAGTCTCTTAAGATCCCGGAGGCGGTTGAATAAACTACGATTGATTGTGTGAGTTATCTTTAGGAAACCATTAAGGGTCCACAGTATCTCAAATTCCACAATGGCTACACACGGAAATCTTCTAAGCGCGGCTTGTATCACACGCAACACGAAGAATAACAAATCCATAAGATGCCGAAAAATTTCTATGTTCAAAAGTAGGGACTCAAAATAATTCACACGCGCGAACTACGGGCTATTTTACCGCTCACTGGTAATACTTTCTTGAGACCAGACTAACACAGCCTGATCACCTCAAACGGCGTCCGAACGTGGACTGCCCTCCAAAATTCCTCTGTTCACCCAAGAAACCTCGGACAAGTACCACTGAATCACTGAAACCACTAAACATGAAAATTGCTGAAATTCATAATTTTAACCTTTTATACATATACGATACATCAAATCACACAGAAATTTTCCAAGAAATATTATGCTGTTATTAGTTTTCTTCTATCTGCAATACTTTTTTTGTAAACAATAATTTCCATTGTTTCCTTTCGTTTTCGTATTTATAAGTGTAAATATTAATAAACAATTCAATTTATTGATTCAATAACTTCCTATATATCCGAAGTTTACAGTACTGCCGCTACGTTTAAGGTTTCTCTATTTATTTAGTAAGCAAAAGTGTTTTAGTTGCGCGAAATCCACTTTTTGGCCTCTCTTTTAAATAGGTATATAATTTCACTAAATTTACTACCACAGTGCGATACAGTTCTAAGAGATGTATCCGTAGACACATCGTTTGTTGCTATAGCATAATACGTTGCGGAGATATTCTCTTTTGCAGTTCAGGAATTATTTATAACATTTAACTTACAGTAACTTGTAAACCAATGCGGATATCGAACGCATGTCTTCACACGCGTAATCGACAAACTTTTGCGCTTCAAATGAGCCTTCTGGCTCATCAGTGACGCATATAGTTCAGTATTTATTAATTATTGGACAAGCTTTAATTTTGCACCGGACGCGATAAGCGGCCATGAGAAACGAACAGCCATTGTGCTGCCCACAGGAAGGGTTTTCTCGGTCACGCTGTCACCTTAGCGGAAGGTGGAGCATAGTGTGAAACTGACCATCCACGTGCTCCTGTCAAGCTGATTTCAGCTTTCAACACAAATATGATCCGACCTTTGCCGCAGCCCGTGCGTCCGCGGTCGCATGATTGTGAATGAATAAAGTGTCGCTTCCCTTTACAATAGGCTGTCGTGTTACAGGAGCTAGAGGATTCTATGGAATCAAAACAGTCCGCATCGGAATTTTCTGCAGGAGGGCCGTCCGCGACACCTGCGTTGTCTGAAATCCAGGATGCCGAAGCGACAGTCGAATTTAGCGGAAGTAACGAAATTCGTGCGACAGGAACGCAGTAGCGCACGGCAGCACGAACACTGGAAACATGGGAGATATTCCCCTGTGGGTAACGAGAATGCTAGATATAGTAGAACCAGACAGAAAAAAGGCAGAAGAGGACATGAAAAGGGTAGAAGAAGATGTGAAAATTGTAGAAGAAGACATGAAAAGGGTAGAAGGGAGACAGGATAGAAGACAGGAAAAATGCTCCAGCGGGCAGAAAGAGAGCGCAGATGAGAGATGCAAAGGCCTAAACAAACAGAAGACTAGCGGAAACAGACATAAAACTAGAGAAGAGTTGGCGACTCTGTGCGAAGAATTTAATGGCTGAATCAAGTCCGTTGACGAAAGGGTGGCCGAGGTTTCAAAGACTGACGACAGCAATATGACCAGACGGGTGCAGGCTGAGGCAAGTCTGAAGAAAGTAAAAGAAAATATGCCTCGCTTGCGCTGATAATTTAGTCTACAAGAAGCCAACGTCTCGCCGTCCAAGAGAATACGAGCTCTGCAGGAACGAACTGAGTGCGAGGACACGCAACCAGTGCGATTCTCCGAAACGAGAGGAATTTGTGTGACTAAAGCAATGTGTGAAGGTTATAAAAAAATAAATGGTGCTGCCGCGAGTCGTGGCGCCATTAATGCCTCTATCAGAGAGTAGCGTACACCTGCCGGCACTGAGAGACCACACGATTACGAGAGGATCGCGTCAGTCATTAAGATGTCAACGGACAGAACTTGGCGAGAACTTTCTTTTTCGATTACGGAATTCTTCACGTATCCTGCAGGTGGAAAACTGCACATCAAAACCTGGCTAGGACAACCTAGAGACAGCCTGCTGAACTCTTCACCAATCTAGAGGAGAAGTTACAGCGGAAGTTTTTACTTATCGCGAAATTCGAAGCAGAAATAATGAAAATTTACTCTAACAAGGGGAGGCCGCCAATTGTGAAATTCAGATTCGATTCATACTGCGCATAATAAAAGCTCATGGGCAGAGGTGTAATGTGGCAAAGCACCAAGATGCACTTCTCAGCCGTTGTCGAGAAAATCGACAGTTAAACAAACCGTTGCCGTGAAATACTCTCTACGATCATCAATTTTCTACACCGTCGTGGCGCAGCGGTACGCGCTCGGGTTCGTAATCCGAAGGTCGCTGGATCGAATCTCGCGCCATGCAACATTTTTTTTTAGTATTAGTTTATTGTAATTCATATATATATATATATATATATATATATATATATATATATGAATTAGAATTCATTAATAGTTTATATATATATATATATATATATATATATATATATATATATATATATTAATGAATTGCTTATGCATGTTGGTGAAGGCGGATCGCTCTCCAATTGTACCGCCTCCATTTTTCCGTTTGTGTACCAAAGCTCTCACGTCCGCACTGATTTTCGGTGATGTTATAAGTTGCGCTAGGGACCGCATCTACCTTCTTTCGAAGTTAGCAGGCAACTACGCTGTTATGCGGCGGCTCGTTTCGGCCCATTCAACATCTGTCCTTCAAGCGTAACGAGCGAGTAACGGAGTTTATATTTCATACCTGCCACAGCAAATTTGTGTTCGTGGGGTTTCTATTCTAATTCGAACGTTTGACTTACGCTATACGTATTCGTTTGGGAATATCGTTTGTACGTCTTCCGTTAACTATACGTGGTTAACATTATGAAGACAATTAATAACATTTGTGAAATACAACTTTGTTTGCGGAAAACATAATGATGTTCGAAGACGTCAGTTTTTCCACGACAAACGACTTTGAACAACTTATTATATGCATAATTATTCCAACTGATTGCCGGGAATTTTATATATATATATATATATATATATATATATATATATATATATATATATTTGAATTACAAAAATATACTTTAAAAAAAAGTTGCATGGCGCGAGATTCGATCCGGCGACCTTCAGATTACGAACACGAGCGCTTACCGCTGCGCCACGACACTGTAGCTATTTGATGATCGTAGAGAGTTTATCACAGCAATGGTTTATTTTAACTGTCGATTTTCTCGACAACGGCTGAGAAGTGCATCTTGGTGCTTTGCCACATTACACCTCTGGCCATGAGCTTTTTTTATGCGCAGTATGAATCGAATCTGAATTTCACAATTGGCGGCCTCCCCTTGTAAGACAAAACAAAGACGAAGCACCACGAAGGAATTATTCTAAATCTGCAGATGTTTAGAGACAAACAAATTATGATAATTTCCGAAAATTTCGATGATTTATTCAAGAGAAGGAGCTTCACAAACTGAGCGAGTCAAGAACGCGTTGGTCCACCTCTGGCCCTTATGCAAGCAGCTACTCGGTTTCGCATTGATTGACAGAGATGTTGGATGTTCCCCTGAGGGAGTCAGATAATGTCCTTTGGACAGATACCGCATATCAGTTTGCGCTCTTGCACTTTGTCGGCCCATACAGAAACGGTTAATGTTCATTGTGCGTGACACTGGAGTCGTCGCCCGATGATGTCCCGTATGTGATCCACCAGATACAGATAAGGTGACTGAACGGGCCAAGCCTGCAAGTCGATACACTGTAGAGCATGTTGGAAGACACCCCTTGGAGTGCTGTTCATAAACGGCAGTGCAGCAGGTCGAATCACCACAGCGACGTATAAATTTGCGGCCAGCATGCGGGGGATAACCACGACATGCTCCTGATGTCACACCCCAAACGATAACACTAGGTGTAGGTCCAGTGTGTCCAGCACGCAGACAGCTTGGTTGCAGGACCTCAACTGACTACAGCATAACCAACACGCGGCCATCACTGGCGTCGAGGTACACTGCTGGCCACCATAAATGCAACACCAAGAAAGACAAGAGCTAGCACAACAAGATTTATTTTGTAGATAACATGTTGACCAAGTATCAAATGATTACGTTTACAGACGTCTGTGACATGTGGTTCCTGCCAGAATCAGTAGCCAGAGTAGCCGCCATTGTTGGAGATCACCGCTGCCACACGTCTCGGCATTCAGTCAAAGAGACGTTGGATGTGTTCCTGGGGTACAGCAGCCCAAGCAGCTTCCACACGTTGCCAAAGATCATCTGGTGTGGCAGCTGGGGATGTAATCTGGGTCACTCGTTGAGCAACCATGGACCACATGTTTTCTATCGGTGAAAGATCCGGAGAGCGAGCCGGCCAGGAAGCAATTCAATCTGGTTATTGACGAAGAACCTTTGGACAATGCGTGCCACGTGTGGTCGCGCATTATCCTGTTGAAATATGGCTGTGGCCGATCCCTGAAGGTAAGGAAGGACAGCTGGCTCCAGCACCTCGGATATGTAGCACCGGCTATTTAAAGTACCGGCAATGCGTACTAGAGGCGTGCGAGAGTAATATCCAATACCGCCCCATACCATAATACCCGGTGCAAGACCAGTGTGGCGGTGCATAATGCAGCTGTCCACCATCCTCTCTCCACGGTGTCTCCACACTCGAATCCGACCATCGTGCTGCTGCAGACAGAAGCGTGCCTCGTCAGTAAAGACAACGTCATTCCATTCTGCTGTCCACATCCGTCTGTCATAACACCATTGGCGACGGAGATGTCTGTGGTTCTGCGTCAATGGTAGACGAAGCAATGGACATCTTGCAGACAGACCACTCTGCTGTAAACGGCATCGAATGGTACGCGCAGACACTGGATGATGCGTTACAGACGCGATGTGCTGTGCTATGGTTCGGGATGTCACTGAGCGATCCGTCACTGCCATGCGCGCAATTTGCCTATCAGCACGTGCAGTGGTGCACCGACGTGAATGCGATCGACCACGTCGGTCCGTCGTACCCTCCTGCATCCAACGGTCACATATCCGCATTACAGTTGTTTCGTTTCGTCCAACACGACTAGCGATTTCTCTGTATGATAATCCACAATCTCGGTAAGCCACTATCCTTCCTCTGTCGAACTCGGATACTTGATCAAAAGATGTTCGCTGTTGTCTACGAGGCATAACTGATCGTCTTGTGAAACAACCACAAGGTAAACACACGTGCCGAACGTACACTCGTCGAAATCGCCAAGCCTTAAATGGCGCTATGAGGTGGCGCCACAGGCGCGCGTGATGTGCGTCTGCGCTGAAATTCTAATCAGTTGCATATCTCATCGCTGCAGACCCATGGTGTAAATTTCACTTGATTCGGATGCTTCCTTCAGGGTGTTGCATTTACGGTGGCCAGCAGTGTAGATCAAACTTTCATCCCACCTACTCCCTGCCCTGTAATGAGCTCTCGCGTGACACCACTGAAGTCGCAAGTGGCGGTGATTTGGAGTCAGTGGAATGCACGCTACAGGGCGTCTGGCTCGGAGCTGTCCTTTGCGCTTTTGTGGTGCCAACTGCTGCTCAGCCTGCTGCTGCAGATGTAGAACGATGCGCCGGAGCCATACCCCCAACTACGGTGGTTTCCCCTGTCGGTAGCGCCACGTGACCGACCGAAGTCCGGTCTTCTTGAGACTGTACACTCACGTGATCACTGCTGCCAGCAATCGTGTACAGTGGCTACATTCCTTCCAAGTCTTTCTGCAGTATCGCAGAAGAAACATCCAGCTTTTCGTACCCTTATTACACGACCTCGTTTGAACCCAATGAGATTTTGATAATGGCGTTTTTATCTCCTCAGAGGCATTCTTGACTACATCTTACCACGTACAATCTCAAAGGTAACTAACGCTCACGACACCACTAGCGCCCCACTTACGCGACTGACCCGAAATTTCAATAGACATCATCTTTCAGATGTAGAAGCACGCCTACCAACTTTCGTTTACGTTGCACAACTCCTTCTTGATACTGCGATTGTTTATCCGACAGTGTAGCTCCGTGGAATGTGTGACGTTGGATAGCACAATCTAGGAAAACGAATCTGCTAGCACTTACGCAGGTCATATCTTCAGATATACAGGGTGTTTCACTAAATGTGTTTGTCTCTGTAAGTTACGAAGTAATAGGCGACAGAAATATTTATTGCGGTAGGTCACCGTCAGACACGTTACGCTGTCTGCGGAGCTATGAACATAGTTTATTGTTTTGTTATCCAAAAAGTTACAGCAAAAAGATACAACTTCTTAAAGTTGTTTCTATCATGCACTGGAATCAGTAACACCAGCTGTGTATACATCAATTTAAATTACATTCCTACCACTTTTAGTTTGGGAGCTACAACCCTTCAAACTTTCAGGGGTAGATACCACACGCTGTACATAAAACATGGCTGTGTGGTGAGTGATTGATGTTCTGGCGGTGGTAAGTTGATTTAAATGAGATGTTCAAATGTATGTCCATGTTCCTGAATGCACAATGCAAAGCGCCTTCTAAAGGATCTGCGGACGAGATGTACACATCACCGGTGTCATGGAGCAACATGTGTCCTCGATGCGCCGTTTTAGATCAACTGGGGATGTGGGCTCAGTGATATAAACACGATCCTTTAGATATCCCCGCAAAAAGAAATCTAATGGTGTCAAATCGGGCGACCTTGCTGGCCATGAATGTGGACCATGGCGCCCCAACCACATTTCTGGAAACCTGTTGTTTAGTTCTTCCACAACAGCACGCGCAGAATGGGCTGGGTGACCATCGTGTTGCATCCACATATCGACTTTCGTGTGTAGACACACGTGTTCAAGGAGATCACCCAAACTGTCGACTATAAACGCGTGCTATAACTCACCTGTCAGTGTTCCTGGGAGGTAGCGTGGACCGTTGATTTCATCCCCAAGGATTCCACACCATGCATTAATAGACCACCTACGTTGACGGTCGACAGGTCGTACCCAACGAGAATTGTCTGCGGCCCAGTAGTGCACGTTAAGGCGATTCACTGCCCCATAATTTGTGAGCGCGGACTCATCAGAGAACATAACACCTTGTAAAGACTCCAGCGTGAAATTACGCATGGCCCATTCACAGAATGTAACTCTCGCACGGAAATCGTTCCCATGCAGCTCCCGGGCCAGTGACAAGCGGTACGGGTGAAACCTGTGGCCATGTACTATACGCCACACAGATGTGGGTCTGACACCAGCGAATGCAGCAACGGCTCGTAAGCTGACATGAGGATCGTGGTGTACTGCAGCTAAAGCTAACACTTCCGTCTCCTCACTTCTTGCAAAAAATGGTTCAAATGCCTCGGAGCGCTATGGGACTTAACTTCTGAGGTCATCAGTCCCCTAGAACTTAGAACTAGTTAAACCTAACTATCCTAAGGACATCACACACATCCATGCCCGAGGCAGGATTCGAACCTGCGACCGTAGCGGTCGCGCTGTTCCAGACTGAAGCGCCTAGAACCGCTCGGCCACCACGGCCGGCTCCAGTGCATGACAAAAACAACTATTGTTCCATTTAAAATAATTGTATCTTTTTGCTGTAACTCTTTGGATAATAACACAATAAACTATGTTCATAGCTCCGCAGACAGTGTAACGTTTCTTATGGTGATCTACCGCAATAAATATTTCCGTCGCCTATTACTTCGTAACTTGCAGATGCAAACACATTTAGTGAAACACCCTGTATATTGTGGCAGTATTTTATATTCATTTGTGGACGGTAAGAGGTCATTATAAATGAGGTCTTGTTACGGAATCGACAAAAGGACAGAATATAGTGTGACGTGGTTTAAAACCATCATGACGATGGGTATATCGTGGCAAGATCAGTGTTTAAATCAAGGTAGAGCCATATATGCTATTGGCATTTATAAGATGCATTCGACAGCCGAGTCGACAGATAAACTGAAACTAGAGGTGCAAGAACGTATTTCAAAGTCTGGAACAGGATTCGGAATCAGGTTTAAAATGGAGCAGCAGTTCTTCCATTAGCGGTAATTGCTAATGTGGAGCAGTGGCCCGTAGCGTCGCAGTGAACGGTCGCAGTGAAAGCAGAGCGCTAATTGAAACGAAGCCCGTGTAAAGCAGGGGATAATCACCGAACCTCGCCCTTCACTCTCCGGCAGTTAGAGGCGGCCTGGTTAACAACATTAGCCCTAATCGTGGGAGGTTTAACTTTTAATGACATATGGCCACCTACACTGCTGGCCACTCAAACTGCGACAGCAAGAAGACGGCTTGGACAGTTATGCGCGAAGTGTATGCCCTACATGCTTGCATACGCCTGTCATTAACATTTCACGGCAGCCATATATAGCTGTTATCGCTGAAACAACTGGTTTTCTGTTACACGTGTTTTTTCACCTCCAGCTTAACCTTGCTGTAAAAGCCGCTCAAATGTCCGAATTTCCGTTTTTTTTTTTTTTTTTGTTACCGTTATTTCGAACAATAAACGTAGACATCTAACAAAGATTGAAAATTTCTACAAATTCCCTCAGACTTTCGCATTAATGTGCTAATAGTAAACTGCAGGAGCGTCTATAGAAAGGTCCCGGAACTGCTCTCATTAATAAACGGTCACAACGCCCATAGGGACAGAAAGTTGGCTGAAACCAAAAGGTAGGAAGATTTTTTTGTTTAGCAAAAGTGACAAAAAGCAGATTACAGAGTACCTGACGGCTCAACACAAAAGTTTTGCCTCAAGTACAGATAGTGTTGAGGATCAGTGGACATCGTACAATATGCGTTAGATGAGTATGTGCCAAGAAATATCGTAAGAGATGGAAAAGAGCCACCGTGGTACAACAACCGAGTTAGAAAACTGCTGAAGAAGCAAAGGGAACTTCACAGCAAACATAAACATAGCCAAAGCCTTGCAGACAAACAAAAATTACGCAAATCGAAATGTAGTGTGAGGAGGGCTATGCGAGAGGCGTTCAATGAATTCGAAAGTAAAATTCTATGTACTGACTTGGCAGAAAATTCTAAGAAATTTTCGTCTTATGTCAAAGCGGTAGGTGGATCAAAACAAAATGTCCAGACACTCTGTGACCAAAATGGTACTGAAACAGAGGATGACAGACTAAAGGCCGAAATACTAAATGTCTTTTTCCAAAGCTGTTTCACAGAGGAAGACTGCACTGTAGTACCTTCTCTAGATTGTCGCACAGATGACAAAATGGTAGATATCGAAATAGACGAAAGAGGGATAGAGAAACAATTAAAATCGCTCAAAAGAGGAAAGGCCGCTGGACCTGACGGGATACCAGTTCGATTTTACACAGAGTACGCGAAGGAACTCGCCCCCCTTTCTTGCAGCGATGTACCGTAGGTCTCTAGAAGAGCGTAGCGTTCCAAAGGTTTGGTAAAGCGCACAGGTCAAAATGGTTCAAATGGCTCTGAGCACTATGGGACTCAACTGCTGATGTCATTAGTCCCCTAGAACTTAGAACTAGTTAAACCGAACTAACCTAAGAACATCACAAACATCCATGCCCGAGGCAGGATTCGAACCTGCGACCGTAGCGGTCTTGCGGTTCCAGACTGCAGCGCCTTTAACCGCACGGCCACTTCGGCCGGCCCCGCACAGGTCATTCCCGTTTTCAAGAAGGGACGTCGAACAGATGTGCAGAACTATAGACCTATATCTCTAACGTCGATCAGTTGTAGAATTTTAGAACACGTATTATGTTCGAGTATAATGACTTTTCTGGAGACTAGAAATCTACTCTGTAGCAATCAGCATGGGTTTCGAAAAAGACGGTCGTGTGAAACCCAGCTCGCGCTATTCGTCCACGAGACTCAGAGGGCCATAGACACGGGTTCCCAGGTAGATGCCGTGTTTCTTGACTTCCGCAAGGCGTTCGATACAGTTCCCCACAGTCGTTTAATGAACAAAGTAAGAGCATATGGACTATCAGACCAATTGTGTGATTGGATTGAGGAGTTCCTAGATAACAGAACGCAGCTTGTCATTCTCAATGGAGAGAAGTCTTCCGAAGTTAGAGTGATTTTAGGTGTGCCGCAGGGGAGTGTCATAGGACCGTTGCTATTCACAATATACATAAATGACTTGGTGGATGACATCGGAAGTTCACTGAGGCTTTTTGCAGATGTTGTAACAATGGAAAATTGTACTGAAATGCAGGAGGATCTGCAGCGAATTGACGCATGGTGCAGGGAATGGCAATTGAATCTCAATGTAGATAAGTGTAATGTGCTGCGAATACGTAGAAAGATAGATCCCTTATCATTTAGCTACAAAATAGCAGGTCAGCAACTGGAAGCAGTTAATTCCATAAATTATCTGGGAGTAGGCATTAGGAGTGATTTAAAATGGAATGATCATACAAAGTTGATCGTCGGTAAAGCAGATGCCAGACTGAGATTCGTTGGAAGAATGCTAAGGAAATGCAATCCGAAAACAAAGGAAGTAGGTTACAGTACGCTTGTTCGCCCACTGCTTGAATACTGCTCAGCAGTGTGGGATCCGTACCAGATAGGGTTGATAGAAGAGATAGATAAGATCCAACGGAGAGCAGCGCGCTTCGTTACAGGATCATTTAGTAATCGCGAAAGCGTTACGGGGATGATAGATAAACTCCAGTGGAAGACTCTGCAGGAGAGACGCTCAGTAGCTCGGTACGGGCTTTTGTTAAAGTTTCGAGATCATACCTTCACCGAAGAGTCAAGCAGTATATTGCTCCCTCCTACGTATATCTCGCGAAGAGACCGTGAGGATAAAATCAGAGAGATTATAGCCCACACAGAAGCATACCGACAATCCTTCTTTCCACGAACAACACGAGACTGAAATAGAAGTGAGAACCGATAGAGGTACTCAGGGTACCCTCCGCCACACACCGTCAGGTGGCTTGCGGAGTATGGATGTAGATGTAGATATGAAAGAATTGTTAAGTTTCTAATTTGTTACTTTTGCCATAACCTTTCTCTTTTATTATTTCGTAGAGATTGTAGACAAATGATAAGATTTTTGGTAAAATTTGCAATGTTCTTTACTTTTTAACGTGAATTTGAATACAACAGATTTTTTGCTGACAAAACCAAGAATTCTCTTTGAAATGTTTGAGATGAACTGTTTAGATAGAGGGCAAAACACAACATTTACCGAGAAGAAGTACATGACAACATTTCAAATTTTGGTGATGAATTAATCCAGTGGCGAGTATTTATTGTTCAACCCGTTCATGAATACTGGTTCTATAATCCGTTAATCTGTTAATCATGTTCTTTCATCAGAGACAATATCACTCAAAGACGATATCAGTCTATCAGAAACAACAGAATACCCTGCAAAACTTGTTTTTACAAAATGTTTAATCCTAAATCAAAAAAATTAGGACCACTGCTATGGCAGGTTGATACATCGCTTTTATTCCTGGTAATCATTAAAAAGACCGTTACAACACAGATGAAACAAATAACGAAGAATACCGGTTATTCAGAACTAACATGTCGATATCGGTTTCAACCGGCCAGTTTTTCCCGCCCCCAGCACATACAGCAGATAGGAGTAATGCCATCCACATTCTCTATGTAAGAAAAGATTCTGCAACGGTTTGTCATTCAGAAGTGGTATTCGAATGTTAGTTGTCTGTGAGAAGATCGTCTTATGCCTCAACGTCAGATGGCGAAACGCCTGACGACGTATGTCAGAATTCTATACAGGCAGGACCGTGGCTTGCAGAGACTGCGGTCTATAGCTCCGTAGGCCTACTGTTCGCATTGTTGGCATCCGATGACTGTGATACGAATACTGAATGGAAACTTTACTCAACGTCGTGCGGGATCGCAACCAACAGCGCGCGACCAGCGACCATTGCTGCGGCTTCCTTTGACGATGGCCGAATCCGAATTGGACGCTCCGAGGAGAAAGGAAGCTGCCACGTTCGCCTGGTCTGACCCACATATTGCAATGAGTACTCAGTACACTATTTGAGTCAAACGAGACGAAGCTTCCGAACTAGATTTAAGGAACATATAAACGCATGTAGGCACAACTCTCCCAATAAACGGAGGACCTGCTGCAAACAACACATACGAGGTGTGGCTAGAAAAAAACCGGACTAGTACTGGTGAAACAATAAAACGAATGCAATAAGGCTGAAAGTCGCGTGGCCTGTCACGTGACTCTCGCTCCGCCTACTGCTCGAGTTTCATCTGCCTCCTGCACTCAGTCTGCCCGTGGCGTCTGTTTTAAGTAGTTGACGTTTTGTCTGTGCGTCGGAAACTGTTGAGTGTACAGAAAGAACAGCGTGTTAACATCAAATTTTGTTTCAAACTAGGAAAATCTGCAAGTGAAACGTTTGTAATGTTACAACAAGTGTACGGCGATGATTGTTTATCGCGAACACAAGTGTTTGAGTGGTTTAAACGATTTAAAGATGGCCGCGAAGACACCAGTGATGACACTCGCACTGGCAGACCATTGTCAGCAAAAACTGATGCAAACATTGAAAAAATCGGTAAACTTGTTCGACAAGATCGCCGTTTAACAATCAGAGCAGTGTCTGAGTTAACAGGAGTTGACAAGGAAAGTGTTAGGCAGATTCTTCATGAAAGTTTCAACATGAACAAAGTGTGTTCAAAAATGGTTCCAAAGTGTCTCACAATTGAACAGAAGGAACGCCGAAGAATGATTTGTTCTGACATCCTGGAAAACATTGAAAGTGATCCCACCTTCTTACAACATGTTATTACTTGCGATGAATCGTGGTTTTTTACTTACGATCCCGAAACTAAACGCCAATCGATGCATTGGAAAACTCCTGGTTCTCCACGACAAAAAAAAGCACGAATGTCAAAATCGAAATTCAAGGCAATGATGATTGTTTTTTTTTTTTTTTTTTTTTTGACATCAAAGGGATTGTGCACATTGATTGGGTACCAGAGGGACAAACAGTGAATCAGCATTACTACATTAGCGTCCTGGCTACCCTACGTGAGCGAGTACGGAGAAAACGGAACGATTTGTGGAGAAAAAAGTCATGGATCCTTCACCAAGACAATGCCCCAGCTCACAGTGCGTTGTCAGTGAAGACGTTTTTGGCAAAACACAACATTCCCATCTTAGATCATCCACCCTACTCACCTGATTTGGCCCCCTGTGACTTTTTTCTTTTCCCTAAAGTCAAGTCAGCTTTGAAAGGAACTAGATTTCAGGCTGTCGAAGCAGTAAAAGAAAAAGCGACGGAAGTAATGTATGGACTTACCGAAAATGATCTGCAGCATTGCTATGAACAGTGGAAAATTCGTATGGAGCGGTGTAGAGACCGAGGAGGAGAGTACATTGAAGGAGATAACATGAAATTGTAAATAATTGTAAATAAATGTTTTTTGCAGTATCAGTCCGGTTTTTTTCTAGCCGCACCTCGTACATTCTAAAAACAAAAAAGAAAAAGACGCCAAATTAAGCAAGTCAATTATGCGTTGTCGCATCACTGGCCCTTATACAGGCAGTTATTCGGCATGGCATTGATGAGTAGAGTTTGTGGATGTCCTACTGAGGTATATCGTGCCAAATTCTGTCCATCTGGTGCGTTGGATCGTCAAAATCCCGAGTTGATTGGAGGGCCCTGCACATAATGTTCCAAACATTCTCAGTCAGGGAGAGATTTGACAACCTTACAGGCTAAGCCAGAGTTTGCCAAGCACGAATACAAGAAGTAGAAACTTCCGTCGTGCGCGGAAAAGCGTTATCACTCTGGTATACAATCCCAGGGTTTACCATGAAGGTCAACAAAACGGGGCGAAGAAAATCGTCGACGTACCGCAGTGCTGTAGAGGTGCCACGGATGACGACCAAAGAAATGGCATCCAGACCATCACAGCTGGTTGTCGGGACATTTGGCGAGTGTCAGTCAGGTTGGTATACCACCGCTCTCCGGGGGGTCTCTAGACGCGTCTTCGGCCTGGAATCTCATTGACTGGAGCGGAATTGTGTTCAGCGATGAGTTCTATTCCGGATGACCAGCGAAGATGTGCCAAGAGAAGTACCAGACAGCAGAGCCATATGGCCCGACAACCAGTAGTGATGGTCTCTGGTGTCATTTCACTTCGTAGCAGGAACCCTTTAGGCGTCATTGGCAGCACCCTTACAGCACTGCGGTACGTCGACGATACTGCATTAATGGCAAGCAATATTGGCCTTACATGTCAAAAAGACAATGCCCTTTCGCCCACATAGAGTGTTTCTAATGCTTGTGTTAGTGCTTGCCAAACCATGCCTTGGCAAGTCGTCAGAACTCTGCCCAACTCAGAGCATTTAAAATACAATGAAGAGCCAAAGAAACTGGTACACCTGTCTAATATCGTGTAGGGCCCCGGGAGCACGCAGAAGCGCCGGAACACGACGTGGAATGGACTCGACTAATGTCGGGAGTAGTGCTGGAGGGAACTGACATCATGAATCCTGCGGGGCTTTCCATAAATTCATAAGAGTACGGGGGAGTGGAGATATCTTCTGAATAGCACGTTGCAAGGCATCCCAGATATGCTCAATAATGTTCATGTCTGGTAATTTGGTGGGCAGCGGAAGTGTTTAAACTCAGAAGAGTGTTCCTGGAGCCACTCTGTAGCAATTCTGGACATGCGGGATGTCGCATTGTCCTGCTGCAATTACCCTAGTCCATCGTACTGCATAATGGACATGAAAGAATGCAGATGATCAGACAGGATGCTTACATACGTCTCACCAGTCAGACGTATCAGGGTCCTCCATCACTCAACTGCACACGCCCCTCACCATTACAGAGCCTGCACCAGCTTCAACAGCTCCCTGCTGACATGTAGTGTACACGGATTTATGAGGTTGTCTCCATACTCGTACACGTCCTTCCGCTCGCTACAATTTGAAACGAGACTCGTCCGACAAGGCAATATGTTTCCAGTCATCAACAGTCCAATGTCGGTGTTGACGGGCCCGGACGAGGCGTAAAGCTATGTGTTGTGCAGTCGTCAAGGGCAAACGAGTTTGCCCTATGCTTCGAAAGCCCATGTCAATGAAGTTTCGCTGAATGATCCGCTGCTCACACTTGTTGAGGACCGAGCATTTAAATCTGCAGCAGTTTGCCGAAGGGCTGCACTTTTGTCACCTTGAACGATTCTCTTCAATCGTCGCTGGTCCCGTTCTTGCAGGATCTTTTTTAGGCCGCAGCGATGTCGGAGATTTGATGTTTTACCGGATTCCTAATATTCACGGTACTTGTTGTCTTACTTAGGCGTTGCCGACCGCAGAGCCGTATTATGCCTGTTTACATACAACTGTATTTGAATACGTTTGCCTATATTAATTTCTTTGGCGCTTCAGTGTAACTTGCTTTTGCTTGATCGCTGGTCTGCGCTTAAACATCATACTCCTTTAGAGCGAACTATCTCTCCTGAGAAGTGTGTGACATTACAGTTAGTACTACTTGAAACCAATGGATAAATGGTTCAAATGAGCACTATGCCACTTAACTTCTCAGGTCATCAGTCGCCTATATCTTAGAACTAATTAAACCTAACTAACCTAAGGACATGACACACATCCATGCCCGAGGCAGGATTCGAATCTGCGCGCCTAGAACCGCACGGCCACTCCGGCCGGCGAAACCAATGGATAAATTCAACCTCTGGATGTTTGCTTTCTCCGTGCCTGTAAAAGATATTCTCGCACTATCTGCAGCTACGCATTAAGGGACAGCCAGATTCACGATAAACTGCACATAGAACGTTTCGTATTTCGTTGTATGCCATTATATTCTATCAATTCTCATCACCTCGTTACCCGAATGTGATCCTACACTCCTGGAAATGGAAAAAAGAACACATTGACACCGGTGTGTCAGACCCACCATACTTGCTCAGGACACTGCGAGAGGGCTGTACAAGCAATGATCACACGCACGGCACAGCGGACACACCAGGAACCGCGGTGTTGGCCGCCGAATGGCGCTAGCTGCGCAGCATTTGTGCACCGCCGCCGTCAGTGACAGCCAGTTTGCCGTGGCATACGGAGCTCCATCGCAGTCTTTAACACTGGTAGCATGCCGCGACAGCGTGGACGTGAACCGTATGTGCAGTTGACGGACTTTGAGCACACCGTTAGGCCGTCTTCCGCTCACGCCCCAACATCGTGCAGCCCGCCTCCAGTGGTGTCGCGACAGGCGTGAATGGAGGGACGAATGGAGACGTGTCGTCTTCAGCGATGAGAGTCGCTTCTGCCTTGGTGCCAATGATGGTCGTATGCGTGTTTGGCGCCGTGCAGGTGAGCGCCACAATCAGGACTGCATATGACCGAGGCACACAGGGCCAACACCCGGCATCATGGTGTGGGGAGCGATCTCCTACACTGGCCGTACACCACTGGTGATCGTCGAGGGGACACTGAATAGTGCACGGTACATCCAAACCGTCATCGAACCCATCGTTCTACCATTCCTAGACCGGCAAGGGAACTTGCTGTTCCAACAGGACAATGCACGTCCGCATGTATCCCGTGCCACCCAACGTGCTCTAGAAGGTGTAAGTCAACTACCCCGGCCAGCAAGATCTCCGGATCTGTCCCCCATTGAGCATGTTTGGGACTGGATGAAGCGTCGTCTCACGCGGTCTGCACGTCCAGCACGAACGCTGGTCCAACTGAGGCGCCAGGTGGAAATGGCATGGCAAGCCGTTCCACAGGACTACATCCAGCATCTCTACGATCGTCTCCATGGGAGAATAGCAGCCTGCATTGCTGCGAAAGGTGGATATACACTGTACTAGTGCCGACATTGTGCATGCCTGTGTCTATGTGCCTGTGGTTCTGTCAGTGTGATCATGTGATGTATCTGACCCCAGGAATGTGTCAATAAAGTTTCCCCTTCCTGGGACAATGAATTCACGGTGTTCTTATTTCAATTTCCAGGAGTGTATATGCATCCTTTAAAAGTGGATACCTAGCTGAACGTCATGCACCGTTCGTAACTCCCAAGGAGTTCGCCTTCAATCTTGGTAGTACAAACCTTTGTGATCACTGTGGCGCGCCAGTTTTCATCCGGTGCTCATGGTTTCTTTTGAACATTTCTTCAATATCAACGTTGTCCATCTCGTGAAGCGTAATACGTACATGATATGGACGGTTGATCTCTGCACCTCCTGGACACTCATTTTCTGTCGGCCTCCTGGTGCATACGGTGAGTCATTAGCAGCTATCATAATTGTTAACCCGTTCTTTTAAATGATCCTTACTAAAGACTGAACTTGAGAACTCGCAAAGGTTACCTTACGAGTACAGCCGCTGAACATGAGCGGCGCAGTCATTTGACTAGGGGGTCGCGTTTTTGTGCGGCATTCCTCGGTCATACTAACCGGCAAAAACAACAGAGTTGCGTCAGTTTCAATCGGACGTTGTCTAACACAAGCCTTAATAGCCTATCGGTTTAAACATTTTAATGCGCGTAAAAGATAAGGTTTGGTTTCCATCGATTTGAGTCCGACGAATTTACGCAGATGGGTAGGAGATATATGTTTGAATATGAGCGATGATTATGCGCAGAATTAAGACAAAGGTGTAGTTTACTTTACAAATACTTCAACTACTCCAGTATTTTATTTATATCTTTGCGAATGTTAGTATGCGGAGGGATCCCGTATTTGTCCGACATGTTATTAACGTACATCACTACCTCAAAACTGGAAATGTAGACAGTTAATCCACGAGCCATTACGGCTGCGGCAGGGAGATGAAAATGAAATACAGTAAGAAAATTTGTAGAATACGAAATGAAAGAATGTAGTGCAGAAGAAAATGAAATAGAAAATGAAATAACACGGGTTAATTAACTGAATTTGAGCTGCCGATCTAGCTAAAACTTCCGCGATATGAAAGAATTCCATTTCGTCTGGCGTTTGTGAAGGAGTTGAGAATTACAATGGAACAGAGCGAGTCGTGCCTGCTGAATGGGAAAAAGAGACGGGAACGAGCTGTAAAGAAGTGTGCTGGGTTATCGTTTTCTCAAGGCTATTAAGAGAGCAACGAGGCGTGGTAATTCGCTGGCCGCTATCTTGTGCGCCAGAAGAATTCTTATCAGGCAAACAGCGACGTCTTCAAGACCGCGCCAGATAATGTATCCACTGGAATAGTTGTAAGACGAATTTCGGGTCCCTCGTAGCAGTGGAAAAGGAATTTAGACGGATGTGGCTCATCTATCCTTGCTGTGACATCAGAGGCGTTATACTGAGTACAAGTAAATTTATATTCCCTGAGAGACCGTACGTTACGCGAGGAAAAAACGAATGCCTGTACGAATGTACTCTACGTACCTCAATATTTTTATGGTGGTCCTCATGCATCCTTATGTCCCTCGCCTCGACTCTGATATGCCCATATAGGAGGGGTACTTTTTGAAACTGGGCTGGCACTCGCGAGAAGTTTCCCTATTAATTCTTACTGTTCTTAAGTTAGGTTTAAAAGTACTTTTAAATTGTTGTTAGGTAACATTATTTCCGCTGATACTCTAAATTTGCATAGAACTGTGGTTATTGACATCACAGTTCACCAATTTCCGCTATACAAACTTTTTTAACAACACAAGTCTACAGGCTGAACTTTAATAAAACCGACAAACTGCACGGATTGCTGACTGGAAATGACCCATGACCATGTGTCCGGCAATGGGCGGTGTGCATGTATCGACACCAGATCGTCCCGGAACACTCAGTCCGGATCCGCATCGCACCCACGTCACAACAGATGCTGAAAGTGGCCTCCACAGGAATTCGGGTGACAGGGATAGTAGCGGTTGTGACGCAGGATACTCATAATCGTACTTTGGCTTCACCATGTTGGCGGGCCACTTCCCTGGAGCTCAATAAAAAAGTAGAATCCGGTCCTCCAAATCTGGTGTACGCACAGACCGCCGCCTCCCTGCACGTTCGTCATTCTGAAAGGACCCGTGATCAGACAAACGCCCAAAAATGGCTTGAAATGTTGTGTGATGTGGTTGGTATCTGTGAGGATACTTTTTTGGTTTAGCCATGCTGCCTCTCGACCGTTTCCATCTGCTTGGCCGTACACAAACACCATCTCGGCTTGTCTCCTACATAAATAGTGGACCATGCTGCTGCTTACAGTACGCCGCGTCAGTCACACAGCCTGCAACACAGGGCGCGTGGTCAGAGGAACTTTTAATTCGTTAGAGCCATATACCGTGGCAACGATGCTTTTCCGACCACATAATCACAGGACCATTTTTTACCTCCATTTCCAGTCAGCACTCCGTCCCTGCAATTTGTCGGTTTCATTAATGCTCACCCTGAATAAATATAAGTCATCTGGCATTCAAAAAACAACCAGGCCATCTAATCGTGGGGTTATGTTTGTATAATCACACGAAATTATTGGGAAGCGTGCTAAAACAATGTAATTTGCGTGGAAAATAATAAATAATACTTTCTACGCAATATCATGTGCACGACACATCATGAAATGCTAGTTACCGCATAGTCGATAAACTTGTAAGCAGAGCTTTACCGTTACTTCAGCCACTCTTGGATCAACTGAGGGGAAAATTACTTCCTGTGTGCCTCAGTACGTACCCTAACCACTGTTGTGTTGTTTTTTTTAAGTTTTTCGTCATTGAAGGCTGTTGCATCGTTATACCGATTTTCTCTCAAATAACTTTTTTTTTATTTACCCAAGAACGTACTCTTTCCTCCACAGATTATAGTGTAACATTCCTGAGCATCTTACTGAATTGGTCGTGCATGCTCGCCATTGTATCTCCCTTTTGCAATAAAAGTTTAAAAGTTAGGTTTGCAACTCGAGCTAAAATTTAAAGTACTGAGAATGTTACACACTATTTTTCAGGTGTGTGATTTACGATAACATGTTTCCGAACTACGTTACCTCATTACAAAGTGTTACAAAACAAGGAAACAAATCAGTGCATCCTAATACTACACATGCTGACAATTTTGTAAGTAATTACATCGTCCTGTACTGTTACACAGCTTAAAGCTTCCACGCCACTAAGCAACATCGAAAGTAAAAAACCCACAGCAAACACGTATTGTCAAACATAAAACTCTTTCTTCGACACCTCATATTGGCAGGACTATTGTGGTGTCACCGCCAGACACCGCACTTGCTAGGTGGTAGCCTTTAAATCGGCCGCGGTCCATTAGTATACGTCGGACACGCGTGTCGCCACTGTCAGTGATTGCAGACCGAGCGCCACCACACGGCAGGTCTAGTGAGACGTCCTAGCACTCGCCCCAGTTGTACAGACGACTTTGCTAGCGATGCTACATTGACAAATACGCTCTCATTTGCCGAGACAATAGTTAGCTTAGCCTTCAGCTACGTCATTTGCTACGACCTAGCAAGGCGCCATTACCAGTTTATATTGAGATTGTAATTATGTATCATCAAGAGCGATCTCCAATTATGGATTAAAGTTAAGTATTCCAAGAGCTTCGTACTTTATTTATTAGACTCAACTCCTTTAATTGTTCCAGACCTCACGCCAGTCTACGTGAGTTTAAACGCGTGCATTTTGGCCTCCTTAGCAACACTGTGCTGGCTCTTCTGCCAACACATCATATGGCGACGAGTGTAAAAACGGTCTTCTTCTTTATACTTGCTTAAATTACTTGTGTCATGGCTTCGCCACAATCTCCAGATGTACTGTTCGAATTTTATCGCTTGCAGAATCAGCAGACGCAGGCCTTATTGGATGCCCTTGGGCAGCTCGTCCAGGGTCAACGTGCAATGCAAAACGATGCGGCAGCCGGCGCTCCACCGCTACCGCCGCCACAACACGCTGTTGCACCACTTTTTCGTCCTTTTGATGCTGCACTGGAAAGCTGGACGGAGTGGTCACGCCAATTTGGATTCCATCTCGCCGCCTACAGAATTCAAGGTATTGAGCAGCAGCCTTTTTTGCTTTCTTGTGTAGGAGTGTCCACCTACCATGTGATAGTGAAATTGTTTCCCCGACACGACGTAGCAACTCTGTCCACGAAGAAATTTTGTCTGCATTAGCTGCATATTTCAAAGAATCAGTCAATGTAGTTGCAAAAAGGTATACTTTCTTTTGTACAAAACGTACAGCCGGTCAGACTAATAGGGAGTGGGTTGCCACTTTGCAAGGCCTTACTAGGGATTGTGCTTTTGAGTGTGAATGTGGACTCCCTTATTCAGATACTATGGTACGTGATGTAATTGCACAGAACGTTTCTGATGTTCGTATAAGGGAACAGATTTTGAAACTAGTCAATCCCTCCCTTCAACAAGTGATGGACATATTGGATCGGGAGGACACACTTGACTTTGCTCAGGATTCATTTGAAACTTCGCCAGCCGTGTGTCACGTTAACTGGCCCGCCGGGCGAACTGCACGGAACAGTAAACAGCCCTCGCGCCCGTCCGCGCAGCTGCCGCCAAGCTCTCCGCTACGTGTGCCGCGCAAGCAAGCAAATGCAGTGCTAAAGTCATGCCTGCGGCGCGCTACTAGACATTCGCGTGAGAATTGCCCGTCACGCCAGGCTATTTGCTTTTTCTGTAATAAAAAAGGGCATGTTCAAAGTGTTTGCCAGAAAAAGCTCAGAACGGACACTCACAACCATTCCAGGCCCTTTGCTTCGCGCCGGAATCGGAATCGAACCAAGAATACTCAGGCTCGTGAACCTTCGCCCATGGAAATTCATGTAGTTCATTCCACTCCGCCCAATGCCGCTCTTTCTAACAGTGACTGTGTTCGTCCCACAAATAGTGTGCGTCGACATCGCCGGAAATCGCGTCAAGTCGCAAGTGCTTCTGTACCAGTGTCTGTTCACGTTGCACGAGACAGTCGCTCTTGTCGTCAGCAGGACAATAAACTTTTTGTAGATTTGGTCATAAATGGCAACGTGATACCATTCCGGCTCGATACCGGAGCTGCAGTTTCACTAATCAATAAAGACACGTACAAACAACTGGGCACACCTCCATTGCATGCCGCAAATGTTAAGTTACATAGTTATTCAGGACAAGCTATCCCTGTGTTAGGACAGTGCAGCTTTCTTGCAACATACAAGGGACAAACACAACTTGTGTCATTTTATGTCCTTCGTTCTTCTTCTGCAGTGAACTTGTTTGCTTTAGATTTATTTCAGTTGTTTAACTTGTCTATAGTCAATCAGGTCCTCTCAGTGAACCAGACTGTGCCTTCAGCCAGTGTTTCTCGTCTATGTGCAGAATTTGAAGACATTTTGCACTGGGCCTTGGTTGCGCTAAGAACTATAAAGCACATTTAGAACTGAAAGTCAACGCGCAACCGAAATTTTTCAGAGCGCGCAATGTTCCCCACGTATTGCGTGATGAGGTCGCAAGAACGTTAAACGATTTGGAATCACAAGGTGTGATTCAACGTGTGCAGGCTTCTCTCTGGGCATCACCCTTAGTAATTTTGCCGAAACTTTCCGGAAAATTGAAACTTTGTGTGGACTTCAAGGCAACGGTGAATCCACAACTAGTGATTGCAACTTTTCCTTTACCCCGCCCGGAAGATCTTTTTGACAAACTGTGCCCGGGTAAATATTTTTCGAAGTTGGACCTCGCAGATGCGTACTTGCAAATACCGGTGGACGCAGAATCCCAGCGCGTTTTGGTGGATAACACGCATCTTGGGTTGTATCGCTTCAAACGACTGCCATTCGGGTGTGCATCCGCCCCTGCGTTGTTTCAGCAATATCTGCAAACTGTTTGTGCGTCAGTCCCTACTGCAGCAAACTATCTGGACGATATTGTGATCTCCGTAAAGATGGAAGAAGAACATTTAGCCAATCTGAGATCGTTATTTCAGGTCTTGCGACGAAATGGTCTTCGCTTGCGGAAGAACAAATGTGTGTTTTTTTCTCATGACTTACCCTATCTGGGACATGTAATCAATGCCCAAGGCATACATCCCAGTCCCGAGCACCTCCGTGTCATACAAGACTTGCCTTCACCGCAGAATTTGAAGCAGCTACAGAGTGTGCTGGGAAAAATCAATTACTACCATAAATATGTGCGCCACGCCTCTTCCATTTCAGCTCCACTTCATCGCTTACACCGTAAAGGTCTTCCGTTCGTCTGGACGACGGAATGCGAACGCGCCTTCCGCCAGTTGAAATCGGCGTTGCTTTCCACTACTTGCCTTACGCCATTCGATCCCCAGTAACCCCTTTTGTTGATGGTAGATGCATCGGATTTCGGGATCGGTGCTGTGCTTGCGCACAAAGATGGATCGCATGATCGCCCTATTTCCTTTGCGTCCAAATTGCTCTCGTCTGCGCAACGAAATTATTCACAGATCGAGAAAGAAGCTTTGGATCTCATCTTTGGTGTTACTAAGTTTCATGATTTCTTGTATGGTCGTCACTTTACCATCATCACAGACCACAAACCTTTGACGTCGCTTTTTCATCCGAACAAGCCTGTACCTCCACGTACAGCGCAGAAATTCATTCGCTGGTCTATTTTCCTCTCGCAGTACCGCTACGATATCTTGTATCGATGCACTGCTAAGCACGGAAACGCCGATGTGTTGTCCCGTTTGCCTGTTGCTGAGGATAGAGCATTCGATTCTTCCAAACTTGCTTGCATGTTCATTGATGCGGAAACCGATGACGTGGTCGCATCGTTTCCGATTGATTTTCGTCGTGTAGCTACAGCGACAGCTGCCGACCCTGTCCTTGCTACCGTTCTGCGTTTTGTTGCTACGCAGTGCCCCTTGTCAAAATCACGCATCGGGGATCCGTTGGTTCGCCGATTTTTTGCTCACAAGGAGAGAGTTTTTGTTCGACGTGGTGTTTTGCTGTTGCGTTCTGATAATGATCAGTCCCGGGTCGTGGTCCCACGTTCGTTACAGTCCTCTGTCTTACGGCTTCTCCACCAAGGACATTGGGGTATAGTGCGAACGAAACAACTTGCTCATCGGCACTGTACTTGGTTCGGAATCGATGCAGCGATTATGAACATGTGCTCTTCTTGCATGGCGTGTGCCGAACAACAATCCGCACCGCTGCGGAAATTCTTTGCATGGCCAAAAGCCACTTCCCCTTGGCAACGCTTACACATCGATTTTGCTGGTCCATTCTGGAATGCTCGACGGTTGGTTGTGGTAGATTCATTCAGTAATTTTCCTTTTGTTGTCCGGATGTCTTCCACGACGTCATCTGCCACCATCCAAGCGTTGTCTGCTATCTTTTGCATAGAAGGTCTTCCACAGACTATTGTTTCCGACAATGGCCCACAATTCATGTCCGCAGAATTTCAGTCATTCTGCAAGGCCAATGGTATTCAACATCTAACGTCCGCGCCGTTTTCGCTGCAGTCAAACGGTGCCGCTGAACGATTGGTCCGGACTTTCAAGTCACTGATGTTGAAGCTGAAAGAGTCGCATTCTCGGGAGGACGCATTATTGATCTTCTTGTCCTCGTATCGCTCTCAGCCCCGAGATGGTCGCTCGCCGGCTGAGTTGCTCCACGGTCGTCCTCATCGAACCTTGATGTCTTTGTTACATCCGCCGCACCAGGTTCCTGTGCAACGGCAGACGCCTGCTTTTGCTCCAGGCGACGTTGTATACTATCGTAACTATCGAGGTTCACGGCGTTGGCTCGCAGGGCGCATTCTTCGCTGCCTCGACCGCGCTATGTATCTGGTTTTGGGGGCCACTGGTGAGGTGCGTCGGCATCTCAATCAGCTGCGCCTCTGTCGTCGCACGGGTTCTGCCGCTCCCCGTCTGCTTTCAGCGACGGTGCCGTCCGGTCAGCGCCCTGGGGACCCATCTACTGGCTCGCCTCATCCCCAGCTGTTACCGACGCTGCCTTCCATTTTGCCCCATGGCGACGCGCCGCCGCCTGTTCTCCCGCCGGCGACGCCCGCAGTGGACGCTTCGCTGCAACCGCCAAGCGCCTCCCTGGGTCACGCGCCGCCGATCGCTTCCCGTAACCAGCTGTCCTCCGACATGGAACACTTGCCCGCTCCGGACCAGATGTCGTCTTCGCCCGTCGGCTGCCCCGCCCCGACCGAGGTCGAATCTTCGGCCCCTCCTGTCTCTCTATGGGCGCATACACCGCATGTTGGCGTGCACCCTGGACTAGGTTTTCAGGCGTTTCCTAGTTCCCCTCGGGCCGAATGGCAGGGTGCGGGTGGCACAGCCTCGCCTGTTGTTAGGCTCCCCACCTCGTCGCATACGTCAACATGGGGTCCTCCCCACGGCGGGCGGAAGCCTTATAACACAACCGTACGCCGATTTGCGGGGGAGGAATGTGGTGTCACCGCCAGACACCACACTTGCTAGGTGGTAGCCTTTAAATCGGCCGCGGTCCATTAGTATAAGTCGGACCCGCGTGTCGCCACTGTCAGTGATTGCAGACCGAGCGCCACCACACGGCAGGTCTAGTGAGACGTCCCAGCACTCGCCCCAGTTGTACAGACGACTTTGCTAGCGATGCTACACTGACAAATACGCTCTCATTTGCCGAGACGATAGTTAGCATAGCCTTCAGCTAAGTCATTTGCTACGACCTAGCAAGGCGCCATTACCAGTTTATATTGAGATTGTAATTATGTATCATCAAGAGTGATGTTCTCCAATTATGGATTAAAGTTAAGTATTCCAAGAGCTTCGTACTTTATTTACTAGACTCAACTCCTTTAATTGTTCCAGACCTCACGCCAGTCTGCGTGAGCTTAAACGCGTGCATTTAGGCCTCATCTAGCAACACTGTGTTGGCTCTTCTGCCAACACATCAACTATCTTATAACGTACGTATCATAGCCCCCCCCCCCCCCCATGATGCTACTGTCGATCGCAAAATCTCTGGACGTTATATATCAAGACCTAGTAATTTCTAAAAACCAATAGTACATCTGTGTTGCAATGTGTGCATTCATATGAAAAGATCAACCGAATTTTAACGATGTCCTCCTTGAGAAGCAGCCACCAACTTATTAGCGGTGTTAGGTTCTGTGTTTGGTTCGTCATTCTTAATGGTTGCACATATTGCAATGTAGGTGTAGTATTGGTTTTTAGAATTTGCTAGGACCTGACATATAACGTCCAAACATTTTACGATCGACAGTAGCATCGATGGGAGCTGTGATACAAGCGCTACAGGATAGTGCTACCTTTGACAGATTGTAACACCGAAAATGCAGGATGCATTGTATGTAAATATTTGTAATTTAAATGCTTTCTTTTAATAAGTAAGGACATTGCTTCACTGTATGTGTACATTTAGGTATAAGTCTGTTGACGTTTCATTGTGTTTATCTGTGTTTCACTGTGAAACTTAGAAGCTCTGGGAAAAAACCAAAGGAATTGTTATTTGCATCGACTAGCAACGATAATAGTAGTGCTTGTGGGTTGTAAAATCTTTGGGTAGGGGGTTGTTGCGCAGAGCGCGCGGAGAGAGCGGGAGACGGGTTCCAGCGGTTGTAGTGTGCGGAGGTGTGGTGCTAAAGCTCTCGCAGTAGAGTACCATTTTCGGCGGCATCACGTACGTGCGCTGGCCAGATGTCTAGAGCAGGAGTACGGACAGTGGACGGGCGGAAGAGGCTGTATTAATTACCATTGTCCGTTCCTGTAATTAGCCGTGGCCCCACAAGATGCTACCGTTTTCAACAACAGCAGCAGTTCCAGCAACACAGATTCGTCGTCGGCTCCGAGTTTCGTCGTACACACAGCACTGAAGTGAGACTGTTCATTGGTACAAAGTATTAACGCCTAACCCCAGCAGCACAACTGACTGTGATTTGATTAATGAACTTTATTTAAAAAATAATAAGTTAAATTCTGGGCTTCGACCATAGTTTCTAGTAGACTGGCTTTGCTGTGCAGAAGCTATAGGGCTGGTGTGGCTCCATCATAAATCACGTGACTGTTGGCAAAACGTGGCGGGATTTCAAATCAGCAATCTGCCATCCTATGTTTGTATCGTATTTTCTCCACATTTCTCAATTGACTGCCAAACGCTTCCAACAAAAATTACTTTTTTTATTTGCCAAAAATTATGCCAGACTTGGATTTGTTCACAGTACCATTTATAAAATCTAACAAATACATCGAACGCCGCTCTGGTGGGCAGCGGGACGAAATTACTATAAACTATCAATTAAAGTAAAATGTCGTTAAAATTCTCTTAAACAGTAAGAGTGGGCTCGTGTCATAACTTTAAACATTGGATTCGCCGCGTTTCGAGCTCTAGTCACTTATAAAAGAAGATGGGATATGGGAATTTGTCAACAATAGATGCCAAAATTGCCGACTTTAGGAGCAGGTCCATTTTAGAGTATCAATTTTAGGTGCACTTCAAAGGTTCAGTTCCCACTATTTTTACAAAAGTTTAAACTATCTGTTTAAAAAATATATACACTCCTGGAAATTGAAATAAGAACACCGTGAATTCATTGTCCCAGGAAGGGGAAACTTTATTGACACATTCCTGGGGTCAGATACATCACATGATCACACTGACAGAACCACAGGCACATAGACACAGGCAACAGAGCATGCACAATGTCGGCACTAGTACAGTGCATATCCACCTTTCGCAGCAATGCAGGCTGCCATTCTCCCATGGAGACGATCGTAGAGATGCTGGATGTAGTCCTGTGGAACGGCTTGCCATGCCATTTCCACCTGGCGCCTCAGTTGGACCAGCGTTCGTGCTGCACGTGCAGACCGCGTGAGACGACGCTTCATCCAGTCCCAAACATGCTCAATGGGGGACAGATCCGGAGACCTTGCTGGCCAGGGTAGTTGACTTACACCTTCTAGAGCACGTTGGGTGGCACGGGATACATGCGGACGTGCATTGTCCTGTTGGAACAGCAAGTTCCCTTGCCGGTCTAGGAATGGTAGAACGATGGGTTCGATGACGGTTTGGAAGTACCGTGCACTATTCAGTGTCCCCTCGACGATCACCAGTGGTGTACGGCCAGTGTAGGAGATCGCTCCCCACACCATGATGCCGGGTGTTGGCCCTGTGTGCCTCGGTCGTATGCAGTCCTGATTGTGGCGCTCACCTGCACGGCGCCAAACACGCATACGACCATCATTGGCACCAAGGCAGAAGCGACTCTCATCGCTGAAGACGACACGTCTCCATTCGTCCCTCCATTCACGCCTGTCGCGATACCACTGGAGGCGGGCTGCACGATGTTGGGGCGTGAGCGGAAGACGGCCTAACGGTGTTCGGGACCGTAGCCCAGCTTCATGGAGACGGTTGCGAATGGTCCTCGCCGATACCCCAGGAGCAACAGTGTCCCTAATTTGCTGGGAAGTGGCGGTGCGGTCCCCTACGGCACTGCGTAGGATCCTACGGTCTTGGCGTGCATCCGTGCGTCGCTGCGGTCCGGTCCCAGGTCGACGGGCACGTGCACCTTCCGCCGACCACTGGCGACAACATCGATGTACTGTGGAGACCTCACGCCCCACGTGTTGAGCAATTCGGCGGTACGTCCACCCGGCCTCCCGCATGCCCACTATACGCCCTCGCTCAAAGTCCGTCAACTGCACATACGGTTCACGTCCACGCTGTCGCGGCATGCTACCAGTGTTAAAGACTGCGATGGAGCTCCGTATGCCACGGCAAACTGGCTGACACTGACGGCGGCGGTGCACAAATGCTGCGCAGCTAGCGCCATTCGACGGCCAACACCGCGGTTCCTGGTGTGTCCGCTGTGCCGTGCGTGTGATCATTGCTTGTACAGCCCTCTCGCAGTGTCCGGAGCAAGTATGGTGGGTCTGACACACCGGTGTCAATGTGTTCTTTTTTCCATTTCCAGGAGTGTATGATTTACGGAGCTTAGGCCTCTTCGATGTTTTGCCAACATTCACGTGACTTCAGCCCAGAGATGATGGAGCCACGAAAATGACGTCAGGGCCAGTCTGTTATATTTATGGTCGAAGATTCAGGGCGATTGTGTTCTCATTGCCCAAGGGTCCTTGCTCCCTTTTTTCCTTATATGCTAACCGAAGTTTGAGAATCTATCACTGGAAAAATTCCAAATCTAAAGAAAATGCACAGAGTGCAGAAGTATTATTTATTTTACATATAGCTTGGAGCACATGGCTGTTTGGTTTGGTACGTA
This sequence comes from Schistocerca nitens, assembly GCF_023898315.1. Lineage (NCBI taxonomy): Eukaryota > Metazoa > Arthropoda > Insecta > Orthoptera > Acrididae > Schistocerca > Schistocerca nitens. Next base: position 48,564,968 of record NC_064618.1, on the reverse strand, counting down.
TTCTAGTATTTAATTCTGTTCAAGCGAGTAAAAAAGGCTCAGTTATTCAGTCAATAATACGAAATCCAATTTGAAAATTAAGTAACTGCAAAGTAAAAAGTGCTTGCCTTTCTCTAAATTTCTTTGATGACGTTCTGTTGAGGTCTCTGAAAGTCATTGTTTACGTAACGAAGTTCAATACTAACATACAGTTTAAGTGAATATTTTCAAATCATTACTCGATTGCCTTTTTCAAAACTTAATGACAAATTTAAGCTAAAAGTGACTTCTCAGTTTTCTTTATCATTACATACTCAAAATTAGTGTCAAAAAACGTGACAACCTTCAGTTGCCACGTCAGTGTTTAATAATAAATGTTTTTCTTTCCCATCATCTTGTTCAGGATTTTGGATGTAAATCGCCCTAGTGGGCTGGCGACAGTAATTATTTCCTTTTCGTTCATTAGTGTAACTTTTGGATTCATGATCAGTGGTATCCCTTTTCTGTCCAGTGTTGTTCGTGAGTGAATGCACAAAATAACTTTCATTGTTCCAAATTATAGCCCTGTTCGGTTTAATTACTTTTTTTATTTTTAATAGATTTTTCTATCAGATCCGTTGTACACTTTCGCCGGCGGGTGTGGCCGAGCGGTTCTAGGAGCTTCAGTCTGGAACCGTGCGACCGCCACGGTCGCAGGTTCGAATTCTGCCACGGGCATGGATGTGTGTGATGTCCTTAGGTTAGTTAGGTTTAAGTAGTTCTAAGTTGTAAGGGAATGATGACCTCAGATGTTAAGTCCCATAGTGCTCGGAGCCATTTGAACCATTTTTGTACACTTTCCCCCTACTTATCGGTATTACTTTTTCGGGGAAGATAGCCTTATTCAATTAGAAAAATTCCATTAGGTACACACGCGATCCCCGGTCATATTTTATATCGCAAGCAGAATAGGCCGATTAGTAAGGGGGAGGTTACAAGATGAAGGCAGCTTCCTTTTAGTTTACATCTGACATTGAGCTTTCTGAGTACATGATGTGCCGACGTGATATGTTGAAGGAAGGGTTTTATGTTTGACAATGCTAATTTGCTGCTAGCGTTTTACTTTTGACGGTTCCTAAACCACAGAAATTTCAACAAATGTTATCCTACAGGACGATACAAATATTTACAAAGTTGGCAGTACGTGTAGTATGGCAGTGTATTGATTCGCGTCATTATTCTATAGCACTTGCAAACGGAATAACGAAGTCTCGAAACATATTGAGGTAAATATATTACACGTTTGACAACTACTGCGTGACATTCTGAGTACTGATTCATGAGACAGTTGTACGTTGGCTTGAGGTGGTCCGTTCCAATAGTAGCGGTGATGACGTATTCCACGGAATGTGTACTCTCTCCAGTGACATAGAATGGATAATTGAATGCCTCTCTGTCTTCAGTAGCACACAGAGCCAGGTCGTTGTATTCTGAGATAGTAAGACTTGGTATTCTTTCTTCAGATGTTATAAATTAATTAATATTGCTCAAATGGCAGTGTTAACCGGTGGGACCACACGTCTTACTTAAATTTCTTCGTAATTACTTCATATCTTTGTTAATGGAAAGTGTATTTCAATTTGTTCTTATATACAGCAGAATCGTCTAAGCTGCCTAGCTGAGAAGAGACCGCCGCTAAAATTTCATGTAAATCGTCGTCGTAGTGAAGAATTGCTTTCTCCGTTTCACCAAAAACAATGGCACGTTCTGTCGTGAACTTCGATCAGCCACAGAAAGTACTTAAAGGTTGTGTCGTGTAACATCGAAACATATCACTTTAAACTGTTTTTATATGAAAATTCCAATTAATATCTTTGATGAGAATTTAAGATTTGTTACTATTTAAATCGTTTATCCACTTAAACGTCGAACACGCGTCTAAAGTAAAACCGTCATCAAGTAAGCAACACGGATTCTATTACTCGAAGTAAAGTCAGCGTAACCGTATTGTTCTAAGATTACCTTTCGACTTATCATCAAAATCAAATTTCGACTCAAACAATTAAATGAAATAATTTCGCTGTATTGTTCAAAATTAGTTTAAAAGAAGTTTTGCCCATTCGTAATTTTCCAAAATTCTGATTCAGACGCTTTTTAACAAATAGGTGAACTTTTTGCACATATTCCGACGTATCTAAATGTTTTCCGGAGTAACTTTATGATTAATATGTTTCAAAGAACTCTCAGTTAGTCAACAGATGGTTAAATTTCAAGTCACTGCCTTCCGTTGAATAGTCTAGCATTCACAGGCTTTTCAAAGTCTTCCATAGGTCAGTGAAACTGAAATAATTTCTGTATTGCTCGTTGGTATCACTACGCTACCCAATAGACGTAGTCACCACACATTTCAAATAAGACTCTTTTTATTTACAAAACGTTGAAATAACTTACAGTGGCCATTACAAGTTCGAGACATTTTGGATATTTACATAGATTCATCAAACAAGCTTCTCTTCCGCTGGTGCGGTTTGCCAACTGGTAGTGAACTTGAACACGATCAGTTGGCGCAATATAGTTATGCTTATGCCTGTACGTAACACTTTCACATTTCACATGCTGATCTGTAGAGACCTTTATGTTAGTGTGGTGTACATTTGCAGTGTGAAGTGAACTGTAACACTGATACACCGGATAATTCAAAAGCATACAATGCGATGGTGACTGCATAACTCTGTCGAAACCAGTCATCCAGTAAAATGCTTTTTTTTTAATGATCTTGGCTCGAGAAGGTATCTTCAGTTATGACACAATGCAGATCGCCTCCAAACTGCATTTCAGGAATATATAAATATTCTTTAAAGAAAATTACAGAACCTGCTCCTCGCAAAATTGAACCTCTAAATGTTTTAGAAAAATAATGAAAAATAACTGCGATCACTGGCATACGCAGACACATGTCGGTCAGTCCAGAAAGATACAAAACAACGAACAGATTGTATTAGTTTTTTCTTGTCTTCAGCTCGGCAACAGAAAGTTATGGACTCCGTGGCGTGCCGTGTCTCCACCGTTTCTGCACCTGTCGTTCGGTTTATTGTCAGAACATAAAGAAAGCCACCCTGTGCTTCGGAAGCTCGTTAATGACTACATGAAACAGATTTCGTTCCACAAATATTAATAAAAAGATTTTCCCCACATGCTGCTCTTCTTCCTTTACGCATTAATAATTCTAAAGCAGTATCTTTCCTCAATTATATTTGAAATTAATATTTTGCCCGAAAATAAAGACAACGTATGAAGTGGACTGTTACAATGGTAACACCCTTCATAATTACTTCAATTTCTTCCCTTATCCATCCTCACAAGGATTCAAAAAACCCAGATTTAGTGAAATATCATAGATTTAAAAGCAATTTTTATCGTATAAGATCAGTCATAACTCTCTTGATAGTGCACATACTGCGTATTTTCCCCTCATTATAAAGGAAAACCGTTTTTTCTACCTTCAATAGCTATTGATGGCCACCCTTTGATATCTGATTATTATGGCAAGGTGAGTTATTCCCCACCCATATAATTAAACGATATCAGATTGTTTTACTTGTTTATTACATGTGGGAAAGCTATCTACCACCTCGGGATTCTACCTCGTATTGGCTTGAAATGTGTTACTAATTACGTAGTCACAACAACCCTATGGCATCGAATCGAAGCCATCACTTGTCAAGAGCTCCTCCTCTTAATCGCAAATTTGTCATTGGTCTTTACGCTGCATTTGTTTAGATGGGAGCTTTTGCTTTCTGAAGCAGTTCTGATTGTGTAAATCTTACATGGTTTCGTAATTTTACTTTCACAGAATTCCTTCCTCTTAACTGTAACTACTGTCGACAAACACTGTTAGAAAACCAGTTGCATCTTCCGTCGGTGTGGCCGACATTTTGTTCAGCTCCGACCATATCTCTGCACTCCGAGTGAAACAATGAATTCCTACTGTTTATAAATGCCCACAATACGCACTTTGTTTAATAAATGACAATGTGGTGCCAGGCCAAAGGCTTTCTGGAAGTCAGAATACGTAGCAAACAATGCATACTTTGTATAGTTCCTATCAAAAAACTGCCTCATGAATTTTGTGCTATTCTCAGTTGTGAAACTTCCCATCAACGAATACGAATCACGCACTGAAAGGGTTTCAGGTTGTAGATCCTCTGGAACTCCACAATCTGAATGTTGGTAACAATTAACTAGTACAAAGAATACAGCGATACTGGCAGTACATAAGAGAAACTGGAATATTTAGCAATGAATACGTAATCATTATTGCTGAAATTGAGCGTTCAGGGATAATATTTTCAGAATACAGGAACTTCTTATGAGAATTATATCTGTTATTAGTTCTAGAGTATCATAGAGAGCTTCCTGGTACCTTGACAGTGCTTCTCGATATAAATATTCCTTAATGTCCTGTGTCGTTACCAGTAACATTAGTACAGAAGGTAAACACGTATACAACTTCCAGAATGAAATTTTCACTCTGCAGGGGAGTGGGCGCTGATATGAAACTTCCTGGCAGATTAAAACTGTATGCCCGACCGAGACTCGAACTCGGGACCTTTGCCTTTCGCGGGCAAGTGCACTACCATCTGAGCTACCGAAGCACGACTCACGCCAGGTACTCACAGCTTTACTTCTGCCAGGTAGGAGACGGATACTGGCAGAAGTAAAGCTGAGTACCGGGCGTGAGTCGTGCTTTGGTAGCTCAGATGGTAGAGCACTTGCCCGCGAAAGGCAAAGGTCCCGAGTTCGAGTCTCGGTCGGGCACACAATTTTAATCTGCCAGGAAGTTTCACGTATACAACTGTCTCCCAGGTCATATCAAAGGTCTTACAGGTATTTCGGCTCCTAAAGAGAGCTAGCCGGCTTCCCAGTAGTTGCAGGAGCATCGGTCTGAACGACTGGCCGATCTGGCCCAGTAACATTAACCAATATGACATTCCTCTAGAATGAGATTTTCACTCTGCAGCGGAGTGTGCGCTGATATGAAACTTCCTGACAGATTAAAACTGTGTGCCGGATCGAGACTCGAACTCGGGACCTTTGACTTTCGCGGACAAGTGCTCTACCAACTTTTTTTTTGCGCCTAGAACCGCTTTTTATATTTATTTTTTTACATGATTACATTTAGGAAACGTGTACAAATGAGAATTCTAGTAACTAAGTGTTACAACAACAAAGGTGGCATAAAAGATAATAAAAAAAATGTAAATCACTGATGCAATTCCAACTAAAAGGTTCTTCAATAAATGTAACTAGTTCCACTTGGTGCTTCGCCATCGTTATCTGATATCTCCAACAGCGCCTTTGAAGGGCATCGGCAACGGAGACATTCTGCTTCGCTAGTGCCTCAAGGAAAACAGCATCCTTGCAGCAGCCTGTCTCTTCCTTCGCTCGTGGCTGACAAGGCAGAACGGTCGGCCGTTAGTGTGATGCGGCACAGAACATTAACCGCAGCTTGGCACTCCCCAGCTGAGTGGGGGTTTAACGAAAACGCTGCGTAAATAATTTGCGAAGAGCGTACGGTATTTCGGTGTGCGTTCGAGGGCATTGTGAGCATTTTGTAGGAACCACCAGTAATCAAGTTGCTCTTTCTGTCCGTCGCTAAAGATATAGGCGACGGTAAGTTCAAAATGGTTCAAATGGCTCTGAGCACTATGGGACTTAATATCTGTGGTCATCAGTCCCCTAGAACTTAGAACTACTTAAACCTAAGTAACCTAAGGACATCACACACATCCATGCCCGAGGCAAGATTCGAACCTGCGACCGTAGCAGTCGCGCGGTTCCGGACTGAGCGCCTAGAACCGCTAGACCACCGCGGCCGGCCGCGACGGTAAGTCCTTTGAACCATGTAAGCGTATGATATTTTGCGGCCGGAAAGTAAGTTTCATCTGTACAGAGTAGTGTCTGAGGGTCAATCATATCATGTGTGACCCGGAGGTAACAAGCCAATATCTTCTGTGTTAGTCGCCAAACTCCGGAGGATGATGCGCAAGTAAAACGATATTCGTCGGTATCCAAGAGGTGACAATCTGGGCAATAAGGTGAGTCTGCCAGTCCAATAGTGTGAAGTCACTGTCGTGTGGCATATTTTTTGTTGGGGATCTGATACCACTTCGAACGCACCGTGGATGACAGAAAGTTGTGGTGTATCGTTTTCCACACTCTTGGCCAGTGAACCGTAGGGTACTTGTTTTCCACCACGTTATGGGGAACAGCCCGCAGAAGGTTGATATAAAAATCTTTCGACTTTGGTGGACGTGTGGCGGAGAGGTTCGAGCTGACATAGCTGTAATCAAGAATGAAGGTCGACACATGGGAGAGCTGTGGTGCAACGTGCGCAACCGACACCGGCGGGACGTTAGAGACTGGCATTAGAACCTGTAGTAAACGACCCGTGAGAGAGGTATGTTGACTTTTCCATCGTTTCCTCATGTTGCTCATGTAAAGGGCAGCTGCTCTCGCCCTGACGTTCACCAATCCCAGCCCCCCTTTGTGCACTGGGAGGGTAAGAGTGTCGTATCGTACTTTAAATATATGACCTGCGGAAACGTAGTAACTGAAGGCCGCCTGAAGCCGGCGACCTATCTGCAGCGGTAGTGGGAGGACCTGTGCCACGTGGTTGAGTTTTGATGGCACGTAGAGGTTCAGGTATTCGACACGTTGTAGCTGATTCAAGTCCCGGAGCAGGTTCTGTCGCACCATTGCAAGCATGATCTGTAATAACCGTCGGTAGTTTGCTGCAGTTGTTTTACGTACGTCTTTCTTGAACGTGATTCCCAAATATCGCAGATCAGAAACTGATGGGAGGGGAACGAGGGCTTCCGGCCCGAGACCACGCCCAATATCCAACGCCGCCGACTTATTGATGTTCAGAAAACTGCCTGCGGCCTGTCCGTAGCGCTCAATCCAGGTTAGTCCGTAGCGCTCAATCCAGGTTAGTACCCCCCCCCCCCGCCCCCATGAACCATGGACCTTGCCGTTGGTGGGGAGGCTTGCGTGCCTCATCGATACAGATAGCCGTACCGTAGGTACAACCACAACGGAGGGGTATCTGTTGAGAGGCCAGACAAACGTGTGGTTCCTGAAGAGGGGCAGCAGCCTTTTCAGTAGTTGCAAGGGCAACAGTCTGGATGATTGACTGATCTGGCCTTGTAACAATAACCAAAACGGCCTTGCTGTGCTGGTACTGCGAACGGCTGAAAGCAAGGGGAAACTACGGCCGTAATTTTTCCCGAGGGCATGCAGCTTTACTGTATGATTAAATGATGATGGCGTCCTCTTGGGTAAAATATTCCGGAGGTAAAATAGTCCCCCATTCGGATCTCCGGGCGGGGACTACTCAAGAGGATGTCGTTATCAGGAGAAAGAAAACTGGCGTTCTACGGATCGGAGCGTGGAATGTCAGGTCCCTTAATCGGGCAGGTAGGTTAGAAAATTTGAAAAGGGAAATGGATAGGTTAAAGTTAGATATAGTGGGAATTAGTGAAGTTCGGTGGCAGGAGGAACAAGACTTTTGGTCAGGTGACTACAGGGTTATAAACACAAAGTCAAATAGGGGTAATGCAGGAGTAGGTTTAATAATGAATAGGAAAATAGGAACGCGGGTAAGCTACTACAAACAGCTTAGTGAACGCATTATTGTGGCCAAGATAGATACGAAGCCCACACCTACTACAGTAGTACAAGTTTATATGCCAACTAGCTCTGCAGATGACGAAGAAATTGAAGAAATGTATGATGAAATAAAAGAAATTATTCAGATAGTGAAGGGAGACGAAAATTTAATAGTTATGGGTGACTGGAATTCGAGTGTAGGAAAAGGGAGAGAAGGAAACGTAGTAGGTGAATATGGATTGGGGCTAAGAAATGAAAGAGGAAGCCGCCTGGTAGAATTTTGCACAGAGCACAATTTAATCATAGCTAACACTTGGTTTAAGAATCATGATAGAAGGTTGTATACATGGAAGAACCCTGGAGATACTAAAAGGTATCAGATTGATTATATAATGGTAAGACAGAGATTTAGGAACCAGGTTTTAAATTGTAAGACATTTCCAGGGGCAGATGTGGACTCTGACCACAATCTATTGGTTATGACCTGTAGATTAAAACTGAAGAAACTGCAAAAAGGTGGGAATTTAAGGAGATGGGACCTGGATAAACTGAAAGAACCAGAGGTTGTACAGAGTTTCAGGGAGAGCATAAGGGAACAATTGACAGGAATGGGGGAAAGAAATACAGTAGAAGAAGAATGGGTAGCTCTGAGGGATGAAGTAGTGAAGGCAGCAGAGGATCAAGTAGGTAAAAAGACGAGGGCTAGTAGAAATCCTTGGGTAACAGAAGAAATATTGAATTTAATTGATGAAAGGAGAAAATATAAAAATGCAGTAAATGAAGCAGGCAAAAAGGAATACAAACGTCTCAAAAATGAGATCGACAGGAAGTGCAAAATGGCTAAGCAGGGATGGCTAGAGGACAAATGTAAGGATGTAGAGGCTTATCTTACTAGGGGTAAGATAGATACTGCCTACAGGAAAATTAAAGAGACCTTTGGAGATAAGAGAACCACTTGTATGAACATCAAGAGCTCAGATGGAAACCCAGTTCTAAGCAAAGAAGAGAAAGCAGAAAGGTGGAAGGAGTATATAGAGGGTCTATACAAGGGCGATGTACTTGAGGACAATATTATGGAAATGGAAGAGGATGTAGATGAAGATGAAATGGGAGATACGATACTGCGTGAAGAGTTTGACAGAGCACTGAAAGACCTGAGTCGAAACAAGGCCCCCGGAGTAGACAACATTCCATCGGAACTACTGACGGCCTTGGGAGAGCCAGTCCTGACAAAACTCTACCATCTGGTGAGCAAGATGTATGAAACAGGCGAAATACCCTCAGACTTCAAGAAGAATATAATAATTCCAATCCCAAAGAAAGCAGGTGTTGACAGATGTGAGAATTACCGAACAATCAGTTTAATAAGCCACAGCTGCAAAATACTAACACGAATTCTTTACAGACGAATGGAAAAACTAGTAGAAGCCGACCTCGGGGAAGATCAGTTTGGATTCCGTAGAAATACTGGGACACGTGAGGCAATACTGACCTTCCGACTTATCTTAGAAGAAAGATTAAGGAAAGGCAAACCTACGTTTCTAGCATTTGTAGACTTAGAGAAAGCTTTTGACAATGTTGACTGGAATACTCTCTTTCAAATTCTAAAGGTGGCGGGGGTAAAATACAGGGAGCGAAAGGCTATTTACAATTTGTACAGAAACCAGATGGCAGTTATAAGAGTCGAGGGACATGAAAGGGAAGCAGTGGTTGGGAAGGGAGTAAGACAGGGTTGTAGCCTCTCCCCGGTGTTATTCAATCTGTATATTGAGCAAGCAGTAAAGGAAACAAAAGAAAAATTCAGAGTAGGTATTAAAATCCATGGAGAAGAAATAAAAACTTTGAGGTTCGCCGATGACATTGTAATTCTGTCAGAGACAGCAAAGGACTTGGAAGAGCAGTTGAATGGAATGGATGGTGTCTTGAAGGGAGGATATAAGATGAACATCAACAAAAGCAAAACGAGGATAATGGAATGTAGTCGAATTAAGTCGGGTGATGTTGAGGGTATTAGATTAGGAAATGAGACACTTAAAGTAGTAAAGGAGTTTTGCTATTTGGGGAGCAAAATAACTGATGATGGTCGAAGTAGAGAGGATATAAAATGTAGACTGGCAATGGCAAGGAAAGCGTTTCTGAAGAAGAAAAATTTGTTAACATCGAGTATAGATTTAAGTGTCAGGAAGTCTTTTCTGAAAGTATTTGTATGGAGTGTAGCCATGTATGGAAGTGAAACATGGACGTTAAATAGTTTGGACAAGAAGAGAATAGAAGCTTTCGAAATGTGGTGCTACAGAAGAGTGCTGAAGATTAGATGGGTAGATCACATAACTAATGAGGAGGTACTGAACAGGATTGGGGAGAAGAGGAGTTTGAGGCACAACTTGACCAGAAGAAGGGATCGGTTGGTAGGACATGTTCTGAGGCATCAAGGGATCACCAATTTAGTATTAGAGGGCAGCGTGGAGGGTAAAAATCGTAGGGGGAGACCAAGAGATGCATACACTAAGCAGATTCAGAAGGATGTAGGTTGCAGTAGGTACTGGGAGATGAAGAAGCTTGCGCAGGATAGAGTAGCATGGAGAGCTGCATCAAACCAGTCTCAGGACTGAAGACCACAACAACAACAACAACGCTGTGAACTTCGTCATTGGAACGCACCAGCAGTAGCAGGTCGCCAGCGTATGTCCTATAGCGAAAGGTGACGTCCCGCAGCGTGATGCCAGATAGACGGTGGTTAAGGCCCCCTAGGAGTGGCTCGAGCGCGATTGCATAAAGGTAGGTAGAAAGGGGACAACCCTGTCGTAGAGATCTCTTAATGGGTACTGGTCCTACCGTCCTTCCATTGACCTGGACGTGTGAGCTGGCTGCGGTTCAAAGACGCCGTAGGGTGTCGATGAGGCTCGGGGGGAATCCCATACAGTCCATCACGCGTAGGAGGAAGTTGTGGTGCACTCTATCAAAGACGCGGTTGAAATCGATGGAGACGATCGCCGCTCTCAGACGGCACGCAGAGGCGATCGCTGTTAAGTCCCTGCAGTCACCGGTGGCCATGTGTATGTTGGCTTCTCCCCCATGCGACGTCTGTTCCGGAGCGAGAATCATCGGCAAAGTCGTCTTAATACGGCGCGCCATAATCCTGGCGAAAATCTTGTAATCGGCGTTCAGCATTGTAAGCGGCCGATAGTCGTTAATCGATAGCCCTCCACCTGGCTTGTGTACAGGTATGAGAAGTCCTTCTACAAACGCTGATGGCACAACACAGTCAGCAGACACAAGTTCGCGGAACATTATAACCCTGCGAGGCATCATGATGTCACGGAAAGTCCGGTAGAATTCGATGGGCAATCCATCAGGCCCAGGGGACTTACTGGCCGCACCTTTGTCGACGGCGTCTTCGACTTCTTCGAGTGAGATTTCCTCTGTTAGCGCATTCACGGTAGCCTCGTCGATAGTAAGTGTTACCTGCTGTAACACTTCAGTAGTGGCCTCGTCATCGACGGTTCTTTCCTGGTAAAGAAGACGAAAATGATCCTCCACCGCCTTTAGTATCGTTGCTTAGGTCGTACATAAGCGATCGTCGTGTGTCCTGAGTTGTGTGATTAAATGTTGGCGTTGTCGGCGCTTATCCGCCACAACGTGGTGCGTAGTGGGTTCCTCTGCAACCGTTCGGTCGTGCCGTCGCGAGCGGACTACTGCACCTTCTAGTCGGCTCTTCGTCAATGATAGTATGTGAGCGTTGATTCTGCTTTGGTCATGTTGTCTCTCCGGGGAAGGGGGTAAGGCGTCGAGGTCCCTGAGTGCCGCGTAGTAAAAATCGAGGGTCTGTCGATGCCACGCAGTCACGTCCTTACCATATTGCATTAGTGTCCTACGGATTGCTGGTTTGGCACAGAGGAGCCACCACTCCAGGGTCGAGGTGTATCGTGGATGGCGGCGTTCACAGTCAGTCCACGTTGCTGCAACTTGCCGACGGCAATCCAGGTCCTGGAGATGAGTTATGTTGAGCTTCCAAAAGCCATTGCTGCGCCAGACTTGTTGGGGGCGTAGGTGTATAGTGCAGATATAGGCACTATGATCGAAATAGGCCTGAGGTCATAGTTCGGCGTCCACCACATCTTGTGTGAGATCTTGCGACACATATATGCGATCAAGTCGGCTGGCCGAATGACTGGTAAGATGAGTGTGGCCAGAGCGATTACCGTGGAGTTTTTCCCACGTGTCGCACAAGTGAAGTTCTTGAATCATCGAACCCAGTTCCGGACAGGGCATGTAATTTGGGATTTGGTCCCTGGGGTGAGGTACGCAATTAAAATCGCCGGCGAAGACGCTGAGGTCGTATCGTCCAAGGAAAAGGGGAGCGACATCTGTGGAGTAGAATCTGGCGCGGTCGTGACGTCTTGTGGTACCCGACGGTGCGTAAACATTAATGAATCGGGTGTTGAGCGCCGTAAACACTATTCCTCGCGCAGAGGGAAGATACGTGACGTCGGTAACTTCGATACCATCACGCACTAATATTGCCACTCCGGTGTCTGCAGGGCTACCGGGCGTCACATGTGTAGCGTAACAGTAAAAGTTCGGGAGTGCGGTCGTTTTCACTTCTTGTAGGAAAGCAAAGCCAACTCCCATGGCTCGTATTGTTTGTTTCAAAAGTTGGGTCTTGACAGGAGAACTTATCATGTTGATATTCATTGTGGCCAGGCGGCAAGCCTGGCAACGCGTTGTTTGGGCGAGGTTATCCATGTTGATGTTGGAGAGAAGCGAACATCGGAACTGACGTCACCCCCCGCCGAACGCGGTCCTCCTTGTGCTGCTTATGCTGCGTGATCCGGCGGCGCCTCAGCTGGCCGCGGATCGGGATCTTGTGTCTCGGCGGATGTCTGTTCATGTTCCATAGGCTCGGAATGGTTGATAGTAAGCGACCGGGCGACTTCGCTGCCTGCACTGGTACCTTCCCGCTGCTCACTGTTTATGTCAACGGGCTGATGGTCGAAAGCTGCATGTTTTTCTCTCTGTTCTGCAAGGTTGGAGTCAGCGGAAACAGCCTCGGCTTCGCGGCTGGCTTCTTGAATGGTCAGTTGTTCTTCCCCTGCCGAATGCGAACCGCTGTGTTCCGACATCTACATCTACATCTACATCTATACTCCGCGAGCCACCTTACGGTGTGTGGCGGAGGGTACTTATTGTACCACTATCTGATCCCCCCTTCCCTGTTCCATTCACGAATTGTGCGTGGGAAGAACGACTGCTTGTAAGTCTCCGTATTTGCTCTAATTTCTCGGATCTTTTCGTTGTGATCATTACGGGAGATATATGTGGGCGGTAGTAATATGTTGCCCATCTCTTCCCGGAATGTGCTCTCTCGTAATTTCGATAATAAACCTCTCCGTATTGCGTATCGCCTTTCTTGAAGTGTCCGCCACTGGAGCTTGTTCAGCATCTCCGTAACGCTCTCGCGCTGACTAAATGTCCCCAAGACGAATCGCGCTGCTTTTCGCTGGATCATGTCTATCTCTTCTATTAATCCAACCTGGTAAGGGTCCCATACTGATGAGCAATACTCAAGAATCGGACGAACAAGCGTTTTGTAAGCTACTTCTTTCGTCGATGAGTCACATTTTCTTAGAATTCTTCCTATGAATCTCAACCTGGCGCCTGCTTTTCCCACTATTTGTTTTATGTGATCATTCCACTTCAGATCGCTCCGGATAGTAACTCCTAAGTATTTTACGGTCGTTACCGCTTCCAATGATTTACCACCTATGGCATAATCGTACTGGAATGGATTTCTGCCCCTATGTATGCGCATTATATTACATTTATCTACGTTTAGGGAAAGCTGCCAGCTGTCGCACCATTCATTAATCCTCTGCAGGTCTTCCTGGAGTACGTACGAGTCTTCTGATGTTGCTACTTTCTTGTAGACAACCGTGTCATCTGCAAATAGCCTCACGGAGCTACCGATGTTGTCAACTAAGTCATTTATGTATATTGTAAACAATAAAGGTCCTATCACGCTTCCTTGCGGTACTCCCGAAATTACCTCTACATCTGCAGATTTTGAACCGTTAAGAATGACATGTTGTGTTCTTTCTTCTAGGAAATCCTGAATCCAATCACAAACCTGGTCCGATATTCCGTAAGCTCGTATCTTTTTCACTAAACGTAAGTGCGGAACCGTATCAAATGCCTTCCTGAAGTCCAGGAATACGGCATCAATCTGCTCGCCAGTGTCTACGGCACTGTGAATTTCTTGGACAAATAGGGCGAGCTGAGTTTCACATGATCTCTGTTTGCGGAATCCATGTTGGTTATGATGAAGGAGATTTGTATTATCTAAGAACGTCATAATACGAGAACATAAAACATGTTCCATTATTCTACAACAGATTGACGTAAGCGAAATAGGCCTATAATTATTCGCATCTGATTTATGACCCTTCTTGAAAATGGGAACGACCTGCGCTTTCTTCCAGTCGCTAGGTACTTTACGTTCTTCCAGAGATCTACGATAAATTGCTGATAGAAAGGGAGCAAGTTCTTTAGCATAATCACTGTAGAATCTTACGGGTATCTCGTCTGGTCCGGATGCTTTTCCGCTACTAAGTGATAGCAGTTGTTTTTCAATTCCGATATCGTTTATTTCAATATTTTCCATTTTGGCGTCCGTGCGACGGCTGAAGTCAGGGACCGTGTTACGATTTTCCGCAGTGAAACAGTTTCGGAACACTGAATTCAGTATTTCTGCCTTTCTTCGGTCGTCCTCTGTTTCGGTGCCATCGTGGTCAACGAGTGACTGAATAGGGGATTTAGATCCGCTTACCGATTTTACATATGACCAAAACTTTTTAGGGTTCTTGTTTAGATTGTTTGCCAATGTTTTATGTTCGAATTCGTTGAATGCTTCTCTCATTGCTCTCTTTACGCTCTTTTTCGCTTCGTTCAGCTTTTCCTTATCAGCTATGATTCGACTACTCTTAAACCTATGATGAAGCTTTCCGACGACGGCGCTTTCGGCGTTTCGGTGATCGCTGTTTCCGTACATGGCCTTCATTGTCAGAAGACGGCACTGACTCACGCTCCGCCGGGACAAACGCTTCGGTCGATACAATAAGGTAATCACTTGCCATCTTGCTGGCGTCAATGTCTGTCGCATTCGGTAGCTCCAGAGTCGTAGTACTATTTTCCACCACTGGCCAGGTCGGCGGATCATCCAGGTTTTTGTCCGTGGAAAGTGATTCTCGTACCGCTGAAGCGGCCGGCCGTGTCTGTTGTGTGGAGAACGTCGTGAGCGCCGCCGCGTAAGTCACGGGTAGAATAGTCTTCGTCTCTGGTGGAGCAACGTCCTTCGGTGGGAGTTGTGTGATCCGACGCTGGAGGCACTCTGAACGAAGGTGACCTTCCTTGCCACATCCGGAACACGTCTTCGGCTGGCCGTCATAAATAACTATGGCCCGGCATCCTCCTATCTGTAGATAGGATGGCACCTGTCGTTGGAGATCTACGCGCACTTGGCGTACTCCATTGAGTACTGGATACGTCTTAAACTGGGTCCATTTTTCAGCCACGTGTTCGTGTACCGTGCCGTATGGGCGGAGCGCCGCTACAACTTCTGCCGCCGGGAGTTCAAATGGAAGTTCGAATATGCGTATAGTCCGCAGTCCCATTGCGGCATGGCCGACCTCGACGTTGCCAACATTTCCATCTGCGTGGCCGAAGCGGAGTTCTTGTTTCATCTCACGAAGCACCTTGTCGCATGTAATTTCGTTTATGAGCTTTACATAGACGGTGCTACTGACGATCGAAAAGTGAATGCCGACAATGTCGGCAGCCGGGATCTTGGGTTCCTCTTTTAAAAAGCGTTCGACTTCGAGCGCCTTTTGTTGGGTAAAGTCGTTCCGAAATGTGAATTTCAAGGTTAATCTTCTGTATTGCTTTGTCATGGTCTTGTAGCGCTACGGCGTCACGTTAGTGTCGGCCGAAGAAAGTAAACAGGGCGTGCGGGCCCTCGCTGAAGGCGGAGAGCACACACTGCACGTCTGATTCGCTCGGCTGCGAGAGCCGCACTGTAGTACAGAAGGTAAACACGTATACAACTGTCTCCCAGGTCATATCAAAAGTCTTACAGGTATTGCGGCTCCTAAAGAGAGCTAGCCGGCTTCCCAGTAGTTGCAGGAGCATCGGTCTGAATGACTGGCCGATCTGGCCCAGTAACATTAACCAATATGACATTCCTCTAGAATGAGATTTTCACTCTGCAGCGGAGTGTGCGCTGATATGAAACTTCCTGACAGATTAAAACTGTGTGCCGGATCGAGACTCGAACTCGGGACCTTTGACTTTCGCGGGCAAGTGCTCTACCAACTGAGCTAACCAAGCACGACTCACGACCCGTTCTCACAGCTTAAATTCTGCCAGTACCTCATCTCCTATCTTCCAAACTTCACAGAAGCTCCTATGCGAACCTTGCAGAACTAGCACTCCTGGAAGAAAGGACATTGCGGAGACATGGCTTAGCCACAGTCTAGGGGATGTTTCCAAAATGAGATTTTCACTCTGCAGCGGAGTGTGCACTGATACGAAACTTCCTGACAGAGTGAAACTGTGTGCCGGACCGAGACTCGAACTCGGGACCTAGGTTCGCAGAAGAGCTTCTGTGAAGTTTGGAAGGTAGGAGACGAGGTACTGGCAGAATTGAACGTGTGAGGACGGGTCGTGAGTCGTGCTTGGGTAGCTCAGTTGATAGAGCACTTGCCCGCGAAAGGCAAAGGTCCCGAGTACGAGTCTCGGTCCGGCACACAGTTTTAATCTGTCAGGAAGTTTCATGACCTTCCTCTATTCGTTTTGCGAACGGCAAAAACCAAGGGGAAACTACAGCAGCTATTATATAGTTCCTCAACACTTAACAGCATAATAAAGGAAACACTAAAAAAACATGTTTTAAATTATATAATAACTAAATTATCTCTGTAATAGAATAATATTTAATAATGTTAAATCATTTCATGGCACTGTACTTTAATAAAATATGCATCTTTCCCTTCCTTCCGCATCCCAGTGACTTCTCTCCGCGAGATCTGCGGAATACGACTAATTTATTGAAATTATTGTGACGAGTGGAATGCATCCCGCTCTTGGACAGCTTATCGACACAGACAGTCACGGTACATAGGGACTCAAGAACGCGACGACGTTCACTATTGGCCGTTAAAACTGCAGCGCAATGAAAACTGAAAGCATCATTCTCGAGCGGCGCGTTCTCAGACGCCTTGCCACGGTGCACGCGGCTCCACCCTTCGGAGGTTCGAGTCCTCCCTCGGGCATGTGTGTGTGTGTGTGTGTGTGTGTTCGTGTGTGTGTGTGTGTGTGTGTGTGTTTTGTCCTTAGCGTAAGTTAGTTCAAGTTAGATTAAGTAGTGTGTAAGCCTAGGGACCTATGACCTCAGCAATTTAGTCCCATGGGAACTTACCACAAAATACCAAGTTTCCAACATTCTCGAAACCATCTCAGTGCTAAGTCGCTCCCATGCGGATTCAAGAAGTAGCACTCCACAATCGATAGCCAGACCCTGCTAGTAACAGCAGTTCGCAAGCTTTCTTACGTAAGCGACTCTTTGTCGATGTATTCTTCGACTTGTAAAAGGCTTACGATATTACCGTACCTGCAGGAATAATATTTTGTTGCAGCTCTACAAGTGCTGTTTCTTTCGACGACTCCCCACTTCCATAGAGTCGTTCCTGTCTCAAGCTTTACTCGTAGATACAGGGTCGGGAATGTCCCGTCAGACCGTCGTATGTAGAAAGATCGGGAATGTCCCGTCAGGCCGTTATATGTAGAAGGGCATCCCTCAAGGCCAAGGGATGTTTTAAGTGTAATGGCGTTTGACAACAGGATATCAGTATTTTCGTAGTAGGGGCGTTCCTTGCTCGTGGATAACCTCTCCAGCCTCTGTGCGTCCTGTAAGCTTGTAAAAGATACCCGGCGGCTACATTTGACGATCAGGTGTTTGAAGGAATGGGCAGACATCACGAGTTCATATTCTCTTTGGAGGAAACAGTGTTGATTTTAACGCTCCCGCTCCGTTTTCTTTTAAACTAGGGAATACCGCTCTCACTTTTAACGAAAAGGTGAAGTACCTGGGTTTCGCTTTTGACGTCGATGCTACATGTTCTAATTGGGTGTGTTTTGTGTGACGACCTGAGGGCTGACATGGATCTCTCTCAGAACCTGTCCTCCATTTCAACTGATAATAAGGCGAGAGTGATTCGTGTTTTAACGTTTTTTGCGACGTGAGGACTTCGTCCCGAAATGTTAGGCGTGCGATATTAGGCTATCACAATGACTTGCTCACCCATTATTTCTAGCATCCAGTCATGATAATCTGGCTTCGTTTTAAATGCGTTTATACAAGTAGCGATATTTTATATTTGACTAGTTTAGCGACCGCTGCACATATTTTTTAGTTTTTCTGTATTCTAATTTTTTTGTTGTTCACAAATTGCAGCATCTTCTAAACTTTCACGCTAAGTAAGACCATAGAAGCATGGTCTTTTCCGGCCAAAAAACAACTCTGGTAGCTGGAATCCTGCCTTTTGAGTTCTTGTGGTGATATTTCCATAAAAACTGTCATCTCCTAACACATATTTCTTTAAAAGTCAAATACCAGTTTTCATAGGTTCAGCTTTTAAATATGTTTAATGTAACAAAATATTTTCATGAAAATTCTCATCCCCTATTTCATACCCTTAGGGGTTGAATTTCCACATACCACTGAAACACGTACTTTTATTATTTCTAACCGAGAACGCAAGTACAAATTCTATAATAAATATTTTTCTAAACATTTTCATTCCCTGTTTCACCCCCTTGAAGGTTGACTTGACAAAATCATTGAAACACTTATTTTTTTATTTCTAGCACAGAAATCAAATACCTGTTTTAATAGTTGTACCTTTAGAAATGTTTTAGTAGTACTTTAATAATTAATTAGATTCAAAAAAATTTAACTCACTATTTTCCCCCTTAGATGTTGAATATCCAAAAATTTTATTTCTGACCGAGAAAACAAATACCAGTTGTCGCAGTTCTAGCTTCAAAGTTGCTTTAGTAGCTATTCATCCTTTACTTCAAACCCACACGGATGAAATTCCGAACAATCCTCCATTAAACGATGCCTACAGTGTAAGATCAACATCCCCTCCAAATTTCAAATTTCTCCCATCAGCGGTTTCCTTTGGGTGATGATGAGTCAGTGAATCAGTCAGCCACTATCTCAACCCCTTAGGGGTTGAATTTCCAAAAACAGTGAAGCACCCATTTTTTATCTGTAACAGAAGTCAAACACCAATTTTCATAGAAGTAGCTTTAAAAATTACTTATTTTCGAAAAAAGTATCCACCCACTAGTTCACTCCCATAAGGGTTAAATCCCTAAAAATGCTGAAACACGTATTTCTTTATTTTTGACCGAGAAACCAAATGAAAATTTGGTCTTTTTAGCCTCAAAATTAACTTAGTAGTGAATTGTTGTCAAAAATCATTTCAGCCCCTATTTCACCCCATTAGGGCTGGGATTTCGAAAAGTCCCTTCTTAAACGACACCTACAGTATAAGATCAACCCCTTCACCGAATTTCAAATTTGTATCCTTAGCTGTTTGGGCTGGGTGATGGTGAGTCAGTGAGAATATTTTCTTTCGTAATAGAGATTTTATCTAGTTACTCTGTTGTGTTGTATCTTTCTTTTATGGATGCTGTTGTATGAATATCATCTCAGTGTTGCATTTTAAAGGCTTGGCGGTCTATACAGCTTGCTTTTGAAATTTATTTTTTAATATCTTTTCGCCACCCTCTTCCCTATTTATTTCATGCAAAGGCGCAGATGACCGCGCCGTTTAGCGCCCTAGAACACTAGTACACTAAGTCACATTTCTGACTTCGGTGTTGCACCCTAGAATAATATTGTGGACGGATATTAAAAACTGTTAAAGGTCTTCCCCGCCAACGCCGGAAACAGAGCAAAATTAGTCAACGACCATGCAGCATGCCTCCGAAACAGAAATGCTGATGGAGTAGCAGCGAACACGGATTCTGTCGCATTAACTCAGCTCGTCCTGTTTCCCTACAGGAAGCAGAAGGTCTTAGATATAGCGCTCTCCGAATTCCGTACAGGTCAGACTTAAATTGGTCAGATCACATAGTCTAAGCTGCATGGATGGCGGGGGCATAGACATAGGTGCAGTTACAAGTTGTAGAGGGGCTGTCTAAAAAACAGTGCTAGATTTTCTGTCGTATGGGATCCTTAGCAGATAGGTTCGAAAAAAGGTGACTATTTAGAGATATGAGAGTGCCACGAATATGATTCACCAGTGGATGTAATCGTTAAAAGATGTCTCTACAGGATCCAACGCAAGTAAGTGGTTGAATGGATAGACGTAATTCAAAATCGCTGACAGCTTTTTTACCAGAAAGCGTAACATTATCAGCAGCCCTTGTGTGTATCTGTAGACTCAAGACTGTAACGTGATCGCGACGATCGTGTTTTTAATAGCACGGTCCTTACGGGAAATGTATGTTGTGGGCTGTAGAGTCCCTCTGTGGTCAGTTTCAGATGTCATTTTTCAATAGTCTTCCTTAGAAAGAACACCATGTTCCCTCCACGGATGTGGTGGGTGTAATCCGACTACAGAAAAAAAAAAATTACTCGCCATGCAAAGTGACTCTCATGATCAATTTAATTTCGAAATACCGAGAACATTCTGTGGTGATCGGTAGTTTTCGCATCAAAATAGCGGAAGTTTTTTTCCCTGATTTTACGCAGGGTAGGTATCTCTCTGCTGATCATTTGCGATCGGTGGACGTCAAAAATAATGAGATCCGATCGCAGTCGAACGTAATAGACTATACCGATTTTGCTCATAAAACTAAATGAAAATGGACTTTGTCTATTTTCATGGAAAGGACATTTATTATAATCGCGAATGTTTTTTTTATATAGTTGTTTTATTGTAGGAGCCGAGTTGGTGTTAAATAGTCCAGCACAGAACGGCGACGACTTCCCTACGAGACAGTGGCTCTCCCCCGGTCCCAGCTGGAGCGTCCTATGTGACGCTAAACAAAAGTGTTTTGCATCCCAGAACGAGAGGCCTATTGGAGGCGTTGAGGACATGTCAAGTCTGTGTCTGTGACAGCTCGTCGCCGCAGGTGCGCTCCCTAACGATTAGGGGTGGATGTGTCACTATACCTTGGATGACCAAGATGCATTCAGAACAGCCGTTCTTTTAGCTCTTACTCTTTCGTTAACTATACCTGCTTTTGTGTTGGCGAAGGATCATCGTCTCAAGGTGGACATCGGCCAGCACGTGTCGCAAGGTTGCTGGCTCCCTTTCTCTGTCCATCCACCCTGTAGGTGGTTGAAGGTTGGGAGGGGAGAGGGCCTCGATTTTCGGCAGTGATTGTACGCCGAAGAGCATGCACGTTCCACCGCCTCCTCTGAAGTATTTTACGACGATGATTTACCCCAGTACATACACTGCATTATGATCCATTCAATACGAGTGCTGGTTTTTTCACGACAATTTCGAAGTGTAATTAGAACTGTGGCGCATTTTACCCCTCAACTGTGATAGCGTATATTGGCATCGGTTAGCTGGACTGTAGAGTGATTTTTAGTTGGCGTCTGTAGCGAACTCTGACGTCAAACAACAATAGATACTGTATGCTTGCAGGTAATACACTCTTTAAACTCTTCTCTATCCAACACCGGCATCTGCTCAGTTGAATGCATTTCCCACCAAAAAGAATAAAGATAGTACCTTATACCCCAGGCTTTTACCCACCAGCTTGTAGGTGTAGGGTAGAGTTTGAGTGTTTCTGTCGCTGGTTTCGAGTGGTATTTCGAATTTTTTCCCAGCACGATAACACCAGTTGTATGGTATCGTCAGTTTTTGCAACATATTGTGCTTTTTTGCCGTCTTTGTGTAGCACTATGTATATAGTTGTGTAATTAGGCCCAATCTTTGTGAGTAATTACGTAAGTAGGATCGATATTTGCGTCAGTTTCGAGTAGTACTGCGAAATTTTTTCCCAGCAGGATAACACGTTGTACGATATCGTCAGTTCTTCCGCTGTATTACGATTTTATGCCGTCCTTGTGCAGTGCTATGCATATAGTCGTGTAATTAGGTCCGATCTTTGTCTTTAATTACGTAATTAGGATCGATATTTGCGTCAGTTTCCCGACCAAACTAAATGAAATACACTAACCTAACCTTCCTCTCCCACATCTGGATAATGTTAGGGGGTGCACTTGAGCCTTCCATCCAGTAGAATCAGGGTTCGAGTCCCGGAAAGGGGACCGCCATTTTTAATGTTTCGTCAATTCCAAGCGCCTCTGGTGGTTTAATTGCGTTAATGGGGTGAACCTGGGCTTTCTGCCCAGGAGGACCAGGGTTAGAGCCCGGAAAGGGAACTGTCACTTTTAATTTCCCACCAATTCCCGGGTGGGGGTGGGGGAGTGGGGTTGGGGGTGGGGGTGGTTCATCAGCACAGCCCTGGGACAAAGAAATTCCCGCCAAAAATTCGGTATTCCCGCCAATAGGGTGGGTTGGTGGGAGGAGTAGTGGTTGGGGTGGGGCAGGAAGGAGGGGGGGGGGTGAGGAGGCTGGGGCACAAGTGCACCTGAGAAAAACACGTGACATCATCCGGGGCGGGGGTGGGGGACGGGCGTGGGCGGGAGTGTGGGGAATTAATTGATCAATTTAATTAATTTGCATATCAATTTGATATCAAAATTCCGCTTGTGCCGCCAGCTGCTTACTACTATAATTGCTCTGGATACTTGGCGCGAAGAAGCACACATTACGATCACTGGGGCAGTGAACACTCACAATTCGCTCATTTGGGGATCGTCACCGCTGACGAGCCTTCATGAAGTTCCCCTGCGTAGCGAACGCGGCACTTCGTGGGGCAGCTTCACGGCACAGTTCATTATTGATCTATTTTTCTTTCAGGTCCTCGGATCCCAAGGACCAAGTACCATGGAAGTCATTCCCTCATGTCTTAGCAGATGTCCCATCATCCTGTCCCTTCTCCTTATCAGTGTTTTCCACATATTCCTTTCCTCTCCGATACTGCGTAGAACCTCCCCATTCCTTACCTTATCAGTCCACCTAATTTTCAACATTCGTCTATAGCACCACATCTCAAATGCTTCGATTCTCTTCTGTTCCGGTTTTCTCACAGTCCATGTTTCACTACCATACAATGCTGTACTCCAGACGTACATCCTCATAAATTTCTTCCTCAAATTAAGGCCGGTATTTGATATTAGTAGACTTCTCTTGGCCAGAAATGCCTTTTTCGCCATAGCGAGTCTGCTTTTGATGTCCTCCTTGCTCCTCCCGTCATTGGTTATTTTACTGCCTAGGTAGCAGAATTCCTTAACTTCATTGACTTCGTGACCATCAATCCAGATGTTAAGTTTCTCGCTGTTCTCATTTCTACTACTTCTCATTACCATCGTCTTTCTCCGATTTACTATCAAACCATACTGTGTACTCATTAGACTGTTCATTCTGTTCAGCAGATCATTTAATTCTTCTTCACTTTCACTCAGGATAGCAATGTCATTAGCGAATCGTATCATTGATATCCTTTCACCTTGTATTTTAATTCCACTCCTGAACCTTTCTTTTATTTCCATCATTGCTTCCCCGATGTACAGATTGAAGAGTAGGGGCGAAAGGCTACAGCCTTGTCTTACACCCTTCTTAATACGAGCACTTCGTTCTTGATCGTCCACTCTTATTATTCCCTCTTGGTTGTTGTACATGTTGTATATGACCCGTCTCTCCCTATAGCTTAATAGCTTACCCCTGCTTTTTTCAGAATCTCGAACAGCTTGCACCATTTTATATTGTCGAACGCTTTTTCCAGGTCGACAAATCCTATGAAAGTGTCTTGATTTTTCTTTAGCCTTGCTTCCATTATTAGCCGTAACGTCAGAATTGCCTCTCTCGTCCCTTTACTTTTCCTAAAGCCAAACTGATCGTCACCTAGCGCATTCTCAATTTTCTTTTCCATTCTTCTGTATATTATTCTTGTACGCAGCTTCGATGCATGAGCTGTTAAGCTGATTATGCGATAATTCTCGCACTTGTCAGCTCTTGCCGTCTTCGGAATTGTGTGGATGATGCTTTTCCGAAAGTCAGATGGTATATCGCCAGACTCATATATTCTACACACCAACGTGAATATTCGTTTTGTAGCCACTTCCCCCAATGATTTCAGAAATTCTGATGGAATGTTATCTATCGCTTCTGCCTTATTTCACCGTAAGTCCTCCAAAGCTCTTTTGAATTCCGATTCTAATACTGCATCCCCTATCTCTTCTAAATCGACTCCTGTTTCTTCTTCTATCACATCAGACAAATCTTCACCCTCATAGAGGCTTTCAATGTATTCCTTCCACCTATCTGCTCTCTCCTCTGCATTCCCGTTGCACTCTTAATGTTACCACCGTTGCTTTTAATGTCACCAAAGGTTGTTTTGACTTTCCTGTATGCTGAGTCTGTCCTTCCGACAATCATATCTTTTTCGATGTCTTCACATTTTTCCTGCAGTCATTTCGTCTTAGCTTCCCTGCACTTCCTATTTATTTCATTCCTCAGCGACTTGTATTTCTGTATTCCTGATTTTCCCGGAACATGTTTGTACCCCCTCCTTTCATCAATCAACTGAAGTATTTCTTCTGTTACCCATGGTTTCTTCGGAGCTACCTTCTTTGTACCTATGTTTTCCTTCCCAACTTCTGTGATGGCCCTTTTTAGAGATGTCCATTCCTCTTCAACTGTTCTGCCTACTGCGCTATTCCTGATTGCAGTATCTATAGCGTTAGAGAACTTCAAACGTATCTCGTCATTCCTTAGTACTTCCGTATCCCACTTCTTTGCGTATTGATTCTTCCTGACTAATGTCTTTAACTTCAGCCTACTCTTCATCACTACTATATTGTGATCTGAGTCTATATCTGCTCCTGGGTACGCCTTACAATCCAGTATCTGATTTCGGAATCTCTGTCTGACCCTGACGTAATCTAATTGAAATCTTCCCGTATCTCCCGGCCTTTTCCAAGTATACCTCCTCCTCTCGTGATTCTTGAACAGGGTATTCGCTATTACTAGCTGAAACTTGTTACAGAACTCAATTAGTCTTTCTCCTTTTTCATTCCTTGTCCCAAGCCCATATTCTCCTGTAACCTTTTCTTCTACTCCTTCCCCTAGAACTGCATTCCAGTCGCCAATGACTATTAGATTTTCGTTCCCCTTTACATACTGCATTACCCTTTCAATATCCCCATACACTTTCTCTCTCTGTTCATCTTCAGCTTGCGACATCGGCATGTATACTTGAACTATCGTTGTCGGTGTTTGTCTGCTGTCGATTCTGATTAGAACAACCCGGTCACTGAACTGTTCCCAGTAACACACCCTCTGCCCTATCTTCAAATTCATTACGAATCCTACACCTGTTATACCATTTTCTGCTGTTGTTGATATTACCCGATACTCATCTGACCAGAAATCCTTGTCTTCCTTCCACTTCACTTCACTGACCCCTACTATATCTAGATTGAGCCTTTGCATTTCCCTTTTCAGATTTTCTAGTTTCCCTACCACGTTCAAGCTTCTGACATTCCACGCCCCGACTCGTAGAACGTTATCCTTTGGTAGATTATTCAATCTTTTTCTCATGGTAACCTCCCTCTTGGCAGTCCCCTCCCGGAGATCCGAATGGCGGACTGTTCCGGAATCTTTTGCCAATGGAGAGATCATCATGACACTTCTTCAATGACAGGCCACATGTCCTGTGGATACACGTTACGTGTCTTTAATGCAGTGGTTTCCATTGCATTCTGCATCCTCATGTCGTTGATCATTGCTGATTCTTCCGCCTTTAGGGGCAATTTCCCACCCCTATGACAAGAGAGTGCCCTGAACCTCTATCCGCTCCTCCGCCCTCTTTGACAAGGCCGTTGGCAGAATGAGGCTGACTTCTTATGCCGGAAGTCTTCGGCCGCCAATGCTGATTATTTATCAAAATTTAGGCAGTGGCGGGGATCGAACCCGGGACCGAAGACGTTTTGATTATGAATCAAAGACGCTACCCCTAGACCACAGGTCATCCAAGAACTTAGAACTACTTAAACCTAACTAACCTAAGGACATCACACACATCCATGCCCGAGGCAGGATTAGAACCTGCGACCGTAGCGCTTGCGCGGTTCCAGACTGAAGCGCCTAGGACCGCTCGGCCACACCGGCCGGACCGCCAGCAAGTGATCGCTGCCCTGCGGGAGGGAGGTGCATCGAACTGAACTCTTTCGATGCTTGAGGAAGCTCCAGCTCACATTGCTCGTGAGGTCAGTCGGTTACTCCATAACATTTGGAGCAAACCCAATCATTGGCCAGTCGTTCCAAACTGTGTGACCACCAAGATCACCAGATTTTAACTCGTGTGAATTCTGTCTGTGAGTTTACCTGAAGTACAGGATTTGTCGAGGGCCACTAAAACACGTTGGAGGTTGAGGATCAGCACAGCGAGAGAGGTAGCCAACATGCAACCTGAGATATTTCGGGAGGGTATAGAGGAGTCTCTAGTGCGGTTCGAAGCTGTCGTGGATGCAAATGGTGTTCCCAATGAGCAACGTTTGTAATACGTATCATAATCATGGCAGGCAATTAACAAATTTTATCCTTTCATGTGGAAATTACGAGTAAAATGCCTTTTTTTTTCAATGTTTGATTCGTTGTTTCTCTCCCATTTGCTCTTAAAAATGTTTCCACAGAGTCTCATTGTCCTGCGATCACTCGCTTTTCATGGGGGTGGGGGGAGGGGGGGATGGCTTGTCAAGTTTAATTATAAATATCCTGAAAACTGGGACAAGTTACACCAATATTAAGGTAACTTAAATTCTTAAGTACCTAACGAATAATTTTGCTTTATTGCCGTCTCTCCTTATCGACTCGAAACGTATAAACTGCTAGAAAAAATTTAGCGCCACCTGAACGTCAGCGAAAGTGCATGATTTTTAATTCGAGGGGAGAAGGGAACGAAGCAGTAAAAAGAATCGTTGTCTTTCCGAATATGCACGTCTGAGAGACCAAACCCTGTTAGCGGTCAACACAGAACCCCGAGTTGATCCAGCCATTGTTTGCGTCTTCCTTACCACGTTGTGCGCAGAGTGGCCTGGACGCCACCGCTCAAGCCTATCCCACTCGCCGACGGGGCATCCAGAATCTGAGCAGGGTTCTGGCGATGACGCGCTGCAAGTGTCATCTGGTCACAGGCCTGCTCATTCGGGGTCGTGACATCATTCTTGCCTCTCGGAAGAAGGTGTTCATGATCCGAGTGTGGTGTGCTCGTATTTAAGACGAGCCCACCATCGAAATGTTGACTGTAGTGCTAGACAGTACGTCTACCGCACTTCACGGCCCTCAAATTACCGTCGATATTGATGGAAGGCGTTCGATATCCATACGTGGTAACGACCCTAAACGTGACTGACCCCACAGCTTGCTGAATCCATTGGGTCTGCAAGCCAGCTGCCTGGTCGCCTCCACATACCTGCACCAAGTCATCGAAAGTATCTGGACACCTGGCTGGAAAGTTAATGGCCCCCTCCGTCGGTAATGCTGGAATTCAATATGGTGTAGGCCCACCCTTAGCCTTGATGCCAAATTCTACTCTCGCAGGCATACGTCCAGTCAGGTGCTGTAAGGTTTCTTGGGGAATGGCAGCCCCTTCTTCACGGAGTGCTGCACTGAGGAGAGCTATCGATGTCGATCGGAGAGGCCTGGCTCGAAGTCGGCGTTCCAAAACATCCCAAAGGTGTTCTATAGGTCTCTGGTGCAGGCCAGTCCATTACAGGGATGTTATTGTCGGGTAACCACTTCGCCACAGGCCGTGGATTATGAACAGGTACCCGATCGTGTTGACAGATGGAATCGCCATCCCCGAATTGCTCTTCAACAGTGGGAAGCAAGAAGATGCTTAAAACATCAATGTGGGCCTGTGCTGTGATAGTAACACGCAAAACATCAAGTGGTGCAAACCCCCTCCATGAAAAACATGACCACATCATAACATCACCGACTCCGAATTTTACTGTTGGCACTACACACGCTGGCAGAGGACGTTCACCTGCATTCGCCATACCCTCACCCTGCCATCGGTTCGCCACTTTGTGTGCCGTGATTTGTCACTCCACACAACGTTTTTCCACTGTTCAATCGTCCAATGTTTACGCTCCTTACACCAAGCAAGGCGTCGTTGGCGTGATGTGTGGATTATGAGCAGACGCTCGACCATGAAATCAAAGTTTTCTCACCTTTCGCCTTCTGTCATAGTACTTGCAGTGGATCCTGATGCAGTTTGGAATTCCTGTGTGATGGTCTGGATAGATATTTGCCTATTACACTTTACGACCCTCTTCAACTGTCGGCGGTCTCTGTCAGGCCACAGACGAGGTCTGCCTGTACGCTTTTGTGCTGTACGTGTCCATTCACGTTTCCACTTCACTATCACATCGGAAACAGTGGATCTAGGGCTGTTTAGCAGTGTGGATATGTCGCGTACAGACGTATGACACCTGACCACGTTCGAAGTCCGTGAGTTCCACAGAGCGCCCCATTCTGCTCTCTCACGATGTCTAATGACCACTGAGATCGCTGATCTGGAGTACGTGGCAGTAGGTGGCAGCACAATACAATGTTTTGGGGGTGTCCGGATACTTTTGATCACATAGTGTGTATGATGACCAACAGCCGTTAGACAAAGCCTACACTCGCCGGTGAAGAGAACCCGGTCTTCCGGCGTCAGGCTGCATTTCAGTTGTTTCCCTATCCGCTATTTTCAATCACTGCGGTGCTGGTAGGTTCGAGCTGTTATTCGTAATCGCCGTTGTAATTACTTTGTGATAATTTTTCTCTTAAAATTGACACTCTCGATGCCGTTCTTACTGTTAATGAAACTCTCGACACCACTTTTTGTTGATATTCGCGTATTTGGGATGCTGATTATTATTGTATTTATTCTTCATTTCTATTCCTTTATCCTACTTAATAAATATGTGATTATTCTATTTGCTTTTATTTGAAAAATTGTGTATATTCTAAGAAACTAGTCACGCAGGTATTTTTTAGCATCGACTTAAAATGAAAGCAATAAAAAACAATTATTAAATATCAATACAAAATACATTTTGCAGTAATACACGAATTTCTATTTTTCAAATGTACAAAATTAATGTCACAGAACCTATCAATGCAGCTTCTTTGAACATCTTTGAGAGTCCTTAGTTGTAAGATTATTCCTTGTGAGACGGTCTGTGTTTTGTCGCAGAGTCCTGAAAGTTTTGTGCTAAGTGCTGGTATTGTAATGAAGTAGTAACGAACAGTTTTGTTAATAATGTAATTTTATCATGATTTTGGTAAGATGTACAGGGACGTCAGAGACAGTCTCTAAAGCTTGTAAGGGGGTTGCAGGGTAGGCTGTGCTGAGAAAAAGTGTAAAGAAAAAATTCAATAAGTTACGCCTTTTCCAAGTTAATTAGCATTGAGGTTAGTATGGTGTCACCGCCAGACACCACACTTGCTAGGTGGTAGCTTTTAAATCGGCCGCGGTCCGTTAGTATACGTCGGACCCGCGTGTCGCCACTATCAGTGATTGCAGACTGAGCGCCGCCACACGGCCGGTCTAGAGAGACTTCCTAGCACTCGCCCCAGTTGTGCAGCCGACTTTGCTAGCGATGGTTCACTGCCTACTTACGTTCTCATTTGCCGAGACGATAGTTTAGCATAGCCTTCAGCTACATCATTTGCTACTACCTAGCAAGGCGCCATATTCAGTTACTATTGATACTGTGAATCATGTACCGTCAAGAGCGACGTTCATCATTAATGGATTAAAGTTAAGTATTCCACCAACTACGTCCGTTTTTCTAAATTCTAATTTCCTTGTCATGTTCCAGACCTCATGCCAGCCTGCGTAAGCTAAAACGCGTGCATTTCAGCCTACTTTAGTAAAACGGTGTTGGCTCTCTTGCCAACCACAACATTGGCGACGATTTACTTGTGTAATGGCTTCACCACAATCTCCAGATGTACAGTCCGAATTTTATCGCTTACAGAATCAGCAGACACAGGCCTTACTGGATACCCTTGGACAGCTCGTCCAGGGTCAACGTGCGATGCAAATCGATGCGGCAGCAGCCGCTCCACCGCTCACGCAGCCACAACACGCAGTTGCACCACCTTTTCGTCCTTTTGATGTGGCACTGGAAAGCTGGACGGAGTGGTCACGCCAATTTGGATTCCATCTCGCCGCCTACAGAATTCACGGTAACGAGCGGCAGCCATTTTTGTTGTACAAACGTACCGTGTGATAGTCAAATTATTTCCCCGGTGCGAAGTAGCAACACTGTCCTACGAAGAAATTTTGTCTGATTTAGATGCATATTTCAAAGAATCAGTCAATGTAGTTGCGAAACGGTATCCCTCCTTTCGTACAAAATGTACGGCAGGTCAGACTAATCAGGACTGGGTTGCAACCTTGCAAGGCCTTACTAGGGATTATGCTTTTGAGTGTCAATGTGGACTCCCTTATTCAGATACTATGGTACGTGATGCAATTGCACAGAACGTTTCTGATGTTCGTATAAGGGAACAGATTTTGAAACTAGTCAATCCTTCCCTTCAACAAGCGATGGACATATTGGATCGGCAGGACACACTTGACTTTGCTCAGGAATCATTTGAAACTTCACCAGCCGTCTGTCAGGTTAACCGGCCCGCTGGCCGAGCTGCACGGAGCAGTAAACAGCCCTCGCGCCCAGCCGCGCCGCTGCCGCCAAGCTCTCCGCCACGTGTGCCGCGCCGGCAAGCAAATGCAGTGCTCAAATCATGCCCGCAGTGCGCTACTAGACATTTGCGTGAGAATTGCCTGTCACGCCAAGCTATTTGCTTTTATTGTAATAAAACAGGACATGTTCAGAGTGTTTGCCAGAAAAAGCTCAGATCGGAAGCTCAAACCCATTCCAGGCCCTTTGCTTCGCGCCAGAATCGGAATCGAACCAAGGATACTCAGGCTCGCGAAACTTAGCCCATGGAAATTCATGTAGTTCATTCCACTCCGCCCAGTGCCACTCTCTCTAACAGTGACTGTGTTTGTCCCACAAATAGTGTGCGTCGACATCGCCGGAAATCCCGTCAAGTCACAAGTGATTTTGTACCAGTGTCAGTTCACGTTGCACGAGACAGTCGCTCCTGTCATCAGCAGGATAATAAACTTTTTGTCGACTTGGACAATAACGGCAAAGTGATACCATTCCAGATCAATACCGGAGCTGCAGTTTCACTGCTCAATCAAGACACGTACAAACAGCTGGGTACACCTCCGTTGCATGCCGCAAATGTTAAGTTAACTAGTTATTCAGGTCAAGATATCCCTGTGTTAGGACAATGCAGCCTTCTTGCAACATACAAAGGACAAACAAAACTTGTGTCCTTTTACGTCCTTCATTCTTCTTCTGCAGTGAATGTGTTTGGTTTAGATTTATTTCAGTTGTGTAACTTGTCTATAGTAAATCAGGTCCTATCAGTAAACCAGTCTGTGCCTTCAGACAGTGTTTCTCGTCTATGTGCAGAATTTGCAGACATTTTTGCACCGGGCCTTGGTTGCGCTAAGAACTATAAAGCACATTTGGAACTGAAAGTAAACGCGCAACCGAAATTTTTCAGAGCGCGCAATGTTCCCCACGCATTGTGTGATGAGGTCGCCAAAACATTACACGATTTGGAATCACAAGGTGTAATTGAACGTGTGCAGGCTTCTCTCTGGACATCATCCTTAGTAATTTTGCCAAAACCTTCCGGAAAATTGAGACTTTGTGTGCACTTCAAGCCAACAGTGAATCCACAACTAGTGATTGCAACTTTTCCTTTACCCCGCCCGGAAGATCTTTTTGACAAACTGTGCCCGGGTAAATATTTTTCGAAGTTGGGCCTAGCAGATGCGTACTTGTAAATACCAGTGGACGAAGAATCCCAGCGCGTTTTGGTGGTTAACACGCATCTTGGGTTGTATCAATTCAAA
This sequence comes from Schistocerca nitens, assembly GCF_023898315.1. Taxonomy (NCBI): domain Eukaryota; kingdom Metazoa; phylum Arthropoda; class Insecta; order Orthoptera; family Acrididae; genus Schistocerca; species Schistocerca nitens. The sequence goes on along the minus strand of NC_064618.1, from coordinate 48,533,186 downwards.
CGACTGCCATTCAGGTGTGCATCCACCCCTGCATTGTTTCAGCAATATCTACAAACTGTTTGTGCGTCGGTCCCTACTGCAGCAAATTATCTGGACGATATTGTGATCTCCGGAAAGACGGAAGAAGAACATTTGGCCAATCTCAGAACATTATTTCAGGTCTTGCGACAAAATGGTCTTCGCTTGCGGAAGGACAAATGTGTGTTTTTTGCTCGTGATTTGCCATACCTGGGACATGTACTCAATGCCCAAGGCATACATCCTAGTCCCGAGCACCCCCGTGCCATACGAGACTTGCCTTCGCCGCAGAATTTGAAGCAGCTACAGAGAGTGCTGGGAAAAATCAATTACTATCATAGCTATGTGCGCCACGCCTCTTCCATTTCAGCTCCGCTTCATCGCTTACGCCGTAAAGGTGTTTCGTTCGTCTGGACGACGGAATGCGAACGTGCCTTTCGCCAGTTGAAATCGGCGTTGCTTTCCACTACTTGCCTTACGCCATTCGATCCCCAGAAGCCCCTTTTGTTGATGGTGGATGCATCGGATTTCGGGATCGGTGCTGTGCTTGTGCACAAAGATGGATCGCACTATCACCCTATTGCCTTTGCGTCCAAATTGCTCTCATCTGCGAAAAGAAATTATTCACAGATCGAAAAAGAAGCATTGGCTCTCGTATTTGGTGTTACAAAGTTTCATGATTTCTTGTATGGTCGTCACTTTACCATAATCACAGACCACAAACCTTTGACATCGATTTTTCATCCATCCAAGCCTGTACCTCCACGTACAGCGCAGAAATTCATTTGCTGGTCTATTTTCCTCTCGCAGTACCGCTACGATATCTTGTATCGGTCCACTGCTAAGCACGGAAACGCCGATGCGTTGTCCCGCTTGCCTGTTGCTGAGGATAGGGCATTCGATTCCTCCGAACTTGCTTGCATGTTCATTGATTCGGAAACTGATGACGTGGTCGAATCGTTTCCGATTGATTTTCGTCATGTAGCTACAGCCACAGCTGCTGACCCTGTCCTTGCTACCGTTCTGCATTTTGTTGCTACGCAATGGCCCTTGTCAAAGTCATGGATCGGGGATCCGTTGGTTCGCCGATTTTTTGCTCACCAGGAGAGACTTTTTGTACGACATGGTGTTTTGCTGTTGCGTTCTGATAATGATCAGTCCCGGGTCGTGGTACCGCGTTCGTTACAGTCCTCTGTCTTAAAGCTTCTCCACCAAGGACATTGGGGTATAGTGAGAACGAAACAACTTGCTCGTCAGCACTGTACTTGGTTCGGAATCGATGCCGCGATTACGAATATGTGCTCTTCTTGCATCGTGTGTGCCGAACAACAATCAGCACCACCGCGGAAATTCTTTGCATGGTCTAAAGCCACTTCCCCTTGGCAACGCTTACACATCGATTTTGCTGGTCCATTCTGGAATGCTCGATGGTTGGTAGTGATTCGTTCAGTAATTTTCCTTTTGTTGTCCGGATGTCTTCCACGACATCGTCTGCCCCCATCCAAGTGTTGTCTGCTATCTTTTGCATTGAAGGTCTTCCACAGACAATTGTTTCCGACAATGGGCCACAATTCATGTCCGCAGAATTTCATTCTGCAAGGCCAATGGTATTCAACATCTGACGTCCGCGCCGTTTTTTCCACAGTCAAACGGTGCCGCTGAACGATTGCTCACGACTTTCAAGTCACAGATGTTGAAGTTGAAAGAGTCGCATTCTCGGGAGGACGCGTTATTGCTCTTTTTGTCCTCGTATCGCTCTCACCCCGAGATGGTCGCTCGCCGGCTGAGTTGCTCCATGGTCGCCCTCATCGAACCTTGATGTCTTTGTTACATCCGCCGCACCAGGTTCCTGTGCAGCGGCAGACACCTGCTTTTGCCCCGGGTGACATTGTCTACTACCGCCACTACCGAGGTTCACGGCGTTGGCTCGCAGGGCGCATTCTTCGCTGCCTCGGCCGCGCTATGTATCTGGTTTTGGGGGCCTCTGGTGAGGTGCGCCGCCATCTCACTCAGCTACGCCTCTGTCGTCGCACGGGATCTGCCGCCCGCCGTCTGCTTTCAGCGACTGTGCCGTTCGGTCAGCGCCCTGAGGACCCATCTACTGCCTCGCCTCAGCCCCAGCTGTTACTGACGCTGCCTTCCATTTTGCCCCATGGCGACGCGCCGCCGCCGCCGCCGCCTCTGCCTGTTCTCCCACCGGCGACGCCCGCAGTGGACGTGTCGCTGCAACCGCCGGGCGCCTCCCTGGATCACGCGCCGCCGATCGCTTCCCGCGACCAGTTGTCCTCCGACATGGAACTCTTGCCCGCTCCGGACCATATGTCGTCCGCCCGTCGGGTGCCCCTGCCCGATGGAGTTCGACCCTTCGGCCCCTCCTGTCTCTCTGCGGACGCATGCACCGCATGTTGGCGTGCACCCTGGGGCAGGTTTTACGGCGTTTCCTAGCTCCCCGCGGTCCGAATGGCAGGGTGCGGATGGCACAGCCTCGCCTGTTGTTAGGCTCCCCACCTCGTCGCATACGTCAACATGGGGTCCTCCCCACGGCGGGCGGAAGCCTTATGCCACAACCGTAGCCGATATGCGGGGGAGGAATGTGGTGTCACCACCAGACATCACACTTGTTAGGTGGTAGCCTTTAAATCGGCCGCGGTCCATTAGTATAAGTCGGACCCGCATGTCGCCACTATCAGTGATAGCAGACCGAGCGCCGCCACACGGCCTGTCTAGAGAGACTTCCTAGCACTCGCCCCAGTTGTGCAGCCGACTTTGCTAGCGATGGTTCACTGCCTACTTACGTTCTCATTTGCCGAGACGATAGTTTAGCATAGCCTTGAGCTACGTCATTTGCTACGACCTAGCAAGGCGCCATATTCAGTTACTATTGATATTGTGAATCGTGTACCGTCAAGAGCAACGTTCATCATTAATGGATTAAAGTTAAGTATTCCACCAGCTACGTCCGTTTTTCTAAATTCTAATTTCCTTGTCATGTTCCAGACCTCACGCCAGCCTGCGTGAGCTAAAACGCGTGCATTTCGGCCTCCTTTAGTAAAACGGTGTTGGCTCTCTTGCCAACGACAACAGTTAGTTAGTCAGACCACTGCGCGCGCAAATTCAAGAGGCCTTCCAGATACAATTGTGGTCAGTATTCCCATAGCGTAGATGATAGTGGACGACACAGCTCAGCCTGTTTCGGGTTCGAGCCTTACTGCCGTCTCGTGTGCCGTTTCTGTATCGCTCTCTTGTTCGGTTTTAGGAAACCAAACGAATAACACGTTTGGCGAAACAGCCTCTGGTGGATAGCTTGAATTTATGCGCGTACCCGCTGATTGGCTAACTTCAGTGCTAATTAACTCGGAAATGGTAGAAGGTATCGAATTTTTACTGCTCAGCACAATCCACCCTGCAACACCCTTACAGGCTTCTCCGGCCGTTTCTGATCACCCTGTATGCGTACTTTCCTGAGCATTCTGGAAATAACAGTGAAGATCATAATAACGGACACCCCTGCAGGATTCATTGTGTCCAGCACTACTTCGGACATTAGTCGAGTCCACGCCACGTCGTGTTGCGGCACTTCTGCGTGCTCGCGGGGGCCCTACACGAGATTAGGCATGTGTTCGAGTGTAGAATGCATCAATTTGGAGAAGATGACTGGCCAGACGAAGAGCGAAAAGTACTAGTGTAAGGTTAGTAGATGAAGTGGCAGCACGACAAAAGTCGTGGAAAGAATACGGATAATTAACACTGTGACAGAGATACTGGTTGCCTGTTTAATAGAAGGGAAGCAGATGGGATTTGGTGTGTGGAATACTACCCCGATGATAATAGGTACATCTTGAATTTTCTCTTGAATAGGGGGTGGTTTTGAGTAAGACACAGGTTACGGGGTAGTTTGTTTCAGATCACGTGGCTGAGACCGACAAGAAGCTGGAGAAAAAGTTAGTGTTACGCAAAGATACAGTCAAGATGCTAGATGTATCCGGTTTGGTACTGCAGTAATGAAATGGTGATACGTATTTATGAAGGGAAATATGATGACACCAGTAAGTAATAACCAATACAGAAAACAGAGCGTGCGAAAATCAGGATGCTTATTCAGCCGCATCCACGCAAACTGACCGAATGTTATATGTGTATTGTACACAAGTACTTATGGGCAGCTTTAGTCTTCTTCAATTTTCATTGTCTGTGCCGTGTGTAAATACAGCAATGCACTAAAGATTCGGCAGGGCTCAAGACAAGATGACTAGTTTTAGTTTTATTGAGAGTGAAAATATTTTTCTGAATTTTTGTATTGGATGTAGGCAAGAGAGAGAGAGAGAGATTTCGTGCATTCGGTGACACTTTGCGCTTCCCAGATCACATTTTCATCCAGGACTATGTCGAGATCTTTCACTGTTTATGATGGGGTAATTGAATATCATCAAGGGGTACAGGAAGAACTACAATGTCTGACAAAAAATATCACTTTTACTTCTTTCATGAATAACTTGGAAACTGCGGCTTCTAGTGAAAACATTTCCCACGAAACAGTAAACTACGCTAAATTTCCTATAAAAAATTGTATTTTCTAGAATTAATACTTCCCGCGTTGCAGATAATGCAAAAACCGCAGATTCTCAAAAATAATGTTTTAATGTTTATTGTTAAGAGGAGTGGGTTAATATACAGGGTGTTTCAAAAATGACCGGTATATTTGAAACGGCAATACAAACTAAACGAGCAGCGATAGAAATACACCGTTTGTTGCAATATGCTTGGGACAACAGTACATTTTCAGGCAGACAAACTTTCGAAATTACAGTAGTTACAATTGTCAACAACAGATAGCGCTGCGGTCTGGGAATCTCTATAGTACGATATTTTCCACATATCCACCATGCGTAGCAATAATATGGCGTAGTCTCTGAATGAAATTACCCGAAGCCTTTGACAACGTGTCTGGCGGAATGGCTTCACATGTAGATGAGATGTACTGCTTCAGCTGTTCAATTGTTTCTGGATTCTGGCGGTACACCTGGTCTTTCAAGTGTCCCCACAGAAAGAAGTCACAGGGGTTCATGTCTGGCGAATAGGGAGGCCAATCCACGCCGCCTCCTGTATGTTTCGGATAGCCCAAAGGAATCACACGATCATCGAAATATTCATTCAGGAAATTAAAGACGTCGGCCGTGCGATGTGGCCGGGCACCATCTTGCTTCAACCACGAGGTGTTCGCAGTGTCGTCTAAGGCAGTTTGTACCGCCTCAAATTCACGAAGAATGTCCAGATAGCGTGATGCAGTAATCGTTTCGGATCTGAAAAATGGGCCAATGATTCCTTTGGAAGAAATGGCGGCCCAGACCAGTACTTTTTGAGGATGCAGGGACGATGGGACTGCAACATGGGGCTTTTTGGTTCCCCATATGCGCCAGTTCTGTTTATTGACGAAGCCGTCCAGGTAAAAATAAGCTTCGTCAGTAAACCAAATGCTGCCCACATGCATATCGCCGTCATCAATCCTGTGCACTATATCGTTAGCGAATGTCTCTCGTGCAGCAATGGTAGCGGCGCTGAGGGGTTGCCGCGTTTGAATTTTGTATGGATAGAGGTGTAAACTCTGGCGCATGAGACGATACGTGGACGTTGGCGTCATTTAGACCGCAGCTGCAACACGGCGAACGGAAACCCGAGGCCGCTGTTGGATCACCTGCTGCACTAGCTGCGCGTTGCCCTCTGTGGTTGCCGTACGCGGTCGCCCTACCTTTCCAGCACGTTCATCCGTCACGTTCCCAGTCCGTTGAAATGTTTCAAACAGATCCTTCACTGTATCGCTTTTCGGTCCTTTGGTTACATTGAACCTCCGTTGAAAACTTCGTCTTGTTGCAACAACACTGTGTTCTAGGCCGTGGAATTCCAACACCAGAAAAATCCTCTGTTCTAAGGAATAAACCATGTTGTCCACAGCACACTTGCACGTTGTGAACAGCACACGCTTACAGCAGAAAGACGACGTACAGAATGGCGCACCCACAGACTGCGTTGTCTTCTATATCTTTCACATCACTTGCAGCGCCATCTGTTGTTGAAAATTGTAACTACTGTAATTTCGAAAGTTTGTCCGCCTGAAAATGTACTGTTGTCCCAAGCATATTGCAACAAACGGTGTATTTCTATCGCTGCTCGTTTAGTTTTTATTGCCGTTTCAAATATACCGGTCATTTTTGAAACACCCTGCATGTACCACATCTGCTTGCAGTAGAGCCATATTACCAGATAAATTGTGTTCTGAGGGCATAAAAAGATGGAAGATTGAGTGACTGGAAGACAAGAGTGTGAGGGAAGGTATGCCGCTGGATTGTGGTCATGCACTTCCGTCCTTCGTAGGTCTGCATACTGAAGAGCTAGCAGACGATTGCCCGCTCTCTGGACCACATTACAACACAAGAAACAGCTACTGGGTGTTCCACAAAGATGTACCGATCACTCCACAGTGCGTCTAATGAATAACTGGCCTCAGCCGCAGTGGTCCACAACCCCACGACGACTACCGCAGTCCGCTTCACCCCTCCGCCGCCCCACACCGAACCCAGGGTTATTGTGTGGTTCGGCCCCCGGTGGACCCCCCAGGGAACGTCTCACACCAAACGAGTGTAACCCCCATGTTTGTGTGGTAGAGTAATGGTGATGTACGCGTACGTGGGGAACTTGTTTGAGCAGCAATCACCGACATAGTGTAACTGAGGCGGAATAGGGGCAACCAGCCCTCATTCGCCGAGGCAGATGGAAAACCGCCTAAAAACCATCCACAGACTGGCCGGTTCACCGGACCTCGACACAAATCCGCGGGGCGCTCCATCCCACCTGGAAAGCCGTGCGTTAGACCGCACGGCCAACCGGGCGGGCAAGATATGAGTTACTAATAATACTAACGCATGAAGCGCATATGGACAGAATCCATGTAAGTCTCTTCAAACTGTTCTCCACCGCGAGCGATGATCGCTTTTCAGGTTACGGACGGCTATACCTTCAAATCCATTCCTGTCCACTTTCCTCATGTGAATAGGCAAAAATAATGTCACACTGCTCACGTTTATAAGTGGAGCTATTTTCAGTTTATTAAGCGTGTATTGCTGTTTTTAAGTGAGCTATTATGTGAAACAGCTCAACAGCTGGAGCTGTGAGCTGCGGACCACACTGGAGAACCTGTCCCAAGTGTAACATGGTGTCAATATGTAGTCGACAATGCCGATTTCATTACTTGCATTGTACACTGAGATCACAAAAGCCATGGGATGCCTCCTAATATCATGCTGGACCCCCTTTTCCCCGGCATAGTCCACCAGGTCGACGTGGCATGGACACAACACGTGCTGGAACTCCCCTGCAGATATACTGAGCCATGCACCCTTTACAGCCGTACATAATTGCGAAAGTGTTCCCGGTACAGGGTTCAAATGGCTCTGAGCACTATGGGACTTAACATCTATGGTCATCAGTCCCCTAGAACTTAGAACTACTTAAACCTGACTAACCTAAGGACATCACACAACACCCAGCCATCACGAGGCAGAGAAAATCCCTGACCCCGCCGGGAATCGAACCCGGGAACCCGAGCCGGTACAGGGCTTTGTGCACAAACTGACCATTCGTTTGCGTCCCATAATGTTTGTTGGGATTCGTTTCGGGCACGGGAACTGTCTAGAATGTTGTTCAAACAAATCGTTAACAATTGTGGCGTGCTGGCGAGGCGCACTGGCATCCATATAAATTCCATCGTTGTATGGGAACATGAAGTCTGAGTGGCTGCAGATGGTCTGCAGGTAGCCGAACATAATCATTTCCAGTCAATGTGAAACGTCCCCTCAGAAAAATTATTAATGACTGTGCTGGTAAAACTCTTACGTTATTTGATTTTCAAACACCTGAGCAAAACACAACGTACTCAAACAGTTTTTTCTTTACTTATTCTGATCATCACTAAACTGACACACAATATTTTTTAGCTCAACGCAATCTGACTTTCAATAATCCCTACAAAAGAATGGCTCTGCCTAACAATAATCTATACCTTTCATGAATCACTTACCTCACAAAAATCTTCGTTACTCGAACTACCGCAATACAGCGAGCGCTAATACTGCCAGCTAAATAAAAGATTCTAGCTACTGAAGGTACTAACTACTGATAGGCATAGTTAGCAGATGAAACATTTTTGATAGAGAACAAACAATGTATTTACCTCAATTCATGACGTCCATCTTTACAAATTTCCTTTTTCTGTCGGACACACGTCCATATCGTCCGCTTATAGTAACCTCTCAAAACTCTGGCATCTTCCTCGCCACATCCACCACTGCTGGCGGCTCACCTCCAACTGCCTAACGCTACGCGCTGTTTACGTCCCACTGCCCAACACTACACTAGCGAATATTCCAGCAATGAGTCCAACTAGCCACAGACTGCACACAGCGCAGTCAGCGATTTTCATACACAGCACTATGTGGCCTTATCAACATAATAACCTAAACAGCCTACTTACAAATGATCTGTTCAGTTGGACCAGAGGACCCAGCCAGTTCCACGTAAATAGAGCTCACAGCATTATGGAGCCACCACCAGCTGCACAGTGCCTTGTTGATAACTTGTGTCCATGCCTTCGTGTAGTCTGCGCCACACTCGAACCTTATCATCAGTTGGGAACGAAACTCACCTGACCATGCCACAGTTTTCCAGTCGTCTACTATCCAACCCATATGGTCACGTAACCAGGAGAAGTACTGCAGCCGATGTCGTGCTGTTAGCTAACGCACCCGAGTCGGTCGTCTGCTGCCACAGTCGATTAACGCCAAATTGTCTGTTAACACTGACAACTCTAAGAAAAACGCCGCTGCTCTCGGTCGTTAAGTGAAGACCGTCGGCCACTGTGTACTCCGCCAGGTGAGGGTAATGCCTGGAATTTTGTAATCTCGGCAGACTCTTGGCACTGTGGATCTCGGAATATTGAATTCCCTAACGAGTTCCGAAGTGCACTGTCACATGCATCTACCTGTAACTACCAATCGCCGTTCAAAGTCTGTTAATTCCCGTCATGTAGCCATAATGGCTTTGGAAACCTTTTCACATGAATCACCTGAGCACAAATGACAGCTCCGCCAATGCACTGTCCCTTTTTACCTTCTATTCGTGATTCTACAGTCATCTGTATCAGTTAGTATCACTGTCTCACGACTTTTGTCACCTAGTGCAATGTAGGTGGCTCAAATACTTTTCACAGCATGAGGGCTATAAAATGCGTTACATCTACATCTACATCTACATCGCCGGCCGAAGTGGCCGTGCGGTTCTAGGCGCTGCAGTCTGGAACCGCGAGACCGCTACGGTCGCAGGTTCGAATCCTGCCTCGGGCATGGATGTGTGTGATGTCCTTAGGTTAGTTAGGTTTCACTAGTTCTAAGTTCTAGGGGACTAATGACCTCAGAAGTTGAGTCCCATACTGCTCAGAGCCATTTGAACCATTTTACATCTACATCCATATTCCGCAAGCCACCTGACGGTGTCTGGCGGAGGGTACCCTGAGTACCACTATCGGTTCTCCCTTCTATTCCAGTCTCGTATTGTTCGTGGAAAGAAGGATTGTCGGTATGCCTCTGTGTGGGTTCTAATCTCTCTGATTTTATCCTCATCGTCTCTTCGCGAGATATACGTAGGAGGGAGCAACAAACTGCTTGATTCCTCGGTGAAGGTTTGTTCTCGAAACTTTAACAAAAGCCCGTACCGAGCTACTGCGCGTCTCTCCTGCAGAGTCTTCCACTGTAGTTTATCTATCATCTCCGTAACACTTTCGCGATTACTAAATGATCCTGTAACGAAGCGCGCTGCTCTTCGTTGGATCTTCTCTCTCTCTTCTATCAACCCTATCTGGTACGGATCCCACACTGCTGAGCAGTATTCAAGCAGTGGGCGAACAAGCGTACTTAACCTACTTCCTTTGTTTTCGGATTGCATTTCCTTAGCATTCTTCCAATGAATCTCACTATGGCATCTGCTTTACCGACGATCAACTTTATATGGTCATTCCATTTTAAATCACTCCTAATGCGTACTCCCAGATAATTTATGGAATTAACTGCTTCCAGTTGCTGACCTGCTATTTTGTAGCTAAATGATAAGGGATCTTTCTTTCTATGTATTCGCAGCACATTACACTTGTCTACATTGAGATTCAATTGCCATTCCCTGCACCATTCGTCTGTTCGCTGCAGATCCTCCTGCATTTCCGTACAATTTTCCATTGTTGCAACCTCTCGATATACTACAGCATCATCTGCAAAAAGCCTCAGTGAACTTCCGATGTCATCCAGAAGGTCATTTACGTATATTGTGAATAGCAACAGTCCTATGACACTCCCCTGCGGCACACCAGAAGTCACTCTCACTTCGGAAGACTTCTCTCCATTGAGAATGACAAGCTGCGTTCTGTTATCTAGGAACTCTTCAATCCAATCACACAATTGGTCTGATATTCCATATGCTCTTACTTTGTTCATTAAACGACTGTGGGGAACTGTATCGAACGCCTTGCGGAAGTCAAGAAACACGGCATCTACCTGGGAACCCGTGTCTATGGCCCTCTGAGTCTCGTGGACGAATAGCGCGAGCTGGATTTCACACGTCCGTCTTTTTCAAAACCCATGCTGATTCCTACAGAGTAGATTTCTAGTCTCCAGAAAAGTCATTATACTCGAACACAATCCGTGCTTCAAAATTCTACAACTGATCGACGTTAGAGATATAGGTCTATAGTTCTGCACATCTGTTCGACGTCCCTTCTTGAAAACGTGGATGACCTGTGCCCTTTTCCAATCCTTTGGAACGCTACGCTCTTCTAGAGACGTACGGTACACCGCTGCAAGAAGGGGGGCAAGTTCCTTCGCGTACTCTGTGTAAAATCGAACTGGTTTTCCATCAGGTCCAGCGGCCTTTCCTCTTTTGAGCGATTTTAATTGTTTCTCTATCCCTCTTTCGTCTTTTTCGATGTCTACCATTTTGTCATCTGTGCGACAATCTAGAGAAGGAACTACAGTGCAGTCTTCCTCTGTGAAACAGCTTTGGAAAAAGATATTTAGTATTTCGGCCTTTAGTCTGTCATCCTCTGTTTCACTACCATTTTGGTCACAGAGTGTCTGGACATTTTGTTTTGGTCCACATACCGGTTTGACATAAGACCAAAATTTCTTAGGATTTTCTGCCAAGTCAGTACATAGAACTTTACTTTCGAATTCATTGAACGCCTCTCGCATAGCCCTCCTCACACTACATTTCGCTTCGCGTAATTTTTGTTTGTCTGCAAGGCTTTGGCTATGTTTATGTTTGCTGTGAAGTTCCCTTTGCTCCCGCAGCAGTTTCCTAACTCGGTTGTTGTACCACGGTGGCTCTTTTCCATCTCTTACGCTCTTGCTTGGCATATACTCATCTAACGCATATTGTACGGTGGTTTTGAACTTTGTCCACTGATCCTCAACACTATCTGTACTTGAGACAAAACTTTTGTGTTGAGACGTCAGTTACTCTGTAATCAGCTTTTTGTCACTTTTGCTAAACAAAAAAATCTTCCTACCTTTTTTTAATATTTCTATTTACGGCTGAAATCATCGATGCAGTAACCGCTTTATGATCGCTGATTCCCTGTTCTGCGTTAACTGTTTCAAATAGTTCGGGTCTGTTTGTCACCAGAAGGTCTAATATGTTATCGCCACGAGTCGGTTCTCTGTTTAACTGCTCAAGGCAGTTTTCAGATAAAGCACTTAAAAAAATTTCACTGGATTCTTTGTCCCTGCCACTCGTTACGAACGTTTGAGTCTCCCAGTCTATATCCGGCAAATTAAAATCTCCACCCAGAACTATAACATGGTGGGGAAATCTACTCGAAATATTTTCCAAATTATCCTTCAGGTGCCCAGCCACAACAGCTGCTGAGCCATGGGGCCTATAGAGACATCCAATTACCATGTCTGAGCCTGCTTTAACCGTGACCTTCACCCAAATAATTTCACATTTCGGATCTCCGTCAATTTCCTTCGATACTATTGCACTTCTTATCGCTATAAACACGCCTCCCCCTTCACTGTCCAGCCTGTCTCTGCGGTATACATTCCAATCTGAGTTTAGGATTTCATTACTGTTTACGCCTGGTTTCAGCCAACTTTCTGTCCCTAGTACTATATGGGCGTTGTGACCGTTTATTAATGAGAGCAGTTCTGGGACCTTTCTATAGACGCTCCTGCAGTTTACTATTAGCACATTAATATTGTTATTCCCTGTTGCATTTTGCCTACTCCTACCTTGCCGCGTCTCTGGAGGCGTCTTGTCAGGCCTAGGGAGGGAATTCTCTAACCTAAAAACCCACATGTGCAGTCCACACGTACTCCGCTACCCTTGTAGCCGCTTCCGGCGTGTAGTGCACGCCTGACCTATTCAGGGGGACCCTACATTTCTCCAACCGATAGCGGAGGTCGAGAAATTTGCACCCCAGATCTCCGCAGAATCGTCTGAGCCTCTGGTTTAAGCCTTCCACTCGGCTCCAAACCAGAGGACCGCGATCGGTTCTGGGAACGATACTACAAATACTTAGCTCATCAACGTCAGAGCTACCAACATGTGAAGAGGCCCAGAGGCTTACATTCGTTCCCTCTGCATCAGAAGTAGGTCACCTAAGTGTTATGGAACTTCAGATATTTCAACACAATCCAAGCAGTGCGTTATATCAGATTAGTGTTCTAGACTTAGACAGATCAATTCCACTGTGTGAGACATATTCCCACCCACCTTGCAAGATATGCTGTGGATGCGTGGTAAGCGCCTGCATTCGGTGCACCCCTACAAGTGCCAGCGGTTTCTGAATGGAAAAGATTTATGTAGTCCACCAGTGACACAAATAATGGTGAGAGAAATGTAATAACTAAAGGCGAGAATTCCATGCACTGTAAAATTCCAAAATATGCATACATTGATGCACTATCGAAGTGCACATCATGCATGATCGAGTGAAAAATACGTTAAAATATGCACTATCATTTTTGTTCACTTCCATTTTTGCACAGTTAACAACAAACAACCTTCCTAAATTTTTTTTCTGCTTGGGTCCTGCGCTTATGAGTCAAAATATTTTTGTAGGCAGAAAATGGCACCTCTACGTCACAAGAAGTTACAGGCGCAGGGTTGAACGGACATATTTGTCACAGTGTCAGGTCAAGTTCTTCATTCATGCTTTCACCACGAACACCCCTTCTTCACCGTACAAAAGGATCTGCAGTCTGGTTTCCTGTTTATGACACTGTCCAGTCTATTCTTTGCATCTACCCCCTCGTTTCCTTGTGCGTGGCTGGAGAGTCTCTGGAATGCCTCAACAAATGACGTTGAGTTGATCAGTAGCAGACACGTGGCTTCTAATTTTGTTACTTAGAGGGCACTTTAGAAAAGTTTATCTTAATGTTAATTAAATCCTGTTGCACTTTTTGTGGTGTCACTGCCAGACACCACACTTGCTAGGTGGTAGCTTAAATCGGCCGCGGTCCATTAGTACATGTCGGACCCGCGTGTCGCCACTGTGTGATCTCAGACCGAGCGCCACCACACGGCAGGTCTCGAGAGACGTACGAGAACTCGCCCCAGTTGTACGACGACGTTGCTAGCGACTATACGGACGAAGCCAATTCTCTCATTTGCCGAGAGACAGTTAGAATAGCCTTCAGCTAAGTTAATAGCTACGACTTAGCAAGGCGCCATTAGCCTTAAATAGCTTGTATATAAAGAGTCACTTGTATCGCCACAATCTCCAGATGTCTCATCAAGAACGATTTATACAAGGATGTATTAAAAGTTAAGTATATTCCAAAGATACGTATTTTCTTTATCACATTCATTAAGTCTCCTGTTTCAGACCTCACTCCATCCTTCGTGAGTTAGCGCGTGCATCTTGGCCGCCTCTTGCAATTAGTGTGCGTAGTGTTGGCAAGTCTGCCGACACTACACTTTTTTTGCATTCAAATGCTGCTTCTGCAGCTCTGATACGTAAGGCACCATCTGGGGATAATCTGTTTATAATCTAAAATGAGAGAAGTATTTACTTTAAAGTTAAATGCTGAAGTATTAATTTTATTACAATTAAGTATGTATCAATTTTATTTCGTACCGATGTAATCCTTATGTTTCACACATGCCTTTTTAGCTGATGCCCTGGGCGGCAATTTCAGGGGATTCCAAATTCATATTCTTCAAGGAAAAAACGTTGTTTCACAAAGCGCCTTGCAACCAGCGCACGTTGGTCTATCAATTACTCATATGATTTTGAAACGCATCCCAGTTGGTTTTCGAACATTTTTGAACACATTCTAAGTTGATTTTTGAGCGAATCATAAGGTGATATTTGAATGCGTACGTAGTGTACGTGATGTCCCCGTCGCATCTAGAAATAAGACTTTCCCGCAGGCAAAAGGGGTCGGGGCTATACGAGCTGAGCCGAATATACCAAAAAGGGTGAATGCCAACCGCTGTGTATGTGATTGACTGGGTGCGCGAATGATCAGCGTTGTTATGATTGTTAGCTAAATCTATAGATTCAGGCTATCAGGGTGGAAATAAATGACTAACAGGAATAACAGGTAAGGGAGATTACATATGATATGCTCGCTGTATCCAATAAAATGAAATTTTGATAGAAAATCTTTGCTAGATAGCTCGCTACCAGTTGTACACTCCCCAGTTAGCAGCCGCTTTAAGTCCTAGGAATAGTGTGGAAAACGCGTTGTTCGAACACGTAATAACGCTTAACCGGAGAATAAACGTGGGATAACTGAACTGGTGACTAATGAGTTTTGACAGTGCTAGGAATGGGTACAGAATTAATGGAGACAAGATTGTTTGTTAGAATGAGGAAGGAGAAGAAACGGGGACATCACACAAAACATATTAAATAATATGACGATTGCAAGAGTACATAAAAATTTCGCATTACTTCTTTTAGATCTCATGCTTGAGAAACTGGAGCGTATGAATGAAATGTGGAACTATTTTCTAGCATAAAACGTTTTGCTTGTAGTAGGCCTAATGGGCATTCCATATTGGTACTTCGTGAATTATGTTCTGTCGGATTATTTGCGTAAATGAAGTATATAAACTTGACCATTTGTGCCAAAACAGTCTTGCTTATTTGGCGTGTGTTATAATTACTACAATATTAGAAAGGCTTATTTCGTTTTATCTAGCAGAGAGTGACAAAATAAGCGTAATCAAATCGAGAAACCACACCAGCCTTGTGTACTATTCGTATTGACAGCTTTTTCAGTATTGGACAACGACATTCTGACTTTGCAAGTAGCAAAACGTTTGACGAATTTTGATGACGTAATAGATTCTTTCGCAGAAAGGAAAGCACGCCGTGTAATTCTGTAGCAAGGTCTGAGAGAAAAAACATGCTGGGACCTAAGGATCGAAGAAATGTGTACTGTCTTGCATACCTCTTGTCTTTACTAGTTTTATGTTTCCTTTATTTAATTTTATGTCATACAAAAGAGAAAGTTATTAGCTAACAGTCAATAAAGAGTGCAAATTTTCTGAAGAGTTCTTGTTCTCCGTGTCACAAATAATCCCACCTAGGATTAACAGTGAGTTTTTTAGGGGATGTAGGATGTCAAACCGGCCGACTGGGAGCAGCAGAGGCACCACAGGACATTTTCATTTCCACTGTCCTTAATATAGATTCGATGGCTACGATCACAAAATATAAACGTTTGAGTCCCGCAGAGCGAAATACAGTGATGTGCGATAGAAGAATGCTGTATGAAGAAGAGTGCCACTGTACTTCGGCACACGAAAAACTGAATAACATTTGTTATATTTCCTCTAACATATAAGTTTTATGTATTAAACCCTCCAGAAATATGTGCGTTGCAAGTTGAACATATTTTTGAAAAATCGATCTTTAAAAAAATTTTTAAGTCCTATCTCAAATGCTCAAAAGGGGGGGGGGGGGGGGGCGCCAGGCCGGCCGGTGTGGCCGTGCGGTTAAAGGCGCTTCAGTCTGGAAACGCGTGACCACTACGGTCGCAGGTTCGAATCCTGCCTCGGTCATGGATGTGTGTGATGTCCTTAGGTTAATTAGGTTTAATTAGTTCTAAGTTCTAGGCGACTGATGACCTCAGAAGTTGAGTCGCATAGTGCTCAGAGCCATTTGGGGGCGCCAGTATCAAGTTTTTGCCCCGATTTGGAAATATCGTAGATCCAGAGCTGGTCATTCATTAAATCACCATCAAATGACTGCAACACGGTTGCACGGCTTTATAACGTGATGTCAACAATAGATGGAAGGAAGGTGCCACATTTGCCAATCCAGTTCCTTCCACACCAACACTTCATAGGTTTCTGACAATATCACACCAACAAATTAGACGTAGTTTACATAAAAGCTCACGTAACGACTGCCTATAAGTACTCAGTTAATAAAATGAAAATAACTTCATTATAAAAACACGAGCTCAGCGTTTTTGTCCATTCGCATAAGACAACCCGTAAGGGAAACTCTGGGAAGATTTTCTGTAAACAGAAAACGGACAGCACTCGTGGGGAACAGTCGCGGCATAGAGCGACTAAGAATAAATTTCCCCTCTTGAGCAGAACAGTGTGCAGAGATTGCCTTCGTATGGAGGAAAAGAAAGACCCCTAGTCGTGTGTGCGTATCACATCGTCAATGATTATTAAAGCAGGCTGCGGAAGACTCGGTATAATTTCGTGGAGCACCCTGTTGTTGCTTCTTGTGACGTAGTGGGGACTCGCCTGCCCGCTCTTCAGTTTGCAGCACTACGGAGGAGGGAAGTCCTTGACCCGGTGACCTGCATTCCCTCACGCGTCTACCCTCCACCCCTCCTCCCCCTCCACCAGATCGCGCCTCCAGAACACAATACATCCCTTCACACGGCTCTCCTGCACTTGGATGTGGTACATGCGATTAATTTTTGTTCTTAACTCACTTCATTCATACATTAATTATATACTATTAAAACTCTATTTATAATGATCTTCGATTTTTCCATCCTCTGCAGTGCGGAAGATATTGGTCCTACGGAAAAAATGAACATGGTTTTGTTTGCATTAAATGTAACGTAGTTTAGTTTTTTCGCCAGAAGCTGTGTTTTCGAGTTATTCATGAAGAACATGCCCCGCCTCGCCCCTCTTATACATTCACATCCTGTGGGTCAGAATTCTTACTATGTTGTTCACGACATACCCTTCCCATACGAATTTTTCCCTTTTTCGACCTCTGTTGGTTTTAGTTGGCTGGGCTAAGAACTGAGATAACCCTCACGGCATAACGGGGCAACACGTACACGTTGCGTTCTCGTGTGTCACCTTTCATGCTGCAGTACTGTGTTGCAAATTTTGAGCAAGAAAATGTTCGTCCACACGTTGCATATAGCTCTATGAACTGCCAATGTGATGATGAGGCAGCTCCGTGACCAGCAAGATGCCCAGACCTGTCCCCGGCAGAACGTGACGTTTTGGGACCAGCTCAGACATCAGCCCCGTCCCAGTGCAGGTATCCAGAATATCAGAGGCCAGTTACAACAGCGGGGAAGATACAACAGGATCAAATCATGCGTCCAAGCCAGAGGGGGTGCAGTGACATTCTGATGGCTGGTTCAAATGGCTCTGAGCACTATGCGACTTAACTTCTGAGGTCATCAGTCGCCTAGAACTTAGAACTACTTAAACCTAACTAACCTAAGGACATCACACACAACCATGCCCGAGGCAGGATTCGAACCTGCTACCGTAGCGGTCGCCCGGCTCCAGACTGTAGCGCCTAGAACCGCACGGCCACGAATTTCTGATAAATGGGCTCATACTACAAACTTCTTTGTAAATTTGATTCGATTTTTTTAATCAGTGAAACAACATTTCATACCCTCTCAACCCGTGTATTTTCATTTCCTCCTGTCCTATTGGGTGCTTTACTTATTTTGACAGGAAGTGTATTTCATGAATATGTTCGCTAGTTAACTTTCGGTGTAATATGAGGATGATCTACACCCTACATCCAGTATTCAAGCTTTGGTCTCACTCCACAACTTTTAATTTGCAAAACACAAGACACATCTCTCACACTTCGAGAAGGAAAAGTCCCATTATGCCCGGAGGCAAGACACATCTCTCACCAAGGAAAAGCCCAATTATGCCCGGAGAAAGAAAACCCTTCCAATTAGGCTATTGTACCTCACAGCCGCTACGAAACGAGTACTTTCTGGGGAAGCTACACTGAACATGTAGAACCTGTAATCGACTTCATTTTTGTCTGAGACGTATTGCCCCTGAAATAAAAAATTGCCCAAGTGGGAATAGGACTCGCGCATTGACGGTTCCGTACGAACTTAATTGTGTGTGTATACAATTCATACACCCCGGGAATCGGGAACCTCGACGATTTTTACCTGATCTCTATATCGATACTGGCAAGATATCGATCCCGGAAATACCAAGACTGTATCGAAATGTCAACTGTGGTTCCCAATGATAGCCTGGACACACAAAAAGAAGCGAGCAGGGGCCTCAGTTTATATATATATATATATATATATATATATATATATATATATATATATATATATATATAGAGAGAGAGAGAGAGAGAGAGAGAGAGAGAGAGAGAGAGAGAGAGAGAGAAAGAATATTTAACTAACTATTTTTATGTACTGAATGAAACATAACTTACATTTTCTGTTTGCATGCGGTACTATTTTTCTGTTAAGCTTTTGATGGATGACGGAGGCAATGTAAGTTCTAATTGCAAAAATATCTTTTTTGTGATATAATTCCAATTTAACAATTTTCAGTTGTTTTTTTTTACTCATTCTGTGCAATATTGTTTCCTGCCAAATTTCATGATTGTAGGCCAACCGGAAGTAAGTAACAGCTTTTGATGAGTGAGGTTTCGAGTATTAAAATACACCGAGGGGACAAAACCCATGGGGTAGCGATATGCACATATGAACATATGCAAATGGAGACAGTATCGCGTACACAAGGCATAAAAGGGCAATGCATTGGAGGAGGTATCATTTGTACTCAGGTGGTTCATGTAGAAAGGTTTCCCTCGCGATTATGGTCGCATGGCAGATATTAAGAGGCTTTCAACGAGGAATGGTACTTGGAGCAAGACACATAGGACATTCCATTTCGGAAACTGGTAGGGAATTCAATACTAAGAGTTCCACAGTGTCAAGAGTGTGTTGAGAACACCAAATTTCGGTCCCAACCTCACATCACAGATAAGGCAGTGAGCAATAACCGATGGCCTTAACGACCGGGAGCAGCGGCCTTTGCGTGGAGTTGTCAGCTCAAGCAGACAAGTAACACTGCGTGAAATAACCGCAGAAATCAATGTGGGACGTAGGACGAACGTATACGTTAGGACAGTGCGGCGAAATTCGGAGTTAATGGGCTATGGCTGCAGACGACCAGCGCCATTTCCTTTGCTAAGAGCACAACGTCGCCGGCAGCAGCACTTTTGGGCTCGTGACCACATCGGTTCGAACCTAGATACTCGGAAATCGTGGCCTGGTTGGGTGAGTCTCAACTTCAGTTGGTAAGAGCTGATGATAGGGCTCGAATGTGGCGCTGGGCCTACAAAGTCGTGGACCCAGATTGTCAACAAGGCACTGTGCAAACTGGTGGTGACACCATAATGGTGTTTCAATGGGATAGACTGGATCCTCTGGTCCAGCTGGACCGATCATCAACTGGAAATCGTTATGTTCGGCTTCCTGGTGACCATCGGTTCCCGTCAGATCACCGAAGTTAAGCGTTGTCGGGCTGGACTAGCACTTGGATGGATGACCAAACGGTCTACCGAGCTCTGTTCGCAAGCGGGGTGCACTCAGCCTACGTGAGGCAAACTGAGGAGCTACTTGATTGAGAAGTAGCGGCTCCGGTCTCGTAAACTGACATTCTGCCGGGAGAGCGGTGTGCTGATCACGTCCCCCTCCATATTCGCATCCAGTGACGCCTGTGGGCTGAGGATGACACGGCGGCCGGTCGGTACAGTTGGGCCTTCCAACAGAGTTTAGTTTTTACTTGGTGACCATTTGCAGCCCAAACAACGATGTCATTTGAAACTTCCTGGCAGATTAAAACTGTGTGCCGGAGCGAGACTCGAACTCGGGACCTTTGCCTTTCTCGGGCAAGTGCTCTACCATCTGAGCTCCCCAAGCACGACTCACGCCCCGTCCTGACAGCTTTACTTCTGCCAGTACCTCGTCTCCTACCTTCCAAACTTTACAGAAGCTCTCCTGCGAACCTTGCAGAACTAGCACTCCTGGAAGAAAGGATATTGCAGAGACATGGCTTAACCACAGCCTGGGGGATGTTTCCAGAATATAAAGTTTGGAAGGTAGGAGACGAGGTACTGGCACAAGTAAAGCTGTGAGGATGGGGTGTGAGTCGTGCTTGGGTAGCTCAGATGGTAGAGCACTTGCACGCGAAAAGCAAAGGTCCCGAGTTCGAGTCTCGGTCCGGCACACAGTTTTAATCTGCCAGGAAGTTTCATATCACCGCACACTCCGCTGCAGAGTGAAAATTTCATTCTAACGATGTCATTTGTTCGCGATCGGTTTGCAGGTCATTCTGCATAGTTCGAGTGAATGATTTGGTCATCCAGACCTTCGGACATGGATCCCATCGAACATTTATTGGATGTAACTGAGCAGTTCGTACACAAAGCCGTGCACCGGCAACGCTTTCGCAGTTATGGACGTCTATAGAGGCAGCGTGGTCCAATATTTCTTCAGGGGGCTCCCAACGACTTGGATCCACGCCACGTCGAGCTGCTGCACTACGCCGGGAGACGATATTAGGAGGTATCCGATGACTTTTCTCAGCTCAGTGTACGTCACATCAATGGCTGAACCCTTAGATTACATTGACTTAGAGGCTTCAAGTTCGTACACGGCCACAGGACGATATGCCTTAGTAAGTGACAGAAATTTCATCATGATATGTCTACCCGTTCCTGAGAAAAAGTGTTTGTGGCAGTCAGAGACACATACAGACGGTTAACAAAGCGATCCTATAAGAGTTCCGCTTTTACCGACGGAGTACGGTACACCCCCCCCCCAAAAAAAAAAAAAAAAAGCTCGAACATCTATTTTCCGACCAAGGTTAACCGAGAGACTTTTCCTGACTGTAAGGCAAAGGCCAGGGATGGAAAGGCCGTCCATTCTGTTCCCGCAGCAGCTCAGCTGGTGCTTACTTGGTAAGCGCCATACTCTATACTGTATACCGCACAGATCAAGTCAGCCTAAATAAGGACCACTCAGCACTTGTCTCTTATGAAGCCCAATGTCAATGGGAAACGTCGGTGTGTTTCTCGCTACAAACAAAATGCTATTTCTAGTGGAGCTTCCTGTTCACTTTCGATGGATTTGTGCCCGATTAGTTTATTGCGATTTTAGTTTAATGATAGGTGTGAGCACGGACAGAGGAACTACTAGGAGGCGGCCGGGGTGGCCGAGCGGTTCTAGGCGCTACAGTCTGCAACCGCGCGACCGCTACGGTCGCAGGTTCGAATCCTGCCTCGGGCCTGGGTGTGTATGATGTTCTTAGTTAGTTAGGTTTAAGTAGTTCTAAGGTCTAAGGGACTGATAGAAGTTAAGTCCCATAGTGCTCAGAGCCATTTGAACCATTTGAACTACGAGGAGTTCCACCAGTGACTGAGTAGCACTGCTCACTGGTGGAAACAGACAGCGCGGCGCGAGCTGCACACGAGACGAGGGAAGTCGGGCAAGGCAGACGTGGACAACAAGTGTTCACAAACATGCTGTATGCTGTAGGGCCACAAAGGTGTTTTTCTTTAAACTCAGAGCGCAGGAAAATAGAGCAAATATTGTCGAGTTAGGGATACACAAAACCAGTAACTTCCCTCCACCCCCATTCCCCCAACCCTATTCTTTAAAGAATCGAACTCGAATCTACGAGGGTTAGAACATTAATAGTGGCAACTATTTATTTACAGCTCGTTCAAAATAGATACGTGATTGAAAGTTTTACTGACCTTCAAAGCAGTCACCAGCATTGTGTATAAACGTTGCCAGCGATGTGGAAGTCGTAGGATACTGTTGCAGTGCCAGTTGTGTTGAAAGTTTGAGAGGCGTGGTCTGTTGCCTGACGAATTTGTTGCAGTTCTGAAGCGAATTCCGTGAAGTGTTACCTTCAGTTTAGAAACCGAGTTGAACTCACGAGGGCTTAAGTCAGGGGAGTGCAGTAGGTGGCGTAGCACTTAGCAGCCCCATCAGTCAAACAAGTCAGTAACAGCTTGCACTGTAACTGCTTGAGCATTGTCCTGCAAAATGATGGTCAGGTCCTGCAGAAAGTGTCATCCCTTCTGGCTCTAAGCTGGTCGTAGGTTGTGTTCCAAAAATGAACAGCATAGAGACAGAAGTGATGACACTTTCTGCAGGACCTGACCATCATTTTGCAGGACAATGCTCAAGCACGTACAGTGCAAGCTGTTACTGACTTGTTGACTGATGGGGCTGCTAAGTGCTATGCCATCAAATGCACTCCCCTGACTTAAGCGCACGGTTTCTAAACTGAAGGAAACACTTCACGGCATTCGCTTCAGAACTGCTACTAATTCGTCGGGCAATAGACCGCGCCGCTCCAACTGTCAACACAAGTGGCAATGCTAAGAGTATCCTACGCCTTCCACATCGCTGGCAACGGGTAGATAGTAATAAACAAGTTATAAATTAAAACGCAGTGTCTCACGCTGAAGTTTTATTGCATGAACAGCAAAACTCTACTAGACGATATTTTTTTTCATTATTTTGTGGGGGGTTGGGGGGAGGGGGGGAGTGTTCAACTGAGGAAAAGGTTTCAAATTATGTGTAAAGTTTGTTAGAAGTTGATAAGCGCTCTCATTCTCGAATACTATATGATTATAGTCTTGGAAACCTGCGCAGCGTGATTTACTCTGTCTCAAGACAGACCTTTAACTTAAGATACCACCAGACAAATAGACACGTTACTTTTGTTGTTGTGGTCTTCAGTCCTGAGACTGGTTTGATGCAGCTCTCCATGCTACTCTATCCTGTGCAAGCTTCTTCATCTCCCAGTACCTACTGCAACCTACATCCTGAATCTGCTTAGTGTATTGATCTCTTGGTCTCCCTCTACGATTTTTACCCTCCACGCTGCCCTCCAATGCTAAATTGGTGATCCCTTGATGCCTCAAAACATGTCCTACCAACCGATCCCTTCTTCTAGTCAAGTTGTGCCACAAACTTCTCTTCTCCCCAATCCTATTCAATACCTCCTCATTAGTTACGTGATCTACCCACCTTATCTTCAGCATTCTTCTGTAGCACCACATTTCGAAAGCTTCTATTCTCTTCTTGTCCAAACTGGTTATCGTCCATGTTTCACTTCCATACATGGCTACACTCCATACAAATACTTTCAGAAACGACTTCCTGACACTTAAATCTATACCCGATGTTAACAAATTTCTCTTCTTCAGAAATGATTTCCTTGCCATTGCCAGTCTACATTTTATATCCTCTCTACTTCGACCATCATCAGTTATTTTACTCCCTAAATAGCAAAACTCCTTTACTACTTTAAGTGTCTCATTTCCTAATCTAATTCCCTCAGCATCACCCGATTTAATTTGACCACATTCCATTATCCTCGTTTTGCTTTTGTTGATGTTCATCTTATATCCTCCTTTCAAGACACTGTCCATTCCGTTCAACTGCTCTTCCAAGTCCTTTGCTGTCTCTGACAGAATTACAATGTCATCAGCGAACCTCAAAGTTTTTACTTCTTCTCCATGAATTTTAATACCTACTCCGAATTTTTCTTTTGTTTCCTTTACTGCTTGCTCAATATACAGATTGAATAACATCGGGGAGAGGCTACAACCCTGTCTCACTCCTTTCCCAACCACTGCTTCCCTTTCATGCCCCTCGACTCTTATAACTGCCATCTGGTTTCTGTACAAATTGTAAATAGCCTTTCGCTCCCTGTATTTTACCCCTGCCACCTTCAGAATTTGAAAGAGAGTATTCCAGTTAACGTTGTCAAAAGCTTTCTCTAAGTCTACAAATGCTAGAAACGTAGGTTTGCCTTTTCTTAATCTTTCTTCTAAGATAAGTCGTAAGGTTAGTATTGCCTCACGTGTTCCAACATTTCTACGGAATCCAAACTGATCTTCCCCGAGGTCCGCTTCTACCAGTTTTTCCATTCGTCTGTAAAGAATTCGCGTTAATATTTTGCAGCTGTGACTTATTAAACTGATAGTTCGGTAATTCTCACATCTGTCAACACCTGCTTTCTTTGGTATTGGAATTATTATATTCTTCTTGAAGTCTGTGGGTATTTCGCCTGTCTCATACATCTTGCTCACCAGATGGTAGAGTTTTGTCATGACTGGCTCTCCCAAGGCCATCAGTAGTTCTAATGGAATATTGTCTACTCCCGGGGCCTTGTTTCGACTCAGGTCTTTCAGTGCTCTGTCAAACTCTTCACGCAGTATCTTATCTCCCATTTCGTCTTCATCTACATCCTCTTCCATTTCCATAATATTGTCCTCAAGTACATCGCCCTTGTATAAACCCTCTATATACTCCTTCCACCTTTCTGCCTTCCCTTCTTTGCTTAGAACTGGGTTGCCATCTGAGCTCTTGATATTCATACAAGTGGTTCTCTTCTCTCCAAAGGTCTCTTTAATTTTCCTGTAGGCAGTATCTATCTTACCCCTAGTGAGACAAGCCTCTACATCCTTACATTTGTCCTCTAGCCATCCCTGCTTAGCCATTTTGCACTTTCTGTCGATCTCATTTTTGAGACGTTTGTATTCCCTTTTGCCTGCTTCATGTACTGCATTTTTATATTTTCTCCTTTCATCAATTAAATTCAATATTTCTTCTGTTACCCAAGGATTTCTATTAGCCCTCGTCTTTTTACCTACTTGATCCTCTGCTGCCTTCACTACTTCATCCCTCAGAGCTACCCATTCTTCTTCTAATGTATTTCTTTCCCCCATTCCTGTCAATTGTTCCCTTATGCTCTCCCTGAAACTCTGTACAACCTCTGGTTCTTTCAGTTTATCCAGGTCCCATCTCCTTAAATTCCCACCTTTTTGCAGTTTCTTCAGTTTCAATCTGCAGTTCATAACCAATAGATTGTGGTCAGAATCCACATCTGCCCCTGGAAATGTCTTACAATTTAAAACCTGGTTCCTAAATCTCTGTCTTACCATTATATAATCTATCTGATACCTATTAGTATCTCCAGGATTCTTCCAGGTATACAGCCTTCTTTTATGATTCTTGAACCAAGTGTTAGCTATGATTAAGTTATGCTCTGTGCAAAATTCTACAAGGCGGCTTCCTCTTTCATTTCTTCCCCCCAATCCATATTCACCTACTATGTTTCCTTCTCTCCCTTTTCCTACTGACGAATTCCAGTCACCCATGACTATTAAATTTTCGTCTCCCTTCACTACCTGAATAATTTCTTTTATCTCGTCATACATTTCATCAATTTCTTCATCATCTGCAGAGCTAGTTGGCATATAAACTTGTACTACTGTAGTAGGCATGGGCTTTGTGTCTATCTTGGCCACAATAATGCGTTCACTATGCTGTTTGTAGTAGCTAACCCGCACTCCTATTTTTTTATTCATTATTAAACCTACTCCTGCATTACCCCTATTTGATTTTGTATTTATAACCCTGTAATCACCTGACCAAAAGTCTTGTTCCTCCTGCCACCGAACTTCACTAATTCCCACTATATCTAACTTTAACCTCTCCATTTCCCTTTTTAAATTTTCTAACCTACCTGCCCGATTAAGGGATCTGACATTCCACGCTCCGATCCGTAGAATGCCAGTTTTCTTTCTCCTGATAACGACGTCCTGAGTAGTCCCCGCCCGGAGATCCGAATGGGGGACTATTTTACCTCCGGAATATTTTACCCAAGAGGACGCCATCATCATTTAACCATACAGTAAAGCTGCATGTCCTCGGGAAAAATTACGGCTGTAGTTTCCCCTTGCTTTCAGCCGTTCGCAGTACCAGCACAGCAAGGCCGTTTTGGTTAATGTTACAAGGCCAGATCAGTCAATCATCCAGACTGTTGCCCCTGCAACTACTGAAAAGGCTGCTGCCCCTCTTCAGGAACCACATGTTTGTCTGGCCTCTCAACAGATACCCCTCCGTTGTGGTTGCACCTACGGTACGGCCATCTGTATCGCTGAGGCTCGCAAGCCTCCCCACCAACGGCAAGGTCCATGGTTCATGGGGAAGGACACGTTACTATAACAGTGAAAATGAAACATAAGGAAGTACGGTGTACATTGGAGCTCGAAGGCTCCTCTATAAATTTCTCGGACGTTAATATATCTAATCATTTTTATGGAAAACAGCACATCTTGTTTCTAATTACATACTGCACATACAAATTCAGTTTTTATTGCAAATATAAATTCTTGATTATCATTCTGATACAAAAGATTGTTTGTAAAGATCATTTGACTTTTTTAAAAAATATTATACATTAATTTTTTCATCTTTATGTATCGTATGCTCCATGGAAACGCTCGTGAAAGGTGCAACATTGTTGACAGATTTATCAAAGCTGAAAATCGAATGCGGACGATAAACGTTGAGGGCGAGCACTGTACCACAGAACCACGCGACCCATCGAAAACAACGACTTTGCTTTAGGAGATTAAAGACATTCGTAAAACGTGATAGTCAATTTTCCCGAGAATTTTTGAAATTTGTGTAGAACTGCTTTGGGCTGACTGATATTTGAGTTCTGAACTTCACGTACCATAAATGTAAAACAATACGGAAATCTGATTACCGTGTGGTCTCCTTGCGAGCGTTGTCTGATTACTCTGGGCTTTGTGTTGTATGTTTTGGCGACTACATATTACAGACTTTTTCATTTCTGAGAAGGTATTTTCACAGGAACAAAAGTTATTTGGGGTAACAAATCGAATAAATCGTAATTACGTTTCCTTATAGCAAAATACTCAGAAAGTAATGCCTATGAAATACGGTCGACAGTGTTCGGGTTAGTTCATCTCTGGTACGGAGCAGTAGGGCTGTGACGTTCGACACTTGCTTACTTACAAATCGACCATCGCAGGGCACGGAGAGCGGCGGACAGGCGGGGGTGTGTGGGGACTGCCAGGTCGCCCGCCTCTCGACGTGGGGCCGCAGTAAACACGGCAGCAGCATGACCTTTGCCGGCTGCCATCGCAGCCCGCGGGCAAATAGGACGACATAATAGTGCGGCGTCGACACTACTGCTCGTCAGACGCTTTCACGCAGAACAAACCAGACAGGGCAAAATGCGTGTTGTTGGCGTCATGCAGTGGTGATTCCAATAACTTGACTGGAGAGGTGTAGTAGCTCTGTAGACGTTAGTCGCTACTATTCAAGTTACCGTGCTCCCATGTCCCCGTTAATACATTCATTCATTCATTCATCATTCATGATATTTTGTGGGATCCTGCCCACCCGTCTCTTATAGGGTGCCTAGGAAGCTGTTTTCTCGGATAACTAGACAACATACAAGCAAATCGTATTAATGGAGTTTATTACAGTAATTGAATTGACAACACTTAACTTCCGTTTCTACGTGATGGGTCGAAAGCAGTTGGCTTCATGCAAATGATCATTGTCCTTTGATAGATACAATTTCCTTGCAAGCTAATCACACAAGTTCATAAGTCACTGCTATGGGGCCCTTCTAGTTCGTATAGACGCGGCTCCCGTCGTGGTGACGCCCTAGACAGCGTGCTATTGGCTGACGTCGTCTCACAGCCCTCTCTGCTGCATCGTTCTTGATTTTCGTGCCGGCGCTTGTCGTTACGCCGGAACAATTTTAATGGTAAACCACCCAAGGTTGCAGAGAAGTCTAATGAGGTAGCATTGTTGTAAACAGACTGGCCTTATGTTCGGGAGGGTGAAGGCTCCAGTCTTCCTACGGCCAACCTCATTTAGGTTTTCTGTGTTTTCCCCAAATGCAATGACGGTGCAGACTACTAAAGGCCACTCTCGAGTACCTGTCCCATCCTTATCAGACGAGCCCTGTAACTATATAAATGTCTGTATATGTGAACTGCTTTATTTCTGCTGTTCTTAAATTGCAATACCAAGACATATTCCTGTAAATGTGGCCTACAGATGAGCACGGCTATTGTCACTACTTCGAAATCCCGTCACGAAAAAAAAGGCGTCGGCCGTTGTGACCGAGCGGTTCTAGGCGCTTGAGTCTGGAACCGCGCGCCGCTACGGTCGCAGGTTCGAATCCTGCCTCGGGCATGGTTGTGTGTGATGTCCTTAGGTTAGTTAGGTTTAAGTAGTTCTAAGTTCTAGGGGACTGATGACCACAGACGTTAAGTCCCATAGTGCTCAGAGCCATTTGAACCATTTGAAAAAAGGTCTAAAGGAACGTGGAACAAGGAAGTCTGTACATCAGTATGCAGAAGCATCAACTGCAGCGGTGATCTACTCACATTGGTAATTAAATGAATTACTTCTATACATGTTCATGTATTTTTTTTAAATCTACTTTACTCTTTTACCACTCAACTGCTGGTTTTTTATCAAACAAAGCATATCTGTAAATATTTAAATTTCCCGTTTAGATCGAACGCGGGAACGCAGTCGTATGACAGGTTGAGATGAGGAATAAATGTGCCTCTGACTGCAAAAATGGTCATTTTCTTCGCGAAAAATAAGAAATAAATTGAAGCTCAGTTAGTAGTAAAAAGCAAATTTATTCCTATCCCAGAAGTTGCATAACTTTAGACACACCACTGTCAGCTGTCTAGAGAGAGTGAGACAGCTAAGGCCGTCCAAACAGACATATCCAGAATAGATAAATGAATCGAGCTGTGGCTCCCAATAACGAGGAAGACACGGCAAGTGCCACAACCCGATTTCCCAGAAGCTTCGCTCAGTGGAAGAGTGGTCAAAATAAGCGAACACGTGTCTCGGCTTACGTGTCACACTCGACCGTTTCTGAGAAAATGACGGTCGAAGTTTTCGAGGTACCTGATGCACCTTATAGAGAGTAAATAGTGTAACCCAAGCGGTGGCACAATGGCTAGCGTTCCAGATCCGTAAATTTCTGCCCCGTGTTCGAAACCCGATTATCACTTTTAATTTTTGTTCCGTTTGTCTAACCAAGTCCATAGAAGATCACTATACGAATGTGTTCCAATGTATACCGAAATAATGTTGTCTTTACTCGTCTAATAATTGTATGACTGGTGAATTAATTTTGAGAAAGCAATAAATGAACGAGAAAATTATTTGAAATTGTTTCCGGTGAAATTCCTGTAGTATATCTCGAGTCATAATCAGGTTTTAGGAAAAGTGATCCGTTATGGGTGGTTTGTCGTGGAATTATTGCCAAGACGTGAAATCTCCAGCATTTTTATTGACGTTTCTTGCTCGAGTGAGATTCACACGAGGAAATGCCTTCGCGAGACGCTCGTGGTGTTCGGAATTTCTACGTATCGAGTGTTTCTACGGTGGGTATCGTCCAAGGGAATGCACCAAATCTTCCTGAAGAACAAACGTAAGAATAAAATATAAGAATTAATATAAGACTCGATATAAGAATCAAATGTGACGTAACACATATATTATACACAGTGAACATTGATAAAACCGACAAACTACAGGGGTGGATTACTGACTGGAAATGGAGGAGAAAAGGACCTGTGAACATGAACATGTGTCCGGAAATACATCGTTGCTACTGTATATGGTGCTGGCGAATAAAAGCTCCTCTGACTACGTACCGTGTCTGCAGGCCACAGATGACGATTAGGCAGACTGAAGATGCAAGTTCTGGTATGCTTCGTCGGTATAGAGGACTGATGACAGAAATCTCATATCTGTGACGGTCTGGTGCAAAAACCGTCGACATAATCCTTCCCGTAGAGGTAAATCCGCTACTGGTAGTCCTGGCACTCGTTGCACGTGATACGGATAGTAGTGGTTGTCACGCAGGACATACGTGATCGTCCTTTGCTCTTACACCATGTTGATCTGGCCACTTGCCTGGAGCTTGTACTAGGGTTCGTCTCAACACCTTGTAGAACCTGGTCCTCCAAATCTGGTGTACGCACAGTCCCCCCCCCCCCCCCTCACATTTGTCATTCTGAAAGGACTCATGATCACACACACGTCAAAAAAGGGCCTGAAATGTTGTGTGCTGTGATTCGTGTCTGTGTGGCTACTAGTTTTGGGACCGAGCGAGGTGACGCAGTGGCTAGCACACTGGACTCGCATTCGGGAGGACGACGGTTCAGTCCCGCGTCCGGCCATCCTGATTTAGGTTTTCCGTGATTTCCCTAAAATCACTCCAGGCAAATGCTGGGATCGTTCCTTCGAAAGGGCACGGCCGACTTCCTTTCCTAATCCGAGGAGACCGATGAACTCGCTATCTGGTCTCCTCCCTCGAAACAACCCAACCCAACTAGTTTTGGAATAGCCGTGATGCCTCTCGACCGTTTCCATCTGCTTGGGTGTACACAAACACCATATCGGCTTGTTCCCGACATGAATAGCGGACCATTCTGCTGCTTGCAGTATGTTGCGTCAGTCAGCCATCCTGCAACCTACAAGAAACACACCGCACATGGGCAGAGGAACTTTCGCTCCTCAGTGCCATCTACCATGGCAACGATGCATTTTCGGTCAGGAATCCGTCCTTGCTGTTTGTCAGTTTTATTAATGTTCACACTGTACAAAAAGGCATGACACGGTGAAAACCAGTTGCAGTTTTACAGTTAATATGGCGCCCTTGTATCCCCTGACTTGATATGACACATTCGTGTAGTAACATTCTACGGACACGGGGTGGATAAAAGGAAGAAATAGAAAATTAAATAAATATAAACAATAACAGAGTTTTGAACATGTGGCGGAAAAGTGAGAGGACGCCACACTGGCCACTTTGCCACCACTACCGGTGAGATGACTGCCCTCAAAAAGGCGTCTAAATTATGTCGAAAAATGTGATCGTCGTTTTCTCAGAAACGGTCGAGTATTTACGGACAAGCAGAGACACGTGTTCGCTTATTTTTACTCTTCTTCCACTGAGTGAAGTTTCGGGGAAATCGGGTTATGGCACTTGCCGTGTTCTCCTCGTATGGTATAGTTGACAATGTGTCGAATGAGCAAGTAATTTATAACATTTACAGCTATCAAATTATTACACCGACGTTTTCATTTGAATGACATACGTTTTCCTGTGGCATAGCACAGAGCCATCGAAGAGAATTTCAGCGACATAACACGGGTGGAGCTTCACCAAATTCTCTACCGGCCATTAAAATTGCTACACCAAGAAAAAATGCACATGATAAACGGGAATTCATTGGACAAATATATTATACTAGAACTGACATGTGATTACATTTTCGCGCAATTTCGGTGCATAGATCCTGAGAGATCAGTACCCAGAACAACCACCTCTGGCCGTAATAACGACGATACGCCTGGGCACTGAGTCAAACAGAGCTTGGATGGCGTGTACAGGTACAGCTGCCCATGCAGCTTCAACACGATACCACAGTTCATCATGAGTAGTGACTGGCGTATTGTGACGAGCCAGTTGCTCGGCCACCATTGACCAAACGTTTTCAATTGGTGGGAGATCTGGAGAATGTGCTGGCCAGGGCAGCAGTTGAACATTTTCTGTATCCAGATAGGCCCGTACAGGACCTGCAACATGCGGTCTTGCATTATCCTGCTGAAATGTAGGGTTTCGGAAGGATCGAATGAAGGGTAGAGCCACGGGTCATACCACATCTGAAATGTAACGTCCACTGTTCAAAGTGCCGTCAATACGAACAAGAGATGACCGAGACGAGTAACCAATGGCACCCCATACCATCACGCCGGGTGATACGCCAGTATGGCGATGATGAATACACGCTTCCAATGTGCGTTCACCGCGATGTCTCCAAACACGGATGTGAGCATCATGATGCTGTAAACAGAACCTGGATTCATCCGAAAAAATGACGTTTTGCCATTCGTGCACCCAGGCTCATCGTTGAGTACACCATCGCAGGCGCTCCTGTCTGTGATGCAGCGTCAAGAGTAACCGCAGCCATGGTCTCGAGCTGATAGTCCATGCTGCTGCAAACGTCGTCGAACTGTTGCTGAAGATGGTTGTTGTCTTGCAAACGTCCCCACCTGTTGACTCAGGGATCGAGACGTGGCTGTACGATCCGTTACAGCCATGCGGATAAGATGCCTGTCATCTCGACCGCTAGTGATACGAGGCCGTTGGGATCCAGCACGGCGTTCCGTATTACCCTCCTGAACGCACCGATTCCATATTCTGCAAACAGTCATTGGATCTCGACCAACGCGAGCAGCAATGTCGCGATACGATAAACCGCAATTGCGATAGGCTACAATCCGACCTTTATGAAAGTCGGAAACGTGATGGTACGCATTTCTCCTCCCTAACGAGGCATCACAACAACGTTTCACCAGGCAACGCCGGTCCACTGCTGTTTGTGTATGAGAAATCGGTTGGAAACTTTGCTCATGTCAGCACGTTGTAGGTGTCGCCACCGGCGCCAACCTTGTGTGAATGCTCTGAAAAGCTAATCATGTGCATATCACAGCATCTTCTTCCTGTCGGTTAAATTTCGCGTCTGTAGCACGTCATCTTCGTGGTGTAGCAATTTTAATGGCCAGTAGTGTAGTAACACGATAACAGCGAAGCAGACTACCCTCCGACCGTCAGGAGAAGACGTCACACGAATATGTCTACCCTACCGCACCAAACTGAAGGAAACTCATAGATCAGATATAGTATGTGTATTTACCTCTGCGCTAGAATCCCCTTAGGTTCTGCGATCAGATAACCTGCTCGTGAAAGTTTCACACTCTCGCAATGTATGCGAGTGCCACAGCGAAAAAGTAAATATGATGTCCTTTCATTGCGAAAGTCGCCAGACTGTTACAGTAATGAACTGAGAGATTTTTTATTTATCTGGATTTATTATCTGCTGGTTTTGCATACGTCCTTCCTCGTAGACTCTATTACAGGCGTGTTTCACAGCTACTGTTCTTATTAAAATCCACGCTGTATTAACAAATCAGAGAAATTGTAGCTCATATAGAGCTATACCGACAGTAATTTTTCCCAACTCCACTTGTGAAGAAACAGGAAAGCGAGTAAAGAAAGTGTTACCAGCAGTTCTCTCCGCCAAGCAGCCTATGCTGGCTTGTAAAGTATAGACGAAAATACAGGTACTGAAAGTTACCCTGATCGTGCCAAGCCCTCACTGTCTGCCTGTTAAAAAGCTGGAAGAATTAAAAATTAAAGTACGCCAACGAAAAGGAAAAGCGACTAATGAGGGAAGTGCAACTGACATTTACAGCGGTAACATGTAATTCACATGTCGCTACAAACCTACTTGAATGTGCGAATGGAACCAGTCAAAAGAGTGTTCTGGGAATATTATATTCCAACTCATTCCATCCTTTCCACATTTCGTTTCGTCAACAGCTTCATGGCAAGGACCTTCGGAATTGGTTATAGTTGTCCGAATGATACCTACGGAAACTGCAAAATGATGCAGCAGTTCTACTAGAGGACTCCAACAAGTAATGCAACACATTTTTTCTCGGCCCATTCCGATGTAAAAATGCGGAATTTGTTGTGGGAGATCGTGGAGTATTCCCGCTTCAGCCCCTACATTTTCATGAAGTTCCGATAGTTGGTAGCGCTATACGTAGGCTTCAAAATGGTGGCTGTATCGAAGATGTAAAGCTGATGACAGTTCTTCTTCACGTTGAAGAGAGGGCATTTGACTTGGTAGAACTTAAAGCAAAAGTCTTATGGCGATATGCGGATGACACTTTTGTGGTGTGTCCCCACGGTGAAGAAGAATCGCTACGCTTTTTGCAGCATCAGTTCTATCCACGAGAATATCATACTTACGATGGAACAGGAGAAGGGCGTCTGTCTGCCATTTCTGGACGTTTGCTCAGACTGAATGTGGATGGATTATTGGGGTGTTCCGTTTACCGCAAGGCCACACACACAGACCTGTATTTGTAGGCGTCTACCTCCCAACATCCATCACAATCTATGGACGTCCTTCGAACGTTGGTTCGCCGCGCATATGTTGTGTCTGATGGAGATAGCCTTGCACAGGAGCTGAAACACCTACAATCAGCGTTCAAAGATAATGGCTATTCCCCACATCAAATCATCACAACTTTAAGGAAGAAAAATCGTGACCACCGACGCGATCAGGAAGAGAAGGAGAGGCTCAAGTCCAGGACTTTCGTTCCGAACGTCGGCAATACTTCGTCGAAATCAGGCAGAATCTGAAGAACACATCAAGTCAAAATGGCGTTCCGCCCACCTACAAAGACGTGTGCTCTTCTCAACTCAGCAAAGGACGATCTGGGATTGCGGAAGGCTGGAATCTACAGAATACCGTGCTAGTGCGGCAAGCCTAAACTGGCCCGACAACGCGCACAGTGCCCGAAAGATGTGTCGAACGTGATCGTCATACTAGCATTCCACAGCCCACTAAGTCAGTCATAGCCGAGCATTGTATCTCCACAGGACATTCCATGGATTATTCTGCCATGGAAATCGTGGCCTTGACGAGATCTTTCTGGGATTTAATTATTAAGAAATAGGTGAAAATAGGTTTAGCGCAAGATGTTATTAATCGTGATGGCGGATTTCAACTGCATAAGGCTTGGGACCCGGTGATTCCTTTAATTTCTCAGAAAGAAAACATTCAGTGTCCTGCGACACGTGTAGTGACATTTAATTTTATTCATTTCGACATCTGAGATTTCGCGAATGCGTATTCCGACAGAGTATCTCATTACGCATGCGCCTGGGCGCCATAGATGGAGCAATATCCGAAGAGGGCGCGTAACTCGACAGAGGTCGCTCTTGTAGTGGCTGTCTTTGGCGGTGCGTTTACGTAAAAATTTGATGTATAAAGGTAGAGATGTGAAGCAGCAATCTCCAGTGCACTACACTCACCTGAAGATGGCTGAATAGTTATCAGCCGAAATACCGTATCAAGAAGTCGACACTATCCGGCTGCAGTCCCGAAACTTCATGGAATAGGTCAGCCATTGTTTACAAACCAAGGACAGATCAGTCTCCAAAATATAAACTACTGCTCTGTTGAAAATCGACTGAGTCTGAGAGAAAAGGATATAAAACGTGTTTTCGTATAGTTTGCTATGTACCGAACATCCATCAGGACATTCAGCTTTCATTTATTCACTTTGTAAGACGTGTATATTTTTATTGTCTGTTGTCAAACCACAGTTTATGAAAGATGTTTATATTTTATTAATAGGATTAAATAGGAATAATTAATATTTGTCATGCTGGAAATAATTGTGGTAGCAGGGAATGTATGCACCAAAGTATTGTTGGCAAGGGAGACCGCAAATTGATATAATTTTAAAAAGGGCGGGAGAGACAGCGTATGGATACATTTTAAGAAAAGAAATGGCTCTGAGCACTATGGGACTTAACACCTAAGGTCATCAGTCCCCTAGAACTTAGAACTACTTAAACCTAACGACATCACACAACATCCAGTCATCACGAGGCAGAGAAAATCCCTGACCCCGCCGGGAATCGAACTCGGGAACCCGGGCGCGGGAAGCAAGAACGCTACCGCACGACCACGAGCTGCGGACTTTAAGAAAAGAGCGGGAAAGACCGTGCATTGATACATTTTGTAATGGTAGCAAGGATTGTCTGCACCAGAATGCATTGTTGGCAGGAGAGACCGCACTTTAGAGTTCGTAGGAAGTCAGTAGTAAGCGAGACGTGAAGCGAGTCGGTAGCAGGTCTGAAGCGAGAGGTTGAGAGGAGCGGTGTGCCTGCCACCCACCAGCTATGATTTACAAGAGATTATAAACGGATGTACAGAGACATCAGCTAACTATTATAATAACAGGAATTAATATTATTGAATTAATTTTTTGAGAAACTCAAGACTACTGAAGGTATGTTTGCGCAATGCTAGTTGTAAGATTATTGTAAAAAGTAAGTACCATTTGAACGTTTGTAAAATCATTTCATTACCAGCTGTAAATATTTGAAGAAACGTTTTCAGAATATAATTAATTTTTGCCAGCAATGTTGCATTACTGATTATAATCCATCCGAAAAACCATCAACGTAAAACTTTGCAAAAATTTTATTGTTGTCAAGAAAAAATGTAACCATGAACTACGTAACTTCAGTCAAATTAATTAAAGAATAACGTCAGCTTAGCTATTAAAAAATAGCGTCAGCTTTGATAATAAATACAGCCACTTATTATGACAGCCCACCAGCAGTTAATACAGTATAGTAAACCAGAGTGACTATATTCATGTTGCAGTTCGACGTAGCAGTCAGATGGCGATCCAGTAACAGTAAAAAAGGTAAGGAACAGTTTTGGGTTATTGCAGATAACGACTGAGGGCCACGACGACGACACATTCTATGTTTCGTCGAAATAATCAGAAAATCACTTTTAATAAGCAGCAATTAAATTTGTATGCGAAGATTGAGAAAGAGAATAAATTTCAAAGGGAAGATTTCATTTGTTATCATTAAGCAAGCGATAGAAATCCTAAGGAAAGGTTTCATAGCTTATTGTAAAAGGGAAGGTTGCGTAACAAAAGAGATATAGAGGAGACGGTTATTGCGTAACAACAAAAGAGATATAGAGGAGACGGGAGGGTTTCAACTTCAGTGAAAGACGGTCTACTTATAGCAGTGTTTTCCATTTCATTTTGATGTTTATCTCATGTACACACGGCCGATATCAAGTAAGGACTAGAAGACAAGACAATATTGTCTTCAGATCCATTGTACACCTAAGAGATAAACAACAAAATGAAATGGAATATTCAGCTTTAAGGAGACTGACTATTACTGCAATAAATACTGACTTTGGCCTGCTAACACCTGGCACGTGCTATTCAAGAATCGCTTCGCTGGTCCCTGATTTGCCTCAAGTACCTGCACTTCCTAAGAGATTTGATGCCCACTCAACATAAGGCAATCCAGATAGCACCAACTCCACACAGATAATTTCAGTGCTTTTAAAATTAGTTGCGACTTTTGACGTTTGGTTGACCGGTTAACATCAATGGCGAGCCGACTTTCCCAACAATGCCGCCAGCCGTTCGGCTGGTAAAGCGCCCGTGTTGCCACACTGTGAGTAAACAGTACCATCTGGTGAATTCCTGGCATTAGGGTAGTCTTGCCTCCACTAAACACGTACACCAGCCACTCTCATCGTATCGACCCATCTTCTAACAAGAGAATGCTTATACACTCCTGGAAATTGAAATAAGAACACCGTGAATTCATTGTCCCAGGAAGGGGAAACTTTATTGACACATTCCTGGGGTCAGATACATCACATGATCACACTGACAGAACCACAGGCACATAGACACAGGCAACACAGCATGCACAATGTCGGCACTAGTACAGTGTATATCCACCTTTCGCAGCAATGCAGGCTGCTATTCTCCCATGGAGACGATCGTAGAGATGCTGGATGTAGTCCTGTGGAACGGCTTGCCATGCCATTTCCACCTGGCGCCTCAGTTGGACCAGCGTTCGTGCTGGACGTGCAGACCGCGTGAGACGACGCTTCAGCCAGTCCCAAACATGCTCAATGGGGGACAGATCCGGAGATCTTGCTGGCCAGGGTAGTTGACTTACACCTTCTAGAGCACGTTGGGTGGCACGGGATACATGCGGACGTGCATTGTCCTGTTGGAACAGCAAGTTCCCTTGCCGGTCTAGGAATGGTAGAACGATGGGTTCGATGACGGTTTGGATGTACCGTGCGCTATTCAGTGTCCCCTCGACGATCACCAGTGGTGTACGGCCAGTGTAGGAGATCGCTCCCCACACCATGATGCCGGGTGTTGGCCCTGTGTGCCCCGGTCATATGCAGTCCTGATTGTGGCGCTCACCTGCACGGCGCCAAACACGCATACGACCATCATTGGCACCAAGGCAGAAGCGACTCTCATCGCTGAAGACGACACGTCTCCATTCGTCCCTCCATTCACGCCTGTCGCGACACCACTGGAGGCGGGCTGCACGATGTTGGGGCGAGACCGTAGCCCAGCTTCATGGAGACGGTTGCGAATGGTCGTCGCCGATACCCCAGGAGCAACAGTGTCCCTAATTTGCTGGGAAGTGGCGGTGCGCTCCCCTACGGCACTGCGTAGGATCCTACGGTCTTGGCGTGCATCCGTGCGTCGCTGCGGTCCGGTCCCAGGTCGACGGGCACGTGCACCTTCCGCCGACCACTGGCGACAACATCGATGTACTGTGGAGACCTCACGCCCCACGTGTTGAGCAATTCGGCGGTACGTCCACCCGGCCTCCCGCATGCCCACTATACGCCCTCGCTCAAAGTCCGTCAACTGCACATACGGTTCACGTCCACGCTGTCGCGGCATGCTACCAGTGTTAAAGACTGCGATGGAGCTCCGTATGCCACGGCAAACTGGCTGACACTGACGGCGGCGGTGCACAAATGCTGCGCAGCTAGCGCCATTCGACGGCCAACACCGCGGGTCCTAGTGTGTCCGCTGTGCCGTGCGTGTGATCATTGCTTGTACAGCCCTCTCGCAGTGTCCGGAGCAAGTATGGTGGGTCTGACACAGCGGTGTCAATGTGTTCTTTTTTCCATTTCCAGGAGTGTAGTTTTATGACTGTCCTGCCGTTTGCACGAAAGCTCATATTTGAGCAGTCTCTCTTCAATGGCTTCCTCCACCCACTCTCTAACATCTGACCACATTTGCAATGGGCTGACACCTGACCCAAGTAAAATTTTTTGCGAGCCGAAACTGCGGCAGTTTGCTGCAACGCTACACGTGTGTTCCGGTATCGATACTTCCAGGTATCCACAGACAAATTCCAATTTGTATACTGGTAGCAATGACTCGCCACTACTGTACAGTACTGAGCAATCCATGACTTCAGGTGTAATGAGTTGCAGTTTTCTTTGTAAACTTAAAAACTCTGAATTGAAAGAAAAATGTTGTAAGTCAAACTATTAGTAATTTTGTACCCCTGGACTTTCTCTAAATTCCGGCACGCATGCGCCGACCAATCCCTGTATGCTGGTGTACCCTCACCTCGTGTCATCAGAATCATGTGGCAGTGTTTCCGTACTTCTGGGTCGTGCGCAATTGTGGTCTGGATCAGTACTGTGTACTACGCGCCGTTGACTGTGCACGCTCGGCCGAGCATTGTACCCCGTTAAGTGGACGCTCCTGCTGTAGATCGGCCTGAGTGGTAGCTGTGGCTCCACGTTGCTTTCTCTCCTTTGTCTTTGACATTCCTGGTGACCAGCGAGCTCACGGCGACGAGCTGTTGCTTCCGGCAGAATTTCTACACGAGCGTCCCGTTCGCTCATTTGTCTCATCTCATCGCCAGCTTATTCTGCTGGGTAGTGAGACGTATTTGCTCGTCTTTGATTTCTAACATATCTTCCTGTGACTTTTCAGCTACTCTCTGTCCCCGTTTTCTAAGAGCAGAAATAGCCTCCTTGGTTGTGCTCACTTCGATCTTTGCGAGCACTGTCTGATCTCGCGCAATTTGGGCATTTTCCGCACGTCTCATACAACTAATCTGGCTGTCTTAGCCTCACGTCTGAAATTTACCGCTATTTCTCGCATCTCATCCGACGTTTTCCTAAAGCTTTCAACCTCTGCTTTTACACCCTTAACTTCATTTCTGGCCTGATGTAAGGTTTTGGTAAACTCATCAGCCCTCGTTTGAATTTCCTAAATTTGCTTCATTACTTCGTCCTGTCCCTCTTCCTCGTTGTCTTGTCGCGTCTGAATTTCCCTAATCTCATTAATGTGGATCTTTTCTTCCCTTTCCTGTCTCTGTTTTTCGTCCTCCTGTCCTCTTCTCTGTCTCTTGTATAAACTGAATGATCGATTCTACAGAAAAGCGCCAAAGAAACTGGTATAGAAATGCATATTCAAATGCAGACATATGTAAACAGGCAGAATACGGCGCTGCGGTCGGCAACGCCTATATAAGACAACAAATGTCTGGCACAGTTATTAGATCGGTTACTGCTGCTACAAATGACTCTGAGCACTATGGGACTTAACATCTGAGGTCTTCAGTCCCCTAGAACTTAGAACTACTTAAACCTGACTAAGGACATCACACGCATCCATGCCCGAGGCAGGATTCGAACCTGCGACCGTAGCAGTCGTGCGGTTCCAGACTGAAGCGCCTAGAACCGCTCGGCCACAGCGGCCGGCACTGCTGCTGCAGTGACAGGTATCAAGATTTAAGTGAGTTTGAATGTGGTGTTATAGTCGGCGCATGAGCGCTGGGACACAGCATCTCCGAGGTAGCGATGAAGTGGGGATTTCCTCGTACAACCATTTCACGAGTCTACCTTGAATATCAGGAATCGACATCGCTGCGGCCGGAAAAAGCTTCTGCAACAACGGGACCAACGACGTCTGAACAAAATCATTCGACGTGACAGGTGCGCAACCCTTCTGCAAATTGCTGCAGATTTCAGTGCTGGACCATTAACAAGTATCAGCATGCAGACCATTCACCGAAACATCATCGACTGGGGTCTTTGGAGCCGAAGGCCCACTCGTGTACCCTTGATGACTGCACGACACAGAGCTTTACGCGTCGCCTAGGCCTGTCAACAGTGACATTGGACTGTTGATGACTTAACATGTTGCCTGGTCGGACTAATCTCCTTTCAAATTGTATCGAGTGGATGGACGTGTACGGGTATGATGAGAACCTCGTGAATACATACACACTGCATGTCAGCGGGGATTGTTCAAGCTGGTGGAGGCGTGTGCAGTCTGAGTTATATGGGACACCTGATAAGTCTAGATACGACTTCGACATGTGACACGTATGTAAGCATCCTGTCTCATCACCTGCAGCTATTCATGTCCATTGTGCATTCCGACGGAGTTGGGCAATTCCAGCAGGACAATGCGGCACCTCAGACTTCCAGAATCGCTATGGAGTGGGTCCTGAAACACGCTTGTCAGTTTAAACACTTTCGCTTGCCACCAAACTCCTCAGACATGAACATTATTGAGCTTACCTGGGATGCCTTCAACGTGCTGTTCAGAAGAGATCTCCACCTACTCGTATTCTGACATATGGACCGCCCTGCAAGACTGATGGTGTCAGTTCCCTCCAGCACTACTTCAGACATTAGTCGAGTCCATGCTATGTCATGCTGCGGCACTTCTGCCTGCTCGCGAGGCCCTGCACGATAATAATAATGATGAGCGCATGCCATAGGTGGCCGGGAGTCCCCTCGGCCGCCGCTCCACAAGTTCTTTAACGCCACTACGGCGACTTAC
Source organism: Schistocerca nitens (assembly GCF_023898315.1). Taxonomy (NCBI): domain Eukaryota; kingdom Metazoa; phylum Arthropoda; class Insecta; order Orthoptera; family Acrididae; genus Schistocerca; species Schistocerca nitens. The sequence goes on along the minus strand of NC_064618.1, from coordinate 48,491,685 downwards.
GAGTGAATGATGACACACAACACCCAATCATATCGAGGCAGAGAAAATCCCTGACCCCGCCGGGAATCGAACCCGGGACCCCGTGCGCGGGAAGCGAGAACGCTACCGCAAGACCACGAGCCGCGGACCCCTACACGATCTTAGGCAGGTACACCAGTTTCTCTGGCTCTTAAGTGTAATTGTGCGCTTCCAGTAACGTCCCCATGACTAGACACTCGCTACTCAACTGCTCTATGGTGCACTGCCTGTGAAATTGGACTGTTACTTTCCCTGACTGTACTGATCTCCGTATCTACACAAGCTTGGCAGGGTTATCACTTTCGTTTCCTGATTGAGCTGAACTCTCGTCATTTGAATATTTCTCACTACACTCATAGGCTTTGCCTCTTTTAAGCATTCAGATCAATTGCTATTTCTGCAAAATTCCGACTCAAATGCATCACGTGCCACAACTCTACTTTGACATTTTTTCAAATAATGCACACATTTATGCCTAATCCCATGAAATGAAACCTACTCCTACATATAGTACACGTTCCTATCAACAAATTTGTTCCACAAAAGCTTGCACAGTGCTGTTACCAATGACGACATCGGGCAAGAAGCACAGAGGTCACAGCAAGACACAATGAAAAACAAAATAGACGATGCAGACAATACATATACTGAAATAAAAAGACTACAACATACTACAAATTACTGAGATACAACACATAGCGCCAGTCTAAATGTTATCAGTGCATCATAGTTTCACTTTGAAAAAAAGAAAAATAAGTGCCTGTTCCACAAGATAACATGTTGCCTCACAAAAGTGCCATGCATCGAGATCCTTGCAGGGTCGCCAGTTGCAACTGGTAACTTGCTTTATTGTACATATATGTAAAAGTGATGCTAGCCAGCTGCTGTGACAGAGCGGTTCTAGGCGCTTTAGTCTGGAACTGCACTGCTACTACGGTCACAGGTTCGAATCCTGCCTCAGGCATGGATGTGTGTGATGTCCTTAGGTTAGTTGGGTTTAAGTAGTTCTAAGTCTGGGGGACTGATGACCTCAGATGTTAAGTCCCATAGTGCTTAGAGCCACATGAACCAAGTGATGGTAAATGTTATTATCTTTACATACAGATGGGTATTATATTCTCAACTATCTTCAAATGTCGGGCTGCACCCTCAATTTTTATGTCTGAAATGAGTGAGTTTACTCATGGCACTTTTCTTGCCATTGTCCGCAGTCTTTCAGACTTCAAATTAATCATCAAGTTACCTAATTTAGTAGGAGTGCATTCTGAATTGCTGGTGTATCCATGTATCACCACAAGAAAATAAAAACACTGAGTAGATGGGGGAGTATGAATAAGAAGAGTGGCGTACTTAAGTTTACAAAAATAGTGATAAGTTTTCATTCATCATTTTAGAACTACAAATGAGCTGATAAACCTTTAAAAATGACAAACAAATGAGGAAAAGAATAGTGCATTCATTGGGGTGCAAACTATGCAAGTTCTCCCCTGAATTAATCCCTTTTATAACGCAATCAGTCTTAGTTTACATGAATCCACTGTGAGGCCAAATTCTACTCCAACTGAATCAACTACGACCAGGGACACTGCAAACTATGGTTCACGAAGAACAGGGGGCTGTGAATATTATTTAACAACCCTATGCTGGTGCAGGACTGCTTTACCCTTTCATCTTGATTCTGGCAGCAGCATAAAACAGCGTGGTGTGGGTAATGGGCGGAGCGCGGCGGCCGCTGTAATGCTCTGAGACGTACATGAAAACATGCAAACTACGCAGACTGGGTATCAGAGCCCTTCAATCCCAGCAGATATCAGAATGATGTGCACCCATTTCTTGGTCTGGCCAACCAATTCGACTCACAGCCATGATGGCACATGCTGGAATTGTCAAACGTTAGATGGCTGGCTCTTAGGCCACCACAAGTTGCATACAACAAGTCTCACCCACTAGGGAAACACCTGAAGTTCTCCATCAGGGGAGGACCAGAAGACAAAGAAGGCAAAGAATCACAATCACTTTCAACCAAGCCTCTTACAGGCGCCGAATTAGCAGAAAAAATCTGACTCCATGTTGTACAAACCAATCGAAATATCCTCCACTCATTGAATCTCCCCTCTTGACTGTTCTTCTGGCCTGGTAGCTAATCCAGACACAGCACCGGGTTTACCACGCTGGGGGAGCAAGTGTCTGCTTTGCATATCCTGAGGGAAGCCATCAGCGACTCAAAATCTCTCTTGTCTGGAAAAAGAAGATTTTACGTGAGGGAGGTGTCGTTCTGATGGTAATCATGGCCACTTTTCGGCGAAAAGCATCTTCCTAGACGAGACCGCAGTCCCTCATTTACAGAGAGATTTGATGTTTCCAGGCCGACCATTTACAGTTTTTGAAAGATGGCTGTTAAGCTTCCCAGACAGTCGTGCCTGTGAAATATGTGTTTCTTTTTCCCGCTCGTTACAAGAGCCTAGAGACCTCCTGGTATCAGGAAAGTCACAGTCTTGCATCCATTAAACATGTGCACCAGCCCCTCTGCTTCTAACATGAGACTGCCTATAGTTTTATGATTGTCCTGCCTTTTGCACAAAAGCTCAGATTATAGCAATCTCTCTCAAATGGCTTCCTCGACCTACTTTCCGTCATCTGGCAGCCTTCGCGACGGACTTCTTTCTCCGTGTCCCCCGTCGCCTCCATTACGACCCCTCAGGTGCAAGTTCTCCACAGGCTACACGGGCAGTTATAAGAACGCTCTGCCCACAATTTCCTCGTGTAAAAAAGTCGTAAGCTACACGGGGAACACGGAGATCGTGACCAAAATATGCATATTAATCTGACCAAAGAGAGATTGGCTTGCCACCTTTCATCACTTTCTGAGACTTCTCATACAATCATATTGTAAGTAGGCTGTTTAGGTTTTCTTATTGGTAACGCCACGTAGCGCTCTGTGTGAGAATCACTGGCTGTGCTGTGTGCAGTCTGTGGCTGGTTTGCATTGTTGTCTGCCATTGTAGTGTTGGGCAGCTGGGCTGTTAACAGCGCGTAGCGTTGCGCAGTTGGAGGTGAGCCGCCAGCAGTGGTGGATGTGGGGAGAGAGATGGCGGAGTTTGGGAATTTGTAAGACTGGATGTCATGATCTGTTATGTATATTATGATTTTTCAACATTATTAAGGTAAATACATTGTTTGTTCTCTACTAAAATCTTTCATTTCCTAACTATGCCTATCAGTAGTTAGTGCCTTCCGTAGTTTGAATCTTTTATTTAGCTGGCAGTAGTGGCGCTCGCTGTTTTGCAGTAGTTCGAGTAACGAAGATTTTTGGTGGGGTAAGTGATTTGTGAAAGGTATAGGTTAATGTTAGTCAGGGCCATTCTTTTGTAGGGATTTTTGAAAGTCAGATTGCGTTGCGCTAAAAATATTGTGTGTCAGGTTAAGCACAGTCCTGTATAATTGTACAAAGGGGACGTTTCATATGTCGACCCTTAGCTGAGGATACCTCACTGGAATCTTCTGATTTTTTTCTTGTAGTTTGTGTAATTAGTGTAGCTATTGTTTATTGCTAGCGCGTAATTGTAGAGAGAATCTCCTTTGTAGTTGCAGTCTTTCATTGTTGTACAGTAAAACAGTTGTGGCATGCATGTAGATTTGCACCAAGTATTTCGCAGCTGCGCTTGCAATTAACTACATATTATTTTCAGTGCTATGTTAATGTGTTCTCTTATTTTTGCTCTTCAAATTGTGCTTTTCTGTGTTATCGTGTGAAATATTGTGACAATAATGGCGTGTGAAAAACGTAACACTAGCCTTCAAAGTAAACTGAGAAATAATAGTGACGAGGAGCGTAGCTTATCAGCACCACTGTGTAGTGAATTAACAGACATTCGAAGTAGTAATTTGGTAATTGTGTATAGGGAAATGGAGCGGACGGCAACTAATGGTGTAGACAGTGAAACAGGAAGTGAACAAGGAAGCATTATCGATCGATCGGTCGGCAACAGCTCGCCTCAGGAATCCGAAATGACAGAACACAATATTGCAAATACTGTAGACTTAGGTTTTGGGTCCTCGCCGTTTTCTCAAATGAGTCAAGACACATTTTCTGCTTGTCAAAATGTGAATGTTGCCGGTGAAAATGCACTGCCAAAAACCAGCGATTGGGTTAATCAAGAGTAAATCGAGCAAATGTATAGTTGTGACGACCACGGCGGACGGAGCCATCACACCGACGTCATCTCAGACGCCGTCGCAATCTGTTCCACCGCGCGACCGTGGCGCGGGGCGCGGACGGCGGAGTGAGCGCGCCGCGGGCGGAGGGTATTTAAATCCGCCGCCGCCGCGACCGAACCCAGTTCCACCTGAGCAGCCATAGTGTACGGATCTCCGTGCCGGCACGTTCACAGGAGCTCAGTCCGTCAGTTCACCTGATGATGGCGACATGTATGATCGCCGAAATATTGTGCCCGTTGGACACTGTAGACAGGCAGTACACCCGTGGATATTTTGATCATAGAGAAACAGATTCCAAACACTAATACATTATTATTGCAATTAATGCAACAAATGGAACAAAATCAGAGACAAATGGGACAAAGGCTTCAAAAGTTAGACACAATGGAACAACACCAGAGACAAACACAGCAACAGTTAGACACAATGGAACAAAATCTTCAAAAGTTAGACACAGTGGAACAAAATCTTAAAAAGTTAGACACAATGGAACAAAATCTTCAAAAGTTAGACACAGTGGAACAAAATCTTAAAAAGTTAGACACCACGCTTGAACAAACACGTGAAGATTTAACTACTGAGTTACATAACATCGAATCGAAATGTCAAAAAGTCTGTAATGACGTAAAAACACAAATTTGTGAGCATTTCCAATCTATTTTTTCGCGTCATGAAAATGCATTACAGAATCACGAAGCAGCCATAAAAGAACTGCAAACTATTGTTCATGAAAATCACGACACCTTACAAGCTAAAATTGACTCAGTTGCATCTACCGATTCGGTTACACAACTTGAAAAAACTCAAGAAAACTTAAAGGACACAGTAGATACGATTTCAACACAAATGGACACTCTGAAACTTGGTCCAGAAAAACACACTGAGGAAATAAGTACACTATCGGAGAAAGTAGCCGAACTTTCGGATCAGTTCACTAACTTATCTGCAAAGGTAGATGATGATCTGAACGACACAAGACCTGTAGCCATCACTGATACAGAAGAGTATGAACAAATTAAGAAATTCAAACAAAATCAGAATCAAATTAATACGCAATACAAAAGAGAAATCCGGGAAGTACAAGATCGGTTGGCACAAGTAATACAAAAATTTCATATTTCAGAGGACACTCGCGCTCCAAGACGGGAAGAGGAACTTAGAAATACGGAAAAGCCACAAAATAATAACACAGGGCATTTCGGAAATTATGAAAGAAATTGGCAGGGTGCACCGAATTTTGAGATGGAACCGCCGACACGACGTAACAATGACCGATATGCTACTCGCCGACACGATGATTTTGACTATAAGCTGTTCATTACTACACGTAAATTCAAAACATTTAAGAATTCTGACAACGACATTCATCCACAAGCGTGGCTCCATCAATTCTCTCATTGTTTTCCTCCCAACTGGTCATTGGAGCACAGGTTAGAATTTATGTGTGGCTACTTGGAGAATGAACCAGCTGTAAGAATGCGATCGGTCATTCACGATTGCCACAGTGAAGGAGATTTTTATCATGCCTTCCTCTCAGCATATTGGTCTCAAGCTACACAAGACCGAGTAAAACATAGCATCATAATGATGAAGCATTTCGAACAATCTGAATTTTCCAGTCTTGTGAAATATTTTGAAGACATGTTGCACAAGAATCAGTACCTGTCAAACCCATACAGCCCCTCAGAACTCATCCGCATTTGCTTAATCAAACTGCCTGAACATTTACGACATATTATTTTAGCAGGACGTTGCAAAGAAGACATATAAGCTTTTCAGGGACTGTTACAAGAACTGGAAATTGACACTGACAATCGGGGAACGCGAAAACAGGAGCACAACAATTACAGATCACATCCGTCACAATTCCACGATGACAGAAATAATATACGACAAGGCTATTCTTTCAATGTAAATCGTGACCGAAACAGACACCACCTGTATGACAACCGTTGGCAGAGTAGTAATAATTACAGGGAAAGATCACCTCTCCGCGGTAATGACTATCACAGAGACAATCAGAGAAACAGACAATATGGGAACCAAAATAATTATTATCAAGGGAGACAGAATAACTTCAGATGCAACGGTCCAGCGCGCAGTTACGATTCAGGGAGAAATTCTCCACCACGTGACCGACAAGAAAGAAACTATGGAATCTACCGACATGACGACAGACGATATGATCGTAACGACAGACCTGAATTGCATCAGAACTGGCGGGATTCAAACAGAGCAGAGCCCTCACAACAAGGTGAATTTGTAGAAGTTAGGTCTCCAAATCCCAATAACGACGCGCGCCAACAAAGACACAATAGGCAATGACTCATACCGCTGGCAGCCACAAAACGTACTTATGAAACTGACGACGCAGCTGCCGTAGCTAGTAATTACGTAAAAATGGAAGACATTAGGGACATCTTACTCCAGGAACACGACGTAAAAAATAACAACATTGCATATCCTGTGATTCACATTACTGTCAATGACGTAAAATTTACGGCAGTACTTGACTCTGGCAGTCCCATTTCAGTAATTAGTGAAACAGCTTTTAGAAAATGCAACATATCGAACGATTGCCCCACACTTCCGTTACGTAAGATTAAATTACAAGGTGCAATCTTTGGAAAAAGTATAGATGTACGCCAACAAACCAATTTAGAATTCTTTTGCCAAAGCCACAGCTTCTCTATGAACTTTCTTATTGTTCCATTATTGTCGACGGAAATTATATTGGGAGTAGACTTTTTGAATGAATACAAAGCAACCTTAAACTTTCACGATGCTGAAATAAGTTTAGAGAAGGAAGGTAAGTCAATAGCTTTGAAATTTGAAGATTGGCTCTCAAACCATGACGAGGAAATTAATCGGCTTTACCTTCTGTTAGACTACAGTTCGGAATTTTCTACGGAACTAGACACTAACAATCACTCTGCAAGTACTGACAGGGCTGATATCGACGGCATATTTGAAATTAATGAGTTAATTCAGAATAAAATTCAAACAATTGAGAATTGTAATGACACTGATAGGCACTGATACCTTTTTGAGATTTTACAAGCACATTCCACAGTTTTTACTCACAAAACAGGAACAATCAAGGGATTTCAATACCAATTTCGTGTATTGATCTCAGATCCAGCTTTTATCAGATCGAACTTCATCCAGAATGTAGAAAATACACAGCTTTCCTTTGTTTCGGCGTTTGTTATCAGTTTCGGAAACTTCCTTTTGGTTTGAACATTTCTTCGGCAGCATTCATTCGCGGGCTAAATTCCATATTACCTGAGTTCTTAAAACGTCACATCACCTTATATGTGGACGATATTCTAATAGCAGAAGCTTCACGGGAACAACATAATCGCATCCTCAACAGTTTGTTACGTATTTTTGCAGAATCTGGAATTACAGTTAACTTGGAAAAGTCTGAATTCGGTAAGTCAAAGGTGAGGTTTTTGGGACATATTATTTCTTCTGAAGCCATTCAGCCGGATCCTGAAAAGTTAGAAGCAATCAGAGCCATTCCAGTTCCATCTACAAAAAAAACAAGTCCGCAGTTTTCTAGGTCTCGTAAATTTTTACTGTCGTTTTCTGAATATGCAAATTCTTGTTACACCAAAACTTTGTTCTCTCACTGGAAACAATACTATTTGGAACTGGGACGAACAAGCACAGTTGGAATTCAATTCTTTGAAAGAATCGCTACTTAAGGCGCCAGTACTAGCTCATCCAGATCTGTCACAAGATTTCTGCCTTACCACGGATTCTTCTAAAGTCGGTCTTGGTGCCCATTTATTTCAAGAAGCCATAGAAAATGACACTACCATTCAGAAAACCATTGCTTTTGCTAGCCGAGTGCTATCAAAATCTGAAAAAAATTATTCCGTTACTGAATTAGAAGCTTTAGCTATCGTTTGGGCATTTAACAAATTCCGTTTCTTTCTTTCTGGTAAGCACGTAAAAGTATACAGTGATCATCGTGCATTACAATTTATTATCTCTTCAAAATTAAATCATGACAGGTTAAAACGTTGGGCATTGTTTCTGCAAGAATTCCACTTCACAATAGTCTACATTCCCGGCAAGGAGAACATTGTTGCGGACGTACTGTCACGCGCACCGGCTGGGCTTGAGAAAAGTAACACAGAAGGCAACCTCGAGAAAAATTTCAGTATTCTTTACATTCAGAAAGTCGCCTTTGAAAACTTCATCACCACATATTTAAAGGACATTGCTCATGAACAAGATAAAGATCCGATTTGGAAAGACATCAAGAGCAAATGGCATGAAAAGACACACACACAGATTCGGCATTATTATCTGGTTAGAAACAACATACTGTTCAAACGCTGCACTGTTGATTGCAAGCTATGGGTACTTTGCATTCCTGACGATTTTGTTAATAAGCTCATTTGGTACATTCATTTCAGCTATGCACATTTTGGCCCACAAAAATGTTATCATATTCTTCGAACGACTTGTTATTTTAACAATATGGAAAAGAGAATTCGAAGAGTCTTGTCTATTTGTAAACTTTGTCAAAAGGCGAAACCATCTACTATCTCCCATCGTGCTCCGCTGTTTCCTATCATTCCTTCTAAATTAAAAGAATTTGCTGCTGTTGATCTCTTGGGACCGCTTGTCAGAACATCTAATGGATTTTCGTAGGTTCTAGTCGCTGTTGAACTTACTTCAAAATTTGTTTCTTTCACACCGTTACGTAAAGCCACTGGACGGTCTGTATCCAACGCCTTTGTTAAAAATTTCTTACGTGAAGTTGGACTCGTTAGTAAAGTCATTTCAGATAACGGACCGCAATTCAGATCTGCTGTGTGGTCACGCATGCTTCGGAATCATAAAATCAAACCTGTTTTTATTTCATTGTACTCACCACATTGTAACCCCTCCGAACGGATTATGAAAGAAATCAATAAGCTTTGCAGACTTTATTGTCACAGAAAGCATCAGCATTGGGACAGATATTTACACTTATTTCAAAACGTGCTGAATGAAATGCCTCATGACTCCACTGCTTTACCACCTACTCTTGTACTGAAGAATGAAGAACCACCGAACAGAATCAGAGAGCTTGTACCTTTCCCGAATACACGTAAACTTCGACACAAAGACATAATTGATTTGGCTATTAAAAATATAAAATCTGCAGCAGACAAAAGGAGAAAACTACACGGTAAAGCAAATGCAAAGAAATTATATATTGGTCAGAAAGTTCTCATTAAAGCTCATTCATTGTCACATAAGAAGAAACACTTGAGTCACAAATTCTTTCTAGTTTACAATGGACCTTACAGAATCCGACGTATACCACATGATAATTGCGTTGAAGTTGAAACGCTGCGTACTAGGAAGAGTAAAGGTTTACACCACATTTCACATGTAAAACCGTTTATTGAAAGATAATCTGCTTTTTAACTTTGTCTTTGCCATATAACTTTTCACTTTACATTGCTAGTAGGCTTTGTCAGACTTAAGAAACTGTTAACATGCAACAATGTTTGAAGTTAAACATCCAGTCAAGAACCAAGAGAACTTACGAGGGCTATTCCGAAAGTAAGGTCCGATAGGTCGCGAAATGGAAACCACGGTAAAAATCAAAAATGTTTTATTTGCAACAGTTCGATACACCTTGCAGCTACTTATCTCCATAGTCGCCGACCCGACTTAGACGTGTATCGTAGCGTTGTACCAACTTTCCCATACCCTCGCTATAGAAGGCAGCCGCCAGTGCTCTCCGCCAATTCTCTACGCTGGCCTACGGCTCGTTGTCTTGTGCCGAATTGTTGTCTTCATAACCAGCGGTTCATGTGACCAGAGCTGAAACTCAGAGGGAGACAATTACGGGCTGTATTGTGGGTACTCTCACATTTCCATTTGAAAACGATGCAGGAGCATCTTCATTGCCCCTGCAGAATGCGGCTGAGAATTGTCTTGAAGACGAAACAGCACGACAGTTATGTAATGTTAGCTGCATAGCTTCAGGGGAAATTTCTCACCAGGCCCCCGTACTTGGCGGCAGACACTATTTTCTAGACATCTTTACGCACTCACTGCGAGCTCAGAAATGAGAAGAGCGACGTGATGCTAACTGGGGTTATACTAGAGACACTACCCAACACATCTGTGCAAAGCTTTATCGGATTTTCATAGTCGTTTCCATTTCGTGACCGATCGGACCTTACTTTCGGAATAGCCCTCGTATTTCAACAGAAATTATGAATGCATTGTTATAGTGAACAGACGACACAATGTTGTTATTTGTACATTCTTGCTTGTTAGTTGCACGATTACGTAACGACTATAAGGCTCGTATACTTAGAACATTTACCAGTAATGCTAATGAGATTTTAATGCAACATTTTGGTTTACTTGAAATTTTGTGTATCATGAGGTAAGTACATTGGCTTCTGCAGAACTTAGCTTTCGGAGGACGATAACTACGACACTTCCACAGAGATTATCTTACAGCAAGACGCACATTTAGCGCTACAGGACATGTATTTGAGTGATTAATTTTGTACTTAAATCATTTATTTTTAAAGCTATTTGAAGTACAATGATACAAAGGTTTTCCGTGATACATTTCATTCCATTGCTGTAATCTGTAACACCTGAGGGTATAATTACATTAATCCTCATGGGGGTACACGCTTACTTTGTGTACCATGTGTGTGGCAAGCACAAGGAGCCCTAGCCAATATGGTATTTGCTTATACAACTTTACACATCAGTACCATATTTCTCCAACACAGAATTACACAGCTATCTGATTATTTAACAGAGAAATAAAATTTTTTTATGTCAGTGACACATGTTTACGCAATTACACAGTTGGATAATTTACACTTATGAAATTGTATTTTGTCTGTACTTTGTGAACTGTTCATATTTTTTCGGAACCACTGTGATACTGTGAGAGCTTTGAATGATGTATTTGGTATGGGATCATGATTTTTAAAGTACGTTTGAGGTAGATGACACTGTTGAAATGAGCAGAGAATTTTTTTAGGTTTTGACATTATTGCAGAAAGCTACGACGTTTTCGAGATTTGACTGAGGTGTTATGATGTTATTTTTATGACGACGATGTGTATTATGCTGTTGAGGTATGTTTATGATCAATAAGCTGATGCTATATGAGGAATTTGATTATGCTATGTATCAGTTATGATGAAATATTGTAGAAGTGTCGACGATATGTATATGTATAATAAGGGAAGGAATAATGAGTAGTGGTTAGGGACTCTGATTTGTGGAAAAGGTTGTTGGAAACCAAGAATCGTACTTTAAGAGTTATGAAATGTACGTAAATGCGTGAGTGTATTACAATGCCGACAAAAATTTCTTGGACACTGTTATATCAATAGGATTTTGTTTCTACACATTTGTAACGCAAATTCTCAACCTGTGAATTTTTTTTATATGAGACTGCCACTGTAGCGGAAACTGCTGTCATAAATATTTCAGTAAGAAAGGTAAGTGACCTTGACATAATGCGTTTTGGACACCCAGCTGAGAGGTAGTCGTCTGACAAAAGAAAGCCATTAGGTGCAAAAAAAAAGAGGCCATTATCCTCGCTATTGACATTTCTTTGTCGAAAGCATCACAAATACGACACGCTCAAACTTGAAAACATATGATAACACTGTGGCGCTCTTAATTTATTATATTTACTGAAATGTCTAATTAAATGACGAGAAATATTTTATGTCTATACACCTGATTATGACTACTGTCTTTCTAGTTGAGAGATTTTCTGTGCTACCTTATGAAATGCCCTATGGCTAATGAATGATGTTTCATGCCTTCCTTTGTACATATTTGCTCATTTTCTTCGATATCTAGTTTCTAGCTGCACTGCTGCATTGGTTATAATAAAATTTAATAGATGTACTAATATCACTATTTTCTGTCTACAGACCCAGTAAAGAATACGTTTCTCATATACTTTCTTAGAATAGACAGCATAAATAGACATTGCCCCTCACAGGAATTGCATAAATAACTTTTTTAATGACTTGGTAACTTTCTTGCAGAGTAAGTTTTTGTGACGCATCACTTTAGTGTTAATATGTGACATAGGTATTAGACATGGTCATTTTTAGTGTAATATTTTTTCTGCTTGAGCTATGTCATGTTTAGATATAAGTTATTGCATTTGCTGCTGCTGTTTGCTAGGCATAGTGCTACTAAATTTCACTTTACATTACTCTGTTAAGCCAGTTTTACTACGAATTTATTTTTCTTGTTTGCTGCGCATTGCCTTATATTAGTTGTAATATTGCATTTGCTTTGCTAATTTATGCTGCTTGCTTTACCATTTGTATTTTTTATCATTGCTGTTTGTGTTAATTGTTTTGTGCTGCTGCATTGCCTCATTCCTTACTTTAGCATCTGAGCTCAGTAGATTTAAGTTAGCTTAAGATGGGGTAGGCTATATGAGAGAACGAGTTGTAATGAACTGGAAGAAATGCATTGAGAAGCTATAAGAAAATGGTTTGGCCAAAAAAAGTATTTTGAAAGAGGATATGAGCAAGAAAGTAGGGTTTAGGGACAACAGGTTTAGGTAGGATTTTCTTGGAAATAAATGATGAAGTAAGATAATGGAAAATAAATAATAAGGTAAGAAATATGTGAACATATAAATACAGAAAGCATGCTTGAATAGGATTTTTTGGGTGGAAACAAATGTTGAAATAAGACGAAAGATCTATGGAATGAAGTTTTGGGTTGGACTGCAGTACCAAATGTGACACTGAAAACAAACCCTGTCCTTTCCTTTCGTGTTAGCCCACTATGTGTTTGTGTACCCTTGTGTATTAGTTTTCTTCCTGTCTCTGTGTAGTTTCATAGAATTTTTTCTTCTTCTAATACTAAGCTACATTCACTATGATGAGGAATACTGTTATCCTCAAATATAATTGGCATTAATAATATGTTATTTACCTTGTAAATATGCTTAGACATTATTTATTCTGTTTTGTTTTAATGCTTATGTGTAAAGTTGATATTTCAAAAGTTATTGTGATCTTTTATGTATTTACTTATCTCATAATTCCTGTAACACTGATGTATATGTTTATTTCTATTATTTTGTAAAGCCTGTATTTCTACAAATGTTATCTGTATTATTATGTTTTTAATGATGTATTTTGTACCTTTGTTATTGTATTCTTATGTTATAAAATTGTAATTGACACCAGTTCATCAAATTAAATAACTTGTAAGTTACATTTCACTGCACACGTTTCTGTTGGTCATAGTATACGGACAATATGTGAGAAGCAGGGACTGTTAGTGTTTGCACGTGTGTTGATAATTCAGCAAGGGACTGGATAACAGCATTGCTGGTTCTGAGGACAATTCCAAAAACTTTGTGAGTGCACAAGTGGTGGTTATGGACTTGCTATATTCTCCGCAAGACTCTTCGATGGTGATTGTGCACCTGCACAGTCGCAACAGATGGCTGCTGGCCGTCTCTACAAGGACTACAGTGGGTCTGCATCTTTGATCGCCCACCAATACCATTATTTCTACAAGGACTGCAGTGGGTCTGCACCTCTGGTGGCCCACCAATACCACAATCTCTACCAGGACTGCAGTGGGTCTGCACCTCTGATGGCCCACCAATACTGTAATCTCTACCAGGACTGCAGTGGGTCTACTCTGTGATGACCTACCTACCAATATTCTTCAAAACTTCGACTGACTCTGCGGTGGGTTTGCTCTGTTGTGGCCCATTACCTGTCTGCATGTCAAGAGTCAGCACTGTCTTTCCGTTGGAAGGACAACACTACTTCTTCAAGACTGCATGGAAATCCACTACTTGTGTGTGCATTTTCTTTTACTGCTCAGACTTTGAGAAAAACACTGCAATTTTACTGTGATGAATGATCAGGACTGTCTTTATGGACTGTGAGAAAATTTTAGCTTTTGACCAACAATGTATCAATAAGTGTGTGCATTTGATATCTTTGTTATTGTAATTATGAAAAATTTTATCAAATCATTATTGCCCACTGCCCAAAACAATTTGTAAAATTTTTTGTGGGGAGCATGGGGGCTATGTAAGCAGGCTGTTTAGGTTTTCTTATTGGTAACGCCACGTAGCGCTCTGTGTGAGAATCACTGGCTGTGCTGTGTGCAGTCTGTGGCTGGTTTGCATTGTTGTCTGCCATTGTAGTGTTGGGCAGCTGGGCTGTTAACAGCGCGTAGCGTTGCGCAGTTGGAGGTGAGCCGCCAGCAGTGGTGGATGTGGGGAGAGAGATGGCGGAGTTTGGGAATTTGTAAGACTGGATGTCATGATCTGTTATGTATATTATGATTTTTCAACATTATTAAGGTAAATACATTGTTTGTTCTCTACTAAAATCTTTCATTTCCTAACTATGCCTATCAGTAGTTAGTGCCTTCCGTAGTTTGAATCTTTTATTTAGCTGGCAGTAGTGGCGCTCGCTGTTTTGCAGTAGTTCGAGTAACGAAGATTTTTGGTGGGGTAAGTGATTTGTGAAAGGTATAGGTTAATGTTAGTCAGGGCCATTCTTTTGTAGGGATTTTTGAAAGTCAGATTGCGTTGCGCTAAAAATATTGTGTGTCAGGTTAAGCACAGTCCTGTATAATTGTACAAAGGGGACGTTTCAATATTACATCGCGTAAGGCATTTTTAGAAAAACACCCACCTGCACCAAGCCTGTTCATTAATTTCTCAGGATGAGGCGAAGGATAAGTATCAATTATTGTTTGTGCATTCACAGTGGATTTAAAGTCAACACAAAGACGAAGTCTTCCAGAAGGCTTTGGTAAGGTTACTAAGTGAGAGTCCGCAGCTCGTAGTCGCGCGGTAGCGTTCTCGCTTCCCGCACCCGGGTTCCCGGGTTCGATTCCCGGCGGGGTCAGGGATTTTCTCTGCCTCGTGATGACTGGGTGTTGTGTGATGTCCTTATGTTAGTTAGGTTTAAGTAGTTCTAAGTTCTAGGGGACTGATGACCATAGCTGTTAAGTCCCATAGTGCTCAGAACCATTTGAACCAACTAAGTGAGAACCCCATTGACTATCCTGTATAGGAGCAATACCACCATTGTCTTGCCGTTCTTTAAGTTCACTTGCAACTCTGTCTAAGTGCATGTGGGAGGTGACGTGCCCGAGAAAACTAGGGCCCACATTCTCCTTCATTGCCATGTGCGCCACAAAATTATTTGCTTTGCCGAGTCTTTCAGAAAATAAATCAGAAAGCTCCTCAGTCAGTTGAGTAACACTGTATTTTAGGTTGAAAGACAAACAGAAAGTATATTGTCCTGAATACTAAGACCAAACGAATACAATGAATCAAACCGAAAAATATTTTCACAGTGTCGCGAACGCAAAATTATAAATGTCATTCTTCTGATGTGAGACTGGAATGTGGCAGGCAAACTACAAGTACCAAGCGTCGGAATGTCCTGACCGTTACACACAGTAAGTTAAGTGCAAGATTTTGTCAACTGTGGCAAGCCCAGTTGTTTGTAAGTGGCACGATTAGGCAATGTAACAGAGGAACCAGAGTCTATCTCAAGTCGCACACATCGTCCGTGACGAAGTTCACAAACAGTTTGCACAGCACTCGGGCGGGGTGAAGGTACACCCTGAATTTGGTCATTACTGGTACTGGTAACCGGCTAAAACAATAACTGCAATCACTGAGTGAGAAGGTGCATTGCGCTTACGAGAGCCAACGTGGTGTTCTTTTACTGTTGCAAGCACGCAGATTGTACATGACCTGGCTTTCCACAAGCAAGGCAGGTCGCGTTCCGCGAAAGGCAATGTTGTCTGCTATGCATGGAAAAACAGTGGGGACATGATTTCACAACAGACACACGCGTTGGCATTTGTTTACTCTGGCCACGGTACAGCAGTCCGTTTGCACGCGGCGGTCGTTCACATGACGGTAACATTTGTCGCTTTGCGTTCACTGCAAATGGGAGCTACTTCAAAGTTTTCTGCGGCGCCATTAAACGAGCCCTGAAGTTAAGCTAATTATAACACTTATTTCAAGGTCGTATCACAATTTTTGAGAATTTGTTCAAGGATCCTACTGTCTGATACACTGTATGTAATTGCATCAAGGATCATAGCGTCACTATAGTACTGTCCACAGCTACATTGAAACGACACTGTCGTGTCAGGCCCTGAAGTCCAGTGACCCACTGACGGATGTGTGTTCTGGCTTTTTCCGCGGTCAAAGAACTTTTAACAGGCTGCAGCAACCTGTATCTGATCTTCGTAATGCTTAGTGAGGGCGGAAACTAAATCTTCAACATGTAGCAACTCAGGCTGTAAGTAGGCTGTTTAGGTTTTTGTGCTGGTAACGCCACGTAGTGCTCTGTATGAAAATCGCTGACTGCACTGTGGGCAGTCTGTGGCTGGTTGGACTCATTGTTGGAATATTCGCTTGTGTAGTGTTGGGCAGTTGGATGTGAACAGCGCGTAGCGTTGTGCAGTTGGAGGTGAGCCGCTAGCAGTGGTGGATGTGGAGAGAGAGATGCCAGAGTTTTGAGAACGGACGATCTCGAAATGTGTCCTCCAGACAAAGGAAATTTGTACAGATGGATGTCATGAATTGATAGATATATAAATGATGACTTTTGAACACTATTAAGGTAAATACATTATTTGTTCTCTATCAAAATCTTTCATTTGCTAACTATGCCTATCAGTAGTTAGTGCCTTCAGTAGTTAGAGTATTTTATTTAGCTGGCAGTATTGGCGCTCGCTGTATTTCAGTAGTTCGAGTAACGAAGATTTTTGTGAGGTAAGTGATTCAGGAAAGGTATAGGTTATTGTTAGGGATTATTGAAAGTCAGATTGCGTTACGCTAAAAAATTATTGTGTGTCAGTTTAGTGATGATCAGAATAAGTAAAGAGAGAAATGTCTGAGTACGTTCAGTTTTGCTCAGCTGTTTGAAAAACAAATAACGTAACAGGTTTACCAGCACAGTAATTTATAATTTTCCAAAAAGAACGTTTCATAAGGCCTACTAGTCGCAAATAACGTCTGAGCGAGGCGGTAAACTCCAGTGCTGGCCGTTGACAAGAAATAAGAAATCTTCCACTTCATGTGTAGCACAATAAGCGTCGAACTGAGCTCGTTCCACTCCACTTGTTGTTCATAGAAAGCTCGGAAAGATGTGTTACAGTGGATGTGTCTGGCGGTTGTGGCGGAGCTGATTCAGCAGCGGCTTGTGCTTTACTGACCTGATGGACTGCCGTCATCAAATGCGATATTTGGTGGTTCTGAAATGAATAAACTGCGTTAGATCAAAGCCATCAGCAACCGCAGGCTTAGGCACAGGTGGTGTAGGAGGTAGGTTAGAGGTCATTTTAATGAGAGGAGCGCCGCAACAAAGTAATTATACACAAACAGCGGAAGCGTTGCGGCCACTCTGCAATAAAGAACACAATCAGTAGGAATGCGCCTCTGAAAGAAAATAGAGAAATATTAGTGACGCACTGTGACGGAGGGCCCAAGAGTGAAGCAGCGTTCGTTCTGGACTCCTCGTAGCGAAATGTTGCGTCGGCTAATGTGGGAATCAGCATCTAAACAAACAAGGAAAGAGAGAAGTTCCGATTGCCGGCGGCAAGAATCCAAAATCATCTGTAAAAAACACTTTCTAATGAATAGAAAACTTTATTTCAATTAAGGTAACAACATAAGTTGATTCCTATGCTTTCTGTGCCTTCTGCATACAATTCCTTTATTCTCTATTATCACTCGCAGAATGCAGTCTAAGTAACGTCTTCCTATTACGCAATACTGATACTCTGGAAGTCTACGACCGAAGTGGGTCTGACCAGCGATGGGCGGCTGGTTAAGTCACCGCTGACAGGGACCGCTGAACTCTTGCCTTCCTGGAGGTGTGGCGCTGTCCCTCTTTCCATTCGCGCGCGGGTCAGCGCCTTCTCGATGCCGTTTCCCAGCACTGCGCTCGCCGGTGTGCAGTCGATACTTTAGGACTGCTTAGTGCCTACTAGCAGGTGTCCAGGTACTGTGCATGATGTCGACCACGCAGTGCACTTACTGCAGATGAAAGGGGAGCAACTTCATTGTTACTGGAGTACTGACGATTCTAGGTATCAGAGGATTCTACGCTGTAAATCAAAACGCAAATATCCCCTTTCTGGCATTAATTTATACACCAGTAACATATTAACACTCTGCTCACAAAGACACCTTCATTGGAATGAAATTTAAATAACTGACTTCTTTATAAAATGATTTTTATGTTACTTCCTCCCATACACATTTCGCGAAATGGCCACAATGGAAAACAAAAGGTATTATATGGGTTTACAATCAGACATTCTTCCCATCCATCATTCGTAAAATGATGAGGGATGGATGTTAAATAATGGTAGTAGTTAAATAATGGTAGTAGTTAAAGTTCCGTGTTCGGAACTTAATGTAAGTAATGGACTGGTCTATAAAATAACTTCTAGCATTGCTGGAGACCCATGGCCTTGATGGAGATCATTGCAGTACCTATGTCGTTACTGAACAGAAGTTAAGTGACTTTTTTGAAGTTCACAAGCAAAGTGTGTGTGTGTGTATAGCTCGACACTGGGGAACTTTTTCAGGGATTGTATGTCAGGGTGATGGAATGTTGATGCATCTAATGCAACTGCCATACAGTGCGCTCCACTAACAAGGGGAGGCCGCCAATTGTGAAATTCAGATTCGATTCATACTGCGCATAATAAAAGCTCATGGCCAGAGGTGTAATGTGGCAAAGCACCAAGATGCACTTCTCAGCCGTTGTCGAGAAAATCGACAGTTAAAAGTAACCGTTGCGGTGAAATACTCTCTACGATTAATAATCTTCTACAGCGTCGTGGCGCAGCGGTAAGCGTTCGGGTTCGTAATCCGAAAGTCGCCGGATCGAATCTCGCGCCATGCAATTTTTTTTATTATTAGTTTTTTGTAATTCAAACATTAATGTATTGCTTATGCATGTTGGTGAAGGCGGATCGCTCTCCAATTGTACCGCCTCCATTTTTCCGTTTGTTTAACAGGGTGTACCAAAGCTCTCACGTCCGCACTGATTTTCGACGATGTTATTAAAGTTGCGCTAGGGACCGCATCTACCTTCTTTCGAAGTTAGCAGGCAACTACGCTGTTATGCGGCGGCTCGTTTCGGCCCATTCAACATCTGCCCTTCAAGTGTAACGAGCAAGTAACGGAGTTTATATTTCATACCTGCCACAGCAAATTTCTGTTCGTGGGGTCTCTATTCTAATTCGAACGTTTGACTTACGCTATACGTATTCGTTTGGGAATATCGTTTCTACGTCTTCGTTAACTATACGTGGTTAACATTATGAAGACAATTAATAACATTTGTGAAATACAACTTCGTTTGCGGAGAACATAATAATGTTCGAAGTCGCCAGTTTTTCCACGACAAACGACTTTCAACAACTTATTATATGCATAATTGTTGCAACTGATTGCCGGTAATCAGCTTTGGTACACCCTGTTAAACAAACGGAAAAATGGAGGCGGTACAATTGGAGAGCGATCCGCCTTCACCAACATGCATAAGCAATTACAAAAACTAATAATAAAAAAAATTGCATGGCGCGAGATTCGATCCGGTGACCTTCAGATTACGAACCCGAGCGCTTACCGCTGCGCCACGACGTTGTAGAAAGTTATTAATCGTAGAGAGTATTTTACCGCAACGGTTACTTTTAACTCGATTTTCTCGACAACGGCTGAGAAGTGCATCTTGGTGCTTTGCTTGATAACGTGGAAGGCTCTGCAACTCAAAATTGTCTGTGGCAGGTGCCCTTCAATGTCTGTTTGTTTAACACATATTCACATTTTTTTTTAAATGTGTGCCCCGACCGGGCCTCGAACCCGGGATCTCCTGCTTACATGGCAGACGCTCTATCCATCTTTTTTTTTTTGTTTTTTTTTGTCACCCATCCAAGTGCCGGCCACGTCCGACAGCGCTTAACTTCGGTGATCTGTCGGGAACCAGTGTATCCACTTTTTTTTATTTTTTGCATTCGGTGTAACAATAACAAACATAAACCGCTTCTAGCATTTGTTTCTTTAAATATATAAGACGATGACTTTATAAAATAAAATATTTCTGGGAAACGTAAATAAGTGGACTTTTTTTTACATAATAGTGAAAAAAATAAAATAAAATAAACCACCGACACTCTGCTTCAAAGATGAAAAAGGAAATCTGATCACCAGCGTGGAACAAAATTGCCAACACCTAGCGAACTACTTTGAAACGCTGCTAAGCTGCAAAAGACCTGATGAAACCTTGACATTTGAGATGCCTAAGAATAAGCTACCAGACTCTGAACCACCTAATAAAGAAGAAATTAAAGAGATCTTGAAAGGATTGAAAAACAATAAAGCATCTGGTAAAGATTCGTTAGTAGCGGAACTACTGAAATACGCAGGAGAAAACTTAATAAATAATTTCGAGGCGCTGTTTGAAGAGATTTGGAATACAGAGAAGATTCCGGAGGAATGGAAGACAGCATTGATTCATCCGTTACATAAGAAGGGTGCCAAGACAAATGCAAATAACTACAGAGGTATCTCATTGTTATCAGTGGCCTATAAGATCCTATCCAAGGCACTACAAAACAGGATTGAAAATCAAGTAGAGAAAGAACTGGGTGAATATCAGGCTGGGTTTAGAAAAGGAAGATCATGCAGTGAACAGATTTTCAGTCTACTCTCCATAATACAACTTCGCGCACGCACATCGAAAAATCTAGTAATTACATTCATAGACTTCAAAAAAGCATATGATTCTATTGATAGACCAACCCTGATTAACACATTAGAAGAATTTGGGATTGATGATAAAAGCAGAAGTCTAATCCAGGAAACCCTTACGGGAACAAAATCGCAAGTGAAGTTTTTGGGTAGACTGTCACAACCGTTTGTAATTGGAACAGGTGTTAGACAAGGGGATGGGCTCTCCCCACTGTTGTTTAACATTGTCCTTGAAAAAGTGGTCAGGGAATGGAGAAAGAAGATGGCAGAAGCTGGAGTGAAAAATGGGATAACGTTAGGAAGAAATAAAACAAAAATTGAATGTCTGGCATTTGCTGATGACATGGCAATATTGGCAGATGACATCGAAACAGCAAAGATTCAGATAGAAATGCTGCATGAGATCGCTGAGAAGACAGGTCTACAAATATCGTATGAAAAGACAGAACTGATGATACAGGACAAAACAGACCCAACACAGACATTGCAAACTAAATATGGAATAATTAAGAGAGTTCATAAATTTAAGTATCTAGGGGAATGGATTACACCGACAGGGTTACCAAATGTTTCACTACAGGAAAGAGCAATAAAGATGGAAACGGCGTACCAGCTATGCCGAAATGTATACAATAAAAAGTCGATCTCCATCAATGCCAAGCTCAGGCACTACAATGCGGTAATAAAACCAGGAAGTTTGTATGCGATTGAATGCATCCCACTGAACAGAAAACGTCTGTTGGAGAAATTGGAAATAAAAGAGAGAAAAATACTGAGAAAGATCTTAGGACCTAAAAAGGATGGACAAGATTATAAATTGCGATCCAATAAAGAGTTATACGAGAAAATTGAAAAACTGACAACATCCTTTAAAAAGAGAAGACTGAGTTTCTATGGGCATGTCAAAAGAATGGCACCAGAAAGAACGGCAAAGAAAATCCTGGAATACATGGAAAGCAGAAAGACACAAATTAACTGGCTGAAAGAAGTAAAAGAAGACATTGCAGAAATGAACATTATACCAGAGACAGTTTACAACAGAATGGAATATAGGAATGCCATCAACAAAATACAGGGATTCAAAGACCGAACGCAATCAAAGAAGACGGGAACAACCTGGTCGCAAGAACGTAAAGAAGCCCACTCAGAAAAAATGAAGAAGTACTGGGAAGAACGCAAGAAAAAGCACAAGAAATGACTGATGCTTAGCGTAGTCCAAAGTTGACTGTAACGAATAATAATAATAATAAAAAAATATCCTGCTTCTGTCAGTACAAAACAATAACGTTCTACGTTCCTCTTTTAGGCGCGTACCTCGCTATTCCCGTCATACCTCGCGTTGGTGTCGCGTACGTCTTCACGTGTGTTTGTGGATCCTCTCCAATGTCCTGGTCCTTTCTTGTTCTGATACTTATAGACAATAATTACATTCTCCTACCCGGGACACCCCAACTGGGTGGGGGATCAAGCAAGGCACTCCCTAAAAAATTTGCGTAATATGTTCAATATCTCGGATGTCTCATAAGCTTTGAGTGATGTTCCTGTAGTAAGGCCCAAACGTCAAGCACATTCTTACTGCCGTCTCGGAAAAGATAACGCACAGTCAAACCTCGAATCCAAGTCACTGCGTTTGTCTTCGTTCGGGGATAATATGTCCTATCTGGGAGAAGTAGTGTGCGTGGTTCTATTGTTTGCGGCCCCACCCGAAGGAGGAAGGCGATCATTTTTTTGACCAAACACCATACGTCCGCCGAAGGACCGCATATCAGGCGATGCTCCTCAGTGTCTATAACATTGCACTGCGGACACAGTGGCTCATCCGCCATATGAATTGTATGCAACCTGGAACGAGTCACGTATTTCCCATTGACCACCTGATACCACAGTGCGCGCGTTCCCGTATCAAGGTGTGGGTGGTGCACTGTAC
Source organism: Schistocerca nitens (assembly GCF_023898315.1). Classification (NCBI taxonomy): domain Eukaryota; kingdom Metazoa; phylum Arthropoda; class Insecta; order Orthoptera; family Acrididae; genus Schistocerca; species Schistocerca nitens. The sequence continues at coordinate 48,468,724 of NC_064618.1, read as the reverse complement.
GCCATACCACTGACCACGTAACTGTTGGTTGGCGGCGCTCTACGGCATTATTCGGTCGTCGTCGAGTCAAGATGTGATATATATCACGTGCCGTTGCCGTCCTGGTAGTCGGTAGTTCCATATGTACATAACTGTGTTCCACAAAGAAGGTTCGCATATGGGCAAGCGATGGTGAGATGTGAGCCACCGCTACCGGAGCCGAACGAGAAGGTGGAGCGAGTTCGTCTATCAAGCTGCCCGTCAGACTTGTCTGGTGTCGTGTCCACATCTTTATCATTGTGGTTACATAAATAGCCATTGCTCGGTCGCGTACGTGGACTAGTCCAAGACCTCCACGACTACGAGGAAGGGTGAGGGTTTCGTATCCTACCTTAAAAAGCAGACCTGTGCTCACAAAATATCCTAGTGCCGCCAGGATTCGGCGGGCCAACACCACCGGCATAGGAAGAACTTGTGCCAGGTGGGGGATGCGAGAGGCTAGATAAGTGTTGGCAAAGGTGACCCGTTGTATCATATCCAGTGCCCTTAACCTGTGACTTCGGACACTCGCACGAATTGTTTGCAGAAGATGTCTGTAACTCAGTGCCACCGTGCGTCGAACGTCTGTAGTGAAGATAATTCCTAGGCATTTCATCTTGTTGATCGGCTGTAATGGTGCTACACTTCCTGTCGGGAGTCCTCTCCCGATGTTCATCGCTCCCGACTTTGCCATGTTCAGGCGACTTCCCGTAGCCATACAATACAAATTAATCCAATGCAAGGCCGCTCTTGCCTCGTCGCCTGACCGTGCTAAAAACACTAGGTCATCTGCGTATGTTCGGCATATAAACTTGTTGTGCCTTATCGTCATTCCTTGGAGTCGATTCCGGAGCCCGCAAAGCAGCGGCTCGACAGCGATGGCATACAATATCGTTGACAGCGGGCACCCTTGTCTGACCGATCGTGAGATGGTGATGGGCCCCACCAAGCGTCCATTGATGAGCACTTTGGATGCGGCTCCGTGGAGTAGTCTCATGACGACGGTGACAAAACTTTCCGGAAACTTCATTTTCGTCATCACGTCCGTGAGATAAGCATGACTCAGCCTGTCAAATGCGCGATCGAAGTCTATCGATACCAATACACCCCGGAGACGACATGTTGAAGCCAGTGCGATAACATCGCGGTAGTCGCTGAGTGCCGTTTGTATATTGCTAGCTCCTCCTAGCTGGGTTTGGTCGAGTGAAATCACTTGGCGTATCACGCGTTTAAAGCGTGCTGCAAGTATCCTGGCGTAGATTTTGTAGTCGCAATTAAGAAGGGTCAGTGGCCGGTAGGCCTGTATCCCTGTGCCGCCAGATGGTTTGTGGATGGGGATGATCATTCCTTCGACGAAGGAGGGTGGAAGAGGCACGTTGGGAGACATCAATTCGCAGTACATGGCAGTCCATCGTGGAATCATGAGATCTTTAAATGTACGATAGAACTCTAACGGAAACCCGTCGGGCCCCGGCGATTTGTGCGACGCTCCCTTATGAATCGCTTCCATTACGTCGTCAACTGTGATTTCATCTGTTAACTCCAGGTTGGCCGACTCGTAGAGACACGCGGAGAGCGTTCGTCGGACCTCATGAAAGGCTGCCTGATCGTGTTGCGCTTCTTCATAGAGATGACCGTAGTGTTCCACGAAAGCGTTGGCAATGTCTTTTTGCGTTGTCATGCGGCGACCATCTGGCAGTACGACCGTCTGTATTAAGGTTCTGCGGCTACGTTGTTTTTCTCTGATAACGTGATACATCGACGGGGATTCTCCACGGACTCGTTCAAAGGTCCTTGCACGGATTGCGACACCCTCCAGTCGGCGGCGCGTTATGGAAATTATTTGGGCCTGTGCTCGTTTGATACCGGCACGACGCTCCTGTGAAGGTGCTTGTACAGAAAGTTCGCGGAGCATCGTGAAATAAAATTCCGTCGTGTATCGCCTCCACATCATCTGCTCTCTTCCGTATGCAATTAACGCTCGGCGCAATGCAGGCTTAACGCATTCCAGCCACCACTGCAACGTCGTCGGATATGTCGGGAGGCGTCGTTCACATACATGCCAAGTGTCTTCGACTAAGCGTCTGCACTCAGGTTCCCTAAGGTGTGCTGTATTCAGTTTCCAAACACTGCGACTCCTCCACACTTGTTGACGACTCAGGGAGACCGTGCATATATATGCTATGTGATCTGAAAAGGCGACAGGCCACAATTCCGCATCGAGGATCGCAGGTTCGAGACGACGTGTTACGTAAATGCGATCGAGACGACTTGCAGAGTGACTCGTGACGTAGGTGTATCCACGTCTGCGGCCATGTATCTTCTCCCATGTATCTATGAGATTCATGTCCTGTATGAGTTGCCGCAGCTCCGGGCACGAAGTATAACGTGGGTGTTGATCTTTTGGTGCGAGCACGCAGTTGAAGTCGCCTCCAAATAATACATGTTCATACCGACCTAAGAATAGTGTTGCAATCTCCTCTGCGTAAAATCGGGATCGGTCGCGCCGTCTGTCTGACCCCGACGGTGCGTAAATGTTAACGACCCGTACTCCCAGCACCGTGAGCGCCAGTCCTCGCGCTGACGGCAGGTACACCACGTCCTCGGCTACTATGCCGCTACGTAGAAGTATCGCTGTTCCGCTGCCGCCGTCGGTAGTAGGTGTAATGTACGTATCGTACTCTCAACACATACTTCCTGCAGCAGAACGATGTCGACGTCTGACGCATGCAACATGTCTCGTAATAATTGCAATTTGACAGGCGTTCTGATCGTATTAATATTAATAGAGGCTGTTCGATATGCCTGCCGCTGTTCCTCAGTGCGTAAAGCGCACATGAACGCTTACGTTAATTTGTGTGCTTCTGCCCGGTGACATGCTGTCTGTGCGTCAGTCTGCATCTTCTGCGCGGTTAACATCCGGTGGACGCAGCACTCGCCATGGCGGGTGCGTCGTCGGTGTGGGGGTCAGTATCGGATTCGTCGGCCCAGTTCCTGTGCTGGAGGTCCAGCTCCGGTCGTGTGTCTCCGGCCGGGCTGACCGAAGGCGGTGGCGTTGCTGCGGTGGGTGGAGGGTCTCCTTCCGTCGGCTTTCCGTCCGGTGTGCCTGTATTCAACCCCTGTGTAGCATGATTCGCGTCGTACTGCTGTGTGGAAGGTATAACCTCCCGTTGCGCATCCGGAAGCACTGTATCGACGTCACACCCAAGTCCGTCTGACGTGGACTGCAGTAAGCAGGTATCCGACGGCGCTAGCCGTCGCTTCTTGTGGCGCTTCGGCGATCGTTGTTTGCGCGTGTGCGCCTCCGTATCCGAGTGCGGAAGTGACTCCCGGTGCTCAGGGACGAAAGCAGCTGTCGGCACAACAGCAGGATCAATTTCCATTTCTCCTACCGATCCTTCCCGCTCGGTTAAGTGCGTCGTCGGCGCCGGAGCGGCAGAGGTGTGCGTCGTTTCGTCACTGGAGGCGGTCTCTGCCGCAGTCGGTTGCCGTAAACTGTCAGGATTCTGTAGCTGGTCATTCTTCGGGATGGGATCCGTTCGAAATGCGTCCGCATACGTTAGTGGCAGCGGCGTCAACGTGGACGGAGGTACGGGTTCGCCGTTTGGAACTTGCACTATCCTCCGCTGCATGCATTCGGAACGGACGTGGCCCTCTTTCCCGCAGCCTGAGCATGTTTTGGGTTGTCCATCGTATATGACTATAGCTCTGCATCCGCCGATGAACAAGTACGAGTGTACAAGTTGTGTCAGTTCTATTCTGATTTGACGCACCCCATTGAGAACGGGGTAAGTCGTGAAGTTGGACCATTTTTCCTCAACGTGGCTAAGCACTCTTCCATATGGGAGTAAGGCGTCAACGACCAAGTCAGACGGAACCTCGAAGGGAAGTTCGAAAATACGTATGTTTCGTAAGCCCAGTCCTGCATGATCAATAGTTACTTCTCCAGCATGTCCATCAGAGTGACGAAATTTGAGCCCATGTTTAGTATCTCGGATGATTCTGTCACATGCTGCATCGTTAATCAGCTTGACGTAAACCACACTGCTCACTATGGAGAGGTGGATTCCGATAAGTTCGTTGTAGTCAAGTTTAACTTCGTCTCGTAGGAACCTTTCTATTTCGTAGGCTTTCGGTCTCGCATATTCATTCGAAAAACTAATCTTGAGAATCGAGTACGCACGAGTACGCCGAAGAGGTAAACAACTGCGCGAGCGCGAACTTCTTCGGCAGGGACGTAAACAGACGTCCGTGCCGTAGCACCGCCGAAGGCAGACTAACATTAGGTGAGTTGCGAGCTACACATGACAGTATTCGAAGCCAGTTCATATCTGACTGTACCGCAATGACATTGGCATAACAGTCATTACTTATTTAAATATAATACATCTGACGTTAAAATTTTTTCTGTGCAGGACTTCCCATGAAGAAAATATGTCACTGTGATGGAAGGTTAATAATGTCTAATTTCTGGAAATATCTCCAACAGTGAAGAAGCCGAGCTGTAAAATTATAGTGCGTTTGTGACTGAAGCCCACTAACTGTGAATACATACAGTGTTCAAACTGGCCACTGCCTCATGACTAGCGGGCAGTGGGCAGGAATAAGTGTTATCTAGTCTCTGGTGTTGGAGTGGGGGCTTAATTGTTTGTACACACGTGGTCCCCCACCTGCTCCTGCATGTACTGGGCCACTGTACGCTGGTTGCAACATGACGTAGGTGCTTAGATCTTTTTCACATAGTGTACGCAGAATGCAGATCAAGCTAAAAGCTGCTAGTAAGAAAATTCTGGAAGTACCAGCCTTTGTTTAGATACTGCCCTGGACAGTACTGTGGACTAGGATAACGGGCTATCTGTTATAACTATTGCTGGATGGAGTGAGGCAACATATTTCTTTACTCGTCATGTGTCTGCCAACACTGGCCTTTCGGCATGCATATATTTGCACTTGTAGTTGTATAATAGTGCTCGTTGCAGAAGGATAAGGGCCATAGCACGGAGGAGCTATGGCGCTATGCGCGTAGAATGCACGTAGCTGACCATGGAAGAAACTTCCGCTCAAATTTTTGGTTGTTTGTAGTAATGATGTTATTCGTGTCTTATGTCAATAGTGGTGATGATGGTGGTGGCAGCACAACTGTGGAAATTTGTTTGAAATATGTGATATTAATATTAATTGTACATAGACAGACTATATTGTTCAACATTAAAATTCTCATATTTATGTGTATTTAGATGTCGATCCTGAGAAGTGGGTATTGGACTATTTGGAGAAAATTGGCAACACATTGCCCCGAAACTGTAACTAATTCCCCCGAAACTGTATATATAGCAATGGAAAGTTGTCATACATTGGAAAGCGAGATGAAATCGTCAAAATTGCAACACATGGCCCCAGAATTGTGACTAATTGCCCCAAAATTGTAAATATAGAAATGGAATGTAGTCATATGTTGGAGTGCCATAAAAAATCAGCAAAACTGCAACATATTTCCCAATATTGTAACTAACTGCCCAAAAACTCTAAATACAAAAATGAGAGGTGCTCATACAATGCAGAAAATGTCGTTGCGTAGTCACAATATTATTTTGGGGTTATAAATTATAATAATTAATATAAGAGTGATTTAAATACAAAGATATCCATATTTTGATAGTTGTCATAAATAATAGTAAAATAATATTAAGATAAGAATAACATACTGGGCCATAATTTACCGTGATAAACTTATTGGGCGATAAATCGTAGTAACTACAGCAATAATTCAGCCAATAAGATAATGCTCCACCATTTTTCACACATCCACTGTACTTTAAAAGTGTCTGACGTCGTAATTCATAATAACTCAGGCTACCATGTCATTTCTATGCCACCCAAGTCTCCTACAGAAGAGGGCGTAGGGTGGGGCGGGGGGGGGGGGGGTTCGGAAGGAGAGGGAGGAGGCAGCAACTTGAAAGGCCTCAGATAGGAAAACATCTGGGACTTCAATAAATAAGCATTGAGAGCCGAAGTGAATGGTTTGTTTACATTTTCATAAATTACGCTTGCATAAACATAACAGTGATGTCTTTGTTTACATTAGGAAGAGCATACATGTGATTTGTTTCCATAAGAGTCAAGGCCAAATGAAATTATTGTTTACATAAGGTGAATAATGGATCCCTTGGTGCAGTATGCAGTTAACCCCTCTACTGATAGGATCATAAACGCCTGGTCTTCCTCTTTTTGTTTTGCTAAAAAAACATGTAATAGATTTGACCTCAAAATTAATCAACTAGGTGTAAACTCGCGTTACTCATATATTGATTTTTAACAATACGAGACCATGTACAATGGTCTGACATATCAATTAACCTGCAGTTATGTCAAATCCCAAGCTAGTCGTGACTGACAAAATACTAGAAAGTATGCCTCAGATTTACAGCTCTGGAGAAATTATTGGAATGCTGACTGTGTATGGGGTTCGCAGTACACTGCATCTGTGGTGAATGTTTGAGCTCTGCATACATGCTGTAATATCGATGACTGGTTTGTTGAATACATGTGAGAGTGGTAGAGGAGCTCTGGTTCGAAATTCTTCTGAGCGCTATGGGACTTAACTTCTGAGGTCATCAGTCCCCTAGAACTTAGAACTACTTAAACCTGGACATCACACACATCCATGCCCGAGGCAGGATTCGAACCTGCGACCGTAGCGATCGCGCGGTTCCAGGCTGTAGCGCCTAGAACCGGTCGGCCAGAGCGGAGCTCTGGAAAAAGAAAGTTACAACAATGGTGCAATAATATTCTGGAGTTGATATATCGTTCTAGAGTTTTACCCCTTATGGTTTTCTTTATTGTTTCCAGGTGCGTTTAATGTGCCAGCTTTAATTATGTGGATGGCCATGTAGAGGTGCTTGCGTAGTTGAGATTTCTGTGTGTCCAATTTAGTGCGTCGCATTTCCTTTCAAAAAGAAAAATTATGCCCATTTATCATGATACCGGCTTCAGTAAGACAGACAGCTTTGGAGTGGGTGTACGACCATATCCATTGTGAAGCGAATGCTACAGGACCACATCGAAGAGAGAGCAATGTTACACACTCCTAGGACTCTCCGGAGATTTGGAAGCTACACTGGCTGAAGTGCTGTTCGTGATTCTTGGCGTACGTCCAGGCTGTGAGATTCATTGTTACATCGTGTTTGCTATGGCGAAAAGACGTTAACAGGGTCTACGAAATTACTGATTCTAGAATCATGGACGAAGGAAGCTTAAGACTCTAACGTTAGACCATGAAATATACTCATCAGTGTACAAAACTACATGCAGAGTTCCCAAAATACAGCCCGTAACTTCCTTTCTTAATTGTTGACAGTGTTATACGTTTGTTTATATCTGTTATCTGAATGTATCTGTTTGTTTTACATAGTTATAAGTAGGATCTACAATGTAGTACTTGAATTAGAATGTCAGCAGTACTCACGGGTTTACGAAGACTCGCGCCAGAATACACGGAGTTGATTAGATGTAGCATAGTCAGATAGGCTAGGATGCAATTAGCAAGGCTCACTGTCTCTGCGAGATAGCCATGCAATCTGTAACATGTATGGAATAGAAACAAAGCAGTAGTATACAGTTGTAGTATAGTTCCATATGTTTAGTTGATAGTCGGTTATGCCACTTTCGTTTTACTCTGTTTTCCTCTAGTCATTATGCTACGTTAGACATTTTGTCTTTGTACAGATAACTATATCATTATTATTTTAACAATAGTGCCACTTGTGGGTGAGGCGGTTCAGGGTGGCAGATCACGATTAAACAGCAATAAATGATTGCCTGTAGCAAATCTTGCGCTCTGAGTGTGAATTAGAGGGGTAGGACTGACAAGAGCGATCTGTAACACGGCTCTGTCAGCCGGCCGAAGGAAAGCCGCCACGCTGCCCTGCTTCGTCCTGTGCCCTAAGACGCCATTGGATGCCGGCACTAGAGGGGAATGTGGTTAGCAAAACGTCCTGACGGCCCTTACTGCCGGCTTTCGAAACCGCCGCCGCTATTTCTCCTCTACGTAGCTTGTCGGTTGTTCTAATTAGGTTGTGAGTCTGAGAGCACCCCGTGCCAGATCTCCTACAGACGTGCCCAGGATCCAACCAGGGTCCTCCTTGTGCCAAGAAGACACGGTGACATTTCAGACTGTAGCTGTAACTAAAGAATATTTACAGTAGAGTTCTTGGAACATTATTAGAACTCCATAGGAACGAAAAACATAAGCATTATACTCTTCTCTTCATCAAACAGTAGTGAAATACAGGGTGTTTCAAAAATGACCGATATATTTGAAACGGCAATACAAACTAAACGAGCAGCGATAGAAATACACCGTTTGTTGCAATATGCTTGGGACAACAGTACATTTTCAGGCAGACAAACTTTCGAAATTACAGTAGTTACAATTGTCAACAACAGATGGCGCTGCGGTCTGGGAAACTCTATAGTACGATATTTTCCACATATCCACCATGCGTAGCAATAATATGGCGTAGTCTCTGAATGAAATTACCCGAAACCTTTGACAACGTGTCTGGCGGAATGGCTTCACATGCAGATGAGATGTACTGCTTCAGCTGTTCAATTGTTTCTGGATTCTGGCGGTACACCTGGTCTTTCACGTGTCCCCACAGAAAGAAGTCACAGGGGTTCATGTCTGGCGAATAGGGAGGCCAATCCACGCCGCCTCCTGTATGTTTCGGATAGCCCAAAGCAATCACACGATCATCGAAATATTCATTCAGGAAATTAAAGACGTCGGCCGTGCGATGTGGCCGAGCACCGTCTTGCATAAACCACGAGGTGTTCGCAGTGTCGTCTAAGGCAGTTTGTACCGCCACAAATTCACGAAGAATGTCCAGATAGCGAAATGCAGTAATCGTTTCGGGTCTGAAAAATGGGCCAATGATTCCTTTGGAAGAAATGGCGGCCCAGACCAGTACTTTTTGAGGATGCAGGGACGATGGGACTGCAACATGGGGCTTTTCGGTTCCCCATATGCGCCAGTTCTGTTTATTGACGAAGCCGTCCAGGTAAAAATAAGCTTCGTCAGTAAACCAAATGCTGCCCACATGCATATCGCCGTCATCAATCCTGTGCACTATATCGTTAGCGAATGTCTCTCGTGCAGCAATGGTAGCGGCGCTGAGGGGTTGCCGCGTTTGAATTTTGTATGGATAGAGGTGTAAACTCTGGCGCATGAGACGATACGTGGACGTTGGCGTCATTTGGACCGCAGCTGCAACACGGCGAACGGAAACCCGAGGCCGCTGTTGGATCACCTGCTGCACTAGCTGCGCGTTGCCCTCTGTGGTTGCCGTACGCGGTCGCCCTACCTTTCCAGCACGTTCATCCGTCACGTTCCCAGTCCGTTGAAATGTTTCAAACAGATCCTTCATTGTATCGCTTTTCGGTCCTTTGGTTACATTGAACCTCCGTTGAAAACTTCGTCTTGTTGCAACAACACTGTGTTCTAGGCCGTGGAATTTCAACACCAGAAAAATCCTCTGTTCTAAGGAATAAACCATGTTGTCCACAGCACACTTGCACGTTGTGAACAGCACACGCTTACAGCAGAAAGACGACGTACAGAATGGCGCATCCACAGACTGCGTTGTCTTCTATATCTTTCACATCACTTGCAGCGCCATCTGTTGTTGAAAATTGTAACTACTGTAATTTCGAAAGTTTGTCCGCCTGAAAATGTACTGTTGTCCCAAGCATATTGCAACAAACGGTGTATTTCTATCGCTGCTCGTTTAGTTTTTATTGCCGTTTCAAATATACCGGTCATTTTTGAAACACCCTGTATATGATCTCAGTTATCCTAATTGTACAGCACAGTAGTAATGAATTATCGTTCATAATAGCTACAATTCGTGAATTACAAATACTTGCAGCTAGTTGACAATCCACTTGAATCAATAAAATTACATCCTCTTTATCCTTTTTATATCCTTTGAAATCGTCTGCTAGATTAAACGGTTTTCGTTTGGTGCATGTTTGCACAACTACTTTCAATGTATTATGACCACATAAAATATACACATCATCAACTTTCCGTCTTTCATGGTTGAAAGATGGTGATTCATGAGACAGTTCTCTTATCAGTCTGTCTCCATTTTTCCTGCTCTCGGAGTAGCCGACCCATGTCTTCGCTGCAATCTTTTCCCTTTGACCTTGCCTCGGATTATGAACTTTTCCAAGTTATCCTCGTTTCGTCGAACTGTGTTGCCAATGAACAGCAGGATTCGCTAGAAACAAATACTGAACAACGTCTTCTCCACCATGAGTTCTTTTAGGATTGATTTGTTAGTCCGTTGGTCCGTCCATGATATTCTCAGCAACCTCCGATACACTGAGGTGACAAAAGTCACGGGATACCTCCTCATATCGTGTCGTACCTTCGTTTGTCCGGCCTAGTGCAGCAACTCGACATGACATGGACGCAACAAGTCGCTGCAAGCTCAAAAAATGGTTCAAATGGCTCTGAGCACTATGGGACTCAACTGCTGAGGTCGTAAGTCCCCTAGAACTTAGAACTACTTAAACCTAACTAACCTAAGGACAACACACACATCCATGCCCGAGGCAGGATTCGAACCTGCGACCGTAGCGGTCGCGCTCGCTGCAAGCCCCATGACAAAATACTGGGCCATGCTGCCTCTATAGCCGCCCGTAATTGCGAAGGAATTGTCGGTGCAGGATTTTGTGCACAAACTGACCAGTTGATTATGTCCCATAAACTTTCGATGGGACTCATGTCGCGCCATCTACGGGGCCAAATAATTCGCTCGAACTGTCCAAAATGTTCTTCAAACCAATCACGCACAATTGTTGCCCAGTGACATGGTGCATCGTAATGCATAAAATTTCCAGCGTGGGTACATGAAGTACATGAATAGCTGCAAATGGTCTCCAAGTAGCCGAACACAGTCATTTACAGGTAATGAGCGGTTCAGCTGGACCAGAGGATCCACTCTATTCCGTGTAAAATAGCCCACACCATTACGGAGGCAGCAACAGCTTGCACAGTGCCTTGTTGACAACTTGGGTTCACGAGATCGGCGGCTCATTCCAAACATACCAACTGAAATCACGACTCGGCTGACCAGGCCACGATATTCCTGTCGCCTAGGGTCTAATCGATATCGTCACGAGCCCAGGACAGGCACTATTAGCAGAAGCACTCGCGTCGATCGACTACTACCATGGCCAATTAACTCGAAATTTCGCCGCACTGTCCTAAAGAATAGGTTCGTCATACATCTGACGTTGATATCTGCGATTATTTCACGCAGTGTTGCTGTCCGTTACCACTGACAACTCTTCCCACACACCGCTGCGCTCGGCTGTTATTGAAGGCCGTCGGCTATTGTGTTGTCTGCCGGTGAGAGGTAATGCCTGAAATTTGGATTCTCGACAGACGTGACGCCGTGGATCATAGAATGTTGAATTCTCTAATGATTACCGAAATGGAATGTTTCATGTGTCTTGCTCCAACTACCATTCCGCATTCCGAGCCTATTAATTCCCCTTGACGTCGGAAACCTTTTGACACGAGTTATCTGAGTGCAAATGACAGCTCCGCCAACGCACAACCCTCATATACCTTGCATACGCGATATTACCGCCATCTGTGTGCGTGCATATGGCTGGATCGTGATTTTTGTCACCTCAGTGTATGTTCACATCTCCAAAGCATCATTTCTTTTGCGGTCCCCTTTAGTTGTTGTCCATGTTTCAGCGCCATACAGGAAAACTGGAGACACCAGAGATTTCACCACTCTCAATTTACACTACTCGCCATTAAAATTGCTACACCAAGAAGAAATGCAGATGATAAATGGGTATTCATTGAACAAATATATTATACTAGAACTCACATGTGATTATATTTTCATGCAATTTGGGAGCATAGATCCTGAGAATTCAGTACCCAGAACAACGCCCTCTGGCCGTAATAACGGCCTTGATACGCCTCGGTATTGAGTCAAATAGAGCTTGGATGGAGTGTACAGATGCAGCTGCCCATGCAGCTTCAACACGATTCCGCAGTTCATAAAGAGTAGCGACTGGCGTATTGTGACGAGCCAGTTGCTCGGCCACCATTGACCAGACGTTTTCAATTGGTGACAGATCTGGAGAATATGCTGGCCAGGGCAGCAGTCGAACATTTCTGTATCCAGAAAGGCCCGTTCAGGACCTGCAACATGTGGTCATTCATTATCCTGCTGGGATGTAGAGTTTCGCAGTCAAACATTTTCTGTATCCAGAAAGGCCCGTACAGGACCTGCAACATGCGGTTGTGCATTATCCTGCTGAAATGTAGGGTTTCTCAGGGCTCGAATCAAGGGTAGAGCCACGGGTCGTAACACATATGAAATGTAAAGTCCACTGTTCAAAATGCCGTCAATGCGAACAAGAGGTGACCGACACGTGTACCCAATGGCACCTCATTCCATCACGCCGGGTGACACGCGAGTATGGTGATGACGAATACACGCTTCCAATGTGCGTTCACCGCGATCTCGCCAAACACGGATGCAACCATCGTGATGCTGTAAACAGAACCTGGATTCATCCGAAAAAATGACGTTTTGCCATTCGTACTCCCAGGTTCGCCATTGAGTTCACCATCGCAGGCGCTCCTGTCTGTGATGTAGCGTCAAGGGTAACTGGAACCATGGTCTCCGGGTTGATAGTCCTAGCTGCTGCAAACGTCGCCGAACTGTTTGTTCAGATGGTTGTTGTCTTGCAAACGTCCCCATCTGTTGACTCAGGGGTCGAGGCGTGCTGCACGATCCGTTACAGCCATGCGGATAAGATGCCTGTCATCTCGATTGCTAGTGATACGAGGCCGTTGAGATCCAGCACGGCGTTCCGCATTACCCTCCTGAACCCACTTATTCCATATTTTGCTAACAGTCATTGGATCTCGACCAAACGCAGCAATGTCGCGATACGATAAACCGCAATCGCGAAAGGCTACAATCCGACCTTTATCAAAGTCGGAAACGTGATGGTACGCATTTCTCCTCCTTAAACGAGGCATCACAACAACGTTTCACCAGGCAACGCCGGTCAAGTGCTGTTTGTGTTTGAGAAATCGGTTGGGAACTTTCCTCATGTCAGCACGTTGTATGTGTCGCCACTGGCGCCAACATTGTGTGAATGCTGTGAAAAGCTAATCATGTGCATATCACAGCATCTTCTTCCTGTAGGTTAAATTTCGCGTCTGTAGCTCGTCATCTTCGTGGTGTAGCAATTTTAATGGTCAGTGGTGCAGTATGCCTGATTAGGACTCGGTCTTTCCAAGTCACTGTCAGCTTCGGTGCAGCATCCCTACCCAGAACAATTCTACGTCATATTTCCTGTGTAGGGCCACCCTCTTTCTGAATCACTGAGCCCAGATAGGCAAAATGCTCAACTTCTTCATATTCTGATGGTACTTCTGTTGATGGTAGTGACTCATCTCTGACAGTTGTTATGGTCTCGGCTATTTATTATTAAACGACAATCCAGTTTCTAGCTTTCTGTCATGAGTCTATCCAGTAGGGCCTTCATTTCCACTTGTAATTCTGCGCACAGTGTGGTGTCTGCAGCGAAGCTTAAATTACTGGTTCTTCGACCGCCATTTAGGGTCCCACCAGTCTAGTCATGAAGACATTTTCTGATCACATATTCTCCATAGATGTTAAATAGAATCGGTGATGGAATACACCCCTGTCTAACTCCTTTACATGGTTCAAAAGGTCCTGAAATAGTTTACTCTAGTTTGATTATTGCCTTAATATCAGAGTAGAGATTTCTGCTAAGGATAATAAGATGAACAGGAACGCCTATTTCTGCTAGCGTCCTCCGCAGTTCTTTCCATCGACCGCAGTAGAAATCCTAACCATAGTCCAAGAAACGAAGAACTAATGACGTACTGAATTACCTATATCTTTCAATTAGCTACTGATTGATAAATGAAAAGCGCTACTTTGCTTTTGCTATACAGGAATAATTTATTGTGTTAATGGGTTTTCGCCTTACAAGACCATCATCCAACATTTATTATAATGTTGTTCTACCAAGAACCGACGCAAGATTCAGTTAGCTGTCTGACACTGCGGATCTACTATTGTGTACCTGTGTTATGCACAAACCTAGCTTGCTCTGGTGGTGTTTCTTTACCTAAGTAAGTTATCAGGCGTTCATGAACGACATTTAGAACAATCCTGCTGGCATGTGAAGTTAATGAAATCGTTCTGTGGTCCTCACAACGCTGTGTGTATCCTTTCTTATGAAACGGAATCATTACCGACATGGTCCAGTCCTCTAAACACGTTCCGCTATTACATATACTGTTACACATCTCATTCATGATTTCCAAACCAAAATCTGCGGATGCTTTGGTTATTTCAGCAGTAATAATATAAGGTCGGGGCGTTTTATTATTTTTCAATTTACGTACAGCTTTGCGGACTTCTTCTTTTAAGATATTAGGTTCCTTCTCTTCTGGAATGTTTGCACGACCAAGTTTTCCATTTTTATGCTTGTACAACTCGTTGCAGTATGTTCTCCACCGGAGTGACCACAGTCCCTTTCTCCCCCCGTAATACACTACAGGCCATTAAAATTGCTACATCACGAAGATGACGTGCTACAGACGCGAAATTTAACCTACAGGAAGAAGATGCTGTGATAGGCAAATGATTAGCTTTTCAGAGCATTCACACAAGGTTGGCGCCGGTGGCGACATCTACAACGTGCTGACATGAGCAAAGTTCCCAACCGATTTCTCATATACAAACAGAAGTTGACCGGTGTTGCCCGGTGAAACGTTGTTATGATGCCTCGTGTAAGGAGGAGAAATGCGTACTATCACGTTTCCGAGTTTGATAAAGGACGGATTGTAGCCTATCACGATTGCGGTTTGTCGTATCGCGACATTGTTGCTCGCGTTGGTCGAGATCCAATGATAGTTGGCAGAATATGGAATGGGTGGGTTCAGGAGGGTAATACGGAACGCCGTGCTGGGTCCCAACGGCCTCGTATGACTAGCAGTCGAGATGACAGGCATCTTATCCGCATGGCTGTTACGGATCGTGGACCCACGTCTCGATCCCTGAGTCAACAGATGCGGACGTTTGCAAGACAAAAACCATCTGCACGAACAATTCGACGACATTTGCAGCAGCATGGACATTTCAGAAGGATAATGCACGACGGCATGTTGCGGGTCCTGTACGGGCTTTTGTGGATATAGAAAATGTTCGACTGCTACCCTGGCCAGCATATTCTCCAGATCTCTCACCAATTGAAAACGTCTCGTCAATGGTGGCCGAGCAACTGGCTCTTCACAATACGCCAGTCACTACTCTTGCTGAACTGTGGTATCGTGTTGAAGCTGCATGGGCAGCTGTACCTGTACACGGCATCCAAGCTCTGTTTGACTCAATACCCAGGCGTATCAAGGCCGTTATTACGGCCAGAGGTGGTTGTTCTGGGTACTGATTTCTCAGGATCTATGCACCAAAATTGCGTGAAAATGTAATCACCTGCCAGTTCTAGTATAATATATTTGTCCAATGAATACCCGTTTATCATCTGCGTTTCTTCTTGGTGTAGCAGTTTTAATGGCCAGTAATGTATTATTGAAACAACAAACCTTTTTCGATATTTGCTCTTAAGAAGTACTAAACGAGCGATGAGGTTTTCCCTTTTCTTCATTTGATAAACTAAACTAAACTCCGTCCGAACAGGCCTCGGTACGCCCAACGATAGTGACCGAACACCATGTCATCCTCAGCCTACAGGAGTCCATGAATGCGGGTGTGGAGGGGTATGTGGTCAGCACACCGATCTCTCGGCCGTTGCCAGTTTACGAGACCAGAGTCGCTACTTTTCAGTCAAGTAGCTCCTCAGTTTGCCTGAGAAGAGCCGAGTGCAGCCCGCTTGCCAACGGCTGTCACCCACCCAAGTGTTAGCCAAACCCGACGGCGCTTAAGTTCGATATTCTTACGGAAACCGATGTTAGCAGTGCAGCAAAGCCGTTGGCCTTTTCTCGTTTGATACCCACGAACAATTAACGTAACTGAGCCATGTTTTTTCTTATTGCTTACTAAGTGGTATTATGCTTCTGGTGTTTAACACGCATCGCATTTCTGAAGTCAGCAGAAACCGTCGCAAGCTGGTCGTTGGTGTGTGTGTACGTGATGCAGTACTATATCTCCACAACGAATCCGACGCGTGTTCGATGGAACCTAAATCGGGCGGCCAGGAGAGATGATTCGCACAGTATCCTCCCGTTCCGCATCTTCGCATTTAATCCCTACACAGAAAGCGATTTCAATTTCTATGATAATGTGTGACATCACCAACAGCTTCAATCTTACTACAATTAAGAGCACCTTTAACCCATGCTGACACAGACTCGGACTCATTTACAGCATCGACACACAGATAGCATGCAACGTTGTTATACACTACTGGCCATTAAAATTGCTATACCAAGAATAAATGCAGATGATAAACGGGTATTCATTGGACAGGTATATTATACTAGAACTGACATGTGATTGTATTTACACGCGATTTGGGTGCATAGATCCTGAGAAATCAGTACCCAGAACAACCACCTCTGGCCGTAATAACGGCCTTGATACGCCTGGGCATTGAGTCAATCAGAGCTTAGATGGCGTGTACAGGTACAGCTGCCCATGCAGCTTCAACATGATACCACAGTTCATCAAGAAAAGTGACTGGCGTATTGTGACGAGCCATTTGCTCGGCCACCATTGACCAAACATTTTCAATTGGTGAGAGATCTGAAGAAAGTACTGGCGAGAGCAGCAGTCGAACATTTTCTGTATCCAGAAAGGACCTGCAACATGCGGTCGTGTATTATCGTGCTGAAATGTAGAGTTTCGCAGGGATCGAATGAAGGGTAGAGCCACGGGTCGTAACATATCTGAAATGTAACTTCCACTGTTCAAAGTGCCGTCAATGCGAACAAGAGGTGACTGAGACGTGTAACCAATGGCACCCCATAACATTACGCCGGGTGATACGCCAGTTTGGCGATGACGAATACAATCTTCCAATGTGCGTTCACCGCGATGTCGCCAAACGCGGATGGGCCGTCATGATACTGAAAACAGACCCTGAATTCATCCGGAAAAATGACTTTTTGCCATTCGTGCAGCCAGGTTCGTCGTTGAGTACACCATCGCAGGCGCTCCTGTCTTGGATGCAGCGTCAAGGGTAACCGCAGCCATGGTCTCCGAGCTGACAGTCCGTGCTGCTGCAAACGTCGTCGAACTGTTTGTGCAGATGGTTGTTGTCTTTCAAACGCCCCCATCTGTTGACTCAGGGATCGAGACGTGGCTGCAAGATCCGCTACAGCCATGCGGATAAGATGCCTGCCATCTCGACTACTAGTGATACGAGGTCGTTGGGGTACAGCACGGCGTTCCGTAAATCCCTTCTGAACCCACCAATCCCATATTCTGCTAACAGTCATTGGATCTCGACCAACGCGAACAGCAATGTCGCGATACGATAAATCGCAATCGCAGTAGGCTACAATCCGACCTTTATCAAAGTCGGAAACGTGATGGTACGCATTTCTCCTCCTTACACGAAGCATCATAACAACGTTTCACCAGGCAACGCCGGTCAACTGCTGTTTGTGTATGAGAAATCGGTTGGAAACTTTCCTCATGTCAGCACGTTGTAGGTGTCGCCACCGGCGCCAACCTTGTGTGAATGCTCTGAAAAGTTTATCATTTTCATATCACTGCATATTCTTCCTGTCGGTTAAATTTCGCGTCTGTATCACGTCATCTTCGTGGTGTAGCAATTTTAACGGCCAGTAGTGTAGGACGATAAGGCGTTCGCGTCCGACAGTGTATAAAGCTGTCGGTAATGTTGCCCAAGAGATTTTGCATGGACCTTCAGTGTTTTGCGGATGTGTTCTGAATTTTACGCTTACGAACGCAGACCGAATCGACATGGTAATGGTTGTGTTATTGTGGCTGTAGTACGTGGTCCTAAAGTAGACATTGTAGCAGGGCTTGAGACTTGTAACAGTCGATAAATTATTGCTTATCGGGCATTTCGGATTTGTGAGGTGTGCAACAGAGATATGGATACATCTTATTATATATCTACGATGCCGTAGGTTCTTAGGATGAGGAATCGTCGCAATATAAATCAGTCTGAGTCTGTGTCAAGTATGGGTTAAAGGTGCTCATAATTGTAGTAAGATTATAGCTGTTGGTGATGTCACACATTATTATAGAAATTGAAATCGCCTTCTGTGTAGGGCTTAAATGTATTTTAAAAGACAAATTGTATTAAAATAATAGCATACAACAGAAAAAGAGCCCTTTTGGGTCGTGGTTAAGGACCCATCCCAAACATCCCATTAGTGATTCACCAGAACATACTGATTGATAGACAAATACAGGAGGAGAACCCATCACAGGGAAGCGGTGGGCTTGCCCCCGTCTTCGATTATATATACGTGTGTTTCACATGTTTTTTTACATATAATCTTCGATAAAATTGTATACTATGTATACGTATGATATGTTAAAATATAAGCTTCCGATGCGGTTGCCCATTGCCGTCCGTAAAAATGAAGTCAAGGATGAATGCATCCCCGAAAGGCGCACACATAGAAGGAGTACAGTGTCACAATAACGTTGTCCGATAAGCGTACCGCGTTCAAAGATTTGGACGTCAGTACACCAAATGACACATTATGCCTCTCCACACCATAGCACTTGGACCACGAAAACGATTATGTTCTTGGGTTCATTACCTGCTCCCACCTCTCGATATATGTGTTGCGCCCAGGAACATTGTCGAACACTATCGTTCTCGTGGTCCAGGCGTCATGGAAGGGAGGGGAGGGGGGCGCTCTGACCTCGGAACTTTTGACCACGCTGCACTCACCAGTCAACATCATTGTGGCATTGCAACTGTACTCCTGACCCATGTTCATCTTTTCGGGGGTGAATTCAACGATGACTTCATTTTTGCGGATGACAATGCACAACCGCATCGAAAAGCGCACATGTAGCAAATCTTGGGACGAGAAGATATTTGACATTTGACTCGCCTACCCACTCCCTCGACTTTTTTTTTAGTACATTTATAATCAGTTGCGACTTTTGACGTTTGGCTCGCCGGAGGGGACGCGACGCCGTTGCCGGCTGACAAAAATGGCGAGCCGGCTTTCCCCACCACGCCGCCACCAATTCGCCGTGGAGAAACAGAATCATGACGTGTCGCGCTATGAGTGCACCTTCATCAGCTCTCATTGTAAAGTAGTATTTTCTGGCGCTGAAGTAATCAGCGGTCATTAGGTACTGTGAAGAAGTGTTTTGTGTTGGCGCTACATTATAATAACAGTGCAGCACAAGTGAACACTAAATTAAAGAAAATTGGCCGTCCAAGGACACGTTCACCAGATGTGAGGATAATACTACTCCGAATTCCAAATAGTAACGGACAATGCGCCGTACGACCCTGTTGTGACGTACAGAACTACAACGATGTAGTGAACGGATGCGCATTTTTGCTCTGGGTGCAAAGGAATGTTCGAATGGCTAAGGTTGAACGTATCATGTATAACGAAGGCTTAGTGGAACTCGTAGTGCTGTAGAAGGCAAAAACTCCACATTACCAGGTCGACAAACTGGCCGACGCTAAAGGACATAGTTTAAATCAGGCTTCCTCCGCATCGCGCTCATTTAAACCGGCCTGAGAGTATATAGACCTAGGCGAAAAGTAATGTCGCGAAAAATACACCACTGGCAATTAAAATTGCTCTACCACGAAGATGACATGCTGCAGAGCGAAATTTAACTGACAGGAAGAAGATGCTGTGATATGCACATGATAAGCTTTTCAGAGCATTCACACAAGGTTAGCGCCGGTGGCGACACCTACAACGTGCTGACATGAGGAAAGTTTCCAACCGATTTCTCATACACAAACAGCAGCTGATCGGCATTGCCTGGTGAAACGTTGTTGTGATGCCTCGTGTAAGGAGGAGAAATGCGTACCATCACGACTTTGATAAAGATCGGATTGTAGCCTATCCCGATTGAGGTTTATCGTATCGCGACATTTCTGTTCGCGTTGGTCGAGATCCAGTGACTGTTAGCAGAATATGGAATCGGTGGGTTCAGGAGGATATTACGGAACGCCGTGTTGGATCCCAACGACCTCCTATCACTAGCAGTCGAGATGACAGGCATCTTATCCGCATGGCTGCAACGGATCGTGCAGCCACGTCTCGATCCCTGAGTGAACAGATGGCGACGTTTGCAAGACAACAACCATCTTCAACAACAGTTCGTCGACGTTTGCAGCAGCATGGACTATCAGCTCGGAGAACTTGGCTGCGGTTACCCTTGACGCTGCATCACAGACAGGAGCGCCTGCGATGGTGTACTCAACGACGAACCTGGGTGCACGAATGGCAAAACGTCATTTTTTCGGATGAATTCAGGTTCTGTTTACAGCATCATGATGGTCGCATCCGTGTTTGGCGACATCGCGGTAAACGCACATTTTAAGCGTGTATTCGTCATCGCCATACTGGCGTATCACCCAGCGTGATGGTATGGGGTGCCATTGCATACACGTCTCGGTCGCCTCTTGTCGTATTGACGGCACTTTCAACAGTGGGCGTTTCATTTCAGATGTGTTACGACCCGTGGCTCTACACTTCAGTCGATCCCTGCGAAACCCTACATTTCAGCAGGATAACGCACGACCGCATGTTGCAGGTCCTGTACGGGCCTTTCTGGATACAGAAAATGTTCGACTGCTGCCCTGGCCAGCACATTCTCCAGATCTCTCACCAACTGAAAACGTCTGGTCCACTGGTGACCGAGCAACTGGCTCGTCAGAATACGCCAGTCACTACTCTTGATGAACTGTGGTATCGCGCTGAATCTGAATGGGCAGCTGTACCTGTACACGCCATCCGAGCTCTGTTTGACTCAATGCCGACGCGTATCAAGGCCGTTATTACGGCCAGAGGTGGTTGTTATGAGTTCTGATTTCTCAGGATCTATGCACCCAAATTGCGTGAAAACGTAATCACATGTCAGTTCTAGTATAATATATTTGTCCAATGAATACCCGTTTATCATCTGCACTTCTTCTTGGTGTAGCAATTTTAATGGCCAGTAGTGTAACTAGAAGTTTACGCTCAGTGAGGTTGAAAAGCTGACAGTAAAAGTCATTGCAAACGTTACACCATAGGACAGGTCTCGAGTTGGCAGCCATACCAGGAAGGTGGTTGAGGAGACATGGAGTCATGAAGGACTAAAATCAGTTTCGAGTAATATGTAACTTCTCCTGTTGCCATGTTACAAATTGCTTCTTTCGCCAAAACATAGCAGAATTTACAAATATTCATCACATTAATATCCTAATGCAGTAGAAATTGCTACAAAATCCGGAAACACTGTGTTATTAAACTAGCAACTGAGGGCAAGATAGGTCAATTGTTCACGAAAAAGTCCATTCGAGGGAATAAAAATAAACGTGTCACTTCACTTATAGTGTAGCAAACGCGCAGAAATTTTCGTTCCATCGGCAATCGATGACCCATAAAAACTGCATTATTTCACTGGAAAAAAAAATGTAGATGCTTGAACACCTCGGTAGATAATGAAGTTTCGCATATTAATCATATTGCAAAATACTCTCATCTTTATGCGCTACCATTGGCCAACATTTTGTTTCAGTACCTCAAATCATTTACGAGAACGAGGGTTCAAATGGCTCTGAGCACTATGGGACTTAACATCTGAGGTCATCAGTCCCCTAGAACTTGGAACTGCTTAAACCTAACTAACCTAATGACAACACACACATCCATGCCCGAGGCAGGATTCGAACCTGCGACCGAAGTGTCACGCGGTTCCAGACTGAAGCGCCTAGAACCGCAGGGCCACACACGCCGACCGAGAACGAAGGATTTATGAACATTTTATATTGGCTTTTTCCCTGGCGCGTGAGCTTGTGATTGACAGTTTTACAGATATTCCATTTTCTCGAGATTAGAGACAGATAGCGATATCCTTCCAAATTTAAAGCATAATTCAATACGTCACCTACATTTTATAAGCACAACAAATGAAACGCAAATTCATTTTTTCATGCATTTTTCACTGTAAGCTTTAAGCATTTCTTGTTGTAGTTGACAGAATACGGAAATATCGAGGTAACTATGACAATTAAAGAAATGGTAGGCTGTTCATCATGAAGCTGATGAATTAAGCTATAACATGTGCGGGAATCAGAGTTTATTAGTGAGTTGTTCCTTTAAAATCGTTTGAGAAAGATTGTAGACTTGCGCGACTTGTATTTGACGCAGACAAGCAAGGCTGCAAGATGGCGGCATTATCATCACCTGATGACGCGCTTAGCACACGCTGCCAACTGCGCTTCCCTCCACTCACTTCGGACTGAACTGTCAGAAGTCGCAACTAATTTTCAGCGCACTATAAATCCTATCGAGTGCGTGTGGCATGCGTTGGGGAGACGGACTGCAGCACGTCCACATGTGCCAACGATTATCCAGCGCTGATGGAGGAATGGAATGCTCTACCACAAGACCTCCCCCTTCCCCCCCCCCCCCCCATCATGGGAGCACGTTGCAGAACGTGCACTGCTGCCAACGCCCACGGTGATCACACGGCCTAAACCATGTTCCACCTTTTGTAATGTCCGTGGGACTATCATGAATCGAGGTGACTTCAACCTATTTATTGTCTTCGAATAAAAGAGTCACTTCTGTTCCTCTCGTTGAGTGTTTCTTTCAGTTACGTTCTGTCCTACACTGTAGCAGTTCTTTCTATGTACGTCTAAGATTCATCGAGCTATGTTACTTGGCAGTAACGCATCACGTGAAAGTTAGTTTCCCACTTAAGTGTTGCACACTAGCGAATAGCACTGACGGTAACTGTACAGCGAATGGCTTTTGACTAGAGTTATATAATTACAGTGCGTACGAAACCAGTGGCGTTACGGTGTGGTCCACCGAAAATCGAGACAATCAAGTTCTCTTTCTGTCTAGATTGGATCTTTCACTGTTCTTGACTATTTGTAGATCAGAGCTGGGCAGCAATCGTCAAACGTATTTGCCCAAGAGCGGACGCCGGTATCGGACGGTTTGGGGAGGGGGAGGGCGGGGGATGAGCACATAGGGCCGCATGTCTTCCGATCTCATTATTAATTGTTAAACTACACAAATTCGTGTTTTATGAGCCGCCAATAGACCACCTATAGTAAAGAAGTGATAAAGATGGCCGCCGCTTTCCTAGTACTGATCGTTACAAAGTCGGCACCGTTCGCAACACTTGATGGCGACTTCTGTAGTGCAGACTGCTACCTCACTCGACGATCTCAAAGTTGTGAGACTGTAACTGCCTGACGAAGTGCTGTGTTGTCTGTGCCAGCGGATGATTGACTGATTAATAACAGTAATTGTACTTATATGTAAATACATTAAGCGATACAAGAAACGATCTCAAATTTCTATTAAAAGTTTTGAATGTGATTTTTGTTCTATTCATTGCCTTTCACTACAACCGTTGTAGTGTAATTTAGTATTCCGTGCTACAAATATGTATTGCATCTGAACATGACTGTGTCTGTAGTGCGCATTCACGGATCAATATTATTTCTGTTTGAAGTTTATACCACAGCATGTGATCTGCACGAGTCGCGCACGACTTTGAATTGCCAATACTAGAAGACAGACTATGAAACATTACCCCTCTCACATCCTCTAATCCCGCAAGGGACGCACAACTCACCCCTCTGCCCCTAAGGTAAGAAGCATTTTACATAATTCACGGACGAATCACCAACGCCAATTAAAATTAAGCACATCTTCAAGTATTACTCTCTGTGTAAGTATTTTTGTTTATTTACTGACCAGGAAAACTAAATTCTAAAGAAGCTGTTGACGTTAGTTGACGTTTTCGGATTTGACTGTTAATTGCCAGATCCACATTGTTGTAAAATACGGATGAGAAGCGAGGGCCGCATAAATACTCGAATCGGGCCGCAGGGCAGCACTTCGACGACCAATGGAGTAGAGGAATCCAGTAAGTAAAGGCGTTTAGAACTACTGTAGCCCCGTCTGAAACTTATCTACTACATGGTACGACTTCCATTGAAACATTGTGGAACAGTATCTACCAGAGGCTTTTCATTCCTCTCATCATTAAGGTGGTCCTCCTTATTTCCTCCTTATGCTAATATTTTCGACTCCAAAGTCCGCAGCTCGTGGTCTCGCGGTCGCGTTATCGCTTCCCGAGCATGGGGTCCCGGGTTCGATTCCCGACGGGGTCAGGGATTTTCACCTGCCTCGAGATGACTGGGTGTTTGTGTTGTCCTCGTCATTTCATCATCATTCATGAAGGGGGCGAGATTGGGCTGAGCAAAGGTTGGGAATTTGTAAGGGCGCTGATAACCGCGCAGTTGAGCGCCCCACAAACCCAACATTATCATCATCTACATGCCCAAGCTTCCTAACGCTCTTATTTTTCTACATTCTTTATCTTCCCCTACAATTCTTCCCCACCCCCCCCCCCTTCACATTTCTTAACTGAGCCGGCCGTTGTGACCTTGCGGTTCTAGGCGCTTCAGTCTGGAACCGCGCGACCGCAACGGTTAACTGCTTCTAAATCTCTATGCCCGATTACTCTGCCTCCTCGTCTGGCCAAAGCAGTGGAAACATACCATTCTTCTTCTGTTCCCTAATACCACATTCAAAGCTTAGTGAATGGTTCATCCCAAGGAAAAATTCTTTGAGGCCTTCCACACTTCCGGTCACGATTATGTCACCTGTTAACATTACCATTGACATCTGGTTAGTGTTCTGGATTTTTCTTTCACGTGCTGCATTGCTTCTTCGAAATTCATGATAAACGGCAGTGAAGACAAATAGCAACTCTTCCTTACAGCTCTATTAAGAAGAACTCATTGCCATTCATTTTATATTGTTTTAATGTAGATTATTTGTTGTGTCTACATTTCATTCCTAATTCTTGTTGGAATTTTGAACATCTAAAGCCACCTTACATCGTCGAGTGCTCTCTGTAGGCCCGTAAATACCATTAAGATGTCTTCGGTTTTCTTTACCCGCACATCTATAATAGTACAGAAGGATAAAAACGCCCATCTAGTACCTTTACTTTTTCTAGGAGTAACTAATCTTCACCGAGCGAGGTGGCGCAGTGGTTAGCACACTGGACTCGCATTCGGGAGGACGACGGTTCAATCCCGTCTCCAGCCATCCTGATTTAGGTTTTCCGTGATTTCCCTAAATCGTTTCAGGCAAATGCCGAGATGGTTCCTTTGAAAGGGCACGGCCGATTTCCTTCCCCATCCTTCCCTAACCCGAGCTTGCGCTCCGTCTCTAATGACCTCGTAGTCGACGGGACGTTAAACACTAACCTAACCTAACCTAACTAATCTTCAAGCGGGTATCATAGGGAACAACATTTTGTCTTGTGCAGAAAACTAATATCAGAAATTTTTTTTTCATAATCACAGGCTACATTGTTGATGACATGAAGGATTATCAATCGAGTGGTAATGTCATTTTGAAGAGAGTTTTCCACTCGTCATTTTCAAAATAAGACGATGAGCAGGAAATTTGTTCGAAAGCAGCTTCAAGCCAACACTGCCAGTGGGCTAATAACGTGAGAAGATTTCATCCGTGAAATGCCCCGAGAAACGTACCTACACTGCTACGACGTTTATTAAGATCATTACACTTTTTTATCTTCCATCAACAGACATCGGTAAATAAATCTTACCATTGTGACTCCTGTAGACCTGCAACGAGGTGGTTTCGACATGATAGAATGTTGGCTTAGAGAGCCAGAGATGGTTTTATTGACAAATCACAAAGAGATCCAGCGAAAAACCGCCAGGGTTTGATCGTCCAAGGAGAGTGTGAACCAGGCTAAACAGGATAAGAACGAACCGCAGAAGATGTGCAGACTCCAAGTGTAAATGGCACATAGTTACTTCTCCTGAGTGATTGCGGTGCTGAAAGACATGCCCTATTAGAAGGCAACTCTGACTGCCGATTTCCTCAAGGCGACCCAAGAGGACACGCCGGCATGGTAGCTCAGCGTGTTCGGTCAGAGGGCTAGTTGCCCTCTGTAATAAAAGAAACTGAGTTAATGGATCAACAACGAACTGAAACAGGTGTCTTTCGACGTCCGCCCAGAGCAGATAAAACGAACAAAATAAGATTAAAAGAAAAAAAAGTGGTTAGCGTTTAAGTCCCGTAATCGCTAGGTGGCTGGATCGAGTCCCACTAGTCAGTTAAAAAAAATAATAATAAAAAAGAGGACATCGATTATGTTAGTAATATGGACATATGTTTGTCATGTGCATCTTATTTTGTTATTGACTAAGGCATGTGCCTTCATACGCATATTTATATCTTTATTTATACTTATTTTTATATTTTTCTTTGTATATTTGTAATCTGTTCGTAACTTTTATTTGTATTCTTCTTGGCTATTTACGAAATTATGTACTTTTATGCTGCCCTTTATAAACTGTGGTTTGTGCTATACACTAAATAAATAAAATAAACATTTTCTATTCACGTAATCCAGTGATGATTTTCTGGAAGTTTTGCTCACAGCAACGTTGAAGCAACTAGACTTGGCCACTGTTTCTATGTTTCGATACAGTGTATCGATACGTGGAACTGTTTCAGAGTTTCGGAACGGCTGTGGTTCACTGTTTCGAAACAGTGGTGTTTCGTTCCGTCCCTGTCTCGGATAACCGGACCAGATTCGATCTCGAGCCAGACACAGAAACTGTATCGTTGTTTCAAAATAAGGCTGTTTCAGTCCACCTGTGCTTGTATCGAAACAGTGATGTTTCATTCCGCTCTGTGTCGGACGAGATTCGGGCTTGGCACAGGTACTGAAACACAACATAACACTTCGTGAAACACTTTCAAGAGTGTCGAAATCTTTTTGACAAGCAATAGCGTGAAGCTGAAGATATCCGAAAATAAAGCTTCGTTTCTAGCTGACTGTCCTATTACGAAATGGCGTAACATCTGCTTTATAAACACTAACCAAACAATAAAACAACGCATACTATTCACATTCAAAATAATAAATATGTGAAAATCATTCAGTTAAAGTACACTTTTTATAACATACGCTTCTCTGTTCATGTACAGTAATCACATTAAGAAACGCAAATAAGCCTACGACATTTTGAATAAAAAAAGACGTAGAGTGACAGTTATTAGACATATACATAAATTTGATGTAGGTATAATTGCAAGCAATCTGTTTGACGTATCACTGATAGTGTAATAGTGAACAGGAAAGGCTGGGAAGCATGGTGAATTTATAGTAACGGTTCGAAAACCCTTGAAAGACAAAAAAATTTTCTGTTATACTTTGTTATTTATTCGAATTATTTGGCGTTATTTGTGAGTCTATAGTCACTGTGCCTATTATCCACAATGGTTCCCTTTGTGTGAATGGAAATTAGCAGGATGGGTATATTACCCATACTAACAGAATATGGGAATCCCAGTAGCATATCCGTTGTTTCTGCAGTTTCCTCCCACTTCCAGTTCCGTTTGTGGTAGTTCTTGTCTTCAGCTATGGCTGTCCTCAGCCAATTGAAAAGTATGGAAGTCACACGACACGAAAGCAGCGCATTTGCTGCAGGAAATACGAAACTGCCAAGACGCCTAAGTGATAGTTTCATGCTTTCTGCGATATGATTAGCGCTCTCGCACCTCATTTGTGTTTATATGGACATACTTATAGAGTAGACATTCAAGATGATAAAATGTGTAGGTTTATTAGATTACAAAACACAAACTGTTTCACTGTTTCGAAACAGCGTATCGAAACATTACATTGTACTGTTTCATTTGTTTCGAAACAGTTACGTGTTTCAGTTTGCCCATCTCTAGAAGCAACAAATGTAGTACGTTTGCGTTTACCCGCTTTATCATGACAAGTATTAGCAACTATGGAATAAGAACAAGAGGTTGCAATCTCCCTGCGGCGCGTAAATCTTCACATGTTTCTTTAGCCAGTGTAAATATTACGGAGCACTACGAGCAGCCGCGTCAGGGAGAGGTTCCGGTTGTGAAACAGCTGAAGGAAAGCGGCGCCCGACGCAGGAGAAATCTTTCTGGGAAGCGGCGTGCCGCCTGCTAGGGAGTTTGGGCGCGCGCTGTTGGCAGCGCCGGGGCGCGGCTGGAGGCCGCGTAGCAGCAGGGATCGCTGGCGCCTCGTGTCTCAGTCTTCCGGCGACATGCAGCGAGTGAGCGTGCTGGGTTTTGCGTTGCTGGGGGCCCTGCTGGCCGTGGGCTGCCGCGCCAAGGAGTCAGACTTCAAAGTGGAGAAACTGTTCGTGCCCGATGAGTGCACCGAGAAGTCCAAGACGGGCGACATGCTCACCATGCACTACCATGGCACGCTGGACGACGGCAAGAAGTTCGACTCCAGGTCAGTTCTCGTCCCAACATATGCGCTAAGCCGTCGGTCGTATCTTTGAAGCGTCAATGAGCAACGCAGCGGCCATCACGATTACAGGATATACAGACAGCAGTACTTTCATTTACCTCTGAACAGTCTCAATTTGTTCAGTTACTCGAAACGGGCATAAAAACATTAGAAGGTTTACTTGTTTCAGTTTAGTCGATCCAACGTCAAAATTTGTTTTAGCAAGAGCAATCTGAAGTACTGCCAGAAGCTAAAAGTGTGGAACACGTATCTTTGAAATGAAATGAAGAACTCGCGATATCACTGCGAACAGCTACCTGTAGCACCTTCTTCCATCGTCACAAATGGTTTCGATCCATGGCGGGTTACTGCTTTCCACACACATCATAAGATTCTTACTTATTTCCTCGTAAGGCGCGTTGTTCATTAATTTATCCTCAGGTTTAATAATTCGACTACATAACTTCACAGGTTCAGGTTAGTATTTGCACGTGGTGATGTTTTCGTGCAATATGCTTAGTGATGTTTTCGTGCAATATGACAAAGTTTTAGAAGCGTAACAGTGGAGAGGCTCGTGCACCGATAGCTAATTGTTAATTAGAAATAAATTTTGTAATAAGTGTTCAATATACATTCACCAGTGAAAACTTGTTTTAGGCGCGCAAATGATGCGAACAAGTGCCGTAGATGTGTTAATACCACATTATCTGCGTCTCTGTGGAGCAATGGATGTAAGATAGCAAACGAAAACGCGCCCGATGACAACGTATTGTTGTCGATTCCCGACGACCAAATCGACGATCTGAAACAACGAAGGAACTTCAGTAGTGACATATGCAATTCGATGCTCATGAGTGCATATCCAAATTGAGTACGAAAATGTTTCAAGTGATGCCTTGTCTTATTCGTAGCAGGTTTACCTGACAGTGTGTAAATGTTGTGGCGTAACAAGCTAGCTACGCCACACTGAGAAGGAAGCCGAAAGGCACGCGTACACACACGCCGACTGGCGTCAAGTCTGGAACAGGATACGTAATGACTGCTATAAAGAAAATACGTAGCTTTGGAATTACTTAACTTTTAATGCTTCCTTTGGTACATCTCTCTTGACTATACATCTCTCTTGACTATACAAATGAGACTCGTAAGATACATGCACTGTGACAATTGGCGCCTTGCTAAGTCGTAGCCATTAACTTAGCTGAAGGCTATTCTAACTGTCTCTCGGCAAATGAGAGCAAAGGCTTCGTCAGTATAGTCGCTAGCAACGTCGTCGTACAACTGGGGCGAGTTCTCGTACGTCTCTCGAGACCTGCCGTGTGGTGGCGCTCGGTCTGCGATCACACAGTGGCGACACGCGGGTCCGACATGTACTAATGGACCGCGGCCGATTTAAGCTACCACCTAGCATGTGTGGTGTCTGGCAGTGACACCACAGTAAACTCGACCGCCATCGTTCGTGACTCTTATCTCGTGTGTGTTCTAGCTACAGCATAGGTGGGAAGTACGAGAACCGGAAATGCAACTAAAATGTCATTATTGTCTTTGTGATTTCAGTACATGTACACGTATTTCATTGTTAGGTGGCCATTGTTGCTCGCTGCCAACCCGTATTGGTTCGGAACTTCAGTGGAACTTGCTGTTTGCCGGCCGTGATGGCCGAGCGGTTCTGATGGCCGAGCGGT
Organism: Schistocerca nitens; assembly: GCF_023898315.1. NCBI lineage: Eukaryota > Metazoa > Arthropoda > Insecta > Orthoptera > Acrididae > Schistocerca > Schistocerca nitens. The sequence goes on along the minus strand of NC_064618.1, from coordinate 48,438,456 downwards.
TCTAGGCGCTACAGTCCAGAACCGCGCGACTCCTACGGTCGCAGGTTCGAATCCTGCCTCGGGCATTGATGTGTGTGATGTCATTAGGTTAGTTAGGTTTAAGTAGTTCTAGGGGACTGATGACCTCAGATGTTAAGTCCCATAGTGCTCAGAGCCATTTGAACTTGCTATTTGAGAGGTACAGAACCTTCATTTCATGATAGTGTCAGTGTTAATATTTTACGAATGTCTCAGAGTAAACAGTACCACACTAAAGTCGTCCCATTTTCTTTTTGCATCTTTCAGGTTAGAACAAATGTAATTCCGCAGGTAGTAATAGTCAGACATTGTTGAACGCATGACGTCTGTTGCGAAAGGTACAGCTGGAACATAAAGGCGGGTCCACACTGAGCGCGCCGCGCACAGCTGTAACGGGGGAGTGCGCAGCTCCGAGGCGCGCACTGTGTTCCACTTGGAGCGCGCGATGGTCTGAAGATGGAGCGAGCCGAAGCCCCGTCTAAACTGAGCGCGCGCAATCGCGCCACTTCCTTTGATGTACCGACAACAGCCGGAAAACTGCGCGACGCGGCGCAGCGCGGTTCGCCGTCCACACTTACCGTGCAGAGCCGCGCAAGGCCGTTTTGCTCAGCGCGCCGCGGCGCGCTCAGTGTGGACCCGCCTTAACAGTATTGTCAAGCCACTTACAATTTAGTGTTGTCAGATGTTATAACCCTGTAACGGACGAATCTTGAGTTGGGCAAAAAAAAAGAAAAAGACGGAATTTCATTTATTTTACCCGGGACAAATGAAACACCTAAATTATTTTATGTGATTTATTGGTCTTTATTGAATTTTAATGAGGGGTACTAAAGATGCACTATAAGACATGAAAAATGTTACATACATATTTCATTCTTGGAAAACCCTTGCATGATTTTCTTCTATTTCTCAATGGCCCCTTATTTTTGTCATTAAAAGCCCGTGTCATGTCCAGACTTGTTTTAATTATGTGAAATTCTTCGTGTAAGGAGTCCACATCCACTTGGTCGGTTCTTAAAAGCATTTTGAAAATGGTCGTAATGTAGTGGTGATTTTAAGTTTAAAAAAATAACATAATGGACAGGTTGTTATTTGTTGAGAAATCTTATCGCAGTAACAAGTATCCTACATAACAGGTGTAGAACTGTAGAAATTCGTCCCGAATATATCTTTTGCATTGCTGCTTATTCACCCATTATTTCTCTAGTCTTACTTTCGAAAAAGTTATTTTATTCTGTGCTCAGTCTTCTCGCGAATCCCGTGCATTTCAGCATGCATCTCAACAATTGACAATCTGATTCAATTTTCTTTATTCTTGTTTCTACCGAAAACATTACGTTATGCAGAAACGACGAAAACGCCAAAGTTTTTTCTCTGCCTCTCCACATGTGATTAATTTTTCTATCACGCGAGTACATTCATTGCAGAATTCCAGAAAATGAGGTATAAGTGCACGCCATATTTTTAATACTCTTTAAACAGCCGGACCAAGAAATAAAAATCTCGTGACGGAATGTTTTATTATTTCTTCGCATTGTATCTCATTCGCTTCAGTTTGGAGTTGAAAGCCCGCCCTTCGTTTTCCAGGTCTACTGAAGTGACTGCATGTTTTCAGTATCATAATTTCAACATCCGCTTCTAGCTTTGACAGTAGTGTATTTTGCAGCATTGTGGAGAATACGGACGGGGCAACTAGCTTTGACAATCTTATCATTTTCAGGTAATAGAAGTGTATAAATGGGATGGTTTCTGCCGAAATTTACAAAAGCCCTCAACGCACGAGGTGTGGTCTCAAACAGCGCGAAAATGTTCGAACTCGCTCTCCAAGGTCTGTTCTGGAGGCGTGCTGCTATACCCCCCCCCCCCCCCTACCCATCTTAAATTGCCGAGCCTACGATGTTTTGTTGTCGGTTGCGTTATCGCCTTCTGTGTTTATTGTTGACACGTGTTATCGATAGGTGTTGGGAGTCTCCTAGACATGCTATCGACCAAGAGGAACTTCAGAAAAGTCGTGATGGGGATCAGCTTCCTTCGTCAATGAAATTCGTAGTGTCTGTTAAAATCTAACGTGTTCTGATTGGTGGTACAAATATAGTTCCCAGCAATGCGAATTTGACACTTTCTTTTTGTACCTATCGGTTGGAATTTGTATGCGCAAATTTAAACCCTGGAATTTATTTTATTTTGAAATTTATTTGCTACAGAGATCGTATAATTTTTCAGAATGTAAAATTCAGTACTCAAACAGCCCGTTTGTGCCTACTATTTACAAGAATCACACAAAATTATATGCTTTTGTGTGGTAGATAGTAAAATGCTGCAGGCTTTGTTTAGTGCAATTAATAAACGAGAAGCATTTAAAAACGCTTAAATAATTCTGAAAATAAATGTTATATAGCATTAATTAAAATTTTCACATGATTTTTGCCTTAAATCTTGGTTTACACATAGGGGTCTCAGAGACCCCACCTCGTGGTATACGTTACAGAGAAGTCACCTTTTTAAATCTCGGTTTACACATAGGGGTCTCAGAGACCCCACCTCGTGGTATACGTTACAGAGAAGTCACCTCGTGAGTCAGGAGTTAGTGTTATCAGCAACGAATGTCGCGACTTCATTTAAAGACAATCTATTCTTCTCCAATTTGTCTATTAATAACTTCGAAACTTGATATGCCCATTCATCGTTACATTCAGCAAAGAATCTTAAGCAAAACGGAAACATTTTTCCGTTTTTTGTTAGGCCTACTTGCATCTGGCGCTACAGAAAAGTATAGATTTTTTCCTTGGATCGTCTTTAAAATACTTATAGCAAATTCTTTGGCCACTACTTCGCATAGCACAGTTTCCGCTTTTGCTCTTCCGCAGCTAAAACTTTTGAGTGATTTAAAAATCACTGCAGATATATGGTAATAATTGGTGTGAACAATCCATTCCATTGTAAGAGAAGGCTCTGCCGTGTGATAAACAGATAAGAGTTTTAAAGCGTAATCTTATCTGTCTCCTAGGCAGATGGTTCAGGCTTCGAGAAATATTTCAATAAGGTACTTGGTGTTCTGTTGCTAACAACAGTCACGCTTGATTTGGCAGATGCTTGTTTTACTTCAGGAACGTCTCTATGTGCACACCAGAAATCTTCATTGCACAGGTGGCAGTACGTCTTACACGAGTTGTTTTATATGTCTCAGCCAGGAATAACTATTTTCCCAGTTCAGATTATACTTAAGCCTTTTGGCTTTCTTAGAAGGTATTCCACCGCTTCTAGACGAATTATCTGTGTCACTATCATTTAAATCACTCATTTTGTCAATAGTTTTAGAAATAATTCGCAAGCATAACACGTTCAAAACTCAGCAGTTCTCGCAAAACAATGAACGCAGTTTTAAACTAGAATGACGATCAAGAAAGAATTTAATGCTACCAGTTTAACAGGCGTTGACATACCATATAAACCAGTTAGCAAACGAACGTAAATGTAACACACAAAATTGTAGAAAGGAAGTGAGATGGACAGTAAACAAGTAGAAGAATGTAAAACACACAGCGGCGCGGCGCGAGAGGGTGGGAATCGGTGAATATCGGCCCCGCCCGGCACTATGATAAGGCAGACAGCCGAGCTAGTCGCATCTTCATGCGGTACGTGCGTTGGTAATAGGCAACGGCCCAGCTGTGGCGCGACAGATTGCGTAATGATGGTCGAACAAGGGTGAAGTACGGGACAGAGCGTGTTTCGGTGGGACATTTAAATTTATGCAGGAAACACGGGACGTCTGGCAACAATAGTCAAATATCAAAAAACATTTCAGCGTTCCTAGAATTCGTCTGTGAAATAAAAAAGTTCGTGAACAGCAAATAAATTAAGTGTATTATTTGTAAATATCATTGCTCTGCGTTAAGAAGATATCAGTATTACAATACTGGATATAACGCCGCAATGGTTTTTCGGCATTTGGGCTGGATAAACATTCCTGCAGTGTTTTCTTGCCCATATCAACCAATATTAAGCAAATAATGTGCAGCTTGGTTTTCTTGGGCCGTATGGTGTCACGCCTATTTGTCTCCAGTGGATAGAAGAACTTCCAGTTAAGGATCCTTCATCATGCTGCAAAAATCATCGAGAAGTACCCATTGTTGCATGTCTGTGGATATCAAACGATCTTATGGCAGTAGTGGGGTTGTGTCGGCCGCCTATGCAAGCAGGGGCAAGTGAACAGTTGCGATATTTCAAACAACAGGCAGCGCTTATTATATTAAATGCACAATTACAGACGTACTTGTCGTCTGATGCAGCAGCCTTTTAAAGTTTCTTCTCGTCTGTAACCTGCTTATAGAACACTGAGCAGCTCGTATTTTGTTTGAACAAGAAGTTCATTGCGCTTTGCTCACAGGTATAGAAAACACAAATTTCAGCATCCCTTATAAGTTAGGGACTGCAGTTTTACTAAAGAAATGAACACATTTTTGGTCTGTTGCTGTATCGAAATTTTAAAACTTTCAGTGACGCTTCTTAACACTATGAACTCATTCTACAATTCGTAAATTTTTGTACTACGGTCATTTACAGTATGTATAAGGCTATGAGAGGTCATCTCGTCTTTCATGCTCAGGAAAGCGAAATCCTTAAAAAAGGAAGGCTTCGGAATTAAACTACTGATTTACATATGAGTCAGACTTCAGAAAGCTGCACTTCACTCGGTCATTCCATGAATACAACTGCCTCTTCAACATAACTGTTATGAATACGGGGCGAAGGAATAATTAACTTCGAAACTTTTTGTTTTCGTAACAGATTGGCTTTGTCCAACATGAATGAGATGATGAACTTAATTATGCGAAATTAAAGTTATGCAGTATGATAAAAAAGTAAAACTCTTAAATTAAACCAAGAAAGTAGGGGTTGGAGGGTGTCCCGTTATACTCACGTAAGGAGACGGGACAATTATAGAAACGTAGGAACGATTTCGATAAAATGGGGATACCTGACAGCCGTAGATGCAGATATTTCTGTTTGACGCCATTTTGGTGATTTGGGCGCCGGTTTTTTTTCTTTTTTTTTCCATCAGTCTACTGACTGGTTCGATGCGGCCCGCTACGAATTCCTTTCCTGTGCTAACCTCTTCATCTCAATTATTTGCTTGCCGTATTCCAATCTCTGTCTTCCTCTACAGTTTTTGCCCTCTACAGCTCCCTCTAGTACCATGGAAGTCATTCTCTCATGTCTTAGCAGATGTCCTATCATCCTGTCCCTTCTCCTTATTAGTGTTTTCCACATATTCCTTTCCTCTCCGATTCTGCGTAGAACCTCCTCATTCCTTCCATTATCAGTCCACCTAATTTTCAACATTCGTCTATAGCACCACATCTCAAATGCTTCGATTCTCTTCTGTTCCGGTTTTCCCACAGTCCATGTTTCACTACCATACAATGCTGTACTCCAGACGTACAACCTCAGAAATTTCTTCCTCAAATTAAGGCCGGTATTTGATATTAGTAGACTTCTCTTGGCCAGAAATGCCTTTTTTGCCATAGCGAGTCTGCTTTTGATGTCCTCCTTGCTCCGTCCGTCATTGGTTATTTTACTGCCTAGGTAGCAGAATTCCTTAACTTCATTGACTTCGTGACCATCAATCCTGATGTTCAGTTTCTCAGGATAGCAATGTCATCAGCGAATCGTATCATTGATATCCTTTCACCTTGTATTTTATTTCCACTCCTGAACCTTTCTTTTATTTCCATCATTGCTTCCTCGATGTACAGATTGAAGAGTAGGGGCGAAAGGCTACAGCCTTGTCTTACACCCTTCTTAATACGAGCACTTCGTTCTTGATCGTCCACTCTTATTATTCCCTCTTGGTTGTTGTACATATTGTATATGACCCGTCTCTCCCTATAGCTTAATAGCTTACCCCTGCTTTTTTCAGAATCTCGAAGAGCTTGCACCATTTTATATTGTCGAACGCTTTTTCCAGGTCGACAAATCCTATGAAAGTGTCCTGATTTTTCTTTAGCCTTTAGCGTAACGTCAGAATTGCCTCTCTCGTCCCTTTACTTTTCCTAAAGCCAAACTGATCGTCACCTAGCGCATTCTCAATTTTCTTTTCCATTCTTCTGTATATTATTCTTGTAAGCAGCTTCGATGCATGAGCTGTTAAGCTGATTGTGCGATAATTCTCGCACTTGTCAGCTCTTGCCGTCTTCGGAATTGTGTGGATGATGCATTTCCGAAAGTCAGATGGTACATCGCCAGACTCATATATTCTACACACCAACGTGAATAGTCGTTTTGTTGCCACTCCCCCCCCCCCCCCCCCCCCCCCCCGCCTTACTGATGGATATGAGATGCAGTGAGTAGGGCAGCAGAAAACACCCAGTCCGTGAGCGAAGGAAAATTGACCCGGTCGTGAGTGGAATTTGGGACCACGAGCTGTGGACATTGTGGGGCTGGATACTGCGTGATGGTTCCAGGGCACAGAATGTATTTGTCTTCTGCCATGTCGTCGCTGTTTGGCATTGTAACGCAAAAGATCTGGTAAAGATAAACATCAAAACTATTGTCCATTGTGGGTTGATGTCTACAGTAACAGATGCGTATCAGATTTGCTGTATAGGCTTGAGGTGTGGTGGTTTCTTCAAGGTTGGTGTGAACTAAAATCTCAATCTCAAATGTAACGAGGTTTTTCGAAAAACTCAGGTGTAAACATTAGCAGCTTTTTATGAATGTTTCATTGTTGTATACCGGACCGGTGCCTGCGTTTTACACGCATTGGTCAAAAGTATCAGGATAACGACCTGAAAACTCAATTCAGTTTGGTTGAAGAGTGGCGATTCTTATGGAAAACCTGGAATTCTCAGGTTATTACATTTTACCTAGAATTAACGTTGCACCGAAACTGAATTTTGAGTTTTATAAATCACAAATTTTGAAGTACGTAATATTTAAAGTGTGTTAATTATATGAATATTATTTCACATAAATTATTGTTTACAAACTGCGGTTAAACCACTATTAATGGCTAATATATAACTTAGCTGAGAGAAAAGAAAAGTCATTATTGTGGTATGCTGCCCCTTTCCCACCATCCACCCCCCCACCCCCCCTCCTGCTCACCATTTATTTCTATAACTTATCAGGAACTTCTTGACACCGTCTTCTGAGAGTTGAAATTATCAGGGACTTCTTTTTTTTTTCAAGTTTGAGTAACCCTCCTGTGTTGTCACGTAGTAACGTCCCTTATAAAACTGTTAGTCTAGTTACTTTAGCGAACGTAGTGGTAATCAGATGGAGATAGGTTTCTCACTTTCTTTGAAGAGTTACGTCGACGTTTTGATGTGGTTCTGTATGGCCTGTCACAAACTGTTTATAGCCGTTCAGTCGGTGCCAGAACCAGGCCCCTAGCAGGAAGCTCATTACTGGCAAGTTTGACGCAAAACCACTTCTCAGCAGACCCTAACCGCCATTGGATGCCATGTTCAATCAAGCATTCCTCTACGGTAGTGGCTCCCAACCTGGGGAATATTACCCCCTGAGGGTTAAAATGAAATTTTCTAAGGGATAAAAAAAAGGATCTAGTAATGAGTCTCGAAACTGAACTATTTTCAAAAAAATCATTATCACTATTTCGTAAAACTGTAATACTGATTACATTACCAAATTTACATTATTTTTTTTAAATTTCAAGTACTAACGTTAACGCGTGAAACAATATGGTGTAGGTTACAGCTTCTGAAACGAATGTATGAACACCTATCTTGTTCCTCACATAGTCAAGCTACTGCACATATACTTAATATCACCCACCTGTGACAGTAAAATTCATACATATATGCTTAAGTATCTCATGAAAATGCTTTCTGAGTTGTATGTCGTTCCTACAGCGGAGCAGAAACTGCTTCATTATCCACTTCGCTACAATAAGCGAGCTACTTGAAATCACAGCACAGTAGTAATTATGTAATGGCTACATTCGTATACTACAGTGGTCAGACGCAGAGGATTGGCAGCCTGAAGTCTTGCGATTTGTACCATTTCAAGGGTAAGGAGTCCAAGAATGTAGTGGTAGACAAGCAGTAAGTATACTGTACCCCGTTTGACTTGGTATCATCAGTGTGGATAATCAGCTTTCTTTTCCGGGGAGAAGCTGTAGGTATCACTCGCGATGCACTGAGAATTACTTCATCTTTGTATAAATATAAATAGAATGTTGTTAGAATTAAGCTGTATCAGTTGTCTCATTGACTTGTTATTTTAAACAACGGAAAATACAGGGTGGAATTTAACAATATTATGAATAGGATAGTTCCTACTGACCATTATAGCGGAGATGAGTCGCAGATAGGCACAACAAAAAGACTGTCGCAAAAATAAGCTTTCGGCCAACATACGTTTGCAGCTTATAAATATTTTCACCTAATCTAAAACGAACCCCTCTTCTATTTTCTCTAAAACGTTCTCATTAATTGGCTGTGTGTAACTTTTTCTCATCTCATCAGGCATTGACACCTGTCTTCACTTCTCAATAAATGATTTGAATCCACCTTGTTGATTGGAATTCCTACTAGATTAATGCCATGGCAAGATGAGCACTAAACTCATTCCACAACCGCTGCTTTTCACATTCTGAAACGAAGGCATGTATCACAGTAATTTGCTGAGATTTCGACTTGTAAAATTCAGTGTTCTTTAAATATGTGTTTGTTCTGGCTGCTTTAAATTTACGTTTGTTTTGGATGTTCTGGTTTATACTGTTTCTTTGATGCCAGTCATCGATTGCAATATATGTACATTTAGACGGCACATCGCAGAATGATGCCAATGGTTTCGATAAATTAAGTGTTGAATTCTTCAGAATGTGAACACAACGTCTCCTCAACCTTCAGCATGACTTTATTGTGAAAAATCCGCTCTGATAAAGCAGTGACATGGGGCCAACAAGGCGGTACGCAAGTCGATAGATTGTAATCGTTAAATCCATGCCAGCACTAACTGAATTTAAATTTCAACTGTTGGCAGCATCATTCTTTATATCTTGACTGTTGTTGCTGAGGTTGACCATTGTTGCCAGGGATATGAATAATTACTGGTGTATTCCATAAATTATACTTTAACATTTATTGATAGTGGTTGACTTCTGATAAAACAATCTTAAAATCCTGTTCTAGAAAAGAAAAAAATTGTCAAATCTATTAAAAGCCCAGATAAAAATGAGAAGAAAGATGCTTGAGCATAGAATAGAAGGAAAAAGGTGCAAAATGTAATCTCACAAAAATGTGCAACAAGCTGTGCCTATTTTGTTTAATTCATGCCCTCAGATGCATATATTGATCTGCCTGTGTGAAAAATAGTTATGTTTTTAGTGATTAATAATTTCCCACAACGTTGTACCATAGTCTATGGCTGTCACTTTGCCTACCGCTTGATTTAGCCTAGAAGAATCTAACGGTGTGATAAATGTTCACCTTTGGAATAGAATTCCCTCTACTCCCTGCGTTATGGATTCAGTAGCCAGGTCTACGTGTAAAGTTCATATTTAACGGACCCTGACTTTGGGGATCTTGTTTTAAAATGGTTTGAGGACAGTTTAGGAAGTGATGCTGGATCAGACAGTGACAAAGAAATTGAAAGTGAACATAGTACAGTATAGGACCAGTGCGAAAGTAAAGAAAAACACACACACAGTGTGTGTTGATAATTCTTTACTTACGACTCCGACAACCACTGCGCCACCTCGCTTTGTCTGGAAAGTCAGGTGAAATAGTGGGTTCATCGCGAGACTGCTGCCATCCTAAATAGTCTTAAGTTAATAGATTCCCGTATCATCAGTCAAGTTCCTGCTGCGACCATCTCAACCTTTGAGTTTTCCTCCCGAGAAATAATCTTTCATCCATGGCTGAACTCACCGATAAACCACCCCATGCACCGGGGTTGTTTTCAGTAGAGGGAGTTCTATTCCAATGGTGAACAGTTATCACACCGTTAGATTCTTCTCAGCTAAATCAAGCGGTAGGCAAAGTGACAGCCATAGACTATGGTACAACGTTGTGCGAAATTATGAATCACTAAAAACATACAGCTTTTTTCACACAGGCAGATCAATATACGCATTTGAGGACATGAATTAAGCAAAATACTCACAGCTTGTTGCACATTTTTGTGAGATTACTATATTTTGCACCTTTTCCCTTCTGTTCTATGCTCAAGCATCTTTCTCCTCATTTTTATCTGGGCTTTTAATAGATTTGACAATTTGTTTTTCTTTTCTAGAACAGGATTTTAAGATTGTTTAATCATAAGTTTACCACTATCAATAAATGTTTAACTATAATTTATGAAATACACCAGTAATTATTCATATCCCTGGCAACAATAGTTAATCTCAGCAACAACAGTCAAAATATAAAGTATGATGCTGCATCAGTTGAAACTTAAATCCGGTTAGTGTTGGCATGGACTTAACGATTACTATCTATCGACTTGCGTACCGCCTTGTTGACCGTGTCACTGCTTTATCAGAACGGATTTTTCCACAATAGTCATGCTGTAGGTTGAGGAGGAGACGTTGTATTCTTACAGATCTATAGCACGAAAGCAGTAATAGTATAGATCCATGTCATATGCTAGCGACTACTGACAAAGGAAACCACGACATCTCCGGGAAAGAGCAACTACACAACTTTGTAACCTCCTAGCCCACCGTTATCCATTATCAACAGAGTAACAATAAACGCTAGCGGTCTGTGAGATCGCACCTGGGACATTAAGTTTTAAAGGAAACTGGTTTTCGTCAACTCTCTTTGCATGCTGCACGCATACGACATTGTTCTAATAGCCATCTTACCTTCATGCACTATCAGTTGGAGTGGGTGATAGAATATTCATTGAGGACAATGCCTCAGCATTGTGTCCTTACGGGACCCAAAGGGACATGCGTTCCAATTTCATGCTTACTGATGAAAACTGATTTGCTCCTGATCTTAACCTGTTATCGGGCATGCCGTGATTTTGGCCCTTTTAACTATCATTGAACCAGAAGTGGAAAACATGCGGCCACTGAAAGAACTTCCAGTTGCCTGAATGACTGTGGAGCACGAGAAACGCACGGTCTACGGCCGTTGGTGTGCAGCCTGCGATAAGCCAGATAAGACTATCAGCGGCAGCGGAAGCTCTCGAGTAGCGGTAAGATGAGGCGGCTCATCACAGCTTTTGCAGGAGCCTAGCGACCGAGCACCTGGTTTGGCTTGGGGGTCTTGCGCAGTGCTGCGCTGTTTTCACGAATTGTACGACATAACTCACTTACTGTTTCAATTACCCAATATGTCCTTATTTCACCAAAAGTTAATTACTGGAAATTTGTAATAAACACACATACAAAACTTTGCTTTCGTGTGGTCAGTGTTAGGTCCTCTCCAGCGTAGGTTAACACATCATAATCAGGTTAAAGAGAAGACATTCACATCCCCCACTAGATTGTCAGTTAATAGGCTTGCTTAAGTTAGCCTTCGAACTAACTTCTAGAGAAGGTGATCAGTTATAAAGTTGAAGAAGTAGTTAGATGGGAAACCGCGACACATAGTCCGCCCTCCTCATACGAACGATTCCTTTACACGCACGCGTGAGCTCCTTTTGCCAAATATTGTTTTCAATTAGGGCTCTTGAGCGAAGATCACTCTTAACAATTCGTGTATTGTGAGGTGTGTGCTAACGAAGGTGTGGGCAAGGTAAAACTTGCTACCGCCATGGAACTCCGTATGCATACACTCCTGGAAATTGAAATAAGAACACCGTGAATTCATTGTCCCAGGAAGGGGAAACTTTATTGACACATTCCTGGGGTCAGATACATCACATGATCACACTGACAGAACCACAGGCACATAGACACAGGCAACAGAGCATGCACAATGTCGGCACTAGTACAGTGTATATCCACCTTTCGCAGCAATGCAGGCTGCTATTCTCCCATGGAGACGATCGTAGAGATGCTGGATGTAGTCCTGTGGAACGGCTTGCCATGCCATTTCCACCTGGCGCCTCAGTTGGACCAGCGTTCGTGCTGGACGTGCAGACTGCGTGAGACGACGCTTCATCCAGTCCCAAACATGCTCAATGGGGGACAGATCCGGAGATCTTGCTGGCCAGGGTAGTTGACTTACACCTTCTAGAGCACGTTGGGTGGCACGGGATACATGCGGACGTGCATTGTCCTGTTGGAACAGCAAGTTCCCTTGCCGGTCTAGGAATGGTAGAACGATGGGTTCGATGACGGTTTGGATGTACCGTGCACTATTCAGTGTCCCCTCGACGATCACCAGTGGTGTACGGCCAGTGTAGGAGATCGCTCCCCACACCATGATGCCGGGTGTTGGGCCTGTGTGCCTCGGTCGTATGCAGTCCTGATTGTGGCGCTCACCTGCACGGCGCCAAACACGCATACGACCATCACTGGCACCAAGGCAGATGCGACTCTCATCGCTGAAGACGACACGTCTCCATTCGTCCCTCCATTCACGCCTGTCGCGACACCACTGGAGGCGGGCTGCACGATGTTGGGGCGTGAGCGGAAGACGGCCTAACGGTGTGCGGGACCGTAGCCCAGCTTCATGGAGACGGTTGCGAATGGTCCTCGCCGATACCCCAGGAGCAACAGTGTCCCTAATTTGCTGGGAAGTGGCGGTGCGGTCCCCTACGGCACTGCGTAGGATCCTACGGTCTTGGCGTGCATCCGTGCGTCGCTGCGGTCCGGTCCCAGGTCGACGGGCACATGCACCTTCCGCCGACCACTGGCGACAACATCGATGTACTGTGGAGACCTCACGCCCCACGTGTTGAGCAATTCGGCGGTACGTCCACCCGGCCTCCCGCATGCCCACTATACGCCCTCGCTCAAAGTCCGTCAACTGCACATACGGTTCACGTCCACGCTGTCGCGGCATGCTACCAGTGTTAAAGACTGCGATGGAGCTCCGTATGCCACGGCAAACTGGCTGACACTGACGGTGGCGGTGCACAAATGCTGCGCAGCTAGCGCCATTCGACGGCCAACACCGCGGTTCCTGGTGTGTCCGCTGTGCCGTGCGTGTGATCATTGCTTGTACAGCCCTCTCGCAGTGTCCGGGGCAAGTATGGTGGGTCTGACACACCGGTGTCAATGTGTTCTTTTTTCCATTTCCAGGAGTGTATTTTGAGATGTCATTACTGGGATGTCTCCTGTTTCGGGAAGCGTAGGTTTCCTTCTCATAGCACAGTGCGTACCAGTCGCGGTTTTCTGACATCTAGCTGTTTTAACGGTTCGCAGCAGCGTTGGCTTGATTTCAAGATTTCCATGTTGTTGGTGCGAGAACTCCGAAATATAGGTCTTACTGAATTATGATTTTGCTGCTCTTAATTTAGAGTGCTCCACTGCAGTTGCACTCCGAAAAAATTCCTCACATTTTAAATAATTGTGCATTTATGCATTTAGGCATACATGCTGTCAAGAAGCTAATTTCATTTCGTCTCAAATCTTATTCGAGCTCGGAAACGTCCCTGAAAGATTCCTAAACGTTTGTAATAAACGTGCTTATCGATAATTGAAACTTGAGTGCCGCTTTACACCAAAACAAGATATAAGCGAGGCGTAGTACTAGTGTAAGTTGTAGAAGGTAAGTTTTTTATCGCATGAATGAAAAAGGAATCTTGTTAAGGTGTCAGTAAAATCCGAAATAAGACGACGAGGATAGACTTTCTCACATTGGTAGTGAAAGACTTGTTTCTTTAAGGTAAAACAAAGCATATTTCGACGTAGTGTGGAAGACACTAGCGTCAATGTTTTCCCAACGAGTAGATTCCATCCCTGGATTAAGATTCTGGGAGACATGAAAAATAGCCATCTACAGTTCCCATAAACTTATTTAGCTCAAAACGTTCTCCCAGCAACAAATTTGTTTAGGTGTGGAAACTGGTGGAACTCATTGTCAGATCCGGAACCGCGCTGCTGCTACGTTCGCAGGTTCCAATCCTGCCTCGGGCATGGATGTGTGTGATGTCCTTAGGTTAGTTCCAAGTTCTAGGCGACTGATGACCTCAGAAGTTAAGTCGCATAGTGCTCAGGGCCTTTTCTTTATGACCTCCGATGTTAAGTCCCATAGTGCTTACAGCCATTTGAATCGTCATTGTCAGATCCGGTCAATTAGGGGTGAATGCTGCAACAGTTATACTTAGAAGATACCTTTGTATTCTGAATCCGAAAGTACGTTGTTGTTGCAAGTGCTTCGCCCTGGTAAAAAATAAACCCTTTGCGAATCTGGAATCTATTTGCGTATATAAGATTCACTAGTTACTGGTTTGATCTGGCTTAATTTATGGCGTAGTATTGGACTTGCATCTAATTTACATTAACACACTCGGTAGTTGCATTCTAGCCGTTGGTAGAGAGTTCGTCGCAATGAAAACATGCAGCATGACTTACGGCCGTTTGAGTTGCCGTTTGAGTTCGCAACCGGTTGTAGCTGTGCATGTACAGTTAAAGTGTGGCTGTGGTTCAATACAGTCCGTTGTAGCTGTTCGCAAATTATGGCAAAAATTAATAAAAAAAGAAGGGGAGGTGAGGGTTTAATGTCCCGTCGACGACTTAACACAGACTCGGATTGGGGAAAATGAGGGAAAGGAACAGCCGTTTCCGTTCCAAAGGAAACACTCGGGCATTTGCCGCAAGAGATTTAGTGAAACTGCTGAAAATACCAAGTCAAGAGCTGTAGTCCTGGAGCAAAAAGTTCTAATTTTTTGTTAAGTGGCTTCTCGTTTCATGACCGTACAGCCAACCACAGTTTGTGCAGATAAGAACTGTCAGTTTTGACTATTATTTACGTACAGAATTGAAATCTATTTCTAGTAAAAAAAAAGCGTAAGTTTTATAAAATTTGTAAATATACACTCTGCTAATCTATGTACAAAAATTAAATTACTTTGTTATAACAGACGGAGTATTATTTTCGGAAAACTAACATATGTACGAAACACTGTGTCGGATGGGTGTTCTCACGTGTTAGGCAGTTGGAGTCGGAAAGAAAAGTTGTCTAGCTGTTTCGTCAGATTCCGGCTAAACAGCACGCTTCAACGATAACTTCCATTTTCCTCGCCAGGAGCTAAGTCTGTCTCGAATGCTGTGTCAAATTTGACTACAGACGATGATGACGACGAAGGCTATACTTGAAATCTGACGCGGAAAGTTATCGAAATCTGGGTCGCCAGATGGGAATTAAAACCTCAGGCATCACCACGCCATCTCGCTTTGTAGATACAAACAAAGCAGAATGTTGTAATAAAGAATCGTGACATTGTTCCTCGGATCGGGGCGATTGCCGAGACTGGCGCAGTGGGCCACCTCTTGATTGAAAGGGTTAGGCGTAAACCGAATCCAAATCATCAAGAAGCGGAAGATTCATAACAAATTATGCGCATGACAGGTGTATTGGCGAACGAAACAAATGAGACAAAATTGTACGGGTTGTCGTTTGGGACCAAGTGATGCTTGCGGCGCCGCACGCGGGACGTCCTTGGGGTGCAGCCGGCCGGGCTGCTGGAGATCCGGCGGAGAAGCGAACAGAACAGCTGCCGATCGCTGGCCGCTGGGCGGGGGCCGTCCTTGTGGAAGGTCGGCGAGCGGCTCCGAGGTCAGCGGGTCTTACCAGGGGAAAGCTGCTCCTCTTTCTGCCCGCGCCACGCTTTCCAAACCTTCCCACTCGACGGTATACTGCTGGAGAAGACACTAATAACCCCGCGGTCCACATCTCTACTTCGCAAGCCAAAAGGCTAAGGCAAAGCGTTCTTCATCTACCACTATTACTTCTCGTTTCCTCTTCCAGCAGTGAATAGTGCGCGATAAGAACGACTACTGGCAAGTTGTTGTTGTTGTTGTTGTTGTGGTCTTCAGTCCTGAGACTGGTTTGATGCAGCTCTCCATGCCATACAGTACAGCTGGATGCCCTCGAAAAATTACGGCTGTAGTTTCCCCTTGCTTGCAACCGTTTGCAGTACCAGCGCAGCAAGGCCGTTTTGGTTAGTGTTAAATCAGGAAGCACGTGTTTGTCTGGTCTCTCAACAGATGCCCCTCCGTTGTGGTTGCACCTACGGTACGGCCATCTGTATCGCTGACACACGCAAGCCTCCCCACCAACGGCAAGGTCCATGGTTCATGGGGGGGTACTGGTAAGACTCCGTTCGAAATCGGCCTCACTAATTTAACCTTCTTGGTGCAGACACCAGAAATTCTTTCCAACATATTCTTAGCTTTGTTGAAGTTTTGGGACGAATTCCACCTCTGAAAGTTTTGTCGGAATTCGGGTTCACCCTAAATTTACGGAAGAATTGAAAAGTTTGACAAACTGATCTCGGGGAAGATCAGTTCGGTTTCCGGAGAGTTGGAGGGACACGAGAGGTAGAGCTAACCCCGTCGTCTTATAAGACAGGTGAAGAATGGCAAACCTACACGCATAACGTTTGTAGATTTACAGAGAGCTTTTGGTAATGTTGGACTACTCTTTCAAATTCAGAACGCAATAAGTATAAAATACAGGGAGTGAAAGCTTGTTTACAACTTGTTGAGAAACCAGGCTGCAAAGAATCCAGCATCATGAAAGGAAACATTAGCTGAGAAGGGGTAGGACAGGGATACAGCCTACCCCGGTTTTATTCAATTTGTATCCTGAGCAAGCAGCGAAGGAAGCCATGGAGAAATGTGGAAAGTGAATTAAAGGTCAGGGAGAGGAAATAACAACGCGTGATTTGCCGATGATATTGTAATTCTGTTAAAAATGGCTATAACACAATAAATCAAGAGGCTGCAAGCTGCTATGCACAAGAAATCAAGAACCGTTTTTTCTCCCCCTAGAGTTATTGTTCACAAGGAAAAACGGTAGCCATCTAACGAGACACTATAAAACCTTAACATCTGGACATGGCCGCGCGGGATTAGCCGAGCGGTCTAGGGCGCTGCAGTCATGGACTGTGCGGCTGATCCCGGCGGAGGTTCGACTCCTCCCTCGGGCATGGGTGTGTGTGTTTGCCCTTTTAAGTCCCATAAGATTTCACACACATACATCTGGACATGTTATTGTTCCACAAGCGTATTGCATGACACTTCAGTCCTGATTTGTAATCTGGGAATGCTAGGAATTTTTACTTCATAGTAAATATGTTACTCTCCCACACACACACAACTTGAAAACAACCCTGATTTGTATCAGCCAATGCTAGGAATTCGTGCTTCTTCTATCTAGAGAAGACCTGTGACAGATTAAAATGGGCTACAAAATGATGGAAATTCTAAAATTGAAGTTGGTGAACTGGAAGAATAGGATACTAATTGAAGCAGTTGCAGAGGGCAGAGCAACCATGAAACTAAGAAATCGTATGACAGTTTGAAAATGGAAGAGGAGTAAGACAAAGTTGTGTTTCAGCAACTCTGTTTATAGACAGGATGATGACGCTAGAAGGAAGGAGTAAGGTTAGGAGGGCGGAAGATCAGAGTTGCTGAGACCAGTTACTACTTGCAGATAAAAACTCTCTTCAGAAAACAGTATCCAGGCTTGAAACAAACAGATAAGTGATGGGAGTACGTGACAAAGAAGATATGAAAGTGAAAAAGGTCAAATTTAACAGGTTGTACAGTACAGATATTTGGGGAGCGTGTTAAGTGTTAACTGGACTGCTGAAACAGAAATAAGATCAAGGTTTGCAATGGCAAACTAACTCTCCAGAAAAATAAATGCTTATTATGAAAAGCTGGCGTTGGAGTTAAGAAAAAGATAGTTTAGATGCTTCGTATGGCGTGTTTTTGTGTACTGCTGTGAAAGCTGGATATTGAAGAAAAGAAGAACTGAAGCATCAGAGAGGTGGGTTCGAGGAAAATGGAGGAAATAAAATGGGTTGTTAAAATGAAGATCATTAGATTACAGGGAAGGGTAAAGTAGCAAGGAACTTATTTAAACCTAGTTAAGAAAATAACAGGATGAAGATGGAGAACGCAATGATTTCACGACCCAGCTAATAGACAGAACACTTTACGAAGTTGAGCGCTGGGAAGATACGGTGGACATTCAGAAAACTTAGAGGCCTGAGCGTTGCCGATAGTGGGTGTACAGTTTCGTGCCATGTGATGTACAGTTTCGTGCCATGTGATGTTGGAGCCGAACGCGGAAAGAGTGGCTGCTTCTTGGTTTAAGGAAAACTGTTGTTTGCAACACGACCAAGTCTCGCCGCTTTTTCCTCCGGTCTTACATAAGCGCACCGCAACACTCGAAAGTTCTGTTCATATTTCTAGATTCCAAGAAACGCAGTTCCATTGTAGGAAGTCTTGCGTTTATAGCTCGCTGTTAACACTGCACAAATTTTCTCACCATAGGTGTTGACGATCGTCAGAAACTCCGTGAGGCTGTATGCAGTTCACACCGCTGTATTATCTACGAAAGCTGGAACCACAGTAAACCATAGCGAAATGCTGGAAGACCAACAAATGATAAACTTTATGCAGGGAGTGACCATCATAAATTAATTTATTGCAAACAAATAGATGAAAGAGCAGTTAGCGTTAATTGTGCTTATGTCGTCGCCAGTGAAGGCTGGTCTGCTGCAGCTCTCAGCAAGCTTCTTCATCTCTGCGTATG
Source organism: Schistocerca nitens (assembly GCF_023898315.1). Classification (NCBI taxonomy): domain Eukaryota; kingdom Metazoa; phylum Arthropoda; class Insecta; order Orthoptera; family Acrididae; genus Schistocerca; species Schistocerca nitens. The sequence continues at coordinate 48,419,800 of NC_064618.1, read as the reverse complement.
TCAGTCTATATTCATTCGAAACTGCGCAGTGCAATCAAGTCTTGGTGTCCTCTACAGTATATACTACTCAGTTACGCAGTTGCCAAGTTGTCAATTCCTTGACGTCTCAAAGTGTCCTGTCAACCAAGACCTTCTTTTAGTCAAATTTTGCCGTGAACGTCATTTCTCCCTAGTTCGATTCATTACGTACACAATAAATCATTGGAACAGTCACAACCGTAAAAGTTATAGGTACCCATCTGTATCGATCTAAAGTGGAACTACTACTTAAAACTGTCGGAAAGGCAGATGCAAGACATATTCAGTGGAAGATTTCGAAGAAAATGAGTGCACTTTTAACCTATAAAGTGTGAAATTAAGATATCTATCCTAAAAGTAAAGTATTAAAAGAAAAATGTTTCAAAAATAACTGTATTGTGTTCTAATTCATAACTTATAAATGAAGAAACAATCAATCGCCGCCTTCTTGGAGTCAGGTAACAGAAATGTGCTAGGAACCCTGTGGTTTCTTACACATAACCACGACGGTCAACTTTGAGAATATAATTTGCGACATTTTGCACCCAAATACAAAACCGAAGTGGGTCCCTGTCATTCGTTTTCAGTGTCTCGATGTATTTCGGACATATAGAGACATCGATAACGTATTTTTATCTTCCACGTCAGTTCAGTCTGTAATATAACGTCCATTCTTGTACTGCAAGACTATAGATACGGAAATGACAGGTTTGCCAGAGATGTACATGAATTAGCGCACTGACGTGGCACAGCTGTCTTGATGTACCACCTTCACATGCAGATATGTCACAGAACTGTACTGTGAATATTAAAACCATCTCAGAGGTGACTGTTCGCTGTTTTATTTGAAACGCCAGCGGCAGACAGTGCAGTTGTTGAAAGGCAAAGCTGCGAGATCTCATGGCGAATGTAAAACTGCTGGAAACAGGTAACAGCTGTTCTGAGATAGTATCAGTCATTAACCAGTGTGGCGTGCTGCCCATATAAAATTTCCAACAGTCTTCACTCGTTACACTGCACGGAATGTGTGAACGGTACGGGTCGCTGACAGTCTGTGCGGAGCCTTCATCTCAATCAATACCTGTACAGACATCTTCGTTTTATGCAGACGCGCTTGTTCATATTTCATTATGGTTGTTGCCCGCTGTGTTCGATTTACGCGTCACGTTGCGCTCTCTCTCTCTCTCTCTCTCTCTCTCTCTCTCTCTCTCTCTCCCACCCCCTCTCCCTCTCCCTCTCTCTCTCCCTCTCCCACACACACACACACACACAATGTATATATGCATATCCTACATCACACGAGAGGGGGGGGGGGGCTGTTTAGACCATGGTCAACTAAACCTCAGTTATGCAACAATAGTTATTGCCGTTAAATTATCCCATGTCAAACAAAAAAACCGCTAATATGACAAAAATGGTATTTCAACTTACAGCTTGTCCACATGACCTGTAACTCAAGTCGAGCGACTATTATTCGATGGAACTACCAAAAAATTAAAAGTTAGTGCGTATGTAAATAAACATCCTGAGGTACGGAAAATCGACAATGATTAAATACAAAATTGGAGCTCTGGGTTTTCATGAGGTTATAAATGCGCAAATATTTTGCAATAGCTTAATTTATATAATCGTAAAATGGTTGTGATTTAGTATTTCCTATCCAACCAAAAATAATTTTAGTGATGTCCGGAACTGAATCTAGCACAAAACACACTATACTGTATTAGAGAACCGTATTCTGTTAAATGCTGGCGTCAAAACGCTGTTCTTTGCGCCACTTTGCTTCGACCGGCAACATGTGCTGGACGATTTCTGCCATGGACGTTGACCTAAAAATTGGACAGTTTTCTCAATCTTCCTTCGCACATAGTCGGAATTTTCGTCCCTAATAACGTTGTGGGTTCTATCAGCTTTAAGACTTTTAGGTCAGTAACACGGTTATAAAGAAAAGACCGTGAATGATAAAATGGTAAGATACGGAAGTGAATTCTAAAATTTTGAGAGACTCTATCCGCCCGTCTCCATCCACGATTTAGGAGATGTAGAATTATTCTGCAGTCACCTACGCGAGCGTCGTGCTCACCCCTAGGAACCCTCATTTGAGTTTACCAATCATCTCCAATACTCGCGCGTTGATCGAATCTACCGATAACAAATATAGCAGCACGCTTCTGAATTGCTTTGAGTCATGCTTTAATCCGATCTGGTGATGATGCCAAACACTCCAGCAGTTTTCAAAAATGGATCGCAGTAGTGTTCTGTAACGCGATGTCCATTGTAGATGGTCTGTACTGGCCTGAAACTGCCCCATAAACCGTAGTCGACCATGAGCCCTGTTCTCACTTCGTTCCATTTCATATCGCTTTGCAGCGCTTTAACTAGATATTTAATCGACATCATTTTTCCAAGTTGCACATCACTAATATACTATATTGGATTGTCTGCGTTGTATTCTTTCTACATTTAGAGAAAGCTATCATTCGTCACACCACATAGAAATTCTGTCTGTCATCGTGTATCGTCCGGCAGTGTGTCAGTAACGGTACTTTGCTGTATACATTATTGTGTGACGAAGTATTGTCATGTGATCACTAGCGTGCCTTGACGCAACGTTGTTCGAATTCAATGTTAAACTGTAGCCCCCCCCTCCCTCCCCCCCAAGCTATAACTAACGAAGCTCGAAGGCAGTAGCAAACCACCAGCAATAGAACCATGCCTAGTAGCACCGATATTCAGTACAATCTAAAAGTGAACAACAGACATCCTTTTTATGCCACGTATTATTTATATTCCCCGAGAGTAACCCTAAAGTTCTGCTGAGAATATCCCTTTCTGGCATACTGAACTCACAATTAAAAATAACGTTGCACTTAGTAATAAGTAACTTGGAAAAGAAAGCTTCACAAACTTTGCAAATTTTATTGGACAGCCGCAGCCCTCAACGAGATTGCATAGAATCCAGCATAATTTCCGGTACTCGTTCCTACTTATGATCTGGAGGGAAGGGGAGTACTGCACGCATTATGTTAGATAAGATACGTGAATGAAAAGTGGGCAGATTGTCCGTTGGAGAAAACCGGTACTGCTGAATTATCGTTTTTACTTCAGGGATAACCGGTCTCACATATCATCTTTGATCAGTAGTACTGGTAGTTTCAGAGCAACTAGTGGATTTCGGGTATTACACTGGGCGTTAATAAATCATCAAAGTGTAGTACCTGAAATGAACTGGTTGCTGCACAACTACTGTAACGAAACAAGACTTGTTTTTATTGTGGAAAAGCTGACTGAAATATGGTATAACGAGAAAAATGAAAACCTGAAATGTGCCCAGCCCTAGGGATACGGTATCGAACGAAAAGTATCGACATACTAGCCATAAATAGTGAGAAAGGTATCGATACCTTGATGTATCGTTGCGGCATCTTTTTCTCTCTTACCTTGTTAAGTAAATAATTTTACCTTGCTGTTGTGGTGGGGTGTTTTCTTAAATGGTGCATTTCCCGAATACTTCGCCAATTTTTTTTAAACCGGTGTTGCATCTCACGTCATTGTTATCCATTTTATCAAAATACAGCCAAGTTTCACTTTTGGCAGGCGCCATTCTGTCAGCTGATTCAGTATTTCGTGCACTTAAACTGTTCCAATAATAAAACAAAGATAAACAAGTCAGTCGGTCGCGTAAACAAAGGGATCCAGATGAACGAACTGCGAACGAAACGTTGCCAAGGTTGACGAAGCGTGGCAAGTGGTTTTTTTTTTTTTTTTAATATTCTGTCACTCGTACGCAAAGTGCTCATCCAGTTGATAGCGTGGGAACTGCGCTGCCGAAATTTTGGGATAAACGATAAAAATGCAATGAATCGTTATTAGGCTCATTCGTATGATACTTACTACAAAGTACTGATACGAGTGAAAGTGTCAGTTGAAAAGTATAGAGTAAAAAAAATGTGTGTTTCGAAATGAAATTACTCGATACCAGGAAGTATCGTTATTTTTTCCCTGTCCGTACCCTAGCTACACGGCACGTTAAGACTGTTGTATGGATATTATTAGACTAATGAAAACTGTCTTTCAGCGATTTTATAGTCAGCCTTTAGCTTGGAACATTCGAGCTCGACGTAATGTTACAGAATCGCCGTCGTACACGGTACATCTCGGATCATTTGCAGGCGGTAACTGAATTACACGGCTCTGCTGCATGAAAACCAGTTGTAGGAGTGAAGCTGGAGCTGGAGCTGGAGGCACAAGCTCCGGACAGCGAGGCGAGGGAACCGAGCACCACTTTGCGGCCGGCACAGCGGAAACAAGTGGCGCGGTCGCTTTGATCTCCCCAGCGAAAGCGGTGGCTGTGTGTGTGTGTGGGGGGGGGGGGGGGGGGAATGGTCAGACGAGGTCGTGCCGCACCCTTCCCCACACTCCCGCCGGTCTCTCCTGGAAAGGGCTCCCGCTCTGGAGTACCCAGGGCGCGTTTCTTCACCTCTGCTTTTTATTTTCGTTACACGTCTCAAACCTGCGGACAGGTAGTGGGAGGTACAGCTGGTTCCTGACTCCAAGGTAGGTAGCGGAGGTTTTAAGCGTGTCAGATAAATGAGGGAAATTCGGGAAAATATCCCAGTGGAAAATATCGTTTTTGGCTCAACGGTTGAAATTGTTTACGGAGACGCCACGCATCGTCGCCGGCTCACAACTTAGCTGTTTATTTACGCTTCAGTTCATAAATTGTAAACTTGCTGTTTTGAAATGAGCTAAAAGTACCTTCAGAAATACAGAATTCCTTATATTTATCAACAGCTGTTCCTTACGCCCCAGAACCTAAAACTGACCAAGGAAATCAGGGAACTGTGAGACAGCTTCACTGTGGGAAACTTGTGGCAGTCTGTGTATCTTAGCAGATACACGGAATTTGTTGAGTAAATTGACCGACGAGGGGGCCTACCCCTACATTGACCTGAAAGGTGTTAGGGATACCACGGGAAACTTAGATCTAGTCGCCGGAACGGGGATTTGAACCCTTCTCCTACCGCATAAAAGGCTAGTGCTTGCACCAGTCTGCACAGGGCAGGAAACAAGTATTTCTATTTTTTGACTTCTGTCGTTTAGCATTAAAGTGCCAAATTACGGATCCAAAGGTCAATGGTTCAGTCTGCGGTCACCCCAGGCTACTTGCCTATTATTTCTGTCACGTCTGGTAATGTGGAAAATGCCGACTTGGACCGTGGTTGGTAATTCACGTTAAACTTAGTTACCCTTCAAACTGGCTTATTACCCTTCAAACTGGCTTGGTAAGTCAGTTCAGGGATCGGGGGAAAGCAGCGGCGTATCGCTTCTGAACCTAGCTGATAGTCGGCGAAAGGAGGTCCCTGACAGTTGTAATGGGTTTGTCACCGGCGGCTTTCCGCCTCTACCTCAATCGTACACTTATCTCGATTTTACACAGTCTGTGGCAACACATCACTGCTATGAGCTGTCAGGGATCTCCTCAAAAGAATGTTCAAATGTGTGTGAAATCTTATGGGATTTAACTGCTAAGGTCATCTGTCCCTAAGCTTACACATCTGAAAAATTATCTGTAATGAAAATAAACATCGCTTGGTTTAACATTTGTATTATTCTGTTCAAAATGTATGAAGAATGCTACCCCCTCTATTACAGATATGATTTAAAGACAAGAGCTCGACAAAATTGGATCCAATAGTATCCACCGCTTTTACCAAAAGAAAATATACACTAGACTCGCGCTAATCCGGCCCTCAGTAGTCCGGCCTCTCAGTAATCCGGCGCACATCCAAAACCACGTCCACAATGAATTATCGTGCACAACAATGCTTAGTTAAACAATGCTTTACATACTGTATTTGAAATTGTAGCTTTCTTTACAGTTCGGAATCATGTCTTCTAAAAGGAAACTCGTTACGCTAGACCTCAAGCAGAAACTCGAAATTCTAGATACGTTAAATCGAGGATCTTCGCAGAAAGCCATTGCTGCTGGTTTCAATGTTGGACGAGCAACTATTTATGACATCAAAAAGAAAGATGTTATTCGACAATGAGTTGAGAAAACGGAAGGTTATGCGAAAGGGTGAGGGTGAGAATGGAGAACTGGACGTAGCTGTTTATAGGTGGTTCTTACAACAACGCAGTAAAAGAATTCGTCAGTAGCCCGATTATAAAGGAAAAAACAGCTGCATTTAAAAACAATCAACTTGGCGGTAGTAGCTCGTTTGCAGCGAGCGAAGGTTGGCTATCAAATTGGAAGAAATGACATGGCATTCGGCAGCTGACAGTCACCGGGGAAAGTCGCTCAGCTAACGATAAGAATGCTGATGAGTTTGTAAGCAAGATATGAAAGGTAATAGAGGAAGAAGATTTAACTGCTGATGTATAATGCTGATGAAACAGGACTCTTTTACAAGATGCTTCCTTTAGCTGCCAAGAACGAGAAGGAATCTCTCGGTTACAAGCAACAGAAGCAGCGCGTAAAAAAAAATGGTTCAAATGGCTCTGAGCGCTATGGGACTTAACATCTATGGTCATCAGTCCCTAGAACTTAGAACTACTTAAACCTAACTAACCTAAGGACAGCACACAACACCCAGCCATCACGAGGCAGAGAAAATCCCTGACCCCGCCGGGAATCGAACCCGGGAACCCGGGCGTGGGAAGCGAGAACGCTACCGCACGACCACGAGATGCGGGCAGCAGCGCGTAACATTAATGGCGTGTTGTAATGCAAATGAGTCTTAAACTACCGCTTATGGTGAACGGAAAATCCCAACACCCACGTTGTTTTCAACACACTGACATAAATAATCTACCTGTGCAGTATCGCGCTCAGAAGAAAGCATGGATGGACAGAAAAAATATTCTCTCGGTGGTTCCATGAAACACTTGTACCAGCAGTGAGAAAAGAGCTAAAGAAGAAAAAGCTTCCACTGAAAGCTATTCCCATAATTTACAGTGCTCCCAGTCATCCTTCAGATGTTTCTCTAAAGTCCGATGGTATACGTGTAGAAGCACTCTTTCTCGCACCCAATGTCAGCCCTAATTCAGCCCATAGACCAGGGAATTTTGGAATCAGTTAAACATCATTATCGACATTCACTTCTCATCTCCTTGCTGAAGGCGTAGAAAGCAATTAACATACGTGATGTTTTCCAAGCAACCGAAGCATGGGATAAAATGGAGAGCGGTACCATAATGGGGAGCTAGAGAAAATTGTGGCCATCCGTTGATGGCGAGTTGGATCCAGTAGTAAGTGACAGCTGTGAGCCAGTCAATTCGGAATTATCAGTTACTTTGTACACTGACATGTTCCACAACCTTCCAGGAGGAGAAGAAATTGATGGTGAAGATGTTACTAAGTGGCTGAATGAGGTAAACTGTGATAAGGACCAAACTTCAACAGACGAAGTAATATGTAATCAAAAGCGTGCAACAAAGTAATGATGAAAGTGATGAAGAAGACACAGTAGGAAAGAGCATGCAGATTTCTCACACTGCTGATACTGAAGCTTCCTTGAGTGTATTATGCAACAACCAGATACATGCAGTACCGATTTAATGCGTGTAAAGCGGTTGCGTGATAAAGCATGCTACCGTCGTGTATCATCATTGCGACAATTAAAAATAAGGGACATGTTTCAGAGCGAGTGATACGACTGTATAATTATGTATTGTATTCACCCAAGGACTAAGTTTTATTTGAAAATTACTGTATTTCTGGATTTAATAAAATATATCCTCTGTTTTAAAATTGTATGCTTCGGTTTAATAAAGTACCCCTACGTTTACAAAATAAATAAAAAACAAAATAAATGAATAAAATAAATTTCTGACACTTAGTAATCCGGCACCCATATGTGCCAGGAAGGAGACGAGAAGTGAAGAGTCGATACCTTAAGGTATTGACACTTCTTCGATAATTTTGAGTGAAATGCGTTTTAATTTCCATTGATATCGTGTCCGTGAATACGCCAACTAGCTCCACTTCTTAGGAAGAAGTCCTCTGTGGTGATATAACGAAATCCCTGTTCTGAGAGCAGACATAAATACAGATGTACTAATATAATTTTCTAGGAAGATGCAACATTTCAATTAGTGAATCGCTTCAGAACAATACATTGTTTACGAACCAAAAAACAATGCGTACTTTCATCCTCGGTGAACATTGCGTGGAATATGTGGAATATTCTTCAGCGAGTAGATTCTCTGATACTCAGTATTTTAGCAGTTTCAGCAGTCATCCGTACTCAGTCTTTCAGGTAACAACCCACTACAATATATAGGTATTGGGCGAGGCGTACCGTTACAGCATGAAGCTAGAGAATGGTATTCGCCGGTTCTCTATTCCACAAGCCACTGTATGGTGTGTGGCGAAGGATACTTTTGGCACCGTTGTAAAACTTAAACCTTCACGGCCGGAAATGTCACACTTGTTAGAATACTCTGGGCTATTACGCCGTGGTGGAAGGAATGAATTTCTGGGAGCCGGCCGGAGTGGCCGTGCGGCTCTGGGCGCTACAGTCTGGAACCGAGCGACCGTTATGGTCGCAGGTTCGAATCCTGCCTCGGGCATGGATGTGTGTGCTGTCCTTAGGTTAGTTAGGTTTAATTAGTTCTAAGTTCTAGGCGACTGATGACCTCAGAAGTTAAGTCGCATAGTGCTCAGAGCCATTTGAACCAATTTCTGGGAGAAACTCAACGCTTTGCCCCCATCTGCAGAGGACATACGCAGTTGGTCAAGGTGTAAATCAGACTTTCATAGTAGCTACCATCCCATGGGGATGAAACCTTGGGACTCTTCAAGAAATTCTTTCGACCACAGCATAATAACCCAGAGTATTAAAACAAGTGTGACTTTCGGGTACTACTGTTACTTCTTCCGGCCCCTATCAATTGACGAATGGTGCGTGGAGTGAAAACCTGAACTAACCTTTAATATCTCAAGATTTTCTCCTCATCATTTTGCAAGACGTGTGTGACTGGAGGAAGTATGCTGGAAGAATCTTTTCATCCTACACTTTAGGCTAGCTCTTTCCTCAGTTCACCGTAGTGAGGGTTTCAGACTGACGAGCAGCACTCAGAATCGGTCGAATGGTATTTAGTAAGCATTTCATTCGTGGGTGAATTACATTTCCTGAAGATTCTTTCGACCAATCTCAACCTTTTTTTCTGTAGCTAGTTTTATGCTCACTCGCGTTAGTTTTACGTCCCGTGATTGTAGGGCTGATAAAGCGAAGCTTCAGGCCGTACTTGGCGCACGAGTGATGGAGAACCGCTGTTGTAGCCTGTCGGTGACCGCGAACCGCAGAAAAAACCGCAGGGTCGTGGCTGGGCAGCAGCACCACCACCACCCAGTCCAGACATGGCCCGGCCACGGCCGCTGAACATGACTCTCTGAGCGGAACCACCAGCCACCGGAATGCGCGGGCGGAGGGGACGACAACCTGCTCTCGTGCATTTTATTTGCCCTCCACTTCGAGGAGTAGGGCGGGCTGTTTTGGATCCAGTCCATTAATGAGTCGTGGGTCCCTTCAGCCAGCACCAGACGACATGGTAGTGCAACAGATGTGTTCCAGTCGGGAATAGATAGGTGTTCCACCTGACAACCAGTGGCAAATTGAAACTACACTCCTGGAAATGGAAAAAAGAACACATTGACACCGGTGTGTCAGACCCACCATACTTGCTCCGGACACTGCGAGAGGGCTGTACAAGCAATGATCACACGCACGGCACAGCGGACACACCAGGAACCGCGGTGTTGGCCGTCGAATGGCGCTAGCTGTGCAGCATTTGTGCACCGCCGCCGTCAGTGTCAGCCAGTTTGCCGTGGCATACGGAGCTCCATCGCAGTCTTTAACACTGGTAGCATGCCGCGACAGCGTGGACGTGAACCGTATGTGCAGTTGACGGACTTTGAGCGAGGGCGTATAGTGGGCATGCGGGAGGCCGGGTGGACGTACCGCCGAATTGCTCAACACGTGGGGCGTGAGGTCTCCACAGTACATCGATGTTGTCGCCAGTGGTCGGCGGAAGGTGCACGTGCCCGTCGACCTGGGACCGGACCGCAGCGACGCACGGATGCACGCCAAGACCGTAGGATCCTACGCAGTGCCGTAGGGGACCGCACCGCCACTTCCCAGCAAATTAGGGACACTGTTGCTCCTGGGGTATCGGCGAGGACCATTCGCAACCGTCTCCATGAAGCTGGGCTACGGTCCCGCACACCGTTAGGCCGTCTTCCGCTCACGCCCCAACATCGTGCAGCCCGCCTCCAGTGGTGTCGCGACAGGCGCGAATGGAGGGACGAATGGAGACGTGTCGTCTTCAGCGATGAGAGTCACTTCTGCCTTGGTGCCAATGATGGTCGTATGCGTGTTTGGCGCCGTGCAGGTGAGCGCCACAATCAGGACTGCATACGACCGAGGCACACAGGGCCAACACCCGGCATCATGGTGTGGGGAGCGATCTCCTACACTGGCCGTACACCACTGGTGATCGTCGAGGGGACACTGAATAGTGCACGGTACATGCAAACCGTCATCGAACCCATCGTTCTACCATTCCTAGACCGGCAAGGGAACTTGCTGTTCCAACAGGACAATGCACGTCCGCATGTATCCCGTGCCACCCAACGTGCTCTAGAAGGTGTAAGTCAACTACCCTGGCCAGCAAGATCTCCGGATCTGTCCCCCATTGAGCATGTTTGGGACTGGATGAAGCGTCGTCTCACGCGGTCTGCACGTCCAGCACGAACGCTGGTCCAACTGAGGCGCCAGGTGGAAATGGCATGGCAAGCCATTCCACAGGACTACATCCAGCATCTCTACGATCGTCTCCATGGGAGAATAGCAGCCTGCATTGCTGCGAAAGGTGGATATACACTGTACTAGTGCCGACATTGTGCATGCTCTGTTCCCTGTGTTTATGTGCCTGTGGTTCTGTCAGTGTGATCATGTGATGTATCTGACCCCAGGAATGTGTCAATAAAGTTTCCCCTTCCTGGGACAATGAATTCACGGTGTTCTTATTTCAATTTCCAGGAGTGTATTTTATTTCTGTAACAGATTTCCTCTAAAAAAAAAAACACAACACACACATCGAGTTGAGTGACTACTGGTCATCATTCACAGTATTTAGAATGGCTGTGATGTGGAGTACTGTCAAAGCGGGGGGGGAGGGGGGGGGGTTCCCCAGGGATTAGTGTTAGGGCCACTCCTGTTCCTTATTTATATAAATGATATGCCCTCTAGTATTACGGTTAACTCTAAAATATTTCTGTTAGCTGATGACACTAGCTTGATAGTAAAGGATGTTATGTGCAACATTGGCTCCGTTTCAGATAGTGCAGTTCATGAGCTAAATTCAAACGGCTCTGAGCACTATGGGACTTAACTTCTGAGGTCATTAGTCCCCTGGAAATTAGAACTACTTAAACCTAACAAACCTAAGGACATCACACACATCCATGCCCGAGGCAGGATTCGAACCTGCGACCGTAGCGGTCGCGCGGTTCCAGACTGTAGCGCATAGAACCGCTCGGCCACTCTGGCCGGCTTCATGAGCTAAGTTCATGGCTTGTGGAAAATAAACTAACACTAAATCACAGTATGAATCAGTTTTTACAGTTTCTAACAAACAGTTCAACAAAACCTGACGTTTTATTTTCATAGAATGGGCATATGATTAGTGAAACTCAACAGTTCAAATTTCGAGGTGTTCAGATAGATAGTAACTGTCGTGGAAAGCCCACGTTCAGGATCTTGTTCAAAGGCTTAATACTGGCATTTTTCCTGTTCGAACGGTATCTGAAGTGAGAGGTCGTTCGACACGAAAATTAGTCTTTTGCTTATTTCCATTCGCTTATGTAGTATGGTATTATATTTCGGGGTACCTCTTCCGTTCCATTTTGACACTGTCATTTCTTAGTCAACACTGTTAGCGTATTTCCAAGAATAAACAGCTTTCACTGAGTCAATATTCGGCAGAAAGGTGTGCAGTATACTGCTGCATCCATTTTCAATAAGCTACCACTAGAATTCAAAAATGTTAGCAGTAATCCACGTGCTTTCAAATCGAAACTGAAGAGTTTCCTCATGGGTCACACTTATTCTGTCGAGGAATTTCTTGAAAAATTAAGCTGACTGTTGTTGTATTGTTGATTGATTGCGTTTACTTACATTTATGGCTTGACATTTTTCGGGTTCATAAATATGTAATTTTGATCTGTTATTACTTTTATGTTGTAATTTCATGTACTAACACGTTCCATGACTTTGGAGATTTGCTCCTCAATTTGGTCCTAAGGAACTTGACGTGTAAATAAATATGATAAATAAACTTGGTTTAAAAAAATCGGTCAACAGAGGAAGGGCGACCTATACTACACTACATGAAGGGTTACCTATGATTCATCGCTCGTGCTATTTTTTTATAACTGCATTCTGCAGTGCTCGACGGATCCTGTCGGTCTGCCTGTCTGGTCTTTATTTCGCAATGGTTGTTTCTTCGATTCTCCGCTTCGCTCACGTCACCAGCAGCTGAGTTCGACAGCTTTAGAAAGTTTGAAAGCACCTGATGCATTTTTTTACTTAGACGTTTCCTGTGACTAGTCCACGTTCCCCATAAATGTAAATAAATAACAAACATTATGAAAAATGTGTTTGTTGCAGCCCACGCCAAAATTTTTTCAGCTTGCCATGCATCAGCTATTCTTGGGCCCCATTTTCTAAAGCGCGAGTGTCTCTAGCCGCAGTTCTATCCTCGATGCTGCTCTAGAACGAGAGTGGTTCCGAAAGTTTGAGGCGTTTCTTGCCCCTTTTTGTAGCGAATGATCAAGATACGGTGTCGGTTACGGCTCCGAGTTTCATGTTATGCAGGACACCCTAATAACCGTCATCAAAATGACGCACGCCTGATATCAATTTGGACGACTTTTACACTCGAAAATGTGTTTTGAAGCGTAAGTCCAAATTAATGAATCCAGTGTTTCATTGTTCTGCGTATCGACTCAAGGAACCTCTCCACCAAATTTTCGTCCGTCTGATGATTGTGCACATCAGCAATAGCTTGAGTGATTTCACTCCTCAGTCGTGGCCTATGTCAGAAGTATCCAGTGCCCCGTTCATCTCAGCGTGCTTCCATTTACACAAACTTTCTGAACAGCAACCGTGCTGCAGATTGTCATTCGTTGAACTCCTTTGCTAAAGTGTCGCCATAATCTCTTTTTTCATCTCACTTTTGTCGAAAGCATCTACTTGAGACATATCGATGTTTTCTTCAGCCTAGAACGTTTAAAATAGTTCTACACTGAAAAAGACAATAGGAGTCGCAAACTGCACAAGCGCCGAGAGCGACTAGAGAGGCCGATGCACGCTTTCGTTGAAACGTGATTTTCAGGTATAAAGAATTTATCCGCAACAAAATTCTTTTGATCACGTATTCTTCAGACTATAAGGAGTCAAAATATGACAAGGAAACGAGTTGTTGACACACAGAGACCAGAAAAATCCCCTCAGTTAACTTGCTTCCTCCGCATATCTCGCGAGGAGACTATGACTTCACCGTAAGGTGGCTTTTAGAGTACGGAATATAGATGTAGATGAAGTTCTTATGCAGTGTAGTGTTGGGTCGACAGTATATTACAGGTGATAATGGGAATGAAAGGAAGGGGAAGAAACTCGTTCTCGTAAAGCACCAACCTGAACTTGATGTTCCTAAAGGATTGATTACCCCCACCAGTATCAAAGTCACACACCATGAGTACCATAATGAGAGCGAAAGTAGTGGCGTGTACAGTCAGATGATTTGGGATTTGAATACTACCACTGCTGCCCTCGCATAACGTTTACTTGTACATCGTATCTTTCTTCACAAGGATTTTATTTGATCAACACGTCAGGGCCATGACGATGCGGGTATTGGTGACACGCGTAAAAGAAGTCGTCGATCCTAAAGGAAATGTCTCAATATCCTTGATCACGATATCCGATGCTTGTGATTAAAGTAGTGGAAAATTTTTTACAGCTCTTGGCTTTCTAGCGGATGAGCAGGGTTATGGAGCACGCCTCTCGCGGCATTCCTGCACGAACGGCCCTGTAGTGCACACTTCGCAGATTTAAATATCCTAGTCTTATTTCCCGGCAGGAATTCCCGAGTTGTGAACCAGCGCGTGGCGGCTGGCGACGTTTGTCCGCTGTCGCTGTGCCCCTGGGAAATCACGTCAGCCGGCGCGCCGCTATACTGCACTTCCCAGAGATATGAAGCCCAACTCGGGAAGGTGTAAACGCTGCCCACGACTCCGCCAAGCCGCTGTACAGGCGGCACCAGCGAGACACTAAATGCAGAACAACTTAAGTCTGTAGCTGTCAGGAAGTAAAAAGAGGAAACTGCGGTGTTTAGCAAGGATAGTTTACTTACAGCTTGAAGAGGAATTGTGACAACCGTTACCGTCACAGTGATGGAATACCACATGCTACAGATTTCATTTCACGATTAAAACTTGCTGACTATTATACCTACAGGGTGTTTCAAAACGCACTTTACGACCTTGAAAATTCATATAAATTACTTCGTAGTATCTACAGAGGTAATTGTAGTGCCAATTTGTAGGAAAATACATAAAGTTTTGTCTCGCGTGGTTCGCTAATGCCGAATCGCACCGTAAGGAGCGCTAGCGGCAGTTTCGTTAAAGATGACTTCCTTCACCGGACCCGAGCGTGCTAGCTGTGTTTTGGTTTGAAGAATCGAAATCGGCGAAAACAGTTAAGCGTAATTTCCGTACCAAGTAAGTTAAAGATCTTCCTAGTATGCCTAAAATTTATGAATGGCATAATGTTTTGTAGAAACAGGGTGCTCGGTAAGACATCGGAAATCATCAGGTCGTCCAAACACACATCTGACGACGTCGTTGAGCGAGTGAGACAACGTTTTGTCAACAGCCGTATAAAATCGACGCGGCGTGCATCTCGCAAACTACAAATCCCACACACGATTGTGTGGCGTGTGTTAAGAAACCGTTTGCATTTGAAACCGTACAGATTGACGATCGTACAAGCAATAAGACACCGATAAAATTGCTCGCAAGAACTTCTGTGCTTATATTTTAAATGGATTACATAAGGATGAACATTTCTTGGACAAAATCATCTTTTCTGACGAATCGACTTATCACTTAAAATGGCAAGGTTAATACAACTGTTGGATTTCGGGCAGTGAAAATCCATATCAAAAATTGCAACATGTTCGTGATAGCCCTAAGCTGAACGTTTTCTTTTTTTTTGTGCATTGAGCAAGAACAAAGTGTAGGGCCTTTTTTTTTTTCGTGAGAGAACGATCAATGTGGTTGTGTACCTATGTTACATCCATTGAAGAAAGAATGAGGAACTTGTTAGACATTTCCGGACTTAGAGGAAGCAGCGCCTTGAGACGGGTGTAGAACTGTGAATACGCGCGTAGATAGGCGAGTACTCTAAAACCTATTTGACAAAAAGTAACAACCAACTGTGGTCAAAAAATGTAGAACAATTGAAAACTAAGAATAATTTCACTTCCTGCTGATCATTCTGCATGTAGGAGCATTGAAAACAATGACGAAAGTAAAATTAAGGGCATTCGAATGCCAAGGGAAATCTGAGTATGTCGCAGTAATGTTAAGATTCTCGTGCATTAAATTTTAAAAGTACCAATGATAGAATAAATTCAGTGGAAAGCTACCAGTCAAAACTGGGACATTCGGGGAATAGTGAAAACAATATAGGAACGGTGCAAATTGGAGAACAAAACTATGAAGGTTTCTATAGGAATTAAAGCTTAATCAGTTGGGTCACACGTACAGCGTTCTTTGATGTGCTGTTGTGAATAACATCTGAGAGACCATGTCGCCGAATACAAGTGACAAGTGGAAACAAGAAAAAAAACCAATGATGAAGTATTAATGTAAATAAAATGAAAGGATTAATTAAGAAATAAAGGAGGTATAAGAAGAAATTTGCTCTAAAAACAGCAATAAATTGGTGGGGAATTGGTGAGAGTTGTTAAGGCATTAAGCTGAACGGGGTTAATTGACCGTTCTCTTATTGAAGGATTTGTTTATTTAGTTATGGCACACATGGTATAAAAATGCTGAAAAAACACGTTGAATGTAAATTTTATATACTAAGATAAACGGCAGTTATCCACTCAAGGCACATGAGTGTCGAGACAAAACTGCACTGGGCTCGCGCTCGGTTCACTTTTCTACGACAAGGTGGCGACCGATTGTCTTGGAGCTCCACAGTGACATTTTGGTGTTTTCCGTACTCGTATGGTTTCCTGCTCAGATGAATTTTCGTGTGCTAATTCTGTTTAGACTTCTCCATAGATGAAGAGGTACTTAAAAGCCACTGGTCATTTCTGATGTATCCGTTACGTAACAAAGATAGCTGGGAGAAGTTTCGTTCCACAACACGGATCATTTAGGTTTTACATTGAGGCTGCCACCATTGAACTGTTGAATAAGTCGCCGGGGCGTAAGTAACCGTGAGACGCCATGGAATAATTATTTGGCAAAAGAAAAACGGACAGTAAAGAATTTACCAATGTGGTCATAATCCGACCTGAAAGCGCTGTGACGTGCTTGTTCTGGCATTAAGAGAACGATTCTCGAGGCCTAACCTCCAATTGGCACAAGATTTCGCCAAACGATCACATTGTACAGCAGAAATTACTAATGAAGAGGGAACGCACGTGTCTTATCTCCATGCCGCCCGTTCATTCGCTTTCGGAAACATGGGTAGAGGTGTAGGGACGCGCCGTCGGATGGTTGCACCCGGGAATGCGTCCACTGGATAACGTGGTGCACTACCTTCGTTAGGAGCCAGTTCGTTGATCCTCTGCTGTTTTCTGTTAATTAATCAAGGTGCGGGCTGCAATGCCTTGCTATGTTTATAACTTGTTTCTGACTCGTATTTCAATCGATTCTTTTTACACAGTTCCAATTGTTCGAAGTCCGTGCCAGATTTTCTTGGCTGTTGTGGCCGACTATGGTGCTGATGTTGGTGGCGGCTATATTCAGCTGTGCGTGCCGTCTGCCCTATATTCGTCATTTTTTGTGGCAGTAGCTTGGCTTTTGAAAATCCACGGACTTTTAGGCAGTGGTAGTCTTTAACACAATGAAGTAGATCCTGTGTTTTCGTAGCTCGCAGAAAAGTTTTGAGCGTTGTTTCTTTAGAATTCGTCCCCCCCCCTTTTTGTTTTATATACGTACGGAATTAATCCGGATAGCAGCGCATTGTTTAGAGACTGTTACGGAACGTAAATGAAAAACATTTATTACTTTATTTGAACGTCATTGAACAGTATAAACATCGGCTTTCGCGGTCATTATCACATTAAATAAAATATTTCCGAATTTGTGACCGCATTGTCAATATGTAAAAAGCTACCGACGTTTCGGTCCCTGTTGCAAGCTACCTTCTTCAGGCTGTATTTGATTAAAAAAATATTGAATGTCATTGAACAATGTTTCAATATGCACCGGGAAGTAGTTATTTTGCGACGTGTTTTTCGAATAATCTCCTTTTTCGAAGTATGGCTGGTAACTAGAGCTCAGATTTCATTTCCATAAATAAATAGTGAACCAATTTTCTATTTGTTTATTTACTTACGCTGTTTTTCAAACTCTTCAGTGTGAGGAACTTCTGCAAAGCGACGTGTGCACAATCATCATGCTTGTAATACAGCTTTACAATCATAGCGCGATCCTGCTTTGAGACAGTAATGGCGAACATCGCAGACGCCAAAGGAAGAAAAACAGTGTACGCGGCGTGTTTATATCAACTTCAATGGACCGTGCGCATGACAGGTGTTTTCATTTACATACAGCGCCATCTACTGATAAATTTTCACATTACTTTTTCTCTTCTGCCCTACGTTTTCCCCCTTCTCCGATAATATTCCTTTGCAATTCGACGTGATTCTGACCAGTGATGTTATTCCTACAGCGTTTTCAAAGTTTAACTTCAATTATAATCACCCTGTATATGTAATATATATGTAATTACCACGGAATTTGTCAGCTCGTACACACCAAAATCTAACAAAATGCCTATGATTATAAAACAGTACGTTATTAGAACCAGCCCAGGGAAGGAGAGGAACTCCAGTAACCTGAAATCTAGAGTCCTCCACTAGATATAAAATAATTGTTACAGTGTGTGTGAAATCTTATGGGACTTAACTGCTAAGGTCATCAGTCCCTAAGCTTACATCCTACTTGACCTAAATTATCCTAAGGACAAAACACGCACACCCACCCACCCACACACACACACACACACACACACACACACACACACACACACACATGTCCGAGGGAGGACTCGAACCTTCGCCGGGACCAACCGCACAGTCCATGACTTCCGCGCCTGAGACCGCTCGGCTAATCCCGCGCGGCTATAAAATAATTCTTACAGTTGATTACAATGGTGGCTTTCGCCTTCCACAAGAATACATGTTAGATGCATTGGTTTTTTCTCATTCCATTATTCTTTGATACAGATAAATGCACTTAATGCATTTTTTAAAAATGGGTTTCTTATGTCGTAATTCTCTCGCGTGGCAATCCTTGGCAGATTTACGTTGATGGTCGACCAGCGTTCTCGCGTCGCGTAGAAAGTAGCAGCAGAGAATGGCTTTTCTCTCCTATTAAATATGGGCCGTAGTAGAAAACTGTATGTTCGTGTTCTTTCTTGTCAGCTAAGGTACTCGTTAATGTTGTGATATTCCAAAATACAGCAATAAAACTGAAGTTAGGTATCCATTGAAATGTATCCGCCAGCAATCGAAACAGAGAAATGACTGTATAATGAGCAGTAATAAATATACGCACTCCAATGGAAACGTAAAGTAAAACCTCCAGTATGTTATAAATCTGCTTACTGTCGTGATAGAGCGGTTCATTAGTGCTTCTCAACATCTGCGCCTCTACGATATCACACAGATGAAAGCGTGCGAATCTGATACTGTAAATGAGAACAAATGATTCAAAAAGGTGGGGGCAGGATTTCATTTTGAACCGAATCACTCGGAGACGTATTACCAGCCAGCAACAACCTGACACAGCTGGTATTAAAGGTATGCAGCTTGCACTCCTGCTCAATACCGCCGAAGTAGCATGACCATTTTTGAGTTGCGGAAGCGTTAGTTAAACGCTTGTCGAAAATGAGGTCAACCGATTTATTCATTTCACACAGAATGTATATGAAAGTGAATTTATTGCAGTAGCTTTTATTTTGGAGATTTTTACAGGATATGAACGTGTCTACTTTCAGTAAGGTCCATGTTTGCAGTTCGACTTCATCTGCAACAGCCAGATACTAGGACACTGAGGCTAGTTGGCTGAAAAGCTTAAGTAATGGTAGTTAACGTACTTAAGTTGTTCTGTGTAACTACAAAGTAGTTAGAAGGTTGGTATTTGTGAGGTTAATGGTGCCCAGAGGTCGTTTCAGTTAACGACTGCCAAGGATAATTAAGTATGCCGTAAACTGTTCTCCCAGGTAAATAGATTCTTAGGTACTGGTTCAAGCCAAATTACTTGGGAGAGGCAGCCAATCACCCTTCACTACAAACTATGGCTTTGCAGATACTTAAATTCTGCTACGGTGATTGCTTCACTGAACGGATAATTCAAATTGATGGCGACAGATAATATATTCGTAGACGTGCAACTCTCACCCCGTCTTAACGTCATCGGAAGTCTGTAGTACATTCGGCCATTTATGCGGAAGTTACAGAAAGCCGTAAATATGATAGTAATTGCCTCATTAAAACACTCAAACGAGGTAAGATGTGGCAATCGAAGTTAAATAATTCACGTTGCCCAAGTCCAACTGCCGAAAGAGTTCTAGAAATTAGTTCGGCACGAATTGTCAATCATCCAAGTGATCCTCTGACGGCACCAGCCCAGCCGTCCACGTCGTTACTGTGGCATGAATGGAGGACCAGCTAGAGGTGTGAATGCCCATAATCGCACTGCTTGTAACCGGTTCGCAACAGTTCGTGTTGATACGTCTGGGCTCACAAGCCCCCTTATCTTTGCTGTGGTAGCTGTACGATGTAGTGTCCTTATGACACGACGGTCCTAGCAGGCGTCTGTGCCGCGTGGACATCCAGAGCCTCGTGTACGGGTGTGACTACTGATAACAGGATCGTTGCACAACCGACGCCACGCGTCCAACTTGGGTGGCAATTCTCAGAAGGCCACAATTTGACCCCTTTCAGATTCGCTCAGTTGGCTGTAGGAAGCGCTAGTGAATCTCCGTGACACGGTTGTCTGCTCGCTTCACATGTTTGCTTCACACTGAGCATTCCCTGTTAAAGGGTAGACACAGACGGCACTCTAGCAGCCGTGCCAGTACGCCATCTGTTCGCGGACGACCTTAAAACCATTACAATTATATCTACTGTCTCCCAGGTGGCATATGCCACCATCGGATCAAAATCAATATCGTGTTTCCATGGGTAACAACTTCTTTTCGGCACTGTGTATTGTGAAAAGTAATGGCCCACCCTAGTGGGGTGTAACAAAATGTATTCCCTGTTGGTAAAAGATCTGGCGTTGCGCTCGTAGTCGTGTCTTCACTTTGATTTAAGCGCTCACAGTCTGAAAAGCGTGACCCATGTAGAGAATCCGTAAGCGTTCCTAACAGATGCAAGTCAAAGGACGCCAGGTCTGGGCAGTAAGGTGAATGAAGCAGTGGCGTCCAACCCAGTTTGGCGATGTGTTCCCCACTCTTGAGACTTGTATGTTGGCATGCATGGATTCTTGTCACACCGAACGTGCCGGGATTGGTTCTCTAGTTTTTCACATATACCTCCGAATTTATGGTGGACGATTTTGGCAAGTCATCTCCGAGAATGAAACAATCACTATCCCAAGAGACTGTCAGTATGACTTTAACAGCGCAGGGAGCTGCCTTCGATTTCTTCTTTTTTGGTGATTGATGTTGGTGCATATCCAGGCCAACATTTCATATCGGTCCTGCCTGTGGTGTGTGGTTAGCATTTTGAGCATACCTTTGTGTATCCAAGTGTCTTGTCTTGCACACTGTGTCGTACAATGATACATTTGTGGAGGTGCATTGAGTGGCATAATTATGTGGATCCTGTCTGCGAAATATGTTGCGAATATAGGTTTTCGTAAAGAAATAATGCATGAAACGGCTGTTTCTTACGCACCTCAGAGTTTATGACGCCATATTTTCTGACTGTGGTAGGTGCTTCTTACCCCACAGTGATTGTCACCTAGCAGTAAGGGGTGTGTGTACCAAGATTGCTTAAATTCCCTCCACTGGTTCAGGACCGCACGACCGCTACGGTCGCAGGTTCGAATCCTGCCTCGGGCATGGATGTGTTTGATGTCCTTAGGTTAGCTAGGTTTAAGTAGTTCTAAGTTCTAGGGGACTGATGACCTCAGAAGTTAAGTCCCATAGTGCTCAGAGCCATTTGAAGCCAAGAAATGGGCCATTATTTGTCAATCGACACCTCGTAAAAAATCGAAACAACTGTTTCCCAACCACGTATATCCTCTTCAACCCTTTCAGACCTGAATTTTTTTCTGGAGGAAGGATAATTTTTCTTTGTGCTCTTACGTGATTTTTTAATGATTTTAGATGCAGGATTTATGCAAATATATGTACTCATTTTCAATATGTATTTTGTGTACTAGGTTCTCTTTATGGACTAAAATAATTTTGAAATATTCAGTGTTGTAATAAATACTCCGATAATTCAAAAGTTGCCATGCAAAATAACATGAATAATAATATTCAGTTATACAGTGGAGTATAACTAACCAACAACTTCCGTGAATTCTGGTGGTCATAAGCTGCTGCTGCACTGTTACATTCACTTCCATTATAGAAATGAATTTCCTGCTTTCCGTGCCTTCTTAATGTTTGTGTAATTTGCTTTGTTTTTGTGACACACTGAGGAGATTAAATGGAGCCTCTGTTTCTAGTTAGTTCTCTCCTACAAAAAAGACAAAATACCTGGTTTTAATGGAAATTTTTCCCCAACGGTGGAAAGGTCAGCATTAATTGACGAGAAATGTAATTTTCGAAGTTATTTGCAACAAAGATTTTCGAAGTTATTTGCAACAAAGCAAGAAAACGCGACACAAAGGCACTGTTCATTGGGTTCTAAATAATGTTTCATATGTTCGCTTGGATATATTTTCTCACGCAAATAAATGTTTTGAAACATATGGACGACACTTTTCTATTCTTTCGGCGTATTGGGAGTGTAGGGAATATACCACACGACCTCTGACAAGAACTTTATTATTAATTCTGCTTTGTGTTTAATAAAGGCTGTTACCATTGCTTGTTGGTTGGTTGGTTTGTGGGACTGAAGGGACCAGACTACAATGGCCATCGATCCCACTGCTTGTGCCCATATCTCGTTATGATTCACTGAAGAGGCAAAGAAACTGGTACACCTGCCTAACAGCGTGCAGGGCCGCCGTGAGCACGCAGAGGTGCGGCAACACGACGTGACGTTAACTCGACTAATGTCTGAAGTAGTGCTGACTCGACTAATGTCTGAAGCAGTGCAGGAGGGAGCTGACACCATGAATATGTAAGAATACGAGGGGGTGGAGATCTCTTCTGAACAGCACGTTGCAAGGCATACTAGACATACTCAATAATGTTCATCTGTTTAAACTCAGTGCCACTCTGCAGCAATTACGGGAGTGTGAGTTGTCACATTGTCCTGCTAGAATCGCCCACATACATCGAAATGGACATGAATGGATGCAGGTGATCAGACAGGATGCTTACGTACGTGTCACCTTTCAGAGTGGTGTCTAGACGTATCAGGGATTCCATATGACTTCAATTGCACATGTCCGATACCATTACAGAGCCTCCACCAGCTTCAACAGTCCCCTGATGATATGCAGGGTTCATGGATTCATGAGGTTGTCTCCATACCCGTACACGTCCATCCGCTCGACACAATTTGAAACGAGACTCGTCCGACCAGGCAACGTGTTTCCAGTCATCAACAGCCCAATATCGGTGTTAATGGGGCCAAGCAAGGCGTAAAGCTTTCTGTCGTGTAGTCATCAAGGGTACACGAGTGGGTCTTCGGCTCCGACAACCCATAACGATGATGTTTCGTTGTGTTCACTGCGGCCCAGCATTGAAATCTGCAGCAATATGCGGAAGGAGTAGAAGAAAAGGTTACAGGAGAATATGGGCTTGGGACAAGGAATGAAAGAGGAGAAAGACTAATTGAGTTCTGTAACAAGTTTCAGCTAGTAATAGCGAATACCCTGTTCAATAATCACAAGAGGAGGAGGTACACTTGGAAAAGGCCGGGAGATACGGGAAGATTTCAATTAGATTACATCATGGTCAGACAGAGATTCCTAAATCAGATACTGGATTGTAAGGCGTACCCAGGAGCAGATATAGACTCAGATCACAATATAGTAGTGATGAAGAGTAGGCTGAAGTTCAAGACATTAGTCAGGAAGAATCAATACGCAAAGAAGTGAGATACGGAAGTACTAAGGAATGACGAGATACGTTTGAAGTTCTCTAACGCTATAGATACAGAAATAAGGAATAGCGCAGTAGGCAGTACAGTTGAAGAGGAATGGACATCTCTAAAAAGGGCCATCACAGAAGTTGGGAAGGAAAACATAGGTACAAAGAAGGTAGCTGCGAAGAAACCATGGATAACACAAGAAATACTTCCGTTGATTGATGAAAGGAGGGAGTACAAACATGTTCCGGGAAAATCAGGAATACAGAAATACAAGTCGCTGAGGAATGAAATAAATAGGAAGTGCCGAGAAGCTAAGACGAAATGGCTGCAGGAAAAATGTGAAGACATCGAAAAAGATATGATTGTCGGAAGGACAGACTCAGCATACAGGAAAGTCAAAACAACCTTTGGTGACATTAAAAGCAACGGTGGTAACATTGAGAGTGCAACGGGAATTCCACTGTTAAATGTAGAGGAGAGAGCGGATAGGTGGAAAGAACACATTGAAAGCCTCTATGAGGGTGAAGATTTGTCTGATGTGATAGAAGAAGAAACAGGAGTCGATTTAGAAGAGATAGGGGATGCAGTATTAGAATCGGAATTTAAAAGAGCTTTGGAGGACTTACGGTCAAATAAGGCAGAAGGGATAGATAACATTCCATCAGAATTTCTAAAATCATTGGGGGAAGTGGCAACAAAACAACTATTCACGTTGGTGTGTAGAATATATGAGTCTGGCGTCATACCATCTGACTTTCGGAAAAGCATCATCCACACAATTCCGAAGACGGCAAGAGCTGACAAGTGCGAGAATTATCGCACAATCAGCTTAACAGCTCATGCATCGAAGCTGCTTACAAGAATAATATACAGAAGAATGGAAAAGAAAATTGAGAATGCGCTAGGTGACGATCAGTTTGGCTTTAGGAAAAGTAAAGGGACGAGAGAGGCAATTCTGACGTTACGGCTAATAATGGAAGCAAGGCTAAAGAAAAATCAAGACACGTTCTTAGGATTAGTCGACCTGGAAAACGCGTTCGGCGATATAAAATGGTGCAAGCTGTTCGAGATTCTGAAAAAAAGTAGGGATAAGCTATAGGGAGAGACGGGTCATATACAATATGTACAACAACCAAGAGGGAATAATAAGAGTGGACGATCAAGAACGAAGTGCTCGTATTAAGAAGGGTGTAAGACAAGGCTGTAGCCTTTCGCCCCTACTCTTCAATCTGTACATCGAGGAAGCAATGATAGAAATAAAAGAAAGGTTCAGGAGTGGAATTAAAATACAAGGTGAAAGGATATCAATGATACGATTCGCTGATGACATTGCTATCCTGAGTGACAGTGAAGAAGAATTAAATGATCTGCTGAACGGAATGAACAGTCTAATGAGTACACAGTATGGTTTGAGAGTAAATCGGAGAAAGACGAAGGTAATGAGAAGTAGTAGAAATGAGAACAGCGAGAAACTTAACATCAGGATTGATGGTCACGAAGTCAATGAAATTAAGGAATTCTGCTACCTAGGCAGTAAAATAACCAATGACGGACGGAGCAAGGAGGACATCAAAAGCAGACTCGCTATGGCAAAAAAGGCATTTCTGGCCAAGAGAAGTCTACTAATATCAAATACCGGCCTTAATTTGAGGAAGAAATTTCTGAGGATGTACGTCTGGAGTACAGCATTGTATGGTAGTGAAACATGGCCTGTGGGAAAATCGGATCAGAAGAGAATCGAAGCATTTGAGATGTGGTGCTATAGACGAATGTTGAAAATTAGGTGGACTGATAAGGTAAGGAATGAGGAGGTTCTACGCAGAATCGGAGAGGAAAGGAATATGTGGAAAACACTGATAAGGAGAAGGGACAGGATGTTAGGACATCTGCTAAGACATGAGGGAATGACTTCCATGTTACTAGAGGGAGCTGTAGAGGGCAAAAACTGTAGAGGAAGACAGAGATTGGAATACGTCAAGCAAATAATTGAGGACGTAGGTTGCAAGTGCTACTCTGAGATGAAGAGGTTAGCACAGGAAAGGAATTTGTGGCGGGCCGCATCAAACCAGTCAGTTGACTGATGACCAAAAAAAAAGTACGTCGACTATAACACAACGTTGAAACTCACTTAAATCTTGAAAACCTGTCATTGTAGCAGCAGTGACCGATCTAACAACTGTGGCAGATCGGCTGCTGTGGCCGAGCGGTTCTAGGCGCTTCAGTTCGGAACCGCGCTGCTACTGCGGTCGCAGGTTCGAATCTTGCCTCGAGCATGGATGTGTGTGATGCCCTTACAGGGTATATACTACCTGGGACCACCGGGAGATCTGGGAAAAACCCGGGAATTTTTAGAATTCCGGGAATTTTTCGTTGTTTCAGTTTTCAGTTAATTTTTTTTTTTAATTTTGACTGGTAATAATGGATACTCTAACAAAGGATATTACTGTATCCCGCTACTGCAGAATAATACTGCAGCATTAAAACATGAACGACAGGAAAAAACGAAAATAAAACTTAAATTGCATAGGAAATGTGACATATAAAATAACGCAGTCCTCTTACAAGCGTCTGCCAACAGCAAAATGTGTCAAAGGCTTTCGGAAGACGATACAATTGCCTTCAATGAGCGTGACGTCAGAACTGTTTACATTTGATTCATTTAATCAGTTACGAGCGGGCTCGTGCACACACGCAGTTGAGTCACGTACGAGTACCGCTTCTAGCTACAGAAATGTGACTTGGATTTGTAAGCAGCAGTAGCAGCAACCATCCACATGGTACCCGGAAAAATTTTACTGCCGCGCCCAAGCTGCCAGATTCACGGTTGTGCGGCAGGCCCGGATCTAGTGGGGTGTGGGGGCAAACCAGGGTATCTGAACCAGGTGGCAATTTCGGTGGGAGGGGGCAAATTCATATTCTTGAGGAAAAAAACCGTGTTTCATAAAGCACCTAGCATCCAGCTCACATCCGTCTATCGATTATTCATATGATTTTCAAACGCACCCCTGCTGGTTTTTGAACACATTCTAAGTTGCTTTCTGAATGAATTATAAGTTGATTTTCGAATGCGTGCATAGTGTACGTGATGTCTCTCCCAGATGAATCTTCGTCACATCTAGAAATAAACTTTCCTGCAGACAAAATGGGGCGGGGCTATACGAGCTGAGCGGAATAAAGCCGAACCGGTGAACGCCAACTGCTGCTTGTTTATGTGGTTGATTCGGTTTGCGAATGTTCAGCGTTGTTATAATTACTAGCGAAATCCATAGATTTAGACTACCAGAGTGGAAATAAACGACTAACAGAAATAACAGGTAAGAAAGGTTACGTATTATCTTCTCGGTGTATCCAAGAAAGTGAAATTTTGACAGAAAATTTTTGGCCAGATCGCTACACTACACAGGGCGGAGAATAATCGCTGGATAACTAAACCGGTGATTGTGGCAGGATTAATAAAGTTAACCAGAGAATCAGTTTTGTCAGTGGTAGGAATAGTTACAGAATTAGTGATGAAAAGACTATTTGTTAGAACGAGGAAGGAGAAGAAACGGGGACATCACACAAATTATGGAAGAATATGACGATTCCAGATTAATACAAAAATTTCGTTCTACTACTTTTCGGTCTCGTGCATGAGAAACTGGAGCGTATGAATGAAATGTGAAACTATTTCCGAACGTAAAGCTTTTTGCTTGTAGTAGGCCAAATAGGTATTTCGTATTGGTACTTCGTGAATTATATTCTATCGTATTACAAAAATGATCATTATTGCCAAGACAGTCTCTCTTATTTGGTGTGTGTTACAATTGCTGCAATATTAGACACACAGTGACAAAATAGACGTAATTAGATCGAGAAACCACACCAGTAAAAAAAAATGGTTCAAAGGGCTCTGAGCACTATGGGACTTAACATCTATGGTCATCAGTCCCCTAGAACTTAGAACTACTTAAACCTAACTAACCTAAGGACATCACACAACACCCAGTCATCACGAGGCAGAGAAAATCCCTGACCCCGCCGGGAATCGAACCCGGGTGTGGGAAGCGAGAACGCTACCGCACGACCACGAGCTGCGGACACACCAGTCTTGCGTACTATTTATATCAACAGCTTTTTCAGTATTAGACAACGGCATTTCTATTTTTCATGTAGCAAAACGTTTGACGAAATTTGATAAGGTAATAGTTCTTTCGCAGAAGGAAAGCACGCCATGTAAAGCTGTAGCAAGATTAGAGAGAAAATTCGCTAGGACCTAAGGAGTGAAGAAATGTGTACTGTCTTGCCTGTCTCTTGTCTTTACTGGTTTTAAGTATCCTACATTTAATTTTGTCACACAGAAGAGCAAGTTAGTAGCTAATAGGCAGTAAAGAGTCCAGATTTTCTGAAGAGTTCTTCTTCTCCTGGTTACTAATAATCCTATCCAGTATTAATTGCGAGGGTTAAAAAAAAGGGGGGGGGGCAGGATGCCCAACCGACCGACTGGGAGCAGGAGTGGCCCTACAGGACATTTTAATTTCCACTGTCCTGAAATAGTTTCATGGCATCCATCACAAAATGTACACGTTTGAATTCCACAGAAGGAAATACCGTGACGTGCGGTGTAACAATGTTTGAAGATGCGTCGCACTGCCTTGCACACTTAAGACCAAATAACGTGTCTTATATTTCCTCGAAGATATATGTTTTATGTATCAGACTCTTCAGAAAGATGTGCGCTACAAAATGAACTTACTCTTGAAAAGTTTTTGTACGTTTTTGACGTTCTGATGCGCAGAGCTGTCTGAGTTATAGTGGGAGGGGGTCTCCACATGACCCGTTTTTACATTTAGTGATTTCTCTGTTTCCTCCTCGTTTACTGCTCTCACGTCAAATGAAAACAAGACGGATTTCTGTGGCTGGGAGCTATCAAGTGAATTGAAATACGTTCACATAATTACAAAAGGCTAAAATATGTTACTAGTTTCAGATTTTATTTTATTTCCACTTTTCTGACAGGCAAGCACTAATCACCTTGTAGAACAATAAAGTTATTTTTGTCGGTTTGCTAAATAAATTTGGCTTTTATTAAGCTTTCCTGCTGAGGCAGTCAATTTATTCCACACTATTGGCTAGTTTCAACTGTTGGCTGCATTTCCGGTGCAGGTTTTCATCTTCTAGCACGTATGGCATTATGCCATAAAAAAGAACCAAACAAGAGACAATACAGTACTGGTACTCCAAGAACATGTACGTCCCGAAAACCACACTGGAAAGCTTCACATCTAGTCGAGGGCTACGTCATTGGGACTCTGGACATACGAATGTGCACTGTAAGGCGAACTATGCATTTTAGTATGGTTAAAGAAATTCCGAAGCTCTTGGATAATCCTCTGATGTCTTGTTTCTTTTATGACATAATGTAAGTACGAACATACGGGCTTCCTACGTCACCGTAGCTGCGCAGCCGCGGTGACGCCTTTTATCTGGCAACTGGTGAAATGAATCTAACAGGTCACGGGAAAATATTGCGAATTGTTGTTCTAAAAGCGTTATTTTCAAAGTAAATTTCCTTTCACGCTAGATGAACTATGTGCGGGAATGTACGATGAATTTATTAAATCACGGAGCGTTTGCTCTCTTTTAAAAATCAACTCTTTGATGACGAGCCATTTAGAAGAATTTCTAGCCCAGAAGATCAGAGATTTATGTCGGTATTAAAAATTTTACTGGCGTATTTGTGTGGTGTATCTTAAGGGGAGACGGTGGTAGAAATAATTAAAAATTTACAAATTATTTTTATTTGCTTATTCGATAGTAAATATAATTGAGATTATTATCCTAAATTTTTTCCTTGAAATTCGAATTACAAACGGCATAAAAAAATTAAAACCCTAAGCAGCGTAATGCGCCAAGCCCGCTTTTCAATGTACCAAATGGAGGAAACATTTTATTGCAGATTTTGGCCTGTGAACCTAGAAAATATAGCTTTAGAAGGTTGTGATTTTTTGTATACACAACAGCAGTGTTGTAAAGAAGGCTGTGGAGCCATTTTCTGGTTCAGTCAGTGTGGTATAGAAGGCTGTGGAGTGTTGTAAACAAGTTTCGTGCTGAAACTTCCTGGCAGATTAAAACTGTGTGCCCGACCGAGACTCGAACTCGGGACCTTTGCCTTTCGCGGGCAAGTGCTCTACCATCTGAGCTACCGAAGCACGACTCACGCCCAGCACTCACAGCTTTACTTCTGCCAGTATCTCGTCTCCTACCTTCCAAACTTTACAGAAGGTTCGCAGGAGAGGTTCTGTAAAGTTTGGAAGGTAGGAGACGAGATACTGGCAGAAGTAAAGCTGCGTGAGTCGTGCTTCGGTATCTCAGATGGTAGAGCACTTGCCCGCGAAAGGCAAAGGTCCCGAGTTCGAGTCTCGGTCGGGCACACAGTTTTAATCTGCCAGGAAGACCGAGCGAGGTGGCGCAGTGGTTAGCACACTGGACTCGCATTCGGGAGGACGACGGTTCAATCCCGTCTCCGGCCATCCTGATTTAGGTTTTCCGTGATTTCCCTAAATCGCTTCAGGCAAATGCCGGGATGGTTCCTTTGAAAGGGCACGGCCGATTTCCTTCCCCATCCTTTCCTCACCCGAGCATGCGCTCCGTCTCTAATGACCTCGTTGTCGACGGGACGTTAAACACTAATATCCTCCTCCTCTGCCAGGAAGTTTCATATCAGCGCACATTCCGCTGCCGAGTGAAAATCTCATTCTGGAAGTTTCGTGCTGTTCAGTGGAATTAGAGTGCCGCTTGATTTGTTGTGCCATTCTTTGTGCAAGGTTGAATCTGTTGATCCCTTTTTACAATGCCTAGGCCTGGTAAAGTATTTAAAAAATATAGTAAGTCCCATATTTCCAATATAAAGCAAAAAACTGACATTGAGGTTAGGGTCGGGCCTGCAGATGCAAACATTAGCTTGTCTCCAAAATGGCAAAGATATGGATTTACAAAAATACCAGTGCAAGACTGCCACCATCTCCCCTTAAAGTGTAACATGGGCTAAACACATCAACATTATATGTAAAAGCTTAGCTTCTCTTGTAGTTTATTATCCTCGAGACAAATATTATATGCGAAAGCTTTCTCTTCTTTTAGCAACACTAATATGTCTAGAGGACCGATGACCTCAGATGTTAAGTTCAGTAGTGCTCAGAGCCATTTGACCATTTAACTGCACCAGACACTGGTTGTCTTACATAGCCGTTGCCGACTGCGGCACCGTATTCTGCGTGTATTCTCTCTGTATTTGAATACGCATGCCTATCTATACCAGTTTGTTTGGCGCTTCAGTATTTCGATTTTTTCGTAACGAGGATAGGCCTTCATAACCTCACTTACACATTTCAGGTGCCAAACTGCACAAGATACCGCTCTCAATTTGACGCTGACGTGAAACGAAAACGACCACTCACAACAGGCGAGACTTAGTGTCGGAATAAAACGCCAGGGGCGCTGCAGTAGACCTGTTTGTCCTCGTCTCTGCTAGTCAATTGAGACGGACAGCCGATCGGTGCTGCAGATAGGACGGCCGTTGCTTGCTCGCTGGCGGCGGCATCGGCTCGGTGGCTGCACGCCGAGGTCAGGGCCGCGGCCACGTGTTTGCCGCCAGCGCGCACGCCGGCTGCAGGCGTAATTAAATCTGCGCGCGACTCTGCCGCCGCCGTAATGAAACGCGCTGCAGCCGGCCTCCTGTAATTCGCGCGAAATTGGCGCGCCCACGCCACGCCGGACCAATCGCCGACGAACCCCACTGCAGTCGTCAGGCGCCCCGCGGGAGACAACATGTTACCCTACCGTTGGCGTTAAAAACAGCTTCCAGTCGGCCCTGAATGAATAAATATGAGTCCTGTACGATTTTCAAGGGAATCGAATACCATTATTCCTGCAAAATAGTGGCAACTATAGGTAACGACGATGGTGGATAGCGATCTCGCAACCTTGTCTCCGAAGTAGACCACAAAGGCTCACAAGGGAACCTCCCCATCGCACCCCCCTCAGATTTAGTTTTAAGTTGGCACAGTGGATAGGCCTTGAAAAACTGAACACAGATCAATTGAGAAAAGAAGTTGTGTGGAACTGAAGTTGTGTGGAACTGTGAAAAAATAAGCAAGAAAAGAAGTTGTGTGGAACTGTGAAAAAATAAGCAAAATATACAAACTGAGTAGTTCATGGGAAGATAGCCAACATCAAGGACACTGGAAGTGCAGGAGCGCCGTGGTCTCGTGGTAACGTGAGCAGCTGCGGAACGAAAGGTCGTTGGTTCAAATCTTCCATCGAGTGAAAAGTTTAATTTTTTATTTTCAGTTTATGTGACAAACTCTTATGTTTTCATCACTTTTTTGGGAGTGATTATCACATCTACAAGAAAACCTAAATCGGGCAAGGTAGAAGAATCTTTTTACCCATTCGCCAAGTGTACAAGTTACGTGCGTCGACAACATATTCCTGTCATGTGACGCACATGCCGTCACCAGTGTCGTATAGAATATATCAGATGTGTTTTCCTGTGGAGGAATCGGTTGACCTATGACCTTGCGATCAAATGTTTTCGGTTCCCATTGGAGAGGCACGTCCTTTCGTCTACTAATCGCACGGTTTTGCGATGCGGTCGCAAAACACAGACACTAAACTTAGTACAGTGAACAAAGACGTCAATGAACGAACGGACAGATAATAACTATGCAAAAATAAAGAAAATAAAATTTTCACTTGAGGGAAGACTTGAACCAAGGACCTCTCGCTCAGCAGCTGCTCACGCTACCACGGGACCACGACGTTCCTGAGCTCATTTTGTCCAAGATGTTACCTATGCCACCCGTGGACTACTCAGTTTGTATATTTTGCTTATTTTTTCACAGTTCCACACAACTTCTTCCTGTTTTCTCAATTGATCTGTGTTCAGTTTATCAAGGCCTATCCACTGTGCCAACTTATAACAAAATCTGAGGGGGGGTGCGATGGAGAGGTTCCCTTGTCAGTAATATTGATATCCGATGATTAGCGGCCATGGAAGATGCGACAGTTCATCCTCGCGCTCGCAGAACGAGTCCTCAGCGACCTCTGTGAACAGCTGCCCCGTCGTCAGTTGTCACCATTGGGGAACAACTGTGGTATGGATTTAATCTACCAAAACGAACAACATAATTCTAGGTAGTATTGCGACCCTGCAGAGACCATAGAATACCACGATGTGGCTGCCCAAATAACAACCGATCCCCTGTCATGTTTCTCTCTTGGTAGCAAGCAGTCTGCTTCGTAAGCTTCGGACGGCGTAAGTCAGACGTAAACTAGACCAAGCTGTGGAAACAGTCGTCCGACGAAATGACTCTTCCAATGCTCCACAGTTCAGGTTTTATTGCTTCGGTGCCACGTTTTCCCGTTAGCTCGTTGGGGGCATTTAATCAGTGATATTACAACACCCTCAATGGCATTGTAGCGAGAAGGAAGTGCTTCTCTGGGCGGCATCACTAATCTGGTGTCTTGCTGCTTCGGTAAGTGTCTCGTCGCACAGTAGAAGCGCTCAGTCGCCAGGTTCCATGTAGGTGGTGATCCTGCTGAAGTTGAGTGTTTAGGGATGCCATTTGTTAATTGTCAACAACGTTTGTACTATACTTGTTTTAATACAGAAATGGCTTTGTCACACACATCACAATATGGTGGTTCTGGACTACGCCGTTATATTCGACTCTTTACACCCATTAACACAGTTCACTGACTTTACATAATGATACACTGCTCACGACACGCGGCGTTCTCAGTACTAATAACTTAGCTTTCTAGCTTGTTTAACAGCTGAGATATGCACTCGCGGCCGTTTTTTAGAGCCGCCCCGGTTACTCGACCGTGCGTTTTGAGTGGCTCCTCGTAACTAACTCGCCCTGTCCATCCGAAGGACAAGAAAGAACACCCCCCTTTTCTCCTTCAGCCAATAAGGACACTTCTCTCGTTTCCTACACCCTAATATAATCTCCAAACTTTCAACCATTGGGCGTTCAGATCGCTGTTGCTAGGCGGATCTGACGTCACGTTTGCGGACATTGTGACGGAATACTGTCTCAGATTGTAAGATCCTAAGATCCTACTCCCAAATAGTCGGACCTTGTCCCTACTACGGTTGCACAACATTGCCTCCTATGATTTCATGACTAATGCTCCTTGCTGACGCTTAATTGTCAAATGTACATGTAACCTAGCTGCTACTGAGCATTCCCGATCGCATAAATATGCATAATACTTGGCTTAAACACGTAAACGAAATGCACATATGCATTACGATATGCGCTTTCGGACTTTCAGCTCGTCCTGAAATCCCCCTGTTATGATGCGAGTCAGCAATCGTTATGTTCCGAGGAGCAAAATTTTACGTCCTCGCTGCCAATGATAAATGGTTGGAAGTTGCCCAAATGATCTGTCGCCGTAGGAATCCAAACAGGCAAGCAAAAGATTAGTTGACAGAAGTGCACATTAAATAAATATAATGTACTCGACTTTGCGAAAGAACTGCCCACACTGTTGACAACTTGTGGCAGACGCAGCTAGCTCTAGAAGTGGAGGTCCAACACGAGTGTGGGTCTAAATACACTGAACGTTTGTTGACGCAGCTAATGGTCACCAACTCGCTGTAACGTTGGCCACCAACAAGCGAAAGGCTGGTAATCTCGACTAGCAGACAGATGCCCAGATGCCGCCGCTTAGAACACCGTCCTGGCGGTCGTCATTGGTCGGCGGACTGGAGGTTCTTCATTGGTGGCGGATGTTCAAAGCGGCTCTCGCGAATCTCCGAGGCTCCGGCTCCGACAGTATCGATAAGCTGCTATACTACGTTTTGTTGGTGACAGAGTTCGCGCGTGCAACATTCAGTTCTGCAGTGACATTTACATTTGCAGCTGACGTCCCTCTTCATGACCTTTCTTCACAATAACTCCGCACACGCAGTCGTCCACGTTGTGACGCAGCGAATGATGTTTCTTCGCTTTCCACGCATGCGGTATAAATCTTCGATACGGTGCCTCCTGAAGCACCAAACACGTCGGCTACCTCGGTTACGGAAGCGCCCACCATAGAAGCACCAGTTATCTGCCCTCTCTCGATTTCACTTATCTCTCGCTAAATGCACGCACAACTACACGGGACACTCTTCTGACCACAAATGACATTTGTCACGCCTTGAGGACACTGCGCAGGTGCCGTTCGTGGTCAACAGCGCCACTGCGGGCTTGACTGGCATCCTCCGTATTTATGTTGAAGTATGCGTTTCTCGCCGTGTGCACACATTTTTGTCGAACGGCTGCACATCCGTTCCAACCTGCTTAACACACTAAAGCCTTGGCTTCCTTCTCCCTCAAATTCCTCTCCATTTCTTGATGCTGAAGGATGTGTCCTGTTAACCGAACCCTTGCTTTGGTCATGTTGTACTCTAAATTGTTCTCCCATTATCCATTCTGTTCAATTGCTTTTTCTTATGCTTTACCGTTTGTCGTCGGAAAGCCTTAAAGCTTTTATTTCTTCTCCTAGAATTGTAATTCCCTACGTAAATTTCTCCTTGGTAATCGTCACATCTTGCTCATTGTTCAGACTGAATGACATTGGGGGTAGCCTACAACCCTGCCTCACTCTTCTCAGCTACCTTCTACCTTTCACGTCCGTCCACTCTTAATGACTGCGTCCGGTTTGAAAAACTTTCTGCTCCTCGTATTTTGCACCCCGTCCCCGCCCCTTACGTTCTGAATTTCAAATAGTATATTCCAGTAAACATTGTCAAGAACATTCTCCCAATCTACAAAGCGTACAAATGTAGGTTCCCTTATTCGTCAGTCTGTGTTTCAAGATAAGTCGAGTGCTCCTACCAATGCTTGTAAACTGATTTATCCATACTAAATAACTGCCTTCAGCCTGTCGTACCGATCTTCAAAAGCGAATACACAATTGTCTATGATGTGTCCACCATGGAGGTTACCACTGTTTACAGTTCATGAAATTAGCTCGTCCGCTGAGTTTACAATGATCTGGGAAAGCTACCGAGAGTTTGTTCGTGAGTCGCTCGAGAGCACGGATGGCAGAAGCTGAAGAATTCGTTCATAATGAATGTTTATACAGGATAAAGTTTCACCCAGGCCATGGCAGCCTCCATTATCGATAAGTTGATGTCACTGGCGATTGATGTCAATCATATGTCCTATTGTGATCGACCATCTCACCTTTTTGTGGAAGTTTAACGTCTGAGTCCACTGTGTCTGATAGTATCAGATGAGAAGCTGTCAGTCTTGTGCAACTATTTACTCCACAAGAACTAGACATGGTACAGATGTCATACATATAGCATTTTTTTTTACAATCTTTTCTATAGGCGAACCATGAGTGACCCGGCAACCGTCAATACTGTATCGAATTCTTGCCATACCCGCCCCAGCATGGCATCGTCGACTGTGGCAGTCGCTTCCCGTATTCTCTCCCGCAGCACTGCTACATCACGTGTTAGTGGCGATACATACACCAGATCTTTAATGCGTCCCCACAGAAAGAAGTCACACGGAGAGAGATCTGGTGATCGGGGAGGCCAGTTCATGAAACAGCTGTCCCCCTCTCTAGCACGGCCGATCTATCGATGCGGCAGCTCCGTGTGCAGGTACCCACGAACTTGACGATGAAAATGGGGTGGAGCCCCGTCCTGCTGAAAGATGAACGGAGAGTCCGATTGCATTTGAGGCATCAGCCATTGCTGCAACATGTCCAGGTAGGAGTATCCAGTGACAATGCTCTCGGCGAAGCAGAATGCTCCGTAAAGTTTTCGACTTGACAAGGCACAAAAAACACCTTTGGGGGATCACGTTCAAATTCAGTGCATTCGTGTAGATGCCTTTGTACCTTAGATTCGACAGTTATGCCTGTTCACCTTCCCATTAGTGTGAAAAGTGGCTTCGTCGCTAAAAATTAAGCGATCAACAATGTCATCCCCATCCTCGTTCAGTTGTTGCAATTGCGAACAAAACTCAAAACGCTTGTCTTTGTCGTCACCATTGACCTTTTGCACTAGCTCCAATTTTCATGGTTTCATAGACAGCTTCTGTCGCAGGACTAGCCACACACTCACTGGAGCCATTGCTAGTTCACGGGATGCACGACGCACCGATGTCTTTGGACTCCTTATGAATGTGTCTCGTACGCGCTCCACATTCACTTCGCTCACACTGGGCGTCCGCTTCTCTTTGCCGGGCACAAGCAACCCGTCGTAACGAATTTGTTGTGCCAGAGGTAAATGGACTTCCTTGTTGGTGGCTTCTTACCGTACTTGGTTCTAAACATCCGTTGAACAGCTGTATCACACTCGTTTTTGTCGAACTCCCACACACAGAAAGCTCGGTCCGCACCTGAATTCGCCATGTTTGCGACTGGCGCTGTCTATCGGTAAATTACCAACCTACGCTGTGGCGGTATACATGAAAGAAAACTTTCAGGGTTTGGTTCTTGTGCAATAAATAATTGAAAGTGTTCCCGGACTGTATGTACACCCTGTACATAAAATAGACGACTGAGCGCCAGGTCCTGGGTGCCAGTCGTGTCTCCGGCAATTTGTGGCCCATCTTTTCCTTCTTTCGGTGTCAGTGCTAAACATGCGAAAACCGTTTTTGCAATGGTTAGTACAGTTCGTAGCTGAGCTGCCACCCATAGTTACAATGAATTCTTCAATTCAGTTGGAAATTTCCACTCGCTTCGTGACTCATGTGTAAACAAGAATGAATATCCTATAATTCGGGGAAAATATGGTGGAACGGGTTATAGATGGCTTAGTCTGACGCAAAGGCGCCCACAGTGCGGTTTCCGGTGCGAGGTTTCGGGGCAGACATGTATACCGTCCTATGTTGAGCATTTAACACACATTACATTACGCTATAGAGTGACTGGGAAGGGAGGAGAATATTGCATCAAATAGCTTCAAGGCGATTACTTGCTTCATTTTGCGAGATGTGCAGCCTTTAGCTTGATGCAATGTAAAAAAATAGCCTTTGTACTACGTGGTACAGGGAAACAGCCGGCCGGGACGGAGAACTAGTAAGGAAAAGACAAATTGTTACACAGAAATATGCGTATGTCTTGAAAATGTAAGTAAATTCCATTTACTGTTGTTTACAAGGTGGTCTGCTCCTTATTTTAGAATAATTTAAAAAAAATATTTGTCACTTGTTTTTGAAGTTATTCTGTTAATATCTTTACCACAGATACATTTACCAGAAAAGCGAGTAGTCAGCCGTAATTTTCACACCATGTCTCAGTATTTCCCTGTGATTCTCGCTGCTTAAGAGGAAACTGATAGAAACAACCGGTGTCCTCCAACAGTTTGACATATTAAATTTGGTATTTTCTTAAGTCACCTCCGCACAGATTCAGTAAATACGAATTCATATCGCTGTTTAACCTACTTGAATTTATTGCAATCTATTTATCAATTTTTAATAAACAGTGCGATATGTAACCTCCTGTGTACTCGTTGAAGACTAAATTTATGTCATTCTGAGAGGCTGCTGTTTTACTTGTTCATGAACGTACACTAGATGCCTAATAAACATTTGTTCACCAAGGTTTAGATTCCAGTGTCAGGACGCTGATAAGAGCCTTCAAACAACGAAAATCTCATTTTTAATACACATTTATTTTCAGTTTTTTTAGAATCTCATTCCTATGGAACTGAAAATGCAGCATTATTTGTCTACAACAACCATATTTACTCTGTCCAAGATCTGTCTGAAATTTCCTCAGTTGCAAATATTTACAACCCAGAAAAGTGCTGAAAATGTGCAATTACATGAGCGATTTTGGTTGTGTATGTAGTAGAAAAAACAAGATGTTTAACTTCTGGCAGATTAAAACTGTGTGCCGGACGGAACTCTAACTAGGGACCTTTGCCTTTCACGGGCAAGTGCTCTACAACTGAGCTACCCAAGCACGACTCACGCCTCGTTCTCACAGTTTACTTCTGCCTCGTTTCCTACCTTCCAAGCTTGAGAGCAGTTGCCCCCCGGAAGGCAAAGGTCCCGAGTTCGAGTCTCGGTCCGGCACACAGTTTTAATCTACCAGGAAGTTTCGTATCAGCGCACACTCCGCTGTAGAGTGAAAATCTCATTCTGAAAACAAGATGTATCAGGATAAGTCTTCCAGTACGTTCAGAGGAAGGTACAGGTACCACCAAACCATGAATTGTATTAAAAACTTCACAGAATTTGTCAAGTTATACAGAATGTCATGAGCACTATGAATCGGTTCTTACAACTGGAGTCGGAGGCAACAAAAAGTCTGAGGAGGAAAAACGTTCAAAACGTTCGACCATGAAATAATAATTTCAATAAACCATGCGCTGTCTACTATACGGCGCTCTTCCGAAAAATAAATGCAAAGCTAACGCATCTATTTTCATAAAAAAAGACGCAATATCAGTGAATCATCGCGATTTTGAAGCGCTTATTGAAATCATGGGCGCCCACTATCGCATCGTACGGGATCAGAACTTGGCTGCAACCTGCGGGACTTCGAAGATTACAGCGTGTTTTAACTCACAATTCGGCTTGGAGGACGTCTGTTAACTGCGTGAGGGGTTTTCTCTAAAATTTGGATCCTCCTCCCCACTTGATGAGATGTTATTGGACCCCGCCCCTCCCCGCGCCCCTCAATTTCCCACAAGTGAGGTTTACCCGATAGTCTGAGAAAAATGAAATTTTTAAAATTTGTTTTGAACATTGATTAAAATACTTTAATAAAAACTGTTTTAAAACTTGATTAAAAACACGGTTTTAAACATGCCAATGCTGAGTATATTCGGATAGACACAGATACGGACAAAAAGGCTAAAAAACTGAAATTTTAACCTTTATAGTTACGTTGCAAATGAAAGACAACATTGTTTGTACTTTCCTTTGAACCGTATGATTACGTACCTTGGATTTTATGACGCTGTCGTTGAACTTCAGCTTAGCTTCCTTCCGCAAACGATTAACTTCTTGCTCGCACTCGTATTTCGACACGTCGGTATGCCGCTGAACAAACGCATTGTAAAAGTTTTTATACAAATTCATGTTAAACGTAACATCAGCTATATACGCCATGCAAAATATCACGACTTACTGACACGCAGTGATTTCGAACAGTCTGGGAGAGGACTCCCCAAGTGAAATCTGACACTTGTACGGCACTTGTTTCAAATCGGGGAATCCCGGGCATGCACACATGAAAAATATTCGGTTCAGTTAGGCCATGTAGATTGGTGGGCACTTTAATATTGTCTATACTAGGGATTAATTAGGTAAAACATAATGTTACCGTTATGGTAGCGTACATTCTCTGAAATAAAAAGTTGATGTGAGGTATTCGTAGCCCGCTTCCCTAAATGAGACTTTGTGAGATTTTGGCGGACCTGCCCATTATGAGCTCACGACGTCCTGTGGCACCCTGGCGCGGCAGCGGCTCGGTGACGTCACGCGGGCTACCTGTCAGTTGTCGCAGGCCGTGGGAGACGAGGGCAGGGAGCAGCCAGCTACAGCTACAGCTTGCTAGCAGCAGCCGTGGCCAGCGTGGCTCTCATCTCCGCGGTCAGCCGAGGCGGAGGCGAGAACAACGCCTGCGTATCGACCCACTTTCTGCAGCCGCCGTAGCGCGATACACCCACACAGCACGTACGCGCCAGCAAGCACGCGTTTTCATAATTGCTCAGGTGTTGCGCCAGAACGGTACGAAAACATCTCACCTGCAGAAACACCTTTTCTCTAATCACCGTATTTGACTTCTCACATTCTGTGTTGCCTGTTGTTCGTGCCTCTGAATTACCGACAGGGCAGACTAAACTTCCGACCAGAGTAGTTGCACGCACAACCGACAAAGCGAGACACGCACGCAGCGACAGCGTACGCCCCCAGTAATCTTGCAAACAGATCGGTCACGCGCAAAATGACGCGACGTTCCAACGTCATTTGCCGGCCGGAATGGCCGTGCGGTTCTAGGCGCTACAGTCCGGAACCGAGCGACCGCTACGGTCGCAGTAGCGGTCGCTGGTTCGAATCCTGCCTCGGGCATGGATGTGTGTGCTGTCCTTAGGTTAGTTAGGTTTAGTTAGTTCTAAGTTCTAGGCGACTAATGACCTCAGAAGTTAAGTCGCACACTGCTCCGAGCCATTAGCCATCCAACGTCAGTTATATACGACAACACGCCGCACACTCCATTACTTCGCAGATTTACACTACTGGCCATTAAGATTGCTACACCAAGAAGAAATACAGATGATAAACGGGTATTCATTGGACAAATATACTAGAACTGACATGTGATTACATTTTCACGCAATTTGGGTGCATAGATCCTGAGAAATCAGTACCCAGAACAACCACCTCTGGCCGTAATAACGGCCTTTCTACGCCTGGGCATTGAGTCAAACAGAGCTTCGATGGCGTGTACAGGTACAGCTGCCCATGCAGCTTTAACACGATACCACAGTTCATCAAGAGTAGTGACTGGCGTATTGTGACGAGCCAGTTGCTCGGCCACCATTGACCAGACGTTTTCAATTGGTGAGAGATCTGGAGAATGTGCTGGCCAGGGCAGCAGTCAAACATTTTCTGTTTCTAGAAAGGCCCGCACAGGACCTGCAACATGCGGTCGTGCATTATCCTGCTGAAATGTATGGTTTCGCAGGGATCGAATGAAGGGTAGAGCCACGGATCGTAACACATCTGAAATGTAACGTCCACTGTTCAAAGTGCCGTCAATGCGAACAAGAGGTGACCGAGACGTGCCACCAACGGCACCCCATACCATCACGCTGGGTGATACGCCAGTATGGCGTTGACAAATTCCCGCTTCCAATGTGCGTTCACCGCAATGTCGCCAAACACGGATGCGACCATCATGATGCTGTAAACAGAACCTGAATTCATCCGAAAAAAATGACGTTTTGTCATTCGTGCACCCGGATTCGTCCCTGCGTACGCCATCGCAGGCGGTCCTGTCTATGATGCAGCGTCAAGGGCAACCGCAGCCATGGTCTCCGAGCTGCTGCAAACGTCGTCGAACTGTTCGTGCAGATGGTTGTTGTCTTGAAACGTCCCCATCTCTTGACTGAGGGATCGAGACGTGGCTGCACGATCCATTAGAGCCATGCGGATAAGATGCCTGTCATGTCGACTGCTAGTCATGCGAGGCCATTGGAATCCAGCACAGCGTTCCGTATTACCCTCCTGATACCACCGATTCCATATTCTGCTAACAGTCATTGGATCTCGACCGACGTGAGCCTCAGTGTCGCGGTACGATGAACTGAAATCGCGATAGGCTACAATCCGACCTTTATCAAAGTCGGAAACGTGATGGTACGCATTTCTCCTTACACGAGGCATCACAACAACGTTTCACCAGGCAACGCCGGTCAACTGCTGTTTGTGTGTGAGAAATAGGTTTGAAACTTTCCTCAGCGCGTTGTAGGGGTCGCCACCGGCGCCAGCCTTGTGTGAATGCTCTGAAAAGCTAATCATTTGCGTATCACAGCATCTTCTTCCTGTCGGTTAAATTTCGCGTCTGTAGCACGTCATCTTCGTGGTGTTGCAATTTTAATGGCCAGTAGTGTAGTTATACTGCAGAGTACTGTAATGGAAATAAGTATTCATACACTAGAACGTGGAAAAGTAAACTGCCTTTATTGACAATACGAAACCAAAAACACTAATTGGATATGCACTATACATATTGGCCAGTCGGCAATGGAGTGTGCTGGTATATACACTCCTGGAAATTGAAATATGAACACCGTGAATTCATTGTCCCAGGAAGGGGAAACTTTATTGACACATCCCTGGGGTCAGATACATCACATGATCACACTGACAGAACCACAGGCACATAGACACAGGCAACAGAGCATGCACAATGTCGGCACTAGTACAGTGTATATCCACCTTTCGCAGCAATGCAGGCTGCTATTCTCCCATGGAGACGATCGTAGAGATGCTGGATGTAGTCCTGTGGAACGGCTTGCCATGCCATTTCCACCTGGCGCCTCAGTTGGACCAGCGTTCGTGCTGGACGTGCAGACCGCGTGAGACGACGCTTCATCCAGTCCCAAACATGCTCAATGGGGGACAGATCCGGAGATCTTGCTGGCCAGGGTAGTTGACTTACACCTTCTAGAGCACGTTGGGTGGCACGGGATACATGCGGACGTGCATTGTCCTGTTGGAACAGCAAGTTCCCTTGCCGGTCTAGGAATGGTAGAACGATGGGTTCGATGACGGTTTGGATGTACCGTGCACTATTCAGTGTCCCCTCGACGATCACCAGTGGTGTACGGCCAGTGTAGGAGATCGCTCCCCACACCATGATGCCGGGTGTTGGCCCTGTGTGCCTCGGTCGTATGCAGTCCTGATTGTGGCGCTCACCTGCACGGCGCCAAACACGCATACGACCATCATTGGCACCAAGGCAGAAGCGACTCTCATCGCTGAAGACGACACGTCTCCATTCGTCCCTCCATTCACGCCTGTCGCGACACCACTGGAGGCGGGCTGCACGATGTTGGGGCGTGAGCGGAAGACGGCCTAACGGTGTGCGGGACCGTAGCCCAGCTTCATGGAGACGGTTGCGAATGGTCCTCGCCGATACCCCAGGAGCAACAGTGTCCCTAATTTGCTGGGAATTGGCGGTGCGGTCCCCTACGGCACTGCGTAGGATCCTATGGTCTTGGCGTGCATCCGTGCGTCGCTGCGGTCCGGTCCCAGGTCGACGGGCACGTGCACCTTCCGCCGACCACTGGCGACAACATCGATGTACTGTGGAGACCTCACGCCCCACGTGTTGAGCAATTCGGCGGTACGTCCACCCGGCCTCCCGCATGCCCACTATACGCCCTCGCTCAAAGCCCGTCAACTGCACATACGGTTCACGTCCACGCTGTCGCGGCATGCTACCAGTGTTAAAGACTGCGATGGAGCTCCGTATGCCACGGCAAACTGGCTGACACTGACGGCGGCGGTGCACAAATGCTGCGCAGCTAGCGCCATTCGACGGCCAACACCGCGGTTCCTGGTGTGTCCGCTGTGCCGTGCGTGTGATCATTGCTTGTACAGCCCTCTCGCAGTGTCCGGAGCAAGTATGGTGGGTCTGACACACCGGTGTCAATGTGTTCTTTTTTCCATTTCCAGGAGTGTAGAACGAGAATGAAAAAGCCTTTATAAAAAAAAAAAAAACAAAAAAACAAAAAAAAAAACTCTACCAAATTCTCTACTGCGCTGGGAATTAAGTATTCATACACCAACAGAAAATGACACTTCTAACAAAGCCAGAACATGTTTAATACTTCGTATGGATACCCTTCCGATGTATTATTTCTCGCAACCTCCGTGGCGTGGAATGGACCAATTTTCTTGTAGTTTCCGACGTGATACCTTCCCATTCTCGACGGAGAGCCTCTTTCAAACAGGCCTTACTACGGATTACGTGTTTTCTCAGTCGTGTTTCCAGCTCACTCCACAAGTGTTCGATGGGATTCAGGTCCGGACTCTGATCTGGTGTTTTAAGAGTGTGTAGAATGTTGTAGAGCAACCACAACCGGACAGTTTGCGCCGTATGTTTGGGATCATTGTCCTGTTGGAAGTAATTTCTAGGAAGACCCAAGGCGTCAACACTCTGTTGTAAGTTCTGGTTGAGAATGTTCATATACACAAATCTGCCTATGGTACCTTCCACAAACACTAATTTCCCGACACCGGAGGCTGACATACAGCCCCATACCATCACTCCACCACCTCCGTGCTTCACCCTGGGTTGAATGTTGTTTCGGTCGAGGTCTGTATTCGGTCTTCTCCAGACCAAGATCCTACCACCACTGTGCACGATATTAAATTTGCTTTCATCACTAAACAATACAGTATCCCAGAGGTCTGCTGTCTTGGATACATGCTGTTTCGCGAATTCCATCCGCCACTTCCTGTTCTTTTTGCTGATGTAGGGCTTCCGTCTCGGGACCCTGGCTCTGTAGCCCGAACGATTGAGAATGGTACGAACTGCCCTTGGAGTGATCTCCTTTCGGAAGTGGTCATGTACATATGCGGATAGTACCGACGCTGTCGTTTTCTAGTTTTTCTTGATGATCTTAGTAGCATTCTGGTCTCTCTTGTTGTAAGCTTCTATGGACGACCGTGTCGTTCACTGTTTATTACTACATTTCTGTCCTTATACCGCTTAATGATAGATTGCACAGTCGCTCGGCTTCGTCTTATGATGATCGCAATTTCGGCATACGACTTGTGTTGAAGATATTGGGCGACAACGATGTTTCGTTCCTCAGTGGT
The DNA here is from genome assembly GCF_023898315.1 of Schistocerca nitens. Lineage (NCBI taxonomy): Eukaryota > Metazoa > Arthropoda > Insecta > Orthoptera > Acrididae > Schistocerca > Schistocerca nitens. Next base: position 48,374,894 of record NC_064618.1, on the reverse strand, counting down.
CGTCTCCTTCCCCTTGCGGCCCATTCTGCTGTTCCACGGTAGCCACGTCCGACGTGCTGTTGCTTCATAGCCGCCACACGACTACACAAGTGTGGCGTGCACTCCGGGGCTGCGTCAGCCGTTTGTTTGGTTGAAAGTAGTCCGCTGTATGAATTAATTTTGCCCTGCCGTAGACCGTGCGGAGTGTAACATATTTTATTTTCCCAGAATAAGATTCATGGCATACGGGAAGCTTCATTACCAAGAACATGGTTGTCTGACGCTATATCATCGTACTTGTTCGTATCGGCGCTGTGGGTGATTTACTTCCCTATCGTAATTTGTCACCACCTACTGTGTGCCTACTTATTTCCATGACTGCATGTGGATCTACATAATTAATTAACTTGGCATTTGAATTCCGACGGATGATTTCTTCACGAAAAGACAAGAGTAATGTGCGCTATTTTATGATTCTCGCCGCTCTTTCGATTTGATACATTTCAACACGAAATTCCCTATAATGTTTATTTCCTGGAGCGTTTCCTTGCCGATCAGTTGTGCAAGAATTAGTGTATTCTCCTTACAGCGTTTGCAGTGTCGCAAGAAATTCCTTCGTAATAACACAGTCAGTAGATGCTAGGGTGAAAACTCTGAGCACAGTATCCTTTCAAGCAAACAAGAAAGTACTCGTGAAGAGTAAAAGTAAAAATAAAAAATTGGTAGACACAATATGTGGAAATCCTGGCCTGGTAACGAAGCTTGTGCTGGGTGGAAGCAGCCCACAGTGGTGGCGCTGTCGGTACTCGCTTGGTGGCTTCGTTACGCTCGGCTTCCGTCGCTGACTCACCAGGAACATTCCACGGTATTTTCCTCCAGACAGGGCGCACCTGCTTCTCGCTCGAGAGTCCGGTGCTGCTTACTTTCACGATGTTGCATTAGGCAGGGCTATCCTCTCACACAGGACTGAAATTAGATACCGATGCGCAGCTAGGCATATTCCAGAATTCAAGATCCTGGCATAGCTCCTAGCGAGACATACCGCCTATTTAGAGAAATAATTCAAAATCTAATTCCAGGGGATTTCAACCACCGTTCTCCCGAATGGGAATGCCGTGCCTTGCGACTGCGACATGTTGCTCGGTTTTATGGTAGAGCCGGCTTGAGTTGTCGAACATCGCTTAACTAGCAAACCGTCCAATGGGAACAGGTAATGTGATCCGATGAAGCAGTTGCCTGTCGAAAGACGTGCTCATGTAGAGAAAGCCATCTGAGAAACGTGGCAAAGGTTACATAATATTTTGGCTGTCGTGAATGGATTGTAGGGCCACAGCGACAGAAATTGGAAGACTGTTATTATCTAACTCTCACGAATGAAAGTCAGATTTGTTCGGTTATGGAATATCGAGCATTCTATCGCTTTCTGAATCTGCAGATTTTAATTCGATCAGGGCCTCATGTACTCTCCCTCATCTTTTTCCCTCCATAATTGTAGGATTTGTAATTTAGTGCTCGTAAATGTTCCCGAAAACAGTACGACGCAGTTACGCAAAAAGTGAAGAAATCACCCTTGAAAATCAGATTTCCATCAGCTGTAGACTATACGACATCTAAAGCATGTTAAGTTTCCGGTACTTATGCAGCGTAAAAGCCTAGTTGTCACAAAGTCATTGGTTCTAATCTCGTGGGTAGAAACTATTTTTTACTCTTGGTTAAAATTTCATAGTTTATTTTTAACAAATAGAGAAGTTAATTAAAAGTATTGAATCATACATTTTGGTAAAAACAATATCTTTCTATTTTTAATAACTAACTGTATGAAACTTACGGGTATTCACAAAAAACTGCTCCCTGCAATGGGCGGCCTTTGCATGAATGTTGTATGTTCCTTATTGAATTACCGTTTGGTGTGAGGTGTCATGACAATGATGGGAGTACATTGTAATGTAAATACTGTTTACAGTGTAAAAGCACCCCCCCCCCCCCCACACACACACACACACTCGTTCGTGCATGAGAGAGAGAGAGGGAGGGGGGGAAGGGGGCGGACTCAGTATGTATCGGAGGCTTGGTGGGGTGGCAGAACAAAAGAGAAAATAAGGAAAAGGACGCGTGATGTGCATGTGTAGCTCGTGCTGCAGCACTCCTCTTGTGAAGCTTGGCACGCACAGTGGTGATGCATTATTTGTCTTAGACCCTTGATGGCACACTTCTTCGCCGCGCAACGTGTTTGACTAAACGAAGGCAGAAAGCTGAAACTTAACCTGCTGCAATGTTCAAAGAGTGCTGCATGTAAACGAAACAAAGTTGCTGAAAGTCCGCAGCTCGTGGTCGTGCGGTAGCGTTCTCGCTTCCCACGCCCGGGTTCCCGGGTTCGATTCCCGGCGGGGTCAGGGATTTTCTCTGCCTCGTGATGACTGGGTGTTGTGTGATGTCCTTAGGTTAGTTAGGTTTAAGTAGTTCGAAGTTCTAGGGGACTTATGACCTCAGCAGTTGAGTCCCATAGTGCTCAGAGCCATTTGAACCATTTTTTGAAGTGCTTAGAGCCATTTTGTTGCCTAAAAGAAAAACAGCACGTTTTCGATTAGCATGTTTTTTCGCTACGCTGTAATTGTTGTCAAACGATTGCTTAAAAATGGTTCAAATGGCTCTGAGCGCTATGGAACTCAACATCTGAGGTCATCAGTCCGCTAGAACTAAGAACTACTTAAACCTAACTAACCTAAGGACGTCACACACATCCATGCCCGAGGCAGGTTTCGAACCTGCGACCGTAGCGGTCGCGCGGTTCCAGACTGAAGCGCCACACTGGCCGGCATGATTGCTTAAAAATATTTGATTATTTCATATTGTAAGTCTCATATGCCAGCCTGATGATGTGATTATCTTTCCGTTGTTGGTTGTATTTATTACGAAACTTCAAAGTTTAGTAACTCAGTGCCCGACGTTCGAAAAATTATCAGGTAATTGAGTGTTGATTTCTATTGTTAATCTGAGGGAAGTAGAAATTGACAGTCTTCAACTTTAGTCATATTTCGAAATGCGTATGTGCATTGAGGTGAATGCTACGTCAAAAAGCACCACATCATAGAGGGGAATGCTAGGTTAAAAGGCAGAGTGGAAAAAAAATGACCCGGACGGGATTTGATACCAAACTCTACGTTTCCAGCCACAATTTATACCTCTAAATAGATCACCAGAACAGATGCAAAATACGTTCCATTACTACGTTCTCGTGGTACAGGTGCTATCTCGACTTAAGTCGGCTGTTCGCTAGATGGCAATGGTATCGTTTTCACAACTTTAAATTCGTCGTATCCAGACAGTTTCTACGAAATATTTATAAATTATGTACAAGACCCATCCCCGTGAATCAATGAATCAGCGAAACTATTAAATCCAATGAAACGAAGATTTAAATCTTATAAGAGGCGCGTTCCGAATCGTATTACCTTCTTCCGAATAATGTATAAAACATGATTCCCTCATTTACACCTGTCACCATAAGCACACAGCTATGTTAAAGAGCTTTAAATATTTTGTACTTAACAGAGGTCGGCATAAAAAAAAAGCGTCTTGCAGCTTCAGTAAATTGATGTCAGAGCGGTCGACCTTCAAATCGTTTGAATATGAATGAAATCGAAGAAGGCAGAGCATTCCGTAAGGTCCCGTTCAGTGCTTCACGGGATGGCTGTGACAGCTCTTTCGGCACGGATGTCTCCTCGTTCTGGGACACGTGGCGTCGCCAGCCTGCCTGCCTGTGCGTGGTATGACGCACGCACGCGGTCGGGTCACAGCTGCTGCGTGGGCCTCGGGTGTTGTCTCGCCGCACCGCATCCAGCTTAGCGGCTTCGGCTTAGCTCGGCAGCAGGGACTGCTTAGCGCCGTAGCGCGAGGTCGTACTCACCTGCGTCTACGTCTCGCAGACACCCCGACACGGGCGCTCCGCAACCGCGAGGAGCCTATTACCCACACCCGTAATAGCGCGCAGGGAAAACACAGCGTCGCAGACAATACCTCTCCATATTTCTCTGTTGCATTCGGCCTCCAGGCTTCATCTTAACACTAAGTTAGACACTGTAATAGCATTGTGGTTCAAATGGCTCTGAGCACTATGGGGCTTAACTTCTGAGGTCATCAGTCCCCTAGAACTTAGAACTACTTCAACCTAAACCACGCCCGAAGCAGGATTCGAACCTGCGACCGTAGCGGCCGCGCGGTTCCAGACTGTAGCGCCTAGAACCGCTCGGCCTCCCCAGCCGGCCCCTTGGGACAATGTAGCTTGCGGGCTACGGATAAAATGGAAACAGACATATGTGGAGGCTAGAGTGAATTTAAATGTAGAAAATCGTAGAATTGACCTTTGAAAATTGAGAGAGTAAATAAACTTTTTCTATACCTCCGAAAGGTGTGCTGCTTTCACCAATTGAAGATATGTTCGTAATCTAGACGGTTATCACAAGAATGGTTGCTATTGCTTGTAGTTCGAAATGAATTCTTCCCAACACCAAGAGTATTAGATACTCTGGTCGTGTGCAAAGATTTTTTCATCAAATTCGTGGATCTACAGTCTTTCACACTTGTTTGTAGTCTCTTTAACTCAAGTACCACGTGCAAACATAGGGATAAACAGATAACTGTCTTTTTTTTCCTCGGTCCCTACGGGGTTGCCATTACTATACATCGGTTATGGTAGAGTTTCACCACCTCCCGCAGGAAGGAATCTGTGTATCACATTTTTTTCTGCATCTAATGTAGATCTCACGTTGAGGTGTAGCGCGAAATATGGAACACAGTGCAGTGGTTTGAGAAAGTAAGATTTCAGCTGTTTTTTTTGGGGGAGGGGGGCAGGGCGAACAGTTTGCATGAACGTTTCGCTGACATGCGCCTGCGTGCACTATGACAGGTGATCGTCGATAAGCTGCTCGGCTGTCAGTGGGGGTGTGCGCGGCCGCGGCTGCACATCACTTATTTACGGCTGCAGGCAGCCCAGCCAGCCTGTGGCGCCTCTGTCAGCATTGTCACCGGCCTCCCAAAGACCGGTAAACGCTCACCTGTTGACGGCGCTCGTCAATCTTTCACGTCCACGTATTGTTCTTCAGTAAGCAGGCGGCGCAGATCACACGCTAGCGCCCTTGTTTGTTTCGCGCGTCCTGTCCTGAAGGGGATTCGGAACTCTGGTCAGGCGTACTAAAATTGGTACTTCAGCGTTGAAGCTGAAGCAACCTGCTGACAAGGGGACTAAGCGAGAAACATTTCACGGGTAGACAAATACCGAACACTTCATTAGAAATAAAGTAAGAGAAACTTTTCGTTAGACCACAGGGTTCAAAATGGCTCTGAGCACTATGGGACTTAACATCTATGGTCATCAGTCCCCTAGAACTTAGAACTACTTAAACCTAACTAACCTAAGGACAGCACACAACACCCAGAGACCACAGGGGCCGCAGTGAATTGGTTCAAATGGCTCTGAGCACTATGGGACTTAACATCTGAGGCCAAAAGTCCCCTAGAACTTAGAACTACTTAAACCTAACTAACCTAAGGACAGCACACACATCCATGCCCGAGGCAGGACTCGAACCTGCGACCGCAGCGGTCGCGCGGCTCCAGGCTGAAGCGCCCAGAACCGCTCCGCCACTTCGGCCGGCAGGGCCGCAGTGAATTAAACCTCATACGCAAGACTACTGGGATCAAACTGTCAAACAGTTAGCTAGCTACATCATCAGTGACGTGTGTGAAATTAAAGGTTAGTAGTGGAACATATCACTGTGAACCTAATACGCCAGTATGGTGTATATTCTGTGACCATACGGACGACTGTTAGGATGGCTGTCCAAAATTCACCAACACAGAAGTAAGAGGCCATTGGGTACCCCGGATGGTGCGTCAGCTTCAACTGGCTTGGCTGTTTTTTCCACAACGGGAGCGGGCTGACAACGGGTAGAAACCGCTCTTCATCCAAAGGTTATATAAACTGTGTTCAAAGCTGGTTAAAACATATAAAAGGTGTCAATAACAAATCATTTTGTAAAAAAAAAAGAAAAAACAAGAGCATATAGGTGGACGATATTTACGGGTTTTACGTAAAAACAAGCGTCAATAAACGAGGATCTTGTAAAATACGCAGAAATTGAAAATACCGATGATTTTTAAAAGTCGTTTGATGAGTTTATATTGCAGTGAAAATATAGTCACTAATGAATGTGATTGATGCGACGGTGCAATGGTGATTCCGGGTAGCGCATTAAAAATTGTCTTGATGAAGCTACGGTGATGAGTATGACTATGGGGCCCTGCAGAACCGCAGGTTACGACTACAAGTCAGCAAGCTGGAGGAAGGGGGAAGAAGAAAATTGAAGGATGATGTGAGATGGAGCGATGTGGTTAGGGTTGGAAGACGGGTATATCTCGGGACGGATTGCATTGTTGGGGAGTGCGAATTGGTTAAAGTTCCGGTGGGAGAGGATGGGTAGATAGACTATGGATGCAGTGGCGTAGTAGGGTAACTGACCTGGTTGTTAGTGGTTGGGAAATTGGGTGCTGGGACTGGGTTTTGCGATGAATGTACCGGATCCTAAGATGATCTAGGAGGAGGAGAAGGTGCAGGAAATAGATGAGTTGGTACAGGACGCGAGTTGAGCAAGGTAGGCGGACGCGGAAGGCGAGCTGGAACGTATGTCTTTCCAAAATTTCAAAGGAATTACAGAATTTAGCCAAGGCAGAGATCCAGGCAACGCTGGCGGTTAGAATGGGGCAGATGGGGGATGTGTTGGGACGGGGTTACGTTGTCCACTGACAACGAGCTGTTCTTTTTGTCATATTGCGGGTTTTTTTACCCCTTCCCTCACAATGCCGTGGCACCTATAATGCCGCCTTTCGGCCGGCCACCCCTCTCACTGGCCCGTTATGCTGGTGGACTAGACGTTCCGACACAGCTGCAATGTTACACGTACAGCGCATTGTACGAAATTCCGCAACATTCATCTTAGTTAATACCCGCCACCAACGCACACTTCTGCGTTGGCGATCGACGCAGAAAGTTGCCGGTTCGAATCCTGGTGGTGGATGAAATTTTCGAACATTTTGTGAGAGCAGTACGACCAGGTCTCGAACCCAGGTACGCCCTCTTCACTGGCAGTGCAGGTGATTGACAGAAACCAGTGACCAGTTGAAGATAGTGCTGCAGTTTGTCAGATACATTCTTGATGCCTACTTGTTCATGAAAAGTGCACTGTACTCTAACTTTCTGACATATCTAAGACGACAGCTATTTCTTACACCTTTATTCGCCGGTAGTGCAATATCGTATTTTGCATTCCTCGATGTTTCCATTTGTGGCTGTAGCGCCGCGCGGGATTAGCCGAGCGGTCGTGGACGCTGCAGTCACGGACTGTGAGGCTGGTCCCGGCGGAGGTTCGAGTCCACCCTCGGGCATGTGTGTGTGTGTGTGTGTGTGTGTGTGTGTGTGTGTGTGTGTGTGTGTGTGTGTCCTTAGGATACTTTAGGTTAAGTAGTGTTTAAGCTAAGGGACTGATGACCTTAGCAGTTAAGTCCCATAAGATTTCACACAAGTGGCTGTAGCTCCGTGGTCAACTGGATTAAAATAAAGAGAAGCACTCCATGTTTAAATCAAGTTTCCAAATTGTTGAAAATGTAGAATCAGGTCGTCTTGTGTAACTTCACTAACTTTGGTAGTATTTCATTTGGCGATTTTTCGTAACTGAACGGCATAGAATTTTATCCATCTGGACTAAAATACACAATACGACAACTCTGAATGCCTACAAAGAAAACTATTCCACTTATCAAAATTATGTTAGTAACAAAGTTGTCGAGTGCTCCAAACTCAACAAAAATTCATGTTAACGCTTGACTTGTGTTGTAGCACTCAGATATCAACAAAATTTCATTGACATCCAACACGTACTCCGTCAGGCAAAGAAATTTCTCACTGCCCAGTCAGTAGCCAGCTGTGTTAAACTTCTTACCATCAGGAGTCTATTACCTAAAGCGTTATTTTGTGCAAATAATTTCAAAGGCGTTACACAGTAAAACCAAAGTAGGTACAACCTGTTGGTAGCGTTCGGTTGGAATTACAGGAGACATTGGATACTCGCTTCCGGCCGTGTTTGGATAGTGCAGCAGCAGCGCCCCCACAACACGCGACTGCTCAAATTTCCTGCTGAGGTGGTCTGTTGCTCCATATATTCCCGGTCGCATCTACCTCCTCCACAAAGCAGGATGCAAAGTAATCAGGAAATCATTTGCAAATCAGTACATGGAGGACTTTTGTTTCGTGTAAAAGGAAACCGTCATACTATCTTATACAAGCAAACACTACATGTGATTAATATATAAACTTTGGTATTCTGCCATATCACTCGGATGCTTTAATGTAGTCACCCCCTCCCCTCCCACTTGTTAAAAATTATATCTTTGAATTTGGGATTCTGAGTTCGTTTCCAGTTGCATGTCCATTCAGTGCTGTAAGACTTAAGTTGTATTGTTGACGTCGTACTTTCACTGTTGTGTGTCTTCTTGTGACCATTTAGCGTTCATGTTGTATATTAATGAACTTGCAGACAATATTAATGATAACTTCGGACTGTTCGCAGATGATGCAGTCATAATAAGAGTACTGTCTGGGAAATCAGCACAAATATCGAGTAAGTTCCTGATGAGATTCAAGCTGGTGCAAAGATAGGCAACTTTCTTGTAAATGTTTTCAAATGTAGAATTGTGCAGTTCTTAAAATTCAGAAAAGTAGTGGGTACAAGACCAATAAGTCAAAATTGGACTCATACAAATGCGAGGTGACGATTACTGGACAATATGAAATCGTCATAACTTCTGAATGAATGGTTTGCGTTAGGACATTCAAACTGCACGGTTGTTCGCGGGGCATGCATACGCATGCATGGTTTGGTTTAGCGACGAAGCCCACTTTCATTTGGATGGATTCGTCAATAAGCAAAATTGGCGCATTTGGAGGACTGAGAATCTGCATTTCGCGATCGAGAAGTCTCTTCGCCCTGAATGGATGACTCTGTGGTGTGCAATGTCCAGTCACGGAATAGTCGGTACGATATGTCTTGATGGTGCAATGACTGCCGAACGGTACGTGAATGTTTTGGAATATGTGACCTGATTTCCACGAGATGTGGTTCACGCAAGACGGAGCTCGACCCCCATCGAAGCAGGAGAGTGTTTGATGTCCCGAAGGACCTCTTTGGGGACTGCATTGCGGCTCTGGGGTAACCAGATGCCACTGGCACGAGCCTCGATTGGTCGCCATATTCTCCGGATCTGTATACATGCGACTCCTTTTTGTGGAGCTATATTGAATACAAGGTGTACAGCAATAACCTCAAAACCATTGCTGAGCTGAAAACAGCCATTCAGGAGGTCATAGACAGCATCGATGTTCCAAAACTTCAGCGGGCCATGCAGAATGTCGGTATTCGTCTGCGCCACGTCATCGCCAACAATGTCAGGCACATCGAACATGTCATAACCTAAATCCGAATACTTTTAGTGACATTTACATGTTGAATAAAGTGCGTGCACGCTGTGGTTTCTAAATAATTTACGTTTGTTTTCATATAGTTCAATAATTGTCACCGTGTACTTTGTGTAACAAATTGTAGAGACATGAAATGGAGTGATCACATGATCAGTCGTAGGTGAGGTGATGCAGGTGACACACTTCATTTCTTTGGCAGGACACTAAAAATGTAAGTACAGTGAGCTTGCAAAGGAGACTGTTTGTGAAACACAAAGGAGACTGTTTGTGAAACACAAAGGAGACTGTTTGTGAAACACACGGGTGCGTGTGCCGCTGCCCGACTCGTACCAAGTAGTACCAGCAGGCTAGATTGATATTGGTGCCGTAAGGGATGCGGAGACAAGATAGGCGAATTACAGCACGCACGGAGCTTGTTAGAGCGTTCATTCTTCCCGCACTACAGACGCCCATGGAACGGGAAGAAACCGTAACATCTGATACAATGCTTATTATCCTCTACCGTGCGTCTTGCTGTTGAGTCTCGTTGTTATAAACGGCCAACCCTTTAGACGCGCTGGTCTGTTCTCTTACGGCTACTTGACTTGCAAAGGTGAAACTAGTGGTTTAGAGACGTGATAATGAAAGTAATTTATGGAAATAAGGAAATTCTGTTCCAGTTACGATAAAGAAACATTTTCACCGTAGTTCTGATCACAAGCCGGTTGAAGTTAGAAATCTTCATGTGGATTGCAATTACTACCAATGTTTGCTATCCAACACTATCGTAATTATGTTACCTACATTACATACATACTCCACAATTAACCGTACGGTGCGTGGCAGAGGGTACGCTCTACCACAAGTAGTAATGTACTTTCCTGTTACACTCTCAGATAGAGCGAGGGAAAAACGACTGTCTACATGCCTCCTCAAAAGCCCTCGTATCTTTTCTACGTGGGCTCTACGCAAAATGTATGTTGGTAGCAGTAGAATCGTTCAGCAGTCAGCTTCAAATGCCGCTTCTCTAAACTTTCTCAGTTCTTGGAAATAAATGTTTTCTTTCCTCCAGGTATTCAGACTTGAGCTCCCGAAGCATATCCATAACACTTGCATGCTGATCGAACCTATCGGTAACAAATCTAGCAGTTCGCCTTTGAATTGTTCGATATCTTCTTTCAATCCGACCTGTTACGGATTCCAAATACTCGAGCAGTACTCACGAATAGGTAGCACTTGCTGTCTCTTTTTACAGATGACCCACACTTAACTAAAATTCTCCCAATAAACCGAAGTCGACCACGTGCCTTCCCTACCACAATCCTCAGATGCTCGTTGCATTTCATATCGCTTCGCAACATTACGCCCAGATATTTAAACGACGTGACTGTGTCAAGCAGGACACTGATGAAGCTGTATCCTAACATTACGGGTTTATTTTTCCTACTCATCCGTATTACCTTAAATTTTTCTACATTAAGAGCCAGCTGCCACTCATCACACCGACTACAAATATAACTAGTTTACTTTGATACCATATACACTGCTAAAAGTAAGAACAACATTTGAACATGGCCGTCTCTATAATGGGGTTCCACGAAATCTTGTTACTTTCTACCACAGCGGCTGATTGGTACAAATCAAGATGTGTTAGTACCAGACGCTAGGGTGGAAGCAGCTTCCCTTGCCCTTCGTCGCCCCGCAGCGGTCATTATGCTCATTCCGATCACACCCCACCCGCAGCACAGGAAGTTCTTTATAACGTGGTTGTGCTGTACTGTCTGGCCGCAACAACTTGGCCCACGGCTCTGGTCGGCACTTGTAGGTGTACGTCGAAATCATTGTCTTGAAAATACTGTCAATCGATGTGAACTAACAGTAGATAGCGCTGCATTATTAACAGCGTGTTTTATGAAATTGTGACTGAAGGTGAGAAACCACAAGTGAAGGTAAGTCGCTATCTGTAACTTCAATGAGGTCTCATACGCCTTTTATTCACAGCTAGGCCCTTAAAGTAATACAGAATGTGGCAAAATATTGCGGCAAGAAAAAAAAATTAGAGCATTGCAATCGTTGACACAGCGTATGGTAGAATACACTGAATGTATGTAGCAGCAAAATGAAATAAAGTATTCGGCAGTGTCACCTGGCAAGAAGAGACGAGCTTTAATTCAACTCAATTTCTTCATTCGACATTCTTCATCTTCGTTTCCCCTCTATCCAACATCTGGTCGGGTTGTGGTATCAATGGTACCTCCCCACTTTACTCGGTCTTTTCCACCATTCTTCTTCCACAATTTGGTTCCATAGCAGGTTTCTCCTCCTTAAACTCATATTTATTGTATCAATCCATCTTGTTCTCAGTCTTCCTCTTGGCCTCAGTCTTAAATTTCGTCTTTCTTTTCTTGGTATTCTTCCCTCTCCCATCCTCTTCACATGCTCAGACCATTTTAATCTATTCTTTTCAGTTTTCTCAGTCAACTTCTCCACTCCAATATCCTTCCTAGCATCTTCATTTTTCACTCTCTCCCCTCGTCTTCCCTAGCATACTTCTCAGAAACTTCATTTCACTGGATTGTATCCTACTCTCCTCTCTTCTAGTCATAGTCAAAGTCTCTGAGCTGTAAGTTAGTATGGGTGTGAAGTAAGTTTTGTATAGCACCAGCTTGCACCTCATTGGCACTTACTTTCCCCACACCAAGCCCCTCACACACTGGTAAAATGTACTACTGTGTTCTATTCTTTTGCTAATTTCTGTCTCCAAACGAGCATTCCCGATTAATACACTTCAAAAATATTTAAAGTTGTCCACTATTTCAACATCCCGTCCCTTAATATGAATTTGTCCCTTGCCCTCTCTATCCCCTCTGGTTACCAACATGGTCTTGCTTTTCTCCACACTAAATTTCATTCCATATTTCTCGACCTTATCGTTTAGGATGTCTCTTTGTTTTTGTACCACCTTACTGCTTGTTCCCCACACCACAATATCATCAGCAAATAGTAACAACTTCATCTCCCTTCCTCTGTGGGTTTCTTTTGTCTCCTTTATTCCATCCATCACCATTATAAGTCCCGTAACATTCTTAAACCATTCGGTTCCTCCAACTTGTCTGCACACAACTAGAGCTTTTTTCATACATTGCCTGGATGATGTTAAGTGTCATTCGACATTGCAACCTGGTATTGTTACATTTGTTTCCCAAATTCAGAGTCAAATGTCACATTAATTCTGTGATTTGTAATTATTTATATTTATAATTATTAATGGAATCTCAAATATGACAAATTAATTCCGTCGCTTTTTTAGAATAATGAATCAGCAATTCTAAACTATTAAAATTTGTTAAATATCTACGCCCGACCGTCCCTACTATGTTTTTCAGTGTTAAGTATTTTATGTGGAGCCCAAAAATACTAGTCTTCTTCCAATGTGGCCTAAGTAAGCGTAAATGTGGGACACCATTGGTTGGTGCATTCCTATTCCTGAGTAAAGCGTGCGAGGTGTCACTGTGAAGAAGACAGAATGAGCAATAGACGCTGGTTCACTGAAGAATTCAGTTACACAGTTTCTCCGTCTTCCCTTAGTCTAAACTACAAGACGCCACTGTCGGCTGGATCTTATCCGCGAAAACATTTCATTGTTTTGGAAACAAAGCGGCTTTTTCCTTCCTTTCAGAATCAACTGTACGTGATTTGCCTTCTGCCCGGAAATAATAACCTTAATTTGTGGAAAAGAAAATTAAAACTTTGTTTAGACAGGCCACCTGACACAGAAAAAAGTCTTCTGGACAATGTTGTGGCTGCCGAAACTGAAGTTTTCGTGTCGGATTTAGGAGGAGTGGTTTTGGTGTCGACGTGACGTCAGATAACAAACGACGACTGTTGTGGACTAGGAAGCGGTCTGGCGTACGTGGACTATCATCCTTGGTGCCCTGCTCTCGTAGAGTAGCGTGGGAAGTTCTTTTCTGTACGTCATCAGTTATTGAACATTTGGTGCAGTCTCGTCTAACGCAGTACGCAGGCTTTACTCCAGCCTGTTGTTCAACCAGGCTGTTCAGTAGACCAAAAGTTTAGAAATGGTTGATTACCAGAGAATCGACAGCTAAAAAGATACAAATTTACTGTGTTGCTAATGCGTCACATGCAAGTTACACCTTTTTTAAAAATCAAAATTCGTGCCCATGTTTTTACGGTATAATTTTACATTCATTTTAATTTAGCAGGATAATGCGGTCTGTCAGAGCTGATTCTGTCGCACCGCTGTCGCCATTTTCACGGAAACCGAGCGGTAAGTGAATTACGATGACCCCAGCGTTGTGTCAACTCTGCCGCGCAACCGTAATGTTTGCATATTTACCCAAAGAGAACTCCAGAATAATTCTCGAATAATCCCGTTGTGTAGAAAATTATGGACGCTGCATCTGAAATCAGTTTCTGGTCACCATCGGTTACGCGCCTGTTCATCTGATTGCCGGTAGTTGAACGATCCCTCTGGCATCGATTGAATCGCACACATTTCGTATTACCGCTAAAGATCGCACGCTGCTAACGGGTGTTTTGTCTGCTGTGGAGAACGGAATTCAGCGTACACATTCGGTGTTTGTACAGTGAGATATCGTCTCCAGTAGTATTTCGTTACGCTTGAATTCACAATGACGTTTGATTGATTGTGGAACAGATATCTGCTTTGCAGTGCTCTTTCTCCCGTTGACAAAGCGAAAAGAGTGTACTTCAGCGTGGTTGGACAAAGTGTAGAACATTGACGAGGAGGTGATTCATCAAGTGAAGAGGAGTTGACGTAGAGCTAAATATTAGTGATCCGGTGCATTAGTCGGAGGATAGTAGAACAAAGCAGTAGGTCAGTCAAGATCAAGGCAATGGCACGAATGTGAGAATTCTGTATTTTTATGCAGTTGTCACACATCTGGAATGCTGTCGGCCGCCAACTCCTCACCCACAAACCGACGGTGCGTAGTTAAGTGTAGTGAGTGCGCTTAGAAACAGTGTTATGTAATTTCTAGCATAACTCACTTTCATAACATTTGGATGGGATTGTTTTGTTTTAGTATGAAATGAAATTGTTTTGCGTTAGTATGAACGGAGTGGTTCGGACATCTGTCGTAGGCTACACGGTTGAGAGACTACTTACCGACGCACGTAAGAGGGTGGTCCAATAACTATCCGAGCCAACAAAGAAAACACAAAAATTCTGAAAAAAAAATTATTTTTCAGCATAATCTCCTTTCAGCTCTGTACACTTCTGCCAGCGATGTTCAATAACTTCGATACCCTTTTTATAATGAGAACTGTTAAACTCCTCGTAAAGCCATTAACTGCCGACATCACGTCTTCGCTTGTTGCAAATCTTCGATCACGGAGCCATTTTTTTCGATTTTCGGAACAGAAAATAATCCGAGGGGGCTAAATCTGGCGAAGAGGGTGCATGAGATAGCAATTCAAAGTTTAATTCATTAATTTTGGCCATTGCAATGACGGACTTGTGAGCTGGTGCATTGTCCTGAAGAAACACTTTCTTCTTGGCCAAATGCGGCCGTTTTTGCTTGATTTCTTCGCCTAAACGTTGTAATAAATTCCGCATAATACTTTTCGTTGATTTTCCTTCTTCAAGGTAGTCAATGAAAATTGTCCCACGCGCATCCCAAAAAACCAACGCCATCTCTTTGCCTGTAGATGAAACGGTCTTCGCCTTGTCTTATTGATTGTTCTTTTGTCTCGGGAGTGAAGTGGTGTACCCATGTTTCATCCGTGGCTGTGAAACAGCGCAAAAAGTCAGCTTTGTTGCTGCGAAACTTCGTTAACACTCAATCTTCACGACACTGTTTTTGCTAGAGTGTGAGCAAACGCGGCACAAACCTTGCACTGTTTCCTCATGTCCAAATTTTCAGATAATATGCGGTGTACCACACTTTTTGAAATGCCTACTATGTCTGCTAGCTCGCGCACTTTCAGTCGACAATCATCCAGTACCGCTTTGTGGATTTTCTTCACCATTTCTGGAGTCGTCACCTCATTTGGTCGACCACTGCGATGCTCGTCTTTCCAGCTCGTACGGCCCCGTTCAAAGTCAGCTACTCAGTATTTTACTGTTGTCAACGAAGGAGCAGACCCTCCCATAATGTACATCACCTGCGCCGAGGCCTTAAAAAAATTTGTATCGCATAACGATGACCAGTTTTTTCCATTTCCACAAGTTCACTCACACGTTCACTATTGATTGCTGCCAAACAAATACTAAACAGTGTGGCATCTTCAAACGTGAAACATATGCTCCATTGATCTATGCTTTCTAATCCAGAGATATTTTGCGACGACGACTGTCATATCTCGGTCAGGTCGGGTACTTATGGGACCACCGGCGTACCGTGGGAATAAATTTCCCCCTTAAGGAACTGGCTAATCTAGGTGTCCGATGTCTTTAAAAATATCAAACGGCCAGACTGAAACATTTCCAAGGGACGCTGCTCACACGTTTCACTGTGGGTATTAGATGAAACACGACACGGAAAAAGACTACTTTTGTTCGGCTACTTGGAGAACATTTGTAGCCATTCATGGACTTCTGTTCCCGAAGGATGGAATTTTTATGGATTACAGTGCGGCATGTCGCAGGGCTATAGTTGATCCAGACTGATTTGAAGAATATTCTGGAAAGTTCGAGCGAATTGTTTGATCACCAAAATCGCCCGATACGTATCCCATTGAACGTTCATGGAACATAATAGAGAGGTCAGTTCGTGTACAAAATCCTGCGCCGGCAGCGCCTTCGCAAATTTGGATGGCACAGGCCTGGCAACATGTTCATACCACAGGTTCCTGCTATTCTGCAAAGTCTAGCATCCGTGGACGGAGGTTTGTTACGAGGGCCAATGAGCTGGTTTGTTCACTATCCTACACCACATGTTTACACTCCATGAACGCAGACGTTTCACCAGACGAAGCCAACGAGGAAACGAGGAGTGTCATCAGCAAATGGTGCATGTTTTATGGCGATTTACAGGTAGGCCATGATTGGTAAATGTGGCTTCATCACTAAACACAATACATCTGGAGTATCCTGTGGTAATGCTCGTATATAGAAGTTAACACGATTCTGATAATCGTTTCAGTGAAGCTCTTAATGGAGAGATGTGATTGGGATGGAACCTATGTCGACAGTGAATGCGTAGGACACTCTCCTGACTCGTGCGACTCCCTCGTGAGATTGCGCGGGAGCTAACGTGCGGATCAACTGCAAAAGCGCCAAGAACATTAATTTCTCCCTCTTGTGTTGACACTTGTTTCCTTCTGTTACGTTGCCTGGGTGTTGCACTATTCGGTTTCACGTAACTGGTTGAAGAGGTTGATAAATAAGTGCCCAGATGGTCGCACCTGTTGGGATATCTTCCTCATATACTGTACAAGAAAGAGCTCTCCATACACCATGAGAATGTTGGCTTTTTCTGCATTGGTAGATCCCATCGTCCACTCACGACCTACTGCTTGGACTGCAACACACTGACCAGCAAGTCGCAGTGCACTCTAGGGATCACGCAAGCACATTCTAAGCAAACGTAACTGCATCGTGCCTAGCAACTACGCAGGTTAAATGACACAATTATCGGGGTGGAAACTCTGCACAATATGATAGCTCGTACACCCAAATAGCTAACAGATTGAACCAACACAGTACCACGACCCTCTGAAGGAGCTCCTGACATTGTAAATAGTAATGAAGACTCTACTCGTCAATCTGTATCACTCTCCCTACACTAGGCATAAGTTCACCTCAGCCTTCCCTCTGCCTATCGCTCTCCATCCTCTCCAGACTACCATTTGTAATACCCAAATGGAATATGCACTAAAAAAAACGGCTCACACTAGAATCCTGCAACAAACACCAGTGACATGCTAATTTTCACTAATTTTAGTTTTTTATGTCAATAAGCATTGTTCGACATAAAAAGTATGTTTGCACAACAAATACACTTTTTAAGTATTATTACAATCTGTTGATTGGCTAACGCTACCAGCTCCTGACTACCAATCCATTTCCATAATATTTGTGGCGCAAGTTTTAGGTGGTTCACCACACACACACACACACACACACACACACACACACACACACACACACACACACACACACGAGACTGGCGACCGGTTATTTAACATTGGGACTGGGTGAAATACGAGCCAGAATTTTTGTTGATTGTGTTCGAGTATTCAGCCTTGAGTTGCACTTACGTTTAGGTAAAATCACAAATAAAAACACAGTAGGGTTAAACAGAAAGAGTAAGGAGCATTACGGAGAAAAGGGTGGCCGGTTTCGGTTACCATCTTCGGATCTCTACGCCTACGGCTTACTTCGCCGTCCTGAACGTTGTCATTGCCAGATACACTCAGAAAGGTGTTGTGAGATCGCAGATCTTTGTCGCAATGACACTGCTTCTGAGGAAAGGCTTGATTCATTAAAGGCATACCGTCATATTCATCGCCTTAAAGAATCATACCGTACTTTGTTGTTGTAGCAGATCCCTTACGGGTTCAGGAGCGTCTTTCAGTTGGATAACTGTTGGAGAAGACACGGCAATTGTTCTTGACGAAATCTTTTTACTCCTTTTCTGTTGGTGATATTTTACCACTCACCGCGCCCTTTTACTTCGGTCATTTAGTTACTTTAATTCCAAGATAAAAAATTCCTGCGCTGTATAAAGTGCATTTAAGACAAGCTTTTTGTGGAAGTTAGTATAAGCACAGTAATAACTTTATCGATGTGCTAATGGTGTTTCTTTATTTGCAGGTAAGGAAGCGGGATCATCTTGTCTGCATGAGACAGCGGCGGCGGCAGCGTGAGGTTAGTAGCAAACGAGCACGCCGAAATTCCAGTGGGAGGGGAGATTTTGGGCTCGACATACGCCACATGCGCCACGCTCCTGCCGGCCGTTAGCAGAGGGACGCAGGAATACCACGAAGCCGCAGCGTCGCGTCCCCCGCATTCGTAGCGTCTTCGTGAAACTGGCTGGTAGCTGCTACAGCACCTCGGCGACCGTTATAAGCCCGCCGTACTTCGGCTTACAAGGAGCGTGAAACATATTAACCACTGACCGCTGTTATCCAGGACTAGGCCTGCCCACCCCGTACAAAGACTTCCAAAATCGCGGACACTTGGCTCAAATTAGATTATTTTCACGGACACGCAGTATTTTGGTGGCATTCGCGTATTGGCCCTCTTGCATCTGGAAACAACAAATAGACTGTTGTTACTGGGGTTTAAGGCGCTTAAAAATGTGATCACAAGCACGCCTACGGTTAAAATAAGTAGACAAGAGATACATGTAAATCCACGACGAATTAACAAATGTTAACCAATATGAAAGATAAAAACTAACTTAAGACGCTGTACTGCAATATTGATGTAAGTTTGCGACACGGTTGTTTGGAGTGAAACGCACTCTTGCACAATCGACTGCTTGCTCAGATTCGTCTGGCGGGCGGGGCGGCACGTGCGATCGTCGACTGTTTGATGTCAGTACAGAAGTATGGAAAATACGTGTATAGGAGAGCGTCTAAGCCCGTTTGCTGCTTCTTTTTTTAGTATAAAACGAACGAAACTATCAACACGCCAGTCCTCATGTAGTGAATTTTAAACTCCGTCCGAACAGGCCTTGGAAGGCCCAACGGTATCGTCCGGCCGCCATGTCGTCCTCAGCCCACAGGCGTCACTGGATGCGGTTATAGAGGGGCACGTGGTCAGCACACCGCTCTCCCGGCCGTATGTCAGTTTACGCGACCGGAGACGTTACTTCTCAATCAAGTAGCTCCTCAGTTTGCTTCAAAAGGGCTGAGTGCACCCCGCTTGCCAACAGCGCTCGACAGACCGGATGGTCACCCATCCAAGTGCTAGCCACGCCCGACAGTATTTTCTCGCGTCAGGGTACCAAATTTGCAGTGGTCTCATTTGTCCACCTGGCAAGAAATAACTGAAGAGGCACCTGGAACACGAGGGTGTCGGTGCTGGAACGGCGCGGCAGGTTCACGCTGCGCCGCCGAGGTGAGCGATATTAGAGCGCCCACGTAGCTTCTCTAAGCGAAATGTGAAGACCGCGTCACTCGTGGCGAGACGGGCGCGGAGTAAGCTCCCAGGAGTCGTGTGATTCAGACGGCCGCAACGGTCGCATAAAAATCACCACATTCAAAGTATTTTTACTATATACTTTCTTGCCAGGTCGGTTAAGGATTTATATTACTGAAATTGTCCTCTGCATATTGATAGCTTACGAGCTAGAAAGTACTCTCTCTCGTTTTGGCGTCTTTTCTCACAAGTCCATTATTTCACCATCAGTAAATGCTCCATTCCTTAACGAATCGAACTCCCGTATATAAAACAGCGTCAGACGCCTGCTTACTATACAGATGAATTACTGTCTTAAATAGTTGCCCTTAAGCGTGTAAGCGGGAGGAAGGTTAGAAAAGGTTTGAAATTACTAACAGAACTGGGCAATACCCGTTCCACAGGGTTACAAGCTAGAAGTAGACCAGCATGCCGTTCAGTATCCCTAGTGTTATGTTTCGTAATAAGTTATTGTCATAAGCTGTCTGCGCTGTTTGTCTTGTGACTTAATCTTTGGCTAAAAAAACTGCTTCCATAAACCTTCCTAATCAGTGTGCACAGCGCACTTCTACCAAAGTTTTCGGCACAGATTAAAGTTACCAAAATTAATATTGTCAAATATAAGAAAAGTGTATTAATATACCGAACGTACTGCATTGCTGTAAGTAAATAGAACACGCAATATCAACTCTTAGTGTTAACTTAGCGCTGTCAGTTTTCTTGGCATGCCATACTGAGTTGGTACGTCCTTGCTTCCTAACTGTATGCCCTTGCCTACTGACAACTTTTTGACCGCCCTGTGCTGCAGCTTGCCACTATAAATGTTAGTCTGTGGTTTCATTGAGTTCTCTGACTGTATAAGTCGTGTATCGCAACCGTATGAATGATATTTTGATTGAGAGTAACTATTGGTTTACAGGTTGTTACATGTGAAGTAATTAGCATTCATTAGAATAATTTTCTTAAATTTCTTTACTTTCAAAGAACGTGGCTGCGTTTCAGCAACGATTAGAGACTGTAAATGAATCCAAAGCAGCCAGTCTGTTGCAATAAAAGGTGGTTTTAATCAACCTTTGACCATGGTTTCTACGGATGTAAAAACGTCAAATCGCTTCATTATTTGGTGTTTTTCCAATATTAAATTTTACTTACATGGATGCCTGAAGGTGGCGGCTTTCAATTCTTTGAAACCGGGTCAAAAGTTGAATAAAACCACTTTTTTACCTAAATGGTTGGCTGCTTTCGATCCATTTAGTTTATCAGTTTGTCATCTAAGCAGATCTCTTAAAATTAATGTAAAGGGAAAAGTACAGTTTGCCTGCTTATTACACTGTAAGATATTCTCCGTCTAGGCGAACGTATTGAATTAAAATTTTATCGCTAAATTTGTTTCACGCGACTTCGGTCATAAAGCGACAAAAGAAGATACCGAACTGGTCATTGGGCGTACGACGAACTTTGAGTTTCTTAACTACAAGTTTAGCAGACGTATTTTTGTCTTTGACTGTAATGGAATTATAAAGAATCATGATCGAAGATCCGAAAGCCGTAGTGGTGACTATTTTTAGTGGGTGACTTTATGCTAGTCGTTTCAGTTAAAGTTAATTTTCTGTAAGTCACAGTGATACTATAGTATCAATATGGCAGCAAATTTGGTATGCTTTCCACCTATAATTTTGCCTAAGTTAGTCGCGTCCGTAACTGCCTACGACAAACATAACAATGTGTTATAAAGTATTTCCTTTATAAGCATTCTTTGGCGGGAGAGGTTCACGATAACTGGTAGGTGTGGAGTATGTAAGTACTCTTCACTGATTTCGATGCCTTCAGTGATTATTTTACGCATAGCCTTCCGGGTGCACATTTCTTACCGACCGTGTTTGTGCGAACCAAATCGGAAAACGTGACTCAATTGCCAGCGTACATCATACTAGCTAAAGCAGACTTGGGACTTCCCAGATCGGCTTTAGCAAAATTCATTTCTAATGGCATACATAATCCTGAAAATTTATGATTGCGTATTTTAAATAGCTATGACAATCGTTGACTGTAGTTGTAAGTATGCAACACATAATTGATGCAAGAATAGTTCATCTTGTGGCTATCATCTGTTGCGTGCACCCCACATTTTTAGTTATAAAAATATAAAAGTATTGCCACAGCTGTTAAAAATTCACAAGCACAGATTTTGAGGACCACCTGCATGGGGTTAGGAATCTGTATATGGGGCTAGAATAAATTATTTTATACTTTTTACTGAAACTTAAAAATGTGTTCTATTAAAAATTTAGCTTATTTAAATAATTTCTGCTTTTTATTGAAATAATTTATGCTTTTTAATCTTGTATGTGTGGTAATTTCTAAATGAATCTTAAATATTTTGAGATTATATTCACTAACTTTTTACCCTCAGCTTCTTCCGTGAATGTGTGTCGCATAATGTTGCACACATCTTTCCTCTCCCCCCCCCCCCCCCACCCCCTCTGGGTTCATCTCCTCTTCCCCCCTATATCTACTTAGCTGTGTCCATCCATTCGTATACCGCCTGGAACATATTCCGATACTACCCACACAGCACAACGGTCCTGCAGTGCAACTAAAATGTCAGGTACTGCTAAGTTTTTTCACCCCTAGTCCCTCCTATAGCGCACAGAGCGACAAAAAGCGGGATAATATTTCATTGTCATCTAGTTCTGAAGTCTGTTTAAAATTTAGAGTCTCTTGCTCATCAGGAAATTTGCACAAAATCAGTTGCAAAATTCGTACTGATCAGACTAATAAAAACGTATTAAAAGTGTCACCATACACTGCTGGCGGAAGACGGTATTTCTAGATAGCCGCTGTGATCAACTCGTAACTAGCTATCATTCTTTCACCTTCGTAAACAACAAATTTAATGAAACGAAGCGATGTAGAACATGTCATATAGGTCTAGGGTTCCCCAGTACACAGGTGTCTCTTGGTATTGTTTATCATTGGTGTAGTTGATAACGCTGTACGACTGCCAACAGCACCTGAGCGGCTGTAAGACGGTGTATTCTTGGCAATCACGAGAGTGAGGGGAAGGTAATGTTTGCGTTATGGCTTCAGCACTTAACTGTGGGAGCGACATTTAATTGGAAAAGGAACTCTGGGAGCGACATTTAATTGGAAAAGCAGCCCTATTACTTAGTGGGTAGAGTAGCTGCCGCCGGCCGAAGTGGCCGTGCGGTTAAAGGCGCTGCAGTCTGGAACCGCAGGACCGATACGGTCGCAGGTTCGAATCCTGCTTCGGACATGGATGTTTGTGATGTCCTTGGTTAGTTAGGTTTAACTAGTTCTAAGTTCTAGGGGACTAATGACCTCAGCAGTTGAGTCCCATAATGCTCAGAGCCAGAGTAGCTGCCAGAGAATTCAATCTCACATCTCAGCTTGTTTCTTCGAGCGGATCTCTTTCATTGTGTACAAAGAAATAGTCATAACTCCATATTCAGAACTGTGTTAACTTTCAATACACATTATTCGATGGAACCAAAAGACTTCAGGGTGTGGTAGCAGTTTTTACCGCTCGCAGCATAGGCGCAGAGCTTCAGGGAATTACATTTTACGTGGAAAAATCAGGAACTTTCATAACGTCACAGGGAATTCTGCGTTTTTAACGTAGCATTGAAACTTGAGTTTTGAGATTACATATTTTTGAAATGTTTCAAAGTGTGTTTATTTTAAATATTATTCCATGTAAACTACCGATGTTTAAAAGCTGTGGTTAAACTACTACGTATGATTGGTATATAGTTCAGCTGAGAGGAAAGTCATTATTGCGTATGCGCCCACTCCCCTACCCCTGAACATTAATTTCCATTAATTTATGAGGAGTTTCTTGACACCATCTTCCTCCTCACACCTGAAATTCTCAGGGTTTTTTCTCCTTTTCATCGAAATTTGAGTACCCACCCTGGTGTATGTAAATGTTCTTAAAATAACAGCAAACTGAATGGAGACGATCAAACATCATCTTCGGCTGTTGAATTGGGTGCTTCCCCGTTAATCGCGCCACGCGGGGCAGTGTAAATATGGCATAGTATATGAACACCAGTCGTGGAGCGACATTTCAAATGTTCGATCCGGCTCTGTAAATCAGCGCACATTAGACCAGCCATTATCGACAGGAGGTTGAGATTTCGAATCCTACTCTAGAAAAATATTTGACTGCTAAGGAGAAATGTCAGTATTTGACTGCTTAGGAGAAGTGTCAACGTGCCGTTTGATAAAACCCCGTGCAGTGCTTCATGTGGCACTGTAAATCTATCTGGCATGAGTACATTTACGAATTCCTTCTCCATTTCGTTCATCTACAACCACACTCCGCAAGTTCATTGCAGAGATTACTTTACAGTGCGCCATTTATTAAGGCTTCCTCCATTCGTGTATTGCGCGCAGGATGTTCATACGTCTCTATACGCGCTGTAATAGACCTAATATTGCCTCGTGAGGCCTGCAGGAGCGATACGTAGAGGTTGTTTCATCACATAAAACTGGTTCTTGTAACCTATGACAATTCGTGTCTACTTCTCTCTATACGTTAAGTATCAGTCGGTTGTCCGTCCGCCCCTGGTAGCTGAGTGGTCAGCGCGACGGAATGTCATGCCTAACGGCCCGGGATCGATTCCCCTGCCGGGTCGGAGATTCTCTCCGCTCAGGGACTGGGTGTTGTGTTGTCCTTATCATTATTTCATCCCCGTCGACACGCAAGTCGCCGAAGTGGTGTCAACTCGAAACACTTGCACCAGGCGAACGGTCTACCCGACGGGAGGCCCTAGCCACACGGCATTTCCATTTACCTGTTTGTCCTGTTTGGTACACTCACACTCTTCAGCAATATTCTAGAATGGGTCGTACGACTGTTTTGTAAGCAATCTCCTTTGTAGACAGATGGCATTTTCCTGCTATTCTACCAATGAACCGAAGTCTGCCACCTGTCCTCCCTACGATTGAGCCTATGCGATCGTCACATTTAAAATCTCTACAAATTGTTACACTCAAGTATTTGCAAGACTTAACCGACTCCCATTTGGAGTCGTTGACATTGTAGATATGCAGTACTATGTTTCTTTTTTAGTTTTGTGAAGTGTACAATGTCATTTTCATACAAAGATGAGCAAAAACATTGTGACCACCTGCTTAACAGCTTGTTTGTCCATCTATGGAACCCATCACTGATCCGTCCGTTTGTTGGTAAGTTTGTGGACGTATGTGGCATTAGATGTCTACGCAAAGGTCATTAATTGGCGTGTATAATAATTCCATAGGATTTACATCAGGCGAACTTAGTCGCTGAGACAACAACGTGAGTTCACGATAATGCTCCTCAAACCACTGAAGCACGGTTCCGGCTCAGAGGCAGGAACAGTTACACTGCCGAAAGATGACGTTTCTGTCGTGCCACGTGATCGCAACGCCGCCAGGGCGGCATCCAACGCCGCGGTCGGCAGCGGTCATGATGTTTTTTCTGATCACTGTACCTGACAGTGCTTGACACCTCTGAAACGATGAAGTGCTCTGTGGTTTAAGTGACATGCGGCCAGCAGTAGTACGGTGCCATTAAAAAATAAAAAATAAAACCACTTTTGTGTTCAGAGCTAACTACGGGTCGATGTTATCTGTTGTGGCGTAACAAGCTAGCTACGCCACACTGAGAAGTAGCCGAAAGGGCACGCGTCAACTCACGCCGTCTTGCGTTAAGTCTGAAACAGGATACTTTATGAATGCTACAAAGAAAAGAACGGAGCTTCTCGTATACTTAACTTTAATTAATTATGGTACATTTCTCTTGATAATACAAGTGAGACTCTCTCCAGATATGGTTAATGCGCCTTGCTAGGTCGTAGCCATGGACTTAGCTGAAGGCTATTCTAACTGTCTCTCGGCAATTGAGAGAAAGGCTTAGTACGTGTAGTCGCTAGCAATGTCGTCCGTACAACTGGGGCGAGTGCTAGTACGTCTCTCGAGACCTGCCTTGTGGTGGCGCTCGGTCTGCGATCCTGACAGTGGCGACACGCGGGTCCGACATGTACTAATGGACCGCGGCCGATTTAAGCTACCACCTAGCAAGTGTGGTGTCTGGCGGTGACACCACATTATCAGTTCTATATTTTGATGTACTCTTTGTCTGAAAAGTTCCAGGACAGTTTTTTTCCTTGTTTTAAGTTTCTGAGCTTGCAGTAGTACAAAGAAATAAATGTTGTTTTTATGTTACCTAATCGGTGTGCTTCCTTGAAATGACCTTGGCCATGTTTCCGGTCAGACTCACTAGGTGGCAGGGTTGTGCTAGCAACATACTGTTTTGGGTTCTTGGCGCATTAGTTACGATGACACAATGTATGCTGATTGTGAGGTGACATTAAGTTTTGCGTTAAGCTTGGAAAAGCCGCTAGTGAAACGTGGACAATGATTAAGCGAGCATATGCAGGTGAGGCACTTTCAAGAAGTCGTGTTTTCGAATGACAAGGTGTCGTGTCAAGAAGTCGTGTTTTTGAATGAAGGCAGAGCTTCAGTGCAAGATGTTACCAGAGCTGGTCGCCCGTCTACAGTGCATACCGATGCAAATGTGGAGCGTGTTAGGCAGTTATTGCAAGAAGACAGTCATGTATTTGTGCATGCAATATCAGAAGAACTTAATTTGAATCCTGATGTGTGTCATAAGATTTTACGCGAATATGTAGGGAAAATGAAGTTAAATGCAAAACTCGTCCCTCACACACTAACAGACGAACAAAAAGAGGAAAGGCAAAGAATTTGGTCACACATTTCTGTCAAAGATTGCTGGGGATGAAAGTTGGTGCTACTAGTGTGACTTTCACAAGAAGTGTCCAAGTACTGAACGGCGGAGTCCTGTGCCACTAGTCTCGAAAAAGTCATACGACAGCCTTCGAGAACAAGGACAATGTTGATCACATTCCTTGATAGTACACGGTTAGTTCGCGATGAGTATGTTCCTCTGGGTCAGTGAACCAAACTCTTTACATCTAAGTCTTGAAACGTTTGCGACAAGCAATTAATTCCCATCCCACATCAACCATATTCGCCCGACCTCTCGTCTGGCGATTTTTTCTTGTTTCCGCGAGTGAAAATGCGATTGGGGGAAAGCTTAACTGAGATATTGCCAACATCCAACAGGCTGTGACATATGATCTCCAGGAACGTCGGCGACTGTACACAGACAGCGAAGGGGCTACTTCGATAGTAGGGTTACTTTGGAAGCGCAATTTTGCATTTTTTTTTTCAAATAAACTTTCCTGGGACTTTCTGACAGAGTGTTAACGTCTCATACAGACGCACACAAAACCGGCCCGAACCTGAATGCGATCGAGCTTGAGTAGCATTACTAGCTTGTCAGTTTCTTTGCCACCTTCCAACAGCAGTAGCGTGTGAGTAGTTCATACGGAAAGTAGTCGTTATAAACCGTGTACTTGGAAAGTAGTCGTTATAAACCGCGTACTTCATTGTCATACCTTACTCCGTGTGTTCATTATTGAAGAATATGTGTAGTCTGAATCCATTAAAGTTGTTCGTGACACTTTTCATCAAAAGTTTCCTGAAAGTAATATTCCTGCAAAATCAAAGATTCAGGATCTAGTGACGTTCGAAAGGCAGTGTTGTTAATTCAAAGAGAAATAAGGCTGGTTCAAATGGCTCTGAGCACTATGGGACTCAACTGCTGTGGTCATAAGTCCCCTAGAACTTAGAACTACTTAAACCTAACTAACCTAAGGACAGCACACAACACCCAGCCATCACGAGGCAGAGAAAATCCCTGACCCCGCCGGGAATCGAACCCGGGCGTGGGAGAAATAAGGCGCAGACTGTACATACACCTGAAGTTGTGGCAAACGTGATGGCACACATCGAAAGAAGTCCCTACAAGTCTTCACGACGATTATCACAGCAATGTGGAATATCTCGCTGGTCATGCAAACGCGTCCTTCATGGCTTAAAAATGAAACCTTACCGTGTGAGTGTTGTTCAGCAAGTAAAAGAAGCGGACAAGGGTAAGCGTACACACATTACTATAATTGGTTGCTGGAAAGTGTCGCTGGGGGGACATCTTGATCCGTTCCTACCATTTTTTCGACGGATGAAGCTAGGTTTCATCTGTCCGGTTACGTTAATTCACAAAATACAAAACGCTGGGTTGCAGAGAATCCCCACGGCATACTGCAAAAACCGTTACACGATTTAAAAATTGGTGTATGGTGTCCTGTATCTGGTAAGAGAATTATCGGGCTATTATTCTTCAACGAAACTGTCAAAACATGTTTACTTGCAACTCTACAACGAATTTCCGACCCTGTTAACTCCAAACGAAAAATGTTATGCATATTTCCAGCAAGATGGGGCAACTTCTCATACGTCGGATTTGTCCTTAGCTCGTATACATATTGATTCTACAGAAGAGAGGACCATTAGTAAGGGCTTGTGGCCACCCCGCTCTCCCGACTTTGTCACCATGTGACTTTTACCTCTGGGGATTTCTAAAGGCTAGAGTGTACCGCAACAATCCCAGAACACTTGACACATTAATATTTCGAACATCCCTCAAAGACTACTGGGAAGTGTTTCCCTTAACATACTTCGACGTGCACAACTTTACTTGGATGTTGGCGGAGAACATTTTGAACACAGATATTAAATTCCTTTCTAAAATATGCTTATTGAACTAATAAAAGTAAATCTGTTACTTAAACCGTTAATTACATAGTTAATAATGAAACTACTATAAAAATGTAAGAAAGCGATGATGTACGTTGATTTTCTTCATTCATATTCATTTCAGCGCAGGGACCGGTTTTATGTGCGCCACTCTGTATAAATTTGTTACGAAGGCTTTTCTGAAAGTATTTGGCTGTGGTGTTATGGCATATGTTGGTTAAAAGGAGGGATCTGTCGATGGGACACAGCCCGAGGCATCGAGGAATAGCCAGTCTGCTTACGGAACAGAGTGTGAGGGATAAAAAGTGTGGAGATACAGGGTGGCGCAGATGGATCGGGTGGTTTTGAAGTGGACTGTACGTCTGGAGGGGGGGAGCCAGGTGTTCGGCGACTTCGTCCTGTGGTGGGGGGGGACGGGAAGTTTCAGTTGCAGGCTGGCAGTCAGTCGCGATGGCTACGTGGTCCGTTGAGCATCGTGTTTTCGCAGTGGAAGAGTTCATACGCAATAACGAGTCAATTGTTGCTGTGACGCGTGCCTTTCAGCGGCGTTTCAACATCCCACCTCGCGGTAGTGTTCCTAGGCGAGATACGATATTGAGTTGGGTGCATAATTTCCGCACTACTGGTTCATGTGCTCCAAAATGGACGCCTAGACCGCCAACAATAACAACGCCTGAGAACGTGGAGCGTGTGAGACGCGATGTCACTGCGAGCCCACGTCGATCAACGAGACGTCGTGCTCAAGCTCTTGGAATGTCACGTCGGAGCCTTCAAAGGATTCTTAACGAAGAACTGAAATTCCACCCCTATAAAATCCTGTTGGTACAGAAGATTCTCCCAACAGACCATCTTCAAAGGCTTCAGTTTAGCCAACAGATGTTGGAGTTATTGGAAGATGTAAACCTGATTATCATGATGTCTGACGAGGCTCACTTTCACATTAACGGATACGTAAACAAGCAAAATTGCCGTTACTGGGCCGACACTAACCCAAGAGATCTACACCAACGGCCTCTCCATAGTGACAAAGTGACGGTTTGGTGTGGGGTTTCTAAGGTAGGGATAATTGGTCCTTACTTTTTTGAAAATGAAAGGGAGCAGGCGGTTACTGTTAATTCGCAGCGTTATGTGAACATGATTGAAGATTTTCTTCTCCCACAACTTGAAGAGAACAATTACGACATGGGCAATATGTGGTTCCAACAAGACGGGGCAACTGCACATACCGCTAGGATATCAATGCAAGCTGTACGCGCTCTGTTCCCTGGCCGTTTGATTTCCCGTAATGGAGATGTCCATTGGCCCCCTCGCTCGCCGGACCTCACGGTATGTGACTTTTTCTTATGGGGCTATTTAAAAGCAAGGGTCTACATGAACAAACCCCGGACCATTCAGGAGTTGAAGGCAGCAATTCACACCGAAATCACATCAATTCCTGGTGATGTGCTTGAGCGGGCAATGCGGAACGTTAAGGACCGACTCCAAGAATGCGTCGCTCGAGAAGGAGGGCATTTGATGGATGTAATTTTTAAAAACTAACATTACTATTTTTTTGTTAATAAACTTCCATTGTAACTACACGTTTTGCACTTTATTTCAATCCAATACCTTTACAATTGACAGTTTGACAAGTATTTTAAAACCACCCGATCCATCTGCGCCACCCTGTACGAAGGTACGAGTACAATAAGTAGGTTCATAAGTATGTAGGTTGCAGTAGCTATTCAGAGATGAAGAGGCTCCGAAGTATAGATTAACTTGTGACGTGCATAAAACCAGTCTTCGGACTGAAGACCACGACAACAACGACGACGACAGAAGATAGTACCGTGTATGCGGGAGCTTTGCGCGCGTCTGAAACTCGAGCGAAGCACCGCGCCGTCCAATTGAAGAAAGCAAATATTTGTCCCTGCGAGACGGGCACCAGCTGTGTTCCTCGGCTTACTCGTTTCCGTTTCCTCGCTTACAAGAGAACGTGGAAGGAGGGCACCCATTCGCTTGAAATCAGAATCAAAATTGCACCATTCAGTCGCTCCAGCTGACAGCTCTGCTGGAAACTTAAGTACCCTTGTAATGAAATATACACACAATCTATTTGACTTAGTGGTGATGTAAATTCTGGAATGACATTTACTAGTAAATTTGAAGAAAAATGCAGCTATTTCGATGTTTTTAATTTTTTCCTGAGTTGAAATGATCAAAGTTGCCCACTGAAAAGATGAATCTGGTAGCACATTATCCAGTCAATATTGATAAGGTTTTGAATAAAACTGGTACAGAAGAGAACTCTGAAAGTAGTCAGTGGTAATATTTATCCTGTATCCAGCATTTTCGTGTGAAGTTTGTGCTGCTATTTAGAACAGGATGCAGCGAACCAAAGTGTGCCAACGCGTTGTCTCGCCGCGACAGAGACCTCCTTTTACGAATTTTCTCTCACAACCGCTCCTCAGAGTTGTCTGAGAAACGGCGCATGGTACGCACTAGAGCACTGGTAATCTTGATTGTGGCGCGTCATCAGCTGAAGCCTAAGGCGGTTGCATCGTCGTTCCCGTAAGTCAATCTCTTTGACAAAGAATAGCTCCGAAACAAGATATATATCACTGTCTATGGGGGTTCTCAGTGGTGTGATAGACACAGTGTTGTCAACTATACACCACTATAATGTTTTGTTGCCAGACGACCAGATCTCTTTTATACATAGGACGTAGCGAAATGTGTTGCCACAGTTTTGCTTGTTGGAGTTTGGTGCAGCACCAATCTAGTAAACACATACAACTTTCAACGTCCACACATCCTTTCTGCTAGCTACTGTACGACTGTAAGAAACCTGAACTATTCAGGTACCAGTTTCATCTTGTTCCTTTCGCAAGTTGTATACAGGAATGATACAGTATCGCCCTGTGTGCCCCAAGGGCGCCAAACCAACGAATCATAACCAAGCACTGGTCGAATGAAGAATTTTCTCTCATTACTGAGGATTCGTCTTCGTTTCACTCTGCCAAGCAGCTATATCTTCTGTGGTTACTGTCCCTGTGTTTTGTCTTATCAGCCGTCAACGAAGCACATAATTGCAGCTGTAGTGCTCAGTGTTCTTTGCTCGGGCATTAACTTACGCCGAGTATTACCGCATTCGTTTCCTCTTCTGTTCCTTCCTCGCATCAGTCCACATTTTGCTATTATTTCGTTTTCACTTTTGTTGCAAACTAAGGTGCTCCAGGAGTTTCCGCTTGAGCTAAATGCTATTTGGTGACCCTCCCGTATTGTTCTCCATTTCTCGTCGGTCTTCTTTCTATCTCGGTACATCGCGCCGCCTCAGTATCATCGTTGAGAAAGTAGTGCAGGCTCAGATCGCTTAGCTCTGTAGGACTCGTCGTACGATCAACGTGGCCATAGAAAACAATGCTACTATGAACGCTGTACACTCTTCACCGTCATCTGGACTTCTGGATTAACCACTTCATCTGACTGTATGTAAGATTTTGAAGATACTTCTAATTTCTAGATCAGCTGTCTGGGATTAGGGCGTTGTTCTTATTTTTCGTCAATTTATGAAAAACGTTCCTCTACCTTGTTTCGCATTCGTGACAAAAGAAGGCGTGCTGAAAAGTAATGCCTTAGAATTTATGTGAAAACTCTTTTTAAATTACACAAATGTTATTCTTCATGTCTCCGTATCCATTATTCAACAGTCACCCTGGCAACGAAAACATTTTCTCCAACGAGAGACCAGTTCATTGCTTGCACCGCTCCATTACTGTCGAAATGAAGCCCTCGAAGGTGGTTTGGAAACCCATGAACAGTCGGATGGGGCAAGTCGGGACTGTATCGAGAATGACCGACGACAGTGAATCAAAGGCACCGGATTGTTGCAGATGTATTAGCGCTCGTGTGTGGGCCGGCACTGACATTCTGATGGACAGGGTGCTCCACATGCGGACGTACTCTTCCATATACTCGATTACAACACGCTGCTTCTCACGCTCCGACGTAGTTCCGTCAAAACAATGCCGCGTTAAACTGTACAATTCGGAGTCCTTCAGCTGCAGACGACTGCAAGTTTGTAGAGATGAAGAATAATAGTGATGTTTATTTTATTTAAAAAGCTTTGAGTTTTTGTATGAAAAATTCGGAGGCATTCGTTACTTCTCAGCAAACCGTCACAGTTGTGGCCGAGTTGGATTGCCATTTCTGTACTGAATGTCGTCACTAGTAAGTGATCGATTTGGACCTCTCGACAAACCTGACCTTGGGGGCTGTAGCCAGTTGCAGTCGGTTAAGGACACGGCGCAACGAGGCGTGTCCACGGACAGCGCGTGGGCGTCTGTTGGGGCCGACCTTGGCGGACCACCCCAGCCTGCCGGTCCAGCTGGCCGCGCAGCCTAGGAATACCAGGTTTCGGTTTTTCAACGCCTGTTTAACCTTACTGCTGAAACCTCTCAAAGTAGCAGATTTCTGAAGTAACCGATTTTAGAAGAAATATTTAAAAATTTTTACTCCCTCAATTTCAGGATACTTAGTAACTAAATATTAAATAGGAACATAAAAGAAAACTTAATCCGTCCACTGTTCACTTCTCTTCTCGAAAAGTGATAAGTGTTGAAAACTATTTTAAAAAAGATCTGTGTTCTATTGACTTAATGTTTTGAAACTCAGTTCAAAAATCACGCTGTAATCGAGAAACATACCGCTGTTCGGGCATTACGAATAGTCAGTGCTAAAGGGTGAGAACTGTGGTTGAACAGTTGTGTTTCTCGTATTAATTTGCCCATTCTCAGGGGCTACAAACAGACACAGGCATATTACACTGTTCGACATGGGTTCTATTTCTGATATTAAAGTATGTGCTTCTAGACCATTTTACCGTGGGAAATTCAAATATGTAAACAAAATATCGTTGTCAGGGATACTTTTTATGTAATATGTATATATACGTATATTCACAATTCATGGCAAACACAGAGACGTTATAGAGAAATACGGGTATGTTGCCGCATCCAGTAGTGATAGAACGTGATAATTTCTTGTGCAACAGCAGGTGGGAAGAATCAGACATCATTAGGTTACGCCCCGCCACACCTATATCATTAAGACCACCTGAAACATCTCATTAGCTCGAACGGTGACAGCCGGTCGCTGCCTCGACAGCAAAGCTTCACGCCTCCTAGGGGCAGGTGCATCGAGTTTACAACAGTGGTGTTAGCCGCAATTTGTGTCAGTTTTAACGAGTGGGTGTTTTGGCTGACAAGTAACTGTCTGTCATATTTCCGAGCACGGTTGAATTTTTTAGTTCCTGTGTGTAAACTGATTGAGCCTGGTGCTGAAGGTAAAACGACTGCTTGTTTTTACACATCAGCGTTCCTCTAGTTCCCTACTATTAATTTAATACAGGTGCATTACCAAAGTGGTATTTTTAAATTTGCAGAAATGCCACGTCATCGTGGATGTCGATATAAGCCGGACAATTTCTGCTACATCTGTGGGAAGTTCACTTTTGCCAGAAATAGGAAGAAAATTTCTTCAGTCATAAAGAAAGCATACAAACATTACTTTGGAGAAGAGGTAGGAGACCAAGATAAAGAATGGGCACCACATTTCTGTTGTGCTACATGTTACTGCAAACTAATTCAGTGGTGGAAAGGTAAAGAGAATGTGGTGTTGTTTGCTGTTCCCATGGTGTGGAGGGAGCCTAAGGACCATGTTACTGATTGTTATTTCTGTCTAACAGAAATTCAGGGTTTTACAAACAAAAAGTCGAAGAGGCACATTGTTTACCCAGATCTGCCTGCAGCGAGAATGCCAGTGCAGCATTCCGACAACCTTCCAGTACCTTCAAGAGCTCGAGGTCAAATTCCGAGTGACAGTGAAAGTACTGAAGAAATCACAGATGATGATTCTTTATATCACTGCACAAGTGAGTCATCGCCACATTTGTTAACACAGGCATATTTAAATGATTTAGTACTTGATCTAGGACTAAGTAAACAAAAGGCGCAGCTGCTTGGTTCAAGATTACACGAGTATAATCTACTGCACCAAAGTACTAAAATCTGTGTGTTCATGCACAGAGACCATGCCTTTATTTCTTATTTTTCAACTGACGAAGCACTGACATTTTGAAATGACGTTGCTGGCGTGATGGAAGTGCTGAACTTCATTTATATTTCACAGGAGTGGAGACTTTTCATAGATGCATCGAAAACAAGTCTGAACGGTGTTTTGCTCCATAACGGAAATAAAATACCCTCTGTTCCAGTAGCTTACACTAGTTTGACAAAAGAGAATTACGAATTCGTACAAAGGATGCTAAATTCATTAAAATACAATGAACACAAATGGAAGATATCTGCAGATTTCAAGGTAATTGCTATGGTACTGGGAATGCAACAAGGCTACACAAAGTATGCCTATTTTCTTTGCGAGTGGGACAGTCGAGATCGAAATTCTCACTACGTGAAAAAGAAATTGCCTAGGCGAAGATGGAAAGTTGGCGAAAAGAATGTACAACGTGAAAGTCTGGTAGCTCCTGAATATATACTACTTCCACCGCTTCACATCAGACTTGGCCTGATGAAACAATTCGTGAAGGCCATGGATCCAACAGGCTGTGGGTTTGCATATCTAGCTACCAAATTCCCCCATCTTTCAGCTACAAAAATAAAGGAAGGTGTATTTGTGGGCCCACAAATCAGGGAGCTGCAGAAAGATGCAAATTTTGAAGCATGTTTAACTGATAAAGAAAAAACTGCATGGGACTGTTTCAAGATGGTTTCGGAAAACTTCCTCGGATGAAGAAGAGCTACTAACTACAAAGCAATGGTGAAAGATATGATCAAAGCATATCAGGATTTGGGGTGCAATATGTCTTTGAAGGTACATATGATGGACCCTCATCTGGACTACTTCACAGAGAGTTGTAGTGACGTATCGGATGAACGTGGGGAAAGATTCCATAAAGACATTTCTACCATAGAAAGGCGCTATGGAGGGAAGTGGGTACCTTCTATGTTAGCAGATTATTGCTGGAATATCATTCCAGAGAAGAAAGAGAAAAAAGTGATGTGCATTACAAGGCAGTGGCTCATTGTTTGTCAATTTTCTGTAATTTCTCATGTCAAATGCGTCAAAGTGTATACACAAAGGTTACTGTGTTATATGTTAGATCCCACCCTCTATTAATGTTATGAACTTATAA
This sequence comes from Schistocerca nitens, assembly GCF_023898315.1. Classification (NCBI taxonomy): domain Eukaryota; kingdom Metazoa; phylum Arthropoda; class Insecta; order Orthoptera; family Acrididae; genus Schistocerca; species Schistocerca nitens. Next base: position 48,339,413 of record NC_064618.1, on the reverse strand, counting down.
CATCATAAAGACGTGCATTTGTTTGTCGAATTTCACCTCATGTTTGCTGCAGTATATCAGAAACTGAAAAGAGAAATAAAATTGCGATTACTCATAAACTATCCCTGACAGAAGAAAACCAAAAACAGTTTTCAATTCAGCAGTCAAAATACAACTAGTATCACAATATTTTTTATCAGAAATAGAAAAAAAGGTTTTTTTGTAGAACAGTGTTATGTGCACAAAGGCAGCAGGTCAGCTATTTTCTATTTTTATCGTAAGTTATGAACGAATGTTAGAAGTTTCATGTTTTTCTCTTACGACGTCGCAAGTTTGTAGTGCCTCCTCCCGTTTTTAACGTTCTGAACCAAATGGAGCATTGTACTTCATTCATACCGCACTTCGTTGCAGACGACGTATCAGATGGGACAAGTCTTGCATACTCTATGTTCTCGTAGTCTGTCATCTAATAGGCCTTGCCACATGGTAATAGGTACATTATTGTCTCAGCAACAGTTCCATTTCTTATGTCATGTGTATGTTGCTCGTATCTGTCTGCATTATTATTAAAATTCCATTAACTACTTCCTACATTTTTATATAACGCATTATTTCAAAGCAGTAGAAATTTTACGAATAAAATATAATTGTTTTGTAAAGAAGGTTTACTCAAAAGCAAATATCTTGGCTCTGCTGCTATAGCTAATAATTTTTTTTTCTTTGCTCGCTGGTTAGTAAAAATTAGAGAATATCTATTACTAACTGTTGCTAAACAAATACCGAAAAATACCTGTTGTTATTTAGAACTAAAATACCGGTATCACTGTGGACCGGTCGGTTTTCTTCCCATCTCTAACACAGCTGCGCGGCGGGACGGCACGCGACAGGCACCCCCCCCTCCCTCCCGCCACACACACACACACACACACACACACACACACCTTCGCTTCAGACTTCGCCTCGCCCACCCCTAGCCTGTACTGAAAATTCCGTCTCGTTTTCTCACCTCTCGAGACACACACACACACACACACACACACACTTGGTTTACACTTCGCCTCGCCCATCCCCAGCGTGGGATGGAAATTCCGTCGCGTTTTCTCCTCACCTCTCGGCGTGCAACGGTTCCGACTTGATGTACTCTTTTTAGATCGTAGGTAGGAGGACGACGACGTTGCTGTAAAGCTACTGCTGTTAAGGCTATGGAAAATCTATGCAAATAAGGCGATGGATAAATTATTACATCAGATTTGAAAACTGAAGTCTATTGCGGGCATCTACCAGGTGACCCTCCTATGGGTCTTCAGGCGCATTTTCTCCGGTGTTTGGGCAGATAGTTGCAGTTCCGTTGTTGCAATGTGTAGTTGGAATCAGTCCAAACAAATACCACACAATGAGTGTCTCGTGAGAGGCCCACTTTCCGTGGAAAGCGTCGATGTATATCCCGTTACAATCTAAATTATTTTGAAATCGGAATTTTACATATTCATTCGACAAAGAGGTCCCAAATTAGTCTAGTGCGATATTCGTTACATCGAGATGTGCCCAAAAAGTGCGATATTCGTTATATCGATATGTGACCGAGGGATAGTAAAACACGAAGAAAAGCTGAAAGTCCAGCAGCGATGGAGGAGCTCAGCTGCATCTCGGCATCAGTTAGTGCGGCCAGAGCGGTGCCGCGATGCTTGTTATCCTTCGTGTTTGGCTATTCCTGTCAACACGTATCGATAAGACGAATATCGCACAAGCCTAATTTGGGACCGCTCTGTCGATGGGCATGCAACTTCAGATTCAGATATCGTTTTTTTTGTAACGGGCAACAGACCGACGCGTTCCGTCGACATTGAGCGTCGCATGAAAGACGGGACGAGCAGTATTTGTTGGGGCTGACTCCAACTACACTTCGCAACAACGAAACTTCATATTCCTGCCGAAATGCCAGGTACAGTACACCTGACGACTCTCAGTTGAGACACGCTGTATTACAGAGAGCAGCGTTGGCAATTACACACATCAACAAAAGTTTTGCATCACCCCATTATTTCTAAATTCATGGCTCAGGAAACAAAAAATGGCGTTGAATCATGCGTATACAGAGGGGTCCAAAAAAATGTATCCACTGTTTAAAAATCCATAAGTGGCAAACTAATTGACGGAGTTGTCTTATCTTTGGTAGTGTAATAGTTCGTAGTTCCGGCAATCGCCACACAAGCGTTGTATTGCGTAGTTTTGTTTTTTCAGATGACAGTCGCCAGATAGTCAGTGTTTTGTTCGTAGTTGTACCTAGTTACTCGAGTAAACATGGCTGGCGCAAGGTTTACATTCGATGAAAAGTCAGTCTTGAAGTAGTTTTTAAGTACAAAAACATTAATGAGGTTCAATGGCAATGGCGAAATGAGTATCAAACAGAGCCACCGACACGTTTAATGATTCGTCGCATTCGAGACAAATTTGAAGCCGAAGGCTGTGTTAAAGATGTACACAAGCAACGATCTGGACGACCTGTAACAGTAACAAGACCAGCTAACTCCTGTCATGTGTTACAACAATAGACTCGCTCACCACAGAAGTCTGTGAGACAGTGTGCCCGTGAAACTGGAGTGAGTCGCTCAAGTGTTCGGCAAATTTTGAAGACAACAAAGTGGAAGTGCTACATCCCACGATTGCTACACGCAATGAACGAGGACGACCCAGATCGTAGAATGGAGTGGTGAGGTGTACCTTCAGAAGCTTCAGACATCCAGTTTACCTGCTATCCGAGACTTGTATGGAGACGGAAGAGTTTACTTTCAACAACATGGTGCCCCAGCCCACTACCAGAATCGTGTTATGGCGTATCTCGACGAAAATCTACCAGGAAGATGGATAGGCCGTAGAGGTGCTGTGGAGTATTCACCACGTTCCCCAGACCTACTCCTGTGGACTTTCACCTGTGGGGAATACTAAAGGACGTCGTTTATCGACAAAAGCCACGAACATTGGATGAACTTAGAGAATCCATCGTACATTAATGTGCAAATATCCAACTGAACACGTTGCAGTCAGTAGTTTGTGCTGCAATTCGGCTGCATCGTTCGTTTTAATCGACACCGTATATTCGGTTTGTTTCGTGTCTGGGAAACACAGACCACTCCGTTCTCGTGATCCTGATATGCTGAAGGAATCTGTTCACAAGAACACCACAATCTGCATGAGTTATCGACCATCAAAATGACAGCGCAGTTTTATCCCTGTTCCCCAGAGCAGTGTGATTGCTCTCAACAATTTCGGGAGGTGTAAAAGCCCCATGTAATGCCACACCTTAACACCACTGTACCACCACCACCTTCTTGCACATATGGGACGGGGTGTTGGAGGCGTTAGATATTAAAGGGGGTGTCTCCAAACACGTGGTCTGCTATTATCAGGGTACAAACACTCGAGTGTCCGTAAACAATATGTGGCGTCAAATCCGGATGATTTTTTGCTCATCTTTAACGGAGCTCATTTTGTTGTGGTAATCGCATCATGCAATCGTTTGATGTGATACGGGACGTCCTGTCTAACCCCTTCGAGCGTCGAACTCAATTCTGGAACACTCAGCTCACGGTTCCTTAGACTGATTAAAATGTAGATACCGATCGTCCTGTAAATCATTAGAGCGTAAACGGCTGTGCGGTGTAAGTCCTCAACACTGCACGTCAGTTAGAACCGATTCCATGTCCGCGCCACACCACTTTTTCTCCTGTGCACGCCATTGGACAACTTCCCTGGTTGCCAAGCCGCCTTCGCGTAATGTGATGAATTGCACCGAATAAATGATCGCGGTTGTACTTCGTGGCGTGGTAGATATTCACTCCACTGTTCCAGATGCTCTAATACGTCTCTGCTGGTGCCTTACTTTCAACTGAAATCAGAACTGTTCCATTCTACCCATAGGTGGCGGTCGCGGTCTGTGTGTTTACAGTCAATGTCAGGAGTACACGATCGTGACAGAAACACTCACAATAGCAACACACCTACGCGACGTACCGAGGTGTTACAGCCCTTTTCTTAGTGTGTGTATTTTGGCCGCAACCCAGAATTGATCGCTGAAACTGATGTTGATACGATGATATGTGATTAAGAATTGTAGCCAGTAAATTCGTGTCTCTTTTCTTGGGATTACTCCTATAATATTGCAGGTTCCGATTCTTTTCTTCTTTTGGGGACGCCTCGAGTGACATCTTCGCGAATGCCGAAGTCTCGGAGCAGCTCATGAGCAGAGTAGAGACAGCAGTTGCACGCGTGCTGCTATTTATGAATGTCGGTCACGTGAGCAGACACGCCATTGTGATGTCTAGATGCATAGCGCTTGAGTGCGCTGCAGTAGACGTTTGTGCATCGATTTGACAGCAGAAGCTTCGCGATGCGTGTTAGCTTACTGTTACTGCTAAATCATATCGATGGGATCACATAATTCCGTGTGGTAGCATGCTTTCTCATTTCTGAGCTCATTCGGAAGTGACTATTGAACTCAGTTCACGGAATTTTCATGTCACCCAGCAGGAACACAGTCGCACTGCGTATGTTCAGAAACGACGACAGAATGAGGTACAGCAGTGTTAGCACGCTGGACTCGCATTCGGGAGGACGACGGTTCAAACCCGCTTCCGGCCATCCTGATTTAGGTTTTCCGTGATTTTCATAAATCGCTTCAAGTAAATGCTGGGATGGTTCCTTTGAAAGGGCACGGCCGCTTTCCTTCCCCATCCCTCCCTAATGGGAGTACGTGCTCCGCCTCTTTGTCGACGGGACATTAAACAGTAATCGCCTTTTTCAGAAACGACAATAATAGATTAGGTAATATTTCGCAGAGGCTGGAGATATGTGTTCCAATATTTGTATGACTTACGCGAACATTGCCTAAAATAAACTTAACCCTCGAGTGGGCGCTCAGATTTTCATAACACGAGCGTGCGCGCGGCGTACTTTGTGCACAAGTAAAGAACAGTTGGGGGTTGTTTGGGCAAGGATACCAGACAGCGAGGTCATCGGTCTCATCGGATTAGGGAAGGACTGGAGAGGAAGTCGGCCGCGCCCTTTGAAAGCGACCATCCCGGCATTTGCCCGGAGCGATTTAGGGAAATCACGTATAACCTAAGAAAGGATGGCCGGACGCGGGATTGAACCGTCGTCCTTCCTAATACGTAAAGAACAGCCGCCTTTAATATGTTACCAAGATAAACGTGTGAGAGCAAAATCATAGTTTAGTCTTAGGTTAATCAAACAACGATAAAATAAACTTTAATGAGATAAGGTAAAAAATGGCTCTGAGCACTACGGGACTTAACATCTGTGGTCATCAGTCCCCTAGAACTTAGAACTAATTAAACCTAACTAACCTAAGGACATCACACACATCCAAGCCCGAGGCGGGATTCGAACCTGCGACCTTAGCGGTCACGCGGTCGAGAACGGCTGGGATAAGATAAAGTTCTATTTAATTAAACAGTAATGAAATAAAAGTTTCATTATACACAATGTTGCGACGGACACTTGTTACCCACAGTAATGACCCGCTCGAAGCATTAAACAGAAAAGTTGCATCAGATCCCAGCCAACCGCTTATTCAATTACTCATTATCTCGTAGACAAATGAGTCATTGTGGGATTTTGCTGCTACCTCGTAATGTGGGCATTATCTTGCACTGATCGTAAATTTTTTCCGATGTATCTGCATCTCGCGGTTTATCTTACATTACTGCTGCTGACTTGGACGTATGACAGCGTGGGTTTATCACTTCCAGCAGAAGCAATAATGAAGGAATAGATACGAGTTTGCAATTTCTAAACAGCAGTGGAACGGTGCAAAACAATTTTATTTGTGTTTGGCGCACCTTATACCTAGGTGCGCCAGCTCGAGGATTAATTTGTAAATAACTGAAAATCACGGCGCTCAGCTATGGTTCTATATATCGCGATATTTAGTCCTGAATTGTCTCTGAACTGTAGTAGCGGATTTGCATTCATGAAACCGTAAACGCGCTGCGCACGCTCTGCACCGTTATACGACACTATGATGACTCACTCACGCAGGCCAGCTAGCGGGAGCGTCGGAACTAACAGTGCTAGGCGGGAGTAGAACTTGAAGATATACTGCATTCAGTGCTTCATCAAATATTTCTGTAAGTTATTTACTGTTATTACAGCGGCGGGCGAGTGGGCGCGGAGCTGGGCGTCCGATGGCGTCCCAGATGTGTTCCCACTGTCTCAAATCAGGCAGATTTGCTGGCAAAGGCCGAAAATGTGAATTTTATCATCATGCACCTCAAACTACTACTGGTCGATTCTGGCTTTTGTCACACGAATAGTTTCCTGCTGGAAGATGCCATCAACTTCGGGCAAGACAACGATCACGAATGGGTGCGAGTGGTCAGCAATAATGCTCACCTAATCCGCATCTGCCATAGTGTCTTAGGTTACTCCCACACGTCCCACGGAAGTAGTATAAATACTGCCCCCATTGTCTGCATGCGTAGTGTGGTGTATGTTTCGAGTATCCATTTGCCTGGATAACGGCTTGTTTCATCCGACGAGCCGAAAAAAGTACATGGATCCACGGTCCATTTTCGATGATCTCGTGCCCACTGCAGTCGTAGTTGACAACGACGTTGGGTCGTCTGCTGCAGAACCTCGTGTTTAAAACTGTGCGCTGAGATGTGTGTTCGGAAACACTTCTTCCTGCTGCAGCATTGTACTCTATCGCCAAGTGTACCGTGTGTCAACTAACTTTCCTTACAGACGGACAAGTCTGAGACCTGGGCGTTGTGCGATTTAGCGTGCTCATCAAACCCCTTTCACCGTCATTCCACCATTGTACATACACAATGTGATCAAAAGCATCCGGACACCCCCGAAAACATATGTTTTTCATATTAGGTGCATTGTGCTGCCAGGTACTCCATATCAGCGACCTCGGTAGGTCATTAGACATCGTGAGAGAGCAGAATGGAGTGCTCCGCGGAGCTCACGGACATCGAACGTGGTCAGGGTGTCACTTGTCACGTCTGTACGGGAGATTTACACACTCCTAAACATCCCTAGGTCCACTGTTTCCGTTGTGATAGTGAATTAGAAACGTGAAGGGACACGTACAGCACAAAAGCTTACAGACCTCGTCTGTTGACTGACAGAGACCGCCGACAGTTGAAGAGAGTCGTAATATGTAATAGGCAGACATCTATCCAGATCATCACACAGGAATTCCAAACTGCTTCATGATCCACTGCAAGTACTATGACAGTTAGGCGGGAGATGAGAAAACTTGAATTTCATGATCGAGCGGCTGCTCATAAGCCGCACATCAAGCCGGTAAATGCCAAGCGACACCTCGCTTGGTGTAAGGAGCGTAAACATAGCGCGATTGAAAAATGGAAAAACGTTGTGTGGAGTGACGAATCACGGTACCCAATGTGACGATCCGATGGCGAATGCCCGGTCAAAGTCATCTGCCAGCGTGTGTAGAGATAACATTAAAATTCGGTAGTGTTACGGTTTGGTCGTGGTTTTCGTGGAGGGGGCTTGCACCCCTTGTTGTTCTGCGTGTCACTATCACAGTACAGGCCTACATTTGCTGTTTTAAGCCCCTTCTTGCTTCCCACTGTTGAAGAGCAATTCGGGGATGGCGATTGCATCTTTCAAAACGATCGGGTATCTGTTCATAATCCACGGCCTGTAGCGAAACGATTACACGACAATAACATCCCTGTAATGGACAAGCCTGCACGGAGTAATGAACTGAATCCTATAGCACACCTTTGGGATGTTTTGGAACGCAGACTTCGTGCCAGGCCTCACCGACCGACATCGACACTTCTCCTCAGTGCAGCGCTCGATGAAGAATGGGCTGCCATTCCCCAAGAAACCTACCAGCACCTGATTGAACATATGCCTGCGAGAGTGGAAGCTGTCATCAAGGCTAAGGGTGGACCAACACCATATTGAATTCCAGCATTACCGATGGAGGGCGCCACGAACTTGTAAGTCGTTTTCAGCCAGATGTCCGTATACTTTTGATCACATAGTGTAAGATCGGCGTTCCCCTTCCTAGGCACCAAAATGGCTCTGAGCACTATGGGACTTAACATCTACATAAACCTAACTAACCTAAGGACATCACACACATCCATGCCCGAGGGAGGATTCGAACCTGCGACCGTAGCAGTCGCGCAGTTCCGGACTGAGCGCCTAGAACCGCTAGACCACCGCGGCCGATTCCTAGGCACCAGGCCACAACAATTTGACCTATGTCAAAATTACTTACGTCAGTGGGTTTTCCCATTAGCTGCCCTTATCGTCGCTGAAGTGATTGGCCATTTGCCTCTGCTCCGCTTCTGTACTTTCCTTAACGCGTCACGTGCCACCAGAGACGGCCTTCAGTATCGTGATGATCAGAGGTCATGTTCTGTCTCACCGGTGTATGTAGGACGGGAGCGGACCGCACCCAAAACGCTTGTTGACTTGTACACTTGTGTAGATCTCGTGATCTTCCGGATGATTCTTTTAATCGCTTCCCGCAGTCTCATTGCGAAGTCTATCTTCCTGCCTATAAGGAACAGTCAAAAGACAGGTAGATGAAGAAAAAGTAAGTAAACTTGTTATTGTTTCAAAAGTAATCGCTGTAACTATTCGTACCTTTATCCCACTTTGAGACAAGACTGTCAGTTCCTTTACGGAAAAAAAGATCTGGACTGAGGATGTGTAAGGACGTTCCGTGAACTGCGCCGCAGTCCAAACAACCTTGGCAACATGTGAACGGGCCTAATTTCTTCCCAAGCGATTTCTATATCTTTGGAGCTCTAACAAAGACTTATTTTAGTAAGGTTTGAAGCTCCCCTTGATGTTTTTCAGTGTTAGCGATTTAAAAATTGTGTTTTCAAAATCAGCCATATGCAAACACAATTTTTTATTTATTTTCATATTTACCCAGACATGTTTCGACACATGTGTCATCTTATGTGGGTCAACTTTTTTTAGTTCTGTAAAATATAGTATCAAATTTATAATTATTTATCTATTGTAGGCCTAAGAATTCCAATATGTGCATTTTGCTTAGTTTCGTTTAGACGCCCAGAACTACCACACACACAAAGCAATAGCACAAGGAAAAATAGTCCTGAATGAAAATAAAACACTGTGCAACCAAACAATGAATTACACAAAGGCACCTCCCCTCATAAAACATAACATTCAAACAACCCTCTTTCCAGCTCTCTCTCCAAAACATTCAAAATCAACGCCACAACAAACACAAGACAAGCAATGAACAAGTTAGCAGCGACAATAACGTAACACTTCTCACTGCACTGAGTGTGGAGTCAGAACAGAACCTTAGATTCACGCCTTCCACATAACGTTACAGCACTTATCAGTGGGATGAAACGCTGTGGACCACATAAGATTTTATATTGCTGCAGGGTATAGATCCTCCAATTAGTGTGTCCGCAGCTCGTGGTCTCGCGGTCGCGTTCTCGCTTCCCGAGAGCTCAGGGTCCCGGGTTCGATTCCCGCGGGGTCAGGGATTTTTCACCTTCCTCGAGATGTTTGTCTTGTCCTCATCATTTCATCATCATTCCTGGAAGTGGCGAGATTGGACCGAGCAAAGGTTGGGAATTTGTACGGGCGCTGATAACCGCGCATTTGAGCGCCCCACAAACCAAACATCATCATCCAATTAGAGAAGCGATCATTTATCCAGATCCTCTTGAGAAAGTGGACAGAAATGTTGTAGGGCTGAAGGGTTATCGTGTGGGAAGGGAGACTGGAATCCGCTTGACTCGGTCCACACACTCCAGACTGAGCTGCGACGCCGTGATTACGTCCCCGGCGTGTGTATTATTCACGGGCTGGCGCGCTGCGCCGCGGCGCTTGCCGACGCCCCGAATAAAAAGTGGCTTTGATTCCGCTGGAAGCGACGTCGTTGCAACCCGCGACAGACACCGGGATAGCGGGCTATGTAGCAAGCAGCTCATTGCGGCAGCTGCTTGCCCTGCCGGTGGCAGCTGCAGTCTTCTTTGTCTGTACTCCGTTAACCTAGTCAAGAAATATTATTCGTCCCCCACCCACAGCACCTCCCAGTTCTCCGCTTCCTGTTCCATTCACTGGCGATAGACGAAGGAGAAATGTCGCCAATGTAACGTTACGAGGGGCATGCCAAAATTAGAGACACAAATTGATGTTGAAATATAAAAGTTTTGTACTTAAATGGATTCAGGTTGGGATCACTGGGATGAACTGGGAACAGCTGACGGGCTATAAATTGTTTTGTTTATAACCTCAGCATTGCATTTAACGATGACGTGTCTGCTTGAAGTTTCCACGTTAGTTGAACAACGTTCAGTGACCCGTTTTGTGCTTTCGGTAGGCGAAAAACTGGCTAAAGTCTTTTCCCGAATGATTTTATAGTTTGGCGAAAAATTGTATCAACCGCGAAAAGTATTTAGAAGTGGGTAGAACAGTTCAAGAACAGTCGAACGACAGTGACTGAAGGGCGACGTCCTGGCCGGCCTGTCAAAATAGCAACCCCTTCGCTTGAAACTCGCATTGGCGACATTAGCATGAAGACCGACGTGTTATAGTTGAACATTTTGGGAAAACAGTTGTAGTAAGTATTGAAGCACAGCAGAACAAGTGCAGGGTGTGACACGAAAGAGTTAACGTAACATCGTCCGGAAACAAGACCCATAGTGTATACAGACTTGAAAGAATGCTATGAAAGAGAAGGCGGCCATTTGCTAAACCAAATTTTAACTTGTGATGAAACTTCAGTTCACTATTTTGAACCAGAGCCCAAGCGACAAAGCATGGAATGTAAGCACACCATTTCACCTGTCCGAAAGAAATTCAGAACGCAATCATCAACGGGATAAGTCGTGTTGATCGTCTTTTGGTATGCCCAAGGTGTCGTCTCTTGTGGTTGTTTGGAAGACCAGAGTACAATAAACAGTGCCTGCTAGTCGCTCATGCCGATTAACAAAGTAAACCGAGCAATGAGAGAGAGAGAGAGAGAGAGAGAGAGAGATCTCGAATTCCAAAGAAAAGACCTGACATTGAAACATATTTCCAGTGAACAGTCCAATGTCGGTGTTGACGGGCCCAGAGGCGTAAAGCTGTTTCGCGCACTCATCAGGGGTACACGAGTGGGTCTTCGGCTCCGAAAGCCCATATCGATGATGTTTTGTTGAATGGTTCGCACGCAGACACTTGCTGATTGCCCAGCATTGAAATCTGCAGCAATTTACTGAAGAACCGCACTTCTGTCATGTTGAACGATTCTCTTCTGTCGTCGTTGGTCCCGTTCTTGCATGATCTTTTTCTGGCCGCAGTGATGCCGGAGATTTGATGTTTTACCTGGTTCCTGATAGTCATGGCACACTCGTGAAATGGTTGTACGGGAAAATCCTCACTACATCGCTACCTCGGAGATGCTGTGTCTCACCGCTTACAAGTAGATTGCAACGCCACGTTCAAACTCGCTTAAATCTTGATAACCTGCTATTGTAGCATCAGTGACAGATCAAAAAATAGCGCCAGACAAATGTCGTCTTATATAGGCGTTGCCGACCGCAGCGCCGTATTCTGCCTGTTTACATATATCTGTATTGGAATACGCATGCCTATACCAGTTTCTGTGGCGCTTCAGTGTACATTATCAAGCGAGAAAATATGAAACGACGTCACAAAGAAATATATTAAGGGATCTAGACGGATTTATTCACAAAATATCCACAACAATCGTGGACTGATAAAAGGAAATAACTTTTTTCTTGCTATAACTAAATGACTGGTTCCAGAATGGAATGTCAGTTGCTTTGGCAGAATAATGCCTCAGTTTACGTTGTTGTTGAAGAATGATGGAGTCCTCTGCTATCCGTTTTAGCCAAGTCTCTGTTTATCGTATTGTCAAAGAACGTCTGCGGAACGCAACTGGTTGCTGGTCGTTATGCGCCGATAAAGGTATCGAAACATCACAATTGGGAAATTTGTAGGCGGGTGCGAAGGCATCATAAGCATTGCTTGTGGGCATCGGAGAGAAGTCGCCGAACTGTTGCCACTCCACCAACTCCGCAACATTAAAATATCTTATTGGTTAAGGAGATAAGTGAACGGTGTAGACATAATAGGTGGCAGTGGCATTCAGTGGAACAGTGTAGATCATCCGCTTACACAACTCTTACATCTTCCACAAAAAGTAGTAATTTTAACTTCATTAATAAATAGGTTCGGCCATTGCTGTCATGATTCTGTTAAAACATAGAATAAAACATTAGAAAAAACTAGATAACAGTAAGAAACTACTGGATATGTAGATTACAATATACCAACTTTACGAGTGTTTCTTCGAATAATTTGCATCCAGCTAGATGTACAGACCATGCAGAAGTGCTGGGAGATAAAATACCCATAGTTTAATGGAATGTAGTTGCCACTCAGAGGTGCGGTTGGTGGGGAAATCACATTGTTATCCTTAGCATATAATCACACTGAAGCGTCAGACAAACTGGTATAGGCATGCGTATTCAAATACGGAGATAACGTAAACAGGCAGAATACGGCGCTGCGGTCGGCAACGCCTATGTAAGACAGCGAGTGTCTGGCGCTGCTACAATGGCAGACTATCGAGATTTAACTGAGTTTGAAAGTGGTATTACAGTTGGCGCACGAGCTATACAGGATACATTATCTCCGACGTAGCGATGAGGTGGGGATTTTCCCGTAGACCATTTCACGAGTGTACCGTGAATATCAGGAATCCGATAAAACATCGAATCTCCAACATCGCTGCGGCCGGAAAAAGATCCTACAAGAATGTGACCAACGAGGTCTGAAGAGAAGTGGTGAACGTGGCAGAAGTGCAACCAACCCTTCCGCAAATTGCGGCAGATTTCAGTTCCGGGCTATCAGCAAATGTCAGCGTGCGAACCATTCTACGAAAAATCGTCGATATGGGCTTTCGGAGCCAAAGGCCCGCTCGTGTACCGTTGATGACTGCACGACACAAAGCTTTAAGCCTCGCCAGGGCCCGTCAACACCGACATTGGGCTGTTGAATCCATGGATCCTGCATGTGGTGGTGGAGGCTCTGGAATGGTGTGGGGCGTGTGCAGTTGGGATTATATGGGACGACCTCTGATACGTTTAGATACTACTCTCGACAGGTGACACGTACATAAGCATCCAGTCTGATCACCAGCATCCATTCTTGACCATTGTGCATTCCAATGGATTTGGGCAATTCCAGCAGAACAATGCGACATACCACACTTCTGAGTTCAAACACTTCCGCAGGCCACCAGACTCCCCAGACATGAACATTATTGAGAACAGTTCGGATGCCTTGTAACGTGCTGTTCAGAAGAGATTCCCCCCCCCCCCCCCCGTACTCTTACGAATTTATGGACAGCTGGTAGGTTTCATGGTGTCAATTCCCTCCAGCACTACTTCAGGCATTAGTCGAGGCCCTGCCACGTTCTGGTGCGGCACTTCTGCGTGCGCGTGGGGGCCCTACACGACATTAGACAAGTGTACCAGTTTCTTTGGCTCTTCAGTGTAAAACTATTAGGTAGCTGTTGTAATATAATTACAGTACAGAACAGCGAATATTAAAATAAGTATGTAACAATGTTACCAACGACCTTGCCACAGTCGTAACACCTGTTCACTTAGCTTACCCAAGTGCTTTCGGGCTTAACTAGTACTTGAATGGGTGACCGCCCGGGCCTGCTAAGCGCCATTGGCAAGTGGGGTGGCCCTTGTTAGGCCAATTGGGGAACTACTTGACTGAGAATAGCGGATCCGTTCTCGAAAACTGACAAGGGTCGGGAGAGCTGTGTGCTGACCACATGCCGCTCCATATCCGCCTTTCGATGAGGTTAACACGGCGGTCGGTCGGTACCGTAGCACCTCAGAGGCCTGTTCGGAGTTTATGTAATATCTTAAATCTTACTTCGACCACATGCGTGCAGAAGTGACTTTCTGAACACAAAATCATTCAACAGAAAGTGTACAGCAAATGAATAAAGTTGTAAATAAAACCATTAAACTTCACTGTATATTAGTAGGCATTTCCACGATTAATTTGTCACGCATTAATTTCCAATATTTCTCCCCTAGTTTCTTCTCCCTTTCGTTTGTATACAAACTAAGAAATAAAGGAAAAGAGACAACGCAAAACGGGCAGGTTAATGGGAGGGTATCTGGTACAGCACTACGTTTACGCAATACTTGGCGCCTTCAAAATTAACGCTGTACGCAGGAGATGGAAAGAGAATGGTTGATGGTCGCTATAAAGAGAATCATAAAGCAGACTCGTAGAGATACCAACCACCCCTCAGGTCCAGGTGGCTCCTCCAGAAGTTCCTGCCCGTGCATCCGATTTCCTGCGACCTATCTTTTCTGCTGAATTCTTTGTCGTATATTTATATATTATGTGTTCTGTGTTGAGTCACTTTTGGTTTAATTACCATTCTGACATTAAAAAATTAACTGTGAGCTAAGTTAACGACTATCGTTTCCGCGTCAAGCTTGCAAACAGAAAAAACCAACAAATATTTTGAAGTGATTCGTAAATGAGAATAAAAAAAATTTGATAACCTCCATTAAAATAGAAGTCTACTATATAGGTAGATTCTCTGTGACCTCTCTTCAGCCGTTCCGTGCTGGGCCACCTGCACTTCGATGAACAGCTGCCAATCGGAGAACGCAGCCGTCCTGTACCTATCAGGACTGTTGATATTTTTAAAAAATCGGAAATATCTACATTTAAAAAGTATTATCATCGGTCCTAACCATCGAAGAAGGTATCGATATATCGATCAAAAAAATATCGACGCACATATCAGTAAAAATATCGCCTACACATTGTAAATATACTGCCAGTTTTAGAGCTGTATATTTAAGTATTGATTTATAATTAGATCATCAGCAGGCTAGCGGCCTGTTGTCGCCTTCCAATGTTTTCATTTCTGCCAACGACAGTGACGTAGCAGTTGTAGTGTGAAAATTGCATAGTGAACTAAACGTTGCAGTTTGTGTCGGTAGCGCCGATTACATCAGCATTTCCCCTTACACGTCTCCGCTCACCGCAAAAATCAATCTTGTCACATAGAGTTTTGTTCATAATTTTCAGAAACTGTTTTTGAAGAATGTCGATGTGAAGAAATAGCAAAATGGTTCAAATGGCTCTGAACACTATGGGACTTAACATCTGAGGCCATCAGTCTCCCAGAACTTAGAACTACTTAAACATAACTAACCTAAGGACATCACACACATCCATGCCCGAGGCAGGATTCGAACCTGCGACCGTAGCAGTCGCGCGTTTCCGGACTGAAGCGCCTAGAACCGCTCGGCCACATTGGCCGGCGAAGAAATAGCACACCAGTTGCGTTAATAATTGTTTCTTAACGCCACTGGTGTGCTGTTTCTTCACTTCGGAAATAGTGTTATGCCATTCACATAGCCATCGGATTTCTTTTGTGCCACATCTACTTGGTTCACACAGTCAAACTGAAAGACTGTACGTGATGAAAGCTCAAAGTAGTAAGTCTCCTGCACATCTTTCAACGAGACATCATCGATGTGGTCCTTCGGAACCCAAGGCCCACTTGTGTACCCTTGATGACTGCACAACACAAAAGATTTATGCCTCTCCTGGTCACATCATTGGACTGTTGATGACTGGAAACTTGTTGCTAGGTGGGACGAGTCTCGTTTCAAATTATATCAAGCGGATGGACGTGTACGGGTATGGAGACAAAACCTCATGACTCAATGGACCCTGCATGTCAGCAGGCGAGTGTTCAAGCTGGTGGTGGTTCTGTAATGGTGTGTGGCGTGTTCAGTTGGAGTGATATGGGCCCCTTGAACTTCTATCTACGACTCTGACAGGTGACACGTACGTATGCATCCTGTCTGATCACCTGCATCCATTCATGCCCATTGTGCCTTCCGACGGACCTTGGGAATTCCAGCAGGACGATGCGACACCCCACACGTCCAGAATTACTACAGAGTAGCTCCAGGAACACTCTTTTGAGTTTACACACTTCCGCTGGCCACCAAACTCTCCGGACACGAACATTATTGGGCATATCTGCAACGTGCTGTTCAGAAGAGATCTCCACCCCCTCGTACTCTTACGTATTTATGGAGAGCCCTGCAGTATTGGTGTCAATTCTCTCCAGCACTTCTCCATACATTAGTCGAGTCCATGCCAAGTCGTGTTCCGGCGCCTCTGCATGCTCGCGGACCTGTGCAAGCAGAGCTGATGTTGCGGCTCCGTGAACATAGTCAAACATTCTACAGTGACAGTATCAATAAACTGGTCTCTTGTTGGCAGAAATGTGTTCGTCGCTAGGGTGACTATTTGAGAAATAAATATATAGACACGAAGAATAAAGATGTAGAATGTTAACGTTTGTTTTACTTTAAAAACTTTAAGAGTTTTCCTATTAAAAATTCGAAGTCATCCAATGGTCGCACCTCGGAATCTTCCCTGAAAGTAGTGGGCTAGCTACATTGCTTTCGATTATTCGGATTGAAGTTGTGAAATTTAACGCTATTTCGCGGGTCAAAGCGAGGTTGGCGGCCAATATGGTGATTTCATAGCGTAGAAGAGCAGATAAGTAAGCCGCGTCCGGCAATAAAGGTTTCCGACCAAATCCGTGGAGCATTAAGTTCCGTAACTTCTCTCGCGCGCCACATCGCTCTGAGTGTTGTGTTTTCTGGCCATAGCCGCGGCCGTGGATGTGACTACGCGCGTCGCCCGCCAGTGAAGCTCCTAGCCACAGACGACAAGTGACGTTTCAAAGGCGGTCCAGCGTTTTCATTCCATCGTAAAAATAGGCTCTGTCGAACTCTGCAAAATATTTATTGACTGCAACTGTCGCAAATTTCTTCCCAGCAAACCAAAGTTTTAAGTTACGGAACAGGAAGAAGTCATTTGGGGCTAAGTCTGGTGAATAGGGTGGTTGAGGAACCAATTCAAAGCACAGTTCGCGCACTCATGCTGTTATCGCTGATGTAGGATGATGCATTATCCTATTGAAAGAGCACTTTTTGCGTGCCAACTATGATATTTCTTCAGCCATCGCAAGTTACAAACGATCCAACAATGAAGCATAATAAGGTCTAGTCACGGTCTTGCTTTTTTTTTTTCAAGTAATGTATGAGGATTACTCCTTGGGAATCACACAAAAAACAGCTGACAGAATGGTCGTTGCCTTACCCGCCTTTGTTTTGACTGCCGTTTCAACTCTAGTGTCTAATGATGGATCCAGGTTTCATCAGGAGTCACAGATCGGCGCAAAAATTCTTGCGGATTGCGATTAACATCGCCAGACATTGTACTGAAATGTTGCGTTTTCTATCGACTTACCAATCACGGTACCCACCTTGCACACGGGTTCTTCATAGCCACTTCTCCGTATGCATATTATGCATTCGCTCAGTTGAAATGCTTACTCAGTAATCTCAGGAATTTTTATTTAGTGGTCTTGCATTGTCTGCCCTAATTGGACAGACATGGTGAGTCCAGCAAAATTTGGAAGATTGTTTCGGGATATTTTCTTTGTATTTTGGTATGAGGGACTCATGTTCACTCCTGGCTCACTAGAGTGTAATTATGTAATTATGATTAAGTTGATACCCCAAATTACCATTTTTTTTGTGAAAACACCTCCGCAATAGTGAATAAGCCTAAAATGTAAAGGACGGTGCAGGAGGAATTGTAGATGTTTCAGGAGGTGGTACTACAGACTAATTCGAGTAAAACAATGCAAGTAACACGTGTTCAGTTTTTATTGGTTATAGCAATACAGTTGTTAGAATGCAAGCCAAACAAATACAGATGATGTTAAGTAAAGGCGAATGATTAAGTTCAGAATTGATATTTCATAAATTCCAAATAAAAATGCGCTTCTGAATTCTCTTGACAACGCCACATGCAGCCGCTTCTGAGGTCGGCTTGGCGCTCTTTAATGAGGGCAGCGCTATTCGTAATCCAGACGACGAATTTTTCTTTTGCTTTTACCTCCTTGTAGATTTCTCAATTAAACAAGCCCCAGAGACAAAAATTTAAATGGGGGGAGGTCCACAGACCTGGGTGGCCAAAAAAATTGTCAACTTGTTGTGATCCATATTCCAGGGAATGTTATGTTTCAATTATGTAAATGTATTCGCAGTTATAAAATTTGGGCAACCATTAGGTGTATGATGGAATGAAAATAATTTGCGTCAGACGGAGACTCTAACCCGGATTTGCCGCTTATCGCGAGCTGTCGCCTTACCATTAGACAATCCCAGCTCGCGAGAAGTGGGAAATCCGGGTTAGATTCTCTGTCCGGCGCAAATTTGTATTGTCGTCATTCCATTATACAGTCGATGGTTGTCCTTATTTGCAACTAGCAACTGCCAGTACATACATGTCTTTCATAACAGCTGCACCCGCTGCAGTGCCTGTTCCTTCGGGCATGCATGCACAGCAAACAACAAAATTCCTGATCATTTGCCTTCATCTACTCCTCAAATGTGTTGCATCTGGTGTAAATGATTAGAATAGAGGCCATGCATACCTAATGTCCACTGTTGCCTTGTATGTGGAACCGTGTTACTTCCAAACCCTGTTCTTTTACGTGTTCAGTTGAAATATGACTTCTGGCCACTACACCAGTATTGAGCAGTTTTGTGATGACATTAGGGCATTGTCTAGCAAACTCGCTGCAAGTAGCCTCAGCAGTGTTTCCGTTCCAAAACCTGTACACCATACCATGTCGGCATACTCACCACTTGTAAACACTATGCTATTGGCTTGGTGAATAAGTTCGCAGTATTTTTCCGTAAGTTTAGTAAGCACAACAGATATACACAACAGAGACTTCAGTCATCAATAATATATTCTCATTGACTATTTACTACAACAGTCTGCCAACACTAGTGTAACTTTTTTACTCTGCTAATGTAGAAATCACGTGGTTTTGAAGCGAAGAACCTGTCAAGCCATATTCGAGGTGCATTTTCATCTGGAAAGGAAGTTCTTTGGCTCTGAGCACTATGGGACTCAACTGCTGAGGTCATTAGTCCCCTAGAACTTAGAACTAGTTAAACTTAACTAACCTAAGGACATCACAAACATCCATGCCCGAGGCAGGATTCGAACCTGCGACCGTAGCGGTCTTGCGGTTCCAGACTGCAGCGCCTTTAACCGCACGGCCACTTCAGCCGGCAGGAGGTTCTTTGCAGACTTTGTTAGTGTGTGGAAAAGCTGAAATGAGCTGAAAGTCAGGTGAATGAGGTGGGTGCAGAATGAATTCCCAAACCAACTCCTGCATAGTTTTCTTTGTCAATCTAGCAGAATGCGAGTGGGCGTTATCATTGAGTAACATTACTGTCTTCCTGGTCATTGTTCTTGGTTTGTGTCTGGAAGATGTTTCAGTTGTTGACAGTAAAATAATGTCAGCAGTGATGGTTACACCTTGGGGAAACAGTTCGGAGTACACAACACCATCACTGTTCCACCAGATGCGTAATATTCTTTTTCGTGGATGCGCCCAAGTTTTTGTAAGGGGAGTTGCTGCTTTGTTTGGACTCAACTACTTTTTTTCTTTTCCCTATGTTAGTTCAAAGACACAATTTCTCTTCACCAGAGTCAATAGAAGATAGGATTGGTCAGTCGTGTTCACGAGCCAATTGATGACGACCAAGCAGATGTGCACATATGGCAACCTGCTGATTTTTGACTTAGAGCATGCGGTACCCGTGTACCTGATTTTGGAGTCTTACCCATTGCATGCAAATGTCGGACAATGGTGGAATGATCACAGTTCCACATATTTGCCAGTTCTCGAGTACAATCTTGTGGATCATTGTGGATTAATGATTAAATTCTGAAGGTCTCCCTGAATTTGCCAAAATGATCCTCATTAAAATGAGAAAACAATTTTCTTTCGTGCTGTCCAATGGCATTATCCCCATACATGGCACGAATGTTTCTGGCTGGCTCTGTCGCTGTCATCCCTCTGTTGAACTCAAACAGAAGAACGTGTCACGATTCTTCCTCGTGGCACTCCATTTTCTATCGTCCACAGCCCCTCTCACTATGTACAAATGAGAAAATGACAGTATATAAAATCAAATAACAATAGTAAATAAAACATAAAAAATGACAACTGGTAAATAAGCCTGCAGCAACCAGAGTACTAACTCGCAAGACAAAAGTGCAACAAACTTACGCACCAATCAAATATAAAACTAGCCTACAAGTTGTATAATACATTAATAAAAAATTAAGCACAACCTGATTATCAAAATAAATCTGACAGTCAATAAATAAATCCACAGCAACTGGAGTACCACCTCACGAAACACACTTACCTATGTAAATAGCTGTATCTCTGTACCAGTAAAAATTGGGCACATGCTATATGGAACTCCTCCTGAAACAATCTGTTTAGTTATCAAATCATACAAGGTGTTTCGTAAAATGAGTGCACATTGCTGAATAGGCCCCCACAGTACATCCGTGCTGCAGATCCCACGCCATCTTAACCCTCCCCCTCCCCCTCCGCCTCCCGCAGCATGATCCATGTAAGATGGCAGTAAGTGAGAATGCCTGGGATTGCCATGTGTTGCAGCCACGACCGGGACCAGCCGTTCTCGTTCCAGCTGGGCGTGGGGCAGGTGATCAAGGGCTGGGACCAGGGCCTGGTGGATATGTGCGTCGGCGAGCGCCGCCGCCTCGTTATCCCACCTGAGCTGGCGTACGGCGACCGTGGGGCGGGTGCAGTCATCCCAGGAGGTGAGTGCTCTTCCACTTTTTGCATACCACCTTTAACGGCATACTGCTTCCAGACAGCTGCTAGAACGAGACGTGGTGACAAAATGCCATGCAGTAATGCCTCTACAGTAATTCCTATTCCTGAAAAGATACTCTACTCAAGGAATTAAGGGAACATTACTTTGGCCATCTCCAATACTCCACTGAGCAATAATTGAAGACTGTGTATGTTACCAAATTATACTTTTATCTTTCACAAAGTAAGTACACAACAAAATGTGATTACAGTCTATAATTTGGATAAAAGGAACTGAAATGTGAGACTGATGTCGAAAACAAAGTGGAAGCAATCAATCATCCCATCATCTTTTCATTGGTCTTGTATGGACCATTGTTGTGGTCTTCAGTCCTGAGACTGGTTTGATGCAGCTCTCCATGCTACCCTATCCTGTGCAAGTTTCTTCATCTCCCAGTACCTACTGCAACCTACATCCTTCTGAATCTGCTTAGTGTATTCATCTCTTGGTCTCCCTCTACGATTTTTACCCTCCACGCTGCCCTTCAATGCTAAATTTGTGATCCCTTGATGCCTCAGAACATGCCCTACCAACCGATCCCTTCTTCTCGTCAAGTTGTGCCACAAACTCCTCTTCTCCCCAATTCTATTCAATACCTCCTCATTAGTTATGTGATCTACCCATCTAATCTTCAGCATTCTTCTGTAGCACCACATTTCGAAAGCTTCTATTCTCTTCTTGTCCAAACTATTTATCGTCCATGTTTCACTTCCATACATGGCTACATTCCATACAAATACTCTCAGAAACAACTTCCTGACACTTAAATCAATACTCGATGTGAACAAATTTCTCTTCTTCAGAAACACTTTCCTTGCCATTGCCAGTCTACATTTTATATCCTCTCTACTTTGACCATCATCAGTTATTTTGCTCCCCAAATAGCAAAACTCCTTTACTACTTTAAGTGCCTCATTTCCTAATCTAATTCCCTCAGCATCACTTGACTTAATTCGACTACATTCCATGATCCTCATTTTGCTTTTGTTGATGTTCATCTTATATTCTCCTTTCAAGACAATGTCCATTCCGTTCACCTGCTCTTCCAAGTCCTTTGCTGTCTCTGACAGAATTACAATGTCATCAGCGACTTAAGAGAGCTTTAGTAACATGTGTGCCTTCTATGAGCAATTTATCACTGTCCAATTCCTACATGGTGTACTCTTTATAAGTCTATGGTGCCAGGGCCACTCCCGTATGCATCTGCTCTGGGGTATCTGGACAACGCCATGGTACAGAGATGTCCAGATGGTCTTCCCGTGGGGCTGTAATGCATCGGCAAACTCTTCCACATCAACTTGTAAATGGAGAGGGATTGGCATATAAAGCAACATGACTGAAAGTATATCCTTTTTGGCTCAAACACATAGTGCTTGGCACTTGCATTGCATTAAGACGTAGCATTCCATGTGCTTGGTTGAATACAACATCCACAAATGACAACTGACATCTGAGTACCTCATAGAAAACACTTGGACATTGTTACTCATGTCCTTCTGAGGGGTCACCTGGCAATATATTGCATAACACAGCAAATAGACAGCGAATGATTTTAATTGTTGTCTATGTTGAAAATAGAGATCTCAAGCTATGCAATAAGACTACAGGTATCTCCTCTATCAAAATAATTTACCACCTGGGCATTGATACATCTTTTGATTATTTTGAACAGTGTATCAACGGCCATTTTGACACTGAAGAAGAATGAGGCTCCAGGTCATGATGGAATAGAAGCAGAGGTCCCGAGACATAGTCGGGCCATACCTTACACATTTATATAGCAAATACCTACCGTACTTTAAATAAAAGTACCAGGTCTTTCGAAGACAGTGGACGTGGTCCATCTGAAAATCTGAGAGGATAATGATCAAGTAACAGAGAAGCCATGTCAGCCAATGCACCACCTAAATGCAACCGGGAATATTACAGAATAATTTCTCACTCTGTAACAGAGTGTGCACTGATTTTTAACATGGTGTGGGACTGAGACACAGCTTCAATCTGTCAGGAACTTCATAATGGAAAGTTTAAAGAAAACTTTAGTGTGAACAATTGATAATTTTAAGGACTCTTTTAGGCACAGACTCCAAGCAGTATGGATTTTCAAATGGAAAGATAGACAGAGGACACCAGTAATTATTGGAATTTTGGTGGACTTGCAGTAACATTTGATAATTTATAGTTGCCTGTCTTATCATCAAGAGTAAGGGGCATTAGTTGGATAATGGCCTAGTTTAATTGCCTATGAGATATTCTGTTGTGACAGGAGAGCAAAATTGACTTCCCAGAAAACGGTTTAAGAAAGAGCTAATCAAATTATATCTGCAAGGCTTTGTTTGCAGCCCCGTGTCTTAGGTTCTTGCCCCCAAGCTGCTGCAGGAAGACATTGAAGATGCAAACCAGAAATAATGGCAAACAAATTCTACAAACGCTTTGAGAATGATATGGAGAGAATAAATTTGTGATTGCCATGCAAGATAGTTTTCCTGGTGCCTAGAGGGAAGTTGTCGAGAGCAGAAATCCTGTAACAAAAATTAATGACGAGTAGCCACAATGACAAGGGGCCATCAGATAACTGGGGTTGCTGTTACATGAGAAATAAAATTTCTCTTCCCATTCAGCATGTCTGAAGAGGGGGGGGGGGGGGGAGAGAAGAAGAAGAGGCTTTATATAATAAACAAATTAGCAAATATGACAGAAGAGATTTAATTCAGATTATAAAGTATCACAAAATTAGAAGACCATTCTTTAGCCATTGCAGGTTATGGAGCCAATAGCACTGCAAGTTTGGCTGAAGAAGGGAGACATCCAAATAATTATGGAAATCCTAGAAAAATCTGTGAGAACTAAACAAGAAATAAAAGTGCAGCCTTTACAAGAATTTCGCCATTCTTGGGACACATCAACAACAGGTACAAGTCTGAGCCCTAAAGGGAAATGGTATACTAATTGACAGAACATGGAACTGCATCTGCATCGACATCTATATTCCAATTGAAATCCCTGTGGCGTATGGTGGAGGTTAATTTGTGTACCAATGTCATTTTCCCCTTTTCCTGTTCCAGCCACAAACAGCTCTCGGTAAGAACTATTGATGGTAAGCCTCTGTGTGAGTTCCAGTCTCTCTCTTTTTATCTTCATGGTCTTTTCACGAGATATACATAGGAAGATGAGATATATTGGCTGTCTCATCTAGGAACTTACTTTGTGGGAACAGCAACAGTAAAAAACACCACGATACAGAATGCCTCTTGTAGCATCTGCCACTGGAATTGGCTAAGCATCTCTGTGACACTTTCGAGATTACTAAATGAAGCTGTAATGAAATGTGCTCCTCTCCTTTGGATTTTTTCTGTTTCCTCTGAATCCTGTTTAGTATGGATCCCAGACTGGGGATCAGTATTAAATTATTGGTTGAACAAGTGTTTTTCAAGCTACTTCATTTGTTGATGGACTAAATTTCTGAGGATTCTACCAGTGAATCTGTCTGCAATCTGCCTCGTCCACTATTAATTTTATGTGTTTGTTCTCCTTCAAATCACTCTGTTCACCTACATTTGGAAGTAAGTGCTTCCACTGGTTGCAATCACATAATCACACAATGAGTCTTTCTGTCTATGTATTTGCAATATGTTAAATTTATTTATGTTGAGCACCAATTTCCACTCCCTGCAAAAGTGTCATCCTCTGCAAGTTTTCCTGAATTTTGCTTCAATTTTTTAGCATTGCAACTTCTCTGTGTACAACAGCATCATCCATAAAAAGCCTTATGGAACTTCTGAGGTTATTCGTTGGGTCATTTATAATTGCTGTGAAAAGGAATGGTCCTCTGACACTCCCAAAGTTACTTTTAAGTCTCGACATTTATTTCTTTTCAGAGTGACATATTGTGTCCTCTTTGCTAGAAACCCTTCAATCCAGTCACAAGGTCGGTTTGATATTCCTACTCGAGCTGTTTGGAATAAACGAAAGTCAGTAGGAGTAAAAGAATGCCACATCAGGTGGGAGGGGAATGCTTTAGACAGTAGCTATGGATAGAGGGTGACAGGAATTTCTTCCAGTATAATACGGTCTCACTAATATTAAGAGAAAAGGCTGTTGAACAAATTTAACAAAATAACAAAGGATGTTTTTTTATTGAATTAGAAATCACCCAGGAGGAAAGCAGTGTTGGAGTAGCCACAGCAGTAATCCATGCAGGAGACTCATAGGAGCTGGCCAACCAAAACCAACAAAAGTGTGGGAAGATGATACAGTAGTGGCACTATCACAATAAATGAGAAACGCCATCAAAACAGGATACTATGTGAGGGCTTCAGAGACATGTTGCTTCTGACTTGCTGCAACGAGGGCCTCTTGTGGAAGGTCATGGAATTGTGGTTCCAGAGGCCCTGAGTGGCCTCGGCAAGGTGTGGGATGAGTGCTGGAGTTTTATGTGCAGCACCTAAGTAGATCAAACCAGCCACATACAACCCATTTTTGTGTGACTGTCTGTCTCCATCTCCAGGATTCCACTCCGTGTGCCAGAAATGAGTACATATGCAGGGTGTGGTGCAGCTGTAAGGTGGGGAGGGATATTGAAGACACCTCACATACTGTAGCCAGATTGAAACTTCTGTATACAGGAGAGGTGTGTTCCCAAGAACCAGATGGTGAGAGGTCTGGATAATAAGCACCAGCTAGCAGGCAACATGCATAATTAGAAACACGGAGTTTGCCATTCTGTTTGTACCCAATGCATTTAATCCAGTGATTCTGAACCTTTCTGAGACCGTTAATCTCTGAACGAGATATGATATCAGCCAATTCCATCGAGAACATTTTAACACTTGAACTAATTTCAGAAGGAAAAACGGAAACAACTGAACACACCAACTGTTAAAATGATGAAGGATTAATATTTATGAATAAAACTCAGATGGTTCATGCATTCTTTACCAAACCAAGAAATATCAAGTGAATGACAGTCACTGCTGCTTGTTGCTAACAATATAGTTTGAAGTGAGTCACTGAACATCATAAGTTACACTAAGAGCTCATGCTATTCTTAGATTTTGTTTCCATTGTACATAAGTTAGGCTAAATGTAATCAGTATTGTTAGAACTCCAATTCTGTAAAAAATCTTTTGCATCTTTATGGAGTTCAAGAAGTTGTAGTTTGGCTTCACTTTTTCTGTATGAAAGTTGGAAAATAGTTGCTATAACTGCTGACAAACGCTACAGGATGGACAGTAAAATAAGTAAAGAAACCAGTTAAATGGGCTGCAATGCTTTTGGCAAACAAAATCTTTTTCAGAATGACATTTTCAACATATCTGAAACTGAAAGTCCAGACTCAGTGTATATTATCAATTTTGATTTACGACTGAGTGCCCCAGATTATCAGTCTGGAAACTTCACAAAAGGCCACTCAGCGACAGTTCAGAGATGGGAAAACTAGTGGGTTGAGGAGGAGATTGGATTGAGGTAGTTAAGACTCCTATGAAAATAGGTGAGTGATATATGCGGTCAGGTGAGTTGCGTACTGATGGCAGTCACAATATTTCAGTTATCACCTCCAGAAATAGTTACACAATTAATTTTGTGTTTGCAGATACAGGTCAGTATTGAGCATATTGAAATCCCTGTGACACAGTACCATCACACTCCACTACACAAGCCAAAGCAAAATGGGCAATGAATAGAGTGGGAACACGACAATATAATTACTTATCTGCATTTGAAGGGTAATCAGCACTGCAAATGGAATTGAGTGAACATGTATTATGGGATGATGCAGTGGTTGGTTTGTGTAGACACTTCTTGTGTAGTCATGCAAGGCTAAATAACGAACAGTGGAGAAGCAGACCATCTGTCTGTGAAGAACTGGGAATCGTAAAAGAAGTGGAGGCACGGTGATACTGGAAAATTGTAAACCATCCTTGAATTGCACAATGTTAAAACATCATGAATCTCGCCACCAGCTGGGTTCCGCAGCAGCTCACACCTATTTATAAAGCCCACTATAGCAGTGTGCAGTGGAACCTTTGCAGTTGTCGTGCCACTCTTAAGTGATTTCTTTGTCCATCTGATCATCTTGGAAGAATGCTGTGTATTTTGTTATGACCCCGAGACAAAGGAGCAAAGTGAATGGTGGGCAAATGTGAATTCACTGCTGCCGAAAACAACAAAATCATCAGGCTGTAGCACGATGCTAACAGACGGTCCTTGTAAGCGGAAAATCATCAGACGAGCATACTACTGAAATACCCTGACAGTGCTGTGGGAGGTTGTCGAAATGGAGTGTCATGGGAACCTGTCCAAGGCAGTGTTTTAGCTCCACGACAGTACCCCAGGTCATTCTGCACAGGATTCAGTCGCAGATGGTGCTCCTCTGGTCTGTCAGATTTTGTCTCACCCTCTCATTCTACTTGCATGACAGCCAGTGACCCCCTTATCCTCTTTCTTCTGGTGAAGAACCATTGTATTACAGACATTTAAAGTATGATGATGACGACATTTTAAAGGTGGATAGTTTCCGTAACAGACAAAATGCTGGCTTTTACACAAGCTCTCTGCCAAGTTATTTGTTTCTGCGAAAAATGTCTCAGTGAAGTCTGAATATGTAGAGGATTAATGTTGCCAAATTTCATGGTCACAGCCTGACTTTTTTATTTCTATTTATTTGTTGATTGATATTGTAATTAAAGCTTTGACTACCTCTCATAGAATCATGGGTCAATAGCGACATGAAATGTGCAAATGTGGCTGAATCGAGCCAACACAATTCCAAAATACTTGGTTATATTTTGTGTTCTTCTTGGGTATTTCAGTGACTTTTTTCCCCTTCTCTAATCTTATGTTGAACCCCAGTTGCTCTAATTCAAAGCAGAAAGACTTAACAGTTTAGTGATTTCTACAAGATTGCCTGTGATGGCCATGAATTGAATTTGTTGCTGCAGTTTTGTTTATACCTTCGGAGTCTTAATCTCTCTCAAGTTCAAAACAAGCAGTAATTTTACTAAATTGAAAGATATGCATTTTAATTTTCAGTGATTTTTTTAAAAACAAGTGAGAAACCTGTCAACAAAAAAATGTTATCTGCAGTAATTTGGCTGGAGTTCTTTAAAAAAGTATCTGTATTTTTTAGTAAAGTGAGATTTGACTGTGTAGTCTTCATCTCAAGAACTATAATGAAAAACATTTCAGATTCAAAATTCCAGAAACAAAATAAATTAATAATGATAAATAACAGTGTACCTAACATTACAAATGTTAAAAATGGGTATAACAAGAGGAAAGGTTTCGAACATAGCGTATTAGTGGGTACCATAATGGCTTTTCCTCAGATGGTTTGGAATATGCACTGTCCATCAAAAAGTTCTGAGACCAATTTTGTTCCTGGCATACAAAGAACATTAGCACCTTGATAGTGCTGCCACAGCGTGTTCAAAAGTCTTTTCAACTTAATTTTTGAGTTTGTAAAAATATGGTGGTCTGCCTCATTTCTTGTATCAGTGTCACAATCCACAGTAAATTATTGTTCTTGACCCTTTACTGTTTTATTCCTATTTAATTTGTAGCATCTGAAGTTCTTATACTCCACAACAGTTTAAAAGAGAGCAAAAAATAAATTAGGCAATGAAATTATGAAGCAATAGGCAACACTATTGTGACCCATTGATCTTGAGTGCTGCTGGTGTTTGTTATCCTTACCACATTTGATTAAAAGAGGACAGCGAAGCAATTCAGAAGTTTGGTTCTATATTTGTTAATCCAAAACACAGATATTACAGAGATGGTTCATCAACTCAAATGGAAATCCCTGAATGGAAGATGCTGTTTTCATGAAACACTATATTGAGAAGATTTTAAGAACATTCGCATTTTCCTTGGTCCATTTGCGAGTGGAACAGGAAAGGGAATGATGAAGGGGGAGGGGGGATTGGTGGTGGTGCAAGTTACCTTCCACCATGCACCATATGGTGGCTTGCAGATTATATATTTAGGTGTAGAAAGCAAGGACCACGCCAGTTTGATCCCTTTGCCTGTAAGGTTCTTAAAGGAACATAAAAGCAAAACAATTACTGATGAGATGTTTGGCATAATAAAGTAGGGAGAAAAGTGAGAAAATAGACAAGTCACATCTTTAAGCACTCCTACAGAAATACAGTTTAGAAAAAACGTTAGTATTATTTTTCTGTTCAAGTGAAGGGAAATTGCCTTTGATCCATTCAGTTAAAATTACTGCCTCCTTCTCTTTCTCTCAAATGCTTAGAATAATTAAAAAAAAAAATATTCCTGACTGTCAACTTCACTCTGTTAAATATACAAATTCTATCTAAAGCGACATAGGGAAGTCAGATTGGGACCCGAACTCAGATTTCCCACTTACCACAAGCAATTACATTACCGTTACGCTATCTGAGCACACTCCCTGAACTGACCCAAACTTCTGTGTCACACACCTATCTATTTCTTCTCATACATTCATCATCAAACATATAAATTAATGTGTCTGATTCATGGCTTTGTGAATTTTCTCTGTTTCAGGTGCAACACTGACATTTGAAGTGGAGCTTCTGAGCATTGGCGATTCACCACCACCAGTGAATGTTTTCAAAGAAATTGATGCAGACAAGGATCAGAATCTTTCAAGGGATGAAGTAAGTAACAAAACAACAAAATCAAAAATCTGTAAAGACTGCATGTGATTATATGGGCAAGGGATTAACAGAATTCAAAAAATAGATACTGCATGTAGGTACACAGTAAGAGATTTTTTGAAGCTTTACTAACATTGGAACTAACAGTGCTGGCTTGTTACAAGTTTGTTTTAAGGGATGAACTTGTGTAATAAACAAATAACATGAGTGGGACCTCAAAATTAGCAACTCTATCAAACCCTAGGGGCAGCAGAACAATGCTGATGCAGGTCATGCTGTGAATATCTTCAGGGAAATAGATGCTGATAAAGACGACAATCTTTCAAAAGATGAGGTAAGTGATACTGCAAGCTATGATCCCTTCTTGTTAAGGCACATGAGAAAATGAACTGCTAATCAGTGTAGTTTTGACACAGTTCATTTTTCTGTTTGCATTATGTAATTTTGGATGTAGATACATACATAGATATAGTTTTTTACACATCTGCAAAATATAAGTGGTCTACCTTCCTGTGCAGATAGTATTTGATGATGATGATGATGATAGTTGCACAAGAATGACCTCTGTTTTCGTCAGAGTAACTTAAAACTATTTATTCAAAATAAGCCTAAAGCTGATTCTTATACCAAAGCAGTTCTTCAGCTCATTTGTTCAAAAGTTGTAAAGACCCCAAACTATGAGGTTAAGTCAATTATTATCCGCAAAGCAGTTATAAAATTTTATTGTAATCAAATAGGAAACTTCCAAGAACATCATTTCTCGACATAGTCTCCTTGCTTTTCAATGCTCTTGGTCCATCATGGTACAAGCTTCCTGATGCCCTCCTAAAAGAAGGTTCTCGGTTGAGGTGCGAGCCAGTATTGCACCGCTTCTTTCACTGCTTCATCCTTGGCAAATCGACAGCCCATTAATGCCCGTTTGAGTGAACCGAACAAGTGATAGTCAGAAGGGGCAAGATTGGGGACTATATGGAGGATTTCAAATCCTTCAAATTTGAGTTTCTGGAGCATTTCAGCAGTGTGGGCAGCAGTATGCGGACGGGCATTGTCGTGCACCAACACAATACCTTTTAACAGCAATCCTTGGCATTTGTGTCAAATTGCAGGCTTTAGCCTGGCTGTAAGCATCTCACTGTAATGTACACGGTTTATTGTTGTACCCCTTTCCCAATAATGTTCCAGTACTGGACCTTGTGCATCCCAAAAAACTGTAAGCATCAGTTTTCCTGTGGATGGTTGGGTCTTGTAGTTTTCTTGCATGGCGAATTTGGATGTTTCCATTCCATACTCTGCCATTTGCTCTGCAGCTCGTAATGATGGATCCATGTTTCGTCACCAGTAATGATCCTGTCTAAGAAGTTGTCCCCTTCATCACCATAGAGATCCAAATGTGTTTTGCAGATTTCCAAACGTTTGTTTATGCAACTGTGCGAGTTGTTTTGGGACCCATCTTGCACAAACTTTATGAAACACAAGTCGGTTGTGGTAGATTTCGTAGGCAGAACCATGACTAATTTGCAGACGATGTGCTACTTCGTCAACAGTTAATTGTCTATCCAAAAGAATCATTTCACGTGAACGCTCAATGGTTTCTTCATTTGTGGCAGTAAACGATCGTTCAGCTGCTTCATCGTGCATAACACTTGTGCGACCATTTCGGAATTTTTTGATCCATTTGTAGACACTCCGTTGTGGCAAAACACTGTTCCTGTACTGTGCCTCAAGTCTTCAATGATTTTTGGCCCCTGATACGCCTTCTGACCACAAAAAATGGATCACTGAACGTTGCTCTTCTTTGGTGCAAATAGACAGCAGAGCAGCCATGATTAACAGCACAGCAGTGATAACGAAACTAACCTAGGAGCTTGAAAATTGCAAAGATATAACAACAAATAAACAAAGCATATGTCACCAACGTAAAATGACAGTACTAACAAATAAACAAAAATTGCGGATAATAATTGACTTACCCTCGTATATGTAGTTTGGTAGGCTGGAGGTATGCACTTAGTGCAAGTTTCTCTGAAAAAGTAAAAAGGGGAAAGATTTAACCTTTCAACAAATAAACACTTGCTGGAAAGAATAACCAGGGAAGTAGTTTTCAACATTAAGGCAGATATTTTGAAAATTCTGGATGATGTCTCACAATCAGAAATATAGTAGTAACAAGCAGTATATGTAAAAGGAAAATAGTTCTCTGTGGAATTCAACCTTATGCGATGATGATGATGATGCATTGCAAAATTTGAGGTATTTAGATCCATGTTTTTATTAGAATATAACTTTCTCTTATTTCAAATCAATGAGTTTACTCTTATCATGAAATTGGAAACTGGGAAATGCAAAAAGTCACTTTTTATGTCAAACAGTCCAAATATCAGGTAGAATTGCAGAATATTAGATATCCATTTGCAGTAGATACGTAGACAAGTTTAATAATGTAAACTTACACATTTTTATTTTTTCTTTGCTTTTGACTGCCTGGCTTGTTTACTAATTTTTATTAATGTTTCTTCTGCAACAAGTATTTTATATTGTCTTCATTTAACATATTATACGTGGCTTTGTTGTAGGTCAGTGAATACCTGAAGAAACAAATGGTAGCAGCTGAAGAAGGAGGAGACAGTGAAGAAGTGAAACGTATGCTAGAGGACCATGACAAACTTGTTGATGAAATATTCCAACACGAAGACAAGGACAAAAATGGCCTCATATCTCATGATGAGTTCTCTGGTCCAAAACATGATGAACTGTAACACTTTGTGAATACCAACTGTGTGCAAATATGCATTTACTGAAAAAGACTACTGTGTGTGTGTGTGTGTGTGTGTGTGTGTGTGTGTGTGTGTGTGTCAAACCTTAAAAGTACATTGCTGTTTAAGAAAGGAAGATATTGTGCGTATGTGTCCTACTACAGAAATTTTTCGATATTAAATTATTGTTCAGTGGTTTATCAGCACAGACAATTTTCAAAAATTAAATTGAACATTGTGAGAGGGTTTTTTTATATAAATATGAGAATATGTTAAAGATTTGTGATGGTTAATAAAAATTCTGGAAAAATAACTTTTATATTTTTTTACCTTAAGATGTTTAAGATAGATGTCACATATCCTGGGTTCATTCCCTGAAAAATTTGTAACGGTAAAGATCATGCAAATGGTATGAAGTCTATATTCAGTTTCAGCACACTTTTTAGATACTATTGACTTGTGGCCTAAGATTATTCTTCCATGCAGATATTTTCTGCTTGTTATTTTTGTTCTTAAGTTAGTTAAGTTAGCAAATGCCCTACTGCTTTGTTTAGTCCACTATGAAAGTGTTTTTAGAAATATTAAGGAAGTTATTTAAACTGTAAGAACTTTGAAATCACCACAATTAAAATAGGCCAAACAAAACACTTTGGAGATCAATGTTAGTAAAGTGATTTCAGTCATGTTTGTTGTATTTTTATCGGCCTTCTTATCTACGTATTCATCTTTGGCATAAGATATTAAACAATATATAATTTATATACAAGGCAATGCACACATATAGATAAAACTAAGATAATACAAATAATGTTATACAATCCACATTTGTCTGTGTACAAATTTAAATTATTATGTGGTATTAAATTAGGAAGCAATACATATATACTTCACATTTGTGAACATAGCGGCAGCAACAGCAGATAATCTATGTAGATGATCTTATGTGTACAATTAGTTTTGCAATTTTGTAAT
The DNA here is from genome assembly GCF_023898315.1 of Schistocerca nitens. Classification (NCBI taxonomy): domain Eukaryota; kingdom Metazoa; phylum Arthropoda; class Insecta; order Orthoptera; family Acrididae; genus Schistocerca; species Schistocerca nitens. Next base: position 48,306,194 of record NC_064618.1, on the reverse strand, counting down.
ACACTTCATGCTTCTGCCTGTTCAGAAGTGTTTACCTCTGACACCGGAAAAGGTTATGGTATTAGTAAGGTGTCAGTTTTTGTTAGATCTTGTTCTGTGACAGTGTTTGCCTATCTTAAGTGCCCCCAACCCATATAATTTTTATTTGAAGAATTACGGTTTCATCAGAAAATATGGTTATCAGCATCCATGTTTAGCCTTAGACTGTACCGAGCGAGGTGGCGCAGTGGTTAGATACTGGACTCGCATTCGGGAGGACGACGGTTCAATCCCGCGTCCGGCCATCCTGATTTAGGTTTTCCGTGATTTCCCTAAATCGCTCCAGGCAAATGCCGGGATGGTTCCTTTCAAAGGGCACGGCCGACTTCCTTCCCCGTCCTTCCCTAACCCGATGAGACCGATGACCCCGCTGTCTGGTCTCCTTCCCCGAAAACACCAACCACCACCTTAGACTGTTAATATAAATAGTTCTGTTAGTGACCCTTCAGACACACCATATTTAATTAAATTGTTCTGGTAAATATAATAACTGTTTTAAAATTATCATTAATGTGCTTCATGCCTACTGCTTGGTTAAAATTACTCTGGAAGGAGCTGATCCAATAGTTTGGCAGTGTGGAATGCCATACATTTAAAGCCCAGGACCAGTTATTGAGGGGCCAAAGGCAGAAAGTACTTGGGGACGGCAGAATATTAAATCTTAACATGGTTCCAAAAGGATGAATAACAAGACAAAGAAACTTTTTACGTAAACGAAGAAGTGTGAGAATGGTTGGAAGTACAAATCAGTCAAAAAGAAATCTAGTGTCTTACCAGAAATTATGTGAGAAGTTGTGTAACAGATGACAAATAAAGCTCTAGATTTGGTCACCTAGGGTGCATCTTTCAAAATAACAAAGGTTGCTAGAGACAGTGCTGCCAATTCAGTGTCTACCATGCACCTGACAACAGTTGAAATGTACCTACAGTGGAACTCCAATTATCTGGAGACTCAACACAGTCATTTCCTTAAAATAAAAGACAGAGGCTAAATTTGTGTATACATACTAGTGTAATATTACTTTAATTACTACAAAAAATGTGGTTTAGATTTTGTACAGTACTGTACTTACATACAGTGTCAGTTCTTGAACATACTGTTTATTTAGTTGGTTTGCTGTCTTCAGTCATTTTTGTGCAGACAAGTCTCATAACCCCTTGACAGTGAGCAACCGTATATGGTCACATTAAAGCTGTTGCTCCATTCATGTGAGTGCCAGTGTCAAGACATGCAAACGTCTCACAAGCTGGTCTTGCGTCCTGTTCAGTGACAGTGTCATCCTCCTGGCCATCAGTTTCTTCTCTCACACTTTGAATGATTTCATCACCACTGAGAGTTGATGAACTAAGATTAAAGAATCACAAGCAAGCCACAAGAAGTCTCCCATCTTGTAAAAGATGGGAAGTATTTTCAACATTTTTGAAAGCCTGGGTTTTTTGATTTTCCTGTCAACAGAAGGGGTATTTTTTCAGCTGTCTTCATAGCTTTCCTCAACAAACTCCTATCTGCATTCTTGAGGGTGCACACAGTCATACCAGGTGTACTGGTATGAAATGAGTGTTTATTGTGAAAATGACACTAATTTTGAATTCAAAAGTAAAAACATTTTATTCAAAGCTTTCTCTACATTTTGAGCGCCTTTCAGGCAATTTGTGGACACCACCCCAATAGAAATGTTCGTCTTTCGAAGCAAACCAATCAGACACCTAATTTTCAACTTCTTCATAGGAATCGAAGTGTTCCACAGCCAAAGTGTGTCTTATTGATGAAAACAAATGGTAGTGTTTGCCTATCTTAAGTGCCCCCAACCCAAGGGGCCAAGTCTGGTGAATATGGTGGGTGGGGTAGCAGTTCCCAGCCAAGTGTTTTGATTGTATCCTGAACCAGTTTTGCTTTGTATGCAGGTGCATTGTCATGTAAAAAAATTACTTTGCCATGTCTTCTGGCCTATTCTGGTCTTTTTTCGATCAATACATAGTTCAAATTGATCATTTGTTCCCAGAATGAGATTTTCACTCTGCAGCGGAGTGTGCACTGATATGAAACTTCCTGGCAGATTAAAACTGTGTGCCCGACCGAGACTCGAACTCGGGACCTTCGCCTTTCGCGGGCAAGTGCTCTACCAACTGAGCTACCGAAGCACAACTCACGGCCGGTACTCACAGCTTTACTTCTGCCAGTACCTCGTCTCCTACCTTCCAAACTTTACAGAAGTTCTCCTGCGAACCTTGCTTCTGTAAAATTTGGAAGGTAGGAGACGAGGTACTGGCAGAAGTAAAGCTGCGAATACCGTGCTTCGGTAGCTCAGCTGGTAGAGCAAAGGCAAAGGTCCCGAGTTAGAGTCTCGGTCGGGCACACAGTTTTAATCTGCCAGGAAGAGTCTGATCATTTGTTGTCTGTAGTGATTAGTATTCAGTTACACCGGGTTTTAGAAGCTCCTGATACACCACACCTTTCTGATACCACCAAACACAGAGCATTGTCTTCTTGCCGAATCAATCTGCTTTTGCAGTCGATGTTGATGGTTGTCTTGGATTAACCCATGATTTTTCCCGTTTAGGATTCTTAAAATAAATCCATTCTTCATTGCCAAAACAATTTGATGCAAAATTGATTTTCTTTCATGTCTTTGAAGCAAAATTTGACAAATGGTTTTTCGGTTTTCCATCTGTGTCTTTCATTCAATTCATGTGGCACTCATTTTACACACTTTTGGATCTTTCCCATAGCTTTCAAACGGTCAGAAATTGTTTGTTGTGCAACATTTAGCATTACTGCCATTTGCTTCTGACTTAAAATATCATCTTCATCCATTATTGCTTGCAATTCAGCATCTTCGAACTTTTTTGGTGGTCTTCCATGTTCTTCATTTCTTACATCAAAATTATTATTTCTGAAGTGTTGAAACCATCTTTTGCATGTTGCTCCTAATAGAGCATGATCACCATATGCCTCGACAAGCATTCGATGCGACTCTGCAGCCCTTTTTTTTTTTTTTTTTCAAATGAAAACAAAAAATTAATGCTTTCTGCAAATCATCACTTTCTGGTGCAAAATACGACATTGTTAACACAATGAAAACATATGATGTTGTTTGTTCCATGACTTGATGTATACTAAATATCTTTGACAGATGTCATATCAACCAAACAGAAAAAATTAAGGCTCGTTCACAACAAATGTTCCCTATCGACACATTTGTATCTTAACACTCATTTCATACCGGTACACCTGGTACAGTACAAATTTCTTTTTCCTCAAAGCAATTTGGATAATTGGTGATCTGGATAGTTGGAATTCAGATAGTTGGAGTGCTCTTTGAAAGCCCCTGCAACGAAAGACTTTATAATAAATAAATAAATAAAGACTAATGTCGATAGCTGATGGCCTTAACAATTCCTATACAGCAACCTTCAACACCTTCAGCAACATAGCTGAGAAAACACTTTGTAATAATAATAAATAAATAAATAAACAACAAGTAAAATATGCACCATAAATGCTTCACTTCTGTTTCAAAGGCTGGTGTCCCATACGTGGCTCTGGTCTTAGATATATTCATGTCTGAAAGAGATGTAAGTGAGATATGTGAAAATAAGATGTCATGGATGAATGGCTTTGTGAAAAACATTGACCCTGTCTGAAAATGCAAGGTTTTGGGGGGGGGGGGGACCTTGAAATTTATGATTCACCTTGTTAGACTTCTGATATAAATTTACTGCACTTTTTTTTTCTGTTCCTGACACTGAACATATTTATTCCTCTTTGAAATTTAGACAGAATGGTTAGGTTCTCCTTATCTTCAGGAAGTGAAATCCAAGTACTGTGGAACACACATAAAGAGTACAAGAAATTTCCTAGCTTTTAGAACTCTTAGTTCCATCCTTGGGGAGGAAAGAGGGATAGATTTGGGAAGGTTATAAATGAAGAGCATGTGACATTGTTTGCAATCTCACATGAATCCCTGTTCCTGGTTGCAGTTTTAATCGTGTGAGCCTCCAGTTTTATAGCAACTGAGTCAAATCACTTCTTATTACTGTAGTGTGTCAATTAAATTTGCAAAATGTTTTAATGGTTTACCACTACAAATCCGGAGGAAAGTTGCCTATGAAAGCATCAATTACCATGTCTCATCTGCCTTTAATGAACTTCCCCATTACACCCTGCTAGACGTTTCCAGTTCACTCAGTATTTATTATTGCAACTTTGGATATAGAGTACATGGAATGAATACATGTACAGATCAATAGCACAAGTGGTTCTGAGGTACCAGGTATTGACTCATGCTGAAAAACCCATATTAGTACATGGTGTAGCCTCCCTGGGCGGCAATGCAGGTACTGACTGGCATCCAGTTGATCATACAGGTGGCAGATAGTGTCCTGGGATACATTATTCCATGCCTGCTCAACCTGTTCATGTAGTTCCGTAGAGTTGGTTGATGATTCACATGAGTCACTTCTTGTCCCATCCTATTCCACTCAGGCTTGATTGGAGACAAGTCCAGAGATTGTTCTGGCCAGGGAAGTTCCTGCACGTATTGTAGAGCACACTGAGTTTCACAAGCAGTGTGTGGGCAAGCATTATCCTGTTGAACAACACATCACCATTCCTGTTGCAAGAATGGCAAAATAATGTGTCCAACAACATTTGCATGTACCATATATACTGCTTAGCGTCCCCTCCAGAAACTCAGAAGGTGAAGGGGAGTTGTAGGTTATTGCACCCCAGACCATAAAGCCCAGGTTGGAACAAGTGTGTCTTGAGCGAATGCACTCTGTGACAGTGCTCACCAGGTATGTCATATGTATCAAAGACCACAGTGTGCCATTCTGTCTTTCAAGTGATTCTCTGATGGCACCAGTCCAGCCACGCAGGTCAATGCTGTGGTGTGAATGGAAGTCAGACTACAGGTGTGTGTGTCCATAGACCCACTGCTAACAACAGGTTTGCAACAATTCGTGTCGACACATCTGCTCTCGTAAGCCCCTTATCTGGGCTGTTGTGGCTGATCTGCCACGGCTGCCCTTACAATACTATAATCCTAGCAGTCATTTGTGCTGTGTGGACATCCACAACCTTGCCTATGGGTGAGAGAATGTTCACATGACCACTGATATTATCATCAATGCTAATTGATACAGCACATGTGCCACTCAAAAAGCCAAAATTTGACCCCTATCAAACTCGCTCAGATGGTTGCAGGAAGCACGAGTACATCTACATGGCATGGTCACATGCGTGTTTAACACATTTGCACTACTCTGAGCCTTCTGTCTGTGGGCATTCCCTATTATAGGCAAGACACAGATGGTGTTCTGCAGTTATGCCACTATGCTACCTTGATAGATATGTCGAAAACATTATCAGCACTTGTAATGTCTCCTAGGTGGCATGTTGTAATCACATCAAAACTGATATCATCTTTTCAGGTGTACTAATTTTTTTCCAGATGTGTATATCTTCATTCAAATTATCTTGCAATTAGAATTTCGAATTACCTTGATAGAAATTATCAAGTTCTCTAAAAGCTAAGCATCTTCTACTCTCCCTGTTAGACTATTTGCTACTGACCGTCTGCTGTATTATCTCCACAAACTGCAACTTTCGGATATGGGAGGGGGAGGCATGCGGTCACCACATTGACACACTGCTGTCCCGCCTGTAGTCAGCTTCCCAGAACTTTGAGCCACTCTTTCTCACTAAAGCAGCTCCTCAGTTGGCATCAGGAGGCTGAGTGCACCCCATTCCAGCCCTACCACCAAGGAAAACTCGTATCAGTACTGGAAATCATGCCTGGGTCCTCTGCATAGCAGTCAGACATATTGACCTTTATCTATTGAAGCAGACTATAAAGTTCTGTGGCAATAAATCTATCATCTTAATTAGCATCTAATCTAATCTTGTTATATATATAATACAACCAGAATTGGGTCACCTATGCATCATTACAATAACTCTTGACACTTCAACACACAGATTTTCTTCTGTTCATTGATCCGCAGTTTTGGGACTCTCTCTGCACACACTTTTTCATACCTAAGTGTCCCTCAAGTGTGAGATAAACATTAGATTTTGGCATATTGCAAACCTCTTATCATTCTTATGCTGAGAAATCAATCCCCATTCAAAACTTTTCGCACTTTCTCCACATTTTCATTCATTAAGGATGTTGATGGCAACCTGAAGCACCTGTTGTGGTTTTCTTGACCTTCCTGATATGTAAAGTCTTGTCTGGAACATTGCTTCCTCCTGGAAGGCTGCCATCAGAGCTGATATTTTTTAAGCTAAATTTGGTTGCAAAGAGCTGCTCAATTAACCAGTACACTTCGAATCTCCATGTGTAATACTATGCTCGAAACACAGCCCTGTATCACTGCCCACCAAAAGGGAAATGAGATAAGTTGCATTTATTAACAAAGATCCCTCATCATCTCTCACTGAAAACTACAGCACTATCCTTTTGGTTTGCTGGAGAATTCTATTCTTGAAACTTTTCTGATAAACCCTGTAGGTCTGTCCTTCTTTTCTTCTGCATTAAATTTTAAGTAATTTAATGTAAATAACACAACTTATATGTTCCTGCAGTTAACACCACATTATCATTTTCACAGAATGGTCTCCTTACTGATTAATGTGGCTGATCTACTCTTCTCACTAACTGTGGTACATAATTTATCATTGAGTTTAAGGTGGTGTTTTTCTGCATGCCACGCATACTCAGCTGCACTAGTAACACTTCCTATGTGTAGTAAGCACTTGACCTTGTAAGGGGAGAGGAGTAGTAAGTCTTACAGTAAATAAGTTTTGAGATAATTGCCAAATGATCTGAGCCTTTGTTTCCTCCATTTGAATCAAGTGGAGGACTTGAAAATCAGCTTACTCTACATCTTGAATGAGTTCTTCTGACAAACATACCAAGTGCACACTGGCTGTCCTTCATTCATTCATTCCTTCCTTCCTTTCTGACATGCCAACTATTTCCCTGAGAGCTGCCAGTACCCACCCAACATTATTGGTGCTCCCTCCTGAAACATGTAGTAATATAATATGGCCGGCCCCCCTCGCTTCACCACTGGCCAGTTCATGTGCTTTCAAACGTGATGCAACAACAGGAGATTCAAGAGATTGCACAATTTTTGGGACCGGGTGTTTCCTACATCCCTGCAGCTCAGTGCAGGAGCCCAAAGCACATCGACTGTGGACAGTTCTCCAATGTCCAAACACAAACAGCACAGGCTCTGCCCATTTCCCAGTAAGTACTGAGACAAGCAATCTGTGAGTAACTGTAAACAATAAGTCCACAACTATTGCACTGCACACCTCACAATGTGCTGGAACACATCCGTGACTATCAGATGCCAGCTCTGTACCCACAAACCAATATCTGTAATTTGTAGAGATTACTTGACCTTTGTTGAGACATCTGGTACTACACACCTCAGGGAACATATCAAGGACTTTTGAATCCATGTCATGCATAATCACTGCCGTATTACAGTCCAAAGGTGGACCAACATAGTATTAAGCAGGTGCCCATAATATTTTGGCTTGTCAGTCAGCCAGTCGCGCGCACATGCAAATGAGCACACACCATCAGATTGTGCAATCTGTGTCAGAAGTATTGAGCGTAGGTTAGCAGTTCCTTGTGAGACGATATAAAATGGATTGTGACAGGCATAATATCAGGCGCTTCAATGAGTAACCAATAGCCTCCAAGTTCTTTATTGACGATTCCATATGAATAGCTGTAGAACTGTATTTTTTTCTTGCTTTTAAATTTCCTTTCTTTTGGTTTTATGTATGTGAACATGAAACAAATTATTTAGGAATAAAGGAGACAACTCGCCGAAAGCCAGAAGTGCTATGTTGTTGGTATAAACACAAACAAAGGGTAAGGAGCTTCGCTAGCTTTCAGAATGAACCTCCTTTTCTAGCTGTAGGAAACACACACAGATGTGTGTTATCAGAAGTAACTATCTGCAGGTAATGTTTGGCAGAAGGGCCATGCAATTTGGAAAAATGAAAGTTCAAAACAGGACCTGAGCATGTTAAGGTTGTTGGGTACGAGAGCGAACTAAAGTTGTGAAAAATTAATTAGTTTGTGAAAAGTATAGTTTCAGTACTAGCAGAAGGAAGAGAAATTTGGAAGATATCAGGGATAGAGACGAATACTGCACTATTGTTATAATTACTAATACTTCGCGGAAAAGATTTTATTTTGAAGATACCCATAAGAAGAAGTGCAAGTAGGTAAGATAATGGAGAAGAGTCAAGGACCACAAAAAAAGGATGATCTGTTTTCAAGATCATCACAGAAAATGTTGGGAGAAGAAGAAACTTGAGTATTCCAGAACCAGCAGTGATCACACAAGGGGAGCACAATTGCAATGCAAATTTATTCACACAAAACTTTACTATTTTCTTTGGTGTTTAAGGCAAACAGAGACAGGGGACTTAGAATGGAAGTTGCTAGATTGGTCAGTGCATTTAACGGTGAAATGTTCGTCAAATTTAGACTAGATAGTGTGAAGGTCTAAGCTTCCAAGCATGGTATAACCTCTCTAGTGCAAACTCACTTCAGATGAATTTATGATTAATGGGAAAAAAGCTATTGGCCCCAGCAGGAATACATAAGTTGTTACGGGACGTATTATCAGTTAGCACAAATTTTGGTTAAGGCACATTACAAACTCTTTTACAGTCCCTACCGTTTTTAAATTTCATTGTTACACAAACTTCTGATGTTACAGTATTTGAAGTATTAATTTTTTTTTAAGTGAATGCAAGAAATGTAACTACAAAGCTGACTATGCATTGCTTAACTACAAAGTTAACTACCCATTGTTAATCATTTCTAACATATTGTATATTAGTAGCCACAGTTATCACCTCAATTACCAGTGTGTATGTTACATTTAAATAAATTTAATGATGTGTACATTAACCTTTAGAAACATATTCAATGCCAGGTGTTCTTTTCGTCATAGCCAAATCGAGTTAGAATACTGAATAAAAATCTGAATGGTAGCACGTGAAACATGGCAAAGAGGAAACAGATAGCTCTAAGTGTACAGGTAAAGCTTAAGATTCTACACTACTGGAAATTGAAATAAGAACACCGTGAATTCATTGTCCCAGGAAGGGGAAACTTTATTGACACATTCCTGGGGTCAGATACATCACATGATCACACTGACAGAACCACAGGCACATAGACACAGGCAACAGAGCATGCACAATGTCGGCACTAGTACAGTGTATATCCACCTTTCGCAGCAATGCAGGCTGCTATTCTCCCATGGAGACGATCGTAGAGATGCTGGATGTAGTCCTGTGGATCGGCTTGCCATGCCATTTCCACCTGGCGCCTCAGTTGGACCAGAATTCGTGCTGGACGTGCAGACCGCGTGAGACGACGCTTCGTCCAGTCCCAAACATGCTCAATGGGGGACAGATCCGGAGATCTTGCTGCCCAGGGTAGTTGACTTACACCTTCTAGAGCACGTTGGGTGGCACGGGATACATGCGGACGTGCATTGTCCTGTTGGAACAGCAAGTTCCCTTGCCGGTCTAGGAATGGTAGAACGATGGGTTCGATGACGGTTTGGATGTACCGTGCACTATTCAGTGTCCCCTCGACGATCACCAGTGGTGTACGGCCAGTGTAGGAGATCGCTCCCCACACCATGATGCCGGGTGTTGGCCCTGTGTGCCTCGGTCGTATGCAGTCCTGATTGTGGCGCTCACCTGCACGGCGCCAAACACGCATACGACCATCATTGGCACCAAGGCAGAAGCGACTCTCATCGCTGAAGACAACACGTCTCCATTCGTCCCTCCATTCACGCCTGTCGCGACGCCACTGGAGGCGGGCTGCACGATGTTGGCGCGTGAGCGGAAGACGGCCTAACGGTGTGCGGGACCGTAGCCCAGCTTCATGGAGACGGTTGCGAATGGTCCTCGCCGATACCCCAGGAGCAACAGTGTCCCTAATTTGCTGGGAAGTGGCGGTGCGGTCCCCTACGGCACTGCGTAGGATCCTACGGCCTTGGCGTGCATCCGTGCGTCGCTGCGGTCCGGTCCCAGGTCGACGGGCACGTGGACCTTCCGCCGACCACTGGCGACAACATCGATGTACTGTGGAGACCTCACGCCCCACGTGTTGAGCAATTCGGCGGTATGTCCACCCGGCCTCCCGCATGCCCACTATACGCCCTCGCTCAAAGTCCGTCAACTGCACATACGGTTCACGTCCACGCTGTCGCGGCATGCTACCAATGTTAAAGACTGTGATGGAGCTCCGTATGCCACGGCAAACTGGCTGACACTGACGGCGGCGGTGCACAAACGCTGCGCAGCTAGCGCCATTCGACGGCCAACACCGCGGTTCCTGGTGTGTCCGGTGTGCCGTGCGTGTGATCATTGCTTGTACAGCCCTCTCGCAGTGTCCGGAGCAAGTATGGTGGGTCTGACACACCGGTGTCAATGTGTTCTTTTTTCCATTTCCAGGAGTGTATATGTAGTTGACCATGGTACAAAGAAAACAGCAATAGTGTCATGTGTTCAAATTTGTGGTGAAACAAATAAAGGTTATAAAGAAAATGTGAACGGCTGGTTGCATGAATTCGACCTAGTGAAGGAAAAGCGTGCCTCATGTATGTGTTCAATATGGATGAAACTGGACTTTTCTACAAACTTTTTCCAAATGAAAGGTAAGTGTCACAGTGGAGAACACAACAAACAACGTGTAACTTTTGCACTTGCATGTAATGCAAACAGCAGTGAGAAGTTTCATCCCTGGGTTATCTGTAAATCTGAGAAACCATGTTGTTTTAAAAACTTGAATATGTACACTTTACGTAGCATCTTTCTCACCATAAGAAAGCTTGGATTGATGACACATTTTGCAAGTAACTTCTACGTTTCAACAATCGAATAAATATTCAAAACAGATATGTTGTTTTTAACATTGGACAGATGTACTCCCCATCAGAACCTAACCAACAAAGGTTAGCCATCGCACCAGCCTGAACTCTGTGTCTCTGCATCATATACTGAAGTGCTTTAACAGAACTTGGAGACATAGCAACACTGAACATGTACATGAGCTAGACAGTGCCTGGTATATGGAGAGTCCTGCAAGATGTTGCAAACCCCTGGCATTAGTTTTGAGGAATTTGTTAGTGCAGATAAGTGTTGCTGTATGTACCTCTGTGGAATCTGATATGCCAAAAGCTGTGACTGAAGTGCAAGGTCGGCCATCAAAAGAAAGTGAGGAGGATTGGAATACAAATAACACTCCAGCTACCTGTCAGGAGATGTTTATTGTCTTGGACAGTTTAGAATGATTTGCTGGGTTGATGGATGCTGTAGTTACAGTTGGTTGTGAAATTACAAGATATTTTCATTCCCGTGAACCTCAGCGAAAAATGCTTGAATCATTTCCAAGAAAACGGTGTAATTTGAGAGTACTCATGCTTTTACATTCACTTGATAGCATTATAAGGCTATTGTAATGTAAAGTGATAGATACTGTAATGTATTATAAATTACTGTACATGTATATGTATTAAAATTCGTGTTTTTCATTTAAGACAAATTTTTTAACATGAACTCTTGATCTTTTTGGCCCCCTCGAATTCATGTAGACAAGGTTATATTGGATTTTTGTTTTGAGTAAATTACTAATGAATGGTCTGCCAATTAAGACTCAGTTATGCAGACATCATTGTTGTAAATATAAAATTTACTAATCCAACATGTCCAGTCCCACATCTCAGTTAGAAACAGTTAAAAATTTTATTTGCAGTGTAGTTTACATTAAATGGCTCATTGAGGCAACAGTCAAGATTTATTTTAGTTTTGATTATTAATTTTGGCAACAAGATCACCATCTTGCAGCAGTTCAGTGATCAAGATCGGCAGTGTGTCACCTGCAGAGAACTTTCTTTATGGCAATGCTGACACAAGTCAGACAAGTTATTGTATCAGCGACTTCAAACCCATCACTGTCATTGTTTATATGGTGTTAAAACAGAATCTTTATCCAAAAAATATTTAAATGTGGGCAGTTTACATAGCTAGTGATACAATTCCTTTAAGAAGTAATTATCAATGTTACTCTAAACATCAATTAAATTACCAGTACTTAAATTTCTCACACAGTGTGAACTTCACAAACAGGTGTTACAAGAGAGTGGTGTTAGGGCTTAATATTAGAGTTTATGGTCACAGCAACCCAGCACTTTAATTTGTTGAATTAATTTTTTTAGCTACATCTGAGAAATTTTATATGCAATTAAAATGATAGTAGTTTGTGCTTGAACATAGTTTACAAACAGGGCTTGTGAAGTATAACAGAAACTCACATTTAACTGACACCAATCTACAAATTAGAAACCATACAGAAATGGCTATTCCATTAACTACATTAATTGCTAATCAGTATTACAATTAATTTAACTCCAGTCAGGATTCACAGTGTCATAAGTGGCCAACCCATACAATAATTTCTGTTTTGTTATTAAAAAACAATCTGAACTTAAGCTACACTATTCTGCTCACACATATCAGTAAAGCAATTCTGTTGTGTCAGTTTGTAGATAACCACCACACCAAACATAACTGTTACTTGCACACACATCCGCTTTCATTAACAAACCATCAATCATTAGTAACTATTATTACAGTAGAAATTTCTAGCATTTATGGATTTATATCTATATGTATTTATTTGGATTGTTTTCTGAGAGTAAATGCTAATGTATGAATGTGTTACCTTGCTCATCTCAGCAGGGCATAAAGGGAAAGGAAGCCTTAAGATGATTTCAGAGATTTGGCCGAATTTGAAGCAACTTTTGTTAAGCTGAATCTGTCAAGGATCTATTGCACTTAGAATTTATTTTGGTCAGTAAGATGATGTGTAGGCCATGTCATACACTAAGATATTTAATATTCGTGATTATACTGAACTCTTGTTATGAGAACGTGGAAGAATACTGAGTTCACTCACACTTCTTAATTACAATCAGAGCTATCGGAGATTATGTCAGTGAGTTACAAGCTCCACGATCCTGTGTAAAACTGCCTCAACCGAACAGTTGTGATAGTCAGGAAGCAGGTGACAATAAATAAAGTAGTTACGACCATTTTAGGGTGTACATCAGTGTTTGTTAGAATCTGCAAGTGACAAATTTATTCCCAAAATTTTGACCAATTGCCAGAAGAATATTTGTCTTGATTTCATGTGAACTGACATTTCACAACTGATTCCACATTTCTTCAGCTGTTAATAACTGGCAGGAAATAAAAGGGCATAGTTGCAAATAGCATGCACTGGTTTTGTCATGGAAAAATCAGCCATGAATGAACAAGTCATCTGTGGTAAACAGTATAAGACATGTACACATTATATTTTTGTCTTTGCAGCTGAGATCTCATCGATGATGATGATGACAAATAGTAGCACAGCATTTAACACCAAAGTATTCAAAATATATTCTGCGAACAGTGGTGAGAAAGATGCTACATAAAGTGTACATATTCAAGTTTTTAAAACAACATGCTTAAAGAATAGCATCAAAAAACAACCAAGGCTGCTGTAATACGTGTCTTCCGACAACCAGATAGTCCAGTGACTGTCTTCATGTCACAGCTATCAGTGCATCAGGTTAAGGGAAGGTTCCTTGTGGCAAGCACATAATTATCAGATGATACACCTTTGGCAGTACTCAGAATAGTGCAGTGGACTATGAATTTGTACATTTAGTGACTTGATGTTCAAGACGGATTGCCACAGGGGTCTAAATTAGGACTGCTTCTATTCATTGTACATGTAAATGACATACCGAGAAACATGGAAGTAAAGACATATACCCCTGTATGCAGATGATATAACTTCAGAAGTTTGTAAACCATGTGTTTGATAACCTTATTAGTAGTATGAATTTGACAAAAGAAAATACAATATCATGGTTTAATTCAAATGGTCTCCTATTAAATGGGAAAAGACCCAGAGTATGTGCTCCAGTCTATCAAAGACTGTAAAAGTAGAAAAATAAAATACAAAATTTTTAGGTATCGTACTTGACAATAAACTAATGTGGAACTCTCATGTTGAACACACAGTGGTTAGGCTGTCAAGAGTTATGTATGCTGAATAGACTGATGTGATGTGTTGCATGGCATTTGAATATGCAAAGACAGTGTACTTTGCATTTTTTCAATCTGTTTTAAGGTGTGGATCAATACTTTGGGGAAACAGCGAAAAAAAGAAGTGGCATTTTGGTGATCCAGGAGAAAGCAATTAGAGTAACGGCAAAGGTTGACATTAGGACACATTGTAAACCATTGTTCATTAAATATAGAATATTAACATTTATTAATCTATATATTCTTGATAGCATTAACTGTAAACTTTGCTGAACTATCAAATTTAGGTGTAATGAACAAAAGGCATGACTGCAATACAAGTCTGTACTTCTCTGCTCTGAACACAAAATAGATTATCAAAAACTAACAATAGCCATAAGAACATGGCAATTAAAATATATAACAAATTGTCTAAATATCCTCAAGCATGCTAATCGAAGTATTCAATAGAAATTTAGATGACTTCTTGTTAATTAACCCATTGTATTCATTAGAAGAATTTTTAGAAATGCCCAGTAGCAACTTAAAAATGTGAAAATGACAGATGTTGCAGCTGAGTTTAATTATGTACTGGACTTAAGCCTGATATAATGATATGTTACAACCCAGCAATGGTCACCAATGACTTGTCTTTGTTTATTTGTTAAAAATCCAGTGTGAAAAGAGAATTTAAAGACAATTATCCGAGCAGCTCTGCCAAGTAATTATAGATTTTACTGAGCAGGGGACTCAACCAGAAATGACTGGGTGATGGGCTCCAGGGCCTGCTCAAAGCCACCAGTCCTCTACACTAGTCACCACTGTGAAACGTGGCAGAACTTGGAGAACAGGTATCTTGCTTAGTCATACAGATAATGACAATGACAGTGACAATGGCAGTGGCAAAATATAAAGAAAAAGGAAGCACCTCGACCGTAATATAAATTGCATGCTGATGTGACACATGGATGTAGATTAAAAAAAATATTAGTCGCAATGTTTGGGGGACTTGATGCACCCCAGCTTTTCAAATTTATCTAAGCAACAGGTAAATTTTCCTAGTATCTTGCAGAACCAAGTACTGATTATGCAAATGAACTCAAAGTTATATTAACACCCAACCATGTCCTCTTAGGGCTTCACTTTTGTGTTTTGTCAGGTAGTGCATATAGTCATTAGCAGAGGGGGCTAATTGAAAAGTCTCATTATATGTAATCATAAATAACACTTGGGAAAGTACTGTGATGAGGAGATTGAAATCCGTCAATGGCACCCTTTTTTTTTTTGGATAAAGTGCTATATTTCACCAGGTGGTCACACTTTTGCACACCAAGAATCTGAACCAATATTTCACAGCAGTGGATGCTGTAGGCAAGGCTTTGGAGTGAACTGATGATCAAAGGCACTCACATCAGACTGCTAGAACACTTCACAGATCTGAAACCCACTTTACTCTACACCTGTCTTCTTACTGCCTGTTGCAAAAACACCGTCGAACCACACACATCACTGGACATGATTAATACACAGTGAACTATGATGGGAATAAAACCGGAGGTCTTCTAATTAGCCTGTAAACAATATCCAGACAAAATCTGGTACAGAGGCAATTTATTTTTTAAACTTAGAATCTTTCATACCATACTGAAAATAGATTTGATGCTCTGTGTGACACCTTACCAAAGAAAGGAGAAACTGAACCATAAAATATAAACAAAACACTGCCCAACTCATTGTATAAGATGTTACAGGGCCAATGGAAAATTATTCTTGCAGACATAAGCCTTAGGCCCTGTTCACATGAGGGTACTCAAATTAGGTCTCCAGCTACATAACAACCAAGAGACTGGATGATTCGAGCAGCCAGTCACACTCACACAGCCACAAAACAAGTCTCCTGCACTGCCAAGTCACTCGCGGTGTAAATAAAAATTAAATAAGTTTCATTGGCTGTGGGCAAAGGACGTATGTAGCATGGTGTTTTGTGTGCCATGGTCCCAGTAGTACAATGTTAAGTGACTATTAGTGATGATAGTATTATACTCTGAAAAGCCAAAGAAAATGGTACACCTGCCCAATATCTTGTAGGACCCCGCAAGCATGCAGAATTGCCGCAGCACGACGTTGCGTGGGCTCGACTAATGTCGGAAGTAGTGGTGAAGGGAACTGACACCGTGAATACTGCTGGGATGTCCATAAATCCATAAAAATACGAGAGGACGAAGATCTCTTCTGAACAGTACGTTGCAAGGTATCCCAGATATGCCAAATAACGTTCATGTCTGGGGAGTTTGGTGGCCAGCAGAAGTGTTTAAACTCAGGAAAGTGTTCCTGGAGACACTCTGTGGCAATTCTGGATGTATGGTGTGCTGCATGGTCCTGCTGGAATTGCCCAGGTCTGTCGGAATGCACAATGGACACAAATGGATGCAGGTAATCAGACAGGATCCTTACATATGTGTTACTTGCCAAGAGTCGTATCTATACGTAACAGGGGTCCATATCACTCCAGCTGCATACGCACCACACCATTACAGAGTCCCCACCGGCTTGAGCAGTCCTCTGCTGACGTTCAGGGTCCATGAACTCATGAGGTTGTCTCCATACCCGTACACGTCCATCCACTCGGTACAATTTGAAACGAGACTCGTCCGACCAGGCAACATGTTTCCAGTGATGAACAGTCCAATGTTGGTGCTGACAGACCCAGGCGAGGCATAAAACTCCGAAAGCCCATATCGATGATGTTTTGTTCAATTGTTCACTTTGGCCCAGCATTGAAATCTGCAGCAATTTGTGGAAGGGTTGCACTTCTATTATATAGAACGATTCTCTTCAGTCATTGTTGGTTCCGTTCTTGCAGGTTCTTTTTCCGGATGCAGCAATGTCAGAGGTTTGATATTTTACCGGATTCCTGATATTTAAAGTATACTCGTGAAATGGTCGTACAGGAAAATACCCACTTCATCGCTACCTGGGAGATGGTGTGTCCCATCGCTCATGCACTAACTAAAACGCCGCATTCAAACTCAATTAAATCTTGATAACCTGCCATTATAGCAGCAGTAACTGACATAAAAGCTTTGCCTGACACTTCTTGTCTTATATAATCATTGCCGACTGCATGCCGTATTCTGCCTGTTTATACATCTCTGTATTTGAATACGCATGCCTAGCAGTTTCTTTGTCGCTTCAGTGTTATACAATATATTTATTACTGAAAGTACAGAAGGAGAAAAGTGAGAAAATCATGGGTTCACTCTTACACTGAGAATAATATAAATTGTCGGTTATGAGTTGCCTAACTGCTTGTGTGCATAGGACGGGAAACATATCCGCGTTGAAAAATACCTGGGATGGACTAACTTCAGTTATAAACAGTATCACTACGCAGTACTGTTGGCATGCATTGATGCTGACAGTTTATTCATTATCATCGAAACTGATTATGCAGGTAGAAATTGTGAAGGGAAGGATATCTAGTGCTCCAGGAAGATTGAACTTGCCATTGCCTTTGGATTACCAGGTGATGAATATGAATATAATTTCTCTTATTACTTTATAGAATTTGGGGAGCAAAATAACTAATGATGGTTGAAGTAGAGAGGATATAAAATGTAGTCTGGCAATGGCAAGGAAAGCGTATCTGAAGAAGAGAAATTTGTTAACATCGAGTATAGATTTAATTGTCAGGAAGTCGTTACTGAAAGTATTTATGTGGAATGTAACCATGGACGATAAATAGTTTGGACAAGAAGAGAATGGAAGCTTTCTAATTGTGGTGCTACAGAAGAATGCTGAAGATTACATGGGTAGATCACATAACTAATGAGGAGGTATTGAATAGAATTGGGGAGAAGAGGAATTTGTGTCACAACTTGACTAGAAGAAGGGATTGGTTGGTAGGACATGTTCTGAGGCATCAAGCGATCACCAATTTAGTATTGGAGGGAAGCGTGGAGGCTAAAAATTGTAGAGGGAGACCAAGAGATGAATACACTAAGTAGATTCAAGAGGATGTAGGTTGCAGTAGGTACTGGGAGATGAAGAAGCTTGCACAGGATAGGGTAGAATGGAGAGCTGGACTGAAGACCCTAACTACAACAACTACTTTGTAGAAGATGAAGCGTTTCCGTTGTCACGCTACTTGATGTGACCATAACCATGAAAAATACTCAATAGTGTGAAGAGAATTTAGTATAATAGAGAAAATCTGAGGTGTCCAGAAGCAAAATACAGTGAGTGCACTGGAACATTTTTTCAGGAAATGCAAAAAACTTCTTAATTATGTATCCAAGGTTCTTGGGTGTCCAGCCGGATCCATTCGTCGAAGTTCCATGATATTTCGGTGGATAACCGTTCCGCCATCATCAGGTGGTGCTGATGGAATGATCTGTCTGCGCTGTGTCTGTGGTATTTATGTCCGCGGGGTCCCGAGTCGTACCCTGGCGCGGGCGACCGGGGGGTCGCCGCGTGGTGGGAGGGGTGGGGGTAGCCGCAGCCACTCCTGGTGGTAGGCGCAGTCCATCTCCGTCCGCCATGGCGGAAGGATCTCGCGTCCGCTCGTGCCGTTGCTCTTTGATGGTGTTTAATAACGGTTTCCAGGCCTTGCTAAGTTGAAACCCAGTGTCCCTGTTGATGAGGTTATCTGTTACTCGAATTTCTATGGCCTCCTTGTAGATACTGTCCCAGTAGGCACTTGTGGCAGTCAGGATTTTTGTCTCTTCGAATTTTGCTGTGTGTCCGGTTTCAATGCAGTGTTCTGCTAGGGCCAAAATGGCTGGGTTGGCATAAGCGGGTGTGACGTTCGTGTTCTTTGCATCGGTCCTCGACTGTGCGAACTGTTTGCCCGATATAGGATTTGCCACAGCCGCATGGGATTTTGTATACGCCCGCTTTCTTCAGCCCTATGTTGTCTTTTGCCGTTCCTAGTAGGTCACGAATCTTTGCTGGTGGCCGGAAGACTGTGTCAATCTTGTGTCGCCTTAACAGTCTCCCTATTTTTGACGACACGTTGCCAGCAAACGGCAGAAAGGCCAGAGCTTGCTTTTCTTCTTCAGGTTGTTCTTCATCTCGGTTCTTGCTGCACTTCTGTTGTTGGAAGGCCCTTTGGATTTGGCGGTTGCCATACCCATTCTTGTGGAACATGGTCTCCAGGTGTTTGAGCTCTGTTGTCAAGTTCTGTTCATCAGAGATCGAGTGTGCTCTATGTACCAAGGTGTTGAGCAATACCACGGACACAGCACAGACAGATCATTCCATCACCACCACCTGATGATGGTGGAACGGTTATCTGCCGAAATATTGTGGAACTTCGACGAACGGATCCGGCTGGACACCCGAGAACCTTGGATACAGCACATTCGCCGGGAAAGCCTGAGATCTCATAACTTCTTAATTACTTCATATGGCAGATATTCGAAATTCTTTTTCATCATAGATTTATACTTACTTATGGAGTATATTTCTGACAATCCCTGAAATATTCGGCGTTTATTTTGCTAGTTATTACCTAAAATAATTTGGATTCACCGAGTTTTGCCTCTGTTCCAGGGATCTACAGAGTTATCCTTCTGTGGAGATGGATGTGCACATATTATCATTACATAAAAATAAAAAGACACCTTAATACTGTTACAAAAGATTTAATGACTAAAACTGAATGTGATTACAAAGTATGTGATATTAAACAATAGTTTGAAAGTAGTTAATACAAAGTATGTGACATTATACAATAGTTGAAAGTAGTTAATACGTCAGAAGCTTTCAAGTCCTGTCCTGTTCCCTCTAAATTACACTGGCACCTCATTGTCCTCTGGATGAATTTCAAAGTCTGAATCTTCATCTGCATTTTTCCCAGTTGCCAGACAATGGATTACATTCTTGTAGAAAGCAAGATTTCATTTTCTTCCCAAGTGTGCTCGAACTGCTTCTTGGGCAGGAAATCAATATCCCCCACTTTAGCTTCCTTTAAGGCTCTTCCAATTCTGATAACGGTTGGCTCCATGGACAAGTAGGTTTTGCCTCGTCTGCATATCCCTCTTCCTTCACCAGTGTCCATTCTATAATCCACTTCACCTCTTACTAGTGCATTTCTTTGTTTACTTCTGGTGATCGCAACCCGTTTTGCAGGGGCAAATCTGAAGTGCCATTGATGAGGTGGCTTAATGAAATCAGCAACTGCATCCTTCCAACACAGATTGTTGACATCTACTTTCAGTATATCATAAAAAGCATTTGCCTTAGCTTTGTGTAAAGCAAGTTGAGTGGTCAATTCCTGTTTCTACACCTCATTTCCAGTTGTTTGGGTTAATTGCTTTATTTGTTGTTCTAAACTGATGCACACTGAGCAACAGTCGGTTGCTGGGGAAGCAAAACTGATATTATAATCAGATACAAAAATAGATCTGAAAAACTCATACGTAACCTTATCCACAGTTTTCTCTGGACCTGCATTAAACATTTTCCAAAGCTTTGCAGTCAATAATTCACTGGACATAAAGAGTCTACTGATGTTTTTTCCACGACAGTAGTGTGATTACACTGGTTTCAGATTCTCAATAAACTCCTTAATCGCACCTCGTTTTCCTTGACAAATATTCATCATTCGGTCTCCACCTTGTCTTTCAATTGGAGCTTCTCCTGTCTGTAAGTACCGTCTACAGACTCTTTGTATTCTCACTGTTGATATGCCAAGAACACTAGTAAACATCTTTTGGCACACGCACAATTGCTGAGTTTGGTTTACTGCTTTCAGATGGGGCAAATAGTATCTGATTGAAGTATTTATGTTTTTCCTAGAATCTGCTGCTTCAGTCCGACACCTCCTCGGAGATTCAACTGATGTGTGTATAATTATAAACTCATCCTGTTTGATTTTGTCTGCAACTTTATAAAGTTGGGACGAACTGAGAACCCACTTGTGGAATATCTACCAAAGAACAGTACTAATAAGGAGAAAGCTAGGATAATGCACTAAAAAATCATATGATCTACTACATTTTCCTAAACAAATGATTATAAAATAAATGATGCACTGTTCATTCAAGGAAATCGCTCCTGACTGCAGCCATATGAAATGACCATAATTTATATTAACATGAATCTAAAACATCACAGTGTAACTTACTGTTTACACAAATGTTGGTAATGAAGTTTTTATTATTTCCATGCAGTGAAATAGCACAAAATATTAGGGTTGAGGACTAAATCTTACCTCGTGCATTTTTGCTTTGTTCCTCTTCCAGTCGGAAGGATGCCGATTTTTTACGGCCTTTTTCTTTTGAAACTGATTGTGCATGTCTTCCATCAGTAACATCTATGATTACGGAGGAAATGATAAAGTACTCTTCATATTTTATCCAACAACAATACCACAAATGCTCTCCATGCACTCACAAACAAGCCAAACCAAGAAAAACACGCCAATATGGCTAGGTAACAGTTGATGTGCTACTGTTTTCTGTTTCACATTAGTTTGCAGTAGGGACAACTTAACAAATTGCCACCCATAGGCTCAAAAGTAAAGTTTATGAAGCAATAAGCTGGGAAGGCTGCATTGTTCAGACAAAATACATAATGTGTACAAAGCGAGTTTTGCATCTTCAAACCTTTTTAATAATGGCACATGCTCAGGATACACCAAGTTCTGCTTCTTTATCATACAATGAATTCACTCAGTTTTGCTTTGCAACCAGAAGTGGAAAGACAGAGTTTTGCATCTGTAGACGGTTTTCGAGGTACATTTTATGGCAGAAAAAAGCTGTTTTGTTGATGTTTTAAGAGCGTAATCGATAGATGACAGCACAGAACAAAATGGTGACACCAACTCATTTTTGATAAAAGGTGGATTTACAGCAGTTTGCATCTGGACACCTCATCTATGGTATGTGCAGTTGGAATGCTGACACACAAGTTCCAAGTCCTGAACAGTCCTATTTGTTCTTGAATTACAGAAAGAGTGATGATATAATAAAATCTGTGTGCATACTGCATAATTTCATTCGAAAACATGAAGGTATTCAATACAGTTATGGTGAATAACAATGCAACAACTCCGAAATGCCAACAGTCAGAAAACAGCCAAGGAAAGACATTGCACTGCATCCTCGGACTGCTGCTTATGAATTAAAGAATTATTTAGCCAACTACTTTCTGACACATCGTGCTTCCCTCGCATGCCACTGGAAGTATTGCATCAACAATAATCAGGATTTACTATAATTGTCCTTTGTTACAAAATTTTTTATGTTTAGTGTGTATTTCTGTAACACATATAAGTAAATTCCTGTACGTTTTTATCTATGTATTAATATGTAATTAAAAACATTTTAGTTGTGTATTTATTACATATTTTATATTAAAATTTCAATCACCAAAAATGCATTTGGAGACTTAAGTATCCCCGTATGAACAGGGCCTTACACACTCCAGAGTTAGCACATTGCTTTAAAGTGCTTCAAAGTACTTCATTTTTTATGTTGTGCAGTAAAAGTCCTTATAAGTGCTTATTTTGCCCTTTTTTAAATTACGATCATTATAAGTCCTTATTTTTGTGCTGTCAGTTATATTCAAACTTAAAAATCGAAGTTAAAAAGCTGGAAAAAAAAAATACTGCATGTATAGGTCGAAGGCCAAAGCAATTATGAGGGTCACTCAGCTGTGTGACGTTTATGGTGAGAAGGGCAAAGGGGCCCTCAGACGTTCGATAATCTTGTCAAACTGTCAATATAGTGACCATCTGAAGGTGTGTATTGCCGTATTGTCAGTACTATAAGTATTGACGGGCCTCAAAATATTCTTAGTATTGTCAATACATAAAGTGAGCGCCTGAGGTCAGCAATTAACCATTAAATAATATTGTGCATTCAGATGTTGACAGAGCTTCAGGAAACAGCCATGCAGCATTAGTGTGCACTGTTTATTTTTTCAATTCGCCGTTGTGTATATCATACCTCAGATTCCATTTTTAAGGAGTGTTTTAACACAAGAATTTTAAGAGGCCTCTGCAAGGATAATCTATATCTGTACTTTGCAAACCGTCATGAGATGCATGGCAGAGGATACATCCTATTGTACCAGTTATTATTCTTCTTTTATGTAGGGTTCCTTCCTGTACCATTCTCGTATGGAGTGCGGTAAGAATGATTGTTTGAATGCCTATGTGCATGCAGTGATTATTCTAATCTTATACTTATGATACCTATGTGAGTGATATGTAGGGGTTTGTAGTATATCTCTAGAGTAATCATTTAAAGCCGGTTCTTGGAACTTTGCTAATAGACTTTCTCGAGGTAGTTTACGCCGGTCTTCAAGAGACTGCCAGATCAGTTCCTTCAGTATCTCAGTGAAACACTCCCGCAGATTAAACAAACCTGTGCCCATTCCTGTTGCCCTTCTCTGTGTACATTCAATAACCCCTGTTCGTCCTATCTGGTTTGGGTCCCACAAACTTAAGCAATATTCTAGAACTGGTCACACAAATGATTTGTAACCAAGCTGTACACTTCCCCAGTATTCTGCTAATAAACAGAAATCTACCACCTGCTTTACCCACGACTGAACCTGTGTGATCATTCCATTTCATGTCCCTACAAAGTGTTAACCCAGGTATTTGTATGAGTTGGCCAATTCCAACAGTGACTCACTGATATTATAGCCATATGATACAACATTTTTTCATTTGGTGAAGTGCAAAATTTGACATTTTTGAACATTTGAGCAAGTTGCCAATCTTTGCACAGTGTTGAAATCTAATCAAGATCTAACTGAATAATTATGCAGCTACTCTCAGGTAGTACTTCATCGTAGATAAATGTATGATGTGCAAAAAACCTGATTGTACTATTAATATTGTCTGCAAGATCATTAATATAAACATGAACAGTGTGTGTCCCAACTTGGGCTGTTGATAAAATATCGATAGTTTTTCCAAGAAATTAGATATATATCAGTTATACTTTCAGTGATGTATCGATATCAAAATGGTAATAACGAGTACCAAAGTTTTTATTTTATATTATATTTTTTCACAATTTTTGGTAACTATTTGAAGTTTTTCTTTTGAAATTGTAGTAGAATATAATTTTACTTTCACTGAGTTAAGAAGGAATCCTACTATGTTTTGAGCTTTCATCACATACAGTCTTTCTCTTTGAAAGCAACTGTATGTGGCACAAAAGAAGAAGTCCCATTGCACTGGGAGATAGTGGTGTGAACGGAATAACAAGATTTCAGATGTGACAAAACAGCATAGCAGTTGTGTTAAGAATCAAAAAACGTGTGCTGTTTGTTTCTCCATATTGGCATTCTTCAGAAACAGATGCTAAAAATTATGAATAGATATCAAAATGACAAGATTGCTGTAATAACACTGTTCACGTTTATGTAGCACTTCACTTAGCATAGACCGGGACTGTGTCCTAGGCATGGCCGATGTTAACTGACTGGGCACGGCCCGTGCTGCCTGAGTTGTTGTCGTTACGCCGGCAGAGGTCGCGTCCGAATTCTCGCGTGCCCTCTGGTGGACGGGACTCTACTTGCGGCAACTACCGTCCGTGACACGCTGTGCCGATGTGCGCCTCCCGCGATCTTTCTGGTGGCTACTGCACTCCTCCTCCTTCGGGGGGTGAAGCCACTGTGATCCACTGCGTCGGAAGGTGGAGTGTCGGGCAGGAGCGATTACCTCCACATCCATTGGAAGACCGGAGTCGAGGGGATCTGCCAACCCTCGAGCCGGAACCTTCGAATACGGCTGGAAGTGACCCACACGAAGAGGCCACCATCGTCCCACCACCGGAGCCTGGGACAGAACGGGAGACAAGCTGTCTAACTCCGGATCCTGTTCCACCTCGGAAGGGGCAAGACCCAGTGGCGGGGACGATGGGGAAGGGACGACCACAGGTGAACCAGCCTCCTGAGAAACCGGGCCTGCGAGGGTGGCAGGTTCTCGCTGGGGCATCTCGAACGATGGCGATGCTGGTGCTGGAGCTACTGGAGGCTGCGAAGGCTGAGAACCATCGCAGTGTGGCAGAGTCACAGTGGGGAGAGGCGGTAACGTCCCCTGAGAAACCAACACGGGTGCCGGCAATGGGGAAGCCGGTGTCCGAGAGGTCGGAGGGTGGGTGCCCAAATGTGGACGTAGCTGATTTTGGTGATGACGTACCACCCGGTCCCCCGCCTGCAAGGTATAGAGCCGGTGGCCATTTCGGCGCAGGACCACCGCCGGTATCCAACGTGGATTGCGACCAAACCCACGGGCCCAGACCGACATACCCAGTGGAAAGCCAGGTACTCCGTTTTGCAAAGACTGGTGAGGACCAGGCCAGAGGAGGTGCAGCAGAGTCCTAGGTTGGCGCCCATGGAGGAGCTCTGCGGGGCTGCGTTCTCCCATTGGTGTGGTCCGGTATACCGTCAGGAAAAACGTCAATGCTTCCTCCGTAGGAAATTCGTGCACATACTTTTTCATCTGCATCTTAATTGTGCGCACCATGTGCTCGGCTTCCCCATTCGATTGTGGATGGAAGGGGGGAGAGCAAACGTGCCGAATACCGAAGCGCCTACAAATATCCTGGAAGGCCTGCGAAATAAACTGCGGTCCATTGTCCGAGACCAGGGTGATTGGCAAACCTTCCACAGAAAAGATTTTTGCTAGTGCCTGGATTGCCACTTCTGAAGTGGTTGAGGAGCAGCGAACCACATATGGGAATCGGGAATAAGCATCAATGACAATGAGCCAAAAGCCATTGAGAAACGATCCCGCAAAATCGTTGTGAACACGTTCCCATACTTGGGTTGCCGGCGGCCATGAAGAGAACGCTGCCCTCGGTGATGCCTGTTGGCTCGCACACTGGGAACAGGCGGCCACCAAATGCTCAATTTCTCTGTCAATAACGGACCAGTACACATGTCTGCGAGCCAAGGTTTTAGTACGGGAATCACCCCAGTGCCCCGCATGTAATAACGTGAGGACCTCCCTTCGTAAACTTGCAGAAACAACCATGCGAGGAGCTGTATCATCGGTAGCCAGAAGGAGAACTCCTTCCAAGACCGAGAGGCGGTCTTGTAGAATAAAATAATTACAAAGAGGGTCCGAGGCGGCCTGGAGGGCGGGATACCACCCCTGCTGAATGAGGCGAACTACTTGCCGGAGAACCGGGTCAGCTGCCATTTCCCTGGCAACTCGAGAACTAGTGATCGGGAAGCCATCAACTGCTTGGTGGGACGCCACATCCAAATGAAAACACATTATCTCCTCTCGATCGAACGTAGGATCCGGGCCCACCAGAAGACGGGAAAGAGTGTCGGCATTGGCATTCTGTCCGGTAGGGCGAAAATGAATGTCATAATGGTACTTAGAGAGGAACAAGGCCCAGCGCTGTAGTCTGTGGGCCACCCTATCCGGAATCTGAGAGGCGGGACCAAATAACGATTTTCACGGCTTATGGTCAGTGATTAACTGAAACTTTGTGCCATACAAGAAAGGGTGAAACTTGGTAACAGCGTCGACAGTGGCCTGTGCGGGACTAAGAGTTTTAGACGCAAACGCCAGTGGTTGCTCAGAACCATCTGCGTTGCGATGGGCCAGGACCGCCCCCACCCCATACTGTGAAGCATCTGTAGCCAGGACCAACGGCTTATGGGAGTCAAAAGTAGCCAAACAAGGCGCTGACGTGGGGAGGCCCTTCAACGAGGTGAATGCTCGCTCGCATGCAGGCGACCAATCAAAACGAACACCCTTGTGCAGAAGGCAGTACAGGGGGTGGGCTATGGTGGAAGCCCTGGGAATGAACCGGTGGTAATAGGCTATCTTGCCTAAAAAAGCTTGTAACTCTTTCAGCGACGCTGGCCGAGGAAGGTCGACGATACCTTGGACCAAACTTCCTAGTGGCTGGATGCCGTGCCGAGAGATGGTGTAGCCCACATACTCAATGGACGGTTGGAAGAAGTTTGACTTATGCAGGTTGCAACGCAAGCCCACAGACCTGAATTGGAGAAAGAGGGTGCGAAGGTTGTGCAAGTGTTCCTTCGTGCTGCGGCCTGTGACAATTATGTCATCCAGGTAATTAATACAATGTGGGATTGTCGACGTGACGTGCTCAAGATAACGCTGGAATATCGCTGGGGCACTGGATATTCCGAAGGCCAACCGCTGGTATTGGTAAAGGCCAAACGGGGTGTTGACGACCGCCAGTCGTTTGGAGTCATCAAGTGGTATCTGATGATAAGCCTCCGAAAGATCGATTTTCGAAAAATACTGGCCCCCCGCCACGGCGGACAACAATTCATCAGCACGAGGCAAAGGATAGGTGTCCACCACCAATTGGGAATTAATGGGGGCCTTGAAATCGCCACAAAGACGTAATTTTCCCGAGGGCTTCCTTACAATAACGAGGGGCGAAGCCCACTCACTAGAAGAAATAGGAAGAATGACCCCCAGGGCTGTCAGCCGGTCGAACTCTTCCTTTACCTGAGGGCGGAGAGCCAAGGGGATCTGCCTCGCGCATAGAAAACGCGGGCGAGCCGACGCCTTCAATGTTAAGTGAGCTTCAAAATCTGAAACACGCCCCAGGCCCTCCTCAACGGTATCTGGAAAGTCTGAGATCAAAGATTCTAATGATTGATAGGGAACATCTTCGGAGACCAACTGTATGGTGTCAGCGATAGAAAAACCGAAATCTTGGAAGGCATCCAGGCCAAAAAGGTTAGCGGAGCTCGCATCACTGACAACAATAAAAGTAATAGGCCGAGTGACTGATTTGTAAGTCACGTCGGTAGTGAATTGACCCAGTAGGGGAATGAACTGTTTACCATAACCGCCTAGACGCCGGTAAACTGGCGCCAACGGGGGCGATCCAAGGTCGGAATAAGTTTGTGCATTCAACAATGAAACTGCCGCGCCCATGTCTACTTGCAGTTGTAACTGGCGCGACCGAACCGCCACCTCGATAAAGAGTTTGCGTGCCGATGCGTCGGGAGCCTGGCCCGATGAAACTTCCTGAATGTCAACGTCCATGTCCTCCGGACCTGCTTCCTTCGATTCTTTTCAGGCTGAGCGGAAAACTTTAGCAATGTGACCTTTTTTATTACATTTGCGACAAA
Source organism: Schistocerca nitens (assembly GCF_023898315.1). Classification (NCBI taxonomy): domain Eukaryota; kingdom Metazoa; phylum Arthropoda; class Insecta; order Orthoptera; family Acrididae; genus Schistocerca; species Schistocerca nitens. The sequence goes on along the minus strand of NC_064618.1, from coordinate 48,277,921 downwards.
CGGCCCAACGCTGGGGGCACTCTGACCGATCATGATGTATACAGGGTGAGTCACCTAACATTACCGCTGGATATATTTCGTAAACCACATCGAATACTGACGAATCGATTCCACAGACCGAACGTGAGGAGAGGGGCTAGTGTAATTGGTTAATACAAACGATAAAAAAATGTTCGGAAGTATGTTTTTTAACACAAACTTAGGTTTTTTTAAAATGGAACCCCGTTAGGTTTGTTAGCACATCTGAACATATAAACAAATACGTAATCAGTGCCATTTGTTGCATTGTAAAATGTTAATTACATCCGGAGATATTGCAAACTAAAGTTGACGCTTGAGTACCACTCCTCCGCTGTTCGATCGTGTGTATCGGAGAGCACCGAATTACGTAGGGATCCAAAGGGAACGGTGATGGACCTTAGGTACAGAAGAGACTGAACAGCACATTACGTCCACATGCTGACACCTTTTTATTGGTCTTTTTCACTGACGCGCATGTACATTACCATGAGGGGTGAGGTACACGTACACACGTGGTTTCCGTTTTCAATTACGGAGTGGAATAGAGTGTCTCCCGACATGTCAGGCCAATAGATGTTCAATGTGGTGGCCATCATTTGCTCCACACAATTGCAATCTCTGGCGTAATGAATGTCGTACACGCCGCAGTACATCTGGTGTAATGTCGCCGCAGGCTGCCACAATACGTTGTTTCATATCCTCTGGGGTTGTATGCACATCACGGTACACATTCTCCTTTAACGTACCCCACAGAAAGAAGTCCAGAGGTGTAAGATCAGGAGAACGGGCTGGCCAATTTATGCGTCCTCCACGTCCTATGAGATGCCCGTCGAACATCCTGTCAAGGGTCAGCCTAGTGTTAATTGCGGAATGTGCAGGTGCACCATCATGCTGATACCACATACGTCGACGCGTTTCCAGTAGGATATTTTCGAGCAACGTTGGCAGATCATTCTGTAGAAACGCGATGTATGTTGCAGCTGTTTGGGCCCCTTGCAATGAAGTGAGGACCAATGAGGTGGTCGCCAATGATTCTGCACCATACATTTACAGTCCACGGTCGCTGTCGCTCTACCTGTCTGAGCCAGCGAGGATTGTCCACGGACCAGTAATGCATGTTCCGTAGATTCACTGCCCTGTGGTTTGTGAAACCCGCTTCATCGGTAAACACGTAGAACTGCAACGCATTCTCTGTTAATGCCCATTGACAGAATTGCACTCGATGATTAAAGTCATCACCATGTAATTGCTGATGTAGCGACACATGAAACGGGTGAAAGCGGTGACGATGCAGTATGCGCATGACACTACTTTGACTCAGTCCACCGGCTCTCGCAATGTCCCGTGTACTCATGTGTGGGTTCATGGCAACAGCAGCTAACACACCAACTGCACCCGCTTCTCCTGTGACGGGCCTGTTACGGACCCGTTTGTGTGCTACGACCATACCTGTTGCATACAGTTGGCGGTAGATGTTTTGCAATGTGGGGCACGTTGGATGCTCTCTGTCCGGGTACCCTTCTGCATACACCCTGCAGGCTTAAGCTGCATTTCGTCGACACTCGCCATAGATGAGTGTCATCTCCGCCTTTTCAGAGTTCGAATATACCATGGTCACAGTTCCTACAACACTACACTATCACAGACGTCTGGTAACACGGTGTACTACAGTTGGTCTGCGTGCGGAGACGAATGCACAATAACAATAGCAGCAAGCGCTACATACGGACACTGCGACAGCTAGACCAAACCACAACAGTGCACTACAGCCAAACTCGTAAACACGGTCGTCATCGTAAACATGTCCCTGCAGATGCTGCTCGCCGACCGTGGCCCGTGTTTGTTACAACACGCAACTGAACGTCAGAGGTTTCAAGCGTCAACTTTAGGTTACAATATCTCCGATGTAATTAACATTTTACAATGCAACAAACGGCACTGATTACGTATTTGTTTATATGTTCAGATGTGCTAACAAAACTAACGTAGTTCCATTTAAAAAACGTAGGTTTGTGTTAAAAAACATACTTCCGTGCATTTTTGTATGGTTTGTATTAAACAATTACACTAGCCCCTCTCCTCACGTTCGGCTGTGGAATCGGTTCGTCAGTATTTTATGTGGTTTACGAAATATATCCAGCGGTAACGTTAGGTGACTCACCCTGTATAGCACGACGCACAGGACGGCAACAGGGACCGGCGGCCGGAATTCTGTTTACGCGCCGTGCGGGACCGGCCGTAACGGCCGGATTGTACCGCTCGCACGTCGTCCACCCCGGACACAGTGGACGCGAACGCGCCGCCCTGAACCGCCGCGACATCGCATCACGCTTCCAGCTGTTGACCTGCGGCGTGAGAGACTTCATACGATTGAGCAATGGACAGGACTTCCTCGAGGGAAGGGTCTTCTAACTGCAGGGCCCATTGCCGGACCTCCCTATCAGGGGCCGAACGAACAATGACGCCGCGTACCATAACGTGGGCATACGACTCTCGCGACTGCTCCGTGACAAAATGACACTTGCGACTAAGACCGTGCAGGGTAGCGGCCCACGCCCGGTAAAACTGATGGGGCTGTTTCTTGCGTTGATAGAACTCGACCCTAGCCGCCACAACATGCGTGCGGCGGCGATAATATGAAGACAGCAATGAACACAATGCGTCAAAAGACAAGGACGAGGGTTCCTGCAACGGCGCTAGCTGCCGCAAAACTTGATACAGAGAGGGAGATATCCAAGACAAGAAGAGAGCTCGACATACCTCCGCATCGGCAACATGAAACGCCTGGAAATGCTGCCAAAGGCGATGTTCATATGCGTCCCAATCCTCCGCCGTCTCGTCATACGGGGGAAAAGGAGGAGGGAACGGCGCTGGAGCAGACTGCGTGGAGAGCAACGCCGGAAGCACTTGTTTCATGGCGGCCATGAGCTCCGTCTGCTGCTCAAACAAAACCCGCTCTAAATCCTCCGTGCCGTGGAGAAGCTGCGAAACCGGAACAACGACGCAATACGCGAAAGAACGACCCTACTCGTCGCCAATTGTGTAATAACACTGTTCACGTTTACGTAGCACTTCACTTAGCATAGACCGGGACTGTGTCCTAGGCATGGCCGATGTTAACTGACTGGGCACGGCCCGTGCTGCCTGCGTTGTTGTTGTTACGCCGGCAGAGGTCGCGTCCGAATTCTCGCGTGCCCTCTGGTGGACGGGACGCCACTTGCGGCAACTACCGTCCGTGACGCGCTGTGCCGATGTGCGCCTCCCGCGATCTTTCTGGTGGCTACTGCAATTGCTCTTTACGGTGGGCAGAGACGTGTAAGGGGAAATGCTGACATAATCGGTGCTCGGTGCTACCAACAGAAACTGCACCATTTAACTTCACCATGCACTTTCTACACTACAGCCACTAGGTTGATGTTTGCAGGAATGAAAAAAAGGAGAAACGATATGAAGTGTTCTGAACAAATGCGATGTGACAAAACTGAACGACTGACCCATCGGACAATTTTATTTTGCCAGTTATGTGCAATTGCCACTGTTAGCAAATTGGTTATCACCAAGCATGAATGTGCATCGATTTCCTTTCAATAGGGGTAATTCATCAAGCCAAGCTAAAGTTTTCCGGGCACAAAAACGTGCAGTGAGAGTTATATGTGGTGTGAACTCAAGAACATCCTGCAGAAGCCTGTTTAGGGAACTAGGGATACTAACTACTGCTTCCCAATATATTTATTCCTTAATGAAATTTGTCATTAAAAATATATCACTTTTCAAACCAACAGCTCAATTCATGGAATCAATACTAGAAATAAGAATAATCTTCACAAGGATTTAAAGTCACTTAGCCTTGTACAAAAAGGTGTGCATTATTCAGGAACACACATTTTCAATAACTTGCCAGCAGCCATAAAAATCTTAACAACCAATGAAATTCAGTTTAAGAGAAGCCTAAAGGATTTATTGGTGGCCAACTCCTTCTACTCCATTGATGAATTTCTTAGTAAAACCAACTGATTTGCATATAAGTACAACATAACTTCTGCACAATTTCAGTGCAGTAATGTGTTCATTGAAAATTTGTGTGTGTGTGTGTGTGTGTGTGTGTTAGTATAATCTAACTTCTGCACAATTTCAGTGCAGTAATGTGTTCATTGTAAATAAGTATTACAGTAGTTGTATTATCTTATAAATAAATAAAAAACTTTTTTATTTTAAATTCAGTGCATTAGTATTTGTAAAATTACTCTTAGTGTTCATTAAAAAATGACGATCATTCCACTTGGGACCTGTGGAATGGTACATTAGCTTATTTGTTTTAATTGTAAATATTTGTCATGTATTGTTGTTTTTCTGACATGTTCCACATCCTGGAGGACCTCCTCACTACGGATCAATTGGAATGAAAGTAAATCTAATCTAATCTAATCTAGGGGGATAGGCAGGCTGCTAGCCTTTTGATGTACAGAATCTCTAATAACAAATCAGTACTCAAATATATGGCTCTAAAACTGGCAGTATATGTACAATGTGCAGCCCATATTTTTTTAGGCATGTTGTCGATATTTCTCTCGTCGATATATCGACATTTTTTCTCGATATACCTAGAGTTCACTATGGCACTGTGTTAAATATCGATATATTCGCCTCCCGTTATTTTTAAAAATATCAGTAGCCCTACTCCAAACACATTTCTCTGGGGCACACCCAAAGTTAACTCTACATCTGGCAATGACTCTCCATCCAAGATAATGTGCTGTGTCATTCTATAAGCCACTTTAGGATGGTTAACAGAGTATTCTCTATGACACTGCTTGTTGTTGTTGTGGTCTTCAGTTCTGAGACTGGTTTGATGCAGCTCTCCATGCTACCCTATCCTAGGCAAGCTTCTTCATCTCCGAGTAGTTACTGCAACCCACATCCTTCTGAATCTGCTTAGTGTATTCATCTCTTGGTCTCCCTCTACGATTTTTACCCTCCACGCTGCCCTCCAATGCTAAATTTGTGATCCCTTGATGCCTCAGAACATGTCCTACTAACCGGTCCCTTCTTTTTGTCAAGTTGTGCCACATACTCTTCTTCTCCCCAATCCTGTTCCAAGTTGTGCCACATACTCTTCTTCTCCCCAATCCTATTCAATACTTCATCATTAGTTATGTGATCTACCCATCTAATCGTCAGCATTCTTCTGTAGCACCACATTTCGAAAGCTTCTATTCTCTTCTTTTCCAAACTATTTATCGTCCATGTTTCACTTCCATACATGGCTACACTCCATACAAATACTTTCAGAAACGACTTCCTGACACTTAAATGTATACTCGATGTTAAAAAATTTCTCTTCTTCAGAAATGCTTTCCTTGGCGTTGCCAGTCTACATTTTATATCTTCTCTACTTCGACCATCATCAGTTATTTTGCTCCCCAAATAGCAAAACTCCTTTACTAGGTACTTTAAGTGCCTCATTTCCTAATCTAATTCCCTCAGCATCACCCGACTTAATTCAACTACATTCCATTATCCTGGTTTTGCTTTTGTTGATGTTCATCTTCTATCCACCTTTCAAGACACTGTCCATTCCGTTCAACTGCTCTTCCAAGTCCTTTGGTGTCTCTGATAGAATTACAATGTCATCAGCGAACCTCAAACTTTTTATTTCTTCTCCATGGATTTTAATACCTACTCCGAATTTTTCTTTTGTTTCCTTTACTGCCGTTTACTTCATTGATTTGATAATGTAATATAGATTGTGGTGTTAGACAGCAGTTTTGAAAAATCCTCCCATTTCGAAAAAATGCATCATGTATGTGCAATGATTAGTAAGAGGCTTGCCCAGTGAATGTCCATTCACCAAATTATCACAAAGTGTTGAAAAGTGTTTTACGTTAATTGCCTGACGAGGTCCTTACCATATGGATTTAATTGCTTGAGAGGTTTCCATTTAATTTTACTAACTGTACTTGCTAATACGACACTTAACTGTCACCAGACATCTAGAAGTTACTCCTAATTTCTTGTCGAAAGCAATTGCCTCTCTCATTAACGTATTTTCCTCCTCTATTTTATCTCATATCAACATTAATAATTAGTTGTACAGGGCAGAACTCATTGGATAATAATTTATAAAAATTTTCTGGTCCGTGATTCTGATTTGAGTCAGTAAATTAACATGTGACAAATTGCCCCTCTTTTCAATCAATCCCAGACCCATTGTCTCTTTTTCGTTATTTTCTGTTGCTTGCAAGCTATAGCTAATGAAATGGAGTAGTACACACTTCGTTTTGAGTGTTCTACATGTGGTTACTGTTGTGTTGGCAGAAGAGCCAACACCGTGTTACTGGTGGAGGCCAAAATGCACGCGTTTTAGCTCACGCAGGCTGGCGTGAGGAGGGAAGGACTATACTGACGTGAGGTCTGGAACATGGCAAGGAATTAGAATTCAGAAAGCGGACATAATTAGTTTGATACTTAACTTTAATCCATTAATGATGAACGTCGCTCTTGATGGTACATGATTCACAATATTGTCTGTTCAGAATTCTAATTACTGAATATGGCGCCTTGCTAGGCCGTAGCAAATGACGTAGCTGAAGGCTATGCTGAACTATCGTCTTGGCTAATGAGAGCGTATGTAGTCAGTGAACCATCGCTAGCAAAGTTGGCTGTACAACTGGGGTGAGTGCTAGGAAGTCTCTCTAGACCTGCCGTGTGGCGGCGCTCGGTCTGCAATCAGTGATAGTGCCGACACACGGGTCTGACGTATACTAACGGACCGCGGCCGATTTAAAGACTACCACCTAGCAAGTGTAGTGTCTGGCGGTGACACCGCATTTATCATGTAGGATTAGCTGAGAGATAACACACACTAAGTATTCAATACACATTTATTAATAACTTGTATACAACAAATATGGCAGTTGAACACGTTATGCTCCGAAAGTTTACACTGGAACAAAGCTGTCCAAAGAAGCAAAGTCACTGTAGGTGGCAGCCGGTGTGGGAAGTGGGGGCATCGGTGTCAGCGGTGCAGCAGCGCCATGGTTCCAATGGCGGCACAGGCAGAGACGAATCAGGTGACGGCAGGTCAGCTGCGTCGGGAGGTAGATCGGTGAGTGACCATGCCGGTTTCAGCCGATTAACAGACACTGTCTGTGGCCATCCATGGAGGTGGATGACAAATGTGTTTATACCACAACATAGCATGTGGTGAGGGCCCGAATAATGTGGTTGCAGGGTTGCTCACACAGTGCCGTCCTGCAGCATAACAAAGTCGCACGTAGCTAGGTTCTCGTGGACAAACACAGGTGGGCTGGTGTGAGGGTGGGGCAAGGGTTGTGCGGAGGTGTGCGACGTGTGCGTACCTACTCGACCAGTGCGGGGAGAGCCTCGGATGAGGTTGAAGGTGAATCCTTGACAAACTCGGCGGAGAGAAGGAGAGGCTCACCGTATAGAACCACGGTGAGCGAGACATTAAGATTTTCTTTATGGGCTGAGCGAATACCTTGCAGGACCCACAGAAGGGCTTCCGACCATAGGCCTCTGTGGTACATTAGGGCGGCCTCGAGTGTGCGGTGTCCGCCCCAATAGCTGAGTGGTCAGCGTGACAGATTGCCGTCCTACTGGCCCGGGTTCAATTCTCGGCAGGGTCAGGGATTTTCTCTGCTCGGGGGCTGGGTGTTGTGTTGTCTCCATCATCATTTCATCCCCATCCAGTGCACAGGTCACCCAACGTGGCGTCGAATGTAATTAGACCTGCACCAAGGCAGCCAGACCTGCCTCACAAGGGCCCTCCCAGCCAATGACACTAACACTCATTTTCATTTCAGTGTGCGGTGCCACTGCTTGACCAGGCCATTTGCCTGTGGGTGGTAGTCTGTGGTATGAAATTTGGCGACACTGCAAAGTTCGCAGAGGCGTGCGAATAGGGCGGACTCAAACTGGCTTCCCTGGTTGGTCATGAGATATAGAGGACAGCTAAAGGGAGCAACCCATGCTGAGATGAAGGAGTGGGCGACTGTCTCGGCCGTGATGTCAGTAATGGGGACTGCCACGACCCAGCAGGTCACATGGTCGATGATCAATAAGATGTATCTGTAGCACTCAGAAGGGGGAGGGGACCAGCAACGTTGATAAGGACGTGCGGAAACGCCCCTTCGGAATGTCAAACTTTCCAAATGCAGGTTGAGCGTGCCTGCCGATCTTGCTGCGCTGGCACAGGATGCACGCACAGCTCCAAGTGTGACATTCATGCTTTATGCCAGGCCAGACGCGCTCCATAACCAGCCGCATTGTGCCTCATGCCCCAGGGTGAGCTAAGCCGTGCAAGGCAGTAAAGACCCTATGACGAAGGTTGGCAGGGACCAGGAGACAGAGTGTGCCCGTTGAGGTGTCACATAGGACAGGGATCGTTGAACCATGTAGTATATGGGACTGGACAGAGAGCAATGAGTCGTCGTCTGATATTATTCGCTGTATATCATTGTTGTCAGCTTGTAGTAGGGTGAGCTCCTCCAGATTCAGCAATGCAGTTAACATGCAGATGTGGAAAGGTAGTCTGCCACAATGTTCTCCCCACCATGGATATAGCATGCGTCGGAAGAGTGCTGACAGATGTAGTCCATATGGTGGAAACGCCTCGGCGGAAGGTCCTTAGCCGGATTACAAATAGCATCCATGAGTGGCTTGTGATCTGTATAGATCGTGAAGGGTCACCCCTCGAGGTCACTATGGAAATGTTTAACTGCCCCATACACAGCGAGGAGCTCAGTTGAAAGCCAACTACTTGCACTGGCTCTTAGTCAGTTTCCTGGAAAAGAAGCAGAGGGGTTGGGTAGAGTCAGCGGTGTACTGTTGTAAAACAGTGCCCACGGGTGAGTCACTGGCAGTCGTGATCGAAACATGGGCCCCAGGGTCTGGGTGGGTGAGTGTGACGGCTTTGGCGAGGGCAGTTTTAAGGTTACCGAAAGTGTCAAGCATTAGTTTGGTCCACTCCAATTTGCATTTTCCACTGGTGTTTTTGCCAGAGAGAGCATTGGTCAGGGTCATTTGGACAGAGGCAGCTTGAGGCATATGGTGGTGGTAAAAGTTTGCCATAACCAGACAGCAGTGCAGCTGAGCATAGTCCACGGGGAGAGAGGAAGGCTAAGTATGGTTTTGACATGAGAACTCGTTGGTCTGAAGCCATCGGCAGAGACAGAGTGGCCAAGGAAGGTAATGGTTGTGGAACACAGTTGAGATTTATTGTGGTTGATCACCACCTCATTGGTAGGGAGGGCCAAATGCACTGCATCGAGGTGAACTTGATGCTCCTCAGTGGAGGAGGAAAAGATAAGTATATCATCTGAGTAAGCATAGGCAAATGGCAGAGGGAGCAAATTGGAATCAATGAACCACTGCCACGTCTGCGCAGAATTTTTCAATCTATAAGGCATGTAACAGCATTCAAATAGGCCAAAAGGGTGTGATGATGGCTGTCTTCAGATTATCCGGTGAATACATGGGAATCTGATGATACATCTTCAAACAATCTAAAACGGAGAAAAAGGTAGAAGAGTAGTTGCGTGAAATCCTGGATAGGTGGCATGTGATAGTTATAAATAATGGTGCGAACATTAAGGGACCTGTAGTCCCAGCACATGAGTAAGGTGTCGTCCTTTTTGGGAACAAGGTGAATAGGTGAAGACCAGTTGCTATCGGAAGGGCAGAGGACACCCGAAGTCAACAGATCCTGAATGATCTCCTTGGCACAGACGTTTGGAAGCGTTAAGGCGCCTGGCCTTATAACAAACAGGCAGACGATCGTTGATGCGAATCCTATGACAAGTGCCATTACTGATGGCCGATACTCGAGTAGGAGGGTCGGCAGGAAGGGTCAAGCAGGTATCCGCTGGCAACATCAGGTTATTGACCTTGGTGAACCGGAGTGTCATAGGCGGAGTATTGGCTGTAGTCAGCGATGGAAGGCATGATGCAGGAGTGAAGTGGCATGAAGGATCTGGAGGGGCAAACGCAGATGCATCTTGTAGATCTGCAGCGGTGTGGAAAAAACAGCAGGCAGTGGAATGCTCGACACAGGAGCAGACTGGTGAGAAGACGCTGTAGAGGCGTGTGATGGTCTGCTTCGCTGCAGGGCTGCAGATAGGCAATCTATGGTACGCTATGAATGTGAGAATTTGGCAGAGGTGATGTGGGTGCGTAAGGCCTCGTTCTGGGTACAGAGTTCATCGATTTGTGAGCGCATGTGCGATAGATCAGAGACCCATGTTATGCACTTGAGCAGGGATACACACGTGGAAAGCATAATCAAGGAGGCGGAGAGGGAAGTCTTGCTGAACTTGTGTGAGCATGGAACTGTAGACCCAGATACATGACAGAGCACAGTAGTCTGCCGGTCTGGTGAAAGTTCGTAATGGTGTAGAAAATACAACCCGATCACAGGTTCGTCTACGTCAGCAGTGTGGAATGTCCAAGGGAAGGTGTGAACTGGTGATAAGTGAAGCAACATCTTGATGGAGCCATGGACCACTGTAGGAGAATGATTGGTGGCGATCAAGGTGAGGGTAGAAGGGGATAGTGCGTCGACAGCGTGCTTGGCTGGGATGGCACTAACGTCAACACCAGTGTCAACAAGAAAACGGATATACCCGTTGATATGTCTGTGGTATAGAGGTGTCGCATCACAGTAGCGAGTAGTGCAGCATCGAACGATAGGTGCCATGAAGGTACGTGGCAGGATGAGAGGCCTAAACGTGCCCGCTCGTCTTGTCTGGGTAGCACAAGGCATGTGGCGGTTGCAGGTGGCGTCGCTGTAAGTAGCACGGAACCAGATCAGTGGCTAGGCCAGTTGGCACAGTGGTGCGGTACAGGAGGGGATTGCAGCTAACTGCTTCAGAGCTGGTAGCCGATCGGGTTTCTGCTCGGGAGAGGTCGGCAGTTGTCAGGAGCCTGCAGGAAGTACGTCCTGTAGGTCGCTAGGTGGCAGCTCCTGACAGGCAGCTGGGACACCGATACAAGCGCACTGGCGACAGGGCGCAGAACCAGAGGTGCATGTGTGTCAACTGAGGATGATGAAGGAGACGTTCGTGACAGGCAGTGGCAGTGACGAATGATAGTGTAAGCCTGATCCGCCATGCATAACCGAATCTCGAGTGGGTCGGCGACGTGAGGCAGTAGATGAAGTTGCAGATCTGAAGTCATTTTGACGACCCACGATGTCCAAAGTGCAGCGTTAGGTAAAGTTCAATCGTCGATTAATGCACGTAGGCGCCGCCAAAGCTGCGAGGGGGTATGGTTGTCGAGATGCTCCTCTTGAATAATGTGATGAATGCCCTCTTCTGGCGTGCAATATAAGTGCTGGATAAGCAGTGCTTTGGCCGTTGAATATTTGTGAGAGACGGGCAGTGAGAAAAGCAAGTCGTTGATCAGATCCTTATGTGTGTGTAGGTGGCTCATTGGGCAGACAAAATGGGCATCATCATCCAAAATGCTGTAGATGTCCAGTAGGTGGTCCACTAACGTGAACCAACTTTTTGGGTTGTCTTTTTGTAATGCAGGTAGTTTAGGGAACCTACCAGGTAACACATATTGAGGCAGCACCGACAGATGGGGATCGGTGCAGGCAGAGCAGGGTGCCTCCGATGCTGGAAGTGCGGTAGTGGTGTTGCCTGAGATCTGTGTGGGGGGGTGGCCGCATGCAGCATACGGTGCAGAGTTAGCGGACATATTAGTCATTGCGGTGTGTCCAATCTGCAAGCCTGCTGAAGATATCAGCGCCAGTGTAGTGGCCAGTACCGCTGCAACAATGGGTGAGGGCGGTCGCGGTGGAGCGATGTTGTGGCTGATCTGGTAACCGTGCGGGTGGAATGGCTGGCGCCATTATGAAGGTAAACAGAAGGTGGTCATGGTGCAACCACAATGCAAAGGTCGCGCAAACCGGCGCAGTCGAGGCGACCAGCGTTGTCGAGGCATCATTTGGCGGGGTTGCTGCAACGCCATGTATATTAGAATGTGCTAAACCGCGCATAGAAATGTACAGTTCACAGTTCTGGAACTTTGTTGGCAAGTCAAGCCTTTTGCAAGGTAACGATGTACATGAAGGATAAACCACAATGTCTTTAACTAGAAGGTTGTCCACGTTGTGATTAGGCGGCAGGCACTGTCCATATTGTGGCTGTCATCGTGCGGCCACGCTCGCCGTGGCTGGGTGTAAATAATTGTTTGTTTTTAACCAAATTCGAAGAAAGTACACTTGTCCACTCATGTTCGCAAGTGGCGTAGTAAATGGGGGCCCGTTACACTTTCACTGAAAGACCCTGGTAGATCCATTGTGGCAGGAACAAAGTGGGCTGGCACACGAAGTTCGTAAATGATGAAAACAACTTGCGATGAGACGACGACGGTGTTGGGGTCAAATCTGTTGTTATCATGTAGGATTAGTTGAGACATAGCACACACTGAGTATTCAATACACATTTATTAATAACTCGTATATAACAAATATGGCAGTTGAACATTTTACGTGCCGAAAGTTTACAATGGAACAAAGCAGTCCAAAGAAGCAAAGTCTCAAAGATAGGGCACTCTGCGCTAGAGGTGCCACATACATATTAATGTTGGACAATCACATTGTCAAATGATAATTTTTCTCAGTGTTATTGTCAATGTGAGGTCGCTTCAGAATATATTGATGGTTTCACAAACTAGTTCTGTCAATAAATATTGAATGTTTTCAGACCTCTTTTGGTTATTCTCGCCTCAGGCATGCAGAATAGAGTGGGAGTGTGATTACAAGCAATACTGGCAAGTGACACCACTTTCTGTATGTAAACTCATTACTGCAGTGCCGCTCGTGGGAGATACTATAGGTTGGCGGTAGTGGCAAGGGACACGGAAACCTTAACTAAACAGTACACACACAGTCTTAACATAACAGTCTCGAGACTCAATCTCATTTTTGTTGCCCACTGTGATAGCAGTCTGCCACGTGGTCAGAGTGACACTTCTGTGTGCGATTTCAGACGATTGCGAATACTATGAGTTATATTGATTTGCAAAATAGTTTTTACAATAGAGAGTGTGCCATAAATACAAAATGACATTACATTTGTCATTCTTTAGTTTCTTAAGCATCCTGGGAGGTATGAAACTGTAGATTACAGGACTGTTCCTTTATGATTCCCTTGTAATGTTATGGATACTTGTTGAAGAACGTCATTCTCCTTTAATAACAAAACATTGCCAGTAAACACCAGAAGACCTGACCTTTAACAGAAAGATGTCATAAACCTACTCAACAACTTCCAGCCAACTCTGTGAACATGGAACATAGTAAATCGGTATGAAAGGTAATACCTACATTATTTAACATAGGCCCTACCAAATAAGCCACCACGCAAATAGCTGAATGGAAAACCACATAGACCTCATAATAAAACATCAAAAAGCAACAAAACTGTTTACCAACAGGGAAGAAACCAGTTCCAAGTTGTCGCTACATCTGAGCCACAAACAGCAAGAATTTTCAACATATTTGCGTTTGAAGCAAAAATAAATACATGTACAAAAATATTCGCGTATCACAAAGTCAAAAAAATGGCTCTAAGCACTATGGGACTCAACTGCTGAGGTCATTAGTCCCCTAGAACTTAGAACTAGTTAAACCTAACTAACCTAAGGACATCACACTCATCCATGCCCGAGGCAGGAGTCGAACCTGCGACCGTAGCGGTCTTGCGGTTCCAGACTGCAGCGCCTTTAACCGCACGGCCACTTCGGCCGGCCTCACAAAGTCAGATGAAGCCCAACAACGAGCAATCATTATACTCCATAAAAGAATTTTTATGTGTCAGCAGATGTGCCTGTCACAATAGAACACACAGCAACAGAAATATTTGCTTGTTAGGTGTGAAATATGTATTTATATTCTCTTGTCAGTGAAATAAGCTGCAATTATTCACAAATTCAAAGGTATTTCTTCATGAAAAAGTTGCAGCTTACGTCACTGAATCGATGAAATTTGGCTGTTTTTAGATTTATTTCACGATAATCCATATCCCATGGTAATTTAGTAATGCATGGAACCCAAAAATATAACAATTATTTTGTTACTTAATCAGAAAAATAAATGAAACGTTCATTATCCTTGATGCATGTCACTGTCTGGTTTCTGAATGCTTGGAGCACTGGTGTTGATCCAGCTGTCAAACGATAGCAACTTTCACACCAGAAAGTGTCGCGGCTATATTTTTTAGACAGTGGAACACCTGTAACAAGAAAATATATATGTTCTGTGATTTATAGGCCATCCCTGACATGGAAGTAAAAAAAGAAGGGAGGTGGCATTACGTCACAAACTTGGAGCCAATATCCGCCATCTTAACTAGCCCAAAGCATTAGTTCACCACATTCATACCCCCGTAGTCCACTGTGGAGACACTTGCCCGTGACATCACTCCAACTGTGTCGTATTACTAGTGTTGTGTCTAGGAATCCTGCATACTCTGTTCGCTAGCCAAAAATCAAACAACTTGTATTAATGAGTTTTATTACAAGACAAGTACAAATTCTTAACTTTGATCTAAGAATTCTTGTAGTCCTTTATTCACGATCATTCCTAAGTGTGATTACACACGTGTTGCAAGCAAAGGGGGACATACAAAATAATCAGTCTTCTTCAGAACAGACAAACACAAGTAACACTTCCTGCAACTGCTACTTACAAAAGTCTGTCAACTGAACTGCAGTGACTGCTGATCTCTAACTGTGTTACATAAAGATTGCCAATGAAGAGGCTACATTGTGTTGGCTAACGAAGTGGCTAATGTCGAAGCTGCTATCGAAGTGAGCAGCCACCAGTCGGGCAAGGCACTTATGTAGTCTCCACCTAGAGGCTGCTGCTATTGCATTGTCGTCCTGGAGGGAGGTCAGTCAGTGAGCAATTGGCTAGCCTCTCGTCACAGCCTACTCTTCTCTGTCATTTCTGAGTGGCTTGCTGGCGCTGACTCTACACCATAACAACTAGAGCAAATATGCATTAGTGAACAGAGAAACATTCGAAATTGCCCTCCTGACGCTACGTTATTCGCATAAGCTTTATAATTTTTAGTATTTATAACATTTGTTGCTTCTCTGTGGCTGGCACAGGATGCAGAAATTGCTTTAACCCACACCCATTACATGCAATGGAATATTTGAAGTGTCTACACAGAAGAAAAGGAAGTAATTGCCTATGCAAGCACTGTTGTTGTACTGCAATTGACAATAAACATGTGTTTCTGCAGTCTCCCTGATTTTGAGTGGACTTAATCAGAAATGTGATTGATTTGGATATGAAGTTGACTCTAATTTGCATATAAAATGTGGCTAATTTGCATAATAACATATCACTAGAATGGAAAGGCGAGGCTATTTATAGCCCAGCACCAGAGTTATCACACCTCTTGCACAATTGGAAATGAATTTTTGTCCATCATCGGTCCAAGTAATACTAGAGACAGTAACCAGTTTACGGCTCACAGAGACACGCACATTCACAGAGACACAGGGGCGTTGCATATGACACAGAGAGCATCCCAGAGTGCCCCAGGGAGCTACAACAACAAGAAAAATCGCTTCTCAGCTTTTGGTAAGATCAATGTGTAGAGTTTTTATTCAAGGTCAACACTTTACTTACAATAATACAGAGTTAAGTCACCACAAGTGATACATCTTCACAACAACCACGTCTTTTACACCAAAAATATATAGCCTTATCGTAATCTACCTTCCTGCAACCACAAGCCATTTTTAAAACTTTGTGGCACATAATGTATTAAAAGAAATCGGTGTGCCCTCACTTCTTCTGTGCATGACCTATGCCCCTCACGCTGTGGGAGGCCATAAGGAATGAGCAACATAGATTGAAAGCTTCAGATGTCATTAAACCAGTATCTGCAAGGGAGTGGGCAACACCTTTGGTTATTGTGGAAAAAAAAGTCAGAGAAACTACACCTGTGTGGAAACTTGACAGTCAGTTCCCAGTCAGAGACTGATACATATCCCCTTCTGAAATCAGATACACTTTTCTCTGCACTCACAAGAAGTCAGTATTTTTTGAAAGTCAATCTTTCCAAAACTTTCTTACAACTGTCCCTGGATGAGGAATCACAGAAAGTCCTGGTAGTTAACATGTCACACGGAGTACAGTTGGAGACAGTGTTAATGGCTTCTGATGGCGCAGCTCACAAAGAATGCTACAGTGCATAGACAGCACCTATGTTACAAACAGCTGCAAATAGTGAAAATTTAACCTACTTTGTATAGTTTGGTTCGCTGTGCACCACAAACTGTTTCCTGATAAATTTATTAAGTGTACTTAGAAAGTATGAGAACAGAATGTTTATTCAATACTTCCAAGCCATAATGACAAGAAAAGAAACCAGTGACACAGATTCTTGTACTGCGGAATGGCTTCTATAATAAACGGCACCTTAAAGAACACATTACTCCTTTAGTTGCCTCTTACTTTATTGACAAAATGATGAAAGAATCAATTCTAAAATATCCACAGCATGATGAACAACATTTTAAACTACATTGTATTGTAGTCAGAATAGCAAGATAAATAAACTAAAATTTCCATTACAGAACATAAAATGCTCTGAACTACTTTCTACTACATAGACTGCTTGACAAAAGGTAGATGTTCCACGAAAATTACAAAATAAATTTAGATTCCATTCACTTATCTTTTTATTTGGATGTTTCACTGTCACTGCCTTCAGAACTGCAGTAACTGGATGTGGATAGAAGATTAACAATTAACTAATCCATTATTTCATCTCCAACAGCTCCACTCTGGCAATCGTCTTTTTGCAGTTTATCAGTGTGACATATGCAAGGTTCCCAATCAGCAATGGTGAAGTTGTCTATTGCTTCATGGATCAGTCTTTCAGTGTTGGCTACTTTAAACATAGTATTTTTATTTGCCACATATCTCTTCAGTAATGGCAGTGATAAGAACTATCAGCCTGTGATAACGTTGCAGAGCTATGGAATCAGTTTCATATTTTTCACCATTGCCTTTTGAAATCTTAACCAGCTCCAACAGTTCTGCTCTTGTTTGTGTTTCAGTATGTCATATATTATTACTTTGCAGCCATGAAAGAGAATCACTATTTGTTATATTTGTAGTGGGATGCCTCTTGGAATAACAGAGCTGTAGCTAGCATTGTACATAACAGTGACAGAGCCTCAATGCAAATAAGGCAATAACTGATTCTGAAACCATTCTGAATTGTTTCTCCATTCATTTTGGAATGGTAGACAGAGTTAGTTTCCGATTTTGATCACACTACAAGTTTACTTTGAGGCACAAATCCAATAGCAGCTGAACCAGCATGACACATTATAAGATGCCCTCCTTTCCCCAGTGGAACTTCCAGACCACCTTGTCTCACTGTTGTTTGCCAAATAAAATTTGTAGTGCAGTTTTGATGAACCCAAGTTTCATCCAAGTAATACACAGTTGAAATTTCTTTTGATCTGACTTCCTGTACTGTTCTTAGAAATGTCACTTTTCTTCACTAAAATTTTACCTAATTTGGCACACTATGTTTCTCCATGGAAACTGAAATTCTACATTTTCAGTTGCCTGCTAAGGCAGCCTGACCTCCTGTACAATTCATCTGACAGTTCACACATCAACATTACCACAGGCAGCTGCAGTGCTTTCTTGCACCTTGGCAACCTTGCAGACTGACTTCACCTGAGTCTACCTCACAAAACTTTAAAAATAAGATCCCTTGCCTGTTTGTGAAACTCTTGACACTTTCTAGGTGTTTTGAGTATTATGAGAAAGCTTATAGAACACACAGAATACCACAGAAATCAGTCAACTGTAGTTTGATACACATAAAACATGATAGAATGTTCAAATACGATGGAAGTTCACACAGTACAGAGTGTGGAAAGTGACTGCGTGCTGCATAGCTATATGGGCAGCTGTCTGTTGCACATCCCATCACAGAGACCATCAACACTGTTGTGGACTACAGTTTGTTTCAAATGCTTAGTTTTTGAGGTGGACAGTGACCCAACAATCTTTCCAAGGTTCCTTGAGTAACTGTTGCAGGATGTTCCTGGCTGCATAAATTATCTAGACAACATTGTGGTGATGGGGCCAATGACGGAAGAACACTCAGGAAACTAGCGACAGTAGGTGAAGGTATTAAGCCCGCAGAGATGCTTCCTTGTCCAACAAATTTAAAGAGGCTCCACTCCTTCTTGGGGAAAAGTAACTTACTACTGAGAATTTATCCCAGGTGTGACATTGACTGTGCACCTGTTCGGCAACCTGCGGAAGAAGAGAATGCCTTTTTATGGTCACAGAGGCATGTGAACAAGTGTAGAACATCAAACAGGCCCTCCTACCAACACTGTCTCTCTCCATATTTCAGTTGGGCAGACAGTTACCAGTTGCAGCAGATGCCTCTGAACAGGGTCTGGAGGCTGCCCTGACACACAGGGACACAGACAGCTCTGAAAATCTCATCAAATTTGTTCTGAAGGCACTTAATACCATGCAGAAGAGGTATTCACTACTAAAAAAAGAAGCACTCATAGTTATAGTTGTGCTGGAGAAATTTCATGTATTCCTAGATGGAACAATGTTTCAACTTTTTACAGAACATAAGCTTTTGATCTCCCTCCTTGGTCCTGCAGCAAAGCTACCCCAGAGGTCTGTCCACCAGCTCCAGCGCTGGGCACTCTTTCTCAGCAGGTACATTTATGAAATCCACTTCTACAGTACCACTCACCACACTGATGTGGACGTTCCATCCCATCTCCCAATGTGTCTTGACCTGGAGTTTGACCAAATCTTGTAGTCCTAGTTGGACAAATAGGTTCAACAGGCAGTGGATGTTTTTCCCATTGAGGGGAGGGGCATGTGACTATAGTCATGTCCAGGGACACCATCTTAAAACAGGTATGGTGCTACATACAATGGTGCTGACTGGACCACATTTCTGGTCGGGACTCCAATCCATTATGGTCTTACTTCCAACTCCGCCACTGGCTGGTCGTGGTGGACAGAGCTATCCTACTGACCACCAATTGGTGATCTCCCTGGGTAGTCCTGACAGAACCTCTGTGCTGACAGCCTGAATGGCTATTGCACCGAGGCCACCGGCACACCTCAGGGAAAAAACTGCTTGCCCAGTGGCATGTGTATTGGCCAGATATAGACTGGCAGGTTGAACATCTTGTCTGCAACTATCATCAGCAAGTGGCTCCCTGCCACATGTTCTCTCCCTGGATGATGTTTGTGTACTTCACAGGCCCCTTCCTGGATACTACCTAGTTCATTGTCCTCTATGTGTACTCTAACTTTCTGTACACTGTTGCCTGTTGGTGCACAAGAGCAGAGGTAGGCTACAATCACAGTGCCCAGCAGAATTTTTGCTACTGAAGAACTTCCTCTCATGTTGGTGTTAGACATTCAACCACAATTTTGCTCACAGGTTTTCAATGAGTTCTGTTGCAGAAATGGTCCTGAAGACCAGCTGTTTCTGCCTTTCCACCCCAGTCAAATGGTGAGACCAAAATACTCATTTAAACTTTTAAAATACAGATGAAGAAATATACAGCCAATGCTTCTACAGAGAAGGTGCTAACACTTTCTTTGATTTCCTACAGGTCAATACTGATAGGGGGGGAAGAGTCCAGTGAAACTCCTCCACGGCTGCCAGCCCTGCATATTCCTCCATCTCGTGCACCCAATGCCTGAGGTGTCCACAAACTTCCGGCTAGTCGCCCACACACAGGCATCGGGCTTCAAACACCGGGACGAGTAGATTTGGTGGTCGTCCAGCAGCAGTGGGGACACTGCATGTTCAGCCAGGCATGGGGAATTAGACAGTGAGACACCATTAAAATTAGCTCCATCTGTGGCAGGGGATCCAGCCACTGCCACCTGCAGGCCCTCTAGTAGACACACATTGTGGTGATGCCACCTTTTGTTTCTCTTTCACCAGACCCTCTCCTACACCTCCTCCTGGTCCTGAGCTGTTCCTGGACTCTGCTTCTGAGCCTCGTTTGCCAGTCCCCCTGTTTGTAGGTAACCTGCGATGGACGGGATGTCGGAAGAAGATCGGGCTGCAGTACAGGTGTGACTGTCACCACTGAAGCTCCCTTCCGTGCCAAGTCTCGATGTTGAGATGGTGTGGCCTCCACTACCAGCATCAGAGCCATAAAGACTCCAAATGCACCACTGAGCAGGTACCTTCCAGCCCTACACTCCCATCTGCACTGACCGGGAGCAGGGGCTGGTGAAACCCGAGGGGCTGTTGGACGCTTCCAAAGACATTGCCCTGGTTTGGAGTGGGGCTTAGGTGCCCAACTGAGTACAGGACAACTCCCTGAGATGCTGCTCACTGCTTCCTGATGGAAGAAGAGATGTGGTAACCCACTGGGCTACCATCTAGATGTTTAGCACCAACCAGTGTCTCCAACTTTGGCCATTGTCGCACGACTGGCACATACAATGCAACAGTCATTCCACATCCACTATTGTGAGGCAGGCCACCAGTGGGAGATACCACAGCTGAATGAACATGCATGACAGCTGTGCAGTCCCAGAGGCACCTGCAACATGCTGTCTACATACGAGGGGGTTAAAGCCAAAGTGGTGTAAGTCATGCTTCATGCATTTTGAGAAACAGAAGGTTTTGTGAGAAGCATTATAATAAATTCCACAAGAAATCAATACCACTTTTTTGTGTTTTACATCACAGGAAGGTGTCATTGTTTCAATGTGTTCATAATTGAAAATGGTTTAATACAAAATTATGTGTCTTTTGAAGGGCCCAAATGATTTACACCATTTTGCCTTTAACCAATCTTGTATTTGCAGTAAATTTAAATAAAACCAAAAGGTATTTTTAATGACAAATGATATATTTCAGAAATAACTAAGAGCAGTACAACGAAATATCCTTTCTTAGCTATGACAATGATCAGTCACATTCAGTATCAACAACATCCAGCGGGCCTGCATCATCTACTGTTGCTTCAGCTGTTGTAAGTCCCTGGAAGTAAGCATGGTTGATGGGTGGAATGTATGGTAGAAGATCTAGCATGTCCCTTTTCTTTTCCTTGGTTACAGGTCTTGGTCCATGGTATAGGTTTTCCATAGCAATACGTCCAAGTGAAATTGGCCTTCCTGGTTTGGCTGGCTTTAGACATAGATTGGTGAATGGAAAATCCTCATTAAGAGTCTCCTTGTAATAGAGCATAAAAGGTTCATTCTTCAGTAAACGAATCCACTGCATATTAAGCCACAACACTGGTTTTTAGTGACATTTTGTTTTCTCCTTGTAATAGCTTGTTCAAGATTCTTCGTAGACTTGAAGTCTTCACGTGACATTTGCGTAACAATAAAAGCTTTCTTTCTTCTTGATTTTGCGATTATGGTGCACCAATTAGCAGGAACATAAACTGTTTTACCTCTAAAATCTGAATCATTAGGGAGATAGGAGTGGCCACTAACCATAAATTTACGGTCCATAATGTCAATGTTAACACTGGTGTGAACCAATTTCATGAGACACAATGCAAATTTCAAATTCCTATTTTGCCCCGTACAAGTGTCACTATACATGACAACATGTTTTGAAGCCGAAGCTCTTGTAGTAATATGTTTTGTAACACAAGAACCTATATCTTGTGACCCACGTGAGGCCATTGTCTCATCCCATGTGTACATAAAGCCAATATCAGTTGACAGCTCATGACAGCCAAGATTGTATAAGTACATGTTTCTTTTATAATAGGCCACAGAAGTGGTCAGTTTGGGGAATGGTAGAGCTTTCTGCAAGTCAAAAGTGAAGGCATAATACAATTTATCTTTCTGTGACTTTTCTTTATCTAATTTCATGGATGTTCTAGCAGCCTCCTCCTTTCGAAGATGAAGTTCGTGTTGTACTTCCACGTTCTTTCTTTCTATTGCATCTTCTAAAGTGGACATCTGTATTTTGTACTTGTCACACTTCACACAGGTATATTTACGTGGAGCATTAAAGTGCAAGTTGAAGTCATTGCTGAAACATCTGCGATAAGATTTTTTTTTTCTCTTTGCAGTATTCTCTGTATAAGTTATACATAAGACGTACATTAAGGTCAGGGGATAAATATTTTCTGTTTGGATGTTGAACTCTTGTATAAAGAGACAGGTATGAGGGGAATGATGAAATATGCTTCCGGACAATATCCATTCTTTCATCAGAGATTTTGTTCATGGGTATCCCACTTCCTCATTTGTGCGACCCTGGTTGCTCTCCCATTTTCGACTTTTGTACAGATCTGGTCATCTGCCCATCTGATATTTGGAATGTTTGAAGGAAATATTTCTTGCATACTTTAACACTAGTTCCATCAACTTGAATGTAAAATTGATTGCTGGTTGACTTTGGCAATCTTGACCCATCTCTAGGATGCCTGTGTTGAGGACTTATTTGCTTAATTGACCCACATAGAAAAGCATTCTGACAGGAAAAAGAACCTAAATTCCAAAATGTTTTGAATGAACTTCTGCGTGCCACTTCTGATATCTTATCCATACATTTTAATCTGTAGTTACAATTTATGTTTGAGAACGTCTTTTCAGGACCCTTTCTCCCTTCCTTAGTTTCATATGCCTGACCCAAATTTCTTTTTTCTTTCTTTCCTGCTTCATACTCCCCCTTTTTTGCCTCTTTCTACTTCGATTTGGTAATTCATGTTGTGTTATTTGCACTTCTTCCTCTGCAACCAAACAAACACACATAATTATTTTCCGAATTTTATGCTACGATGTTTTGAGGTTGTGTATCAAGACTGTTATTATTTTTACGAATTGTTTTGCAGAAATTATGCTACATCATTTAGCTCGTGCACCACGTTTGCTATTATTTTCAGTGAAATTATGTTTATGGGCCAGTCATTGTTAAACTTCAAAGACATGATAATGTGTTACTAACGTACTTGGCCAAATAATAGACTACATGAGTTAAACTTACCTGAAGAACCAAACAATTCATTCTCTGAAGGATCATTGGCGGCTACAGTAAAAGTTAAGCAAGTGTCCTTCCAGAAAAACTTAAATTTTGCCGTAAAAAAGAAATCGTGTGAAAATTGTAAAGACGAAATCAAGAAACTGAATGAACGCATAACGAGCTTACAGTTCATAATCGGCAGTTTGAAAACGGACATTTCGAAAATACAACAAGAAAATCGTGAACTGAACACGCTAAAACTTGTGCGAGATAGTTCGTCCATTACGGAAAAGTGGTCAAATGTAAAGTGCAAGAACAGCAAGTCCAAAGTGCAAATTCAGAAAACCTGCGAAAGTTACGCAAGCTTTGTGCACGAAAACACATTTTAAGTACTTTCGATCGCCGATAGTGAAAATGCAACTTACAGTTCGCATGAACGATGGGAAAAGCAAAAAGACACTTTGGGGAATAAGGTAAGAGAAGAAAATTTACTGACGCAAACACCTGTGAAGGAGGTCAATATAAATGTGCCGACCAAAAATTGTGTCGAAGTGTGTAGTAAAACAATACAAAACGATTCGCAAATTGTGAACTCCAATAACAGGAAACTGTTTGTGTTTTCAGACAGCCATGGTCGTGGACTTCCGAGTAAACTAAAAGAAACAACTAAAACATTTTCGTGTGGTATAGTGAAACCGGGAGCCCCACTTAGCGAAATTAAAAAAATGACCGAATCCGCAGAGGCAAAAAATCTGCATGATAAAGACTTCGTTGTACTTATGGGAGGCGCAAACGATGTCTACAAAAATGAAACAGCGAGTGCAGCGCGCGATCTTAAACAGTATCTTGAGGAACCTCACTCACACTAACGTAATGCTTGTCAATATTCCGCATCGCTATGATCTTGTAAGATGGTCATGTGTTAACAGGGAAATAGAAAGTGCCAACAGTCAGTTTGCAAAAATCTGCAGACATTTTAAAAACGTGAAATGCGTTGATATAAGCAGTATTGGACGTAGATTCCACACGCAACACGGACTTCACCTGAATGGCTTGGGGAAAGAATATCTGACAAGCCTGATAACCAGGGTAATAAAAAACTATCAAAATAAATTCAAAACCAAAACGATAATTGCATTGCCATCGCCTGACTCCATAACGAAAACGCTTCAAAAAAATTCATTAGAAACTTCATCAGCAGCAGCAAAACATGTAAAAAAAAGACCAAATTTTAACAGAAAGAACAGTGGACATCGATTTCAAAAACAAAAGAACTACTGTTCCTCATCAGCCAAGTATTATTTTACACGAAAATAACAAAAACGAGAAGACTACAAGTTCCAAAGGAAACACAGCAGTAGTGGTAGAACCAACATTTGAAGTGTCAGAAACAGCACCACCATCTACAACAACAAATAGAAGGCTGTTGGACAGAAGAAATGCTGAGCCTCCTTCTCATCTCAACGATTTTTTATCTGTGGGCCTGAAGAAAAAGAAGGGACAACAGTAGGTAGTGTCAGGTGTCTCCTCTCTCCTGTCTCAAGGCAGACTCCAATGGATTCTCAGTCAGGTAACAGCAGTAACAGAATGAAAAAGCAAGAGGAAGGCATCTCTTTCTTTCATCAAAACATAAGGGGCCTCTTAAACAAAATATTTATGACGTTAATCTGTTCAAAAAAGAATTTCCTCGATGGAAATTCATAAGAGTAATTAATGAAGAAGCGAATGGAACTTTCAACCACAGGTTGCAGCAAATGGATTGGTCTTTGGTATATAGCCATGTTGATACTAAATTCAACTGTTTTATAAATGAATTCTGTGCACTTTTTGAAGAAATATTTCCCAAGAAATGGGTCAGAAACAGTGCTTCCAATTCTGTAAGCAAGCCTTGGATTACAAAAGGTATAAAACAGTCATGTAAAACCAAAAGGGAAACTTATGCTGCAATAAGATTCTGTAAAGATGTAGAAAAATGGGAACACTATAGAATATACTGTAAAATTTTGAAGAAACTAATACAGAAATCAAAAGCCCTTTATTATGAGAAGAAAATAGATAATTCTAATAATAAAATAAAAGCAATTTGGAGCATTGTAAAAAAAGAAACAGGAAGAGATACAACAAGTAAAGAAGATATAAATAAGATCAGATATGAAGGTATCCTAGTAGATAACCCCAAAACGGTGGCTGAGATTTTTAATAAACACTTCCTATCAGTAACTCAACAGATTGGTTGCAAGCCCGATGTTGATGAAGCTGTAACTCTTTGTCAAGCCGTATATTCAAACACAATTTCAGAAATGCACCTTAATCCTGTCATTGTAGAAGAAATTCAAAAAATCATCATGTCTCTAAAAAGTACGAATTCTGCAGGGGTTGATAATATATGTATGCCATTGTGAAGCCCCTGTACAAAAAGGGTGATAAAGCTGAACTAACTAACTATCGACCTATCTCTTTGCTGACAGCATTCTCCAAAATTCTAGAAAAGCTAATACATGTAAGAATTACTGATCATCTCATGATGAATGGAGTTCTCAGCAAGAGCCAGTTTGGCTTTCAAAAGGGCCGTTCAACAGAAGACGCAGTCTACGCACTTGCAAATGAAGTCCTAGAAACTCAATGAAAAAATGCTAGCACTTGGTGTCTTCTGTGATTTATCCAAAGCGTTTGACTGTGTTGATCACCAGATTCTCTTGCAAAAAGCAAAATTAGTAGGAATAAGTGGTGTTGCAGGCAATTGGCTACAGTCATACCTCCAAGACAGAAAACAAAAAGTTATGTTGAATAGCTCGGGTGGAGTATGTGACACTTCCTCAGATTCTGAATGGAGTTCCAATACATGTGGAGTGCCCCAGGGCTCAATTCTTGGGCCACTATTATTCCTGATTTTTATAAATGATCTACCATCATGTACAAGCCTGCCGTGTAAATTTACATTATTTGCTGATGATACCACAATTTTTATGAGCAGTAGAACAGACAACAATCTTGAGGAACTCATTAATCACATACTCTCAGATATGGTTAATTGGTTCAAGGTGAATGGTCTCTCATTAAATTCCAGTAAGACCAGCTTTATTCAATTCTGTACAAAAACAGAAAAAGAGAGTGAGATAAGTGTGACATGTGGTAATCAACCAATAGTTAGAATGGAAACAACAAAATTTCTTGGAGTGCACATTGACAAGAAAATGAACTGGTCTTCACATATTATTGATCTCTGTAAGAGGCTTAGCTCTGCTACCTATGCTTTACGGGTTGTCACTACATGTGTTGAACTTAACACTGCAAAAGTGGCATATTATGGCTACTTTCATTGTCTCATTGAGTACAGAATTATTTTTTGGGGCAACCAGCTATTAGCAAGGAAAGTGTTCATTGCACAGAAGCGAGCTTTAAGAATTATATGTGGATTGCGCCCAAGAGACTCTTATAGAAATAGTTTTCGTAATCTTAATATATACACAACTACATGCCAATATATTTTTTCTCTCATGTGTTTTGTTTGTAAAAATATAGATATATTTCAACCAAACAGTAATTATCATGAGCATAACACACGTAGGAAGAATGACATACACAGTGAACTCAGAAATTTGAGCTTGGCACAAAAGGGTGTCCACTACACTGGAGCAAAACTCTTCAATGCTCTTCCTCCCGAAATAAAGACAAAGATTCATAACAATAGTGAGTTTAAGAAAGCCCTAAAAATATTTCTGCTAGAAAAAGCTTTTTACAGTCTAGATGAATTTTTAACTAAATAAATTGTAATATTTTAATATTATATAATACAAGTTGACATAATGCCACTATGAATTTTATTCAACCTGAGCTCTGTGTCTGTGGGTGCTCCGTATCTGTTTTCTGTTGTGTTTTAATGATTCTAAGAAAATATGTATTTTCTTTTTCTGTATTGCTGCCCAAAGAATTTACTGTTTAAATTTTTATATAATTATGTACTCAAATTTCTGTATATGCTATAAGATTATCAGATTGTATTTGTAAAAAACTGACACGTTCCACGTCCTTGTGTATCCAACACAGTTGGACCTATGGAACACGAAATAAATCAAATCAAATCAAATCAAATCAATCATCACTAGATCCTGCATTTTGCAATATACTGGGTTCACTACTTGTGTCTTCATCAAATTGAGGATCCATCTTCACCAAAACACGTAAACTACACAATACGAAAGCACACCTTAGAAGCACTTAGAGGAATAATGGAGTAAGTCAGACTTGCACCACAATGCCTGTAAACAAAGCACCCATTTCATTCACAAGTGAAACTGCTAATGCCATCTATGGGGGTAAGAACAAAACTTTGAGTTACACCATTCTTCCATTTAACAGATCTATATTTCAAAATTGTATCGCAGTACTTAAGTCAATAATTTTAAAAATGTGACTTACACCACTTCAGCTTTAACCCCGTCATACGCAGTTACTGCTTGGCAATAGCCCTCAGTCTGCTCTTGTTCATTGTGCTATTTACTACACTAGCCAGAACTGTACTGTATCTATTTTGCCATGTAGCTATGAAACATTGTATTAGTTGTGAACTGTTATCCTGTGAAATCATTAAATATACTGTTCTGGAGGTGTTGTCTTGTGTTTTTTTTTTATGTTGTGAATTACAACAATATGTTTCAATTAGAAACATACATTCCCCCTTAGTAAAAATTATACCTGTGTTCCATGGGGCTCTGTCCTTGCCTCCTTCTTTTCCATTGTGGCTATGAATGAACTGCCCCATTGTGCACCACAGTCTGTAACCTGCTATGCTGATGGCATAAATTTACTTATTTTGCATCACAACACCACAGCTATTCATAATATTATGCAAGAAACTCTTGTCTCAGTATAAAATAGGTTGCAACCAATAAACTTGTTTGTAATCCAGACAGAACCCAAAATCTGACGCTAGGGTTTCTAAGAATATAGAAAAAAAAATGTATCACTCTCTTAGGAATGTATATTGATGCCAAATTCAATTGGGAAGAGCATTTCAACTGAGTTTGTAAAAAGTTCTCATGAGTGTCATGGACCATGTGAAAACTGAGATGTATGGTCTCTGTATAACATATTTTGGGCTCTTCCCATCACATATCTCATATGGATACATTCTTCTCATATCAGTAACATCTTAAAAGTACAACAAAATCGTTCTCGTACTATGCAAGACTGGACCTATAGAGCACTGTTGCCCTCTTTTGTACTAGGCTTTGGATATTAACAGTTGTGAATCTATGTATCTGTGTGTCTGCACTCTTTGTGAGGAACAGTATTAAACAATGTGTTATCAGGGAGGCAATTCACAAACACAATATTACAAAGAAGACAAACATTGACATTCCAAGACATAGGCTAGCAATAACAAGAAACTCCCATGAAGCGAATGGTCTCAAAATTTCCTCTTGTTGTTTGATCCTTGCCTTTTAAAAAATTCAAAATAAAGTTATATGACTGGTTAACAAAATATCAATGTTGCAGTATGAAAGAGTTCTATGATATGGATGATGTTGAATTTAAAATTTAAGTTAAAAGCTGTACATCTTCACTTGATATGTATGATGATGATTTTAGTACTTAAGACCGTAGTTGTACTATGTAATTTGATTACACAACTGTTATTTACAAATCAGTGATGCACTTTATGAAAAACGTGTAAGGTTGGCCCCAAAGAAAACTGCCTTTCTTCCTTCACTAAGGTCACCTTAGGCACAGACTGACAAACACAGGGAAATCTCACAAAATGAACTCCCTGAAGTTTGTTAATGAATTGTCACATTCTGGTCTAAACACATCTTTAAACAATTTTAACAGGTTCATTAACAATCGATTACACAGCATGAGAGAATTATTTGACATATGTAACGATGAAACAGATATTTCAGATTCTGATTTAAGATCTCCGTAACTCAGTAATATGTGATATTTAATATGTATATGTAATGTGAACATTAACTTGAATATTTTGTCTGTAACTGTAACATGCTATCACTGAGAAAGCCTTGTCTATTGTATCTGGTCAATGGCAATTAAAGAATAAAGAGAGAATAAAGAATATGGGGGAATAAAGAATAATGGAAAATTTTTAGAAACATAGGTGTGGTGAACTGTACACCAACAAAATTTCAGATTTTGTTAACGGATATTTCCAGAGTATTTTTGTTCAAGGTACCCATGGCCTCTGGCAGTTTATTATAGAATAATAATGTAAAAATGGTTTATTCCATTTGTTTACTTTTGTTTCTTTGAAAATACCTTCATCATAGTGATAAATCCATTACTATTCAATATCAGAATGTACAACACAAGATACAGTAATGCAACAACCTTCAGAAAGATGCAAACATTACGTGATGTGGCTACTGTTGTTGCAGGAACAGCTCAGTTCAGAGTCACTGAGTTGCTCTTTTATTAAACGTAGTAGTAAGACTGCCACAAAAATAAACCTGAAACAGAACCAAGCAGTACTTAATGCAGGCTTGAGTCTGGGGAGAAAGTAGCTGTTATCAACAACAAGTACCTCAAGTGAATGAAAAATGTTTGTTTCCAAATCAGACACACAGTGCATACTGTCAACATTGTACTAATGTGTAGATATTTTTAGTGCAATGCAGATGCAAAGAAAGTGGAGATAAGAAATAGAACAAAATGAAATATCTCTACAATGAACCACGGGAGACCATGGGCCTCTTACTCAAAAAATATCTCCAAGCAACCTCTGAGGTTTTGTCAGCAAAGTTCAGTTTCAGCCTGCGTGTACAGGGTGGAGAAAAACTGTGTCACGAAGTTTTAACCCTGGGTAGCTGATGCCAGTTCGAACCAAAATTACTAATGTTGTGTAGGTCAACAATGCACCATTTTTAAATTATGGAAACTTGACACCATGGGCTCTGATTGGCCATGGGGTTGCCCTGTTGCCACCAGTCAGTTGACAGGCAGAGCTATGGTTGTCGATTCACAATACCAACATCCCTCACCCCATCACATCACGATCTTCAGAAGGGAAAACATTCACGGTCATGCGATATCCAGAGCATCTGTCAATGGGGCAATCCGACGGCCAATTGGAGCATGTGGCGCCAAGTTTCCGTAGTTTAAAAATTGTGCATTGTCGACCTACACAACACCAGTAATTTTGTTTCCTACCAGTATCAGCTATCTAGGGTTAAAATTTCGTGATACAATTTTTATCCACCCTGTTTAATGATTAAAAAACTACATGGTCCCTGAATGGACTATAGTGTTGATAGTTATTGTGAAAACTGTTGCATTTATGAGACAGTGCTGATGGACTGTTGTGTATACAAACAACAACCACTCTTCAACTAGTACAGAAATTGAGTATGAATGAATAACAGGTGATGGGCCTTAATGCCAAGTGTGCTGCAGAGTTATTATTTCCATATATTCTGTTTATTTTGTCAGAGTTTGTGTCCACAAATCTGACAAAATAAGGGTATCTGATAATGATACTTTCTTGTGACACTTAACATTTGCTGGCTCATATTGGGAGGTCTAAAATAGGGCATTGGGCTATCCTTCTTTTCATCCTCTTTTTTTCCAAGCAACTTAGAATGTGCACATGCCAGTATCCTTTTCTTGATAGGTTTCAGGAACAGGAAAATCATTTCTTGCTAGATGTTTTGAGATTGGTGATTGTCATTGGGTAGGTCATTTTGTTAAAGGTATGTTGTTATTAAGTTTTACTTCTGCGATACTTCAATGAACACACTCAGCTGTAAAACAAAGAAATTTATAGTTAGTTAGAGTTTGAACTTAATTTTATAATTAAATTCTATACATTACTGTGTAGGTGATCAAAGTAATTTGTTGCCGAATACCTGTTGTGTGCCACCCTAAAGCTGACAATGAGTGATGGGTAATGTGAGTCATTCCTCCTTATGTTACAATTATTTTTGAACTGTTATTAATGTTGACAATAAATTTCATAATGGAATTAATGTTCTGTGAGGCTGTTGTCAGTATGAGCAACTGTTTAAAGAGCTATCTACAGGAGGTTCTTGAAGCTTCTGTTACAGTTGCAAGTCAAAATGCAGGATGCCTGAAACAGAAAATGGCACCTTGTATGTTAAAAATATATTAAATTTGCAAGTCTTACTAACATTCATCAGTTTTTATTCTTACACAGAAACTAAACTGCAAATGACATACTCAAAATTAAAATATTTAAAAGTTAATGGTGTCTATCTTATATATTCATGAAAATCAGTGGGGCTGGAGCTGGAAATTAAAGACATGTCTGATGTAGCAGCCTTTGGAAGTTTCTTCTTATGAGGAAATTGCTGATTAACTGTGAGCTCATATTATAATTTATTTTAACAAGAAGTTCACTTTCCACAGATTTCACGTTAAGTTTTTACTGCTTATCAGGACACAAGTTTCAGGGAAAATACTTATGCTATGAGCACACTGCTCACAGGAATAGAAAACACAGATTTCGCTATCTTTAATCAGTTTGGAGCTGCATTTTTACTAAAGAACTAAACCTATTTTTGGTGTGTTGGTAAACCTTACATTTTAAAAGTTTCAATGACACTTCTTAATGCTATGAATTCATTGTACAGTTTACCACCATTTACTTATATACAATCATCATTTACTATGTCTATAAGGCTAAATTTTTACTGATATGAATTGCTAAATCTCTTCATATTTTGATTCACATTTTTTAAAAAATATTTCAGTCTGTATTCAAGGTTTTTCTTCAAGAATTCTAAAATGTCATAAAGATCTGTAGGCTGCGTGTTCTCATTTTCAAGTTGTACAATTGTTGAGGTAATGAAATAATATAGTTATGTATGAACTACATATAAAAAAGGAAAGTGACCACTGATGTCCTCTTCCATGCCTTTCACAGAAGTCCATATTAAAGAGTCAGTCTCTTTTTCCCCTAGAGAGAGAAAGTACAATCAAATAGCTTCCCAGTGTCTTAGTAAACTCGCAAGAGCTGGCAACAAGGGCAACCACCAAATAGGAGTATGCCATAAAATTGTTGAATGTTCTTCTTCAACAAAATCAAACATTTTTTTGAGTTGATGAGTTTTCTTACCAGAAGGTAAGAACTCATTGTAGACTTTTAGAACTAGACTCTCAACACTGAATTTAATCATTTTTCATGCATTTTTGGCCATATTATGAATAACATGACAGTTATAATTAGCTTCAAGTATATTGCTATTTAAAGATTTATAATTTTGAAAAACTACATGATTTTTCCAAAGTTCACTGCTGCCTTGTCTACACTGAAATTTGATGTGTTAAAAAGTTCCAAACTGCATTCATATAAAATAAACTTACACTTTTGGAAAATAGCTTCATCTCTTTCACTGCTACCATCATAGAACCTTAGTAATTTCTGCTTCACCCCAGATACACTATGTGATCAAAAGTATCCAGACACCTGGCTGAAAATGACTTACAAGTTCATGGTGCTCTCCATCAGTAATACTGGAATTCAGTATGGTGTTAGCCCACCCTTAACCTTGATGACAGCTTCCACTCTCACAGGCACATGCTCAATCAGGTGCTGGAAGGTTTCTTGGAGAATGGCAGCCCATTCCTCACAGAGTGTTGCACTGAGGAGAGGTAACGATGTTGATCGGTGAGGCCTGGCATGAAGTCGTGGTGTTCCAAAACATCCCAAAGGTGTTCTATAGGATTCAGGTCAGGACTCTGTGCAGGCCAGCCTATTAAAGGGATGTAATTTTCGTGTAACCACTCTGCCACAGGCCGTGCATTATCAACAGGTACTCAATCGTGTTGAAAGATGCAATCGCCATCCCCAAATTGATCTTCAACAGTGGGTAGCAAGAAGGTGCTTCAAACATCAATGTAGTGCCACACAAAACAACAAGGAGTTCAGGCCCCCTCCATGAAAAACACGTCCACTTCATAACACCATCGCCTCCAAATTTTACTGTTGGCATTACACATGCTGGTAGAGGATGCTCACCAGGCATTCGCCATACCCACTCCTGCCATCAGATTGCTGCATTGTGTACCATGATTCGTCACCCCATACAATGTTTTTCCACTGTTCAATTGTCCAATTTTATGCTCCTTACACCAAGCAAGGTATTGTTTGGTATTTACCGGCATGATGTTTGGCTTGTGAGCAATCACTCAATCATGAAATCCAAGTTTTCTCACCTCCCACGTAACTGTCATAGTACTTGCAGTGGATCCTGATGCAGTTTGGAATTCCTGTGTGATGGTCTGGATTGATGGCTGCTTATTACACATTACGACCCTCTAACTGCTGGCGGTCTCTGTCAGTCAACAGATGAGGTCAACCTTTATGCTTTAGTGCTGTATGTGTCCCTTGACATTTCCACTCCACTATCACATCAGGAAACAGTGGACCTAGGGATGTTTAGCAGTGCGGAAATTTTACATACAGACGTATGACAGAAGTGACATCCAATCATCTGACCCCGTTCAAAGTCGATGAGTTCTGCGGAGCACCCCATTCTGCTCTCTCATGATGTCTAATGACTACTGCAGTTGCTGATATGGACTACCTGGCAGTAGTTGGCAGCACAATGCACCTAATATGAAAAACGTACATTGTTGGGGGTGTTAGGATACTTTTGATCACACAGCGTATGTCAGAAAAATACTTTATTGACATATCTGTCAAAACAGACCAGACCATGCCTGATTAACCCACCCCCCCACCCCCTCTCCACCACTTAACATTCCAGAGTTTCCTAACCTTCAACATTGCCTCACCATAATTCCCCAAATGCAAGCTAACCTTACATCCACAGAATGAACCATAATCCACTACCTAATAACTGATCTTGACCTTATAACCCTACCTGCTGACAAAGACTCCACCACTGCTGTTCTGAACTACAAGCATTACCTGGCAGAAGGTCTATGAGCTGTCAGAATTGACCACTACAAACCCTGCCACAGGGACCCCATACCAAAAAACCAGCAGGATCTTCAATCTCTTCTCAAATCCTTGGGCCCATCCCAGAGCCTCTCCACTGAGTCTGCCTCTCTCCACACCTCTACCACTTCCCACATTCCTATCTTTTACATGCTTCCTGCAGTCCATAAAACCAACCACCCAGGCCACCCCATAGTGACCAGTCACAGTGCCCCCACTGAGAGAATCTCTGCTTTCATAGACCAACAGCTTCAGCCTATTACTCGCTACCTACTCTAATACACCATATATAAAAGGCATCAACCATTTTCCCCCCCACTCTCCACTGTTCCTGTTCCTTTACCACACAATGTGAAGCCACTTTCCTTTACACTAACATTGTTAATGCCCAGTGCCTTGCCACTGAACACTACCTTTGCCAACGCTTGATGGGTTCCAAACCTACAACCCCTTTCATGGTCATCCACAATTACTTCATCATTGAGAGCACAATCTAAAAACAAATTCATGGAAAGGAAATGAGCACTCACATGGCACCATCATATGACGACCTATGCACTGGTTATCTCAAGGAATCCTTCCTAGCCACCCAGAATTGCAAACCCCTCAACTGGTTCAGATTCACTGATGAGATCTTTGTGATCTGGATTAAGGATGAGGACACCCTATCCACATTCCTCCAAATCCTCAACACCTTCTCCCTCATTCATTTTCACATGGTCTTTCTCAACACAATAAGCCATCTTCTTCAATGTTATCATCCACCCCAAAGATGGCTGCATCAGTACCTCCATCCACATCAAACATGCCAACCACCAGCAATAATACCACTTTGACAACTGCCACCCATTCATACCAAGAAGTCCCTCCCATACAGCGTAGCCATGCGTGTTGTCGCATCTGGAGTGATGAGCAGTCCCTCTCCAAATGTACCATGAGTCTCACTGAGCCTTGTAGAAGAAAACTACTCTCCCCTTTTTGTACAGGAACAGATCTCACATGCTTTATCTCTCCATGATCCACCACCTCCCCAAGTCCTGCCATCAGGTTACACAGAAGCATTCCCCTTCTGACTCAGTACCATCTAGAACTGGAGCAATTGGATCACATTCTCCACCAGGGTTTCAACTATCTCTTTTCATGCCCTGAAATGAGGAATTTCCTACCCACTAACCTTCCCACCCTTCCCACAGTGGTATTCCACCACCCACAAAACCTACACAAAATCCTCATCCATCCCTATTCCACCCTAGCTCTCAACCCCCTGTCTCATGGCTCATATCCATATAATAGACCTAGGTGCAAGGTGGGAACACTCCCAGCAATATAAAACCTACATTCCTGTAACCCTGCTGGCCTCAACTTTTATTAGTCACTGACCTTCACTCACCTGTCCCTTTCCTTGTTCCCACTCCAGCACTACACAATCTTCTATTCTGCCAACACACCCTCAGTCTTTATACTTCTCTCCATTCCTGCAACCCCCTCCCATACCTAGACTGCTATCCTCCCCCTCCTCTCCCCAGCCTCCTCCTTACCACCACCACCACCACCACCACCACCACCATCGCCACCCAGATTGCTTCTCCCATCATGGGCAGTTGCTTGCAGTTGGGCCTCAGCTGCCAGAGATAATGATCATGTATGAATGTGTGTGAGTTGTGTGTATATATATATATATATATATATATATATATATATATATATATATATATATATATATATGTCTTTTTGTCTTTAAATATGTCTGCTTGTGAGATGTCTGCTTGTGTCTGTATATGTGTGGATGGATATGTGTGTGTGTGTGCGCGCGAGTGTATACCCGTCCTTTTTTCCCCCTAAGGTAAGTATATATAATAGAGGGAAACATTCCACGTAGGAAAAATATATCTAAAAACAAAGATGATGTGACTTACCAAATGAAAGTGCTGGCAGGTCGACAGACACACAAACAAACACAAACATACACACAAAATTCAAGCTTTCGCAACAAACTGTTGCCTCATCAGGAAAGAGGGAAGGAGAGGGAAAGACGAAAGGATGTGGGTTTTAAGGGAGAGGGTAAGGAGTCATTCCAATCCCGGGAGCGGAAAGACTTACCTTAGGGGGAAAAAAAGGACGGGTATATCCTCGCACACACACACATATCCATCCACACATATACAGACACAAGCAGGCATATTTAAGACTAAGAGTTTGGGCAGAGATGTCAGTCGAGGCAGAAGTGCAGAGGCAAAGATGTTGTTGAATGACAGGTGAGGTATGAGTGGCGGCAACTTGAAATTAGCGGAGATTGAGGCCTGGTGGATAACGGGAAGAGAGGATATATTGAAGAGCAAGTTCCCATCTCCGGAGTTCGGATAGGTTGGTGTTAGTGGGAAGTATCCAGATAACCCGGACGGTGTAACACTGTGCCAAGATGTGCTGGCCGTTCACCAAGGCATGTTTAGCCACAGGGTGATCCTCATTACCAACAAACACTGTCTGCCTGTGTCCATTCATGCGAATGGACAGTTTGTTGCTGGTCATTCCCACATAGAATGCGTCACAGTGTAGGCAGGTCAGTTGGTAGATCACGTGGGTGCTTTCACACGTGGCTCTGCCTTTGATCGTGTACACCTTCCGGGTTACAGGACTGGAGTAGGTGGTGGTGGGAGGGTGCATGGGACAGGTTTTATACCGGGGGCGGTTACAAGGGTAGGAGCCAGAGGGTAGGGAAGGTGGTTTGGGGATTTCATAGGGATGAACTAACAGGTTACGAAGGTTAGGTGGACGGCGGAAAGACACTCTTGGTGGAGTGGGGAGGATTTCATGAAGGATGGATCTCATTTTAGGGCAGGATTTGAGGAAGTCGTATCCCTGCTGGAGAGCCACATTCAGAATCTGATCCAGTCCCGGAAAGTATCCTGTCACAAGTGGGGCACTTTTGTGGTTCTTCTGTGGGATGTTCTGGGTTTGAGAGGATGAGGAAGTGGCTCTGGTTATTTGCTTCTGTACCAGGTCGGGAGGGTAGTTGCGGGATGCGAAAGCTGTTGTCAGGTTGTTGGTGTACTGCTTCAGGGATTCCGGACTGGAGCAGATTCGTTTGCCACGAAGACCTAGGCTGTAGGGAAGGGACCGTTTGATGAGGAATGGGTGGCAGCTGTCGTAATGGAGGTACTGTTGCTTGTTGGTGGGTTTGATGTGGACAGACGTGTGAAGCTGGCCATTGGACAGGTGGAGGTAAACATCAAGGAAAGTGGCATGGGATTTGGAGTATGATCAGGTGAATCTGATGGAACCAAAGGAGTTGAGGTTGGGGAGGAAATTCTGGAGTTCTTCTTCACTGTGAGTCCAGATCATGAAGATGTCATCAATAAATCTGTACCAAACTTTGGGTTGGCAGGCCTGGGTAACCAAGAAGGCTTCCTCTAAGCGACCCATGAATAGGTTGGCGTACGAAGGGGCCATCCTGGTACCCACGGCTGTTCCCTTTAATTGTTGGTATGTCTGGTCTTCAAAAGTGAAGAAGTTGTGGGTCAGGATGAAGCTGGCTAAGGTAATGAGGAAAGAGGTTTTAGGTAGGGTGGCAGGTGATCGGCGTGAAAGGAAGTGCTCCATCGCAGCGAGGCCCTGGACGTGCGGGATATTTGTGTATAAGGAAATGGCATCAATGGTTACAAGGATGGTTTCTGGGGGTAACGGATTGGGTAAGGATTCCAGGCGTTCGAGAAAGTGGTGGGTGTCTTTGATGAAGGATGGGAGACTGCATGTAATGGGTTGAAGGTATTGATCTACGTAGGCAGAGATACGTTCTGTGGGGGCTTGGTAACCAGCTACAATGGGGTGGCCGGGATGATTGGGTTTGTGAATTTTAGGAAGAACAACCATTTCGACTAGTTCTAATAACTTTCACTTTATTTCCACTTCCGTTTTTCGCACATCACTGATCATTTTTTGCCGCTCCCCACAGGTTTTAACGTCATTATTACAATTGTTAGCCCCATTTTCATAATCTTTCACCACAACACCACTCCTTTAATACATTTACACGTTTTTTCGAAATTTTCCCGAATTTCTCCGTCCTTTAACGTGTTTTAGCGGCAACACAACCACCTAACCTTCATGCACATCGCTGTCCACCAACCCAAGTTCACCACAGGATCAACATAACCAACACTTTTTCGCCTTTTTTCATACCAGATCTCCAGTTACTTTCTAGTTCACCCTTATCTCTCCCCATATATTTTTATCTTTCATTTTCATTTCAACCTCACACTTTCCACCTTCTAATACCATGTCACCCTCACAACACCCCCACAACGACCCCATTAAGTTTTATTTACATTCCCTCCGCAAACATGCCTTCACCCTAGCCAGATTACGCTCGCATATTTTATTTTCTCAGGCTTGTCTGACATTTGGCATAACCCCCAAAGGCCTCACACTTAAAGTTCCCATCTCTGGCTGCAACCCTTCTTTCCATCAGTCCCTATACCAGTTCCAAACTGAACAATCCATTGCCGTCACCCACCTAATCCTTCACCTACACATCAACTCAGCCAATGAACACACCCGTCAACTCCTATCCTTAATAAAAGTCCTCAATCTTTCCTCTCCCACATCCACACCGGCTATTCAGAGCATCCTCCTACAGGCCAACCGCAAATTAGAACAGCATGCCACCCTTCACCTCAAAAAACTATCCAATCTCCTGGTTTCCCACCTCCGGAAAGGCAACTCACTCACCCTTCACAACCTTTCCAGCAAACCTCAACCACCTCTCATTGCACACAAACCCAGTCTCTCCCATCTACTCAGTCTCCCACTTCCAGCTCCACTCCCTCCAAAACCTCAAAATTCCAATCAACACAATCTGGAACCACAACACCCTAATTCAGTAGTTAACCTTTCCTCCAAACTTCTCTCCCAATCCGAAACCTCTGTCCTATCCAAAGGCCTCACCTTCAGCCCCACTCCCAGATTCAACCAAACAGCCCTCGTCAAAGATTTACTGTCCTACACTCGTACTCTCTGCTGGAAGTATCACTTTGCCATGAAGAAAAATGATCCTAATCCTACCCCTAATGATCCAACTCCCCAAGACACTATCTAAATTGAACGCTGCCTGGAACAGTTCCGTCCTCCGTCACAGCGGGACCCACCTCCTCTTCCTCAAAATCACACTCTCCAAACCTTCCAGGAATTTCTGACTTCCAGCCTTGCATCTCAATCCTTCTTAAAAAACCTTAATCCTACTCCCAACATCACCACTGCTGAAACCCAGGCTATCCGTGATCTGAAGGCTGACCGGTCCATCGTCATTCTTCCGGCGGACAAGGGTTCCACGACCGTGGTACTTGATCGTCGGGAGTATGTGGCTGAGGGACTGCGTCAGCTTTCAGACAACACCACATACAAAGTTTGCCAAGGTAATCCCATTCCTGATGTCCAGGCGGAGCTTCAAGGAATCCTCAGAACCTTAGGCCCCCTACAAAACCTTTCACCTGACTCCATCAACCTCCTGACACCACCGACACCCCGCACCCCTACCTTCTACCTTCTTCCTAAAATTCACAAACCCAATCATCCCGGCCGCCCCATTGTAGCTGGTTACCAAGCCCCCACAGAACGTATCTCTGCCTACGTAGATCAATACCTTCAACCCATTACATGCAGTCTCCCATCCTTCATCAAAGACACCAACCACTTTCTCGAACGCCTGGAATCCTTACCCAATCCGTTACCCCCAGAAACCATCCTTGTAACCATTGATGCCATTTCCTTATACACAAATATCCCGCACGTCCAGGGCCTCGCTGCGATGGAGCATTTCCTTTCACGCCGATCACCTGCCACCCTACCTAAAACCTCTTTCCTCATTACCTTAGCCAGCTTCATCCTGACCCACAACTTCTTCACTTTTGAAGACCAGACATACCAACAATTAAAGGGAACAGCCATGGGTACCAGGATGGCCCCTTCGTACGCCAACCTATTCATGGGTCGCTTAGAGGAAGCCTTCTTGGTTACCCAGGCCTGCCAACCCAAAGTTTGGTACAGATTTAGTGATGACATCTTCATGATCTGGACTCACAGTGAAGAAGAACTCCAGAATTTCCTCTCCAACCTCAACTCCTTTGGTTCCATCAGATTCACCTGGTCCTACTCCAAATCCCATGCCACTTTCCTTGATGTTTACCTCCACCTGTCCAATGGCCAGCTTCACACGTCCGTCCACATCAAACCCACCAACAAGCAACAGTACCTCCATTACGACAGCTGCCACCCATTCCACATCAAACGGTCCCTTCCCTACAGCCTAGGTCTTCGTGGCAAACGAATCTGCTCCAGTCTGGAATCCCTGAAGCAGTACACCAACAACCTGACAACAGCTTTCGCATCCCGCAACTACCCTCCCGACCTGGTACAGAAGCAAATAACCAGAGCCACTTCCTCATCCTCTCAAACCCAGAACATCCCACAGAAGAACCACAAAAGTGCCCCACTTGTGACAGGATACTTTCCGGGACTGGATCAGATTCTGAATGTGGCTCTCCAGCAGGGATACGACTTCCTCAAATCCTGCCCTGAAATGAGATCCATCCTTCATGAAATCCTCCCCACTCCACCAAGAGTGTCTTTCCGCCATCCACCTAACCTTCGTAACCTGTTAGTTCATCCCTATGAAATCCCCAAACCACCTTCCCTACCCTCTGGCTCCTACCCTTGTAACCGCCCCCGGTGTAAAACCTGTCCCATGCACCCTCCCACCACCACCTAATCCAGTCCTGTAACCCGGAAGGTGTACACGATCAAAGGCAGAGCCACGTGTGAAAGCACCCACGTGATTTACCAACTGACCTGCCTACACTGTGACGCTTTCTATGTGGGAATGACCAGCAACAAACTGTCCATTCGCATGAATGGACACAGGCAGACAGTGTTTGTTGGTAATGAGGATCACCCTGTGGCTAAATATGCCTTGGTGCACGGCCAGCACATCTTGGCACAGTGTTACACCATTCGGGTTATCTGGATACTTCCCACTAACACCAACCTATCCGAACTCCGGAGATGGGAACTTGCTCCTCAATATATCCTCTCTTCCCGTTATCCACCAGGCCTCAATCTCCGCTAATTTCAAGTTGCCGCCACTCATACCTCACCTGTCATTCAACAACATCTTTGCCTCTGCACTTCTGCCTCGACTGACATCTCTGCCCAAACTCTTAGTCTTAAATATGCCTGCTTGTGTCTGTATATGTGTGGATGGATATGTGTGTGTGTGCGAGGGTATACCCGTCCTTTTTTTCCCCCTAAGGTAAGTCTTTCCGCTCCCGGGATTGGAATGACTCCTTACCCTCTCCCTTAAAACCCACATCCTTTCGTCTTTCCCTCTCCTTCCCTCTTTCCTGATGAGGCAACAGTTTGTTGCGAAAGCTTGAATTTTGTGTGTATGTTTGTGTGTCTGTCGACCTGCCAGCACTTTCATTTGGTAAGTCACATCATCTTTGTATATATATATATATATATATATATATATATATATATATATAATATAATATAATATAATAGAGGGAAACAGTCCACGTGTGAAAAATATATCTAAAAACAAAGATGATGTGACTTACCGAACGAAAGCGCTGGCAGGTCGATAGACACACAAACAAACACAAACACACACACACAAAATTCAAGCTTTCCCAACAAACTGTTGCCTCATCAGGAAAGAGGGAAGGAGAGGGAAAGACGAAAGGATGTGGGTTTTAAGGGAGAGGGTAAGGAGTCATTCCAATCCCGGGAGTGGAAAGACTTACCTTAGGGGCAAAAAGGACAGGTATACATTCGCACACACACACACATATCCATCCACACATATACAGACACAAGCAGACATATTTTGACAAAGAGTTTGGGCCGAGATGTCAGTCGAGGCGGAAGTGAAGAGGCAAAGATGATGTTGAAGGACAGGTGATGTATGAGTGGCGGCAACTTGAAATTAGCGGATATTGAGGCCTGGTGGGTAACTGGAAGAGAGGATATATTGAAGAGCAAGTTCCCATCTCCGGAGTTCGGATGTGTTGATGTTGGTGGGAAGTATCCAGATAACCTGGACGGTGTAACACTGTGCCAAGATGTGCTGGACGTGCACCAAGGCATGTTTAGCCACAGGGTGATCCTCATTACCAACAAACACTCTCTGCTTGTGTCCATTCATGCGAATGGACAGTTTGTTGCTGGTCATTCCCACATAGAATGCATCACAGTGTAGGCAGGTCAGTTGGTAAATCACGTGGGTGCTTTCACATGTGGCTCTGCCTTTGATCGTGTACACCTTCCGGGTTACAGGACTGGAGTAGGTGGTGGTGGGAGGGTGCATGGGACAGGTTTCACACCGGGGGCGGTTACAAGGATAGGAGCCAGAGGGTAGGGAAGGTGGTTTGGGGATTTCATAGGGATGAACTAACAGGTTACGAAGGTTAGGTGGACGGTGGAAAGACACTCTTGGTGGAGTGGGGAGGATTTCATGAAGGATGGATCTCATTTCAGGGCAGGATTTGAGGAAGTCGTATCCCTGCTGGAGAGCCACATTCAGAGTCTGGTCCAGTCCCGGAAAGTATCCTGTCACAAGTGGGGCACTTTTGTGGTTCTTCTGTGGGGGGATTCTGGGTTCGAGGGAATGAGGAAGTGGCTCTGGTTATTTGCTTCTGTACCAGGTCGGGAGGGTAGTTGCGAGATGCGAAACCTGTTGTCAGGTTGTTGGTGTAATGGTTCATGGATTCCGGACTGGAGCAGATTCGTTTGCCACGAAGACCAAGGCTGTAGGGAAGGGACCGTTTGATGTGGAATGGGTGGCAGCTGTCATAATGGAGGTACTGTTGCTTGTTGGTGGGTTTGATGTGGATGGACGTGTGAAGCTGGCCATTGGACAGGTGGAGGTAAACGTCAAGGAAAGTGGCATGGGATTTGGAGTAGGACCAGGTGAATCTGATGGAACCAAAGGAGTTGAGGTTGGAGAGGAAATTCTGAAGTTCTTCTTCACTGTGAGTCCAGATCATGAAGATATCATCAATAAATCTGTACCAAACTTTGGGTTGGCAGGCCTGGGTAATCAAGAAGGCTTCCTCTAAGCGACCCATGAATAGGTTGGCGTACGAAGGGGCCATCCTGGTACCCATGGCTGTTCCCTTTAATTGTTGGTATGTCTGGCCTTCAAAAGTGAAGAAGTTGTGGGTCAGGATGAAGCTGGCTAAGGTGATGAGGAAAGAGGTTTTAGGTAGGGTGGCAGGTGATCGGCGTGAAAGGAAATGCTCCATCGCAGCGAGGCCCTGGACATGCTGAATATTTGTGTATAAGGAAGTGGCATCAATGGTTACAAGGATGGTTTCCGGGGGTAACAGATTGGGTAAGGATTCCAGGCGTTCGAGAAAGTGGTTGGTGTCTTTGATGAAGGATGGGAGACTGCATGTAATGGGTTGAAGGTGTTGATCTACGTAGGCAGAGATACGGTCTGTGGGGGCTTGGTAACCAGCTACAATGGGGCGGCCGGGATGATTGGGTTTGTGGATTTTAGGAAGAAGGTAGAAGGTAGGGGTGCGGGGTGTCGGTGGGGTCAGGAGGTTGATGGAGTCAGGTGAAAGGTTTTGCAGGGGGCCTAAGGTTCTGAGGATTCCTTGAAGCTCCACCTGGACATCGAGAATGGGGTTACCTTGGCAAACTTTGTATGTGGTGTTGTCTGAAAGCTGACGCAGTCCCTCAGCCACATACTCCCGACGATCAAGTACCACGGTCGTGGAACCCTTGTCCGCCAGAAGAATGATGATGGATCGGTCAGCCTTCAGATCACGGATAGTCTGGGCTTCAGCAGTGGTGATGTTGGGAGTAGGATTAAGGTTTTTTAAGAAGGATTGAGATGCAAGGCTGGAAGTCAGAAATTCCTGGAAGGTTTGGAGAGGGTGATTTTCAGGAAGAGCAGGTGGGTCCCGCTGCGACGGAGGACGGAACTGTTCCAGGCAGGGTTCAATTTGGATGGTGTCTTGGGGAGTTGG
This sequence comes from Schistocerca nitens, assembly GCF_023898315.1. Classification (NCBI taxonomy): domain Eukaryota; kingdom Metazoa; phylum Arthropoda; class Insecta; order Orthoptera; family Acrididae; genus Schistocerca; species Schistocerca nitens. The sequence goes on along the minus strand of NC_064618.1, from coordinate 48,233,927 downwards.
ATCATTAGGAGTAGGATTAGGATCATTTTTCTTCGTGGCAAAGTGATATTTCCAGCAGAGAGTACGAGTGTAGGACAGTAAATCTTTGACGAGGGCTGTTTGGTTGAATCTGGGAGTGGGGCTGAAGGTGAGGCCTTTGGATAGGACAGAGGTTTCGGATTGGGAGAGAGGTTTGGAAGAAAGGTTAACTACTACGATCAAAGGCAGAGCCACATGTGAAAGCACCCACGTGATTTACCAACTGACCGGCCTACACTGTGATGCATTCTATGTGGGAATGACCAGGCAGACAGTATTTGTTGGTAATGAGGATTACCCTGTGGCTAAACATGCCTTGGTGCATGGCCAGCACATCTTGGCACAGTGTTACACCGTCTGGGTTATCTGGATAATTCCCACCAACACCAACACATCCGAACTCCGGAGATGGAAACTTGCTCTTCAATATATCCTCTCTTCCCGTTACCCACCAGGCCTCAATCTCTGCTAATTTCAAGTTGCCGCCACTCATACCTCACCTGTCCTTCAACATCATCTTTGCCTCTTCACTTCTGCCTCGACTGACATCTCTGCCCAAACTCTCTGTCTTTGAATATGTCTGTATATGTGTGGAACAAACACAAACATACACACAAAATTCAAGCTTTCGCAACAAACTGTTGCCTCATCAGGAAAGAGGGAAGGAGAGGGAAAGACGAAAGGATGCGGGTTTTAAGGGAGAGGGTAAGGAGTCATTCCAATCCCGGGAGCGGAAAGACTTACCTTAGGGGGAAAAAAGGACGGGTATACACTCGCACACACACACATATCCATCCACACATATACAGACACAAGCAGACATATTTAAAGATATTATAATTATGACACCCTTTAACAGTATCAGAACCGAGCTGTAAGTCGTTTTCTTCTTTTAATTTGCGGAGCTCTTTTTAGCATAATAATTACAAATAACTTTTCCACTAACAGGTATTCATGACTGTATGTTTCCAAATGTTGCTCTGAGCTGAAACTACTGGTTTCTACAGATTCGAACATTTATGTTATTTTCAACACGCAGGGTGGTATACAAATGTTTCCAAAATGTATTGTTTGAAATTTTTATGGCTTACTTAGAGCTTACTCTACACAGAAGCCTTCAAAGTAGTTGCTTTGGGAGCAATTACATCAGTCTCCCAATATTTGTGCCACTTTTGAAATGCACCCAGAAAGTCTTTCTATGCTAGGGCATTTAACACACCCTGTGATTCCACTTGAATCTCTTCCTCAGTATCAAACTTCACCCCTTCACCTAGATTTCCATCTTGGTCATCAGTTGATGTTTGCTTATTTTTGAAATCTTTATACCAGTCTTAAGTCTCTATCTGACACAAAGTGCTGTCCCTGAAAGATTCGACATTAGATGCTTTTCTGTTCAACTTTAAAACGAAACCTCATACAGATATACTGCTCTTTCTGGTCAGTCATAAGAAAACCACAAATTCCAACAATGGAAATACGGTCATCCTGGACTTGGCCCAGCTCTAAAAATACAGAAAAAGTACTCAATACACAGGTGGAAGTTCCTTTACCATGAAAACAACTAATATTAAGGATACAGGTACTTTTCTGGCTCAATATCATGTAAAAATCAACACCTATTTCTTTCAGGCACTGTTTATAATGCATATGTTTTACAGATTTTTTTGTTGATATCAGGTAATGCCCGCACCCCATGAACCATGGACCTTGCCATTGGTGGGGAGGCTTGCATGCCTCAGCGATACAATAGCCATACCATAGGTGCACCCACAATGGAGGGGTATCTGTTGAGAGGCCAGACAAACGTGTGGTCCCTGAAGAGGGGCAGCAACCTATTCAGTAGCTGCAAGGGCAACAGTCTGGATGATTGACTGAACTGGCCTCGTAACACTAACCAAAATGGCCTTTCTGTGTTGGTACTGCGAATGGCTGAAAGCAAGAGGAAGCTACAGCCGTAATTTTTCCCGAGGGCATGCAGCTTCACTGTATGGGTAAAATATTCCGGAGGTAAAACAGTCCCCCATTTGGATCTCTGGGTGGGGACTACTCAGGAGGACATCATTATCTGGAGGAAGAAAACTGGCATTCTACGGATCGGAGCATGGAATGCCAGATCCCTTAATCGGGCAGGTAGGTTAGAAAATTTAAAAAGGGAAATGGATAGATTAAAGTTAGATATAGTGGGAATTAGTGAAGTTCAGTGGCAAGAGGAACAAGACTTCTGGTCAGGTGAATACAGGGTTACAAATACAAAATCAAATAGGGATAATGCAGGAGTAGGCATAATAATGAATAAAAAAAAATAGGAGTGCGGGTAAGCTACTACAAACAGCACAGTGAATGCATTATTGTGGCCACGATAGGCACAAAGCCCACACCTACCACAGTAGTACAAGTTTATATGCCAACTAGCTCCACAGATAACGAAGAGATTGATAAAATGTATGATGAGATAAAAGAAATTATTCAGATAGTGAAGGGAGATGAAAATTTAATAGTCATGGGTGACTGGAATTCGATAGTAGGAAAAGGAAGAGAAGGAAATGTAATAGGTGAATATGGAATGGGGGTAAGAAATGAAAGAGGAAGCCATCTGGTAGAATTTTGCACAGAGCATAACTTAATCATAACTAACACTTGGTTCAAGAATCATGAAGGAAGGTTGTATACATGACCTGGAGATACTCAAAGGTTTCAGATAGAATATATAATGCTAAGACAGAGATTTAGGAACCAGGTATTAAACTGTAAGACATTTCCAGGGGCAGATGTGGACTCTGACCACAATCTATTGGTTATGAACTGTAGGTTACACTGAAGAAACTGCTAAAAGGTGGGAATTTAAGGAGATGGGATCTGGATAAACACAGAACCAGAGGTTGTAGAGAGTTTCAGGGAGAGCATTAGGGAATGATTGACAGGAATGTGGGAAAGAAATACAGTAGAAGAAGAATGGGTAGCTTTGAGGGATGAAATAGTTAAGGCAGCAGAGGATCAAGTAGGTAAAATGACGAGGGCTAGTAGAAATCCTTGGGTAACAGAAGATATATTGAATTTAACTGATGAAAGGAGAAAATATAAAAATGCAGTAAATGAAGCAGGCAAAAAGGAATACAAACGTCTCAAAAATGAGATCGACAGGAAGAGCAAAATGGCTAAGCTGGGATGGCTAGAGGACAAATGCAAGGATGTAGAGGCATATCTCACTAGGGGGTAAGATAGATACTGCCTACAGGAAAATTAAAGAGACTTTTGGAGGAAAGAGAACCACTTGTATGAATGTCAAGAGCTCTGATGAAAACCCAGTTCTAAGCAAAGAAGAAAAAGCAGAAAGGTGGAAGGAGTATATCAAGCGTCTGTACAAGGGTGATGTACTTGAGGACAATATTATGGAAATGGAAGAGGATGTAGATGAAGATGAAATGGGAGATATGATACTGCGTGAAGAGTTTGACAGAGCACTGAAAGACCTAATCCGAAACAAGGCCCTAGCAGTAGAAAACATTCCATTAGAACTACTGATAGCCTTGGGAGAGCCAGCCCTGACAAAACTCTACCATCTGGTGAGCAAGATGTATGAGACAGGCGAAATACCCTCAGACTTCAAACTTCAAGAAGAATATAATAATTCCAATCCCAATGAAAGCAGGTGTTGACAGATGTGAAAATTACCGAACTATCAGTTTAATAAGCCATGGCTGCAAAATACTAACACAAATTCTTTACAGACGAATGGAAAACCTGGTAGAAGCCGACCTCGGGGAAGATCAGTTTGGATTCTGTAGAAATGTTGGAACATGTGCGCCAATACTGATCCTACAACTTATCTTAGAAAATAGATTAAGGAAAGACAAACCTATGTTTCTAGCATTTGTAAACTTAGAGAAAGCTTTTGACAATGTTGACTGGTATATTCTCTTTCAAATTCTGAAGGTGAGAGGGGTAAAATACAGGGAGCGAAAGGCTATTTACAATTTGTACTGAAACCAGATGGCAGTTGTAAGAGTCGAGGGGCATGAAAGGGAAGCGGTGGTTGGGAAGGGAGTGAGACAGGGTTGTAGCCTCTCCCCGATGTTATTCAATCTGTATATTGAGCTAGCAGTAAAGGAAACAAAAGAAAAATTTGGAGTAGGAATTAAAATCCATGGAGGAGAAATAAAAACTTTGAGGTTCACTGATGACATTGTAATTCTGTCAGAGACAGCAAAGGACCTGGAAGAGCAGCTGAACGGAATGGACAGTGTCTTGAAAGGAGGATATAAGATGAACATCAACAAAAGCAAAACGAGGATAATGGAATGTAGTCGAATTAAATTGGGTGATGCTGAGGGTATTAGATTAGGAAATGAGATGCTTAAAGTAGTAAATGAGTTTTGCTATTTGGGAAGCAAAATAACTGATGGTGGTCGAAGTAGAGAGGATATAAAATGTAGATTGGCAATGGCAAGGAAAGTGTTTCTGAAGAAGAGAAATTTGTTAACATCGAGTATTGATGTAAGTGTCAGGAAGTCGTTTCTGAAAGTATTTGTATGGAGTGTGGCCATGTATGGAAGTGAAACATGGACGATAAATAGTTTGGACAAGTAGAGAATAGAAGCTTCCAAAATGTGGTGCTACAGAAGAATGCTGAAAATTGTTTGGGTAGCTTACATAACTAATGAGGAGGTATTGAATAGAATTAGGGAGAAGAGAAATTTGTGGCACACCTTGACTGGAAGAAGGGATCGGTTGGTAGGACATGTTCTGAGGCATCAAGGGAGCACCAATTACTGCTGGAGGGCTGCGTGGAGGGTAAAAATCGTAGAGGGAGACCAAGAGATGAATACACTAGGCTGATTCAGAAGGATGTAGGTTGCAGTAGGTACCGGGAGATGACGAAGCCTGCACAGGATAGAGTAGCATGGAGAGCTGCATCAAACCAGTCTCTGGCCTGAAGACCACAACAACAACAACATCAGGTAATGCAGCACACTTTTTAAACAAATTAGAAGTATTTTGAATATTTTTGAACCTGCTTAGTGTTATTAAAAAAATTACAAAGAAACTGATGCAATCTTTTTTTCCAAAATGCTTCCTCAAATTGAGGTACCATTTAATCCAATGTTATACATTTGAAGGAGACCAAATTTTACCAGATATGCATGACATGATGGCTGACGTACTAGACCTATTTAATTCCACATATTATGTATATTACAAGGATAAAACATATCACATCTTATATTTTAATTTTTATAATTTTTTCCTAAGAAAAATGTTATTTTTTTAATAATTTAGTTCATTCTGCAATAAATCAGGTCTACTACATAAGCATGGACTATTGCAAGTTACAGAAAAAAAACTTTAGGAAATATTTGTACCTGAATTCTGAAAAATACAACTTGTGGGAAATGGTGAATGCAGATATGAGTCCAATTAAATTGTGCCTCAGAACATTCCTAAAGCATAGTCTTCATCCTGCAGCATTTATTCATCTTCACGCTTCCTCTTGGCATTCCTTTTAGCACTTCTTGCTTCTTTGGTAACTTGAAGAGTGAATCTTTCAGCTTGTTACATTCCATCCTGGATTTTCCATTGTTTTAATCTTTCAGCTTCATGTACCCATTGTCTGTCACAAGCAAGCAATTGGTCTTTCATATTAGAGCCACATTTTATGCCTAAATTTCTCAGGACTTCCAACCTTCCTGCCACTCTATCATTGAAACACATCACTGCATCTAGTACACCAACTTTTAATGTATTTAGTCCTACAAAAACATTCTTGGGTAATCTTTCCCATATGCAATGGTTGAAACTTTCATTTGTATTCTGAGTGCCCCCATGAAGACATTTACTAAGCAAAATAGGGTCACTGAGGTCTCTAAAAATTGGTTTTACTTCATTCATAACAGGCTCAGGAAAAGGATGCTTCTGATGGTATATTTGACTACTTTCTTTTGCTTTTTGGTAACCACATCAAGAATCTGCTCCTTTAGGGCAAAGTCCATGAACTGGGTGGTCATCTGTGGACAACTTCTGAAAGTTGGTGGCCCATACAGCTTTCCTCATTGGTGTAACATCATTCAGAGGTGCAGTTCGTCTAATGTCCAGTTCATAATAACTCTGAAGAAGGTCTTTTTCAGTTTCTGTCACTCTGCCTTGGCCAGACAGAGATTTTCCATCAGATAGCAACTTTCCTTTCATTTCTCTTCGTAGCTTCCTCAATCTAGCACCCATCCTCTTTTGCACATGTCCACAACACTCCAATTTTGTTATCATAAACATTGAACTCATCAATTTTACTGAAAGCTTTAGAGTCCTCATCGCCTAGGTACTTCGTATATCTAACATTATAAACAAGCACTGACCTCTGAAATATTTTTAGAGCTCCATCACACTTCATACCTCCACTGTAACTATCATAATTCTTAGAACACTGATGTTCAATATGTCCTTCAGTGTTACCATGGAAGGTGTGGCAGTACTTAGATAAGCACTCAACATCAACAACTTTTCCATTCTCCAGAGAAGTAGCACTTACAACACAATTCAAGGAACAATGTCCTCGACATTGCCATGTCCCATCAAGTGCAACAGCTATGTCCCTGGTTCCACTAATATTTACAGTTTCTTCTACTGCACGTTTCACAGATGCTTTAAACACAACCATCAAGGGACGTAAAAGTATTTTTATGTACGTGCTGAACCTACTGGAAGGAGAAGGAAGGTCCATCAAACCACAATACGTTTGAGCAGCCTCTTTTCCTTTTCCTATTGGAAGCACTTCATTCACTAACTTCAAATTCACATCATATGAATTATGCACAATGTTTGAAGTCATTTTCAAGGTAGCTTTATTGCAGGATCTACACAGAACAACTAATTTTGACGCTAAACCCTTCCTGCTACTTTGTTGTTCAGTTATTTCCAGAGAGCCTATACCATCACATTGTTTACATTTCGCCACTTCCTTTATCAAAGAAGATAAGATTCCAACATCAACAACAACAAATCCATTACAAACAGCACCATTGTTAACACAAAAATTTGAATCACCAGGAAGCATGCTCACAACACCCTCTGAAAGACTGCACTGGTGCAAATCTGCAACACACCAGATTACCTTAAAGTAAAAGTTTTAACAATTCACACAAGCACACAAACTATGCACCCCACAGGAGGGATGTAAATGGTACAAAACACTAAAATTAAAAGATAAACTTGCCACCAAAGGTGCAAATTGATTTTAACTTCTAAGAAAATTCTTATGGTGGAAGGGTGGCAACTTTATATACTAAAATGACCGTTTAAATAAAACACCATGAAATGCAATCTTATATAAAATTATACAAGGTTGGCCAAACAAGTTAACATGCTCTACAGTACACATATACCGTCTCTCAAGATGATAGACAAGATAAAAACATATTTCAGGAATTAGGCCATTACACTCCAAGCAATAAATTTGTTAACACACTGAATCTGACAAATATGGCAGAGGCAGCTACTAACGTATGGTAGATTGATAGGGAGATTACCGAACAACCTGAACCGCAGGTTGCTCTAACCCACCCCTACTCCACATGGGAAAAACGGACCACCCAATTTATAAACAACCACCTTCCCACAGGTGGGCAAACAGAGAAGAATGGTGGGACGACTCCAAAGCAAAACGGCTGGTGACCTCACCAAGAAAACAAGTAGAATTTAACAAGAGTAAATCAAACAAAATATCACCAATCACTTAACTTCTAATAAATTGCAATTTCTCAAGAAGACCTGGCGCAGCACCCCCAAAGCACTCTCCTGAACCGTCCGCTGCCAACTGCTTCAACGGACGCAGGAAGGCACACCAATCTCCCGTCTCACGGCGTCGCAGCTCACACCAGTGAGACTGATGTCGTGGGTTGACTCCTGTTGCTTTCGTGTCGACCGCAAAGTCACTACCCCTCGCTATAAGCCGTGGTCCACTGGACTCACGTGGCGACCTCACATGCACTGACACTCAAGGTAGACAAGTCATCTTCTGTCTCAGTGCGTGACCAACCAACTGATCAATCCTACCGCCAATGACCATTGCCTGAGCAACTCGAGCAGACTGGCAGCCTAACGCACAGACTCAGATGTAGCAACTAAGTCCTGACCGGGTGACTACTCGCTGAGTTCTCTTACTGGCAGAGTGGAAAGACTTTCATTTATCCAGCTTTAAAGATTGATCCAAACGAAATACATACTAACACTCCGGACGACAAACAGACACTAACCGCCCCACAAATTCGGACGAGAGACAGACTAGCAAGCTGGGGACGAGAGACTGACCCAGACTGACCAACTGGCGAGCTCTTAGCGCCCCTTAAATGCACGTGAACAGGCAACCTTACCCTTTTCCCACCAGAGGGGAGACACCAAAGCTGCGATGGCCACAGCGGCGTCACCGCCAGAAACAGAGGGCGACTGCTTCACACAACGCGATGCGGCATGCTCTTCAAAACAGCAACTTTTACCATGGCCCAACCTCCTCCTCTCAAATGAGAACAGGCTCCCGAACTCAGAGATTTCACCTGGCTCAAATGGACTCAATATTCCCTACTGTTCTCATCATGTCTGACTAACAGGTTAACCGGCCCCAACACACGGAGCACTGTGCATGGACCTATAAATCGGGGTGTGAACATCCCTACTCGGCCCCCCATCCTTCCTCGACCCTGAACATTCTTAATATAGACTTGATCCCCCGGTTTTCCCTGATAAGGACGCCTATTGCGGTTGTACTGCACAGCTTGACGACCATGGGCAGCTGCTATATTGCAACGAGCCTGATTCCAGTTCTTTCTAATTAACCCCGGGGATACCCGCTCACGAAGTAAATCTTGGATGTGCCATCAGTTAGACAAAAAGGCGAATTGATAGGATAGGCCGGAGTAGTCTTCAGTGCCTCATGAGCCACAGTGTTGAATGCAAAATTAATCGGTTTAACTTTATGGTAAATTATTAAAGCTGATTTTAGGTTGCGATTCACACATTCAGCAAAGGACCCCTGAGGGTAATACGGTGCTATGTTTATGTGCTTGATGCCAACAAAAGGCCTTAAACTTATCTGACACAAAAGCAGGGGCATTATTACTAACCAAGCTCTTAGGAGACCCAAAGATCGAAAAGATGTTAGTAAGGTGAGAAATAGTTACGTTGGTAGTACTACTTCTACTCGGAATAAGCCAAGTAAAGCGAGAAAAGGCATTAATTACCACCAAAATATACATATACCCCCTACTGGAACGTGGCAACAGACCCACATAATCAGTATAAAGATGACCCATCGGATAATTTTCACATTCTGAAGATAACAGACCTTGCTGTAGGGCATTGCTAGGTTTCGCGGCCCGGCACAAATGACAACCGGCTACTAATTTCTTAATGTCACGCTCAAGATGAGGCCAGGTCACATACTGCTTAATTTTCTGAATCATTTTATATGTGCCTAAGTGACCTCCCACCAAAGAGCAATGATAATACTGGAATATTGGCTGGATTAATATTTGTGGCAGACAAGTTCAGATGTGGCGCTCTCGACCCACTGCCTTACACAGAATACCTTTCCTCAAGCTGTAGCCTCCAACTACCTCACCCGACCTAATCCGGTGTTTGATGGAATCCAATTCAACATCCTGTTCCTGGTTTTCTTCGAGATTACTAAACACTTAGGGTACTTCCCCCAGAACCAAAAGCTGACCCTAAAGTGGACCCTGGTGGTGCTCCTCCGAACAATCGGATGGTGGGTCAAACATCTGGCTGAGGGCATCAGCGACCACATTCTCGGAACTCTTGATATGCCTAACCTTAAATTTATAGGCTGAGATTCTCACGGCCCAACATGTGACCCTACCAGTCTTACGTGGCCTAGCCAAGACCCAACTCAAGGCTTGATTATCAGTCTCCAGCAAAAAAGGTTTGTGCTCAAGGTAAATCCGGAATTTTTCTAATGCAAATAGGACTGCCAAGGCCTCACATTCGTAGACTGAGTATTTTGCCTCAGCATCATTCAAATGGCGCAAAGCATAGGGCAAAGGTTGTTGCTGACCTTGCCATTCTTGTAATAAGACGCCTGACACACCCACACTCGACGCGTTCGTCTGAACTATAAAAGGCTTATCAAAATCAGGCACCCCAAGCATTGGTGGATTAGCAATGGCGGTTTTGATCTGTTCAAAGGTCACCTCCTGGGTGGGGCCTCAAGTAAATTTAACTCCTTTTTTATGAAGCTGATTCAAAGGGGCAGCTAATGCCGCAAAATTCGGAATGAACCTCCTGAAATAATTTGCCATACCAATAAACTTAGTGACTCCCCACTTATCAGTAGGAAGTGGGAGTGCGCGCAAGATTTTAGTGCGCTCTTGATCAATCCGAACGTCATCACCTGAAACAATACGGCCTAGAAAGGAAGTCTGTGGCCTCGCAAGTGTAACATTCGAGAGTTTAAAGGTTAAACCAGCCTGCTGAAGCTTAGTAAATACTTGATGTAAATGACTCAAATGCTCTTCAAATGATTTACTATATATCACAAGGCCATCCAAATAGTTACAAACAAAATGCAATTTAAATTTACCCAGTATACTATCTAATAAACGAGTCAACACAGCAGCTCCAGTAGCCAGCCAAAATGGGACCCAGTTAAATTTGAATAGATTACAATCAGTGCAAAATGCTGTAACATGTTAACACTCCTCAGTCAACAGAATCTGATAATAAGCTTGATTTAAGTCAAGAACGGCGATCCAAGACGCGCCTGAAAACTAAGTAAAGGAATTGTGTAGATCAGGCAACGGAACTGACTCCAACGCCACCTTATCATTCAAAAGACGGTAATCGACCACCGCCCTGAAATCGCTACCCTGATCCTTCAGTACCAAGAATATTGGAGAGGCATACGGAGAAGTTGAGGGATGAATAACGCCTTGATTTAACATCTTCTGTACCTTTTCCTGCAATACTTTCATCTTAGGTGGTGAGAGATGATATAGGGACTGCCTAACTGCAATATTGTCAGTCAAACGAATATGATATTCTAATTTATTCGTTACTCCAAGTTTATCGCAAAATAAGTCAGGAAAAGCCTCCAGTAACTGATGGACCTGTTGAACCTGACTCGAGGAAAGACGATCAAGATTGACATTATCGAGAGTAGTGACTGACAAGGAAGAAGGCATGGATGACACCGCCGCTCGACATTCACAAAATCCGAACTTCTGACTTGGCGCAAATTAAAAAAAAAAACTTATCCCCTGACTAATCCAGAACAAGTTGAGTTTTAGAAATGAAATCACAACCCAGCACCACATTTACCGGCAGGTTAGCAACAATAGCAAAGGTCATTGAGCAGGAGAACCGTCCTACCGAGACACTACCCTTAACCCACCCCGCCAGAGGCAACACTTGACCATTGGCCATACGACATCTCTGAAGCAGGATCTTTTCAGGTTTGAGCCTGGTAAGATCGCCAAATTCCAGAATGCAAGCCTGTTTAAGCAAGGAATAAGTGCTACCCGTATCCAATAAGGCACAGAAGGGTTCCTGATTCAAACTCAGACAAACATAAGGTTGACATAACCGGGAATCATCAGCTACGGCATGCCCCTCACTAAACAATAACTTACTCCTCGAAACGTGCCACCTGCCCTTATGTTACTTAGTACTTCTTGCCCCACGTAAAATCAAACAACTCCTAACCAAATGCGTACTAGCCCCACATCGAAAACATTTCCTACATCCTTTAACAGAAGTGCAATCGGGTTAGGTAGCTTTGAGAAAAACTCTGAGTTAGGTTCAATTCCACAGTTTGGGTTATTTAGTTCGCTTCCTGTTCATGCCAGATCGACTTGGACCTGCCCTATAGATTCTTCGGAGCTAGACTCTAACCCAGTTAACCTAATCTGCAACACAGCCACCTTTCACTGCAACTCAACCACTTCCTTACGATCAGCCTCGTTTACAACAATTTGTTCTAAATCAGAGACCCGGTTAAACAAGTGCACCAAATGTGCGTGTCATCTAGGTAATTGCTTGTGACTGGGTTGATCAACACAAAACCAGTCTAAATGTTGTTGGAACTCACTGACCTCTCCTGCCACCGCTACGATGGCTGTCGGAAAGGAACAAATAACTTCCGGTGAAATTTGGACCGAATTGAGCAAGGCATCTTTTAAGTCCGCAAGCAACTCAGGAACAGTGCCTTGTTTGTTTATATTATGGATACACAACTCATATAAGAGTTGATTTTTGTGCAACAGGCTGAACCCTGGACATTCTCTGGCCGCCATGACAACCCGAAACATGCAGCTAAACAGACATTTGGCTAAAGCGAAATATTACAAAATTATAAAATAAGTACAACTACAATTCCATCAGTTACTCAAAGAGTAGTAGCAAGAACACCTATCCACGCTCTGCTGCCAGTAATGAACCATGGATTAATTTCAAAGAATATTCTTAAAAATTTATTTTATTTATTAGCGATTCATCAAGAACATTAACACATTTACTCACACTATGTGAGCGTGGAAGTAGTTGCCAGGGAGTAACTGATGAAATCAAAATCAAATTCCTTTTAACAAATGAGAATTTTATTCCTAAAAGCCTCTTTTTTTTAAAGAAACAGATTTAAATTATAAGCAGAAAGCACCCTCGAAAAATCAAGTTACAATTTATTCAGAGGCAGAAAGAAACAAATTTCTGAGTGTATGAGCTTTCGGGCTGAGAACCTTGCTGCTCCCTTTTGACACAGCCGTAGTCACGACCACCCACAACAACCTCTGAAAGACTGCACTGGTGCAAATCTGCAACACACCAGATTACCTTAAAGTAAAAGTTTTAACAATTCACATAAGCACACAAACTATGCACCCCGTAGGAGGGATGGAAATGGTACAAAACACTAATATTAAAAGATTAACTTGACACCGAAGGTGCAACTTGCTTTTAACTTCTAAGAAAAGTCTTACGGTGGAAGGCTGGTAACTTTATATACTAAAATGACCATTTAAATAAAACCCCATGAAATGCAATCTTGTATAAAATTATACAAGGTTGGCCAAATGAGTTAACATGCTCTACAGTACACATATACCACCTCTCAAGATGACAGGCAAGATAAAAACATGTTTCAGGAATTAGGCCATTACACTCCAAGCAATATATTATTTAACTCACCGAATCCGACAAACATGACAGAGGCAGTTATTAATGTACGGCAGATTGATAGGGAGATACCGAACAACCCAAACCACAGGTTGCTCTAACCCACCCCTACTCCACAAGGGATAAACGGACCACCCAATACATAAATAACCAACTTCCCACAGGTGGGCAAACAGAGAAGAATGTTGGGACAACCCCAAAACAAAGCAGCTGGTGACCTCACCAAGAAAACAAGTAGAATTTAACAAGTAAATGAAACAACATATCACCAATCACTTAACTTCTAATAAACTGCGACTTCTAGAGAAAACCTGGCACAGAACCCCTACATAGCTCTCCCGAACCATCCACTGCCAGCTGCTTCAATGGACGCAGGCAGGTGTCCCGATCTCCTGTCTCATGGCATCCCAGCTCGCACCAGCCAGACCGATGTCGTGGGTTGACTCCTGTTGCTCTCGTGTCAGCCACGAAGCCACTGCCCCTCACTATATGGCACGGCCCACTGGACTCACATGGTGACCTCACATGCGCCGATGCTCAAGGTGGACAAGTCATCTTGGGTCTCAGTGCGTGACCGACCAACCGATCGATCCAACCACCAATGACCATTGCCTGAGCAACTCGAGCAGACTGGCGGCCTAACGTGCAGACTCAGATGTAGCAACTAAGCCCCAACTGGGCGACCACTCGCTGAGTTCTCTTACTGGTGGAGTGGAAAGACTCTCATTTATCCGGCTTTAAAGATTGATCCAAACGAAAGACATACTAACACTCTGGATGACAAACAGACACTAACTACCCCACAAATTTGGATGAGAGATAGACTAACAAGCTGGGGACGAGAGACTGACCCCAGACTGACTCCAGACTCACCCAGACTGACCCACTGTCGAGCTCATAGCGCCCCTTAAATACACATGAACAGGCAACCTTTCCCTTTTCCCACCAGAGGGAGACACCAGAGCTGCGACTGCCACAGTGGTGCCACCGCCAGAAACGGAGGACGACTGCTTCACACAATGCACTGCGGCACGCTCTTCAAAACAGCAATTTTTACCACAGCTCAACGTCTAAATGGGCATTGGCTTAAAATTGAAATATCAGTCTTCTCAACAAACTTCCAGGATACAAACTGACTATCAGCTTTTGTAAAACTAACCGGTATTGAGGCTGTTGCATATTACTTCATTCCCTAATAAACTATGAAATCAGACAGAATTTTAGCCATCTAAATGAAGAACTTATTTTTGAACATTGTTGTAGAATAGAATATGGAATAGAATAGAATCCTTATTGCCACATGTCGTGTTATGTACAATCATTTGATTGAAACATTGGTGACTCATCAATGAATAATTCTATGCCTACCTAAAAAACAAGATACATTAAAATAACACATAAGTATGCACCCAGAAGCACATTACAACATAAAAAGATAATTACATGTTATATTTCTTCCTTTTTCTCAAAATTTCTACAGTGGTTTGAAATCATTCTTTTAAAGTATTTTTCATGTTTGTTTCCGTAATTTATAAATATGGACATACTTCAAAGACCACATACTTTCATGAAAGTAGTATATATGTTTACATCTAGAATGAAAGTTGCTACTCACCATATAGCGGAGATGCTGAGTCATGAGAGGCACAACAAAAAGATTCACACAATTAAAGCTTTCGGCCATTAAGGCCCTTTGTCAGCAGTAGACACACACACACACACACACACACACTTGTAAATGCAACTTGCACACACGTCTGCAGTCTTAGAGAGTTGAAACCACACTGCGAACAGTAACGCCAGTGCATGATGGGAGTGGCGACTGGTTGGGGGTAAGGAGGAGGCTGGGGTGGGGAGGGGGAGGGATAGTATGGTGGGAGTGGCGGACAGTGAAGTGTTGCAGTTTAGACGGAGGGTTGGAGAGAAAGTGCAGAAGGGGGAGGAGGTAAGTAGTGGAAAAGAGAGAAGTAAAAAAAAATTAAAAGACTGGGTGTGACGGTGAAATGACGGCTGTATAGTGCTGGAATTGGAACAGGGAGGGGGCTGGATGGGTGAGGACAGTGACTAATGAAGGTTGAGGCCAGGAGGGTTATGGGAATGTAGGATGTATTGCAGGGAAATTTCCCACCTGTGCAATTCAGAAAAGCTCGTGTTGGTGGGAAGGATCCATATGGCACAGGCTGTGAAGCACTCATTGAGATGAGGGATATCATGTTTGGCAGTGTGTTCAGCAACAGGGCGCTCCACTTGTTTTTTGGCTACAGTTTGTTGGTGGCCGTTCATGCAGACAGACAGCTTGTTGGTTGTCATGCCTACATAGAATGCAGCACAGAGGTTGCAGCTTAGCTTGTAAATCACATGACTGGTTTCACAGGTAGCCCTGCCTTTGATGGGATAAGTAATGTTAGTGACCGGACTGGAGTAGGTGGTGGTAGGAAGATATACAGGACAGGTCTTGCATCTAGGTCTATTACAGGGATTTGAGCCATGAGGTAATGGTCTGGGAGCAGGGTTTGTGTAAGGATGGACGAATATATTGTATAGGTTTGGTGGATGGCGGAATACCATGGTAGGAGGGGTGGGAAGGATAGTGGGCAGGACATTTCTCGTTTCAGGACATGATGAGAGGTAATTGAAACCCTGGCTGCGAATGTAATTTGGTTGCTCCAGTCCTGGATGGTACTGAGTTACGAGTGGAATGCTCCTCTGTGGCCGGACTGTGGGACTTTGGGAGGTGGTGGGAGACTGGAAAGATAATGCATGGGAGATTTGTTTTTGTACAAGGATGGGAGGATAATTACCTTCCTAGATGTTGACCTTCACCTCAGAGATGGCTACATCAGTACCTCCATCCATATCAAACCTACTAACCACCAGCAATACCTCCACTTTGACAGCTGCCACCCATTCCATACCAAGAAGTCCCTTCTGTACAGCCCAGCCACCTGTGGTCGTCGCATCTACAGTGCCAAGCAGTACCTCTCAAAATATACCGAGGGTCTCACTGAAGCCTTCACTGACTGTAATTATCCTCCCACCCGTGTACACCCCAGCCTCCTCCTTACCCCCACCCAGTCACCACTGCTGTTCGCAGTGTGGTTTCAGCTCTCTGAGACTGCAGATGTGTGTGCAAGTTGCGTTTACGTGAGTGTAGTGTGTCTACTGCTGACAAAGGCCTTAATGGCCGAAAGTTTTAATTGTGTGAATCTTTTTTTTGTGCCTATCACAATTCAGCATCTCTGCTATATGGTGAGTAACAACATTCCTTCTCTGGTATTGTTACATTCCATTCTGGATTTTCCATTGTTTAATGTTTACATCTAGATATTTAGATACACAGTTCACATGATACATAGTTTATAAGTATGATTTGATTTGATTTCGTGTTCCATAGGTCCAGCTGTGTTGGGTTCAAGAGTCAGTTTTTTACAAATACAATATGATAATCTTGTAGCATATACAGACATTTGAGTACATAATTATACAGGGTGTTACAAAAAAGGTACGGCCAAACTTTCAGGAAACATTCCTCACACACAAATAAAGAAAAGATGTTATGTGGACATGTGTCCGGAAACGCTTAATTTCCATGTTAGAGCTCATTTTAGTTTCATCAGTATGTACTGTACTTCCTTGATTCACCGCCAGTTGGCCCAACTGAAGGAAGGTAATGTTGACTTCGGTGCTTGTGTTGATATGCGACTCATTGCTCTACAGTACTAGCATCAAGTACATCAGTACGTAGCATCTACAGGTTAGTGTTCATCGCGAACGTGGTTTTGCAGTCAGTGCAATTTTTACAAATGCAGAGTTGGCAGATGCCCATTTGATGTATGGATTAGCACGGGGCAATAGCTGTGGCGCGGTACATTTGCATCGAGACAGATTTCCAGAACGAAGGTGTCCCGACGGGAAGACGTTCGAAGCAATTGATCGGCGTCTTACAGAGCATGGAACATTCCAGACTATGACTCTCGACTGGGGAAGACCTAGAGCGACGAGGACACCTGCAATGGATGAGGCAATTCTTCATGCAGTTGACGACAACCCTAATGTCAGTGTCAGAGAAGTTGCTGCTGTACAAGGTAACATTGACCACGTCACTGCATGGAGAGTGCTACGGGAGAACCAGTTGTTTCAGTACCATGTACAGCGTGTGCAGGCACTATCAGCAGCTGATTGGCCTCCACGGGTACACTTCTGCGAATGGTTCATCCAACAATGTGTCAATCCTCATTTCAGTGCAAATGTTCTCTTTACGGATGAGGCTTCCTTCCAACGTGATCAAATTTTAAATTTTCATAATCAACATGTGTGGGCTGACTAGAATCCACACGTAATTGTGCAATCACGTCATCAACACAGATTTTCTGTGAACGTTTGGGCAGACATTGTTGGTGATGTCTTGATTGGGCCCCATGTTCTTCCACCTACGCTCAATGGAGCACGTTATCATGATTTCATACGGGATACTCTACCTGTGCTGCTAGAACATGTGCCTTTACAAGTACGACACGACATGTGGTTCATGCACGATGGAGCTCCTGCACATTTCACTCAAAGTGTTCGTATGCTTCTCAACAACAGATTCGGTGACCGATGGATTGGTAGAGGCGGACCAATTCCATGGCCTCCACGCTCTCCTGACCTCAACCCTCTTGACTTTCATTTATGGGGGCATTTGAAAGCTCTTGTCTACGCAACCCCGGTACCAAATGTAGAGACTCTTTGTGCTCATATTGTGGATGGCTGTGATACAATACGCCATTCTCCAGGGCTGCATCAGCGCATCAGGGATTCTCTACGATGGAGGATGGATGCATGTATCCTCGCTAAAGGAGGACATTTTGAACATTTCCTGTAACAAAGTGTCTGAAGTCACACTGGTACATTCTATTGCTTTGTGTTTCCATTCCATGATTAATGTGATTTGAAGAGAAGAAATAAAATGAGCTCTAAAATGGGAAGTAAGCGTTGCCGGACACATGTCCACATAACATATTTTCTTTCTTTGTGTGTGAGGAATGTTTCCTGAAAGTTTGGCTGTACCTTTTTATAACACCCTGTATAAAAATATATCTAAAAACAAAGATGATGTAACTTCCCAAACGAAAATGTTGTTATGTTGATAGAGACACTAACAAACACAAACACACACACAAAATTCAAGCTTTCGCAACCCACGGTTGCTTCATCATGAAAGAGGGAAGGAGAGGGAAAGACGGAAGAATGTGGGTTTTAAGGGAGAGGGTAAGGAGTCATCCCAACCCCGGGAGCGGAAAGACTTACCTTAGGGGGAGAAAGGGAAAGGTATACACTCGCGCGCGCACACACACACACACACACACACACACACACACACACACACACACACACACACACACACACACACACACACACACACACACACCTGCGGATGGATGTGTGTGTGTGTGTGTGTGTGTGTGTGTGTGTGTGTGTGTGTGTGTGTGTGTGTGTGTGTGTGTGTGTACCTTTCCCTTTTCCCCCCTAAGGTAAGTCTTTCCGCTCCCGGCATTGGAATGACTCCTTACCCTCTCCCTTAAAACCCACATCCTTCCATCTTTCCTATCCTTCCCTCTTTCCTGATGAAGCAACCGTGAGTTGCGAAAGCTTGAATTTTGTGTGTGTGTTTGTGTTTGTTAGTGTCTCTATCAACATACCAACGCTTTCGTTTGGTAAGTTACATCATCTTTGTTTTTAGATATATTTTTCCCATGTGGAATGTTTCTGTCTATTATATTTGTATTATTAATTATATAAAAATTTATACAGTAAATTCTTTGAGCAGCAATAGAGAAAAAAGGAAATACATATTTTCTTAGAATCATTAAAGCACTACAGAAAACAGATACAGAGTACACACAGATATAGAGCTCAAGTTAAATAACATTCTTAGTGGCATTATGTCAACCTGTATTATACAATATTAAAACTTTACAATTTATTTACTTAAAAATTCGTCTAGACTGTAAAAATAAATTAGTGCTTTCCTAAACTTACTCTTGTTATGAATCTCTGTCTTTATTTCAGGAGGAAGAGCATTGAAGAATTTTGTTCCAATGTAGTGGACACCCTTTTGTACCAAGCACAAAATTCTATGCTCGCTGTGTATGTCATTCTTTGTCCATGTGTTATACTCAAGATAATTACTGTTTGGTTGAAATATCTCCATATTTTAACAAACAAAACAAATGAGAGAAAAAATATATTGGCATGTAGTTGTGTATATCTTAAGTTTTCATAAGCTATTTCTACACGAGTCTCTTGGGCGCAATCCACATATAATTCTTAAAGCTCACTTCTGTGCAATGAACACTTTCCTTGTTAATGGCTGGTGGCCCCAAAAGATAATGCCGTATTCAACGAGTGAGTGAAAATAACCATAGTATGCCACTTTTGCAGTGTTAGGTTCAACACATGTTGTGACAACCTGTATAGCATATGTAGCAAAGCTAAGCCTCTTACAGAGATCTATAATATGTGAAGACCAGTTCATTTCCTTGTCAATGTGCACTCCAAGAAATTTTGTTGCTTCCATTCTTTCTATTGGCTGTCTACCACATGTCTCACTTATCTCTCTCTCTTTTTCTGTTTTTGTACAGAACTGAATAAAGCTGGTCTTACTGGAATTTAATGAGAGATCATTCAGCTTGAACCAATTAACCACAACTGAGAGTATGTGATTAATGAGTTCCTCAAGGTTACTATATGTTCTACTGCACATAAAAATTGTGGTATCTTCAGCAAATAATGTAAATTTACACGGCAGGCCTGTAAATGATGGTAGATCATTTATAAACATCAGGAATAATAGTGGCCCAAGAATTGAGCCCTGGGGCTCCTACTTCTCTTCTCCTATTTCTCTTCCTTATTTATAAACTCATCCACACTGTAGCAGCATTTGGTTTTTGAAAATTTTTCAATGTTTGCACAAGTGAATTCAAGCTTGCAGTCCTTCAGCTTTGTACGGATTTTATTGCTAAGCTTCAAAGCCATGTAATACATAGTATTTTCAAATAATGTTAGTCTGTCAAGGTAACATGTACACTACTGGCCATTAAAATTGCTACACCAAGAAGAAATGCAGATGATAAATGGGTATTCATTGGACAAATATATTATACTAGAACATTTTCAGCAGTTTGGGTGCATAGATCCTGAGAAATCAGTACCCAGAACAACCACCTCTGGCCATAATAGCGGCCTTGATAAGCCTGGGCATTGAGTCAAACAGAGCTTGGATGGCGTGTACAGGTACAGCTGCCCATACAGCTTCAACACGATACCACAGTTCATCAAGAGTAGTGACTGGCGTATTGTGACAAGCCAGTTGCTCGGCCACCATTGACCAGATGTTTTCAATTGGTGAGACATCTGGAGAATTTGCTGGCCAGGGCAGCAGTCAAACATTTTCTGTATCCAGAAAGGCCTGTACAGGACCTGCAACATGCGATCGTGCATTATCCTGCTGAAATGTAGGGTTTTGCAGGGATCAAATGAAGGGTAGAGCGACAGGTCGTAACACATCTGAAATGTAATGTCCACTGTTCAAAGTGCCGTCAATGCAAACAAGAGGTGACCGAGACGTGTAACCAATGGCACCCCATACCTTCACGCCGGGTGTTAGGCCAGTATGGCGATGATGAATACACGCTTCCAATGTGCGTTCACCGCGATGTCGACAAACACGGATGTGACCATCATGATGCTTTAAACAGAACCTGGTTTCATCCAAACAAATGACATTTTGCCATTCGTGCACCCTGGTTTGGCGTTGAGTACACCATCGCAGTCGCTCCTGTCTGTGATGCAGCGTCAAGGGTAACCGCAGCCATGGTCTCCGAGCTGATAGTTCATGCTGCTGCAAACGTCATCGAACTGTTCGTGCAGATGGTTGTTGTCTTGAAAATGTCCCCATCTGTTGACTCAGGGATTGAGACATGGCTGCACGATCCGTTACAGTCATGCGGATAAGATGCCTGTCATCTCAACTGCTAGTGATACGAGGCTGTTGGCATCCAGCGCGGCATTCCGTATTACCCTCCTGAACCTACCGATTCCTTATTCTGCTAACAGTCATTGGATCTCGACCAACGCGAGCAGCAATGTCGCGATACGATAAACCGCAATCGCGATAGACTACGGTCCGGCCTTTATCAAAGTCAGAAATGTGATGGTACGCATTTCTCCTCCTTACACGAGGCATCACAACAACGTTTCACCAGGCAATGGCGGTCAACTGCTGTTTGTGTATGATAAATCTGTTGGAATCTTTCCTAATGTCAGCACGTTGTAGGTGTCGCCACTGGTGCCAACCTTGTTTAAATGCTCTGAAAAGCTAATCATTTGCATACCACAGCATCTTCTTCCTGTCGGTAAAAATTTCGCGTCTGTAGCACGTCATCTTCGTGGTGTAGCAATTTTAATGGCCAGTAGTGTAATATTGTTTGTGCCTTGTTTCATAAGTATGTGTAAATAAATTTCCCTCAAAAAGATGTCGGTTTTTTAACTCAAAGAGAAGTGTTTCATATAAAAACATGGAAGGAATTGTCAGTAAGTCAAGGCTTGCAAATAAAGGCTTGCATTATTGTCTATTGTTTGTTCCAGTCATAGCTCTGATAATTTTTTTGTGTAGCTTGAACACTCTGAGGAGGCTTCCCTTTTCAACTCCCCAAAAAATTACGCCATATCTTACAATTGATATACCGGGTGATAAAAAGTCAATATAAATTTGAAAACTAAATAAATCACAGAATAATGTAGATAGAGAGGTAAAAATTGACACACACGCTTGGAATGACATGGGGTTTTATTAGAACAAAAAAAAGTTCCGACAGATGGCGCTTGACGGCAAAACGTCAGTGACTGCGCATGACAATCGTGTATAAAAGGAGCTGTAATGAGAGAGAGCATCAGATACGCCAGCAGTCACAGCATGTTGATGTTACCTGGAAAGGTGCTTTTAGTGAAGCTGTATTATCAGAATGGGGAATGTGCTAGTTCAGTGTTATGATCCTATCGCCATAAGAAAGGGATTCGAACTGGTAAATGTCCATTGACAAATGCAGCTGTGGCAAGAATGATTTTGAAGTTTGAAGCCACGGGTTGTTTAGACAATAGACCCCATAGAGGCCAACTGAGCACAAGGCGTAATGCTGCTGAGACAGTTCGGGAAGAAATGGAGACTGTAGCGAGTTCGCCTATGCATGGGGAAGTCAGCGCTCGTGCAGTCGTACGTCGCACCGGTGGTGTTTGGTTGGCACTGAGGCGTACCCTCCGATGCTATCCATACAAAATCCATTGGCATCATGAACTGTTATCTGGCAATTTAGTGAAGCGGAGGGCATTTGTGGTGTGGGCGTTTCAAAAGATGGCGGAAGATGACGATTGGTTGAGTAACGTGTTGTGGACCGACGAAGCTCATTTCACACTCCGAGGGGCTGTCAAAGCCCACAACTGCAGAATTTGGGCTGCCAAAAATCTTAGAACTGTCGTAGAAACTCCATTGCACGATAAGGAAGTCACAGTATGGGTTGTATTTACCACATCTGCCATTATCGGGCCTTTTTTCTTCGAGGAAATGCATGATACTGGTTTTGTAACTGCTACTGTGACAGGTGAGAGGTACACCGATATGCTACAGAATCGCATCATCCCCAGCCTGGCTGATAAACACCTGCTGGAACGTACGATGTTTATGCAGGATGGCGCTCCACCCCATATTGCTAGACGCGTGAAAGATCTCTTGCGCGCGTCGTTTGGTGATGATCGTGTGCTCAGCCGCCACTTTCGTCATGCTTGGCCTTCCAGGTCCCCACACCTCAGTCCATGTGATTATTGGCTTTGGGGTTACCTGAAGTCGCAAGTGTATTGTGATCGACCGACATCTCTAGGGATGCTGAAAGACAACATCCGATGCCAATGCCTCACCATAACTCCGGACGTGCTTTACAGTGCTGTTCACAACATTATTCCTCGACTACAGCTATTGTTGAGGAATGATGGTGGACATATTGAGCATTTACTGTAAAGAACATCATCTTTGCTTTGTCTTGTTATGCTAATTATTGCTATTCCGATCAGATGAAGCGCCATCTGTCAGACGTTTTTTGAACTTTTGTATTTTTTTGGTTCTAATAAAACCCCATGTCATTCCAAGCATGTGTGTCACTTTGTACGTCTCTATCTACATTGTTCCGTGATTTATTCAGTTTTCAAATTTATACTGACTTTTTGATCACCTGGTAAAAAAAGCATTATACACAATTTTCCTAACAGCTAAGTCAGTTACTTTATTCAGAACCTTCATTGTGTAAACAAAACTATTTAACTGCTTCAGTAAGTAATCCACATGATCAGTCCATGACAAGTTTTTGTTTATGGTCACTCCCAGAAATTTGACAGATTCTGCAGTTAGCAGTTCTCTCCCTTCATAACTTAACTGTATTACATATTCAACAGTTTGTTTGGTCGTGAAGTCTGCAATTTGTGTTTTTGTTAAGTTTAGTTTCATAGCATTGTTAATTACCCAATTTTCTAGTTCCTAAAGAGTCTGTTTTGTTTTCTGTGCTAATTCTTCAGTGTTTTTACAGCACACTACTGCTGTTGAGTCATCAGCGTACAGAATAGTATCAGGGCGCAGTTCCATTTGTGCCAAGTTTATTTTCAATGCTTAATATGTGTTTGTAGACAGGCATGCAGTGGCAGCGTTGATGATAGACATGTCGACGAGGCATAGTGCTTCAATGCTGTTGCGGATAGAGCTCACAATGGAATGATTCCGCTGGCGTGCACTGCCCGCTTATATAGAGAGCGAACGACCTTGGTTACGTAAGGCAGCTGATAAGGGACTTAGACTCTGCAGGCATCAGCGAGCGAGCACTATCCCGGACGCGTGTACTAGGTGTTCTAGAGTATGCGCGTCCGCTGGTGCGCCAGCCTGGCGCCGAGCCAAGCGGGTTGCATAACCGGCTGGCTAGACGCCCAGCGGGCAGTGTGGCACTATGCTTTGTAGATTTTTTAGAACTGTTGCATCCTTGAGCCCCCGGTTCGAGATGTACCCTTGTCCGGTTACAGGCTGACGCTACAGATCACACTTTATTAATAATTATAATACAAAGTTACATCACCAATTATAGTTACATTTTCAGCAAGTACACCAAGTCCTTTAATCCGTACATGCATTTTTTCATCATTACTAACTTTACGACATGAGCGAGTGTACAAAGTAAAAGGCATATTACTATATACAGAACTAGGTCTAGATTGGGATTTAGCATCTATTCCACAATGCCAGGTCTCAAGGCTCAAGGATGCAACAGTTTGAAAAAAATTATAAAGCATAGTGCCGCACTGGCTGCTTGGTGCCTAGCCGTGTGGTTACGCAACCCGTCTGGCTCGGCGTTGGCGGCACGCCAGAAGGGACGTGCATACCTAGAACACCTAGTGTGCGCGTCCGGGATAACGTCCCGCTGGCCACTGCGAAAACACTAAGACCCTTATCTGAGGTCAAAGTCCTCGCACAGAATATAAGCGAGTGAGCACTCGCGCTATGCTCAGTCTGTGTCTTGCTGCTGCACAGGCAACTGCATTGAACGCCGCCAACATGCCATACAGGAGATATCGACATCGTCGTCATACAACAGTTTACCTTTCCTGGCATGTCATTTATATAATATAGAATAGTATTGGGCTTAGTATGGACCCCTTGGGTACACCTGCTTGTATTTCCTTCCAACTAGAGCAAGCTTTCTCGCCCTTATGTTGTATAGCTACCCTCTGTTTCCTATTTTTGAGATACGACTTGAACCAATTTAAAGATTTTTCATGGTAGCCATTAAGAAGCTAATCTGAGGAGCAGCTGCTTATGATTTACCACATCAAATGCCTTACTGAGGTCACAGAACATACTGGATACACTCTCCTTGTTATTGAGGCATTTGCTTATTTTAGTGATTAATTCATTAATAGCATACACAGTGCTTCAGGCCTTCCTAAATCCATACTGATTATTAAGAATAATGTTATGTTTTTTGTTATGTTTTTCTAGTTGCTCAAATATTTTAGAAATAATTGGTAGTATTGATACTGGGCAAAATTTCCTATCTCCTCTTGTCTGCCCTTTTTGTGGATAGGTCAAACTTCCGCATAATTCAGCCTATCCGGAAAGCAGCCCTCATCAAATGATTGATTTATTGTGTAACAGAGTTGGGGTGCAATATTATCACATCCTGCCTTTATTATTTTTGTTGGGACTTCATCCCAGCCCACAGATTTTAGCTTTTTAGGGATTTTTAATGTTAATCACCTCATAGCAGGATACATGAGTGAATTTGAATTCTACTGATCTGTGCTGCATTATATTGGGACTTATGTGTGGAGGAGGGAGTTTGTCAATTTTGTTAGAATTTATGGAATACCTGTTGAATTCTTTGAAAATGTGTCTGGAGTTTGTAATCATTTCCCCATCTATTTCTAATTTTTGATTAAAACTTTTTGTTCTTTCTGCACCTATTTCACTCCTGACAATTTGCCATACAACTTTTGATTTATTTGTGGCATCTGATATGTATTTACTGTTTGTCATTTGTTTTTCCTGTTTATCTACTCTACCAAATATGTTGTATAGAACTTAAAGAGAATAACATGTTAATCATCAGTATATAAACACTGTGTTCTTAGATAAATTTGAAACTCTGTTACATAAATTAAAAACTGCATAAGAAACTAGTTATACGTGCTGACTTCAACATAGATGTAAGAACTGATAACAAATTTGCTTTACTTTTAAGGAATATGATAGCTAAAAATGGGCTAAATCTAAATTTTGACCAATGCGCACAAGTTACAGCAACTATTTCAACATGTTATTATTATTATATCTAAAAACAAAGATGATGTGACTTACCGAACAAAAGCACTGGCAGGCCGATAGACACACAAACAAACACAAACACAAACACACACGCAAAATTCAAGCTTTCGCAACAAACTGTTGCCTCATCAGGAAAGAGGGAAGGAGAGGGAAAGACGAAAGGATGTGGGTTTTAGGGGAGAGGGTAAGGAGTCATTCCAATCCCGGTAGCGGAAAGGCTTACCTTAGGGGGAAAAAAGGACAGGTATACACTCGCACACACACACATATCCATCCACACATATGCAGACACAAGCAGACATCTCACAAGCAGACATATTTAAATATGTCTGCTTGTGAGATGTCTGCTTGCGTCTGTATATGTGTGGATGGATATGTGTGTGTGTGCGAGTGTATACCCGTCCTATTTTCCCCCCTAAGGTAAGTCTTTCCGCTCCCCGGATTGGAATGACTCCTTACCCTCTCGCTTAAAACCCACATCCTTTCGTCTTTCCCTCTTCTTCCCTCTTTCCTGATGAGGCAACAGTTTGTTGCGAAAGCTTGAATTTTGTGTGTGTGTTTGTGTTTGTTTGTGTGTCTATCGACCTGCCAGCGCTTTCGTTCGGTAAGTCACATCATCTTTGTTTTTAGATATATTTTTCCCACGTGGAATGTTTCCCTCTATTATATTGTTATTATTACTTACATTTTATGGCCTTCATTGGCCACTCTAGCCAACTTTATACAAAGAATTTTCCAGTTTTCTGTCAGCCTTGTACTTCTTCATTCTCTCGGATCTTATCCTTCTTTCTTCCTATTTCAACATATATTGGTAACATTGTTAGTATTTATAATTACAGCGTCAAAGAAAAATGTATTTTAGGCTTAAGTTTATCAGACCCTGCAGCACTATTTGTATTGTTTTAAACTAACAACAAATAGATGTAGGAACTTCAACCAAGAAAATGTGGAGGTATTTATTAAAGAACTGAGCCTCACCTTATGGTCGGTCAGCAAACATGCTTCAGCAAATGACAACTACAATAAGTTTGTAACAAAATTCATGAGTATATTCAATGAATGCTTCCCTTTTGTAGCAGTACAGACTGTGTCTCACAAAAGTAGATCTTGGGTAAAAAAAGGAATCAGAGTGTCTTGCATTAAGAAGAGGAAACTGCATATGGAGGCAAAAGTTAATTGAAATCCTGTATTTCTTAAATATGTAAGCACATACAAAAAAAAAATTTGCAAAGAATTTAAATTAGCAAAGTTTTCTGCAAACAATACATTCATTTTAAATGCAAAAAGCAAATCCAGAGCTGTTTGGTCTGTTATAAACAGTGCAGTTGGCAGTGAAATGGAGACAAAATGTCATTCTAAACTAATGATAAATAGTAGAGCAGTTGCAGATCCCAGTGCCATATGTGAATCCTTCAGTAATTTCTTCATTAGTTGTAAAAAAATTGGTGACTGCTCACCAAGTACAATTCCTAGTGTGGCAGTAAGAAATTGCTCGGTTTTAAGTTTTCACCAATTTCTAGATCTGATGTCATAAAAATCATAATGTCCCTAAAAATTTAAACTCAGTGGGTTGGGATGAGGTTCCCATTAGGATAATAAAATCAGAATGTCACAGTATTGCATGTCCACTCTCTTTCATAATCAACCAGTCTTTTGCAGAGGGATGTTTTCCATATCAGTTAAAATATGCTGAAGTTCTACCAATTTATATAAAGGGCAAACAAGATGAAATATCTCATTGTTACCAATTTTCTCAAAAATATTCGAAAGAGCTGCATGTGACCACATAGAAAATTATAATTCATTCCACAACATTATTTTACGCAAGCAGTTTGGTATCAGGAAAGGCTGCAGCACAACCCATGAAATGAATGAATTAGTCACAAAAGTTGGCGGTAGTCTCAGGAATAGAATGTGTATATCAGGCATCTGTTGCGATCTTAGAAAAGCCATTGACATTGTAAATCATGATCGGCTACTTCAAAAACTGACTGGCTATGCTTTTCAAGGAAAGTGTCTTATCTGGATGTCATCATACTTGGCAAACAGAAAAGCAAAGAGTACTTGTTAATAACAGTGGCAAGAAATTCCTTTCTGGCTGCAGACACATACAATTAGGTATCCAAAAGGCTTGCTATTAGGACCATTACTATTTTTGTATTAATCAAAGGTATGCCATGCCAGGTTGAGTCAGATACCATCCTTTATACAGATGGCTCAACAGCATGCTGTAAAACTGATGAAGACTTAATCCACCAAATTGAGCAGACAACTGGTGAACTGGAGGCATGGGTAAAAATAATACTTTGAAATTAAACTTTGCAAAAACAGAAATTGTTCATTTCACCATGAAACAATCAAAACAATATATACCGGTAAATTAAATAAGTAGTGTGAACTTGGATTGGAGACTGCAAGCTGTGTCAGATTCCTTGGTGTGTTAATAAATAAAAATATGTTGTGTAGTGATCATGTAGACAGCATTCTTAATCAAAAGAACAGTCTTTTCTATGTCATGAACATGAATTTTCTGGCTGTCTGAGAAAACTAATCTGCTCAAAGCCTTTAGACTACAACAAAGATCATCTGAGCCATGGCGTGAGTTAAAAAGAATCATCACTGCAAAACCTCTATTTGAAAAGCTAGGTCTAATTTCCATTCCAAGCATGTATATATGCGAGATTCTCATTTTCGCAAAGAGAATCCCTCAACTTTTTGAGTCTCCTGCAACAGTATGAGACTAGATGTAGGACAAGCTACATGCTACCTACCCACAGACCCAAACTATATGAAAAAACTTCACACTACATGGGCATGATATTTTTAAATAAAGACTATATGGAGAAAAGTGACCCAGATCTCAAAAATACTGAAGGAGACCTGGAAAAATATTTTAAAAGTAAATGCTACTATAGTGTAGAAGATTTCTTGAATGATGACTGTGTAATTAGTTCCTCTCTAAAAAGTAACAACATATATATTATAACAATAGATTTAAAAAAAAAATGACTACGCCTACAGTAATACATATGTATTGTCACCTTATAATAGTTTATTAGTGTATATGTTAATCTTAAAATTGACAGGTCACCCTTGTCACAATCTTTGATTGCATGAGGCATGTAATGTGATAATAAAAATTTGATTTGACTTGACACTCATCAACAACTACCCAAACCACTCAGATCATAGCCACTTGTCACACTGATTCAAGGAGGACTCATTTCAGTGTACTCATAACCATTTGCATACATAGTTCAAGTTTTAGGAACTTTTGAGCAACACCTCGTGCCTGATCTTATCTCCTTTCTCCATTTTTCCCACACTCCAATAGCCTACAAATTTACAGTGATTTATGTTTAACATATGACTTCTTGTGTACAGGCTACATGTTGCTCAGATAGGCATAATATATTATCTTCCTTTTCACATTATAGATTGTGTTAACAGATATGACATTAATTAAGTTTGTTTTTTAGTCTTCTAAAATTCTGATGCATCACAGTAAACTTAATCAAACAGCTTATTTTTTGTAGTATGCTTTATTTATCTAGCCATCTTTTACACCTACTCTGTCTGAATAAGGCATTCAGCCTGTTACACCTGTAATCACAGAAATGGTGACAGAGACAACTCTCAACCCCCCCTCCCCCCCATTACCATGCACCCACCTTATTTTCATTGTTGTTGAGATACAGGCCATATATTGCCTATCTCCATCTCCCAATAGCAGCAGCTGGCACAGAACCAATGTGAGCCCCATTCAAAGTCAGCAGCAACACCACTAATCCCTGTTTAACTTGCTGATGCCTTTGTTCCTCAAAAGTTGGTCAAGCCTACAGTTATGTGTGAGGCAGCAGCACGTAGCTTATCCAGGTCAGTTCTGATAGTGGATTCTCTGTTCTTGGCCAAGCTGTTGCCTATTTCCCCAGCTGTCAGTTCCTGGTCTTCTTCCTTCAAGTCCCTAACTTACTGTCTCAGTATCCTCTATTACCTGGCCAGGACCAGCACTAGGTTTTACAATGCTTGTGGCTTGGCACCCTGAACCTAGTCTCTCCTGCAGCTAATTAGCAGCAACACAATCCTTTTTCTTCTCAGTTCAGTTTTTGACCTGTCTTGTAAATTCTTGATAATAATCTACTGACCCTGCTATTTTCCAAAGCTAAATGAGGCTCCTTCCCCTTCCAAGGTAACAGATACACTGTATTATCTATTTATTAAACCCCCTACAGTTCAAGCATTCTTTATTAAACAGATAATATAGAAATGTCGTAATCGTTTTGGATTTCACAATTCCAATCTATACTGGGTCATGTAGAACACAACAAAAGAATAATCCAGATAGTCCAGAGGCAAGCAGATCTGCTAATAACCTGTGGAACAAAAATCCAAAACATAGTCCAGCTGAAATCCAATAAACAGGCAGGCCACAGAACTATAGTGCAAGCAAGGTAGAGACTTCAGAA
Organism: Schistocerca nitens; assembly: GCF_023898315.1. Taxonomy (NCBI): domain Eukaryota; kingdom Metazoa; phylum Arthropoda; class Insecta; order Orthoptera; family Acrididae; genus Schistocerca; species Schistocerca nitens. The sequence continues at coordinate 48,203,378 of NC_064618.1, read as the reverse complement.
GAGAGTGACATGAAGTGTCCTTCTCCATTAATCATGAAGTGTCCTTCAGCAGTCTGGTGGTTGGGTTTTATCTCCAGGTTGATGTGAGCAGCCAGGCCCACATGATGGCCCACTGGTGCCCCTTTCCAGCTGCCTGAGAAGTCTTTGATAGCGGGACATTGGCACGGTATTAACCTCGCTGTCAGATACCGGGTATACAGAACTGCTATTGACCTCAGTGGCAACAGAACTTAACAGGACTATGCCAACTCCTTTCTTTTCATCCCTTTCCTGTTAGCTTTTCTACACTCCACTTTCTTTTTTCTTCTCAGTTGTTCTACTTCAGTTCAATTTTTTTGTACTCAAACTCCGACTGAAGGACTAAAATTGGTTCCTCTTATTCTGTGATCTTCCTGTCTTTTACCAATAACCAACATAAAAAAGGGAGAGTCTTATTCAGAATCCCTTCATCTGTCTCACTGCAGTCAGTCCAGTGAAAAACAATTCACACACCCTTCTCCAATCCTAAAAGTATTAACTAAACTGTGGCAGAATGCACATTTGTCATGCACAGTCCTAAAATTATAAATAATTGCACAGGCGTAGGTTTCTGTTAACTGACAGAGCGAATTGGTTACCTGGTCGGGTGGCAGCATTGTCACGTTTACACCCAAGAAGCAGGGAGAGGAGGCAGCTACGGCATACATTCTAATACTCTTACAAGGGGAACACTATCTGTGTGTGTCAGTAAATGAAGTGCTGATTTAGAGAAAGAACAGGAATAAGATTTACAATTCATCTCACCTTGGCTGCTGATGATGCTTCACTGGCAGTTTCCATAAAACCACTTTCCTCATTGTTGTTGCTATTTTCCACAGCTGTGTATGAGACCTCTGCAATTTCTCTTCTGAATATATGTACGTAATCCAGTAATGAAGTGGCAACAGTAGGGAATGACACAGGGTTTGTGTTTGCTCATAGTTGCATGTGGGCACGTGCACATTTCAACCTGCCAGAATTTATGTCGTGTCAGTCATGTAATGTTCTTTGTCCATGAAAAATATTTTTATATATGTCTCATCAGCATTGACATCCTGATGAGAAAGTTTTATGTTTCTTAAAGATTACCATTGTTGAACTGGAAATTGTTTTCACTGTATGAAGATGAGGATTTTGTACCAGAGACAAGCAAAGATGAAGATGAAGACATCGTGAACATGGAGGGGTTATTGGAGGAGGATTCAGATGCTAATCTGAAACATACCTCACCTCATCCATCAAAGCAAGTCCAGTTGTTTGCCCCTAGAAAGATGGTCACCAGGAATGGCACCAAGTTGGGGGAATTGCTACTTTTTCGTCTTCTGGAAGGAGCTTACAGTTGTAAATGAGTAAACAAATCTGTCATCTGTGCTTTCCATCTTATTTTTGATGAACCAGTGTACATCTCTTGAAGAAATATACAGAAATAAATGCTCAAAAACTCCTAAAAGCAATGTCTCAAAAATACACTTACCAGTACAATTGTGGGTTCTATGATTTGCTCCATGAGGTGACTAGAGGAACTGTAACACACAAAATATTAGTTTACTTTATAACAATATAATTTTGAAGATTTACTTAACTTGGTACAACCCCTTTTCAAATGAATGTTCACAGAATCTACAACTGTTTCTGAATATTAAAGTGTCAACAAACAGCTGAACTGTGATATTTTATGAAAAGAGAGGAAAACATAGTGGCTGAATTTAGACAAACCAAACTGGGAAATTTGAATAGACTAGAAATTTTGCTAAAAGCAGAAAAGTGGAATGATGTATACATAAAGGTCAGAGTAGAAAATTGCTGGGAATTTTTCTGTGGTGTATTAAGATTCCACATAGATATAGCTTGTCCTAAAATATGCGGAACTATCAAGAGTAATCCAAACAAAAACTGGTACACCATAGAAATTAAAAAAGCAAAAGATGTGCTGATTGAGCTCTGCATAAATTATCCAAAAGACAAAGGACATGACTCTCATGAGGCTTACAGGTGCAAGAAGAAAGGATATACCAGTATGATAAGTGAAGCAAAGGCTAACCACCAAAAACCTGAAATGCAGACATCTTTTAACACCTCTAAAACAGACTGGAATTAGATAAATGAGAACAGAAAAGAGTAATATGTCTTAAAAGATACAAGTATAAAGTTGACAAGGGAGCAGAAAGAAGTGACAGATCCACAAAAGGCGTGTAATGGTGAAACTTCAATGAGCAAGGTAGCACCACTATCTGAAGGAGATCCAGGTGACTACAGACCCATAATGATCACAACTGTTCTGTCTATAATAGTAGAAGCTGTGACTGAAGATAGAATTGCAAACATAAAAGAGAAATGAAACATCTTAAATGAAGCACAACACAGATATAGAAAGGGGAGATGTACTAAGACTGCAGTGGCAAACTTCATAACATACACCACAGAGGCATTGGGTCACCAAAGGAAAGCAATGTGTACTTCGACCTTTCAAAACCTTTTGATTGTGTCTGTCATAACATTCTTATAGGAAAAGTGGACTGCTATGGCATAAAAGGAAAAGCTGCAGCCGTTATAAAAATCATTGTTGAACACAAATAACAGTGTGTTGAAATGAAACATATATCAAGGAATACAAAGAAAAATGTCTACTCTGATTTTCTACAGGTAAAATATGGAATAGCTCACAGTTCAGTACTAGGACCTCTGCTCTTCATCTTGTATATAACTGTTATGCCCACTGTAGTAGACTGAAAAGTGATTATGTATGCCAATGACACAACTTCACTAATATATATTGGCTCAATGAAGGAATTGGAAAAGAGAGCCACCAAGAATATGGAAATGGCAGAATAGTATTTTAGAGAAAATAATTTATTGATCAGAAGGAATAAATTTATGTGTAAAAAATTTGAAACAAATAGAACTAATAGTTCAGAGGAATTTGTTCTGAGCATTTGGGATGCAGATTTGGAACAAGTAAAGTGTAATAGATTTTTGGAAATAGAGGTGCGCAAATTTCTAATAGGGGAAAACCGCATTGATAATATATGTTCAAAAATAAGTACAGATATATTTTAATGAAAAAATGTGCTATATAGTGGACACAGAAATCTTGCTAAAAATATGACAGACATCTTCCCACACATACTGTACTGTTTAGCAATATGGGCAGGAGCAGCAGATGTACATACAGCAACTCTAAACAAAGATTTTCTTGACCACAACACAAGAACTAGAGAAAATTACAATATCTGCAGCAAAAATGGCAAATAGGGACCCTACAAATGCAGGAAGCTTATTTTATAACAGACTGCCACTTAGCTGCAGAGCACAAAGGAACTGAGCACCTTCAAAAGAAAACTGAAAACTGAAGGAACATCTCATTTCTGGATATTGGTATAAAGTGAAGAAGCACTTGCAGGCAAATCCATAAGACAAATGTAAATGTAAAGTTGGAAATGGAGCAAAACACTTTCTTTTTCATGTGGAAACAAATTTCCTGAATGAAGGAAAATGGAAAATGAAGTGTAGTGCTGAAAATACAGAAGAGAACATATAGATTAAAAATAGTTGTGCAAATATGATTTAAATGAGCTTTCACTCTATAAATCTCCAAGTATTTTCTGCAGTATCACCAACACATATATGATCTAAGAAATTAGTTTTCATTTTGTCAAAATGTATTAGTATTTGCAGCAGTAGGGCAAAAACATATAACTTTGTAGATTTGCTTGTGTGTGCAAGACTGTTGCATAATTTAATGAGAGTGTTAGTAGATATAATCACTGTGTATTATTACGGATTATTGTAGTGCCCCCAGAATTTTATGAAAGTCTGGAGACACTTGTGTTCCAGCCATTTCGAACACGCGTTATTTTAAAGCAGGGCGTAAGGATGAGCATGGGATACTGCACCCATTTATTGTTTGTGCAGGCTAAACTGGAAGGGAGATAATTCGTCGGCGCTGGCAAGTGTTCAGCGCGACCTGCCAAGAATAAGCAAATATGGCCCGGAAGCTCCGCCTCTGGCTGCAAAGAGTAATGTAGCATGTATTGTTAAAAAACAAATGGAGAGACTCGAAATAGTGACTGCTGATTAGACGTTGAACTGCTGTTGAGAGTACGTGGACTGAACGTGGATAGTCAGCCACGATAAAAGCTTATGTATTAATTGTGTTCAAAAATGTGTAATTAACTTATTCTGGTTGCCCGGTAATGTGTGGCTTACATCATAAAGTTTACTTGTTTTTTTGTACAAAGTGTAAATAAATATGTTCTGGTGCATTGACTGATATTCCAAGAGTAGTGTATTTTTTAAATAAGAAGAGAAAGAGTGAGAGAAGCATCCGGTGCTAGCAGAAGACATTGGTGCTGCAAGAAAGCAGAACCAGCATTCTTCAACAAGTGAGTCCACGAAAATGCTTAAGCTGTATAGAAAGAGCTTAACATTACACCGGGCCACCGCATTATCTGTAAAACATTATTACAAACAATATTTTTGTGTGTTAATGACAAATTTCTAAGAATTTTTTTTAGTCTGTATAAAACTATGACATGCCTAATATCACTGTAAAATATGATCTATGGACAAAGAAATAAACTAACTAACCAACTAACTGACTGCCTAACTATCACTTGATACAGACAGATTTATGAGATTCTTCACTTGAAGGATAATTGACATAATGTTCACATTAAATTTCTAACAAAGACGTTTGATTCACTGTGGCCTATCTGAGATGATGATGTTGTCTTGATCAGTGATTGAGAACTGGGATGAGCATTCCTTTGCTCAGCTGCAACCAAGCCATCAATTAAAGTGGCATAGTGAAGCTCCTGGAGGCACGGCTATGCTAGCATTGTCCATTGGCCGGTGTGGCATGCAGTGACTATACTCCTCTGTGATTTTGATGAAAGGTTTCAACCTTGCTTTGGCACTCTGTTCTTAAGACATCATCACACTTTGGTTACAAAGAAAGCCTACTTTCATCGTGGATATTATGCTGAGGGATGGTTCTCAGAAGTTTTTCAGATGTCTCTGTTTTGATGCAAAACTTGCCTAACGTAAGCTTGTTCTCTTGTCTCTGAAAACTGGCAAAAGTCCATGAAAAACAGTTTTCATTTTTTACTGCTCTGGAGAAAATATAACCATAGATGAGCAACAATTGATTCATTGGATTCATGCACAACAAACCTGACAAATACAATAAAAATTCTGGATTGTTGTTGAGGCATCAACAAAGAATATATGTAATGCTTTCCAGTAGCTTGGAATAGAGGACATGCGTAGAGGGAAGTAACCACTCATAAAGTATGTAGTGCTGCATGTCATGAAGCAATTTCTTAATTAAAGAAGAAATATGACAAGAGACAATTTAAGCATGGCTCTTCAGATTTCTAAGAAGCTCAAAGAAAAGAAAACTTCATCAGTGAGTACAATGAAATCAAATAACACTTCACCACCAACCTTCCCCAGACTGACATCAAAGACTGCACCACAATTTCTTCTTCTTCTTCTTCTTTTTTTATTTATTTTTTTTTTTATTTTCAGGATGTGTTCTAATCTCTGTCTTCATCTACAGTTTGTATCCTCTACAGCTCCCTTTTAGGGCCACGGAAGTTATTCACTGATATCATAACACATGCCCTACCATCCCAACCTTTCTTCTTTTCAGTGTTTCCCATATATTTCTTTTTTTGCCATTTCTGAGGAGAACCTCTTCATTCATTATCTTATCAGTCCACCTAATTTTCAACATTAATGATATGAATACAATAGAGGGAAACATTCCACGTGGGAAAAATGCATCTAAAAATAAAGATGATGTGACTTACCAAACGAAAGTGCGGGCAGGTCGATAGACACACAAACACAAACATACACACAAAATTCAAGCTTTCGCAACCTACGGTTGCTTCGTCAGGAAAGAGGGAAGGAGAGGGAAAGACGAAAGGGTGTGGGTTTTAAGGGAGAGGGTAAGGAGTCATTCCAATCCCGGGAGGTACCCGGGACTTACCCTAAGGTAAGTCTTTCCGCTCCCGGGATTGGAATTACTCCTTACCCTCTCCCTTAAAACCCACATCCTTTCGTCTTTCCCTCTCCTTCCCTCTTTCCTGACGAAGCAACCATTGGTTGCAAAAGCTTGAATTTTGTGTGTATGTTTGTGTTTGTTTGTGTGTCTATCGACCTGCCAGCACTTTCGTTTGGTAAGTCACATCATCTTTGTTTTTAGATATAATTTTCAACATTCTTAGACCACATGTCAAATGCTTTGATTCTCTTCTGTCCCAGTTTTCCCACAGTCCATGTTTCTCTACCATGCAATGCTGTGTATCAAACATACATTCACAGAAATTTCTTCCTCAAATTATGGCCTATGTTCGATATTCATAGACTTCTCTTGGCCATGAATGTCCTCTTTGCCAGTTCTAGTCTGCTTTTGATGTCCTCCTTGCCCAGTCCATCATGGGTTATTCTGCTGCCTAGGTAGGAGAATCCTTCAACTTCATCTACTTTGTGATAACCAATCATGATGTTGAGTTTCTTGATCTTCTCAATTCTGCTACTTCTAAACACTTCCGTGTTTTATCAATTTACTCTTGATCCATATTCTGTACTCATTAAACTGTTCATTCCATTCAGCAGGTTCTGTAATTCTTCTTTCCTTTCACTGAGGACAGTATCATTGACATCTTTCACCTTGAATTTTAATTCCACTCTATTGCTGCTTTGGTGTACAGATTGAACAGTAGGGGCAAAAGACTACATTCCTGTTTTACATCCTTTTTAGAGCACTTCATTCTTGGTCTTCCATTCTTATTGTTCCCTCTTGGTTCTTGTGCATATTTTATATTACCTGTCTTTCCTTGTAGCTTACCCCTGCTTTTCTCAGAATTTCTTACAGCTTGCACTATTCTACATTCTCAAACGCTTTTTCCAGGTCAACAAATCATATGACTCATTCTTTATTTTTCTTCATTGTTGCTTCCATTATCAATCACAATCTCAGAATTACCTCTCTGATGCTTTTACCTTTCCTAAAGCCAAACTGATCCTCATTCTTCTTTTCCATTCTTCTGTATATTATTCTTGTCAGCAGCTTGGATGCATGAGCTGTGCAACTGATAGTGCGACAATTCTCACACATGTCAACTCTTGCAACATTTGGAACTGTGAGACTGATGTTTTCTTGAAAGTCAGATGGGATATGCCAGGCTCATGTATTCTAAACACCAACATGAATAGATGTTTTGTTGCTACTTCCCCCTATAATTTAGAAATTCTGGTGGAATGTTATTTATTCCTTCTGCCTTATTTGATCTTAAGTCTTCCAAAGCTCTTTTAAATTCTGATTCTAATATTGGATCCCCTATCTCTTCTATATCCATTCCTATTTCTTCTTATATCATGTCATCAGACAAGTCTCCCCTCCCCCTCTTAGAGGCCTTTAATATACTCTTTCCACCTGTCAGCTCTCTCTGCATTTAACAGCAGAATTCCAAATGCATTCTTAATGTTACTGCCCTTGCTTTTAATTTCAGCAAAGGTTGTTTCCACTATTCTGTACACCGAGTCAGTCCTTCCAACAATCATTTCATTTTTGATTTCTTCACATTTTTCATGCAGCCATTTTGCCTTAGCTTCCTTACACTTCCTATTTATTTATTTCTTAAGTGACTTTTTTTCTGAATTCATGATTTTCCTTGAATATTTTTGTACTTTCTTCTTTTGTTGATCAGCTGGAGTATTTCTTCTGTTATCCGTGGTTCCCTCACAATTACCTTCCTTGTAATTATACTTTTCTTTCCAACTTCTGTGACTGCCCTCTTTAGAGATGTCCATTCCTCTTCAACTGAGCAGCCTACTGAGCTATTCCTTATTGCTGTATCTATAGCCTCAGAGAACTTCAAGTGTATCTCTTCATTCCTTAATACTTCTGTATCCCACTTCTTAGCAATTGATTCTTCCTGACTAGTCTCTTAAACTTCAACCCACTCTTCATCACTACTAAATTGTAATCTGAATCTATATCTGCTCCAGGGTATGCCTCAAAAACCAGTATCTGATTTTGGAATCTCTGCCTGACCATGATGTAATCTAACTGAAATCTTCCCGCATCTCCTGGCCTTTTCCAAGAAGAACTTGAACGGAATATGTACTATGTTGCATGCCAATCTTGTGTATGGCAATACAATGGGTAAAATTTTCAAAGTCCCAGAGTGAAGCAATCTTGCTACATTATGACAAATTCAGCACAAGGCAGCCAAAATGAAAACATTTCGCCACTGAGACTGGGTCAGGACAAAATACAATATCAGTGTTTCTGGTGAGGCAGGCAGCAGACTTCAGCAGAATGTAGTGGGTCAGGGCTAAGGTGAATGCAACAAATGGTACCAAGATCTTTTACAAACCATTTATGTACTATAACAAACTCATTAAGCAAGCACAGCAGGAGGATAACTCCTGATATCTTCATAACAGGAAGCCCTGTTGGATAAACATTAGCTACTACTTCACTCCATAGATACCCCAGCAGTTTAGCTCATCACATTGACTGATGGCTTACCTTGTAAGGTAATGGGGGATAATATGGCCACACAACAGCTTTGCTAACAATGGAAATATCTGCTATGAAGAAATGGATGGGATGTGAAAAGCACAAACACAAGTCAATACATTTATATACTCAAAACAAAGATGATGTGACTTACCAAACGAAAGTGCTGGCAGGTCTATCGACCTGCCAGCACTTTCGTTTGGTAAGTCACATAATCTTTGTTTTTAGATATATTTTTCCCACGTGGAATGTTTCCCTCTATTATATTCATTTATATACTCATATTTCCCTGATAAAGAGAAGGCAGCATTCAGCAGTTTCAGATGCTTTAAATTACTTGGTTACATAATTGCATATAATTACTGTACATGACTTTGCACTTAAGTAAATAATGGAGGGTGTGCTTGTAATGTGAGTCCTTGGATTTGCTGTATACCTAATCACTGAAATAGAAGTCATGCAAAAACAAGCTTTTCCAAGTAGTTTGTCATTTAAATTTAAAGCACAGCAGCAGAAATAATATGTTGGGCTGGTGTACTTCAATCAAAACGTTTCATAGTAGAATTAAGTTATACAGATGTATAGAACAACTGCAAAGTAAGTCATTATGAAGACACCATTCATTTTAGATCTTTGTAGTGCCAGACAAGTATTTGCATGTCTCATATATCGTGCAAAGATGTCATTAAATGAAGGGAGAGGGGTGAAACTGTACCAAAACATAAGGTTATTCCTAATTATGTAAATCTGATGGCATGTCATAAATTAGTATTTATTTTAATTTTCAATGCTTAAGAATAAAATTATGTATTAAATGCAGAGTGAAAATAGTGTAATGCGAAATGGACATGAAAGTACTTGTTTCGTGTTTTGATGAGCGTTCATAGTCCCATTGCATAGTGTTTTATTTTTTAATTGCTACAAATTATAAAATTATGTGCTGATAAATGTGTGTAAAATTATATAATATATTTAGGTGTAAGTATTTACAGTAAATCTTATAAAATTGTAAATGAATTGTGGCCATGTTTAGGAATTACTTTCATTAATGTAGTGTCCCGTGACCCGACTCAGGACTGGGGATATGAGCGTGAAAGGGTGGCTTTTGGTCGTTGTCTGTTGTGGTGGTAAGTTCAGAGTGGCAAAGTGCCATGAGTATAAGCATGGATGCCAGTGTATGCGAATAAACTGTGAAGCAACAATGTGAAAGTGTGTAGGTGCGAGACAATAAACCATGTGTACAAATTGCACTGTTTCTCATTTATCCAGATCAGATTTATTTGTGAACTTTAATATGCATGGTCACAAAGTTAGAAGTGTGGTTTTTTTTTGTTTTTTTGTCTTTTTTTTTTTTTAATAAGTTTCAATCTGAGCTTGTTGTATAGTGTGCCTCATTTTGTGCAAGGTAGTGGCATAGACAATTGTGTATTCAATTCACTGCTATTCAAAGGCGAGCCAATATATGACTCAGTATTAGGTGCACAAATGCAACCATTCACTACCAACCCCCTTTGCAGATAGCCACATGAAAAATAGGTAGTGAATGAGCCCGAGTACAGTTGCAACCTCATGTTTGCATTCGGTCCCCTGTTTGCAGCAATGTGACACCTGGCAAAAGTCTGTTATAGATTTCCTGCATGCTACAGAGAAACACAGGCACTGCTGGGAGATATAGCTACCTTGTCATAATCACCAGTCACAGAGTTCAGCACCACAGCCTGTCTCTGTTACAGATGGGAGGACCTGGAGGTCTTTCCTTCCTACCAGGATCAGGACACCAGCGTTCCTGACATCCCAGTGGGCTGAATAGGGCCTGCTTGGATGGCAGGCCAGTACTGTTGAACTTCACAGCAACCATCATTGCAGTACAATGGATGACAAAGAGTAGTGAGTGAGAGAGGACACAGCACCTCCCAAGTCAGCGCGTATGAGTTCACTGCATGTGCTGCCATCACTCACAGCCGTGGCGTCATAGTACTGCTGGTACAGGTGTCAGCCAGTGCAGCAGCCAGCTGGAACTAAGTGTGCAGTGTCAGCTGCCTCGAGCAGTCTGAAGGCTACTTATGACGCAGATCCTCAGCAGACATTGACAGTCGTTGCCAACCATGAGTCGAGATGCTACCTGTATTTTTATGGAAATTAATAACTAATTCTGAACCTTCTTTCACTGTGCCTACTGGTGACCACAGGTCACTACCATCGAGAAAAACTGGCAAGGAGCGAACTGGGAGAGTGCTTCCTGACACAGAACCAGTTCTACTTACGCCCTCCCAATAGTCACCTCTTGCAGCTATTATGGCTGAAATTTATTACAACTTTCTCCTCTCTCATTCCTACTACTGAACCTATATTGCCCCATAACCCATTCTTCTGCTCCTTCCCCTACAACTGCTTTCCAGTCCACCATGACTATTATATTTTCATCTCCCTTTACATGCTGAACTGCCCATTTGGTATCCTCATACACTCTCTCTATCTCTTTATCTTCCACTTGGTACTTTGGTGTGTATACCTGAACTATTAATGTTGGTGTTGGCTTGCTGTTGATGCTGATGAGAGCAACACTATCACCGAACGCATTCCTATTCATAAAAAATCCTACCCCCATTATACCATTTTCTGCTGCTGTTGATATTACCCTAAACCTTTCCTACCAGAAATCCTTGTCTTCTTTCCATCTCACTTCACTGACCCGGACTATGTCTAGATTGAGCCTTTGCATTTCCCTTTTCAGAGTTTCTGGCTTCCCTACCATGTTGAAACTTCTGACATTCCATGCCCCGACTCATAGACCATTATCCTTTCATTGGTTATTTAATCTTTTTCTCATGGTCACCTCCTCCTTGGCAGTCCCCTCGCAGAGATCTTTAATGTTGTGATTTCCATTGCCTTCTACACCCTCATGCCATTGATCATTGCTGAATCTTCTGCCTTTGGGAGCAGTTTCCCACCCCAAGGGCAAGAGAGTGCCTTCAACTTTTTCTGCTCCTCCACCCTCCTTGACAAGGCTGTTGGCAGAATGAGGGTGACTTATTTGCGCTGGAAGTCTTCAGACAAAATTGCTAGTGATTTTTATTGAAAACATAAGCAGTGCCAGGGTTTGAACACCAGGACTGAGGACATTTTGATTAATAATCAAAGACACTACCCCTAGACCGTGGGTATATCAAGAAAAGAAGAATAAGTATTTTATTCTTCTAAGTACACTGCATACTGAAGTGGCAAAAAGCATAGAAGGAGAGAAGAAACCTGAATGTATAACAGTCTACAATGTAGCAAAGGTGATTTGGATGTTTGATCAAGTCGCCTGTAAATACACTACAAAGGTTGCACCTAGGAAATGGCTGGAGCACATCTTCTACAATATCTTGGACATGGTGGTGGAAAGTGCAAGGGTCATCTACAAAATAGCAATGAACAAGAAATTTGAAAGGATGAAGTTCACACTTCAGCTGTTGAATGAACAAGAAGAAGAAGGAGAACAGGAAGCTGCAAGACTGGAGATAACTAAGTGAAGTGTCAGAAAGTGTGTACAAAAAATGTGGGCATGAATCAGGAATTATCTGTGTCAAGTGCATCTAGAAAATTCCAGTGAGTTGAATAAAACGTACAACAAAGCTGTGTGTAGAATGCATGCAAGTATAATATGGACCATATATACTAAATGTGTCTAGAAGGTTGTATGCACAATTAATATAAGAAAGTTCACAGTCTAGTGAATTTGTTAGCATGAGCAACGGTAAATCAGTAAGATATTTTCTTGTTGCAGTAAGTACATAAGTAATGTATTCTTTACCATGTTACTTAATTACAGCTATAACTTGCAAAGGTAGGGTTTAACATATACTAAAATAAAATACTTGTTTTAGTTAAATCTGAAAATATTTCATGTGGGTTCAAAATGACCCCTTTTATGCCATTTATGGAGTGTCAGAGACTTCACTGTTCTAGTCAATTCCTTGCTTGATGCAAGTACTGATGATGTTAAGCTATGTGTCACATCTATAAAACAATGTAATACATCCTATTTAAGTACAATAAAGATCTTATTTGAAAAGTGTTTTAAAAATTTTGATATCCTGGTATTTGATTTATTGGCATACAGCCATGCTCCAAGGCATAATTCTCTAACTAGCATTTCATCTTCCAATGATGGAGACTTCATCAGAGGCTTTAACATTTCAGCAAGCTATTGCAGACTTAAAACAAGCTCAGTAGACTGAAATCTTTATGTGCATTCACACAAAGTTCACTTCGTGATGTCATCAGCCCACCGCCAAAGATCATGGAGTAGCTCCATAAAGTTTACAACAGCCAGGTCACTTCACATGTGATGTATGCAGTGCTGACTATGTTCACTTGTAGATCCCATGTGCAGCTCCAGAATTTCAGTTTGTCTTCACCATCAGAAAACTTGTTTTCAAGGTGTCATTGCATTGCAACAAAAAGGTAAGGCACTAAATAAACAATATCTCTTCTTCCATGTGCCTTCCAAAAAATTAACTTTTCTTGACATAAAATCCACACAATTACACTTAATCATACAATGTAGACTTTCACAGCTGATATTTGCGATATTGCTGACATCTGATGTATGGGCAAAAGGCCGTGAGCCAAGGCATAAGTCTCTGCCAAACATTTCATCTTCCACTGCTGGAGATTCACCAGAGCTTTGAAACTCAGAAAGCTGTTATAGACTCAAAACAAGCTCAGCAAACTGAACTATATACATGTATCCATGCAACAGTCAGCTTGTGACATCATCAGCCCACAGCCTAAAATCATAGAGTTCTTTATCCTCAGAAAATGGAATGGAAACTGAGTGAAATAGAAAAGAAAAAAGTTGTCTGTGCACTAGAGAATGTATGTGATATGAATATTGAAACGTTTCGACTTGGAAACATTGAATCCTGTATCTGTTCCAGTGGATCCAAATGTGAAACTATAGTCAGTGAATGAAAATGTGTGAGTTACAGTGAAATTTTCATTCAGCAAAGCTGTTGGTTCACTTTTATTTCTCACAACTGTTAGTTGACCAGACCTGGCTTTGGCAGCGAATGTAGTGAGGGAATACTTGAACAATTATGAGAGTCATTTGGGCCCTCACACGGACATTCCTAATTGTGCAATTTAGGATGTACCACGAAGCTCCACGCACAAGAATGTCCATGTGAACACAGTGTCATCAAAGGGGCAGGTGTGAGGTTAAGCAACCACCACTGCATTTAGACATACATGCCTGATGTACGGCATTGTAATGCATACAGTTTTGTGCTTACTTGCAGATTCTTACATCACCAGCACTACCTGAATCAATGTACATGGATGAGCTGCCACTAGACAGAATTTATAAATATGTGCAAAGAACAACAGTGCTTGTGGAAAGTGAGATTCAAACACTACATAAATAATAATTTAAAGAGAGAAGCTTATGATAAATTGGTTGTATCTGGCTAAGCAGTTTTCCTTGAAAAGAACTGTGACTTTGTTGCAAAAAAATACGAAGCTTACAAGGCCCATTTAGAAATGAACTGAAGAAAGTTTGTGACAGTAAGAATAATGGCAGGTATTGTGATTACATATATTGTAAATTTTGTGATGCTATGACTTGCTTTTATTTACTGTGGGCCAAAGGCTGCCAAGGTTTGTGTTATGACCAGATGAAACTGCAACCGTATGGCCATTACTGTGGGTACTTTGGTTGCTCTGGGAGGTGGCTTTTCAGAACTAGAACATATGAAACATGAAGATGCCGTAAAGTAAAAGATGTAACACATCTGGGAGAAGTAAAATACATTGGAGCAAGAAAAGCTGCTTTTTCTATACAAAACATATATAAAATATTGGTTCACTTTATTATGTGTATGATATAAAGGTTTACTTAATTTGATACAATCCTTTGTCACAGGAATGCCTGATAATTTACAGCTGTCATTGACTATTAAAGCATCACTTGATGCATAGAATCAAAATCTTCTCTTGAAGTACAGTGTTAAACATTTATGAAAATACATATCCATCTAACAATATTAGAGAAGGAAAGTTACCACTCACCATATAGTGGAGATGCACACACACACGTGCGCGCGCGCGCGCGCACACACACACACACACACACACACACACACACACACACATGTCTGCAATCTCAGGCATCTGCTGCTAGACATTGTTAATGTCAGTGTCTTTGATGTGCATTGCCAACTTTGGTGAGGCATCACAATCTTTGGACAATGCCACATTCCTCCCCCCCCCCCCAAAAAAAAAACCTCTGCATCATTATCTTGTAGGGTGGACTCATGTGATGACAACAGGGAAGAGAAGCACTGAACGCAGGCACGTGATGACCTTACAGTGGCGGCTCATCCACATGCATTGGTGCGGGCAACTGAGCAACTGTCGACACCGGTGATGTAAGCAGTAGTGGCTATGGTGGTGGCAATGATAACTGTGGGCCATCAATGTCTATGGGCACTACAGTGGAAAGTGCCAGCTATGACTGGTGGAGAGATGGCTGTGACCTCAGGTGCAGACCCCAGCTGGGTCTGTGGACAGAATATGTGTGGTGAAGCTGGTTTTGGTGGTGTTGCAGTAGCCCAGCAGAACCGAGTACAACATAAGATGAGCATCTGATTGCTTTGGTTATGACTCCATGCTCATAAAACTATTTCTTACCAAAGACTAAAGATTTCATCCTCTGGCTGAAATGTGGACTGACCTGGTGGAATACATTGTTCCTGCAGTGGCCACAGATGATGTAACAGGATGCAGTGCCTTGGACAAGGTAACAATTCTGCCACTGGCTTTCCATCATGTGGCAAGGAGTGGTTGGAGGAAAGAAAAATATTCAGTGCCTGCTCCCAAGTATGGGAGGAATGGAATGGCTTTTGAACATTTGAATGAATTATTCATCCTCACTGTTTGACTGTGGATGAAAAGGTGGACCTATCACTTGAAGCACGCCATTGGCAGCACAAAACTATTGGATATCAAGTAACATGAATTGTGGTCCATTGTCAGCACCAGTGAGCTCTGGGAGACTTTTAAGACCAAAAATAGAAGACAAAGCTGATACAATACTTGCAGTAGTGTTAGATACTATGGAGACAACAAAAGGAAATTTATTTGTAAGCATCTACCACTAACCAACATTGCATATTCCAGAATGGACCCACGAACTTAGAGTCCATGTGTTGCCACAGTCCAGATGGATCTGGGCAATCAAAAAAATTTGCAGCAGAACTGATTGATTTTCCACATAAACTTTGTGATGAGCAGTCATGTTCAATCCAAGCATTGATTCCCTGCCAAGTATAATGATGGCGGCCTTGTTTCTTTGTGCAAACATTGCCCAATGACCTTGATGCAATAAAGACAAGACTTCTGGCTGTGGGGACTGAAGGATTACAACACATGTATCATCATTCTCTGTCCACAACAGCAGAATACCTGACAATGCAAAAAATGCATGACAATGTAAGAAGTAGCAATGTGCCACTGGGTGGGAAATTTCTTTCAAACTGTGTGGCCACTCATGGTGCATGTATTGTAAAACAGCTATGTCAGAAGCAGTGGCACTGGCAACACACTGGAAATCAAGAGGAAAATTTTGAGGTGTTTTAAAATCCTGAGAATCAATTTGAAAAGATGATTCCTCAGATGAATCAAACATTGTGTTGGTACCTTCTAGTAACTGGGACAATGTGTCAGCATTCGAATGTTGGGCAGTGGGCATGTACAACAACTCATACTGATGATTAGAGAATATCAGAGCCCAGCATTGTCCTGGCATAACGTCAAGCACTGGTATGACAATTGAGAATGGAAGAGCAGAGAGCGCTGTGAGACAATGTCAGCCAATAGTTCACTGATAGACCCCTCTCTAGGATGACACCAAGACAGGATTGGCATCTAGGCCAAGAGAATATAAGCAGTGATTTAGATAATGTATTGGTTTGCTTATATTATGAATTGTATATACTGAAGAGTTTGCTTGTGTTTGTCAGTCGCCCCTTGCTTGCAACACGTCTGTATCTCACAGAGTTAAGTATTGTTATTATTTTCTTTTGTAATAAACTCCATTAACATGATTTGCTTGAATTGTTGTCTAGCAATCCTAGAAAGCAGGTTTCCTAAGTACTCTATATTAGATGAGTGAGCAGAACACAACACTGGCAACAAGGTGTACAATGAACCATGAGCCGACAGCCACCGCTGCTTCCCTGTTTTGACTTTTCATGGGCTACAATTTTGTTGGCTCTATAATTATCTCTTGCCCTTTTCTTTGCAGGGGTGTTTACTTGCTTTAACAGTCTCTTATAGTGTTTTTGCTAATCAGTGTTTTTAGGTGGGCATTGCAGAAATTTTCTTTGCT
Source organism: Schistocerca nitens (assembly GCF_023898315.1). Lineage (NCBI taxonomy): Eukaryota > Metazoa > Arthropoda > Insecta > Orthoptera > Acrididae > Schistocerca > Schistocerca nitens. The sequence continues at coordinate 48,186,450 of NC_064618.1, read as the reverse complement.
TTTGTACTTAATTTTCTTGCTTGCCTTGTCTGTTTATTGCATTTGTCTCTTCCAACATGCCCACCCCACCTATCCCACCACCTGCTCAGGCACCTCAGCTGCAAGTGTTAGATGAAATGCAGCTAATGCAGATGTTTCAGTTCCTAACCCAGCAAATATCTACACTGCTAAACATGGCACAGCAACTATTGGCCAATGATGTGTGCCCAACAGACCAAACTACTAATTCAGGCACAAGCAACACCTACAGCAGCTCCTAGTGCTATACTGCCTTTTTGCCAGATTCGTGAACAAGAAGAGGAATGTCTCGAGTGGTTGCAACAGTTTGAAGCCCACTTACTTACTTACTGTCCATGGTAGGAAGTGCAGTGTTCCACCTCATTCAAGAACTCCTTCCTAACGTCAATCTGAGTAAACTTCCGTATGATCAGGTTGTGGGTTCGCTAACTAATTATTATGACCAACAAGTGAATGTGGTAGCAGCTAGGCACCAATTCCTTAATTGCAAGAAATGTTCAGAACAAACTTATTGTGAGTGTGTAACAAATTTGCAGGGTGCTTGTTGTGCTTTATATTCAGATGTTATGTTGCATGATGTGATTGTGTACAATCTAACGGATGTTAAATTCAGAGAATACATTTTGAAACAGTCCGATCTATCATTTCAGCAAGTAGTGCAAATACTAGATCAGTATGATTCAGGTTCCCTGTTGGCCCATAAATTTGAGCAGCCAGGCCAGCAATTTGTCAGGTTGAGTTGTACCTTGCTAGTGACCGGCCCATTAAGCAACAGCTTGCAAGTGCTACGCTCCGTAAACAATTCTCCACGCCGCGTAAGCAGCTCGCTAACCATGTGGCTACACAGGCGAACAGAATTAAGTCATGCCCTCAGTGTTATTCATGGTACAAACACCAAGACTGCCCCCACCCCCACCCCCACTGTTGTCGTGCTCCCTATACAATGATGGCCTGTTGCTTTGGGAGGAAGGGCTGTGAGACAATGTCAGCCAATAGTACACTGACAGACTCCTCTCTAGGATGACACTGAGACAGGAGTGCCATCTAGGCCAAGAGAATATAAGCGCCACTACACTTGGCTGCGGCAAGTTGTAGTTGAGCTGACCTATGAATGCTACAGCAGTGACTTAGAAACTGTATTGATTCACTTGTATTACGAATTGTGTATACTGGAAAGCTCGCTTATGTTTGTCTGTTGCCCCTTGCTTGCGACATGTATATGTCTCACAAAGTTAAGTTTGTAATTATTTCCTTTTGTAATAACCTCCATTAAGATGATTTGCTTCAATTGTTCTCTAGTGATCTGAGAAAGCAGCTTTCCTAGGCATCCTATATCAGACGAATGGGCAGATCACAACAAGCATTGCAATGTTTGCACTGTCCAAGGTAAGACAGATTTGATAGGATTGAACAAGGCCATTAAAGTCTGATGATCTGTCATCCAATAGAACTTCTGGCTATACAAATACTGGTGGAAGTTCATAACACCATAGGTAATGGTGAGAGCCTTTTTTTCAAGCTGACTGTAGTTACACTGCATTTTGTTAAGAGTTTTTTAGGCAAAAGCAAGAGGTCTCTCTGAAGAGCCAATCTTATGAGAGAGCAAAATAAACCAAACACCTATAACACCTATGACTTAACAATGCATCTTTCAGTTGCTGAATTGCATTTTGGCATTCTTTGAGCCACAAGAAAGGAACATTTTTGTGTGGCATAGCTGGTGAAGCAGAGCAGTAATTTGCAGAGTGTTTGGAATAAATTTGATATAATAGGCAAGCTGACCCATGACTGATTGGAGCTCCTTAATGTTTTGGGGTGCTGGCAGATCTCTAATTGCAGCCAAGTGCAAAGCAATGGAATGTATACTCTGTGCATTTTATTACATGGCCCAAATAGTTCAGTTCTTCCTGAAAGAAGGAGCACTTTTCCTTGTTGCACTTTTAGCCAACAACAGAAAGAACTCAAACAAGCAGTCTAACTTTGCTAAATGTTCAGCAGGTGTACAACCAAATAGTTTGTATGAGAAGGGGCTCTTGGTGTTAACTGTGGAGCTGAACCACTTCCAAATGATAATATTTGAAACTGGAACAAATCTAACTGAGTGTTTATTTCTAAGTATTGCTTGAACTGTTTGACAAGTGGTAGCTTGCATATGCCTCCTGCAAATCTCTTTTTCAAAAAGTATCTGCCCTGATCCATCCTGTCCATCAGTTCTTCCAGACATGGAAGAGGAAAGAATCCACTACTGTTTATGGATTTACTGTTGCCTTAAAGTCTGCAAGCAAATGTAAACCACATGAAACCTTCTTTAGAATGACCAATGGTGATGTCCGTTAGCTTGCAGAAATGTCTTGGCTAACCCTATTGTCTTGCCATCTTCCCAATTCTTGAGCAACTTGCTCTTGTAGTGTATGTGAACAGGTTGTGCGTGAGAAAGTCACAGCTATGCATTGTCTTTCACAGTGATGTGTGCTTCAAAGTCATTAGCCGTACCTATACATGGTTCAAATAGTTCTGTGCAATTACTACACAAGTCAAAAACATTAGTGTGAGGGACAGAAACACTGATTTGTAACACATTGTTTTGAACTCACAAATTGAACAAATCAAATAAATCTAATCCAAAAATGTTTGCACTATTTCTAGAATTAAGTGCATGAAATGAAACACACTTTGTCCCAGCCAGAAACATTGCTGGCAAACTATACACACCAAGGAACTGAATTTGTGTACATTGTAGGCAGACAAAATAAAAGTACACACATCAAAAAGAGTTTTGCATCACCCTGGTTCCCAGAACTCCTGAAGACAGACATTGACTGTGGATATTGTATCACAGACACAGTCCCTTTGTTCAGAGATGTCACTAAACCCACCCAAAGATGTAAACAACCATGCATGAGCAGCGCCTATTAGACAGAGGGGATCCGACAGACGATCAGTCCCTGTTATTCCACCAGGAAGGAGGTAAATGGCTCGTCTTGTCTGTAGTTCCCCATACCTAGATGGCCAATACCACAGTTCAACCACATCTGCATTGTTACATTAGGCCAAAGGGCTCTCAACAAGGGAAGTGTCCAGGTGTCTCGGAGTGAACCAAAGCGATGTTGTTCGGATATGGAGGAGATACAGAGAGAGACAGGAACTGTCAATGTCATGCCTCACTCAGGCTGCCCAAGGGCTACTACTGCAGTGGATGACTGCTACCTACGGATTATGGCTCGGAGAAACCCTGACAGCAACGCCTCCATGTTGAATAATGCTTTTTGTGCAGCCATAGAACGCCGTGTTATGACTCAAACTGTGCGCAATAGGCTGCATGATGTGTAACTTCACTCCTAATGTCCATGGCGAGGTCCATCTTTGCAACCACGATACCGTGCAACACAGAACAGATGGTCCCAACAACATGCCGAATGGACTGCTCACGATTGGCATCACATTCTCTTCATCGTTGAGTGTTGCATATGCCTTCAACCAGACGATCATTGGAGACGTGTTTAGAGGCAACCCAGTCAAGCTGAATGCCTTAGATATACTGCCCAGCGAGTGCAGCAAGGCGGAGGTTCCCTGTCGATTTGGGGTGGCATTATGTGAGCCGACATACGCCGCTGGTGGTCATGGAAGGTGCCGAAATGTCTGTACAATATGTGAATGCCATCCTCCAACCCGCCCCCCCCCCCTCCATGAACCATGGACCTTGCCGTTGGAGGGGAGGCTTGCGTGCTTCAGCGATACAGATGGCCATACCGTAGGTGCAACCACAACGGAGGGGTATCTGTTGAGAGGCCAGACAAACGTGTGGTTCCTGAAGAGGGGCAGAAGCCTTTTCAGTAGTTGCAGGGGCAACAGTCTGGATGATTGACTGATCTGGCCTTGTAACATTAACCAAAACGGCCTTGCTGTGCTGGTACTGCGAACGGCTGAAAGCAAGGGGAAACTACAGCCGTAATTTTTCCCGAGGGCATGCAGCTTTACTGTATGATTAAATGATGATGGCGTCCTCTTTGGTAAAATATTCCAGAGGTAAAATAGTCCCCCATTCGGATCTCCGGGAGGGGACTACTCAAGAGGACGTCGTTATCAGGAGAAAGAAAACTGGAGTTCTACGGATCGGAGCGTGGAATGTCAGATCCCTTAATCGGGCAGGTAGGTTAGAAAATTTAAAAAGGGAAATGGATAGGTTAAAGTTAGATATAGTGGGAATTAGTGAAGTTTGGTGGCAGGAGGAACAAGACTTTTGGTCAGGTGATTACAGGGTTATAAATACAAAATTAAATAAGGGTAATGCAGGAGTAGGTTTAATAATGAATAAAAAAATAGGAGTGCAGGTAAGCTACTACAGACAGCATAGTGAACGCATTATTGTGGCCAAGATAGACACAAAGCCCATGCCTACTACAGTAGTACAAGTTTATATGCCAACTAGCTCTGCAGATGATGAAGAAATTGATGAAATGTATGACGAGATAAAAGAAATTATTCAGGTAGTGAAGGGAGACAAAAATTTAATAGTCATGGGTGACTGGAATTCGTCAGTAGGAAAAGGGAGAGAAGGAAACATAGTAGGTGAATATGGATTGGGGGGAAGAAATGAAAGAGGAAGCCGCCTTGTAGAATTTTGCACAGAGCATAACTTAATCATAGCTAACACTTGGTTCAAGAATCATAAAAGAAGGTTGTATACCTGGAAGAATCCTGGAGATACTAAAAGGTATCAGATAGATTATATAATGGTAAGACAGAGATTTAGGAACCAGGTTTTAAATTGTAAGACATTTCCAGGGGCAGATGTGGATTCTGACCACAATCTGTTGGTTATGAACTGCAGACTGAAACTGAAGAAACTGCAAAAAGGTGGGAATTTAAGGAGATGGGACCTGGATAAATTGAAGGAACCAGAGGTTGTAGAGAGTTTGAGGGAGAGCATAAGGGAACAATTGACAGGAATGGGGGAAAGAAATACAGTAGAAGAAGAATGGGTAGCTCTGAGGGATGAAGTAGTGAAGGCAGCAGAGGATCAAATAGGTAAAAAGACGGGGGCTAATAGAAATCTTTGGGTAACAGAAGAAATATTGAATTTAATTGATGAAAGGAGAAAATATAAAAATGCAGTAAATGAAGCAGGCAAAAAGGAATACAAACGTCTCAAAAATGAGATTGACAGGAAGTGCAAAATGGCTAAGCAGGGATGGCTAGAGGACAAATGTAAGGATGTAGAGGCTTGTCTCACTAGGGGTAAGATAGATACTGCCCACAGGAAAATTAAAGAGACCTTTGGAGAGAAGAGAACCACTTGTATGAATATCAAGAGCTCAGATGGCAACCCAGTTCTAAGCAAAGAAGGGAAGGCAGAAAGGTGGAAGGAGTATATAGAGGGTTTATACAAGGGCGATGTACTTGAGGACAATATTATGGAAATGGAAGAGGACGTAGATGAAGATGAAATGGGAGATAAGATACTGCGTGAAGAGTTTGACAGAGCACTGAAAGACTTGAGTCGAAACAAGGCCCCGGGAATAGACAACATTCCATTAGAACTACTGATGGCCTTGGGAGAGCCAGTCATGACAAAACTCTACCATCTGGTGAGCAAGATGTATGAGACAGGCGAAATACCCTCAGACTTCAAGAAGAATATAATAATTCCAATCCCAAAGAAAGCAGGTGTTGACAGATGTGAAAATTACCGAACTATCAGTTTAATAAGTCACAGCTGCAAAATACTAACGCGAATTCTTTACAGACGAATGTAAATACTGGTAGAAGCGGACCTCGGGGAAGATCAGTTTGGATTCCGTAGAAATGTTGGAACACGTGAGGCAATACTAACCTTAAGACTTATCTTAGAAGAAAGATTAAGAAAAGGCAAACCTATGTTTCTAGCATTTGTAGACTTAGAGAAAGCTTTTGACAATGTTAACTGGAATACTCTCTTTCAAATTCTGAAGGTGGCAGGGGTAAAATACAGGGAGCGAAAGGCTATTTACAATTTGTACAGAAACCAGATGGCAGTTATAAGAGTCGAGGGGCATGAAAGGGAAGCAGTGGTTGGGAAAGGAGTGAGACAGGGTTGTAGCCTGTCCCCGATGTTATTCAATCTGTATATTGAGCAAGCAATAAAGGAAACAAAAGAAAAATTCGGAGTAGGTATTAAAATTCATGGAGAAGAAGTAAAAACTTTGAGGTTTGCCGATGACATTGTAATTCTGTCAGAGACAGCAAAGGTCTTGGAAGAGCAGTTGAACGGAATGAACAGTGTCTTGAAAGGAGGATATGAGATGAACATCAACAAAAGCAAAACAAGGATAATGGAATGTAGTCAAATTAAAACGGGTGATGCTGAGGGAATTAGATTAGGAAATGAGACACTTAAAGTAGTAAAGGAGTTTTGCTATTTAGGGAGTAAAATAACTGATGATGGTCGAAGTAGAGAGGATATAAAATGTAGACTGGCAATGGCAAAGAAATCGTTTCTGAAGAAGAGAAATTTGTTAACATCGAGTATAGATTTAAGTGTCAGGAAGTCATTTCTGAGAGTATTTGTATGGAGTGTAGCCATGTATGGAAGTGAAACATGGACAATAACTAGTTTGGACAAGAAGAGAATAGAAGCTTTCGAAATGTGGTGCTACAGAAGAATGCTGAAGATAAGGTGGGTAGATCACGTAACTAATGAGGAGGTATTGAATAGGATTGGGGAGAAGAGAAGTTTGTGGCACAACTTGACTAGAAGAAGGGATCGGTTGGTAGGACATGTTTTGAGGCATCAAGGGATCACAAATTTAGCATTGGAGGGCAGCGTGGAGGGTAAAAATCGTAGAGGGAGACCAAGAGATGAATACACTAAGCAGATTCAGAAGGATGTAGGTTGCAGTAGGTACTGGGAGATGAAGAAGCTTGCACAGGATAGAGTAGCATGGAGAGCTGCATCAAACCAGTCTCAGGACTGAAGACCACAACAACAACATCCTCCAACAGATAGTGCAACCATATTGGCAGCATATTGGCAAGGTATTCGTCTTCATGGACAACAATTTGCACCTCCTTCTTGCACATCTTGTTGAATGACTTCCTTCAGAATAAGGAGATCGCTCGACTATAGTGGCCAGTATGTTCTCCAGACATAAACCCTATAACATGCCTGGGATAGACTGAAAAGGAATGTTTATGGATGACGTGACCCACCAACCTTTTTGAGGAATCTACGCCCAGTCGCTGTTGAGGAGTGGGATAATCTGAACCAACAGTGCCTTGATGAACTTGTGGATAGTATTCCACGATGAATACAGGCATGCATCAATGCAAGAGGATATGCTACTGGGTATTAGAGGTGCTGGTGTGTACAGCAGTCTGGACCACCACCTCTGCAGATCTTGCTGTACAGTAGTACAACATGCAGTGTATGGTTTTCATGATCAATAAAAAGGGCAGAAATGATGTTTATGTTGATCTTTATTCCAGTTTTTTCTACAGGTTCTGAAACTCTCAGAACTGAGGTGATGCAAAACTGTTTTTTATGTGTGTAGGTTGCTGAAGTGTTGGGCTACTGATTCTGTCATAAATGTCCTTATTTATCAGCGAAATAGGAGCACCATTGTCTGACTGTAAATTAATTGTCTTTTGTCCACTTTTAAAAGAACAAAAATGTTTGTTCGCGTTCTGGCATAGCACAGTAGAAGATTTCTGAAATGCTGAAGTGAATGGTTTGGTGCACACCTAAGTGAGTGGTGTGGACCATACTGTATACACTTGTTGACAGTGTAGCTGCGGTTGTCGTGCACTTGCACAACTGCGGCTGTTGTCCTGGCCTTTCTTACCACACAAACACATTGATTGAATGTGCTCATGTCCACAAATCAGCACGGCTTTGCAAACCATCACTCGTGCAAAACCTAGCTTGCTCTTTTCTCACATTATATTTTGTGAACTATGGATGAAGGGCAACAGGCAGATTCCATATTTCTAGATTTCCAAAAAGCATTTGACACAGTACCCCACTGAAGACTGTTAACAAAGGTACTTGCATATGGAATAGACTCCCAGATACGTGGCTGGCTTCTTAAGTAATAGAACCCAGTATGTTGTCCTTGATGGCGAGTGTTTATCGGAGACAGGGGTAACATCAGAAGTGCCCCAGAGAAGTGTGATAAGACTGTTGCTGTTTTCTATATTTATATATAAATGATCTAAATAAAATAGAAAGAAACATTCCACATGGGAAAAATATATTAAAAACAGAGATTCCATGACTTATCAAACGGGAAAGCGCTGGTAGATAGGCACAATAAAAAACACACAAACACACACACAAAATTTCGAGCTTTCGCAACCCCTGGTTGCTTCATCAGGAAAGAGGGAAGGAGAGGGAAAGATGAAAGGATGTGGGTTTTAAGGGAGAGGGTAAGGAGTCATTCCTATCCCGGGATCAGAAAGACTTACCTTAGGGGGAAAAAAGGACAGGTATACACTCGCACACACACACCTATCCATCCACACATATACAGACACAAGCAGACATATTTAAAGACACAGAGTTTCGGCAGAGATGTCAGTCGAGGCGGAAGTGCTGAGGCAAAGATGTTGTTGAATGGCAGGTGAGGTATGACTGGCGGCAACTTGAAATTAGCGGAGATTGAGGCCTGGTGGATAATGGGAAGAGAGGATATATTGAAGGGCATGTTCCCATCTCCGGAGTTCGGATAGGTTGGTATTAGTGGGAAGTATCCAGATAACCCGTACGGTGTAACACTGTGCCAAGATGTGCTGGCCGTGCACCAAGGCATGTTTAGCCACAAGGTGATCCTCATTACCAACAAACATTGTCTGCCTGTGTCCATTCATGCGAATGGACAGTTTGTTGCTGGTCATTCCCACATAGAAAGCGTCACAGTGTAGGCAGGTCAGTTGGTAAATCACGTGGATGCTTTCACACGTGGCTCTGCCTTTGATCGTGTACAACTTCCGGGTTACAGGACTGGAGTAGGTGGTCATGGGAGGGTGCATGGGACAGGTTTTACACCGGGGGCGGTTACAAGGGTAGGAGCCAGAGGGTAGGGAAGGTGGTTTGGGGACTTCATATGGATGAACCAAGAGGTTACGAAGGTTAGGTGGACAGTGGAAAGACATTCTTGGTGGAGTGGGGAGGATATCATGAAGGATGGATCTCATTTCTGGGCAGGATTTGAGGAAGTCGTATCCCTGCTGGAGAGCCACATTCAGAGTCTGATCCAGTCCCGGGAAGTATCCTGTCACAAGTGGGGCACTTTTGGGGTTCTTCTGTGAGAGGTTCTGGGTTTGAGGGGATGAGGAAGTGGCTCTCGTTATTTGCTTCTGTACCAGGTCGGGAGGGTAGTTGCGGGATGCAAAAGCTGTTTTCAGGTTGTTGGTGTAATGGTTCAGGGATTCAGGACTGGAGCAGATTCGTTTACCACGAAGGCCTAGGCTGTAGGGAAGGGACCGTTTGATATGGAATGGGTGGCAGCTGTCATAATGGAGGTACTGTTGCTTGTTGGTGGGTTTGATGTGGACGGATGTGTGAAGCTGGCCATTGGACAGATGGAGGTCAACGTCAAGGAAAGTGGCATGGGATTTGGAGTAGGACCAGGTGAATCTGATGGAACCAAAGGAGTTGAGGTTGGAGAGGAAATTCTGGAGTTCTTCTTCAGTGTGAGTCTAGATCATGAAGATGTCATCAATAAATCTGTACCAAACTTTGGGTTGGCAGGCTTGGGTAACCAAGAAGGCTTCCTCTAAGCGACCCATAAATAGGTTGGCATATGAGGGGGCCATCCTGGTACCCATGGCTGTTCCCTTTAATTGTTGGTATGTCTGGCCTTCAAAAGTGAAGAAGTTGTGAGTCAGGATGATGCTGGCTAAGGTGATGAGGAAAGAGGTTTTAGGTAGGGTGGCAGGTGATCGGCGTGAAAGGAAGTGCTCCATTGCAGTGAGGCCCTGGACGTGCGGGATATTTGTGTATAGGGAAGTGGCATCAATGGTTAAAAGGATGGTTCCGGGGGTAACAGATTGGGTAAGGATTCAGGCGTTCAAGAAAGTGGTTGGTGTCTTTGATGAAGGATGGGAGACTGCATGTAATGGGTTGAAGGTGTTGATCTACGTAGGCAGAGATACGTTCTGTGGGGGCTTGGTAACCAGCTACAATGGGGCGGCCGGGATGTTTGGGTTTGTGAATTTTAGGAAGTAGGTAGAAGGTAGAAGTGCGAGGTGTCTGTGGGGTCAGGAGATTGATGGAGTCAGGTGAAAGGTTTTGTAGGGGTCCTAAGGTTCTGAGGATTCCTTGAAGCTCCGCCTGGACGTCAGGAATGGGATTACCTTAACAAACTTTGTATGTAGTGTTGTCTGAAAGCTGACGCAGTCCCTCAGCCACATACTCCCGACGATCAAGTACCACGGTCGTGGAACCCTTGTCAGCCGGAAGAATGATGATGGATCGGTCAGCTTCCAGATCACGGATAGCCTGGGCTTTGGCTGTGGTGATGTTGGGAGTAGGATTAAGGTTTTTCAAGAAAGATTGAGAGGCAAGGCTGGAAGTGAGGAATTCCTGGAAGGTTTGGAGGGGGTGATTTTGAGGAAGAGGAGGTGGGTCCCGCTGTGATGGAGGACGGAACTGTTCCAGGCAGGGTTCAATTTGGATAGTGTCTTGGGGAGTTGGATCATTAGGAGTGGGATCAGGATTATTTTTCTTCGTGGCAAAGTGATATTTCCAGCAGAGACTACGAGTGTAGGACAGTAAATCTTTGACAAGGGCAGTTTGGTTGAATCTGGGAGTGGGGCTGAAGGTGAGGCCTTTGGATAGGACAGAGGTTTCGGATTGGGAGAGAGGTTTGGAGGAAAGGTTAACTACTGAATTGGGGTGTTGTGGTTCCACATTGTGTTGGCTAGAATTTTGAGGTGTTGGGGGGAGTGGAGCTGGAAGTGGGAGATTGAGTAGATGGGACAGACTGGGTCTGTGTCCAATGAGAGGAGGTTGAGGTTTGTTGGAAAGGTTGCGGAGGGTGAGTGAGTTGCCTTTCCGGAGGTGGGAAACCAGGAGATTGGATAGTATTTTGAGGTGGAGGGTGGCATGCTGTTCTAATTTGCGGTTGGCCTGTAGGAGGATGCTATGAACAGCCGGTGTGGATGTGGGAGAGGAAAGACTGAGGACTTTGATTAGGGATAGGAGTTGACAGGTGTGTTCATTGGCTGAGTCGATGTATAGGTGAAGGATTAGGCGGGTGAGGGCTATGGATTGTGCAGTTTGGAACTGGTATAGGGACTGATGGAAAGAAGGATTACAGCCAGAGATGGGAACTTTGAGTGTGAGGCCTTTGGGGGTAATGCCCAATGTCAGACAAGACTGAGTAAATAAAATATGGGAGCATAATCTGGCTAGGGTGAAGGCATGTTTGCGGAGGGAATGTAAATAAAATTTAATGGGTTCGTTGTAGGGATGGTGTGAGGTTGACATGGTATTAGAAGGGGGAAAGGGTAACATGAGACTAAAGTGAAAATAAAAGAATAAAAATTAAAAAATAAAAGTATATAGGGAGAGATAAAGGTGTGAAAAAAGTCGAAAAAGTGTTGGTTTGAGATGAGCTATGTTGATCCTGTGCTGAACTTAAGTTGGGGAACAATGATGGGTACAAAGGTTAGGTAGTTGTGTTGCCTCCAAAACACATTAAAGGTTGGGGAAATTCAGGAAAATTTCGAAAAAACTGCGTGTAAATGTATTCAAAGGACTGGTTATGTGCTGGCAGATTATGATTGTACCAGTAGTTTCACTTTGTATTCATCTTCCCTTTTTCCGTAATCTACCATACATTTTATCCTGCCTTAATATACTTAATAATACGTAATTTACTTCCAAACCATAACCTAAAAATTTTTAACACTTTCAACATTACCGCTGCTATAAAAACCACTGTTGCCAGTTTACAAACATTTCGTGTAAACTCGTGAATACTATTTCACAGCTTCAGTTCCTTTCACCCATTAAACAACCTTTTCAGCTATTTCCAACAACTTTCGTTTTATTTCCATTCCCGTTTTTTCCCACATAACCGATCAGTTTTTAGCAGCTTCCCACAGCTTAAACGTTATTATTTCTTCGTCAGACAATTGTTAGCCGCATTTTCATAATCTGCCAGCACATAACCAGTCCTTTGAATACATTTACACGCAGTTTTTTCGAAATTTTCCTGAATTTCCCCAACCTTTAACGTGTTTTGGAGGCAACACAACTACCTAACCTTTGTACCCATCATTGTTCCCCAACTTAAGTTCAGCACAGGATCAACATAGCTCATCTCAAACCAACACTTTTTCGACTTTTTTCACACCTTTATCTCTCCCTATATACTTTTATTTTTTAATTTTTATTCTTTTATTTTCACTTTAGTCTCATGTTACCCTTTCCCCCTTCTAATACCATGTCAACCTCACACCATCCCTACAACGAACCCATTAAATTTTATTTACATTCCCTCCGCAAACATGCCTTCACCCTAGCCAGATTATGCTCCCATATTTTATTTACTCAGTCTTGTCTGACATTGGGCATTACCCCCAAAGGCCTCACACTCAAAGTTCCCATCTCTGGCTGTAATCCTTCTTTCCATCAGTCCCTATACCAGTTCCAAACTGCACAATCCATAGCCCTCACCCGCCTAATCCTTCACCTATACATCGACTCAGCCAATGAACACACCCGTCAACTCCTATCCCTAATCAAAGTCCTCAGTCTTTCCTCTCCCACATCCACACTGGCTGTTCATAGCATCCTCCTACAGGCCAACCGCAAATTAGAACAGCATGCCACCCTCCACCTCAAAAAACTATCCAATCTCCTGGTTTCCCACCTCTGGAAAGGCAACTCACTCACCCTCCGCAACCTTTCCAACAAACCTCAACCTCCTCTCATTGGACACAGACCCAGTCTCTCCCATCTACTCAATCTCCCACTTCCAGCTTCACTCCCCCCAACACCTCAAAATTCTAGCCAACACAATGTGGAACCACAACACCCCAATTCAGTAGTTAACCTTTCCTCCAAACCTCTCTCCCAATCCGAAACCTCTGTCCTATCCAAAGGCCTCACCTTCAGCCCCACTCTCAGATTCAACCAAACTGCCCTTGTCAAAGATTTACTGTCCTACACTCGTAGTCTCTGCTGGAAATATCACTTTGCCACGAAGAAAAATAATCCTGATCCCACTCCTAATGATCCAACTCCCCAAGACACTATCCAAATTGAACCCTGCCTGGAACAGTTCCGTCCTCCATCACAGCGGGACCCACCTCCTCTTCCTCAAAATCACCCCCTCCAAACCTTCCAGGAATTCCTCACTTCCAGCCTTGCCTCTCAATCTTTCTTGAAAAACCTTAATCCTACTCCCAACATCACCACAGCCAAAGCCCAGGCTATCCGTGATCTGGAAGCTGACCGATCCATCATCATTCTTCCGGCTGACAAGGGTTCCACGACCGTGGTACTTGATCGTCGGGAGTATGTGGCTGAGGGACTGCGTCAGCTTTCAGACAACACTACATACAAAGTTTGTTAAGGTAATCCCATTCCTGACGTCCAGGCGGAGCTTCAAGGAATCCTCAGAACCTTAGGACCCCTACAAAACCTTTCACCTGACTCCATCAATCTCCTGACCCCACAGACACCTCGCACTTCTACCTTCTACCTACTTCCTAAAATTCACAAACCCAAACATCCCGGCCGCCCCATTGTAGCTGGTTACCAAGCCCCCACAGAACGTATCTCTGCCTACGTAGATCAACACCTTCAACCCATTACATGCAGTCTCCCATCCTTCATCAAAGACACCAACCACTTTCTTGAACGCCTGAGTCCTTACCCAGTCTGTTACCCCCGGAAACCATCCTTTTAACCATTGATGCCACTTCCCTATACACAAATATCCCGCACGTCCAGGGCCTCGCTGCAATGGAGCACTTCCTTTCACGCCGATCACCTGCCACCCTACCTAAAACCTCTTTCCTCATTACCTTAGCCAGCTTCATCCTGACCCACAAATTCTTCACTTTTGAAGACCAGACATACCAACAATTAAAGGGAACAGCCATGGGTACCAGGATGGCCCCTTCGTACGCCAACCTATTCATGGGTCGCTTAGAGGAAGCCTTCTTGGTTACCCAGGCCTGCCAACCCAAAGTTTGGTACAGATTTATTGATGACATCTTCATGATCTGGACTCACACTGAAGAAGAACTCCAGAATTTCCTCTCCAACCTCAACTCCTTTGGTTCCATCAGATTCACCTGGTCCTACTCCAAATCCCATGCCACTTTCCTTGACGTTGACCTCCATCTGTCCAATGGCCAGCTTCACACATCCGTCCACATCAAACCCACCAACAAGCAACAGTACCTCCATTATGACAGCTGCCACCCATTCCATATCAAACGGTCCCTTCCCTACAGCCTAGGCCTTCGTGGCAAACGAATCTGCTCCAGTCCTGAATCCCTGAACCATTACACCAATAACCTGAAAACAGCTTTCGCATCCCGCAACTACCCTCCCGACCTGGTACAGAAGCAAATAACGAGAGCCACTTCCTCATCCCCTCAAACCCAGAACCTCTCACAGAAGAACCCCAAAAGTGCCCCACTTGTGACAGGATACTTCCCGGGACTGGATCAGACTCTGAATGTGGCTCTCCAGCAGGGATACAACTTCCTCAAAACCTGCCCAGAAATGAGATCCATCCTTCATGATATCCTTCCCACTCCACCAAGAATGTCTTTCCACCGTCCACCTAACCTTCGTAACCTCTTGGTTCATTCCTATGAAATGCCCAAACCACCTTCCCTACCCTCTGGCTCCTATCCTTGTAACCGCCCCCGGTGTAAAACCTGTCCCATGCACCCTCCCATGACCACCTACTCCAGTCCTGTAACCCGGAAGTTGTACACGATCAAAGGCAGAGCCATGTGTGAAAGCATCCACGTGATTTACCAACTGACCTGCCTACACTGTGACGCTTTCTATGTGGGAATGACCAGCAACAAACTGCCCATTCACATGAATGGACACAGGCAGACAATGTTTGTTGGTAATGAGGATCACCTTGTGGCTAAACATGCCTTGGTGCATGGCCAGCACATCTTGGCACAGTGTTACACCGTATGGGTTATGTGAATACTTCCCACTAACACCAACCTATCCGAAGTCCGGAGATGGGAACATGCCCTTCAATATATCCTCTCTTCCCATTATCCACCAGGCCTCAATCTCCGCTAATTTCAAGTTGCCGCCAGTCATACCTCACCTGCCATTCAACAACATCTTTGCCTCAGCACTTCCGCCTCGACTGACATCTCTGCCGAAACTCTGTGTCTTTAAATATGTCTGCTTGTGTCTGTATATGTGTGGATGGATAGGTGTGTGTGTGTGCGAGTGTATACCTGTCCTTTTTTCCCCCTAAGGTAAGTCTTTCTGATCCCGGGATTGGAATGACTCCTTACCCTCTCCCTTAAAACCCACATCCTTTCATCTTTCCCTCTCCTTCCCTCTTTCCTGACGAAGCAACCGGGGGTTGCGAAAATTCGAAATTTTGTGTGTGTGTTTGTCTGTTTATTATTGTGCCTATCTACCAGCACTTTCCCGTTTGGTATATAAATGATCTGGCAGACAGTATATATAAATGATCTGGCAGACAGGGTGGGCAGCAATAGGCAATTGTTCACTGACGATGCTGTGGTGTACAGGAAGCTGTCAAAGATAAATGACTTTAGGTTGATACAAGCTGACCTTGGCAAAATATTTACTTGGTGTAATAAATGGCAGCTGGTTTTTAATGTAGAAAAATGTAAGTTAATGCGGATGAGTAGGAAAATCAAACCTGTGATGTTTGGATACAGAAGTAGTAATTTCTGCTTGACACATCACATCATTGAAGAGTAGGAAAAACAAACCTGTGATGTTCGGATACAGAATTAGTAGTTTCCGCTTGACGCAATCACATCATTTAAATATCTGTGCATAACATTGTGAAGCAATATGAAATGGAATGAGCATGTGAGGATTGTGGTAGGGAAGGCGAATGATCAGCTTTGGTTTAATGGGAGGATTTTAGGAAAGTGTGGGTATCTGTAAAGGAGAACGCATGTAGGATGCTAGTGTGACCTATTCTTGATTACTGCTTGAGTGTTTGTGATCTGCACCAGGTCATGTTGATAGAAGACATTGAAGCAATTCAGAGGCGAGCTGCTAGATTTGTTAGCAGTAGGTTCAATCAGCATCCAGGTGTTATGTATATACTTTGGGAGCTCAAGTGGGAATTCCTGGAGAGAAGAAGACATTCATTTTGAAGAACACTACTGAGAAAGTTTAGAAGACCAGCATTTGAAGCTGACTGTCGAACTATCCTACTGCCACCAACATACATTTCACATAGGGACCCCAGAGATAAGATATGAAAAATTAGGACTCATATGGAGGCATATAGGCACTCGTTATTCCCTTACTCTATATGTGAGTCGAACAGGAAATTAAACAACTAGTTGTGGTGTAGGGTACCGTCCACCGTGCACCGTATGGTGGTTTGCAAAGTTTGTATGTAGATGACCTTCATGTCCACATTGAAAGCAATTATTGCTGCAACAGGGACAATCTTCCAATTGTGCCTCGAAAAGCAATGAGGACATGATTTTCTACCACAGAGTTGTAACATGTTGTGTGCCACGAGATGGAAAGTTTTCACTTCTACTGTTTTTACTGTTCTTACTACTTGTCTGAGCTCCATTCTTAATTACCTGAACACTATTCTGCACATGGGAGTGAATGTCTGGCACACTACGAGCAAAAGAACCAGGCGGAGCATCAAAGTCAAGCTCTGTTTAGTCCACAATTATTTGAGATTCCACTATAGACACAAATGTTATTAAGTCACAGCAGTTTTAGAATTGCAGTGCAAATGCATGCATCTGATATATTATGAGATATAGCATCATGCAATAAGACTTCACTATAGCTAATTCTACATGAATACTTACTAGCAATGCCTGGTGAGGCCACTGAGTTCAGCTACTCACACTTTGGTGAACTGACCAGGTTGCTGCTTCAGATGAAAAAATTTAAACTGCACAGCTACTACATGGATTTTACTACAAAAATGTTCATTCAACGATTTCACAATGTTGTCATATGTGATTTTCTTTGGAACAGTTTTGGCAAATGATTTGACAGAGAGGTGATACACATCTGAAGTAACAGCAGACTAAAAGTAACCATTGTGCCCCATAGCTGTTATTTTGTAGGCTGCGACATGGGTCTCTAATTGCGCTCTATGGTACAACTATTCTTTGCCTCAGCCGAGGTATGGGTGAAATTTTGGAGCAGCTAGTGGTGGCAGTGATGCTTGCTTGTTCAGTACGGGTATCAACTGGCTGACAGTGAGCAGCAGGTGTTCCATCAGCTGCTCCTGAAATTGTGCCAGCTAGGTTGAGACATTTCCTGTGGCAGCTCAAACATGGTGAAATATAGTAGGGCACAAACTAATGTAACAGAGTGAAAACAAAGAAGTAGCCAGAAACACATTTTAAAGATCTTTTAAACGTTACTACTTAACTTGCGTTGGCCTGTGGTTCATTGATGTTGTGGATGCTGTCGATAATGAGAACAACATGAAAATTTCAAGCTTGACAAATTATTTATTGACATCAGCTGATCAACAGAACTGACATAAGTGCAAAACAACTGCTGAAACTGAACTGTATTGAATCCTGAAGTAAACAAAACTTGACTGACTCCCCACACAGCCTCACTGCGTTGCTTTAAATACTATTTTAACAATCGCTACCATTGTTAATTTATTACAAAATGTAACTTACAATTAAAAACATTTTCATCTAAACTAACTGCTGTTACGTTTGTACAGGTTATAAAATATAATGTCAAATAACATGATATTTTTTATAATTATCTTGGTTTTATGTGTGAGAATTAATTCACAATCTGATTTCAACAATTATTTTGATTTTACTTCAATTTTATAATTAGTGGCTTTATGGATTTTATTACTAACATTTGTTTGAAGTACACATCGTGTTTCGCCAGATTACATAAATTAAATACACACATATTTTCGCAAATACCGGAATTTCGTAAATTTGGGTGGTGTAACTAACAAGTGGTAAATATCTGTGTAACTTACAAGCATCATTAATTACAATTGATTATATAAAAATGAATAACGAATGAAATTACATCACTGGATAATAATTATTATTTTCATTAGAATGGTAATGAGGTTTTTGTGTTAGTGAATTTACAAATTGCAATTATGGTAATTAGAGGCATTAGTTATTTATGCTAACATTTCCACAGCCTGTTAATATTTTTTGCTAAACATATATTACTTCAGTTTCACGATCTGATATTTAATTTGGCATATGTATACATTTTTATTAATGACAACACGCTATTAATAATCACAAGAATGTACGCCATTCCAGAATATTCTATACGTATTTACAAAGAATAATAATTTTTTGGGCAAACTGAACTGAACGATACCTATAAAAATAAACATAAAATGCTCTAGGAAGCACTGAATCGCATGATAAATACACGGATGCATATAAAAAAGGTGGTATCAAACAGTTCACAATGATATTGGGGAAGGCTATTGCATCATAACATGAGCAACATGCACAAAGGGCAGCAAGCTGGTGTGAACGATGAGCAGCCCCAGTTCTCATCACCATTTGTTATGATCAGATGAAACAACAATCCCCTGGCCATAACTGTGCTGGTGTAAGCTTGCACCAGCACACTATGCAGCAGAGAGGTTGCGAGACAATAGATAGAGACCAACAACAGACTTGCAGGGAACACACTGCCAAGGCCCTCTCGGCCGCCAGTAATTAGTATCACTGCCACAGATGAGAGGGCCAGTTAGTTCAAGTCTGTAGCACAGAATGAGGCAGCTCATAGCGACCACAATAGAGTACATAGTGGACTTTGTGCTACCCCTGCAGTTAGGCTAAAGTGGACTAGAACAGAGAGCTTGTACCACAGCACATGGAAGATTAAGTAGCTCTTTGTTTATGTTAATAAAGGACTCAGTTAATAACAACATGCAGTTTGTGTTTTAGAAAGATGATACTGGCCACCAAACAGAATCCTCTCCTTGCTCCTATGGTACAGCTCTACAGAGACAAAGGGATGACCTAAAAATAACTGTGGGTTGTTTGATTGTTCTGGGAGATGGCTTGTCACAACTAAAACATATGAAATATTAGTTCACATTATTACATAAATGATAAAAAATTTACTTAACTTGGAAGAATCCTTTGCCACAGGATTGCCTTATAATTCACAACTGTAACTGACCATTTAAGTGTCACTTGATGCAATCGTTTACAACTCTTCTTTTGAAGTACAATGTTCAACATTTACAAAGGGAAAATTTCGATCTGAGACTTGAATAACTCTTTAGTCATGCTCGATGATGTTGACTGCTTCAGCTGAGGTCACAAACTAGCTAGAGTGCTTCCATGCTCAGCTCTATGTTGACCTCTGTGCTTGGGTGCTGCTGTGCTGACAGATAGGATGTGTCTTCTTGAGTCTCTCTCTTTTGTTGCTGCAGATAGCAGCAAGACATTGCTAATGTCTGTGGTATCGATCTGCATTGCTGACTTCGATGTAGCACCACGATCTTTGGATGATACTACAGTTTGCTGAAAACTTGGACTACATAGACTGAGTTGTGTGACAAAAATATGTGTAAAGTCAGGCTGTTACCAGCACCATCCCATGATTCAACAAATTTTTTTCCCTTGTCTCCTCCTACATGTGCAAGATCTCAAACTTCCACTGCAGATCTAGGCAATCTTCCAAAGCATCCCAGCTTAGGGTACTTTCACTGTAAGTCAGTTGATTACATTCAACAATCAATTTATTGACACAATCAGTTTATGTTCACAAATATAAGTTCGGCAATCTATTAGTACTTTAAAACAAATAAGAAAAGTCCTTCTTAAAAATAAAGTGATGACTTCTTTTACAACTTAAAGTTCTTGGGAAGCAACACAACTAAGTATCTGTGTGCGAGTATCTTCTGAAAAGTTCTCTTGCACACAGAACACACTTCCTTCTTAGCCATCAACAGTACGCAGAAAATAAAAGTCCCATCTCACGAGCAGTACAAGGAGTTCCAGCATCAGAGTGCATGGCCGGAGCAGCGGGTTGCAATGCATGGTGGCCCCGGCAACATTGAGTCTGGGCATCATTGTGGTGCTGACGATCTTCTAATTCTGCTGGTAGAGATGGAAACCTGTCTGCTACTCACCGAGTGAGGGCAATTATATCTGCATGGTGGATGACTACCAGGTAGGTATTGGTCTAGCAATGTGGGCTTAGATTGGCTAAGGAAAATGGCATGGCAGATGCAGCTAAAGATCTGTAGATGTGGGAGCCTCTACTGCTCTTGCACTTGCCCTCTGAACTAGCCTGCTTCCTGCAGGTTAGGTGAAGTTCAGCTGACTTTGGCTGGTGCACTTGTCGAGCTAGAGTAACGACCCACATACTGATGCAGGATGCAGGTTGGCGGCATTGCAGGGGACCCGAGAAACACGTCAACTTACCTTAACACATTTTACTAGAAATATAGTAACTATGTAACCACAGAGTAGTAACAGCAGTGAATCTTTTTTATCGTTTATAAGCAATGACATCGTTAAAAAAATGGATATCTGTGTGATTTGTCCTCCATGTAATTTTCAGTAATTTCTTAAATAAAAAATTTTGATATGTTTACCAACATTCTTAATTGCTTATCTTCATGACCTCTAGTCATAGTGCATCATAAAATACTTTCCCTGTCTCAGGAATTATGTAGACAGCAATGATGTGGAAATTCCTGTGGCAAACTTTAAATCTTCCAAAAAGTGAGAGTAGCACCGAGACAACTTTAATTTCTTTAGCACCTTCTTAATCTTGTATTTTATATGGTCTCTTGCCTGGACTCCTCTTTCATTATTTCTCTTATTGTCTCATTTATTACTCTATCAATTCTAGTTAGTTCTATGCAGATTTTTTGAAATTTCATCTTGCAAGCCCATATTCTGCTCACTGGTGTTTCTAATGTATATGCGAATATTGGAGCATAACACATTCAGTATAACAATTAAAATAATCAAATTTTGACAATATAATTTAACTCGATAGATAAATAACTGTATAGATGAAAAATCTACTCACCAAGTGGCAGCAGGATAATGGTGTTACATTCACATACCTAAAACCTTTTTTCATGTGTTTGTTCTCCAGCTGTCACTTGGTGAGTAGGTTTTTTATCTGTGCAATTATTCAGTACAACAGTTGCTTGCTTTTCAGTGGTACATCCTTGCCCCAGAAAAAGCTATTTTCTGCCTGATGGCTCCATGGGTTTGCTTTCCCCTTCCAGAAATCGCTTTATCATTCTGGCCACTGTTTGCAATTTCCCTCCGTAGGTACTTGAAACTTGCCACATATTTTAGTAACTGCCCTGTGATACATTCATTGCTACACTCATCATATTCCTTATTGTCAAAATCACTTCACACTTATCAATAATGTTACACTATTTCCTCCTCTATCTTGTACACCCCCTCTTCCATTTCACTATGCCATTATCTCATCTTGCTTCAGCCCATTTTCCTCTTGTAATGAGTTCGTCTTCCCAATTTACACTTTAACAACCATTCACACTTTCTTGATACATTTCCTTTATTTTATCATAGTCAGCCTTCCAGTTCCCTTTTTCTTAAGGACTTCCCAAATCTTGCTTCTTTTGAAACCATCATAAGTCTTTTCGGTTCCCTGGAACATCACTTCTAAATCCTAAACCATATTTGGAGTGTCTCTATTCATAACTTTACTTACTTGTAAATATGCCTCTGAAGTCTCATGAAATTTTTGTTGTTGGTTGTTCTCCTGCTATTGATGGATTGAGCAACATTTGTTGAAGAAAGTACACAACACGGCAGCAATTTATTTTTGACATCTTCATATTTTTTTATGATCAGCTTTGAAACATTTTGGAGACACAATGTTTTAGACAGATCAGTAAGCTACACTATTAACTAACTTGTATAAAGTTCATTGGCAGCAGATTAACATATTACTTTACATGACTCTGATAGATATAGCAGCTTCACATTTTAACTGTTTTGTCACCAACTGACTAAGAAATACACTATGTTTAAGTGACTACTGGTGCATCATTTAAATTACCAAGCAGGGACTGCATTAATGTTAGTGTGCCATGCCTATTTATAGATGCAAGTAATAAGAAAAATTACAGTTTGTTGAAATACAGAGGAAAATTAAAAGCACCAAAGAGACAACAGGCAGTGATGTAAGTTTGTTAAGCTAATATCAATATTAATAGAAAATAGCACAATTATTGATATTGTTTTATATGAGAGCAATTCATTGTGAGAGGGGGTTCCCAAAATTCGCTACAGATTCTTGATAAAATGAAATTATATAACTGGGATAATTAATAAACCAAGAAGTTACAAGGGCCATACTGATAATTGTGAGCAACCCATTGTTAAAATTATAATTCCAACAATGTAACAAAAACTACTGCAGAATTGTAATCTACAGAAAATTCACCAGCTGTTGCCATATTGTGCCACCATTAGTGTCTATCACATGATCACAGGCAGTATGTCCAAAATGACAATATCAGTGTTTGTCTTCAAAAATGCATTGTCATTGAATTCCTTGTTAAGGGGGGGGGGGTAGGATGTCAAACGGGCCGACTTGGAGCAGGAGAGGCACCACAGGACATTTTAATTTCCACTGTCTATACTTTTACAAATAAATTCATAAAACTTTGAAAGCACGATCAGGGATTCAGGATTCATACTCGTAGGAGTGGAAGCTCAAAAACATAACAAAATACATTTTTCTACTTGTGAAATTTCATCATTTTTTCACTTACTACTGGCTGCATTTGTTGCTATAGGTACACTTTTCTTCCTAAGAGAGATTCTTTGATGAATTTTGCACACTATACAAACTATAGTTACATGTGTATGAAACTCTAGAGTTTATTTAATTTATGAAAAAATTAATGAACTGTTACATTTTAAACTTCATGTTTAGAAAAAACTCAAATTTTATAGTTAATTATCTCAATTTTTACCACAGTTTTTAATAGATTTAGAAAATTCTAGAGTTTCATACACCTGTAAGTACTGATTGTATGCTGTGCAAAATTCATCGAAGAATCTCTCTTACTTAGGAAGAAAAGTGTTCCTTCAGAAACAAATGCTACCAGTAGTAAGTGAAAAAATGATGAAATTTCATGTGTAAAAATAAGGTATTTTGCTACGTTTTCGAACTTCCACTGTTATGAGTATGAGTCCTCAATCCTTCCTGGTCATGCTGGCAAAGTTTTATGAATTTATTTGTAAAAGTATAGACGGTAGAAATTAAAATGTCCTGTGGTGCCTCTCCAGCTCCAAGTTGGCCCGTTTGACATCCTACCCCCCTTAAAGAGGGAACAGTGTTCAAAGGTGGAAACAAGAGTATCCAGGATGAGCCTCATGCTGATCGCTCTTGAACTGCCTTCATGGAATGCAACAAGGAAAGATTCTGACTGATTATCTTGAACCTGAATGAATGATAAATGCTGCCCATTATATACAGACACTACTGAAGTTCCATTGTGCTTTTTGCACTAAATTCCTTGGAAGAAGAACACTTGGAAGCAGGATAAGTGTGTCCTTACGCTGCTGGTGTTCAGGACATTTTGGTGGCGAAATCTTCCACATTCTCCGTACAGTACTGATGTGGCTCTCTCCAACTACAATCTTTCCAGGTCCGTTAATAAACACATGTGAGGCCAGTGCTACGATACAGCAGAGGTCATTCAACAAGCAGTGTTTAGTGTCTCCAGGAAGCTGGAACAGAGTTCTATAGTAAGGATGTTACCAGACCAGCATAATGATGGTAAAAATGTGTGCAAAGAAATGAAGAATATGTTGAAAAGTGAAAAATTATGTGTATCAAGATGATGGACTTTGTTTGTCTAAAAAATTAAAATTACAAGTATTAAAAATTGTTGCTCATCACTTTCAGTGTGGCTCTTGTATTTTAGTGGAAGCTAGCAGTTTTTGAAACAGAAAAGTCAGGGATATAAAAGTGTGGTACTGAATTTTGGAAATAAATGAATATGAATAACTTTTGAAATATTGTGTTTTTGGAAAAAGTAGATGATTTGTTTAAAAGAGGTGACTGAGGGTGTTCATATGAGCTATACCAGTTTAGAAACAAATAACTCTTTGCTCGTTGAAAAGTCAGCTTCTTATGGTTTCTATGTATAGCAAATACAAATATTTCTTCAAATAAAATATTTCCAGGGGAACTTACTACACTACTGTCATCAGTACATTGATTGTACAAGAAATTGGATATTTTGAATAATTGTTGTATATGTATTATTACTGAAAAGAGATATGACAAGCAAAAAAGTTTGGTGTCAGGAGTGGTATAAGAACAAGTAGGATAATCCCACCATCCTGTGTTATATCTTGGAGCTGCCTTACACTAAAATTACATCCACTGTCAACCTTCCTTGTCTAAATCCATATTGATCCTCTCCCTGTCTTCCTCCTGTTATCTTCTGTACTCTTTCCCAGGCTCTTCTCAAATTCCTTGTCAATGTGAAACATCCAAGTAACTCCCCTGCAATTCTGTCATAATTTCCTGGAACAATGATACCTTTTTCTCCAATCTTCAGGTGTCCTCCTTGTAGCGGAACTTTGAATTTCGCCGCGCTACACTCGTTCCCTCAGATAAAAATTATACCGTCGCAGCGGTATGAGCGCTCGATGGCAGAGAGTAACTCTTTTTTGTTTTCTGTCCATTTCTTTATTGTCTGTCGAGAGCAGAAGCTTAATACAGACGTGATCTGATTAAGACAAAAAAACTAATTAATGTGTAGGCATATTGTGGAAGTTGTTATGACATTTGGAGGAGGGAAGCAACGTAAAATAAATTGCATTTAATATCGAGACGGTTTTTGTATACATTAGAAATTGCTGGACAATGACACTCATTGCAAGATTTCGGAGCAGACTTTTCATGCAGAAATGAAGTAGGAGATTTTTGAAGACCTGGACGCCGCATGAAAGAAGACATTTAACCTGGTAAAGGATGAACTCTTATCTACGCCATTTCCCCCTGTCAGTTACATTTTGTTAGTCTCGGTTCTTTTTCAGTAATTTTTGTAGTGGAAATTGGTTTAACTTTTGCTCAAAAACGCCTCAAGGGCCACCCTAACAATAGTTTTCTGAATCACGAAGTCCGATAGCTTTTCTGTAATATGAAGTCTGATTTGCATTTCATTCTTTCCCTTTTTCACGGTCATTTTCGATTTTAAAACCCCCTTTTTTATTTACCATTTCTTTCCCACATTCTCAACCTTTTCTTTTCTTCTCTTCTATTTTTTTTCTTTCTTTTTACTAACCACTACATCCTTTCCATACTGTTCTTATTGACTCAGTAGAGCCACTGCACTCTAACAATGCCAGCTACTCCACCATCTTCAAACTTATGAGTATTTCATCCAGTCCAAGTGTTTTTCCGCACTTTCATGGTCTTTATTGCTGCCTCTAATTCTTTTCAGGTTAGGTCCACCTCGACATCCTCTGCATCCCCCAGCTTCTTATTTTCCCTTTCTGTATTTCCTGTTTTCAGTAACTCTTCAAAACATTCCTTCGACATCATCTTGAGTTCCTATACCTTCTCAGCTACCTTTCCTCCTTTACTGGCTATACTAACATTTTCCATCATACCTCTCTTGTTTGAAAAACAAAATTCCATAAAGGAGTTTCTTCTCCTCCTAGTCTTCTTCCATAATTTTTGTTCACTCTTGCATCCATTTCCTATTCTTCCTGCTGCCACTCGCTTGGGCACATTTTTATTCTCAATGTATTGCTTTTTTGTTTCCTATAGTCTCTCTTGAAACAATTTTTGCAACTTTCTCTCTTACTCTGTCGTTTCATTTGAACTTTTCCCATCCCCCCAGTACTGACTATTTGATATTTCCGAATATTTTCTGAAAGTCTTTGCATTTCTCTTGTTCCAACTTCCATCTTCTCATTCTTATTGTGTATGCTTATGCTTCTCTTTAATCCAGTCTTCACTACCGAAAGATGGTGGTCGCTATCTAGGGCTTGATAATATTTGTGTCTCAGTGACATATTATGTAGTCTACTACAGATTTACTGAACACATCATTGCTGTACCAAATTACCTTATGACATTCTTTCTTCTTAAAACATATCAACTGCTGGTCCATTTGTTTTACAAAAGTCTAATTCTTTTCATCCTACCCCATTTCTCCTTTCCCTCCCTATACTTCCTCATACCATTGCCCATATGTGCTTTTATACCTCCCATTTTCATTGTCTTTTCTCTGGTTGATTGCGCCTGCATTGCTTCTTCACAGACCTTCTCCTCTTTAGTAGAACATCCAACTTGTGATGTATATATTTGCAGAACTTCGATTTCCTTTCATTTTGATCTGCATCATACTGTCACTCATTTCCTTCACCTCTTCTTTCAATCCTACTCTCATGACTACTGTCAGTCCATCTCCCTTCTCCTTCTTCCCTCTCTAGTATAGCATAGCTCCGCTACTCAATTCCCAGCTTCCTTTCCCCTTCCATCTGGTTTCTGAGTCTCCTAGGATAACAAATATCCTTCTGTTTATAAAGCCGACTGGTTCTTTCACCTTCTACATCAGTTTTTGTATATTCAGTGTCCCAAATATTAGTCACTGGGAGTAGTTGGGTCATCCTCCATTATATCTGTTGTCTCCATGGCTTGTTCCTTGTCTGAAAATACACTCCTGGAAATTGAAATAAGAACACCGTGAATTCATTGTCCCAGGAAGGCGAAACTTTATTGACACATTCCTGGGGTCAGATACATCACATGATCACACTGACAGAACCACAGGCACATAGACACAGGCAACAGAGCATGCACAATGTCGGCACTAGTACAGTGTATATCCACCTTTCGCAGCAATGCAGGCTGCTATTCTCCCATGGAGACGATCGTAGAGATGCTGGATGTAGTCCTGTGGAACGGCTTGCCATGCCATTTCCACCTGGCGCCTCAGTTGGACCAGCGTTCATGCTGGACGTGCAGACCGCGTGAGACGACGCTTCATCCAGTCCCAAACATGCTCAATGGGGGACAGATCCGGAGATCTTGCTGGCCAGGGTAGTTGACTTACACCTTCTAGAGCACGTTGGGTGGCACGGGATACATGCGGACGTGCATTGTCCTGTTGGAACAGCAAGTTCCCTTGCCGGTCTAGGAATGGTAGAACGATGGGTTCGATGACGGTTTGGATGTACCGTGCACTATTCAGTGTCCCCTCAACAATCACCAGTGGTGTACGGCCAGTGTAGGAGATCACTCCCCACATCATGATGCCGGGTGTTGGCCCTGTGTGCCTCGGTCGTATGCAGTCCTGATTGTGGCGCTCACCTGCATGGCGCCAAACACGCATACGACCATCATTGGCACCAAGGCAGAAGCGACTCTCATCACTGAAGACGACACGTCTCCATTCGTCCCTCCATTCACGCCTGTCGCGACACCACTGGAGGCGGGCTGCACGATGTTGGGGCGTGAGCGGAAGACGGCCTAACGGTGTGCGGAACCGTAGCCCAGATTCATGGAGACGGTTGCGAATGGTCCTCGCCGATACCCCAGGAGCAACAGTGTCCCTAATTTGCTGGGAAGTGGCGGTGCGGTCCCCTACGGCACTGCGTAGGATCCTACGGTCTTGGCGTGCATCCGTGTGTCGCTGCAGTCCGGTCCCAGGTCGACGGGCACGTGCACCTTCCGCCGACCACTGGCGACAACATCGATGTACTGTGGAGACCTCACGCCCCACGTGTTGAGCAATTCGGCGGTACGTCCACCCGGCCTCCCGCATGCCCACTATACGCCCTCGCTCAAAGTCCGTCAACTGCACATACGGTTCACGTCCACGCTGTCGCGGCATGCTACCAGTGTTAAAGACTGCGATGGAGCTCTGTATGCCACGGCAAACTGGCTGACACTGACGGCGGCGGTGCACAAATGCTGCGCAGCTAGCGCCATTCGACGGCCAACACCGCGGTTCCTGGTGTGTCCGCTGTGCCGTGCGTGTGATCATTGCTTGTACAGCCCTCTCGCAGTGTCCGGAGCAAGTATGGTGGGTCTGACACACCGGTGTCAATGTGTTCTTTTTTCCATTTCCAGGAGTGTATATAGTCAATATGGAATTTACTTTTACTTCGAATAATGTGGTTTGAATTGTACAATTCATCCCAGATCTACTCTTGTTATCAACTACAAATATCATTACAAAGTGTATGATCTGCCATGAAAGCATATGGATCTGTAAGTCCTTGAGAGGGTTCTGCAGTATGTTTGATCACCAACTTTTATTATTATTATTATTATTAATCAAAATATCCACGGGTGTACTGCCGGTCTACAGTGTCCAACGGGCACAATATTTCGGCGATCATACATGTCGCCATCATCAGGTGAACTGACGGACTGAGCTCCTGTGAACGTGCCGGCACGGAGATCCGTACACTATGGCTGCTCAGGTGGAACTGGGTTCGGTCGCGGCGGCGGCGGATTTAAATACCCTCCGCCCGCGGCGCACTCACTCCGCCATCCGCGCCCCGCACCACGGTCGCGCGGTGGAACAGATTGCGACGGCGTCTGAGATGACGTCGGTGTGATGGCTCCGTCCGCCGTGGTCGTCACAACTATACATTTGCTCGATTTACTCTTGATTAACCCAATCGCTGGTTCCCAAGCCTTGCTAAGATTATAGCCACAGTCACGATTTATGAGGTCGTCATTGGTGCGAATATCGATGGCCTCTCTAACAACGCTGTCCCAGTATCTCGCTGGACGACCACGGCGGACGGAGCCATCACACCGACGTCATCTCAGACGCCGTCGCAATCTGTTCCACCGCGCGACCGTGGCGCGGGGCGCGGACGGCGGAGTGAGCGCGCCACGGGCGGAGGGTATTTAAATCCGCCGCCGCTGCGACCGAACCCAGTTCCACCTAAGCAGCCATAGTGTACGGATCTCCGTGCCGGCACGTTCACAGGAGCTCAGTCCGTCAGTTCACCTGATGATGGCGACATGTATGATCGCCGAAATATTGTGCCCGTTGGACACTGTAGACCGGCAGTACACCTGTGGATATTTTGATTATCAAATACGCCGGGAGAAACTCAAGAATCACATTATTATTATTATTCCTAAAGGACCAAACTGCTGAGGTCATCGGTCCCTAGACTTACACACTACTTAAACTAACTTACATTAAGAACAACACACACACACTCATGTCCGAGGGAGGACTCGAACCTCCGGTGGGAGGGGCCACGCAATCCGTGACATGGCGCCTCATACCGCACAGCCAATCCGCATGACGATCATCAACTTTATGCAGTACTCTTACTACATGTTTCTCTAGAATAAATGCTTTTCTATGTAAACCTCACCACCTCAGAATATAATGCTAACAAACTATATTGTCTGAAAGTACACTAACAATCTTGCCTGGAAGTCAAGAGAGAGATTTCTGTGTCCAGGCAGAACTGAGCTGTTTGGTTAACTTATCCACATGCTGATGCCACCTCAGTTTATCGAACATATGAATGCCTAGATCTTCACACATAGAGCCTCATCCAGTGTGTGCCCACTGATTATCTTACTTCCAGTATCTACAAATAATGTTTATCTGTCTGAAATAGCTTAATATGAAGCCTTTGAAAGATTGGGCTCTTCACTATGAATGAGTTGTACCCTGTTCCATTATTAACCAGACTGTATCTGCTATGTGTGCCCAGGCAGAACTGAGCTGTTTGGTTAACTTATCCACATGCTGATGCCACCTCAGTTTATCGAACATATGAATGCCTAGATCTTCACACATAGAGCCTCATCCAGTGTGTGCCCACTGATTATCTTACTTCCAGTATCTACAAATAATGTTTATCTGTCTGAAATAGCTTAATATGAAGCCTTTGAAAGATTGGGCTCTTCACTATGAATGAGTTGTACCCTGTTCCATTATTAACCAGACTGTATCTGCTATGGATGTGTCTGTGCCCTTTACTGGAATACTTTTGTCATCAGCAAACTTCACAGTCTCTAATGTCCCTGGTACAGCATTTATGAAGAACAACAGGACTGGGTCAAGCATCATATTTTGTAGGTCACCATATTTAATACTTTCTATTCCAAAGGTAATCTTACTCCCATCATATTCTTGATTAATGTGAACTTCTGTTTTCTACAGTTAAAATATCACTCTATCAATGATTTGTATATATCTTTATTGTCATAACAATAGTAGGAAAGTTATGTCAGAACATAAATAATTTATGAGGCAACTCACTAAATAACAGTGTCATCGACAGTTACACGCGAAATAGAATGAAAATTGTTTGTCCATTCAGCACAGGTGTGTGTGTGTGTGTGTGTGTGTGTGTGTGTGTGTGGGCGCGCGCGGGCGCGCGTGCGCTCTGTCTCATTATGGGATTTCTTCTGAAAGCTAGAAAGTTTTCATTCTCTTTTGTGTGTGCCTCTCAACGAATATTCGGTGAATGGTCTCCTTTCCTCCTAAATTATTTGAATTGTTTAATGCCATGCTGTTTTAGTTTCAATTTTATGATCTATACAGCAGAAGCCTTGGCACAATTACATTAATTTACTAGAGAGTAATTTTTCTTGTTTATTTATAACAAAACTGAGTTTGTGAGATCACAGGTGTTCTTTGTTGAGATATCACTAAATAAACCAAAGTGTGGTGATGTTAAAAGATTACTATTGGAAAAATGGTTCAACGTTCTTTTGTAAACTACCTCCCCAAACATTTTAGAGAACATGGGAAGATTGGTCTATAATTAGAGGTGACATCCTTATCTTCAGTTTATAGATAGGTGTCAGTATCATATAGTTCAGTTTTTCAGGACATACACCTAGACTCACTGACTGCTTACAAAGGCACCACAAAAGTCATATTTTTCAATAACTTAAATTTTTTTCTGATTTTTACAAGTAATTCAGCACAATTTTGGTCTACGGATGGAGTACACAATGCCTGTGCAAGTAAGTCTAATGGATTGGCTTTTGAACTTATATTTTTTGGTCTCTGTGTTTTCAGTTACTCTTTCGAAGAATTCTTTGAATTTAGATGACAATTATTTGAATTTAACATCATCTGTCTCAGTCTTAATGTCATAAGAGAGATGAATATCGTTTGCCTTACTGAGTTTATTTGTTTCCTGCCTAATCATGATCCAAATGGGTTTGTTTTGTTCTTGAAATATTGAATTTTACGTGCATAGCATGTGGTTTTATCCTAATTTATGAAATCATGAAGAGTTTTGCAATACTGTTTGTAGTGCACCTTAATTCTTGATTAGAGCTAGTCCTCTTCATTACATAAAGCTCTCTCTTCCTGGCATAAGATGCTTCAGTCCCACATATTAGTCTCTCTCTCTCTCTCTCTCTCTCTCTCTCTCTCTCTCTCTCTCTCATGCTTGCATTTGACCTATTGTAAAGAAAAATTGTATACATAATGTTGTGAGAATATTTTTAGGAAATAATTAAATTTCTGTGCGTGCCATTGGCAAACTCTTTCACACTGCTCATGCAGTAAATTCTTTCAGATTCACTTTACTGAATCAGCATTCATGATCCTGTGAAACTGTACTTTCCTCTTCTTTACTAAACATGAGTTCTATTGTTGCCATTTGACCACCATTTATTATGGTAGAACATGCATGAAAGATGTATTTAGAAATGAGTTATGGATTGCTGTCGCATTATGTCCTTATATTACTGTTAAGAATATTATGATGAAAAACAACCCATTTCTGAATGTCCTTCAATCTGTACTATTTTTAATGAAATGTCCAAATATGATGAGTTCCCAATTACTTAAATACCCTGTTAGTACTACCTTTAACTGCTCAGTCTAGTTTAATACACTTGCTGTTGGGAGTCTATACACTTACTATCATGTATGTTTCTAAAACCTTACACAAGTACACACACAAAGAAGTGTTCTATGCAACCATTAATTAGGACTATGGCCTGGCACTTGATTTTACACTTTATGTATCACTCTGCTATTCCTTATGTCATGCTTAAAGTGAAGTTATACTACCTTTTGTGACGTTTTACGAAATTCAAACCAGGAGCAGATTGTATAGTTTCATGTGTGTGCTTTAGTAGTTTAGTTTCATGAATTTCTGCATGTTAATTTAATATTTAATAGACACAGTTCTCACATTTATGTTTGCATTCGAAAGTAAACCAATTTTGTTATGTATTACAAGTTCCTAAACAGGAGCAGATTATTTAGTCTCAACTGAGTGTTTTGGTAGTTTAGTTTTTGAATCTCTGTATGATAATCTAATTTATTAGACACAGTTCTTGCATTTCTGTCTGTGCCTACAGTAGAGTTCTGTACTGTGTGTCGATAGTCCTTTGCAATGTAGTTTTCTACTGTTTTTAGTATGGATAGGGACAGTGATTGTTGTGTGTGGATGCAAGCCAAGTTGGTGATACTCCACTCTCAGCTCCAGGCTGTATTGGCTTCAGTTAATTGGCTTGAGGCTGCAATGGATGGGCATCACTGCTGTGGAGTGAGGATCCAATGGATGTCCAACAAGACCCATGAGTCTTCTGATCAGCCCGCACCGGTAGCTAGCACAGTTAATGCTTGCAACGAGGTTGACTTCTCATCCATGATTGAGTGGGAGGTTACTGCAGGGCATGACAGGCAGCAAAAGACTTCCCAAGGAGCCAAACATAAGGCCTCCATGGTTGGACTGACAAACATGTTCCAGGTGCTGTTTGTGGCTTACACTGTTCCTCAGCCAGATGCAGTCGTTTTTCCTGTTTCAGAGGAAACCACTCAGCCTGCAATATCAGGCAATCACAGAGGGTGGGGTTATTGGTAGCTGGGAGCTCCAATGTTAAACGCATTATGGAGCCCCTCAGGGACACGGCTACCAAGGAGGGGAAGAATGCCAATGTGCACCCCGTGTGCATACTGGGTGGAGTCATCCCAGATGTGGACTGGATGCCAAGAAGAATGCAAGGTGCACTCAACTGCAGGTCATGGCCCACATCGGTGCCAATGATGTGTGTTGCTTTGGATCAGAAGAGATCCTATCTGGTTTTGAGTGGCTATCAGCAGTGATGAACGAAGCCAGTCTTATTTGCAAGATGAAAGCAGAGCTTACCATTTGCAGCATAGTTGACAGGGCCAATTGTGGAACTCTGATACAAAGCCAAGTGGAGGGTCTTAATCAAAGGCTCAGACGGTTTTGCGAATGAGTAGGCTGCAGATTCCTCAACTTGCACAATAGGGTGGTGCTATTTCGAAATGCACTAAATACATCAGGAGTTCATCACATGCAGGGGGTGGTTACATGAATGCAGGGGCTGCATGGCATGGATTATGCATTTTTTAAAAGTTAGATCTTGGGGAAACACAAAAAGTGCTTGTCTGAAAGGGTGCAGGTTGACCACAGGAAGAATGTAGATTTAGCAATCACTGCTATAACAGCTGCAAATTGTCGTAGCTGTGTTGGGAAAGTACCAGAGCTCCAAGCACTCATAGAAAGCACTGATGCTCAAATTGTTACAGGCACTGAAAGCTAGCTAAAGCCAGAGATAAGGTCAGCCAAAATTTTTGTAAAGGATCTAATGGTGCTCATAAAGGATAGGACACACACAGTTGGTGGTGACATGTTTGTTGCTGTTAGAAGTAGTTTATCTTGTAGTAAAATTGAAGCAGATAGTTCCTATGGGTTAGTATGGGTAGTCATTCTTGGCAACCAGAATAAAATAATAATTGAATACTCGTACTGACCTCCCAACTCAAATGGTACAATTGCTGAAAGGTTCAAAGAAAACTTGAGTCTAATTTCAAACAAGTATCCGACTCGTACAATTATAGTTGGTCGTGACTACAATTTACCATCCACATGATGGCAAAAATACATGTTTAAATCTGGAGGCACACATACATCATCATCCAAAATTGTGCAAAATGCATTATTTCAAGCAGTTAGTTCAGGAACCCACTCGAATAGTAAATGTTTGTGAAAACACTCTTGACCTCTTGGCAACAAATGATCCTTAGCTAATGAGGAGCATCAAAACAGATACAGAGATTAGTGAACACAGGGTTGTCCTAGCGAGACTAAATACTGTAACTTCCACATCCTCCAAAAATAAACGAAAAATATACCTTTTCAAAAAGACAAATAAAAATTCACTTAATGCCTTTCAGGAGGCAATCTCCACTTCTTCCAAATTAACAATGTAAGTGTAGACCATATGTAGGTTGAATTCAAAGAAATAAATTGACAGAATTGAGAGATTTATACTGAATAAATTAACAAATGGTGGAGCTGATTCGCCTTGGTATACAAAACGGGTAAGAACACTGTTGCAGAAACAACGAAAAAGTTTGCCAGATTTAAACAAATGCAAAATCCCTGTGATTGGCAATCTTACAGAAGTTAGAAATTGAGTGTGGACTTCAATGTGAGGTATGTATAATAGTTTCCATGATGAATGTTGTGACTCGCCAATCTTTCAAAGTGCCGCCGCGCAGTTAAGCGCGTCCTCTGCATGCGGCGCTGCCTGCCAGCAATGCAGCAGCCGCGCCACCTAAGCAGCCAGCCAGCCAGCCAGCCAGCCAGCCAGCCAGCGGCCGCTAGGCTTGGACTCAGTGCTGGTTTGACTGTTACAGTGTACAGATGTCTTACTTTGTCTACTTGATCTATGACTTCCATGTATTGTGTCGTCCTAGAAATATATTTGTTCAACTTGACGCAATAACAATTGGTGACGAGGTAGTGGATTTTTCTTTTCGATCGTTGATCCACAGGTTTCCATGGCTACTTTAGAGCAACTATTGCAAGGTCTCATTGAACAGCAAATGCTTCTCACATCTGCGATTTGTGATTTCGTTGTGGCATCCAATGCAGGGCATCTCTCGTCATTGTCTCTACCTCCTTTTCCTCCTTACGACGAGACAGCGGAAGAATAGTCTTATTACGAAAAATGTCTTCGACAGCACTTCTTGGCATTTCATGTCGCGGACGACCAAACATGTAAGTCTCTGTTCCTTTCATGGATTTCACCTCAAATGTATCGGTTGTTGACGCAAGTGGCTCCTTTGAAAGATCCTGCGTCTTTGTCCTTTGTTGAAATGTGCTCACTTCAGTCCGTATATTTTCAAAAGCATACGCATGTGGTAGCCTCTCGTGTTGCCTTTTATCGTTGTCAAAAACAACCGAATCAATCCTATTGAACTCCCTAATCCTGCTGAACTACACGGCCTCAGTCAGAAGTGTCAATTTGTTACTGACGTTCACAAAGAATCCTATGCCGATTCCATGGTATGGGATGCTATTATCCGGTTGGCACCTGACGAAGAAGTTAGGCAACGTGCTCTTCAGTTGACAAATCTGACTCTAGATGAAGTCCTATCCATCGCTCAGTCTTTTGAAATTTCTCGCGCCACTGGAGCGCAAATAGAGGCATGGGGTGACATCGGGGAAGAAGAAACCTCTGTGCGCTGTTGACGAAGCCTGTGGCGTGTCCCCGCCGGCCGACGTGGCCGCAGTACGCTCCCAAGCGCAGCCTCGGCCTAACCATAAACAAACCTCTAAGAAACTGCAGCAAAACCCACGGCAACTTTCTTCATGTCCGCGGTGTTTTACGAAACATTCAGGCGAGGATTGTACCCAACATTGGGCCGTGTGTTACAAATGCAAAAATAAGGGTCATGTGTCATCCGTTTGCAAATCCGACCGCATACCTGATGTTCATGAACGTGACGCTGATTCTGCTTCTATGTTGTCTGTCGATAGTACTTCTTCCCTTTCAGGGAAGTTATTCCTCACTGTCCAAATCCTTGGTCGGGATGTTTGCATGCAGGTGGATACTGGTTCTGCTGCCACTATCATCAATTCTCAGACTTATCTTCAGTTGGGTTCTCCAATCGTATCACCTGTCACTAGGCAATTACAGACGTACAATAAACAGAAGATTTCTCTCTTGGGACAATTTAATGCTGAGGTATCTTACAAATCCGTCGTTCGCACTGTTCCCGTATTTGTGGTCGACCATAGTAACACGGACAATCTTTTCGGTTTCAATGCCTTTCGCGTTTTTGGGATCTCCATAGATGACTCCGTCAATATCGTCTCTGATGCTATTCCTTATGCTCAATTGGATTCCTTGTCGACTACATTTTCGTCCCTTTTTTCCCCTGGGTTAGGCCGTGCAAACGATTTTGAAGCTCATATCACGCTCAAACTCACTGCTCGGCCTAAGTTTTTTCGGGCTCGGCCCATTCCTTTGGCCCTTCGTGATAGGGTCAAACGGGAGCTGGATCATCTCACTGTTTCAGGGGTCTTGCTTCCTGTCACTTCAAGTGAGTGGTCCTCTCCTGTCGTTGTCGTTGCTAAGCCCAATGGTGATATTCGTCTCTGTGGCGATTTCAAAGCCACTCAATGCCTCATCGACACTTACCCTATGCCCCGACCTCATGAATCGTTCACCAAACTTGCTGGAGGCCAGTATTTTTCTAAACTTGACCTGTCTGAAGCTTATCATCAACTTCCTCTCGATGCTGCTTCCCAGCAGTTCCTGGTCCTTAACACGCCTTTTGGCCTCTATCAATACCAATGATTGCCATTTGGTGTTGCCAGCGCCCCTGCTCTCTTTCAGCGATTCTTGGAACAATTATGCTCCCTGTCCCTGGGTGTATAAATTACATGGACGATATTGTTGTCACTGGCTCCACCACTGAAGAACACCTTCAGAATCTCCGCACACTTTTTCATGTCTTACAGACTGCTGGTCTTAAGTATAATCTTCAGAAATCAAAATTAGTTTCAGCCATCTATCACGTACTTGGGGTTTCAACTCTCTCGGGATGGTATTCGTCTGCTTCAGCAAACTGTCGCTGCGATCGATGCCCTTCCTCGCCCTACATCAGTTAAGGAACTGTAGGCCTTTTTGGGAAAAATAGGTTTTACCATCTGCGGCTTCAGTGGCTCAGCCGTTGCATCACCTGTTGCATAAAAACATGCCCTTTCACTTGTCCGCGTCATGCAATGCAGCTTTCCAGAAATTGAAGACTACCGTATGCTGAAACAGGCCCCATGCCTGGCTACTTATCGATCTGGCCAACATCTTGCTCTTGCCACGGACGCCTCTCAATAAGGGGTTGGTGCAGTCCTTGTGCACCGTTTTTCTGACGGTTCTGAACAACCCATTGCTTATGCCTCCAAAACACTCACGGATGCCCAACAAAAATATTCTCAAATTGAAAAAGAAGCTTTGGTCATTATTTATGCTCTTCATAAGTTTGGTGTTTTTCTCTATGGATCCAAATTTCATCCTTTTACGGACCACAAACCACTTGTTTCCTTGTTTCATCCATCAACGTTGCTTCCCGACAAGGCTGCACACCGCCTCCAGCGTTGGGCTCTTTACTTGTCTCGTTTCAATTATGAGATTCATTTTTGGCTGACAGCTCAACACGCGAATGCTGATGCACTGTCTCGCCTCCCCATGGGTCTTGATCTGGCGAACTTTTGTGTTTCCACCTGGATGTTTCCAAGCAGCGGGTTGTGGACGGGTTCCCCATCACCGGGGACTGGCTGGCGGCTGCTACAGGTTCTGACCCTACCCTCTCCCGGGTTTTACGCTGTATTCAGAAGGGTTGGCCAGATCGTCCATCTGCTGACTTATGATCCATTGCGGAACTACTACGCTTTGCATTACTGCCTCACGGCTAGGGATGGTGTTGTCCTCCTTTCCACAAAAAATGCTTCACCACATGTTGTGGTACCTGCGCCTTTGCGTGCTTCGGTCTTGCGCATCCTTAACCAAGGGCACTGGGGTGTCTTTCACACACAATCTCTGGCGCGCCATCATGTGTACTGGCCCGGCATCGACTCTGCAATTGCACACATGGTTGTTGCCTGTGGCCCTTGTGCGTCACAGGCCGCTGCCCCGAAGTCATCTTTGTCACCGTGGCCTTCGGCTGAGAAGACCTGGGAGCATATTCATACTGACTTTGCGGGACCTTTTTTAGGTACTTATTGGCTTCCCGTTATCGACGCCTACTCTAACTTTCCTTTCATTGTCCGTTGCCCGTCGCCTACCACCGCGGCAGCCACCAATGCTCCAGCTCACATTTTCTCTTTGGAAGGCCTTCCCTCTACTCTTGTTACTGATAATGGTCCGCAATTTGCCTCTTCCGATTTTGCAGATTTTTGTGCCCATCACGGTGTTATGCATGCCACAGCCCCTCTGTTCCATCCATAGTCAAACGGTGAGGCTGAATGACTGGTCCGCACATTTAAGGCTCAGATGAGGAAACTCCTGACTAATTCTGCTGCTGATGATGATGCGCTTCTCCAATTTCTGGCTTCTTACCGTTTCACCCTCATGGGCAACCACAGCCCGGCTGAGCTCTTACATGGCCGACAGCCCCGCACGCTACTTCATCTTCTGCGGCCTTCCGCCTCACGGCCGCAGGTGCCTTCGCTAGGCTGGCTCACCACTGGCGACCTTGTATGAGTACGGGGATATGGCAGGTGGCCAAAATGGAGTCCTGGCTGCATCTTACGAGACCGTGGCCGACGCCTGTTTGAAATCCAGACGGACACGGGTGTTGCAGTGTGTCATTCGGACCAGCTTCGGCCTCGTGTGCCGGCAATGCCTGTTCCAAATGCCACTTCACCACCTTCGGCTCTACCTGTTGCTCAGGATACTGGACTCACTCATTACTCACAATGCAGTCCATCATATTGGTGCCAGCACAAGAACTGACGCCACCAGGAGACATGCCCATGCAGGAACCAGATGACCATCGTCTGTCGGAGCAACTCTACTCGCCTCCTTCTCCTACGGACGCCGACACATTGCCCATGTCTCCTGTTATAACAACCGGTCTTGCTGCAACGGGCAGATTGGGGCACGGGGCCCCAGCAGATTCGACCCCCACGTCTCCTGTCATCTCACCCCGTTATCATCGGGGACACTTCCGTTCGTATGGGAAGCCTCCTCCTCGAGACTTTACAGCCAGTCAAACACCACCTCTGGACGTTAGCAATCTACGGGACACCTCCATCAAGACCAGTGCAAAAAATTCAAAGGGGGGAAAAGTGTTGTGACTCGCTGATCTTTCAAAGTGCTGCTGTGCAGTTATGTGCGTCCTCTATATGCGGCGCTGTCTGCCAGCCATGCAGAAGCCGCGCCACCTAAGTGGCCAGCAAGCCAGCGGCCGCTAGACTTGGACTCAGTGCTGATTTGACTGTTACAGTGTAGACAGGTCTTACTTTGTTTACTTGATCTGTGACTTCCATGTATTGTGTCGTCCTAGAAATATATTTGTTCAACCTGATTTTATAACAATGAAATTTTTTGTCTTGAAACTTGGAGGAAAATCCAAAGAGATTCTCATTGTACAAATTATGTTAGCAGCAAGAAACAATCAGTGCCTTCCCTGCATGATAGCAATGGAAATACTCTCAATGACAGTGCTAATAAGAAGAAGAAACACAGCCCTCCGACATTCCTTCACAAAAGAAGATGAAGCAAATATTCTAGAACTTGAATCAAGAACAGCTGCCAACCTGAGTAACTTCAAAGTAGATATCCTCGGAGTAGTAAAGCAACTTAAATAACTTAATGAAAGCAAGTCTTCTGGTCCCGACTGCTTGCTAAATGAAAGATCTGTACCCAAAGACTGGAAAGCTGTACAGGTCACACCAATATTCAAGATAGGTAATAGGAGTAATCCACAAAATTACCAGCCCATATCATCCACTAAATTACAGGCCCATATTATTAATGTCGATATGCAGCAGGATTTTGGAATATATTTAGTTCGAACATTATGAATTACCTCGAAGAGAATGGTCAATTGACACATGGTCCACATGGATTTAGAAAACATCATTCTTTTGAAACAAAACTAGCTCTTCACTCACACCAAATGTTGTACCTCAGAAGTGGCTTGTTATCAAATTGCGTGCTTATGGAATGTCATCTCAGTTATGTGACTGGATTTGTGATTTCCTGTCAGAGAGGTGACAGTTCATAGTAACTGATGGAAAGTCATTGAATAAGGCAGAAGTAATTTCTGGCATTCCCCAAAATAATGTAATAGGCCCTCTGTTGTTCCTCATCTACATAAACAATTTAGGAGACAATCTGAGCAACCATCTTAGGTTGTTTGCAGATGATGCTGTCATTTACCGTCTAGTAAAGTCATCAGAAGATCAAAACCTATTGCAAAACGATACAGATAAGATATCTATATGACACAAAAAGTGGCAATTGACCTAAAATAATGAAAAGTACAAGGTCATCCACCCAATAAATCAAAAAAATCTAGAGGCCATATATTCAACTAAATATCAAGGAATTGTAATTACAAACAGCTCAAACTGGAAAGAACACATAGAAAATGTTGTGGGGAAGATGAACCAAGACTGTGATTTATTAGCAGAGCACTTAGAAGACGAAACAGATCCACAAAATACACTATGATTGTCCACCCTCTTTTGGAATACTACTGCCTGGTGTGGGATCGTTACCAGATAGGATTAATGGAGTACATTGAGGAAGTTCAACAAAGAGCAACATGATTTATATTATTGAGAAAAAGGGAGAGATTGTCACAGACATGATACAGGATTTGGGGTGGACACCATTAAAACAAGTTGGCCACTGTAGCCGAGCGGTTCTAGGCGTGTCAGTCTGGAGCCGTGTGACTGCTACGGTCACAGGTTCGAATCCTGCCTCGGGCATGGATGTGTGTGATGTTGTTAGGTTAGTTAGGTTTAAGTAGTTCTAAGTTCACCTTGCTGTTGGTGGGGAGGCTTGTGTGCCTCAACGATACAGATAGTCGTACCGTAGGTGCAACCACAACGGAGGGGTATCTGTTGAGAGGCCCGATAAACGTGTGGTTCTTGAAGAGGGGCAGCAACCTTTTCAGTAGTTGCAGGGGCAACAGTCTGGATGATTGACTGATCTGGCCTTGTAACGCTAACCAAAACGGCCTTGCTGTTGTGGTACTGTGAACAGCTGAAAGCAAGGGGAAACTACAGCCGTAATTTTTCCTGAGGGCATGCAGCTTTACTGTATGATTACCTACACTTGGTTCAAGAATCATGAAAGAAGGTTGTATACATGGAAGGACCCTGGAGATACTAGAAGGTTGTATACATGGAAGGACCCTGGAGATACTAGAAGGTTTCAGACAGATTATATAATGGTAAGACAGAGATTTAGGAACCAGGTTTTAA
This sequence comes from Schistocerca nitens, assembly GCF_023898315.1. Classification (NCBI taxonomy): domain Eukaryota; kingdom Metazoa; phylum Arthropoda; class Insecta; order Orthoptera; family Acrididae; genus Schistocerca; species Schistocerca nitens. The sequence continues at coordinate 48,144,996 of NC_064618.1, read as the reverse complement.
ATTGTAAGACATTTCCAGGGGCAGATGTGGACTCTGACACACAATCTATTGATTATGAACTGTAGATTAAAACTGAAGAAACTGCAAAAAGGTGGGAATTTAAGGAGATGGGACCTGGGTAAACTGCCTAACCAGAGGTTGTACAGAGATTCAGGGAGAGCACAAGGGAACAGTCGACAGGAATGGGGGAAAGAAATACAGTAGAAAAACAATGGGTAGCTCTGAGGGATGAAATAGTGAAAGCAGCAGAGGATCAAGTAGGTAAAAAGACGTGGGCTAGTAGAAATCCTTGGGTAACAGAAGAGATACTGAATTTAATTGATGAAAGGAGAAAATACAAAAATGCAGTAAATGAAGCAGGCAAAAAGGAATACAAACGTCTCAAAAATGAGATCGACAGGAAGTGCAAAATGGCTAAGCAGGGATGGCTAGAGGAAAATGTAAGGATGTTGAGGCTTGTCTCATAAGGTTGTTTGGTTGGTTGGTTGGTTTGGGGAAGGAGACCAGACAGCGTGGTCATTGGTCTCATCGGATTAGGGAAGGATGGGGAAGGAAGTCGGCCGTGCCCTTTAAGAGGAACCACCCCGGCATTTGCCTGGAGGGATTTAGGGAAATCACGGAAAACCTAAATCAGGATGGCCGGACGCGGGATTGAACCGTCGTCCTCCCGAATACGAGTCCAGTGTCTAACCACTGCGCCACCTCGCTCGGTGTCTCATAAGGGGTAAGATAGATACTGCCTACAGGAAAATTAAAGAGACCTTTGGAGAAAAGAGAGCCACTTGTATGAATATCAAGAGCTCAGATGGAAACCCAGTTCTAAGCAAAGAAGGGAAAGCAGAAAGGTGGAAGAGTATATAGAGGGTCTATACTGGGGCAATGTTCTTGAGGAGAATATTATGGAAATGGAAGAGGATGTAGATGAAGATGAAATGGGGGATATGATACTTCGTGAAGAGCTTGACAGAGCACTGAAAGACCTGAGTCGAAACAAGGCCCCGGGAGTGGACAACATTCCATTAGAACTACTGACAGCCTTGGGAGAGCCAGTCCTGACAAAACTACCATCTGGTGAGCAAGGTATATGAGACAGGTGAAATTCCCACAGACTTCAAGAAGAATATAATAATTCCAATCCCAAAGAAAGCAGGTGTTGACAGATGTGAAAATTACTGAACTATCAGTTTAATAAGTCACAGCTGCAAAATACTAACGCGAATTCTTTACAGACGAATGGAAAAACTGGTAGAAGCCAACCTCGGGGAAGATCAGTTTGGATTCCATAGAAATGTTGGAACACGTGAGGCAATACTGACTTTACGAATTATCTTAGAAGAAAGATTAAGGAAAGGCAAACCTATGTTTCTAGCATTTGTAGACTTAGAGAAAGTTTTTGACAATGTTGACTGGAATACTCTCTTTCAAACTCTGAAGGTGGCAGGAGTAAAATAAAGGGATCGAAAGGCTATTTACAATTTGTACAGAAAGCAGATGGCAGTTATAAGAGTCGAGGGACATGAAGGGGAAGCAGTGGTTGGGAAGGGAGTGAGACAGGGTTGTCGGCTCTCCCCAATGCTATTCAATCTGTATATTGAGCAAGCAGCAAAGGAAACAAAAGAAAAGTTTGGAGTAGGTATTAAAATCGATGGAGAAGAAATAAAAACTTTGAGGTTCGCCAATGACATCGTAATTCTGTCAGAGACAGCAAAGGACTTGGAAGAGCAGTTAAACAGAATGGACAGTGTCTTGAAAGGAGGCTATAAGATGAACACCAACAAAAGCAAAACAAGGATAATGGAATGTAGTCGAATTAAGTTGGGTGAGGGAATTAGATTACGAAATGAGACACTTAAAGTAGTAAAGGAGTTTTGCTATTTGGGGAGTAAAATAACTGATGATGGTCAAAGTAGAGAGGATATAAAATGTAGAATGGCAATGGCAAGGAAGCATTTCTGAAGAAGAGAAATTTGTTAACATCAAGTATAGATTTAAATGTCAGGAAGCCGTTTCTGAAAGTATTTGTATGGAGTGTAGCCATGTATGGAAGTGAAACATGGACGATTAGTAGTTTAGACAAGACGAGAATAGAAGGTTTCGAAATGTGGTGCTACAGTATAATGCTGAAGATTAGATGGGTAGATCACATAACTAATGAGGAGGTATTGAACAGAATAGGGGAGAAGAGAAATTTGTGGCACACCTTGACTAGAAAAAGGGATTGGTTGGTAGGACATGTTCTGAGGCATCAAGGGATCACCAATTTAGAACTGGAGGGCAGCGTGGAGGGTAAAAATCATAGAGGGAGACCAAGAGATGAATACACTAAGCAGATTCAGAAGCATGTAGGCTGCAGTACGTAGTGGGAGATGAAGAAGCTTGCACAGGATAGAGTAGCATGGAGAGCTGCACCAAACCAGTCTCAGGACTGAAGACAACAACAACAACAACAACAACAATGTTCTAGGGGACTGATGACCTCAGATGTTAAGTCCCATAGTGCTCAGAGTCATTTGAACCATTTTTTTAACCATTAAAACAAAGGTGTTTCTTGTTGCGGTGGGATCTTCTCAGAAAATTTCAGCCATCAGCTTTCTCCTCTGAATACAAAAATATTTTGTTGATGCTAACTTAGATAGAGAGAAACAATAATCATAATAAAGTAAGGGATTCCACAAAAAGATACAGGAATTTGTTTTTTCCGCATGCTGTTCCAAAGTGGAATAATAGAGAATTCGATGAACCTTCTGCCAGGCACTTAAATGTGGTTTGCAAAGTATCTCTTTTGATGCAGATGTATCCATTCGGGTATGCACATGTATTTCTATGACTTCAAAATGAAGTTCTTTAATGCATAGCACCTCTCTAGTAGTGATGTGAGAAGCTCAAATTTCTTATTCAAAAAGCTTCTTATGTTTTGTAGAAAACTCCAAATTGGGTGTGATGTTTCTCTGTGTACTGTCAAAGGATTTTTTTTTTTGCTGTGGTTGTTTCAACAAGATCAATTGTCATTCAGTGGCTCTGAATTTCTGGAACACTTACCTTAATAGACCAATGACAATATTGGAAATCACAGGGATGGTTTTGACAGACTCTGCTCTGCTTACAATGAATGCTTCAGAAATAAGTTGCGCATGTAACTTCTTACCAAAAATTGTCACTTGTAGTTCATGTTATGTGTGGTGTGATTATATCTGGGGTGATGCTTCAGTCCCATCCATCTGTGACTGCTGTACTCTATTCAGTGATTCCTTGAGCACTCTATTTGCAGTCAACAGAACAATTCATTCAAGATTTGCTGTATCATTCAAAGAATGACACTAACTTCATGTTAGTGTGATGAGCATTCCTGGCAATGTGCCTGATGCCAACCTTAATTGGGTAATTGAGCTTACAAGCCAAACTGCTCATGGCTTCCCCAATAATCACAATGTTATATTCTTTATGAAGATCTTTCCCCATACACACTAAATCAAGGGTGACATTGCTGAGCCCTAAATTTGGTTTCAAAATTCTAGTTACTTGGAAATCCCTACCCAAGGAATTCTGCTCTAGTTCAGACCTTCCCCTCCCATGACTACTCCCTAGCATAAGGAACTTTGGCATCTGATTATTACTAGCCTTAACCTTTTCCAGTAGAATTTTTCTACCCACTGCATTCCCTCCACTTCTTATTTATATTGCGCAGACAAGGATTTAAGAGGTTGTGGACTGTTACACAACTGTTTTTAAATGCAATGTGAGATCACTTAACAACTTTATTTTCTTTTGCACTAGTTTTTCAAGTTGCATACAGTGTTTTTGTTTATCATTCTCTGTAATTTTTTTTCCATATGAGACTTCTTAAAACATTCTCCCTGGTGAAGTCCAGGCATCCTCTTGGCTATATTGCAGCAGAAAATTGTTTCTCTTCTTCCTCCTTTCTTCTTGTGTTTGCTGCAAACTATGCAACCCTTTATTTGTTTCATTTTGCATTTCAAAATACATTTTCCTATTTCATGTCCCCTCAGTGTCACACGATGATGTCTCCTTCTCTTCTTTGAATTTCTCTCATCTGGCCGACTGGCTGTCCGATTAGATTTCCTTTATAGGAAAGGTGAGTCTATAGTTGTTCTCCACATTAATTTCTGTCTATTGAGAAAAGAAGATAACTGTCCACTACAGCAATTTCAATCTATCAGAGTAACAATTTTTTCTGCCACTCATAATGTTGCCTTGTAAAACCATAACAACCACAGTGCTGATCAGTCCTGTCGCTCGTCCCATAAATTTCATATATTCCAAAATAACAATGGGTTTTGGCAACTGCACAGGCTCTTTCTTCCTATAACCAGTGATCAATTGGGTCTGAGAACCAATGAATGTACTCAACATTGTCACTAAGCTCTTGCCACGGAATGAAAGACATGATTTTCATCTCACTTTAAGAGGCACACAAGTCTTATTCAGGAAGTTTTGTCTTTGAATCACAGGGAAAATCCTTCCTAGAAGGTGTAAGGTTCCTAGAAGGCTGTTGGATGAAATTTCATTTTGTGTAATTAGCGAGAAAGTTGATGGGTTGTGTAGAACCTGTAGATGTGATATCCTGAAGCACTTGCACAAGCTAGCAATTTAAATGCTAAATTAACCACCATTTGGTTTACAAAAGGTAAATCAGGACAAACTATTCTTTCTGGAGTTGCCTTTCCATAATATGGAATTTGAGGAAAAACATAACCATTTTCTGGATCACACAGACAGAAAACTCATAAACCACACTTCATAGGCTTCCTTCGTTTGTAGCACTTAAATTGAATTCTTCCTTTGAATCCTACTGTGCTCCAATCTATAGCCACATTTCTTTTTGGTTTGTAAAGTTCTTTGCATTTACTGTCAGTATGCTCACTAACATTCTTCACTTTAATCCCTCTGGTATGTTGGAACCTCTGAGCTGTGACAGGTGGAACTAAATGCAGCATCCAAAATACTGGAAGGGAGGGGGGAGATAGAGATAAGCAAAAACATCCTTGAAGAATGGAGTTTGTTCTACACAGCCTTAAAATGCAAGGCCATTCAGTATTACACAAGGAAAGCCTCCAGTTCTTCTAATGAAACATCCCTACATGAGTGCCACATTGAGTGTGTTGTAAGTGGAGCGACTTTTCTTTAAAATACATATTCACAGCTTTCATAATTTTGCTAATAAGATTGTCAGTGAAGGGAGGTTGGAAATATTCAAGTTTGGATTTTGGTCAAATACTATGAAGAATGGTGAAACCTTGTTGCTTGACAGAAAAAGGAAACTTCATGAGATCACCATCACAACAAACCTTCCAGATAATGGCAACAGATTCTGTACCTTTATCACTTTCCACTCCTTCAGTACATTATGATTCACTAGAACTTATATCCCACAAATGGCAGAAGTTTCTTCCCGAACATTTTCATCACTAAATTTCCCTTCATCATGTCTTGAAGAAGCTACCTGGCAATATCATGATCACTTACTTGTTTTCTACTGGCCATTATGCTACCAGAAACATTTGTGTTGTCAAGTCTTCGTGTTGCCATTTGCCTAGCGAATTCTAACAATGGAACGGACAGTAAGCACATTAATGGAAATATGTCAGACATCATCTGACATTGGAGGCGTAGTGGACAATCATAATGTTGAACATAGTCTGACAGTTGATCCAAAAGAATTAGCTTGCACTTTTCCTCTCTTGTCAGAGCATTGCCAAACTCTCTGGGTTATTTGAGCACTTTAACCACGGTTTCCAAGGCAGTGAAGTTGTTGGAGACATTTAGACTAAAGCTAGCAGACAGATTTGAAATACATTCACATAGAGCTAGCAGGTTTGATCATAGTCAAATCATCTACTGCATTCTTAACCTTACTGCTGGCAACAACAGCTCTCAACTGATCTAATTATGCCTGTGCTACTACCAGATGAACATTAAGTTTTAAAACCAATTTCTCCTTCACCAAAATCAAGGAGGAATAAGCACACCTACAACACTGCCAAAGGCTAGCCACATCTCTATCCAGGCTGATTCTTTTACCAATATCTACACTATTTCTTACTGTCTTCTCCATTATGTTAAAAGGATTATTTTATGAGAGGGGCCGTAGCTGATGAATTACTTTTCTGGAAACAATAGCTTTACTTTATTTTTCTGCAGCATGTTGAGCACCAAAGCTGGCACTACTTAATGATTAACAAAACCAAACTGAACCGTAGTACAAAACTTTTATCATGCTACAGCTAATTTCATCCTTAAGACACAAAAACTGGTTTCATTGTTAGGACATCTTCAGGTTGCTGAATTGCGGTAAAGTCATGATATACATCCTCTGGTTGTCATATGTGATGTTAAAGACCAAATTCGCAAACAATGATTACAAACATTCTACTGACCTGGCAGAGGTATGGTGAGTACACATGCCGTGCTCCATACAGCAAACTGTCCATACAGCAAAACTTGGCAACTTGAAGCTCTAGGAATGAACCTGGCTGCAGCACAACAAAGATGCAATAACTAAAACAACAACTTATTTTTTTATTTGTTTTCCTGCTACTAGTTTCAGGGCTGCAGCCTCGAAATAAAGCACACATTCTTGTTAAAATAAACCAGACTGTCATGTTATAACTCGACATCATCAATACCTTGCTTCTTTTTCCTATAAAGTTGTAAGTATCACTTTTCAAATGTCAATATGAGACTATGTATTTGTGTTTTAAGATGTGTGCGAGTGTATACCTGTCCTTTTTTCCCCCTAAGGTAAGTCTTTCCGCTCCCGGGATTGGAATGACTCCTTACCCTCTCCCTTAAAACCCACATCCTTTCGTCTTTCCCTCTCCTTCCCTCTTTCCTGATGAAGCAACCATTGGTTGGAAAGCTTGAATTTTGTGTGTATGTTTGTGTGTCTATCGACCTGCTAGTGCGTTCGTTTGGTAAGTCACATCATCTTTGTTTTTAGATATATTTTTCCCACGTGGAATGTTTCCCTCTATTATATCCATGAAATATCATATAGTATACATAAACCAGGAAAATATGACATTACAATGCTCTATTAACAATTCACAACAACAAATGACACCATCAACCAATCAAGGTATATTTAACAGATGTTACAATATAATACATGTGAAAGAAATGTTACACTATACATTCATGTAACACAGATGTTTGTATTATCTTTGAAGAAACACTAGACAATCACTGAAAAGGAAATTGTACGATAGAAATTTTTGTTACATAATTTCTTTAAAAATGGTTATGGTGTCTGCTGAAATTGTACGCAGCTGTAGTCTCTAACTCATTGTACAAAACAAAGAGCTCCAATTGTTTGAGAATAACACTTTCCATAACAAAGTGAGATAACGAACAAATACTTTAATCACAATGTTATTTGTGAAGGTTTTTAAAGACACTACTGTTTTATTTCTTGTATAAGAAACTTCCTCCCATATCTATATGTCATAACATCATCTTTTTTGCTCAGTTTTACCCCACTATTAAATTTTTCATGGCACATTGTGCAGAAGGATAAGTGGCTAAAACTGACTGCTGTGGATCAAACAATATGTGAACCACTTTTAACTCGTATATGTTATTGTCATGCATCTTACTCTGAATGGCTATGCATAGAAACGTCTTTATGACTTCCAAACAACTGTCATATCACTGTAACAGGTAACAACAAAAATGTTACATGATAAACCTATCAATTCCATCATCTACTATATTTGCATCCCAGAATAGAGTAATTTGTGTTTCTTTGGTATAAGCTGCCTTATGTAGTTATATGGAACAAATACAATAGCAACCCAGAAACACAATAAAATAACAACATCAAAAGTAATATAAATCACATAAATATCAACTGAAAAATCCAAAAAGAATTTAAGAACTGCTTGTAGGCAGTATTCTTGGCAACACTGAACTAGTTAATTGGGTACTCTCTAAATTTTTCCAAATGTTATTTCTCCACTTTTTTTAAACAGCTTTAAGACTAGTTACTCTTGTGCAATTTTCTGTTACATAAGGTGACAGCTGGCTTGAGGTGATAAGAGGCACATGTCTACATTGGAACAAAAGTAAATTGCTCCACCTAATAAAAATCTGTAAAAGGCATTTGCAAGACTGCACCAGAATAGTTTGCAACTATTTACTTATCACAGGAATCACATTTAACTTATTACATGGAATTTCAGTAATATTAAAATATGGAATACAATCAAACACAAATAAGGCTGAAGAGTGATATGCAAAAGCCATCAACAAATAAATAGAAATAATGGACACATATCAAAAGAAGAATTAACACACAGCATTTGGTTGTGTGACACAGGCACCACAGATGTCGTACGATAGATCCAATTCATCTGTGGAATGTAATGTGATGAGACTGCTCATATTCATATTACTTTTAGTCTTGTCAAAGTTATTTTTTATTTTTATCATTCTTAGATTACTTTCAAATATTATTATAAGTATATTACATATTATATCGTAAGTATCACAAAATATAATTAAAGTAACAAAATTACTCCAGTGTATTTCACTTCTATACACTTCACAGAATTTTAAAATTTCTGTTTACTTATTTTTCAGTCTTTACAATCATTCTATAATATACTACCATAACAAAACATTGGGGGGAAAAACAAAAATTGGAGTTGTAGTGTGTTAAATCAATATACTTTCAGCAAAAAATGTGAACTAAAATATTCCTCTACTATGCATTTTATCAGTTCTGTTCATAGAAGAAGCAACAATGGTCTTCATATCATTGTCAGATTAAAAAATTACATTTTACAATGTAATAATTTTTAAAATATAATTTCTGGTTTTGAAGTGCTGTACTCAATTTGCACTTCACAATTTAAATGCCAACAGTTTCAACAAATGTAAATAATAATCTCCTAGAGGGAGGTGAAATAATTTATCAAATATCTCAATGATCTGTAATACATACTGAAATCAACAGTTTTCTGGTGAAGATTTGTTATTTGTGAAGGTTCAAAATGTGATGCAAAATTTTTTATCCTTTGAGTAACAGACAATTTGTGTACAATACAAAGAAGTGAAAATATTTGTTGGCTAATATTTGTGAGGAAAACTGTTCACAGAATTCTTGAATATTATGTCTGAAGCGTTCATTGCACATACTAGATACATTGCACATACTAGATATCCATGGTGAAAAAAATCTATTTCAGACAATGCAAATTTCTAATACTGACTTTCCACATTTTGCCAAAAAGAGTAAAGTTTTCTAGATATGCCACCCACTGAAATCTGTTAATACAATTTCCAGCAACACTAATGAACTGTGAGCAAATCAATCACTTATGCAACACAGTTTGTTATGTTCTGGGCTGAAATCAACTAACAACACTCTAGACATACAAACCATGCATGTAATCAGACAGCCTCAGAAATTTTACTGAGTCACATAAATGTTTAGTTTTGTTCAGACAAATTGAATTCTCTTTCCTTTTTAAATTTGACTTTACTTTATTCACAACTATATCACTTTATTTCACATAAGACCACTACACAACTCACTGAGATAGGAACTTTCTGGTGGTATATTTGATGGAGGTTCATCTTCTAATAATCTATCAAGCTCCAGAGCCTTTGGTCCATCCATTGGATCAATATTTAATGCACATTGCTGAAAAAAGAAGGTGCAGAAAGTTTACAATTAAATGTGCACACTTGTTTAATAAAATCACGAAAATTTTGGCAAGCCATACCGCAAAACTTAATGCCCACGCAAGCTACAAAGAAACACAGTACATGTTGCCTTTTGATTAATCACCATTTCATATTTTGAAAATAATTAACATAAAATGTACACTTTCTGCTACACATTATGGAAGTGCAGTAGGCAGTTCTGTTGATTCATGGGGAAAGAAAATGGATAGTGTGAGTACAGCAGGACAAGAAAATTCAGAGACATATATACATAAGAAATCAACATAAATGTAGTCAATGAAACTTCACTGAACTGAAGTCATTCCTTTGATGAATTAAAGGCCTGTATGATCTAAAAGGATGAAATAAACAATGCAACACAGGATGTTTTACACTGAAAAGGTAAGCCTAAAATCTTTAGTTTCAAATCAGTTATACAACCAGACATGAAAAATCAATAGGCCAGGAAAAAACTTCCTCGTTAAGCAGGAAATAATATTTATAGTTTCCTGGATGGAACAAATGTTGTTGCAAGAAATGAAAAACAAGACCTAGTGATCTCACTTAAAAGAAGAGCAAATGAACTTAATACCTTTAAGTTTCACACCATAATGACTTGACAGAAAGGTCCTAAGCCACCAAAAATGTGAAAAGTGTTAACATTGAGATACAACATGTATGCAGGCGACTTGTAAATGTAACAAAGGGGATCATAGAGTCAAACAGTTGAACATCAAATGTTTATTCAAACTTTTATCTACGTTTCAAATGATAAATAGCTGTCTTTCTCAGAATAAGTAATAACTCATGTCACATATTTTGTGAAAAGAGAAATGAAGTCATAGGGCTTAGTCAACAATAAAATGATTCATATAAATGCAATGGCATGGACATTTGGATTAGCCAACAGTAAAAATGATTTGCATAAAATATAAGGTAGATGTGCATCATATACACAGACAGACAACTGTGTATATGATGCACCCAACCTTAGATTTTACACACATCATTTTTACTGATGGCTACGCCATACAATTTATACGGATCATTTTATTGTTGACTAAGACTTTGTTTCTCTTTTCACACAATATATCAAGTGTTATCACTTTTGAGGAAGACAGATTTATATCTATGGGAGCCTATGTAAAGGTTTGCATTAACTCTGACCTGCAACTGGTTGGCTGTATGACTCCCACTATATCCGTAATTCTACAGTTGCTGACTACTGCCACTTAAAGATTTGAAAATGTAACATTTGAGATACAAGCATTTTGAGAAAAAGATCCCTCACTGCATACAGTTTATATCTCAATAGATCAAGGAAAAAGTTTGTAACAGAAAATATTTTAAAAATAGTAAATAAGAATATAAATGTGGATTGTGATGTTTCAGAAGTTATTTCTGCCAATGATAAGAATTATGTATTACTGTGAGAAGCTAGGGTGAAATGCACTCCCATCCAAATGTGATATTTTGATAGTATAAGGAAACATCTCCAATGCCAAGTACTTCATACACAAGAACAACAGTAAGCGCAAAATTGCCTCAAGTATCTACAACAATAGCAGCAGCAGCAGCGTCAACATTCAATAACAGTTTATCCACCATTGATCACATACAGCATAATAGGTTTGAACATTAAATATACAATTAACAATAATTTTTACAGTGAAGTTTTTACAGTTTAATTCCATATCTTTCAGTGTTCCTGTGATTTAAATTGGTTCATTATTCTGATTACTTTTTTTTATTTTTCAGAATTTCACTGTCATGATAAGAATGTCCCCAAAACAGTACGCCATAGGAAAAGTGAAATAGGTGAAAATATACCACTTTCAGATACCAGTGACAGCATCTGTCACTTCCACACGAGACAGTATACTCTTGCAGGCTTGGCTAATATTTTACTTCCAGTTTCATTTGGAATCAGTGTGAAAGCCTAACAATTTACTGACATACTTTCCTCAGCTGTAGCTAAACCCAGAATAAGTTCCTGTGTTTTATCAAGCTAACATAGGAATTCTTTGGAAGAAAACCAATTCATTACTGGTTCTAATTTTTCCTGTGCTGCCTGATGCAATTCTGTCATGTCATAGTGTGTATTGAGCAGTCATATCATCTGCATAACACACTGTTGAATCTGCTCCTACATTGTATGACACATCATTAATTGCGATTATGAACAGAAAGGGTCCTGGACTGGGCCCTTGACACTTCAATTCAATTCAATTTTTATTATCACATAACATGCCTTATACAATCAAAGATTGTGACATAGGTGACTTGTCAGTTTTACACTATATATAACAATACTAAAAATAGACAATAAACTAATAATATACATGGTGTAACATCTTCAAAGAGGTATTTTAATTACAATTATAATGCATTGTTATCATTCATGAAATCTTCTACACTATAGTAACATTTATCTTTCAGATAGTTTTCCAGGTCTCTTTTGGTACCTTTTACATTTGGGTCATCCATATCTTTCCATATTTTATTTACAAATTTCATGCCCATATAGTATGGGGTTTTTTCATATGATTTTAAACGGTGGGTAGGTAACATGTAGCTCATTCTATGTCTAGTATCATATTGATGCAAGAAGAAGTTGCCCTCAAAAAGTTGTGGGTTTCTTTTCGTGAAAGTGAGAGTTTCATAGATGTATATGCTTGGAATGCTCATTAGATCCAGTTTTACAAATAAAGGTTTGCAGTGTTGCTTTGGTTTTGCTCCCACCATTGCTCGGATGATTCTTTTTTGTAGTCTAAAAGCTCTAAGTAAATTTGTTTTTTCAGACCCCCAGAAAATTATACTATACCTAATGACTGAAACAAAATATGCATTATATACGGTTTTTCTTACAGCTAAATCAGTAATACTATACAAGATATTCATAATATATACAAGGCTATTCAGTCGACCCAGTATGTTGTCCACATGGTGACTCCATAACAGGTTTTTATTGACTAACATGCCAAGGAATTTGACACAGTCTGCAGTCTCTAATTTTTTGTCCATATACCTTATTTCACTTATAGACTGTGCAGATTGTTTTGTGGTAAAATGAACAATTTCTGTTTTTGTAAAATTTAATGTCAAGTTATTGTTTTTGACCCATGCCTCTACTTCCCCAAGTGTTTGTTCAATATGACGAATTAGGTCTACCTCATTTTTACAACAGACTACAGCTGTTGAGTCATCTGCATAGAGGATAGTATCAGACTGGACCTGACATGGCATATCATTAATATAATATAGAAAAAGCAGTGGCCCTAATATTGAGCCTTGTGGAACACCTAATTGAGTGATTTTCCAGCCAGAGAGAAATTTCTTGCCGTTGATGTTAATAAGTACTCTTTGTTTTCTGTTTGCCAAGTATGATGACATCCAGCTAAGAGATTTGCCTTGAAAACCATAGCGTGCCAATTTTTGGAGAAGCAGGTCATGATTTACTGTGTCGAAGGCTTTGGACAGGTCACAAAAGATGCCTGACACACACATTCTATCATCAAGACATCTGCTGACTTTTGTGACTAATTCATTTATTGCATGGATTGTGCTGCGGCCTTTTCTGAAACCATATTGATTGCCTAAGATAATGCTGTTAGATGAATTGTGATTTTCAATCTGATCACATGCCGCTCTTTCAAATATTTTTGAGAAAATTGGTAACAGTGAGATTGGCCTATAGTTGCCCAATTCATCTTGTTTACCTTTTTTATGTATGGGCCGAACTTCTGCATATTTTAATCGATCTGGGAAACATCCCTCATCAAATGATTGGTTGATTATGAAAGAGAGTGGATATGCAATACTGTGACGGACTATTTTTATTATTTCAATGGGGACCTCATCCCACCCCGCAGATTTTGAATTTTTTAGGGACATTATGATTTTGATTACATCTGAGATGGAAACATGAGAAAACTTAAAACATGTGCAATTGCTATCTGTCATATTGGGCTTTGTATTTGTTGGTGAACAGTCACCAAATTTGTTACAGTTTATGAAAAAGTCATTGAATGATTCACAAATGGCACTGGGTTCTGTAACAGCTCTACCATTTATCACTATTTTAGAAGGGCATTTTCTCTCTGCCTCACTGCCGACTTCACTTCTTATAACAGACCAAACAGCTTTTGATTTGTTTTTTGCATTTGAAATGAAGTCGTTATTTGCAGTACGTTTTGCTAGTTTAACTATTTTGTCAAATGTTTTTTTGTATGTGCTTACATACTTAAGAAATTGAGGGCTTCGATTTACTTTTGCCTCCATATGCAGTTTCCTCTTAGTAGCACTAGACACTCTAATTTCTTTTGTTACCCAGGATCTACTTTTTTGGGACCTGGTCTTCACTGTTACAAAAGGGAAGCATTCATTGAATATACCCAAGAATTCAGTTAAAAAGTTATTGTAATTGTCACTTGTGGAAGTGTGTTTGCTGACTGTCCACTTGGCTTGGCTTAGTTTTTTGCAAAATACTTCCACATTTTCTTGACTGAAATTCCTACATCTTTTTGTTGTGCAGACTGAATTTTGCTTTGGTAGTGATACAAATAGTGCTTTATGGTCTGATACTCCTAAATCTAGAAGAAACTTTTCTTTTACATAATAATTATAACTACTTACAATATTGTCAATACATGTTGCAGAGCTTGCTGTAATTCTTGTATACTGATCAAAATTGAGATTTAGCCCATTTGTGGCTACCAGGTTCTTTAAGTGTGAAGAAAATTTGTCATTAGTCCTTACATCTATGTTGAAGTCAGCACATATAACCACTTTCTTGTACAGTTTCTCACATTTTAATTTATGTAGCAATGTATCAAACTTATCTAAAAATACAGAGCTTATATGGTACCCAGGGGTGCGATATATGCTGATAATTAGTGTGTTATAGTCTTTAAGTTCTATACAACAACTTTCAAATGTGCCTTCTTCATTCAGATGGCTAAAATTCTGTCTGATATCATAGTCTACCGTGGAATGAACTAATATGCAAGAGCCTCCATACCCATTGGTCCTACAAAAGCTGGTAGCCAGTTTATAACCTGTAAGTTTATTTAGGAGACTGATATTTTCAGATTTTAGCCAATGTTCATTAAGGCATATTACTTTAACAGATTGTTTCACACTTTCTAGCAAAATTTCTATATCATAAAGCTTCCTGATCATTCCTTCAGACAGACCTCTTATGTTCAAGTGCATAACGAAATTACTACTGCATATATTATTAGGTAGAGGATCTTTAAAACTAATTTGACTATAAAGTAACGGAACGTCCACCTGAGTGTTGACTGCTTGTTCTGGATTCGTTGTATTGGGCCAAATTCGGATAGAACTGGCCCCCTTCATCAGTTTCCCTGTGTGTCAGCATCTGGATGATGAGTAGGTACAGTTTTCTTGACGATAATTTCAGTCTTTGCTGTATGTTCTGAGGCTGGTTCTGGCACCGTCTCATCTTCTGGACGTGATGTTGCTGTTTGAGCTGGCGCTGTGGCTGCGATTTTGAAATTGTTTTCTCGTTTATCCATTTCCTTGGTCGAAACTGGTTGCAGAGTAATTGGTTTTCTTGCAACGTCGTCGTCTTTTTGTATTAATTTCGCTAGCATTTTGCCAACGTATGACTTGCCAGCGTTATTATAATGTAGTCCATGTTTCGTAAACAAATCTCTTGCATCTGGAAGATCAAGAAATGTTACATTTTGTTGGGACTTGCATATTTTGGAGAACTGTCTGTTTACTTTTGCAAGCTCTAGATTTACGATGGAATTGTCTTGCAGGTCGTATCTGTGAGGCAAACTAGTAACTATGATGTTCGGAACTTTCAGATGAAGTAATGTAGTTTTTAAACACCGGGTCGCATGTTTACTCTCATTTCTGTATACATCATTACTTCCAGCGATGATTATGACGGCATCATTCTTAGATAGGTCATTAAGTGAGTTGCTGCTCTTAATTATCTCAGTCAAAGGTGCACTGGGTTTCGTCATACCTGTTGCCGTGAATAACGTACTGTACTCATTTATTTTTTCGGCAATTTTCTTGGCGTGGCTATCACCAAGTACAACAACTCGTCGTTTGATGTTCACTGGTTTATTTTTCGTATTAGATGTTTTCTTGGCTGCGCACTCGATTGGAAGTTTCGTCACTGATTTTTGTTCGTCATTGTTCTTTGTCTTATCACAGTCTTCGTCTAGTGTTGTGAATTTATTTGCTAGCGGTATCGCCGGAACTGTACTCACTGTCTGTTTATTTGTTTTTTTCGGCAAACGCCACGTTTTTTGCGCAGAACGACGGTTAACAACACTGTCTTGTGCTAGACGATGATCTCGCTCTATCTCTTTGTATTTCGTTTCCAGTTCTTGATATTTCTGCCGAAGTTCTTCATATTTCGTATTTATAGTCATTAAATCCTCTGTAAGCACACTTATTATTTTTTCTTTTGATTTTATCGTGTCCATTACCTCGTTTTTCGTGACACTCACAACGCACTGACGGCATGTCCAGTCATGTTCGTCTTTTATGTATTTTAGATTCACTTTAACACATTTGTCGTGATACCACGACCTGCACTGGATGCATAGGATACCTCTCTTTACCTTTCTTACGCAGATTTTACACACGTCACTATCACTTTTTAAGGAAACTGAGACATCGTTACAGAACAAAGTTTCATTCGGCGCCACTCAAGTTCAAACTTCCTTCAAAGAGGAGTATCTATTTTTAACTGATACAAAAGACTGCCTGTTACTTACCTTCCACTTGATTAAAGCTAAAGATGGGTCATGTATGCTGTAATACGCCGGTTTTGCAGGTAACATATTAAACAATATACAGCTCAATGTTTTGCTGAGATCACAAACTACAACTGGTACTAGAGCCTTACGTTTAAATGCAGTCAGCATCTGGCTAACAACTTCAGTGACAGCAGTAGCAGTATTTTTGCCATGTTGGAATAGAAATTGTCTGTTGTAGAGGAGATTTTGCTTTCTGAAACAGTTATTTTGATGTTTGTGCATTAGGTAATCAAAAACTTTGGATAAAATTGGGACAATAGAAATTGGATAATAGTTTTGGGGCACATGCCTATCTCTTTTTTTAAAGGCTGGTATAATCATAGGAATTTTGAATGCATGAAGGAAAAGTTCACATTCTAAACACATATTAAAAATGAAATGAAGAGGTTAACAGAAAAGATGTATTATTTTTTTAATTACATAGTTAGAGAACCAATACCAGTCCACAGAGGGCAGGTCTGTCAGCAAATCTGTCACTGCTCTCTGGTCTGAAAATAACACACAGTTTAAAACAAATTGGCACACAGTGATCTGTACGCTACAATTCCCACACACTGGAGTCTCTTCTTGCTACAGCAGGAAGCCGTGCGTCATAGGGCTGTGACCTACGCCAGGACTAGTAAGGAAAACCTTGTCCTGCCGAAGTGGCTGGAAGGAAGGATGCCACAGCTGCGCTGCGGGCTTTACTAGATGGAGTTTATTGTCTTTCACTTCCAACAACTCATCCTCCCACCAACACAAGGCCCTGCATCTCAACAGCAAGGCGATAGCATGCAGGTGGATGGCATACCACAATGACTGAGTATTGTGACATGCCTCCTTGGCTTCCATCCTTTCATACCCTGCAATATCCATGTGCCCTGACACTCAGTGGAAAGATACCTCCCTCATTAGCCTTTGCAGTCAGAAGATGGTGCCCTAGATATTTTGGACTACTTTACCTTTAGAGTACAAGTGTTATAGAGTGTGAAGGGCACTCAGAGAATCGGAACAGACAAGGACTTTAGTACTCTAATCATGTCTCATCTGTTCCAGTGCCTGCAAGAACGCATATAATTCCACATCAAGGACAGTAAAGTCTTGAGGCAATTGGACCTTGAGGACACAATCAGGGAAAACAATGGAGCAAACAATCAAGTCCCCCTCTTTCAACCCACCTGTAAAGACACCTGGAGAGTTGTGGTGCTCAGTTAAAATGTTATTGAATAATGTACTGAAAGCATGTGCAGGAGTGCAACTTCTCCTTCTCCACCTAATGAATCCAACACATGCTGCATGCAAATCTTAAACAGCCTTGTTGCTTGTGGATGACTGGATAAAAGACACTCCAGAGGCAGAGGAGCAACAGTATGGTATGTAGGTGAATTCGGAGATGCGAGGAACTTACAAGCATCTTGAGAAGCTGCCGCTGGATTGTAAGTGGCGGTTCACCAGCCTCGGCCTCAGCTCACGAGGCTGGGTATGGGTCTGGTCCTATAAGCACTCAGGGGCAGTATAATTCCTCTCATGGTGGGCAGTGTCAGTGATCCATACACTGTGCACCCATAGTCTAGCCGTGAACACGTAACTCTATAAAACTGTAGCAGATGCACCCTGTCCACTTGACCAGATCTGTGACTGACAGACTTCATGGTATTCAGTGGCTTCAGGGTTCTTGCTTTCAGACATCTTAGGTGTGGAACCACACAATTTGCAGTAAAAAATGAGGTCCCTAACCTCCACACTGTTTAAGTTCCAATTAATGAGTCACTGGAGGAGGAACAGAAAACAGAAAAATCACCCACAAGTATGTCAGGGCTCCTTACTGTAGACGTGATACTGTTTATGGCTGTGGCAAAGATGATAATACTTAAAATATTGCCCTGAGGGACACCATTCTCCTGCTCAAAACGATCCAGCAGTGTTTCACCAAGGCAGGACTTAAAAACCATTTAGGCAGGGAAAGACCATATGAAGATGGGGTTCAAATTGGCTCTGAGCACTATGGGACTTATGAAGATGGGGAGCTGGCCATGAAAGCCCTACTGATGAAGTTGCTCTAGAATACTATGTCTCCAAGTAGTGTTGTATGCCTTACTGATCTCAAAGAATATACCAAGACAGTGATATTTATGTATGAAAGCCTGCTGAATAGTGCCTCTAGCAGGCCAGGTTGTCAACACTGGATTGAAATCTCTGTAATTCCCACTGAGAACAGCTAAAGAGTGGTCTGGTCTTTAACAATCAGACCAGGATCTTACTCACCCCGCCTCGTTAAGGTGATACTCTGGTAACTAATGGGACATGAGAGATCCTTTCCTGGTTTGAGGAGAGGATCAAAATTGCCTCTCCCCAGGAGTTGGGAAAGTGACCTGTCTGCCATATCACATTAAAACATTTGAGGAGGATTTCCTTGGATGCTGTAGGCAAATGTTGATGCATGCAGTACCAGATTTGGTCATGACTAGGAACACTGTCAAGAGTCTCAGACAGGGCCAAAACCAGTTCCCACGTGGAGAAAAGGTAACAGTAAGGCTCAGAATTGGTGGATATGATGTCCAACTTGCCCTCTCTACAGTTGCATGGTAGTGGATGAAACACCAGATCCTGGCTGGCATTGGTAGCAGTCTATGCAAAATGCTTTGCCATCATCTGAATGATGTCTCCAGGCATACTTTGGAGACTCCCCTGTTCCAGCACTGCTGCTATTTACATGCATTTACTGGAAATACTCCTGATGGCTTCCCATACTTTTGTAGAACAAAAAGAACAGTTGGTGGAGTCCAGGAACACTTGCCATGACCTTTATTTGCTCTCCTAACGTGTTGAGCATTGGATCTCACAGCCCAAAAGGCTGTGAGATGGCAGAACTTAAACTGACAAAGAGCCACACACCTCTCCTTGGTTATTGAGTGGCACTCTCTGGTCCACTAACGTATGGGGTGCCTCCTAAGATGACCTGAAGACTTCGGAATGGATAAGTCAGCAGCACGATGTATCTCTCATGTAATGTGGACCACACATTCCTGGACATTGCTGCAGTGGTCAAACACAGTGTTCAGTTAGTCCTGCAGACCATTCATTTAGGTCGCTTCCATTCAGGTAAAGCTCCCATCCAACAGATGGAGCCACAGGGGGAAGTAGTTACTGGAATGAAGTTGCTTCCCATTGGGCTGAGACCACAAAGGTGGGGAGCAGAAAGAGAGTTCAGTGTTGGATGACAATCCAGTAGCAGCTGAGAAATGAGTGTGACTGCCCATGTTGAGGACGAACAGCTCCTGAGACATATGTTCTCCGAGATTCGAACCCCAGGGCAAGTACTGTGCGAGACCCATAATGTAATATGGGCACTGAAATAACTGTACAGGTGCTGACAGATTGAGTACGGGAGTCCTTTATTTTCAATAAAAGAAAAGGGAATCTTTTTCCTAAATGCGTGAGCTATGGATGGCAATGGATCTTCACAAAGCCGTGTACGGGCCCTGGGTTGGCGACACATCAGATTTTTCCAGTATGTGCCGCTATCCCACGGCTTGTTCACGTGCTAGACGAACAAACAAACGCTTAGGGAAGCGTTGCTTGCCTAGGCAGAGCTCCTGCAGCAGCCAATCAGAAAGGTCCAGGAGATCACGTGTGAGCGTCCACCGCGCCAAGCTGCGCGGACGAGGCGTGTGGATCGCCCTCTTTTACTGACAGGCCCCCGACGAGATCAGACGCAATGGCCGGTTGCCGCCGTGCACTTTTCGAGCCCCGGCTCAATCTGTTTGCACCTTAGGGCCACTAAACTCACATTAATGTACCCCGGATAGGTCATCAGTAAATGTTTTTTTTTTTTCAATAAACGGGAGGCAGTGTGTCGACCGGAGTTGAAAAATTAACTTGTTCTTTTTTAGACCCCACTTACACCTCAGCCACATCCTGACATGTACAACTGGTGTCAGTGAAGTGGGATCTGACCCACCATGCGGTCTAAGAAGTATTGAAATTACGGCTAGATGCCGGGACATTTTCTTTGACCTGGGGGCCATTCAGTAAATTAACTTCTTGTGGTTCTGGAAGCACCGATACGACACTGCATTATTACATGCAGCTGTCCCTGTTGCCGTCGCATCGGCCCTGTTGGCCTGTTTTATTTCAGCATTAACGCATGCGATACAGCGACATCGCCGCGCGTTGACTATCACGCTGCCAGCTGAGCCACAGTCAGCCGGATGCCACTGTATCAGATGCTGCCAGGGCAGCACTTCCCACCGCTGCTGTAGCGTCGCTGCGCAGCCGGCAGTCAACACCCGGCTGCCGCTTCGTCTGCCTACGCTGCCTACGCCAACGTCGCCACCTCCAGTATAATGAAGTAGTGTAAGTAGCGAGCAATTGCAGTAGCCTGGCCTCGCTATCTTTGTAGCAATTCCTTGAGTTGTTTGTGAAGTCATTTTGTAAACATGCCTGACACCCGTTCAAATAAGCAAGCAGGAGCTGCTGCTGAAATTTCTGGCGCAGACCCTGTCGCTATGTTAGAAGAACAGATAAGACAGTTAACTGTGCAAAAGATGGAATTTCAAGAGCAGTGCAATGCACTTGCGGCGGAAGGCAACAAAAAAGTTACAATTGAACAAGCAGCTGCAAGCGCTAGTCGCGCCTCTGTAGTTAGCACAGCTCCGCCTATTTCTACTCTTGTTGGCAGTTTCCCTGCCGTAAATTTCATCCTGACTTTCGCGGGTAAAACTAACGAAAATGTAACGACATTTTTGCAGTGTGTCAAAGATGTAGGCAGGACTTGTGGGTGGCCTGATAGTTTCCTTTTGAGTGTGCGGAAACTGAAACTAGCAGGAGATGCTCGAACATATGTTGAGTCAGTCGCCGCTCTGCGAGATGCTATCACTTTTGAAGCCTTGGCCAAAGGGTTAGCAGAGCGCTATTCCGATAAGAGAGGTGTCAGTTATTATCGGAATTTGCTGTCTACCTTACGACTGAAAACCAATGAAGATATAGAAGTTTTTGCTGATCGAATCCGCACGGTATCGTGCCGCACTTATGTGCTCAGCAACTGCCAGGCCCATAATGAAGTTTTAATAGAGGAAGCAGAAGCAGGGCTATAGATGTGTTCCGTCGAGGGATTAACTCGCAAACCGGGACAGAAGTGAAAATGGCTTCCCCTACTACATTGCATGAAGCTGTGCGAATTGCACTGCTACGTGAGGAAGCAGGGAGATTTGTTACTAACCCATTGCGAAGTAACGAGTCGCGGCACGTGTTTCTGATGCAAAATGTCAGCGCTGTGGGAAGTTTAATCATACTGCCGCGCGC
Source organism: Schistocerca nitens (assembly GCF_023898315.1). Taxonomy (NCBI): domain Eukaryota; kingdom Metazoa; phylum Arthropoda; class Insecta; order Orthoptera; family Acrididae; genus Schistocerca; species Schistocerca nitens. The sequence goes on along the minus strand of NC_064618.1, from coordinate 48,123,220 downwards.
TGCCGCGCTCCGTGTTGTGGCAGATGCCACAAGATCGGGCATACTAGTGCCACATGCCCCCAAAACAATGTAATCAGACAAAGGCAGCAAAATGTTCCACAGAGAAACAGGCAGTGGGGTAGTTACCAACAGGGAAATGGTCGGGGGGCAGGCTCAGCCACCAACCCTCGCCCCCGATAAAAATAATGACACCGGTGTATAAAAAACATCAGAAAGATGAGGTGGCAAATGTTTTGCTAGAGGGTAAACTCAGGGGTAGAACAATTAGAGTGTTAGTAGATACGGGAGCACAAATTAGCATGCTGTTTGTCCCCTATCACGATAAGCGGAGGTTGAAACCGCCCTGCTATCACATTGCTGAATTGGGTGAGGGACTGATCATTCCAGCGGGGTCATCTTTTGTTACCTTTCAGTTAAGTAGAAAAACATATGGTTTTAATATGGAGGTTGTACGGAAACGTAGGAGGGACTTTGATATCATTCTAGGCAATGATTTCCTCAGTGAGTACCAAGGGGTAATCGATTATAGGACGCACACTGTCCGATTTAGTGAGGAAACTCACTTTTTCGGCAGCATTCAGACCGAAAACGCGCAAGGAAACTGTGAGGGACGGCCGCTCTCACAGGATCCAACAGAACCGCTTACATGGCCCATTAAATTGTTATGCCCAGTTACCATTGAGAGTGGGACAGGCAAGGTTCTATGGATTGATATCAAAGCTACACTGCCTACTAGTTCAATCGTTTTTGTGGATCTGCTCTGTCAAAACGATGTGTTGGACAGGTTACAAGTTCATGTGAAGAGAGGTTTATGTGCTGTAGAGAGAAAAGGAAAGAAGTTTTGTGTACCTGCATGTGTCGATAATTTTGGTTTGAGAAAGATACAGATTCCACGTGGAACAGTTTTAGCATGTGGTCAGGAAATAGGAGATGATGATTTTTCAGTGATAAATGAAGGTAAGAGTCAAAATAGGAAGCATTTCCCTATTAGAAGTGTGTGTACCCTGATACCCTCTTTGCAAAAGCAATTTAATGGAAAGTTAGAGCATTTGAGTAAAGCAGAGCAGAGGCTAATATGGCCCGTATTGGAAGAATTTGCGTGGTTGTTTGAGGAAAGGCAATATTTGCCTGCTACTGACCTCATACAGCACGAGATTCCCACCGGGGATGCTAGACCTATATCTCAAAAGGCATATAGGATCCCCTATCATTTACAACCAATAGTGGAAGACACAGTTTGTGAAAGATTACGCCACCATAGCTAAGCCATTAACCAAGTTGTTGAAAAAAGGTGCAGTTTTTGAGTGGTCAGAAGAATGTGAAGTAGTTGTAAAGAAGATTAAAGAAGTACTAACAAGCTCACCTCTGTTCGTCTATCCAGATTTTGAAAAACCTTTTATTCTTGCAACCGATGCCTCAGATTTTGCTCTAGGTGCAGTCCTTAGCCAAGAATATAACGGAGAGGAAAGACCTGTTGGGTATGCCTCCCGCCAGATGAATCAGGCTGAAATAAACTATAGTACTACTGAAAAGGAATTGCTTGCACTTATGTTCGGGGTAAACTATTTTACATGTTATTTGTATGGTAGAAAGTTCACCGTAATTACAGATCACGCGGCGTTAACTTGGATGTTGAATCTGAAAGATCCTAGCAGTCGTTTAACTAGATGGGCTGTAAAACTTTCCGAATATGACTACGAGGTTAAGCATAAACCTGGTAGACTTCATTCTAATGCTGACTCCCTGAGTCGTAAAGTAAGGGTAGTACAAATAAATGACGTTTTGATTGAGGAACTGAAAGAGGCACAAAGCTGAGGTGTTTAATGTCATAGGTATGTTACCAGTGTAGATTTCATTACTGAAGATGGTATTTTATGCAGAAAGACTCTGGATGGTAATAGAGTTGTAATTCCTAAGGAATTGCAGTCCAGAATAATAGCTCAATGCCATGATAGTTTGCAAGCATGCCATAATGGGCGAGGAGCAACAAATGCAAGGATAGCTGCACGATATTGGTGGAAAAACAGAAAGAAAGATGTTCAAAAGTATATTCAAAATTGTTTACCTTGCGCTCAAAGAGCACCCCTCATAGGACCAAAATACGTTTACAAAGCCTTCCCGAGGCAACGAGAACATTTCAGAATATTGCTCTCGATCTCGTCGGTCCTTTTCCACAAAGCAATCAAAACAATAAATATATCCTGTCCATTATGGACCACTTTTCTCGATACCTTGTTTTGGTACCTCTCACTGATATGACAGCAGAGACAGTTGCTAGAGAATTTGTCAATCACTTAGTTTTGCCTTTCAGCAGCCCTGATGCTGTTCTAACAGACCAAGGGACGAACTTTATGTCGGCTTTATTCGTTCAAGTGTGCAAGCTTCTAGGAATCAAAAAGTGGAGAACCACCCCCTTTCATCCAAAGGCAAATGGGCACCTGGAACGTGTCCACAGGACAATTACGAAAATGTTAAGTTACTATGTAAACAGAACACATTCAGATTGTGACCGTTATATCAATATAGTCGCTTCAGCCTATAATAGCCATGTCCATGAGTCAACAGGCTATAGTCCTTATGAGGCAAACTTATGAACTCTCCTTTTGAATTGGACAAATTTCCGCCAGGTGTGGACATAACTGAAGTCAAGAGATTAGCTCGCCGTTTCAAGTCAATTTGGAAACAAGTTCAAACCAATAATTCCAAAGCCACCCAAAAACAATTACAGCGGAGTAATAAGAATGCAGTAATGCCCCTTTACAAGCCTGGAGATTTAATCTTGTTGCATAACCCAACAGTAAGACGAGGAAGAACAAAGAAGTTTGCACCTCAATATGAGGGACTGTACCCTATCATTCGGTTAACCTCTCCAGTAAATGCTGAAATTCAGTTGCCAGATCGGTTAGTGATAGTACATTTTGATCACCTGAAACCCTTTTATGGAAAAGCAACTTCCATTCTGACAGTTTTGCCTGATCCATCGCCTAGTAGTGTATCAACTATGCCAGGACCTACAGTGACTAAAGTAAAGAAAAAGAAGGTAAAACCTTTAACTGCCAGACCTAGATATTCCTTGAGAAACAAGCATCCTTATGCATTGAGGTCAAGAGACTAAGTTTGTATCTTGTTTTGTGGTGTATCAAGCGTAGCTGTTAAATCATATTCATTTGAAGTTTCATGTAATACTTATTCAGTTGCATGCGCTGCTGCAGCCTTGAGTCTAGCTTACTAATATGTAAGTGCAAAATGTAGAGTAAGTAGCGAGCAAGCAAAGTGCTGGAAGTATGGGTTGGAACGGCAGTATAATTATATTCGATAAGGAGATATCTGCTCAAATAGTACGATAAGTTGTCACAAGGGCTCCTAACCACTTACTGAATGGAAAAAGTAATTGTCAAATAATACGAGACTATCATGAACCTACACTAACACGAGTTTAAAACTCAATCCTGGGATATTAGACCAGTTATAGCCACTGCTTGTATCTTCCATGTAATTAAATTCTCCAGAGCTTAAGATAACGGTAAGATTACAACTGCCCACATTTTCTGCAGTTCCTGTGTATCACACTAGAGGACATCAGACCCAATGCTTGTAATCACTGGGTCACTCTCATACCAGCTTCATCTGCCTCGTATTAAATATCACACCACATCTCTCTCTCTCTCTCTGTTTCCCACCCTGAGAGTACAAATCCATGCTTGAACTATGGAGTTTAGCCCAGAGTTTAATCTATGTATCAATAAGGTAACTGGACGAGAATAGTGAGGTTTTGGAATCATTTATTATCGAAATAATTACACAGTACATACAAACCCAACATTCAGCCTGGAAGGACACAGCAATTTTAATGATATTTCTTTTCACACGTTGCACTGTCCATCTACACCTATGCAAAGTACGTATGACTATTAGTAACAAAATACACTTACTAGTGCCATTGTAATGAAAGAGAGCTGGTAGCTGCACCGAAGTTTTAGCACGTCATATGCCTACACTGAAATGCTGGAGAGTATGACAAAGAACGTTGAACGGTAGGTGTTCTGTGAAGAGGAGTGATCTGTGTTATGGTACCTGATTATGGGAACTACACTTGTAGTATTTATGCCATTCATCCTCCATACGACAGTACTGGTAACTTCCCTTTTGAATATCGCTGCAATAGCTATTAACCACAAATCATTTTGCCTAATGCTCAAATAAAGTACACTTTTTCATAATGTCTGCCGACGTACACAACACAAATTACTATCTTTTAAGAGGAACTTTTATTGATTGCCTAGCAGAAGCTAGTGAAAACTTTTCCCAGGTTACAAACCAAGTGGATATTCAATGTAAATTCTTCAATACTATGCGATGAAAAAGTAACTTATTTAGTCAAAGTTCACGTAGAAAGATATTGGCACTACTACGTAATTGGTAGAGGACACAATCATTTCTAATGTAATGTATCTCAGTTCGTATAGTGCCCAATAATATTTTTCCGCTATCTTCGAAAACAGGGATCAAAAGTTTTTGTGTTCCACCATTAAAGAGACTATTGGTATTCGCGGTTGCAAGTTAAAGGAAGTAGTGCCGCTCTTGGGCGTCTTCGGGCGTACTCCTTCGCCATACACATTCAGGAATTGGCGGATATACATAGCTTAGTGTAGCCGGCCACTACGATGTGCATTTCTGTATCCAACCTGGCTATGTACGGAAGGGAGCTGGGCTCAGAATCGTCCGATAGAGAGCACTACTTTAAGAAGAATAGAATCAGAATCGTAGTTAGAGTTGAAGTATTGAGTATCGCAACTTCACTAGTTTGGCATAGACAAACACTAGTGTACTAAAGTCATTCACCCACATAGTGACAAATAACAGGCCACGCCATCGCGGGCAAAAACAAAACATAACTAAGCGTACGAAGAAGCGCACAGCTGACTGATGGAGCGTCCTTGCTGGAGGCGCCAGAGCAGCGCATTCCGTTAGATACGCAGCCGCACGCACACCCACACACCAGTACATACTACGTCGAATGAATTACGTCGAATGAATCACTGCGCCACATTTTGTCCTTTGTTACGTCATCTAATGAACCACACACGTCCTAGTTGATGAATTACACTACTACACGAAGTATCTTGTACCTACCCAAACGCAAATTACATAAAACACACTAGTAAAAGAAATTATTCCTACATTATCTACAGCCTTGCAACTAATTCACACTCTTAGGCTGTCTTAAATGCAACTTATGGCGTTCAACAAGCACATATGAGAATTACAGGATACACAATGACGTGATACGCCGTGAAACGGGTTCTGCACTACTAGTGTAAATACGTCTCACATTTACACATTTGCTGTCCTCTACAATGCAGATACTTATTTTTCTTAGCTAATGAAGAATAGAACACTATTAGCTTTCATACAAGTGATCATTATAGAAGGCTAACTCAGAGAATTATTCACTGTTTACATACGACACACCTATAAAATTATGTCTTACTGATCGCAACAGCAGCTCACCAAGCAGACGCCACAGGTAAGTCATGGATCGTCAAGATGTCGCCGTGGTGCTACAGTACGTACTCAGGTAAGTCTCCAGGATTAGGGAGATACATGATAGAAAGAGGATAGGGCACGACACACACCTACTGACAAGATAGAGACAGAGTTAATGACAGCTGGTCTGCATAATTACTCGTACAAGTCTATACTTAGAGTCAAGCTCAATAGGGTATGCGTACTTTACCAGAGCAGAGTAACTGGATTTAAAGAAAGAACCACTTATTAGGGAGTGTGGCAGGGGTTATAGGTGGTACAAAACAAGTGAGAGAATCTCATCATTTCACTGCCACGATTTTATTACAATTTAACACCTCAATGAATTACATTTGACCCACATCACCACAGTCCCACTCGCTCCTATTTGCTATTACCGTCATTTACACACTTTGTACCGATCACACCACCTTGCATTACAAGTAATGTTTTCACACACCCAGTAATGGATGTCCTTAGTATTAATAGCCATGGGCCATGACAGTCTCCTTTCAAGTGACTTAATTCGTCCGGAGTTAAATGTCTTAATGCCAACTCTTAGCAGATTGCACATCTATTAGTCCTGAGATGACTATACTGCCTTCCAGTCGCTTTGCAATGCTTGCTCACTGCTCTAAGTCCTAAGCTAATTTATGCTGTGTATTTCATTTTATTGTTTTGTATTACTTTATTGTGCTGCTAATTGCATTATGCCCCATGTCAGTTTATTATGTTGTATTGTGCACTTTTTTGTCATTTTATGTTGTATACCTTCAGTTTGTATACGCAGGGAACAAGGTGCCATGTCTCAACCCTCCCCCTCCCCTCACTGTACTATGAGATAGTTACTTACTATTATCTTTCTTTTATGAATCAAATAGCACCGAAGCCATGCCGGTCACCCTGCTACCTTGCATAACAAGGAGCGGCTCCGCGATAAAGACTAATACACCTGTTGATCTGTGGGAATGTTTTGCTGCCACCGTAGCGATGGAAGACTATCTGGCACAGTCACTGACATGTCAGATTGATAGGTTGGACTCAGTAAATTGTGGGAACTACTCAGGAATGGGCTCAAGCGCTACGTAGTAATTGGCCAAGTGTAAAGGAACGCCTGCTGAGTTGGCCTGAATCCCAATTGGCTAGTTCAGCAAGAGACAGATTCGCACTCACAATGGCCAACGAGTAATAGGGACAACTATTTCATTGGCTTGGTTTTTTCACGCTACTGACAACACACGACATGCTGGTATCCATGCTGCCGAATCGGTGGATACCTGCAGTCACCTGTCATTGCAGTTAATTTTTGAAGCCCTCCCCTTGTATTACTTACTCTACTGCCGAGCCCTCGGATCTATCCTGTCTTTCTTCTTTTGTTAATGAGTATGCAGTGGTACTGTAAATTACTCCAACAATACCCGTCCTATCCGTCTTTCCAGCCATTTTTCTCATCGAGGTATCGCTCCTCCCTTGTTGCAGTGTCCATGTTTAAGCTATTCTCTGACGATCTATCGTGAAGTGAGAATCGTGTCTCTGCTATCTAGCTAAGTGAATAATCAGTATCCATCAACCGTAGGCGAAAACCTGCGTTGGAAATTTTTAAAGACGTAACAATGGGCATTACTTGGTTGTTCTTAAGGAGAGCTATGTCCCTCCCTTAAAGTATATAAATACAATCATCGTGTTCACATTTTCACTTTTCCTTGCTGCTCGTAACTTTTTGTGACACTAAACACAAGTGCGACGCGTAATTTGCGTCGTAGCAACGATACAATATGTACTTGGAAGAGCCACCACACAGTTCTTAGTGCCAACATAAATTATCTCTCAGCGTAACTTGCTAAACTAAGTACGCCAATACTCGGTCGTGTAAGAGGGAAGTTTTATGCCCCGCGCGTACTACTGTGAAGCAGTGCAGCACGCAACACACGTGTGCGTACGGGCATGAGCTGCCTGATCAGCAGCCACGCGCGTACGTATTGTAACTGGTAAACTTTACTGTTCAGCTACGCTTCACCTCTCAGAATCTTTATCCACAGAATGGACAGTAAGTCACTCTGAGCTTTTAAGATTCTATGCATTATTACAATGTTGATCCGCCTTTTCTTGTACTACAGTCATTACATACTGCGTTATTTCGCTGCCTTCTTAGAACCTGAGTATTATGCCAGATGTTGGCACATTTCTCCAACAGTCACGTCAGCGAATCTCAAGTTTTCACAGAAGTAAAGAGCTGAAGTATCTGTCTTGTTAAGCTGCTGTTCCCAATTTGCCTGAAGCAATCGGGGTGTAGTCACCACTTCAGTCATGCTGTTAATTGCTTAATGCCTTGATATCATAATGAGTATGGTCCTTGGTTGTTGCCAATGCTTCTCACGTAACCATCTCTCCGCAAATGCTTGCTATTTCATCCTTTTCTGCCATGCTCTGCCTTACTTTTACCTGATGCCAGGAAACATTTTGTCATCCTCATAAATATGCACTGATTTGCTTAATCCACGAATCTCGACCACTGAATAACAGCAGTAGCAAGTCCTTCAAGTTAGTTACTACTCAGCCCATCTGGCAATCGCAACATTGTACACCAGAATCTCTTTCACGGCCGCTATCATCGGTTTTTCCTCTCATTATCTCTGGTGCTTATATGATGATGAAGTCCCATCTCGCTTTGGCAACCCATAGCAAAGAATAGCCACATATTGTCAGACATAGTGTAGGAACTACATGTTATCACTTCATGAATGCACGCACAACGTTCCTTACACATTCACAGACACCTCATCCACATGATACGTATACAGTCATACTCACCCCACCCTGAAAGGGAGAGTATAAACTCTACTACAGGAGATGTATTAAAAGGGTTCAACTGCACTTGTTTAGTTTGCATTTCTGGCAGTTAAACCCTCTAGCTGGTTATCGCTTTTGCATCTACTCACTTTATTTAGAGAGAATTATTCGTTAAATACTTCTCACCGGGAAAACCTGTTACATTTCGTGCAGAAAACGCTTTTCAACATAGTGCGCAATGTGTTGTCTAGGGTAGCTGCAGCGATCTGAACAGTCACCCCAGAAATAAAAACTCTGTAGATATAGGGCCTACGGAATTTTCTGAAAATTGTTATCACTTACAAAATGTAACTACCGCCATTCTCTACCTGTGTGTAACCTTCTCTGTAAAGGATACAAGCAGTCATGTACTTTAGCACATAGTTAAGTGCTTCCATCAACTGTTTATCGGCGTCTAGCGGCTAAGAAACCTTCCACCTCAACAGATTGACTCTCATTGATATCGCACCAGCAATTACGCCTCACCCATATTGAAGACAGTTTATTAGTTGCTACTAGGCAAATTCGTGTCGTGGCAACTGACCTTGTACACCGGTACGAAACATTTAGGAATCTTATGCAACGGGACCTTGAGTTTTTACATCATACCATAACTAATGTGACCTTCACTTTGGAGATAACGAGAGCGCTACAGATCTTACTATACAACACCCATGCCATTCAGTTACATATTAACACCTTCCACACTATTACTCTGCTAGGACTACAGCATAAGCTTAGCCCTACATTAATGTCTGCAGAACTGTTCCTGCAAACTTTGGCTAATGTTTTGTTTCATCTGGCATCGCCAATGCAAATGCCTTACCCCGTATGGGAATCTTCGCTACCTCATTATTATGCGGCAGCTACAGTACATCTTGTGCGAACTTCTCGAGGACTGTGCGCCCAGATTTCTCTACCCATCACATGCGCCAACTGTGAGTTTAAATGCTACCGACTACACACCTTTCCGGTTACTTGGGTTGCCCTACGAAAGCAAGTGACTTGGCAAACTAATGATATCTTAGCTATTAGCAAAGGTCGCCAAAGACATTCTGTTATGCAGCTGACTGACCTCCATCAGTGCCGTCACACTAATTACTATATGTGTTCAAACTTATCCATTCATACTGGAACTAAGGACTGTGAGGTGGCCTTGTTTTTAGAGGAAACAAAAAACCCCCCTGTCCTCGTATGTTATCGATCTTGCGTGAGCCTTGGTTCAAACCAGTAGGGGATAGTTTATTATATTTTGTACCTCAGGCATCTACAATTGCTTTAATATGCTATGACCATGTTTTCGTGTCTCGGACGTATCGTTTCGCACTAGAAAACAGTGGATTACTGTTCAACATATCCACCTGTGATTTAATAACACCTACTGTCAAACTGTCAGCACACCTAACACAAGTGAAAAATTTGAGCCTCGGACCCCTTTTACTTTATTTACCTGAGGTACCAGTGGTACTGCCATCACCCTATAATGTACCCAGGATACCCAACGAGTCCGATGCTCGATTAATTCAGTTAATTGACGAATTACTAGCTCACGAAAAGGGCCAAATCGCCCTGGACCGAGCTGCTGCTCACATAGCTACCTGGCGGACACAGAAACAATTGTATACGGTTACTCTGCCTAGTGCCGTGACTGCTCCATCCCTGATTGTCGCAGGAGCCATTCTCTGGTGCCTGTATAACAAAGGATATTGTAAACACATTAAGTCAACACAACCAACTGTCCCCGAGGCACAGCTCGAGGGTGAATTTCGACAAGAGTATTGTCAGGCATGGTCTACCATAGTGAAATACACTCTTTAACCGAAATAAAGTTTGTATTGTCTAATGTTCATTTACTATTATTGTTATCATGTATCAATGTATCTAATCATGTAAACTATTGGGTAAAGATACTAGAGATGACCACTGAATGTAGGAAACCTTAGTTTATTTGCTACTGAAGCACACCCCTGCAAACTTTACTGATACAATCCCTGGGGGAGTGTTTCAGTGCCTGCCTACACAATAAACAGCTGCCACTATGTCCCTCCTTCGCGCCGTCCCCACCTGAGGGAACGACAGTGTATCCAACGCTGCGCGGCGCCCTGTGCTGCCTCGCTCTCCGTCAGTGGCACATGGGCCACCCCATCACAGCGCCGCTTCTGACCCAAAGATTCTCACTCTGTTTATTTTTCAGTGAGTGTCTATATTATATGTGAAAGATATACCATCAACAGTTAGAACTTTGTGTTTAACCAACTGCAATCAGTGTCCCTACACAGAAGCAAATGCCTTTTATGTCACATATGAACTTGTTTTGTCTTTCTATTATTGGTATATGAAGCAATTTTTTAGGTTGTTAGTCTTTCAATAAGTCTTTAATTATTATTTTGAAGCTATTGACCATAGAAACTACCTCTCAGTTTGAGAATTTCAATGTTTTACCAAATTATTTACTATCTTCATATTCTGTTTATGTTAACTATGTTTGTCAACTGAATACTTTTATTTTATAGAACTAACTAATTTGTTACAATTACTACCTTCATATTTTAGTTTATATTCTGAAACGGATTCCACTATGTAACAACAAGTTTAACGTTTGCCGAACAACACAAACAATTACACATTTCTTGAGGCACCTGTAACCTTCAAAAGATCAGTGCTGATTCAGTTCGGCCAGCATCTACACTTCTGCTACACCGAGTTTAGCGTTGCAATTATATATGAGTAACAGAATCTGTAATACTTCATTCCAATGTTGTGAAATTTTTGACATACTTTTAACTTTTTATGCTAAGATTTGCATTCTGATCCAGTAATGATGATGGGGAAATTATCATATTGAATTATGTGTTATAAGATCAATGTCTCTAAATGTTTTATGATTTTGATCAACAATCTTCTTGTATAATATCGTTTTTTTTTTTTTAAAAAGGGACTTTCTTTGTATGTTGTTGTAAAGCCACTCCAGTATACATATATGTTTATGTAAAACTTAGATTCACCCCACCCCCATTTTTGCAAATATTAGCACACCCGCCCAAGGGAGCAAATTGTTTTCTTTTATCAACGAGCAACAACTTATTTTCACCATAAAACCTCGCTCGCGCGGAAGGGGAAGGAGATGTACAGGTGCTGACAGATTGAGTACGGGAGTTCTTTATTTTCAATAAAAGAAAAGGGAATCTTTTTCCTAAATGCGTGAGCTATGGATGGCAATGGATCTTCACAAAGCCGTGTACGGGCCCTGTGTTGGCGACACATCAGATTTTTCCAGTATGTGCCGCTACCCACGGCTTGTTCACGTGCTAGACGAACAAACAACCTTTCTGCTGACGGGGTGACGCTTAGGGAAGCGTCGCTTGCCTAGGCAGAGCTCCTACAGCAGCCAATCAGAAAGGTCCAGGAAATCACGTGTGAGTGTCCACCGCGCCGAGCTGCGCGGAAGAGGTGTGTGGATCGTCCTCTTTTACTGACAGGCCCCCGACGAGATCAGACGCATTGGCCGGTTGCCGCCGTGCACTTTTTGAGCCCCGGCTCAATCTGTTTGCGCCTTAGGGCCGCTAAACTCACATTAATGTACCCCGGCTAGGTCATCAGTAAATGTTTTTTTTTTTCTTTTTTTTTCTTCAATAAATGGGAGGCAGTGTGCCGACCAGAGTTGAAAAATTAACTTGTTCTTTTTTAGACACCAATTACACCTCAGCCACATCCTGACATGTACATAACCCAATAGGAGAAATGGGTGGGGTAGTTGTTCAATAAGGTCAGTGAGAGCTTCAGAGTAAATTGCATCCTGAGGACGTAAATAAAGGGAGAAGATGGTGATGATCTGATCCATATGAATTGCAACAGCTACTACTTGTAGGTCAGTAACTAAGGAGACTGCAGAGCAACTCCTCCCTTGGCTCTGTCCCCAGTCAGGTCATCCTTTCAGTAGATGGTATAACACCATAGAACAGAGGCATAAGTGGCTTTAAAATGTGTTTCTTGTAAACACAAGCACAGGGGGTATGCCTGTGTCAGCAGTTTCAGCTCCTCCACATGTGTGCTGAACCCATTAATGTTCCACTGTTATACGGGAGCCACTTATCATGTGGGTAGCTCTTTTATCCTGCCTTTCTACCAGTGATGGGAGCCTGTAATGGGTGGAGGCTCAGTCTTGAGATGAGATGATTGCCCTAGTCCAACATCAAGATCTATTAGCACTACAGAAATATGATGAGAGACGTTAGAGAGGATGTCATTGACATAGTCTGACTGTTTACTTTCCGACTCGGTCAGTGGTGGACACTTGGCCTTTGATTTTTTTCCCTGTGGATGCTTTGGAGCCACAGCCATGATTGTGGTAGTGGCAGCACTGGACATTATACCGGTCTGAATCTTAGGAGGGGCAGGTAGCTCTGCAATGTCAGCAACCGTGGCCTTTTCTGAAGGTCTTGGAGGAGGTACAGATGTCGATATAACTGCAACTTGACAACTGCTCTGATAAACGCATATAGTAGTGGTGACACTAGTAACCTCCACTTGTGTAGCAGCATTAGCTTTCTGCACTGTCTGTTTAAGAACTGAAGTAAGGGAGGTGCCGAACATTGGGGGCAGCATGGCCTGTCTTACCACATTTGCCACAAATGACTCCTCTCTTACATTCAAGAGTAGTATGCCCAAAGCATTGGTATTTGAAACAGTACATCAGGTGGGGGGCATAAGGCCACACACTTAGATGAAGGAAACCTGCTGTAACATGCCGAAGAAGTTTCATGTACTGACCATCAGGATAAAGGAGTCAGATTTTACAACATCCCCATCCATGCTCTTCATTATATTTTTGCACGTCGACTACAACTTCTGGAGCTCACTCATCTTTCAGTTCCTCCTTGGGAATGTCCACCAGATCCCTGTACATCACAACACCTTTGATGTAATTTAAGAATGTATGTAGCTTAATTTTAATGGCATATTCCTCAAGGAATTGAGCTTTCTTTACTTGTTGGGAACTGGAAGTTACTGCCAACAGTGCCCCATTTCACAATCACATGACTGATTTTAAGGTACCAGCAATGCCATCTATGCCATTTTGAATAGAGAAAGGTGAAACTCTCTCAAAGCTGTCCTCTTTCCTTTTCACTATTAAAAACACATTCTGACTATTGGAATTCATTCTGTTACTTGAAAAAATACTTTTAGAATGTACTCCTAGGCCAGGAGGACTGGCTACGCAAGCCCTCTTGTTTCATTGGGTGTTGGTACCTATCAGCAGTCCACCCTTTCCACTGGGAGGTGATGGAGAGAATTTCGGGGGGTTTCATATTGGTCCCACGAGCAAACAGGGAAATAAAAGTCCACCTAGACAGAGCCCCACATGCCTAGGTAAGCATTATACTATTGAACTGCAACAGGTTCATCAGAGGTTGCCCACTAACAACTGTTCCACCTCGATAGCCATGCATCTTATTGGTGTGCAGCACACCTTGAGGTTGAAGTTTTTTTCATAGAGGTTTTTACCACCCTCGTGATCCAGGTGGTCAAGCCAAGATCACTGTTCTCTGAGACACACAACATCCCACCTATGTGTCTTACAGAGGTTGCTGAAGCACACACAGAGCTTATGGTGACAGAGGACTGGTGGTATTTACCAGTCCCCAGTTCAGGGGCCCTTTTTTTAGGGGTGGGGGGAGCAGAAAATAAGTAAAGTTTGCTTCATTAGTCTACTCAAGTTCATTTATGTTACATACCCATAGAAAGCAAGCACACTTTTCCACATGGTGTCTGTCAGCTTCACATGCAAATACAGATCATTGTTATGTTGTCTTCTGTACTTACTGTTCTTTTTTGCTGGGACTAATATCTTTTTCCCATAGAGTCCAACTTATTATTCACAGTTTCATAACATATCACAATGTCCAGAGCCATTGGTAGAATTAATACGCAATAATACCTCAGCTTGGCATCAAATAACAATGAATGGACACCTCTACTCACTTGGTATGTCACTACCATCTTCCTGATCCGAGATGTAGAGGCTTCTTGCTCAGTAATGTTCAGTTCAATGCATTGCCCCTAGGTACCTGCACTTCTCTGTCACGTCAAATCTCCCCTGATCTACATGTAAGCTCTCCAGTCATTTGATTAATATTAATTATAAACTCCTTGTTATGACAGCAGACCTGAAGGTCACACTGGTCCTTGTATTTTGAGTTCACTGACTTGTTTTTCAGTTGGTCTAGGGAATCACATGAGACTGCAATGTCACCAGAAAAAGCTAGGCAGTTCATTGCCAGGTCTACGATGCTCTGGCTAATTCAGACTGCATTTTTGAGCCAAGAATGCTGCTGCTCTGGGCCAAAACAGCAGGGAGAGGTTTGCCCTCTACAACCATTTTGTATAACAAAAAATAAATAAAGGGACTATTATTGTATCTTATAATAACAACTCATAGCTATTTTTTTTATTGCTAGTTCATCATCTGTGATACAAGATGTAGGGCGGACTGCACAGGTCTAAACAGTACATTCCATAAATATATGGTCCACTGTCAAGGGGCTACCACATTCACATAAGAGTTGATATCCTTGTTTAAGGATAAAATTATAGGTGCACTTGGTGTGGCCAGTGTGTCTGCATAACATGATGAATTCTTTCTGCGAGCTGCTTTGGCAGGACATGTATGCAGCTGGGGTTCACTTAATCAGTGTTAATTTGCTAAGGGTTGTTGGGACTGTCATTCCTGTTCTAAAACTTAAAACTAAATGCCTCAGCCATATTTTTTGTAATATCCTACTTGGTTTTTTTGATCAACATGTTCATTTCTTGGATGTACACGTGACAGAGATGCTAACATCATGAATTTCTGCTAGCCAGTACTGGATGTTAGGTGCCAGTGTATTATAAGTGACTATTTGTTGATGATTCATAGGCCTCTCATTGAATCACTTAGTAATAGGAGGCTCATACTCTGCTGAGTTCTGATGTGATGCAGGACCTCCATGATGAGTAGTTCAGTGATAAACATGATATGTGTAGTAACACTGTTCACGTTACGTCGCACTTCACTTAGCGTAGACCGGGACTGTGTCCTAGGCATGCCCGATGTTAACTGACTGGGCACGGCCTGTGCTGCCGGAGTTGTTGTTGTTGTTCTTGTTGTTACGCCGGCAGAGGTCGCGTCCGAATTCTCGCGTACCCTCTGGTGGACGGGACTCTACTTGCGGCAACTACCGTCCGTGACGCGCCGTGCCAATGTGCACCTCCCGCAATCTTTCTGGTGGCTACTACACTCCTCCTCCTTCGGGGGGTGAAGCCACTGTGATCCACTGCGTCGGAAGGTGGAGTGTCGGGCAGGAGCGATGACCTCCACATCCATTGGATGGCCGGAGTCGAGGGGATCTGCCAACCCTCGAGCCGGAACCTTCGAATACGCCTGGAAGTGACCCACACGAAGAGGCCCCCGTCGTCCCACAACCGGAGCCCGGGACAGAATGGGCGACAAGCTGTCTAACTCCAGATCCTGGTCCACCTCGGGAGGGGCAAGACCCAGTGGCGGGGACGAAGGGGAAGGGACGACCACAGGTGAACTAGCCCACTGAGAAACCGGGCCTGCTAGGGGGGCTGGCTCTCGCTGGGGCATCTTGAAAGATGGCGATGCCGGTGCTGGAGCTACTGGAGGCTGCCAAGGCTGAGAACCATCGCAGTGCGGAAGAGTCACAGCGGGGAGAGGAGGTAACGTCCCCTGGGAAACCAATACAGGTGCCGGCAATGGGGAAGCCGGTGTCCGAGAGGTCGGAGGGTGGTTGGTTGGTTTGGGGGGATCAAAGGGACCAGACTGCTACGGTCATCGGTCCCTTTTTCCACAGACAAAGAACACCCACAGAGAATAAAAACGAGGAACAGAATAGGACGCAGACGAAACAGAACAAGAGAAACTCAAAGACAAGACAAAACGAACTAAAACCACACAGAGTGTGACGGTGGTTGGCCGACCATAGAAATAAAAAAAGGAAAAGCCAACCACTTAGAAACACGTTAAAAAACCAGTTGAAAAGCATAAGCCAAAGGCCAGAATCAACAAAACAATAACATAAATCAAACACTCAGATTAAATGATAAAAGCCCCCTGCCCGAATAAAACGTAAAACTAAGTCAGCCATAGCCGAGTCATCTGTTAAAAGGGCAGGGAGCGTGTCAGGCAGTGCGAACGACTGCCTGAGCACAGCTAAAAGTGGACAGTCCAATAAAATGTGGACCGCCGTCAAAATGGAGCCGCAGCGACATAAAGGTGGGTCCTCCCGTCGCAGTAAATAACTGTGTGTCAGCCGGGAGTGGCCAATTCGGAGCCGACAAAGGACGACTGAGTCCCTGCGGTTGGCTCGCATGGATGACCGCCACACAGTCGTCGTCTCCTTAATGGCACGGAGTTTATTGTGCGTGATCCGATCGTGCCATTCAGCGTCCCAAATCGCAAAAACTTTTCGGCAGAGGACTGCCCGCAAATCAGTCTCTGGGAGGCCAACATCCAGAGACGGTTGTCCCGTGGCCTCCTTCGCCAGGCGGTCAGCATGTTCATTGCCCGGGATACCGACATGACCGGGGGTCCATACAAAGACCACAGAGCGGCCGCAACGCGCAAGAGTATGCAGGGACTCATGGATAGCCATCACCAGACGGGAACGAGGAAAACACTGGTCGAGAGCTCGTAAACTGCTCAGGGAATCGCTACAGAGAACGAAGGACTCACCTGAGCAGGAGCGGATATACTCTAGGGCTCGAAAGATGGCGACCAGCTCCGCAGTGTAAACGCTGCAGCCAGCCGGCAAGGAACGTTGTTCGGAATGGTCCCCTAGAGTGAGCGCATAACCGACTCGACCAGCAACCATCGAGCCGTCGGTGTAAACAATGCCAGAGCCCTGATACGTGGCCAGGATGGAATGAAAGCGGCGGCGGAAGGCCTCTGGAGGGACTGAATCCTTCGGGCACTGTGCCAAGTCGAGCCGAAGGCAAGGGCGACGAACACACCATGGGGGTGTATGCAAAGTAGCCCGGAAAGGAGGTGGAACAGTGAAAACCTGAAGCCCAGAGAGAAGCTCTTTGACGCGGACCGCTATTGTACAACCAGAGCGGGGCCGACGTTCTGGCAGACGGACGACCGATCGTGGGAACAGGAGACGATAGTTAGGATGCCCGGGCGAGCTTAGAACATGGGCAGCATAAGCGGCCAGCAAACGTTGGCGTCGGAACCGCAGTGGAGGTACACCTCCCTCAACTAGTACGCTGTCCACAGGGCTGGTGCGGAAAGCACCAGTGGCAAGGCGTATCCCGCTGTGGAGAATTGGGTCCAACACCTGTAACGCAGATGGGGATGCTGAGCCATAAGCCAGGCACCCATAATCCAGGCGGGACTGGATTAACGCCTGGTAGAGCCGTAACAGGGTAGAGCGGTCGGCGCCCCAGCGGGTGTGGCTCAAACAGCGCAGAGCATTGAGATGCCGCCAACACGCCTGTTTGAGCTGCCGGATATGAGGCAGCCAAGTCAACCGGGCATCGAAAACCACCCCCAAAAACCTGTGGGTCTCCACCACAGCAAGCAGTTCGTCGGCAAGATAAAGCTGCGGGTCAGGATGGACTGTTCGGCGCCGGCAGAAATGCATAACGCGGGTCTTGGCTGCCGAAAACTGAAACCCATGCGCTACAGCCCAAGACTGCGCCTTGCGGATAGCGCCCTGTAGCTGACGTTCAACTGCTGCAATGCCAGTAGAGCTGTAATAAAGGCAGAAGTCGTCAGCATACAGGGAAGCGGAGACAGAATTTCCCACGGCCGCAGCAAGCCCGTTAATGGCTATTAAAAACAGACAGACACTTAAAACAGAACCCTGTGGCACACCGTTCTCCTGGACGTGGGAGGAACTATACGAGGCCGCGACTTGCACGCGGAAGGTACGACACGACAGAAAATTGCGGATAAAAATCGGCAGAGGACCCCGAAGACCCCATCCATGAAGCGTAGAAAGGATGTGATGACGCCATGTCGTATCGTACGCCTTCCGCATGTCGAAAAAGACAGCGACCAGGTGCTGACGGCGGGCAAAGGCAGTACGGATGGCCGACTCCAGGCTCACCAGATTGTCGGTGGCGGAGCGGCCTTTACGGAACCCACCCTGAGACGGAGCAAGAAGGCCCCGAGACTCCAGTACCCAATTCAAGCGCCGGCTCACCATCCGTTCAAGCAACTTGCAAAGAACGTTGGTGAGGCTAATGGGACGGTAGCTGTCCACCTCCAGAGGGTTCTTTCCAGGTTTCAAGACGGGGATGACAACGCCTTCCCGCCATTGCGACGGAAACTCCCCCTCGACCCAAAGACGGTTGTAAAGATCGAGAAGGCGCCGCTGGCAGTCCACTGAAAGGTGTTTCAGCATCTGACAGTGGATGCCATCCGGCCCAGGAGCGGTATCAGGGCAAGCAGCTAGGGCACTGCGAAATTCCCACTCACTAAATGGAGCATTGTAAGATTCTAGGTGGTGGGTGCGAAACGAAAGGCTCCGACGTTCCATCCGCTCTTTAATGGAGCGGAAGGCCTGGGGGTAATTCGCAGAGGCGGAACTCATAGCAAAATGCTCTGCTAAGCGAAGTGCAATGACGTCGGAGTCAGTACAAACTGCTCCATTCAGTGAGAGCGCAGGGACGCTGGCAGGGGTCCGATTGCCGTAGACGCGTCGAATCTTGGCCCAGACCTGCGATGGAGTGACATGGAGGCCAATGGTGGATACATACCGCTCCCAGCACTCCTTCTTGCCTTGGCGGATAAGGAGGCGTGCCCGCGCACGCAGCCGTTTGAAGGCGATAAGGTGGTCGATGGAGGGATGTCGCTTGTGACGCTGGAGCGCCCGCCGGCGATCTTTAATCGCTTCAGCGATCTCAGGCGACCACCAAGGCACAGCCTTCCGCCGAGGGGACCCAGAAGAACGGGGAATGGCAGATTCGGCGGCAGTAACGATGCCGGTGGTGACCGATTGAACGACCACATCAATGTCATCAGTAGGGAGAGGCTCAAAAGCGGCAGTGGAGGAGAACAAGTCCCAGTCAGCCTTATTCATAGCCCATCTGCTAGGGCGCCCAGAAGAGTGGCGCTGTGGTAGTGACAAAAAGATCGGAAAGTGGTCACTACCACACAGGTCGTCATGCACACTCCATTGGACAGACGGTAAGAGGCTATGGCTACAGAGTGAAAGGTCAATGGCGGAGTAGGTGCCATGCGCCACGCTGAAGTGTGTGAAGGCACCATCATTTAACAGCGAGAGATCGAGCTGCGACAATAAACGCTCAACGATGGCGCCTCGACCCGTTGCCACTGACCCACCCCACAGAGGGTTATGGGCGTTGAAGTCGCCCAATAGCAAGAAAGGTGGCGGCAATTGGGCGACTAGTGCAGCCAGGACATGCTGCGAGACATCACCATCCGGTGGAATGTAAAGGCTGCAGACGGTAACAGCCTGTGGCGTCCACACGCGTACAGCGACAGCCTCTAAAGGCGTCTGGAGAGGGACAGACTCGCTGTGCAGAGTGTGAAGGACATATATGCAGACGCCACCAGACACCCTTTCATAAGCTGCTCGGTTCTTATAGTAACCCCGATAGCCACGGAGGGCGGGGGTTCGCATTGCTGGAAACCAAGTTTCCTGGAGAGCAATGCAGAAGAAAGGGTGAAGGCTGATAAGTTGGCGGAGCTCAGCTAGATGGTGGAAGAAACCGCTGCAGTTCCACTGGAGGATGGTGTTGTCCATGGCTGGGAAAGGCGTGACGGGACTGGGAAGGCAGATTACGCCGCTGGATCACCTGCTGCCTCCGACTGAGCACCCGCGCTAGTGCCATTCATGGCGTCTGAGGGACCGCCGAGATCGAGGTCCTCAGCGGACGCCAGAATCTCCACCTCATCTTCGGACGCAGAGGGAGAAGGTTGCGGTGGGACAGGTGCCACCGCAATTTCAGGATTCTTGGGAGCCTTTTTCTTTGACTGCTTTGCTCGCTGTGCCTTTGGTGGTTCTGGCTGGGAGGGCGTCACTGGGTCAGTCTCAGGGACTGAAGACGACCGCGACGCCCTACAACCAGCGACCGGTGGTTTTTTGGCAGACTGGCGAGTGTCCGCTTTGTCACTGGGCAAAGCCTGGGATGGGAGGGCCCCAAGGGACCCCTTCCGGGCGAGAGGAGCCGAAGAAGGCCCACGCTTCTCCGGCTGTGAAGGGGGAACAGATGTCCCCGGTGGTTGGGGTGGTGTTGCTCCTGAAGGAGATGGAGCAGGAGCAACAGGGAGTGAAGTGCCCCCCACAACCGAGGGGGCCGGTGATGGCTGACAGAGCTGAGTTCGAACTGTTGGGGACGACACTGAAGAAGTTCGAACAGGTGTTGCAGCAGCAGCATAGGTGGACGGCATGGGCACAGGATGTAGCCTTTCAAACTTCCGCCGTGCCTCGGTGTAGGCCAGGCGGTCCAGGGTCTTATATTCCATTATCTTCCTTTCCTTCTGGAAGATCCGACAGTCCGGCGAGCAGGGGGAATGGTGTTCTCCGCAGTTAACACAGATGGGAGGCGGGGCACATGGAGTATCAGGATGAGATGGGCGTCCGCAATCTCGACATGTGAGGCCGGAAGTGCAGCGGGAAGACATATGGCCGAACTTCCAGCACTTGAAGCACCGCATCGGGGGAGGGATATAGGGCTTGACGTCGCATCGGTAGACCATCACCTTGACCTTTTCCGGTAACGTATCACCCTCGAAGGCCAAGATGAAGGCACCGGTAGCAACCTGATTGTCCCTCGGACCCCGATGAACGCGCCGGACGAAATGAACACCTCGTCGTTCGAGGTTGGCGCGCAGCTCGTCATCAGACTGCAAAAGGAGGTCCCTATGGAAAATAACACCCTGGACCATATTTAAACTCTTATGCGGTGTGATCGTAACAGCAACATCCCCCAACTTGTCACAAGCAAGTAACCGCCGTGACTGGGCAGAGGATGCCGTTTGTATCAGGACCGATCCAGAGCGCATTTTTGACAAACCCTCCACCTCCCCAAACTTGTCCTCTAAATGCTCGACGAAGAACTGAGGCTTTGTGGAGAGAAAAGACTCCCCATCAGCTCTCGTACAAACTAAGAATCGGGGCGAATATTTGCTACTGCCATCCTGAGATTTACGTTCCTCCCACGGCGTGGCCAGAGAGGGGAACGTTTTCGGATTGTACTTGTCAGCATTAAATTGAGCCCGAGAACGCTTAGAGACTGCTGGTGGCTGGCCACCAGCAAGAGAAGAAGTGCCACGCTTCATTGCGTGTCATCCACCCTGATGCCACCTACTCCGACCAAGGGCCCTCCCCACGGGCGCCACCCAGCCGCAGCAATAGCCACCTGGCAGGATGGCCATTGCCGGGAGTCCCGATGCCCCAGGGAGATGGGCATCTACTCCTTGGCATACGTGGGGAGTTAACGGCGCAGGCATCAGTAGAGCGATCCCTGTGTTGTCAGGGGGCTACAACCAAGAGGGTACATGGCGGCCCCACCACAACGGACTGGCTACCGTGCTGGATCTTAGGTGCAAAATGTTCAACGTCGTCGTCGCAGTTAAAAGAAACACTGCGGAGTGCAGCGTGGTAATCGCCCAAGAGATCGAAAACGAGCGGGACATCATTGCAACGACGAGAAATCCGGCTAAAGGTCTAATTGCACGACGGATACAGTGCACCATGTAAGGCGCCCTTCCCCAATTGGCTCGCTCTTCGGAATAATTTAGAAATATGGAGGTCAAACCCGAGAGGGGACCATCACGTAAGGCCGAAACATGTGAGACTCCTTTTAGTCGCCTCTTACGACAGGCAGGAATACCGCGGGCCTATTCTAACCCCCGAACCCGCAGGGGGGGGTCGGAGGGTGGGTGCCCGAACGTGGACGTAGCTGATTTTGGTGACGACGTACCATCCGATCCCCCGCCTGCAAGGTACAGAGCCGGCAGCCATTTCGGCGCAGGACCACCGCCGGTATCCAACGTGGATTGCGACCGAACACCCGGGCCCAGACTGACATACCCAGTGGAAAGCCAGGTACTCCGTTTTGTGAAGACTGGCGAGGACCAGGCCGGAGGAGGTGCAGCAGAGTCCTAGGTTGACACCCATGGAGGAGCTCTGCGGGGCTGCGTTCTCCCATTGGTGTGGTCCGGTATGCTGTCAAGAAAAACGTCAATGCTTCCTCTGCAGGAAATTCGTGCACATACTTTTTCATCTGCGTCTTAAATGTGCGCACCATGCGCTCGGCTTCCCCATTCGATTGTGGATGGAAGGGGGGAGAGCCAACGTGCCGAATACCGAAGCGCCTACAAAAATCCTGGAAGGTCTGCGAAATAAACTGCGGTCCATTGTCCGAGACCAGGGTGATTGGCAGACCTTCCACAGAAAAGATTTTTGCTAGTGCCTGGATTGCAACGTCTGAAGTGGTTGAGCAGCAGCGAACCACATATGGGAATCGGGAATAAGCATCAATGACAATGAGCCAAAAGCCATTGAGAAACGGGCCCGCAAAATCGATGTGAACACGTTCCCATGCTTGGGTTGCCGGTGGCCATGAAGAGAACGCTGCCCTGGGAGATGCTTGTTGGCTCGCACACAGGGAACAGGCGGCCACCAAGTGCTCAATTTCTCTGTCAATACCGGGCCAGTACACATGTCTGCGAGCCAAGGTTTTAGTACGGGAAACACCCCAGTGCCCCGCATGTAATAACGTGAGGACCGCCCTGCGTAAACTTGCAGGAACAACCACGCGAGGAGCTGTATCATCGGTAGCCAGAAGGAGAACTCCTTCCAAGACCGAGAGGCGGTCTCGTAGAAGAAAATAATTACGAAGAGGGTCCGAGGCCCGGCCCGGAGGGCGGGATGACCACCCCTGCTGAATGAGGCGAACTACTTTCCGGAGAACCGGGTCAGCCGCCGTTTCCCTGGCGACTCGAGAACTAGTGATCGGAAAGCCATCAACTGCTTGGCGGGACGCCACATCCAATTGAAAACACATAATCTCCTCTCGATCGAACGTAGGATCCGGGCCCACCGGAAGACGGGAAAGAGCGTCGGCGTTGGCATGCTGTCCTGTAGGGTGAAAATGAATGTCATAATGGTACTTAGAGAGGAACAAGGCCCAGCGCTGTAGTCTGTGGGCCTCCCTATCCGGAATCTGAGAGGCGGGGCCAAATAACTATATTAACGGCTTATGGTCAGTGATTAACTGAAACTTCGTGCCATACAAGAAAGGGTGAAACTTGGTAACAGCGTAGACAATGGCCAAAGCCTCTTTTTCCACCTGGGAGTAATGGGCCTGCGCGGGACTAAGCGTTTTCGACGCAAATGCCAGTGGTTGCTCGGAACCATCGGCGTTGCGATGGGCCAGGACCGCCCCCACCCCATACTGCGAAGCATCTGTAGCCAGGACCAACGGCTTATGGGGATCAAAAGTAACCAAACAAGGGGCTGACGTGAGGAGGCCCTTCAACGAGGTGAACGCTCGCTCGCATGCAGGCGACCAATCAAAAGGAACACCCTTGTGCAGAAGGCCATACAGGGGGTGGGCTATAGTGGAAGCCCTGGGAATGAACCGGTGGTAATAGGCTATCTTGCCCAAAAAAGCTTTTAACTCTTTCAGCGAAGTGGGCCGAGGAAGGTTGACGATACCTTGGACCAAACTTCTTAGTGGCTGGATGCCATGCCGAGATATGGTGTAGCCCACATACTCAATGGACGGTTGGAAGAAGGTTGACTTATGCAGGTTGCAACGCAAGCCCACAGACCTGAATTTGAGAAAGAGGGTGCGAAGGTTGTGCAAGTGTTCCTTCGTGCTGCGGCCTGTGACAATTATGTCATCCAGGTAATTAATACAATGAGGGATTGTCGACGTGACATGCTCAAGATAACGCTGGAATATCGCCGGGGCACTGGATATTCCAAAGGCCAACCGCTGGTATTGGTAAAGGCCAAACGGGGTGTTGACAACCGCCAGCCGTTTGGAGTCCTCATCAAGTGGTATCTGATGATAAGCCTCCGAAAGATCGATTTTCGAAAAATACTGGCCTCCCGCCACGGCGGAGAACAATTCATCAGCACGAGGCAAAGGATAGGTGTCCACCACCAATTGGGAATTAATGGTGGCCTTGAAATCGCCACAAAGACGTAATTTTCCCGAGGGCCTCCTGACAATAACGAGGGGCGAAGCCCACTCACTGGAAGAAACGGGAAGAACGACCCCTAGGGCTGTCAGCCGGTCTAGCTCTTCCTTTACCTGAGGGCGGAGTGCTAAGGGGATCTGCCTCGCGCGTGGAAAACGCGGGCGAGCCGACGCCTTCAACGTTAAATGAGCTTCAAAATCGGAAACACGCCCCAGGCCCTCCTCAAAAATATCTGGAAAGTCTGAGATCAAAGATTCCAATGAGTGTTTGGGAACGTCTTCGGAGACCAACTGTATGGTGTCAGCGATAGAAAAACCGAAAGCTTGAAAGGCATTCAGGCCAAAAAGGTTAGCGGAGCTCGCATCACTGACAACAATAAAAGTAATAGGCCGAGTGACTGATTTGTAAGTCACGTCGGTAGTGAATTGACCCAGTAGGGGAATGAACTGTTTACCATAACCGCGTAGACGCCGGTAAACTGGCGCCAACGGGGGCGATCCAAGGTCGGAATAAGTTTGTGCATTCAACAACGAAACTGCCGCGCCCGTATCTACTTGCAGTTGTAACTGGCGCGACCGAACCGACACCTCGATAAAGAGTTTGCGTGCCGATGCGTCGGGAGCCTGGCCCGATGAAACTTCCTGAATGTCAACATCCATGTCCTCTGTACTTGCTTCCTTCGATTCTTTGGAGGCTGAGCGGCAAACTTTAGCAATGTGACCTTTTTTATTACATTTGCGACAAACGGCCCAACGCTGGGGGCACTCTGACCGATCATGATGTATATAGCACGACACACAGGACGGCAACAGGGGCCGGTGGCCGGAATTCTGTTTACGCGCCGTGCGGGAGCGGCCGTAACGGCCGGATTGTACCGCTCGCACGTCGTCCACCCCGGACACAGTGGACGCGGCCGCGCCGCCCTGAACCTCCGCGACGTCGCACCACGCTTCCAGCTGTTGACCTGCTGCGTGAGAGACTTCATATGATTGAGCAATGGACAGGACTTCCTCGAGGGAAGGGTCTTCTAACTGTAGGGCCCGTTGCCGGACCTCCCTATCAGGGGCCGAACGAACAATGACATCGCGTACCATAACGTGGGCGTACGACTCTCGCGACTGCTCCGTGACAAAATGACACTTGCGACTAAGACCGTGCAGGGTAGGGGCCCACGCCCGGTAAGACTGATGGGGCTGTTTCTTGCATTGATAGAACTCGACCCTAGCCGCCACAACATGCATGCGGCGGCGATAATATGAAGACAGCAATGAACACAATGCGTCAAAAGACAAGGACGAGGGTTCCTGCAACGGCGCTAGCTGCCGCAGAACTTGATACAGCGTGGGAGATATCCAAGACAAGAAGAGAGCACGACATACCCCGCATCGGCAACATGAAACGCCTGGAAATGCTGCCGAAGGCGATGTTCATATGCGTCCCAATCCTCCGCCGTCTCGTCATACGGGGGAAAGGGAGGAGGGAACTGCGCCGGAGCAGACGGCGTGGAGAGCAACGCCGGAAGCACTTGTTTCATGGTGGCCATGAGCTCCGTCTGCTGCGCCACCAAAACCCGCACTAAATCCTCCATGCCGTGGAGAAGCCGCGAAACCGGAACAACGACGCAACACGCGAAAGAACGACCCTACTCGTCGCCAATTGTGTAGTAACACTGTTCATGTTACGTCGCACTTCACTTAGCGTAGACCGGGACTGTGTCCTAGGCATGCCCGATGTTAACTGACTGTGCACGGCCCGTGCTGCCGGAGTTGTTGTTGTTGTTGTTCTTGTTACGCCGGCAGAGGTCGCGTCCGAATTCTCGCGTGCCCTCTGGTGGACGGGACTCTACTTGCGGCAACTACCGTCCGTGACGCGCCGTGCCAATGTGCACCTCCCGCGATCTTTCTGGTGGCTACTACAATATGTGCGTTCACCAGAAATCATTTCTCTGAGCCAACAATGTACAAGTGCAACACAGACTTAGTCTTTGATTCAAGAGTTGCCTTTGCATGCAGTTTCTTAGTTGCCGTAGTCTTTGAGAAGTGAGTGACATATTTGTCAGAAGGTTGTTAAATCAATGTTATCTTTGAACTCTGGAACAGGTATGGATGCATCATGAGAAAAGTTACTTGCCATAGAGTCACCCGTGTTTTTTGTTTGGTGTTTTCATTATATATGGGGCATGCAACCTCCAGGGCTTTCTATTCTCTGCAGAGTGCCTGCCTCTTCACTTATGGGCACCTACCACTAGACTTCAGTTGGACTTCCCCAACACTACTGTTCTCCTGTTTTCTCTGAGCCAACAATGTACAAGTGCAACACAGACTTAGTCTTTGATTCAAGAGTTGCCTTTGCATGCAGTTTCTTAGTTGCCGTAGTCTTTGAGAAGTGAGTGACATATTTGTCAGAAGGTTGTTAAATCAATGTTATCTTTGAACTCTGGAACAGGTATGGATGCATCATGAGAAAAGTTACTTGCCATAGAGTCACCCGTGTTTTTTGTTTGGTGTTTTCATTATATATGGGGCATGCAACCTCCAGGGCTTTCTATTCTCTGCAGAGTGCCTGCCTCTTCACTTATGGGCACCTTCCACTAGACTTCAGTTGGACTTCCCCAACACTACTGTTCTCCTGTTGTGGAAGTTTCCCGATAAGCCTGGTCCCACTAGGTCCTTCAGCAGTGGGGTCCATTTTTTCAGCAATGACCTTACATGGTTCTCGTTTTTCAGGTTTGATTCTTGCTGATGATGCCACCATCTCTCCCTTGTGTGTGTGTGTGGGTGTGTGGGGGAGGGGGGGGGGGGTGCTGTACCCTCGGCTGTCACCTACATCACATCAGCAGACTTTAAAGTGAGGTGGCTCCAACATCTCCTCTGTAGGTAAGAAGAATGTGGTATCTGTGACTGGCGCCTTTCAATCCAGCCACCAACCACACAGCAGTGTGTCACAACTGCCCCCTCCTCCTCTCCCCCGTCCCAACCCAAGCACCTGCAACTCATTGCAACTAATGAAGCCTGTAGCAACCATTGTGGTATCTGCTGGTGCCACGTCTGCTGAATACAGTTCTTCTATCATCAGCACCAGTTCATCTCCATGCGCCACATTTGGCACGATTCTCTGGTAAACCTCAGCAAAGTGGTTTTATAGGATGTTGACCTGCTGCTCTTAAATCAGTTCAACATTGGAAGCTAACGCTGTGGTTCTCTGGGCAAAGAGCTGACCGCACAAGCAGTCCCACAATCAGAGTTCCTTTTGTCGGAGTGCAGCAGATGTCGGTCGGAGCCTGCGTCTTCATGTATTGTGTCCAACCCTATGTGGCATCACTAGTGCATCATCGAAGGACTATGCGGACTTTACCTACATCAGTATTGGTCTACTAGGACAGACAGTATACTCAGGCTTTGAGATGTACAAACTGTTATTGCGTTGGTGATGAACTCTTATCCTCAGATCCTGATAATCTTTAGTTGTATTACTTCAGTAACTGTTTCAGTTTAACTGCTCAAGGTATTGTGTGATAAAGTTCATTTGTTCTTTCGGCTACCTAGGCACATCTATTCATTGTAATGTGCACCACTGAGAATGGGATTTAACAAAAAATGGTTCAAATGGCTCTGAGCCCTATGGGACTCAACTGCTGTGGTCATAAGTCCCCTAGAACTTAGAACTACTTAAACCTAACTAACCTAAGGACAGCACACAACACACAGCCATCACGAGGCAGAGAAAATCCCTGACCCCGCCGGGAATCGAACCCGGGAACCCGGGCGTGGGAAGCGAGAACGCTACCGCACGACCACGAGATGCGGGCGGGATTTAACAATTCCATTCAGGAATTCCCCTTATTGTTGTAAAACATGTACACAGATAACCATGTCTATGGCAATGCAGTTCTTTGCAGACGGGCACAACAGTGCTTCATTATCATAGTAGTACTATTTAAAACTGTACAATGTGTCTGCCACTCACATGGAGTATCTGGGTTCTGTTCTCAGTAATGTCAAGGACATTTACTGGTGAGAAGGCTGGAATGGAGTGCATTAAGCCTCATGATGCAACTGCGGAGCCACTTGACAGTAAAGCATCAGCTAAAAGGAATGGGAAACTTACAATAGTTTGGAGAGCGGACTGCATCAGAAAGATGTCACTGCTAGAGGATGATACAGCAGCTAGTCAACAGTGAATGGCCCATCAGAACCAGAACGTGGAGTTGGAATTTAAAAATGAAGGACAGTCTTCAATAATGTGTACAATAAGATGTTCAACAATCATATCCTTATGACCATCAAATTACAGACAAACACAACGAGAGAGATGACAGGTACAAGAATAAAGTTCTTCAGCAAAGAAACTATGCTACAATCAATTATCATTTTTAAATTGCGGACAAAGAAAATTATGAAAGTACTGTTTTGGAGCACTGTAGTGTGTAGAAATTAAGGGCAAATAATATGAAACCGTATTATTAGCAACTAGAAACACTTTAGATGTGATGCAACGCAATAAGGATAAAAAGAAAGTGAATATATATAGCAAAAAATGAAATAGTACTGGTTTGTTGTTGTTGTGGTCTTCAGTCCTGAGACTGGTTTGATGCAGCTCTCCATGCTACTCTATCCTGTGCAAGCTTCTTCATCTCCCAATACCTACTGCAACCTACGTCCTTCTGAATCTGCTTAGTGTATTCATCTCTTGGTCTCCCTCTACGATTTTCACCCTCCACCCTGCCCTCCAATACTAAATTGGTGATGCCTTGATGCCTCAGAACATGTCATACCAACCAATCCCTTCTAGTCAAGTTGTGCCACAAACTTCTCTTCTCTCCAATCCTATTCAATACTTCCTCATTAGTTATGTGATCTACCCATATAATCTTCAGCATTCTTCTGTAGCACCACATTTCGAAAGCTTCAATTCTCTTCTTGTCCAAACTAGTTATCGTCCATGTTTCACTTCCATACATGGCTACACTCCATACAAATACTCTCAGAAACAACTTCCTGACACTTAAATCTATACTCGATGTTAACAAATTTCTCTTCTTCAGAAATGCTTTCCTTGCCATTGCCAGTCTACATTTTATATCCTCTCTACTTCGACCCTCATCAGTTATTTTGCTCCCCAAATAGCAAAACTCCTTTACTAATTTAAGTGTCTCATTTCCTAATCTAATTCCCTCAGCATCACCCAACTTAATTCGACTACATTTCATTATCCTCGTTTTGCTTTTGTTGATGTTCATCTTATATCCTCCTTTCAAGACACTGTCCATTCCGTTCAACTGCTCTTCCAAGTCCTTTGCTGTCTCTGACAGAATTACAACGTCATCGGCGAACCTCAAAGTTTTTATTTCTTCTCCATGGATTTTAATACCTACTCCGAATTTTTCTTTTGTTTCCTTCACTGCTTGCTCAATATAGAGATTGAATAACATCGGGGAGAGGCTACAACCCTGTCTCACTCCCTTCCCAAGCACTGCTTCCCTTTCATGCCCCTAGACTCTTATAACTGCCATCTGGTTTCAGTACAAATTGTAAATAGCTTTTCGCTCTCTGTATTTCACCCCTGCCACCTTCAGAATTTGAAAGAGAGTATTCTAGTCAACATTGTCAAAATCTTTCTCTAAGTCTACAAATGCTAGAAACGTAGGTTTGCCTTTCCTTAACCTAGCTTCTAAGATAAGTCGTAGGGTCAGTATTGCCTCACGTGTTCCAACATTTCTACGGAATCCAAACTTATCTTCCCCGAGGTCGACTTCTACTAGTTTTTCCATTCGTCTGTAAAGAATTTGCATTAGTATTTTGCAGTTGTGACTTATTAAATTGATAGTTTGGTAATTTTCACACCTGTCACCACCTGCTTTCTTTGGGATTGGAATTATTATATTCTTCTTGAAGTCTTAGGGTATTTCGCCTGTCTCATACATCTTGCTCACCAGATGGTAGAGTTTTGTCAGGACTGGCTCTCCCAAGGCTTTCAGTAGTTCTAATGGAATGTTGTCTACTCCCGGGGCCCTGTTTCGACTCAGGTCTCTCAGTGCTCTGTCAATCTCTTCACGCAGTATCATATCTCCCATTTCATCTTCATCTACATCCTTTTCCATTTCCATAATATTGTCCTCAAGTACATCGCCCTTGTATAGGCCCTCTATATACTCCTTCCACCTTTCTGCTTTCCCTTCTTTGCTTAGAACTGGGTTTCCATCTGAGCTCTTGATATACATACAAGTGGTTCTCTTTTTTCCAAAGGTCTCTTTAATTTTCCTGTAGGCAATGTCTATCTTACCCCTAGTGAGATAAGCCTCTACATCCTTACATTTGTCCTCTAGCCATCCCTGCTTAGCCATTTTGCACTTCCTGTCGATCTCATTTTTGAGACGTTTGTATTCCTTTTTGCCTGCTTCACTTACTGCATTTTTGTATTTTCTCCTTTCATCAATTAAGTTCAATATTTCGTCTGTTACCCAAGGATTTCTACTACCCCTCGTCTTTTTACCTACTTGATCCTCTGCTGCCTTCACTATTTCATCCCTCAAAACTACCCATTCTTCTTCTACTGTATTTCTTTCCCCCACTCCTTTCAATTGTTCCATTATGCTCTCCCTGAAACTCTGTACAACCTCTGGTTTAGTCAATTTATCCAGGTCCCATCTCCTCAAATTACCACCATTTTGTAGTTTCTTCAGTTTTAATCTACAGTTCATAACCAATAGATTGTGGTCAGGTTCCACATCTGCCCCTGGCAATGTCTTACAATTTAAAACCTGGTTCCTAAATCTTTGTCTTACCATTATATAATCTATCTGAAACCTGTCAGTATCTCCAGGCTTCTTCCATGTATACAACCTTCTTTTATAATTCTTGAACCAGGTGTTAGCTATGATTAAGTTGTGCTTTGTGCAAAATTTTATCAGACGGCTTCCTCTTTCATTTCTTACAGCCAATCAATATTCACCTACTACGTTTCCTTCTCTCCCTTTTCCTACTGTCGAATTCCAGTCACCCATGACTATTAAATTTTCGTCTCCCTTCACTATCTGAATAATTTCTTTTATTTCATCATACATTTCTTCAACTTCTTCGTCATCTGCAGAGCTTGTTGGCATGTAAACATGTACTACTGTGGTAGGCGTGGGCTTCGTATCTATCTTGGCCACAATAATGCGTTCACTATGCTGTTTGTAGTAGCTTACCCGCATTCCTATTTTCTTATTCATTATTAAACCTACTCCTGTGTTACCCCTATTTGATTTTGTGTTTATAACCCTGTAGTCACCTAACCAAAAGTCTTGTTCCTTCTGCCACTGAACTTCACTAATTCCCACTATATCTAACTTTAACCTATCCATTTCCCTTTTTAAATTTTCTAACGTACCTGCCTGTTTAAGGGATCTGACATTCCACGCTCCAACCCGTAGAACGTCAGTTTTCTTTCTCCCGATAATGACATCCTCTTGAGTAGTCCCCGCCCGGAGATCCGAATGGGGGACTATTTTACCTCCGGAATATTTTACCCAAGAGGATGCCATCTTCATTTAACCATACAGTAAAGCTGCATGCCCTCAGGAAAAATTACGGCTGTAGTTTCCCCTTGCTTTCAACCGTTCGCAGTACCAGCACAGCAAGGCCGTTTTGGTTAGTGTTATAAGGCCAGATCAGCCAACCATCCAGACTGTTGCCCCTGCAACTTCTGAAAAGGCTGCTGCCCCTCTTCAGGAACCACACGTTTCTCTGGCCTCTCAACAGATACCCCTCCATTGTGGTTGCACCTATGGTACGGCCTTCTGTATCGTTGAGGCACGCAAGCCTCCCCACCTACGGCAAGGTCCATGGTTCATGGAGGGGGGGGGGGGGTTAAGAAAATTTATATAATCTGAAGGGGCAAAATAGTAAAATAATACATGCTGCACCAGTTACTCTGACAAAAAAAGGTGTTTAGCATAGGGGAGCAAAATGGAATGGTGCAACATGACTGGCAAAAATATCACAGACTACTGAAAATGTAAGATATAGCAGGTAGACATAGGAGAAAAAAAATGAAGAGAAGTATAAAATTAAATAACACAAAAAGCCATAATATTGTTATTCATTAGATATAGCATTTTTCTCTGAAGTACCAAATACACTGATTCAGAATTGTCCTTACTTTATTTTTAAGACAAAACTAAAACCTAGCACAAGTAAACTTCCAAGTACTAAAGATACTATCTGTGCTGTGGTGCATATTTCGGGGAACCAGCTACTGAGTTTTCTTCAAGGTAAAAAAATATAATAATAATAATAATAATAATAATAATAATAATAATAACAATCCCCGTGGAGGCCCGGGAAAAGAATAGGCCTCCGGTATGTTCTGCCAGTCGTAAAAGGCGACGAAAAGAACAAACCACTAATAGGGCTAACCCCCCTTTTAGTGTGATGAGTTGGTTCAGGACAGAACTAAAGAAGCCTCGGACAAGCGCCGTCATGGTCGGGGACGACGCTTGAACCCTATGCCCGCCCACAATGGTAACGACACTGCTAGCCAACTGGAAAATGATTTAAATCCAAATAGAGGTGTTTTGCAGGATATGCTTCCTACAACCACCCTAGAAGGAAAACAAAGGCAGAGGATGAGATGGTCAGATGAAGTTAATCGACACCTCATGTTCTGTTATTACCAAGCAACAAACCTAGGAACCAACACAACTGGATACAGATCACAAGTATACACAACATTTATTACCAGATACCCAGAATTAAAAATTTTAACAGAACAACGACTAGCTGATCAGATCCGTGTAATAATCAAAAATAACAGGATACCCCAGTCATAATTAGAAAACATCAAACAACAAGTACAACAAATACTGGAACAAAATAATGTGCAAACAGAAGAAGAAGAAAATAGAGTAACGGACTCAAACATCCCAGAGCAAACAAACAAAGAACAACACGCATCAATTAAACAATCAGAGGAAAACGAAATCTTGTGACAGCCACCAGAACAAGCACAAATAGAACACGAAGTGACACACATGTTAGATATAGAAGAAAAATTTCAGCTGACATATATAGAATACAAAGACACAAATACAGACATTAGACCATTCTTGCATAGACTGCCAAGTAACCCACAAGTCGAAACAACAATAAAAACTATCAACACAATCATACACAACAAAATAAATGAATATACAACTATGGAGAGTTACAACTACTGGTTTATATAGGAGCACTCACTACACTAAATATACACACTAGGCAGAGATCAGAACCAACCAACACACAGAAGAAACCCACAAAACCAGCATGGCAACACAAGCTACAGATCAGAACAGAAAAACTGCGAAAGGACATCGGACAGCTAACACAATTTATAAGAAATGAAATGTCAGAAAAAAAACGAAAAACGTTAGGTAAAATCTCACAACAAGAAGTGATAGAGCAATTAGATGAGAAGAAGCAGAAATTACAAGCATTGGCCAAACGACTTAGGAGATACAAAAAAAGTGAAAATAGAAGGAAACAAAACCAAACATTCAACGCAAACCAAAAGAAATTTCACCAGACAATAGATAACACACACATTAAAATAGACAATCCACCAAACATAACAGACATGGAACACTTCTGGAGCAACATATGGTCAAACCCGGTACAACATAACACGCATGCACGGTGGATACAAGCAGAAACAGACACATACAAGATGATACCACAAATGCCTGAAGTGATAATTTTGCAACATGAAGTCACCCAAGCTATTAATTCTACTCACAATTGGAAAGCCCCTGGAAAAGATAAAATAGCAAATTTCTGGCTAAAGAAATTCACCTCAACACATTCACATCTAACTAAATTATTTAACATATCTAAAAAGAAAGATGATGAGACTTACCAAACAAAAGCGCTGGCAGGTCGATAGACACACAAACAAACACAAATATACACACAAAATTCAAGCTTTCGCAACAAACTGTTGCCTCATCAGGAAAGAGGGAAGGAGAGGGAAAGACGAAAGGATGTGGGTTTTAAGGGAGAGGGTAAGGAGTCATTCCAATCCCGGGAGCGGAAAGACTTACCTTAGGGGGGAAAAAAGGACAGGTATACACTCGCACACACACACATATCCATCCACACATACAGACACAAGCAGACATATTTAAAGACAAAGAGTTTGGGCAGAGATGTCAGTCGAGGTGGAAGAGTAGAGGCAAAGAAGTTGTTGAGAGACAGGTGAGTGGCGGCAACTGGAAATTAGCGGAGATTGAGGCCTGGCGGATAACGAGAAGAGAGGATATACTGAAGGGCAAGTTCCCATCTCCGGAGTTCGGATAGGTTGGTGTTGGTGGGAAGTGTCCAGATAACCCGGACGGTGTAACACTGTGCCAAGATGTGCTGGCTGTGCACCAAGGCATGTTTAGCCACAGGGTGATCCTCATTACCAACAAACACTGTCTGCCTGTCTCCATTCATGCGAATGGACAGTTTGTTGCTGGTCATTCCCACATAGAATGCATCACAGTGTAGGCAGGTCAGTTGGTAAATCACGTGGGTGCTTTCACACGTGGCTCTGCCTTTGATCGTGTACACCTTCCGGGTTACAGGACTGGAGTAGGTGGTGGTGGGAGGGTGCATGGGACAGGTTTTGCACCGGGGGCGGTTACAAGGATAGGAGCCAGAGGGTAGGGAAGGTGGTTTGGGGATTTCATAGGGATGAACTAACAGGTTACTTTTGCTTTATTTCGATTTCCGTTTTTTCACATCACCGATCATTTTTAGCCGCTTCCCACAGGTTTTAACGTTATTATTTCTCCACCAGACAATTTTTAGCCTCATTTCCTAATCTGCCACCACCATACCACTACTTTTAATACATCCTCACGTAGTTTTTTTCGAAATTTTCCCGAATTTCTCCACCCTTTAACGTGTTTTGGCGGCAACACAACCACCTAACCTTTATGCACATCGTTTTCTACCTACACTATTTCACCACAGGATCAACATAACGCAGCTCCAACCAACCCCTTTTCGCCTCTTTTCACACCAGACCTCCATTTGCTTTCTACTTCACCTTTATCTCTCCCCACATATTTTTATATTCATTTTCATTTCAGCCTCACGTTACACTTTCGACCTTCTAGTACCATGTCACCCGCACAACACCCCCACAACGACCCCATTAAGTTTTATTTACATTCCCTCCGCAGACATGCCTTCGCCCTAGCCAGATTATGCTCCCATATTCTATTTTCTCAGGCTTGTCTGACATTTGGCATTACCCCCAAAGGCCTCACACTTAAAGTTCCCATCTCTGGCTGCAACCCTTCCTTCCATCAGTCCCTATACCAGTTCCAAACTGAACAATCCATTGCCCTCACCCACCTAATCCTTCACCTACACATCAACTCAGCCAATGAACACACCCGTCAACTCCTATCCTTAATAAAAGTCCTTAATCTTTCGTCTCCCACATCCACGCCGGCTGTTCAGAGCATCCTCCTACAGGCCAACCGTAAATTAGAACAGCATGCCACCCTCCACCTCAAAAAACTATCCAATCTCCTGGTTTCCCACCTCCGGAAAGGCAACTCACTCACCCTTCACAACCTTTCCAGCAAACCTCAACCACCTCTCATTGCACACAAACCCAGTCTCTCCCATCTACTCAATCTCCCACTTCCAGCTCCACTCCCTCCAAAACCTCAAAATTCCTTTCAACACAATCTGGAACCACAACACCCTAATTCAGTAGTTAACCTTTCCTCCAAACCTCTCTCCCAATCCGAAACCTCTGTCCTATCCAAAGGCCTCACCTTCAGCCCCACTCCCAGATTCAACCAAACAGCCCTCGTCAAAGATTTACTGTCCTACACCCGTACTCTCTGCTGGAAATATCACTTTGCCACGAAGAAAAATGATCCTAATCCTACTCCTAATGATCCAACTCCCCAAGACACCATCTAAATTGAACCCTGCCTGGAACAGTTCCGTCCTCCGTCACAGCGGGACCCACCTCCTCTTCCTCAAAATCACCCTCTCCAAACCTTCCAGGAATTTCTGACTTCCAGCCTTGCATCTCAATCCTTCTTAAAAAACCTTAATCCTACACCCAACATCACCACTGCTGAAGCCAAGGCTATCCGTGATCTGAAGGCTGACCGATCCATTGTCATTCTTCCGGCGGACAAGGGTTCCACGACCGTGGTACTTGATCGTCGGGAGTATGTGGCTGAGGGACTGCGTCAGCTTTCAGACAACACCACATACAAAGTTTGCCAAGGTAACCCCATTCCCGATGTCCAGGCGGAGCTTCAAGGAATCCTCAGAACCTTAGGCCCCCTGCAAAACCTTTCACCTGACTCCATCAACCTCCTGACCCCACCGACACCCCGCACCCCAACCTTCTACCTTCTTCCTAAAATCCACAAACCCAATCATCCCGGCCGCCCCATTGTAGCTGGTTACCAAGCCCCCACAGAACGTATCTCTGCCTACGTAGATCAACACCTTCAACCCATTACATGCAGTCTCCCATCCTTCATCAAAGACACCAACCACTTCCTTGAACGCCTGGAATCCTTACCCAATCTGTTACCCCCGGAAACCATCCTTGTAACCATTGATGCCACTTCCTTATACACAAATATTCCGCACGTCCAGGGCCTCGCTGCGATGGAGCATTTCCTTTCACGCCGATCACCTGCCACCCTACCTAAAACCTCTTTCCTCATTACCTTAGCCAGCTTCATCCTGACACACAACTTCTTCACTTTTGAAGGCCAGATATACCAACAATTAAAGGGAACAGCCATGGGTACCAGGATGGCCCCCTCGTACGCCAACCTATTCATGGGTCGCTTAGAGGAAGCCTTCTTGGTTACCCAGGTCTGCCAACCCAAAGTTTGGTACAGATTTATTGATGACATCTTCATGATCTGGACTCACAGTGAAGAAGAACTCCAGAATTTCCTCTCCAACCTCAACTCCTTTGGTTCTATCAGATTCACCTGGTCCTACTCCAAATCCCATGCCACTTTCCTTGATGTTGACCTCCACCTGTCCAATGGCCAACTTCACACGTCTGTCCACATCAAACCCACCAACAAGCAACAGTACCTCCATTATGACAGCTGCCACCCATTCCACATCAAACGGTCCCTTCCCTACAGCCTAGGTCTTCGTGGCAAACGAATCTGCTCCAGTCCGGAATCCCTGAAACATTACACCAACAACCTGACAACAGCTTTCGCATCCCGCAACTACCCTCCCGGCCTGGTACAGAAGCAAATAACCAGAGCCACTTCCTCATCCCCTCAAACCCAGAATTCCCCACAGAAGAACCACAAAAGTGCCCCACTTGTGACAGGATACTTTCCGGGACTGGACCAGACTCTGAATGTGGCTCTCCAGCAGGGATACGACTTCCTCAAATCCTGCCCTGAAATGAGATCCATCCTTCATGAAATCCTCCCCACTCCGCCAAGAGTGTCTTTCCGCCGTCCACCTAACCTTCGTAACCTGTTAGTTCATCCCTATGAAATCCCCAAACCACCTTCCCTACCCTCTGGCTCCTATCCTTGTAACCGCCCCCGGTGCAAAACCTGTCCCATGCACCCTCCCACCACCACCTACTCCAGTCCTGTAACCCGGAAGGTGTACACGATCAAAGGCAGAGCCACGTGTGAAAGCACCCACGTGATTTACCAACTGACCTGCCTACACTGTGATGCATTCTATGTGGGAATGACCAGCAACAAACTGTCCATTCGCATGAATGGACACAGGCAGACAGTGTTTGTTGGTAATGAGGATCACCCTGTGGCTAAACATGCCTTGGTGCACAGCCAGCACATCTTGGCACAGTGTTACACCGTCCGGGTTATCTGGACACTTCCCACCAACACCAACCTATCCGAACTCCGGAGATGGGAACTTGCCCTTCAGTATATCCTCTCTTCTCGTTATCCGCCAGGCCTCAATCTCCGCTAATTTCCAGTTGCCGCCACTCACCTGTCTCTCAACAACTTCTTTGCCTCTACTCTTCCACCTCGACTGACATCTCTGCCCAAACTCTTTGTCTTTAAATATGTCTGCTTGTGTCTGTATGTGTGGATGGATATGTGTGTGTGTGCGAGTGTATACCTGTCCTTTTTTCCCCCCTAAGGTAAGTCTTTCCGCTCCCGGGATTGGAATGACTCCTTACCCTCTCCCTTAAAACCCACATCCTTTCGTCTTTCCCTCTCCTTCCCTCTTTCCTGATGAGGCAACAGTTTGTTGCGAAAGCTTGAATTTTGTGTGTATATTTGTGTTTGTTTGTGTGTCTATCGACCTGCCAGCGCTTTTGTTTGGTAAGTCTCATCATCTTTCTTTTTAGATATATTTTTTCCACGTGGAATGTTTCCCTCTGTTAAATTATTTAACAGTTACATTGCAGACCCATACACATTCCCTGATACACTTACACATGGA
The DNA here is from genome assembly GCF_023898315.1 of Schistocerca nitens. Classification (NCBI taxonomy): domain Eukaryota; kingdom Metazoa; phylum Arthropoda; class Insecta; order Orthoptera; family Acrididae; genus Schistocerca; species Schistocerca nitens. Next base: position 48,084,229 of record NC_064618.1, on the reverse strand, counting down.
GTAACTTATCTGAAACCTAAAGATCAAGCAGACACACCAAACCCAGCTAAATATCGCCCAATAACATGCCTACCAACAATATACAAAATATTAACTTCAGTCATTACACAGAAATTAATGACACATACAACACAGAACAAAATTATAAATGAAGAACAAAAAGGCTGTTGCAAAGGAGCACGAGGATGTAAAGAGCAACTGATAATCGATGCAGAGGTGACATATTAAGCTAAAACTAAACAAAGGTCGCTACACTACGCATACATTGATTACCAAAAAGCTTTTGATAGTGTACCCCACTCATGGTTACTACAAATATTGGAAATATACAAAGTAGACCCTAAATTGATAGTTCCTAAACATAGTAATGAAAAATTGGAAAACCACACTTAATATCCAAACAAATTCAAATAATATCACCTCACAGCCAATACAGATTAAGTGTGGAATATACCAAGGAGATTCATTAAGTCCTTTCTGGTTCTACCTTGCTCTGAACCCACTATCCAACATGCTAAATAATACAAATTATGGATACAATATCACTGGAACATACCCACACAAAATCACACATTTGCTATACATGGATGATCTAAAATTACTCGCATCAACAACTCAACCAATTACTAAAGATAACAGAAGTATTCAGCAATGATATAAATATGGCTTTTGGAACAGACAAATGTAAGAAAAATGGCATAGTCAAGGGAAAACACACTAAACAAGAAGATTACATACTGTATAACCACAGTGACTGCATAGAAGCAACGGAAAAAACAGATGCCTATAAATAGACAAAAAATAGGAATAGATAATACAAATATTAAAGAAGAACTAAAAGAAAAATATAGACAAAGACTAACAAAAATACTGAAAACAGAATTGACAGCAAGAAACAAGACAAAAGCTATAAATACCTATGCTATACCAATACTGACCTACTCATTTGGAGTAGTGAAAGGGAGTAACACAGACCTAGAAGCACTCAATACACTTACACGATCACAATGCCACAAATATAGAATACATCACATACATACAGCAACAGAAAGATTCACATTAAGCAGAAAGGAAGGAGGAAGGGGATTTATCGACATAAAAAACCTACATTATGGACAGGTAGACAATTTAAGAAAATTCTTTATAGAACGAGCAGAAATCAGCAAAATACACAAAGCAATCACTCATATAAATATATCTGCTACACCACTGCAATTTCATAACCACTTCCACAACCCTTTAGATCACATAACATCAACAGATACGAAGAAAGTAAATTGGAAAAAGAAAACACTACATGGCAAGCACCCGTATCATCTAACACAGCCACACATCGATCAAGACGCATCCAACACATGGCTAAGAAAAGGCAATATATACAGTGAGACAGAAGGATTCATAATTTGCAATACAGGATCAAACAATAAACACCAGATATTACAGCAAGCATATTATTAAAGATCCCAATACCACAACAGATAAATGCAGACTTTGCAAACAACAAATAGAAACAGTAGATCACATCACAAGCAGATGTACAATACTAGCAAATACAGAATACCCCAGAAGACATGACAATGTTGCAAAAATAATTCATCCACAGCTTGCCTTACAACATAAACTTATAAAACAACACGTTCCTACATACAAGTATGCACCACAAAATGTACAGGAGAATGATGAATACAAATTATACTGGAACAGAACCATTATAACAGATAAAACAACGCCACATAACAAACCTGACATCATACTCACCAATAAAAAGAAGAAATTAACACAACTAATTGAAATATCCATACCCAATACAACAAATATACAAAAGAAAACAGAAGAAAAAATTGAAAAATACATCCAACTGGCTGAGGAAGTCAAGGACATGTGGCATCAGGATAAAGTTGACATTATACCAATTGTACTATCAACTACAGGAGTCATACCACACAATATCCACCAGTACATCAACGCAATACAGCTACGTCCAAACATATATATATACAACTACAGAAATCCGTAATTATTGATACATGTTCAATTACCCGAAAGTTCCTAAACGCAATGTAACATATACCGTACAGTTAAAAGGAAGTCATGCTTGATCAAGGTCCGCGTCACTTTCATTTCGAACCAGACCTAAGGTCTGAGAAAGGAAAGAAATAATAATAATAATATAAATCACAAGAACATCTTCCCAAACAGAATAAAAGTTGCAAAAATATGCTAGTTGCATGTTTAATCAAGAAACATTCACAAAATTAATTTCTTCAAATTTAGTATCTCAAAGAACCATGCAATAGGTGAAGTGCACAACACAAATTACTTTGAAGATTTAGAATATTTTGTGTACTCACCAGCTCACTGAGTCTTTTCACATAATTGTTGTAATGTTCAAGAGTCTGGCAATGTTGTTCTGCTTGTTCATACTCCAGGAAAAATTTATGACACATTCTACATCTCAGCCCCAGAGTCCACTTTAGAAGCGACCTGCCTGAGAAAAAGAACCAGGCAGTTTGATTACAGTGAAATATTAACAAATCAGAAACACTGAGTTAAAATCTATGAATTGTTTAGGAATAAAGGAGATGATTCGCCAAAAGGCAAAAGCGCTGCTTTGTTGACAGGTACACAAACAAAAGGTACAGAGCTTTTCTAGCTTTCAGAATGAAATTCCTTTTTCAAGCTGTAGGAGAAACATGCATGTGCGTGCGCGCGCCCACACACACACACACACACACACACACACACACACACACACACACACACTCACTCCTGTCCCTCTGCACTGTGCTCGGTCAACTCAACTGCCAGCTCTTTCCTGGCCCACAGTGAGAGTACGGATGTGAGGTGAGGGTGCAGGGTGAGTTGGGTGAGGGTTGGAGAGAGGCAGTGGGAGGCAGGGAGGGGGTTGGGGAGAAGCGTCTAGTGGCTGGGGGAAAGTGGGGAGCTGTCTGTGGGCTAGCTAGGGGTGCAGGTGTAGGAGGCAGGTGGCAGACGGCTGGAAATGCGACTCCACAGACTAGTGCATGAGCTCGCAGCACACAACTAGCTGACATGTATTGCGAGGGCGTACTCACTGTTTGAGAATAATGAATTATTTAGGAATAAAGGACTGGTTGAGAATAATGAATTATTTAGGAGTGTGTGTGTGTGCATGTTTCTCAAACAGCTTGAGAAAGAAATTTCATTCCAAAAGCTAGCTAAGCTCTGTACCCTTTGTTTGTGTACCTGTCAATGACGCAGCACTTCTGCCTTTTGGTGAGTCTTCTCCTTTATTTCTAAATAATTCGTTAGTCTCAACCAGAACTGATCCGAGATAAACTGCAACTGTTTTTACATTTCTTAGAAAATCATGTAATTTGACTTTATTACACAATTTCAGTGATGAAATGTTACACCATTTTTTTGCTTTATCTTAAGAAAGACTTAATTCTACAATGGGCACATGTGATATATGAATACCCAGAAAAATGCTGAATTTTAAATATCTCAGGAGGTTATAAACAATCAACAGGCACACTTTACTGCTGTTGTCATTATTGTTGCAACTAAAGTTTTCATAAAAACTAGAAGAGACACCAATCACACCAAAAATTACATGTCACAAATGATGAGCTGACAAAGAAACACAGTATTCATCGAAAAAACAAGGTGATTATATAGTGGAGAAAACAGAAAATAATGCAAACAATGAAATATATTATCATGCAATATGCAGATAGCTCTTTAAGCCTTTCATCATACTGACATCAGCTTCGTAGTACTTGCTACTGCCAAACACTTCACAGTGATTTATGGAGTATAGATGTAGATATAGGATTGCGGTATTCAACCATAACCTACCCAGTGATGTAAAGAAATGAGTACACAGTAAAATTAACTATAAAAACAAGCTGTAATCATATCTGAATGTGTAACAGTACTGTGTGTATGCTACAAGCCATCTGATTGTATGTGGTGGAGGGTACTTGTGACACCTCTAACTGATACCCCTTTCCCTGTTCCATTCCTGAATGGTGCATAAGAAGAATGAATATTATCAAAGTGGTCATTTCTTGTGATGTACACAGGAGGAAGCAATATATTGTGTGACTATTCCCGGTAAGTACTTTCTTTGTAGTTCAATAGTAAACCTCTCTGTGATGCAGAATGCCTCAGGTCTAATGCCAAAAGATGATATATCTATAAGAAAACTCTAAAAGAAGAGATCATTCTGGGGCAGAGAAGGAAAAAAAACTAGTGGAGGGCGCCACAAGAGACCCATACATTGCATTAAGCCCCAGAAAATGAGCTGAAACACATTACATTGATATGAAAGAATGGGAGACACACTTTGACAATGTACTGAACAAGGAAGGACTATAGGGCAGACAGGATGCAATGGTACAAGCAACTGTGGAATGGATCCAAATGGCCACAGAAGAGGTCAAAGATGCTATTAACAGCACTAAGAACAAAAAGGCTGCAGGCCCTGACAGGCTTTATAGTGGATATTTAAAAGACACTGCCCAAATACTAATGCCAATGTGGACAAAACTTTACAATAGGTGCATAGAAACAGCCTCCATTCCAGAACAGTGGAGACAGTCAATAGTACAAGTGATATATAAAGGGAATGGAGACCCCAAAGACCCTAGCAAATACAAAGGCATATAGCCCTAGACAATTTACCTTTCAAAGTATTCAGAAAAGTAATAACAGAAAGAATAACGTAAACAATCGATGAATACCTACCCAAAAGCCAAATGGGATTTAGGAAAGGAAGATCAGCTCTGACCCCAATAGAACCCCTGCTAAAGAGAGTATGGGAAGCCATTGAAGACTGGTGAAAGTTTTATGTAGTATTTATAGACTTCTCAAAAGTCTTTGACTTTATAAACAGAAAATTAGTGGCCAAAAAACTACAGGAAACCCTAAATGAAAACAACGTATTGACATTAACTATAACTGCAATATTGCGATGGAACAAAATAAGGATCTTGGACAACTTCCCCCTATCAGAGCTGATACTCCAATCAGAATACTTCAGGGAGACTCACTGAGCCCTCTGTTTATCCTTGCCACAGAAGAAATTGTAAGAATATCCTAATGGGAGGGTGCAATCTTACATGCACATGCAGATGATATTGTAATAGGTGAAAAGGACATCGAAAAAAGTTACAAGAAGCAATAAACTGTCAGAAAATGAGGTTTAGGTCTACAAGGCCTTCGTCAAACACACACACACACACACACACACACACACACACACACACCAAAAATGTAACTTACACACTCATGACCACAATCTCTTGCTGCTGAGGCCACACTGCGAACAGCAGCTCAGGATGGGAGATGAAACTGGGTGGTCGGGTTAGGGAGGAGGCTAAGGCAGGGATGGGGAGGGTTAGCGGGGTAGGGATGCAGGACAGTAAAGTGATGTTTGTGGAAGCATACAAGGACAAAGTGGGGAGAGGGTAGGACAGCTAGGTACAGTTGGGACGTTAGACAGAGGGCGAGGGAGGGTTTGTGAAAAAGGAGAGAGATAAAAAGGCTGTGGGTGCATTGGTGGAATAGAGAACAGTATAGTGCTGGAATGGGAACAAGGAAGGGCTACAGGATCAGGACAAAGACAAACATAGGTTGAGGCCAGGAGGGTGTCTTGAAAGTAGGATATATTGCAGGGAGAGGTCCCACCTCTGCAACTCAGAAAAGCTGGTGCCCGTGGGAAGGATCCAGATGGCACAGGCTATGAAGCAATCATTGGAATGAAGAAAATTGTGTTTGGTGGCATGCTCAGCAGTGGGGTCGTCCAGCTGTTTCTTGTCCACAGTTTGTTGGTAACCATCCTTGCACACAGACAGCTTGTTGGTTGTTATAGCCATGTAGAATGCAGCTCAGTGGTTGCAGCTCAGCTTGCAGATCACATGACTGGTTTCACAGTTAGCTCTACATGATGGGATAGGTGATACTTTTGACCGGACCAGAGTCGGTGGTCGTGGGAGGATGTATGGGACAGGTCCTGCCTATTACAGGGATGTGAGCCATGAGATATGGGGTTGGGAGTAGAAATTGTGTTGGGATGGATGAGGATATTGTGTAAGTTTGGTGGGCAGCAGCAGAATACCACTGTGGGAGGTGTGGGAAGAGTAATGGGTAGCACAGTCCTCATTTCAGGGCACAATGAGAGGTAGTCGAAACCCTGGAGGTGAATGTGATTCAGTTGCTCCAGTCCTGGGTGCTACAGAGTCACGAAGAGAATGTTCCTCTGTGGCTGGACGGTGGGACTTTGGAGGTGGTGGGAGACTGGAACGATAAGGCATGGGAGATTTGTTTTTGTACAAGGTTGGCAGGATAATTATGGTCTGTGAAGGCCACAGTGAAGTCCTTGGTGTATTTTGAGATGCAACGACCAAGGTAGCTAGCCTGTGTGGAAGTTAATTCTTTAGTGTGGAATTGGTGGCAGCTTTTGAAGTGAAGTTATTGCTGGTGGTTGGTAGGTTTGATAATGACAGATGTACTTATGTAGCCATGCTTGAGGTGGAGGTCAACAGTGAGGAAGGTGGCTTGTCAGGTTGAGCGAATGGGGGAGAAGGTGTTTAGGTTGTGGAGGAATGCAGATAGGATATCCTCACCCTCGACCTAGATCATGAAGATGTTATCAATGAATCTGAACTTGGTGAAAGGTCTGGGTTTCTGAGTGTTTAGGAAGAATTACTCTAGATGGCCCATAAAGAGGTTGGCATTGGATGGTGCCAAGCAAGTGCCGATAGCAATACCCTGGATTTGTTTGTAGCTAATGCCTTCAAAGGAGAAGTGATTGTGTGTGAGGACCTAGTTGGTCCTGGTGATTAGGAAGGTAGTTGTAGGCTTGGAATCCATTGGACAATGCCACCTCAAAAAACTTTCCACCCTTTTCATTTCCTGCTCCCGCCTTGGACTACCACTACCCACCTCCTATACGACAGCCTCCAAACCTCCCCCACATCATGTCATAGCTGACAAACAATACCTGCAGACTTACTACATTTACCTCACCCTCAAAAACTCCCTCCCACTACCATACAGAATCTGAAGGTAAACAGACCTGAAACATAGTCATGGTCCTTTCCTCCAAAAGCCTTAGCCCTGCAGAAGTATCAACCCTTTACACAGGCCTCTTCTTTTGCCTCATTCCCAAATTCAATCATGCAGGACTTGTTAAAGATCTTCTCTCCTTCTTCTGGTCCCTACAGTAGAAAAACTTTTTCTCCACCCATCCTACCAATCACGTTCAACCAAAGACCAATTTTGAGCCCTGCCTGAATCAGTTGACTCTGCCATCAAATCGTGATCCACCCCCACTACTCACCAAATCACCCTCTGCTAACTTCCCAGAATTTCTTAACCTCGAACCTTGCCTCATCATCATTCCCCAAATCTCTCCACATGCAAACTAAACTTACATCATGGAAAGAACCACAATTCACCATCTAAAAACTTATCCTAACCTTATAATCCTACCTGCTGACAAAGGCTCCACCATCATTGTTTTGAACAGCATGGATAACCTGGTGGAAGGGCTCCACCAGCTGTCAGATTCATCCACCTACAAACCCTGCCAGAGTGACTCCATTCCAGAAATCCAGCAGGACCTCCTGTCTCTCCTCAAATCCTTAGGCCCATCCCAGAACCTCACCCCAGAGTCCATATCTCTACTTACCCCTACCACTCCCCGCACCTCCACCTTCTTCATGCTTCCTAAAGTTCATAAACCCAACCACCCAGGATGACCCATTGTGGCCAGTTGCTGTGCTCCAACTGAGAAAATCTCTGTTCTTGTAGACCAACACCTTCAACCTATTACCCAGAACCTATCCTCCTATATATAAGATACCAACCATTTCCTCGATCGACTCTCCACAGTTCCTGTTCCTTTACCATATGAATCGTCATTACTGATGCCACCTTCCTTTACACTAACATCCCTAATTCCCGTATCTTCCCCAATGACTGATGGATTCCGAACCTGAAACCACCTTCCTAATCACCATGATTATCCCCACCCACAATTACTTCTCCTTTGAAGGCACTACCTGTAAACAAATTCAGGGTACAGCTAAGGGCACTCACATGGCACCATCCTATGCCAACCTATTTATGGTCCATCTAGAGGAATCCTTCCTAAACACCCTGAATCCCAAACCCCTTACCTGGTTCATATTCACTGATGATGTCTTCATGATCTGGATTGAAAGTGAGAACATCCTATCCACGTTCCTCCACAACCTAACACCTTCTCCTGCATTTGCTTCAACTGGTCCTATTCAACTCAACAATCCACCTTCCTTGTTGTCAGACTCCACCTCAAAGATGGGTACATCACTATCTCTGTCCATATCAAACATAACAATCACCAGCAATACCTCCACTTTGACAGCTGCCACCCATTCCATACCAAGAAACCCCCTTCCAACAGCCTAGCCACCTGTGGCCATTGCTGTAATTATGAGTGGTGCCTCTCGAAAATACACCAAGGGTCTCACTGAGGCCTTCACATACTGTAATTATTCTTTAAACTTTGTAGAAAAACAGATCACCCATGCCTTACCTCTCCAGTCACCCTCAACCTCCAAAGGTTGCACTGTCCAGCCACATAAGAGCATTCCCTTTGTGACTCAGTAGCACTGAGGATTGGAGCAACTGAATAATATTGTAGAACAAAAGCAAACTGGTGCTTTTCATTTATTATTATAATGTTGTTCTACCAAGAACCGACAGAAGATTCTGTTAATATGAATCACATTCTTTGCCAGGGTTTTGACTACCTCTCATCGTGCTCTGAAATGAGAAATGTCCTCCTCAATACCCTTCCCACCCCTTCCACAGTGTTATTCCACCACCCACCGAAACTACACAATATGCTCATCCATCCCTACACAACTCCTGCTCCCAACCTCTTACCTCATGGCTCACATCCCTGTAATAGACCAAGATGGAAGACCTGTCCCATACATCCTCTCACCACCACTTACTCCAGTCCGCTCACAGGCATTACCTGCCCCATCATGACAAGGCTACCAATGAAACCATTCACGCGATCTACAAACTGAGCTGCAGCCACTGTGCTGCATTCTACATGGTTATGACAATCAACAAGCTGTATATCAGCATGAATGGCCACAGACAAGCTGTGGACAAGAAACAGCTGGACCATCCCACTGATGGGCACATCGCCCAACATAACATTCTTCATTCCAGTTACTGCTTCACAGCCTGTGCCATCTGGATCCTTCCCACCAACACCAGATTTTCTGAATTGAACAGGTGGAAACTCTCCCTGCAATACATCCTCTGTTCCCGTAACCCTCCTGGTCTCAACGTCCGTTAGTCTTTGTCCTTACCCCTGTAGCCCCTTCCCTGTTCCCATACAAGCACTACACAGTCCTCTATTCCACCAATGCACCCACAGAATTTTTACTTCTTTCCATTTCCACTAACCCTCCCCTGCCCTCTGTCTAAACTCCTAACTGCACCTAGCTACCCTACCGTCTTTCCATCTCGTCCCTGTATGCTCCCTAAAAGCACTTTACCGTCCTCTATCCCAACCCTGCTAAACCACCTCCTCTCTGCCTCAGCCTCCTCCCTAGCCCCACCACCCAGTTGCATCTTCCATCATGCACTGCTGCTTGCAATGTCACCTCAGCAGCCAAACAGCCAGAGACTGTGGTTGTGTGTGTGTGTGTGTGTGTGTGTGTGTGTGTTTGTTCTATCTCTGACAAAGGCCTTATTGGCCGAAAGCTCATTTTGTGGCAGTTTTTTGTTGTGCCTATCTGCGACTCCGCATCTCCGCTGCATGGTGAATAGCAACTATCCTTTTCATAACATAGTTATACATCCTGTATTTTCCATTGTTGAAGAAACAATAAATGATATGGACAACTGGTGCATCTAACACAGCCTCAAAACAAATGTGGCAAAAATAGAAATGATGGTGCTCTGAAATAGAGGAAGAGCACCCGCATCAGGTGAGCTCTCCATATGGGAGAGAAAACTGAGAATTGTACCAGACTTCAGGTACCTAAGGGTACAATACAAACAACTGCAAAATGTTTCACAATGGTTGTAAAAGAGAAAGCAATGCAGACAACAATGGCTATCCATGAGAGCCAAAATCTTCCCAATACTGATGAATGACATAGAAATTATTGGACCACATCTCACAGTGAAAAAGCTAACGACACTAGAAAGAGTAAAGGTGACCTATATAAAGAATACAATTGGAGTGTTCAAAACAACACAATCCAGACTTGTGCACCTTCTGGCAAAGGAATCCTTCCTTGAAGACAAACCTGATGCTACCCAGCAGTAGGGCTTCGAAAAGTCTACAAAAAGCACTGAAGGAAAAAAGGGAAGATTTACCTCCAGAATTTTAAGCACAGACACCATGACTGATCAAACTTGGACAAAGGAAAACTTGGAAATGAGACACATGATAACTAGAATAGTGGTCCATGGTTTCCACCAACTTATTTGGAACAACACATCATACCATGAACCAAACACAATGTGCAAGTGTAAACTGTGTCGTCAAATATGCAAACGTTACCACATGGAACTCTGTACTAAAAAGGAGATGGTCAATAAGTGACTATGCACACCACAATATATAAAATTTCTAATTATGTGTGTTATCATCATTGTACATTGAACTTGTATGGCTATTTGGCTGCAATAAACTTATTATTACAATGCCTCTCTTGTAGCATCTGCCACTGGAGTTTGTTGATCATCTCTGTAATGCTCTCGCACTGACCAATGACTCTGTGATGTAATGCACCACTGTTTGTTGGATCTTCTCTCTCTCTTTTATCAGTCCCACCTGGCAAGACTCCCAGACTGATGAACAGTACTCAAGAATTGGTCAAATAAGTGGCTTATAAGACACTTCTTTCATGGACAAATTACATTTCCTCAAGATGCTTCCTATCAATGTCAGTCTGGCACCTGCTTTTCCCACTACTTGTTTAAAATGGCAGTACCACTTAAGGTCACTCTGGATAGCTACTCCTAGATATTTAATAGTAGATACTGTTTCCAGAAGTTTGTCATCAATAGTGTAGTTGCACAGCAGAGTGTTTCTTTCCCTATGTATATGCAGTATGTTACATTTATTCACATTAAGGTCAGCTGACAGAGCCTGCACATTTATCAATTCTCTGCAGGTCATTCTGCAAACTGATACTGTCTTCTAGCATTACTACTTTCTTACAGACAATCGTATTATCTGCAAACAGTCTTAAAGAGATTGCAATGGTTTCTACTAGATCATTTATATACGAGGGGCACTTGAAAAGTCCGTGCAAAGTCCAGTTAATAGCATCTTTGGAAAGAACGCACACCAAGTTTCAGCCATCTGGGTCTATTTCTTTGTGTTGGGCGTTCATGTGAATCAAGGAAGTCAAGTGATTGTTAAAAAATGGACGAAGAAGAATTTCATTTGGTGATTAAACATTACTTTATGAAAGGCAAAACACCTCAGGAGACTAAAGAGAAGCTTGATAAACATTACAGTGACTCTGCACCTTTGATTAGGACAATTTATAAATGGTTTCAAAATTTTCGGAGTGACCATGTGGGCACAAGTGATGCTGAACATTCTGGATGCCATGTGGAGGTTACAACTCCAGAAATCATTGATAAAATCCATGATATGGTGATGGATGACAGAAGAGTTATGGTGCATGAGATTGCTAGTGCTGTGGGCGTCTCAAATGAATGGGTATGTAACATTTTGCATAAACATTTGGACATGAGAAAGCTATCAGCAAGATGGGTTCTGCAATTGCTCACGCCTGACCAAAAACAGAATCATGTCAAGTGTTGCAAGGATGATTTGCAGCTGTTCAGGAAGAATCCATAGGACTTTAAGCATCATTTAGTCACTGTGGATAAAACATAGATAGATTACTATATTCCTGAGACCAAACAACAATCTAAACAATGGGTTACCAAGGGATAATCTGCACCAAAAAGGCAAAGACCAGTTCATCGCCCGGAAAGGTTATGGCGACTGTCTTTTGGGATTCGCAAGGGATAATCCTCATCGACTATCTGGAAAAGGGTAAAACTATTATTACAGGTGCATATAATTCATTGTTTTTGGACCGTTTGAAAACCGAGGTGCAAGAAAAATGCTGACGATTGGACTGCAGAAGAGTCCTTTTCCATCACAACAATGCACCAACACACACCTCAGCAGTTGTGGTCACAAAATTAATGTAAATAGGATTCCAACTCGTTTCACATCCCCCCTATTCTCCAGACTTGGTTCCCTCGGAATACTGTTTGTTCCCCAATTTGAAGAAATGGCTGGTAGGACAAAGATTTTATTCAAACTAATAGCTATTTTTCAGACTTGGACAATTCCTATTATTCGGAAGGGATCAACAAATTAGAACAGCATTGGACAAAGTGTATAAGTCTAAAAGGAGACTATGTCGAAAAATAAAAAAAGGTTTACTCCAAACACGTAAGTAGTTTTTATTTCTGCACGGACTTTTCGAACGCCCCTCATACATTGTAAACAGCAATAGTCCTATGACACTCACTAGGTGTACTCCCGAAATTATCTTTACATCTATCAACTTTGTTCCATTAAGGGGAGCCGGAGGTGCCTATGCTGCCCATGTTAAAATCACTAAGTTTGAGGAACATTTATGAATAAACTACCAAATAGAAAAATTTGAATTTTTTTTTTTACATATAGAGTGGTTTAGTATTGCAGTTATGACAGAGGGATTTTGGAGTATCTTTTCTAGTTTCCTTCCAATTATTTTTTTTTATTAATGACACAAATTTTTTTACAAATAATTGCTTTATAATTAAACTGAAATGAAACTACTGAACATATTGCCAAATGATTGAGTTACAATGTAAGTTTGACCACTAGGAGTGCTGTATAAAAATTTCATCTCTCTAGCTTGAGTGATAAAAACAAAATCAAATAGGGGTAATGCAGGAGTAGGTTTAATAATGAATAAAAAAATAGGTGTACGGGTAAGCTACTACAAACAGCATAGTGAACGCATTATTGTGGCCAAGATAGACACAAAGCCCATGCCTACTACAGTAGTACAAGTTTATATGCCAACTAGCTCTGCAGATGATGAAGAAATTGATGAAATGTATGACGAGATAAAAGAAATTATTCAGGTAGTGAAGGGAGACGAAAATTTAATAGTCATGGGTGACTGGAATTCGTCAGTAGGAAAAGGGAGAGAAGGAAACATAGTAGGTGAATATGGATTGGGGGGAAGAAATGAAAGAGGAAGCTGCCTTGTAGAATTTTTCCCAGAGCATAACTTAATCATAGCTAACACTTGGTTCAAGAATCATAAAAGAAGGTTGTATACCTGGAAGAATCCTGGAGATACTAAAAGGTATCAGATAGATTATATAATGGTAAGACAGAGATTTAGGAACCAGGTTTTAAACTGTAAGACATTTCCAGGGGCAGATGTGGATTCTGACCACAATCTATTGGTTATGAACTGCAGATTGAAACTGAAGAAACTGCAAAAAGGTGGGAATTTAAGGAGATGGGACCTGGATAAACTGAAAGAACCAGAGGTTGTACAGAGTTTCAGGGAGAGCATAAGGGAACAATTGACAGGAATGGGGGAAAGGAATACAGTAGAAGAAGAAGAATGGGTAGCTCTGAGGGATGAAGTAGTGAAGACAGCAGAGGATCAAGTACGTAAAAAGACGAGGGCTAATAGAAATCCTTGGGTAACGGAAGAAATATTGAATTTAAGTGATGAAAGGAGAAAATATAAAAATGCAGTAAATGAAGCAGGCAAAAAGGAATACAAACGTCTCAAAAATGAGATCGACAGGAAGTGCAAAATGGCTAAGCAGGGATGGCTAGAGGACAAATGTAAGGATGTAGAGGCTTGTCTCACTAGGGGTAAGATAGATACTGCCTACAGGAAAATTAAAGAGACCTTTGGAGAGAAGAGAACCACTTGTATGAATATCAAGAGCTCAGATGGCAACCCAGTTCTAAGCAAAGAAGGGAAGGCAGAAAGGTGGAAGGAGTATATAGAGGGTTTATACAAGGGCGATGTACTTGAGGACAATATTGTGGAAATGGAAGAGGATGTATATGAAGATGAAATGGGAGATAAGATACTGCGTGAAGAGTTTGACAGAGCACTGAAAGACCTGAATCGAAACAAGGCCCCAGGAGTAGACAACATTCCATTAGAACTACTGATGGCCTTGGGAGAGCCAGTCATGACAAAACTCTACCATCTGGTGAGCAAGATATATGAGACAGGCGAAATACCCACAGACTTCAAGAAGAATATAATAATTCCAATCCCAAAGAAAGCAGGTGTTGACAGATGTGAAAATTACCGAACTATCAGTTTAATAGGTCACAGCTGCAAAATACTAACGCGAATTCTTTACAGACTAATGGAAAAACTGGTAGAAGCGGACCTCGGGGAAGATGAGTTTGGATTCCGTAGAAATGTTGGAACACGTGAGGCAATACTAACCTTACGAATTATCTTAGAAGAAAGATTAAGAAAAGGCAAACCTACGTTTCTAGCATTTGTAGACTTAGAGAAAGCTTTTGACAATGTTAACTGGAATACTCTCTTTCAAATTCTGAAGGTGGCAGGGGTAAAATACAGGGAGCGAAAGGGTATTTACAATTTGTACAGAAACCAGATGGCAGTTATAAGAGTCTAGGGGCATGAAACGGAAGCAGTGGTTGGGAAAGGAGTGAGACAGGGTTGTAGCCTCTCCCCGATGTTATTCAATCTGTATATTGAGCAAGCAGTAAAGGAAACAAAAGAAAAATTCGGAGTAGGTATTAAAATTCATGGAGAAGAAGTAAAAACTTTGAGGTTCGCCGATGACATTGTAATTCTGTCAGAGACAGCAAAGGACTTGGAAGAGCAGTTGAACGGAATGGACAGTGTCTTGAAAGGAGGATATAAGATGAACATCAACAAAAGCAAAACGAGGATAATGGAATGTAGTCAAATTGAATTGGGTGATGCTGAGGGAATTAGATTAGGAAATGAGACACTTAAAGTAGTAAAGGAGTTTTGCTATTTAGGGAGTAAAATAACTGATGATGGTCGAAGTAGAGAGGATATAAAATGTAGACTGGCAATGGCAAGGAAATCGTTTCTGAAGAAGAGAAATTTGTTAACATCGAGTATAGATTTAAGTGTCAGGAAGTCGTTTCTGAAAGTATTTGTATGGAGTGTAGCCATGTATGGAAGTGAAACATGGACGATAACCAGTTTGGACAAGAATCGAATAGAAGCTTTCGAAATGTGGTGCTACAGAAGAATGCTGAAGATAAGGTGGGTAGATCACGTAACTAATGAGGAGGTATTGAATAGGATTGGGGAGAAGAGAAGTTTGTGGCACAACTTGACTAGAAGAAGGGATCGGTTGGTAGGACATGTTTTGAGGCATCAAGGGATCACAAATTTAGCATTGGAGGGCAGTGTGGAGGGTAAAAATCGTAGAGGGAGACCAAGAGATGAATACACTAAGCAGATTCAGAAGGATGAAGGTTGCAGTAGGTACTGGGAGATGAAGAAGCTTGCACAGGATAGAGTAGCATGGAGAGCTGCATCAAACCAGTCTCAGGACTGAAGACCACAACGACAACAACAGCTTGAGTGGATTTTGAGAAAATGTTCCTTATATTCGAAAAATTCTAATTTACGGGAAATGGCTATCAAAGTTTCTCAATACATTCCTGCATTATAGGATGGATTATCAGGGTCGTCTTCTTCATCCTCCAAAAGCTTCCTCTTCTGTCTTCTTTTCTGGCCTGTTGTTCCATCATACTTCATATGCCTCTCTCTTCTTTCTGCTCCTCTTATCCTTTCTCTGTCAATATTTCTTAGTGCTCGTACAGTGTTCACCCCAGCTGCAAATCCTAATGCCTTCAGAACTTCACACTTCACACTATTCCCTTGGTTGTAGGTTGCTATTGCATCATAAATGCCAAAGTGCAGTGTTTTTATGCTTACAAACACCCTTTTAGGAATCACTTTCCAAATCAAACTGTTTACGCTCTCATTAGGATTCTGCGTCTTTCCGTGTAGACATTTGTGTAACAATTCTGGCTGTGCTAAGTCATGAAAAATTGGTTTTATTGCATTTATCACAGCTGCTGGCAAACCACGTTTATGATCATAGTCCTTTTTTGCATTATATTTGCACCATGAATCTTTTGGGCACAGGCTGTGTTGAGGGTATTCATTGGAAGAGGCAGTATGAAGGAACAATGCCCACACTGCTTTTCGCATGTCACTAACATTACTAGTATTTTGCCTTATAGCAAACCCATAGTATCTCTGTAGACGTTCAATCACCTCATCAGTAAGCCTGCCTCTCCCTCCTTTGTCTTTCCATCACTGAGCTTACTTGAACCCAAAGTTTGTTTGAGCCTTCGAAGCCGTGCACCCATACGCTTTTGCACATGCCCAATGCATTCGAACTTTTCAACAACAAATTCATTTCCATATGGTTTCCGTTCCTCTATAGTCTTGAAACCTTTGGAGTCACCATCCCCAAGGCAGTATTTGTACCTAACGTTGTATCTGGGAACTGAACATTCAAAAATTTGTTTCACTCCATCCACTTCCATTGCTCCACTTGATCCACAAAAATTTGCCTCACAGGTTCCACTGTGCTCTCCTTTGATTTTATTTTTGCACCTACAATGTTTTGATAATATTGCAACATCTATCACTTTTGCACTATCACCACAAGTAACAGTTACAACCCCATTCAGGGATTTATGACCCGTCTTTTGCCAGGAACCATCTAATGCCACTACCAAATCCCTAGAACCACCGTTCATTTCTACAGATTCCTCCACTGCTTCCTTCATGGTTTTCAAAGCCACATCTTCAACAGAGGATCCTACCAGTTCACAGTAGTACCCAAATTTGCTTGGAAGCGATGGCAAGTTCATAATACTACAAAACCGTTTACCAGCAGTAGACCCTTTTCCAATGGATCAAAGACCATACACAAGTCGGACATTCACATCAAACACTCTAGATCGTCCATTTGCACCAAAGAGACTGGCATGTGAATTGTAGAAAGTCACTTGATACTTGCAACATGCACAGATTATCTTCATCTCACAAGCTAAACCAAAGTGCTTTGTTATCTCTAGTCCAACTCCTACACTTGAACACATTTTGCACAGAACACTTTCTTTCAGCACAGAAGATAATAATCCAATATTCAGTACTTCGTTAATATCATCACTGTCACTAACATATTCACGAAATCTGTCACTTCCACCAGTCACCTTCTTGCTAGAAGATGTCACAGAGCTATGGCCGGCCATGTGTTGCTTAGCAGAAGAACGCACTGTTTCAGTAATTGTAGTATCGCGACTTGGAATTAGTGTTAATTTTCTTTTCCCTACGTTCTTCCTCTTCTTATATACACGGTTACTAAAACGTGGCATCGTAACCAGAACAACGCTTCACACAAGAAGTATAATACTACCAACAACAGGCGCAACACTGAACTAATTCGAAACGGTAAACAGCAAAGAGATGATGTTCTGCGCTCTTAGTGCTTCATTTGTCACAGAAAACAATGTAGCCAACCCTTGCACACTTGCTATATGCGTAACATAAGGCACTGTATGCGTAACAGGCCGAGAAAATCCCAAGCAGTTCGCCAGGAAGTCACGAGAGGGTGTTAGATGCATTCAGCGGCCGCCCATTTCCTCTGCAGGCGTGGGGGGAAAATGGTAATAACTCCACTTTTAGGGTGAGTAGAACAATAATTCAAATTTTACATTAAAGAGGAATGTTACAATTAATTTTCGGTAGCAAAAAAAAAAAAAAAAAAAAAAAAAAAAAAAAAAAAAAAAAAAAAGTAATTTTTTTGGATTTGACCACCTCCGGCTCCCCATAAAAGGGGCATGTTGAGTTCTATCTGCAAGGAAGATCGAGTCACAAGTCTGATTCGATACTTGATAAGCTCTTATCTTTTCACCAAACAGCAGTGCAGGACAGGGCCAAATGCCTTCCTGAAGGCAAGGAACACAGAAACTACCTGAACGCCATTGTCTACAGCATCATGTATCTCATGGAGGAATGGAGATTTTTTTATTCTCCAAAATAATTCTTGAGCATATAGGCCTCTAATTATGTGCTTCTGTTCTATGACTGTTCTTGAAAACGGGAATGACCCGAGTTTCTTTCCAGTCACTACATACTTTGTTACTCTAGTGAACTACATTAACTGAACTGCTACTGGAAGTGGAGCAAGTTCTTTTGCATAATGTTTGTAGAATCTTACAGGTATATCACCTGGTTCTGATGCCTTTCTGCTACTAAGCGATTGTAGTTGCTTTTCTATTTCATGATCAGTTATCTCTGATTCTGCCGTTTCAACATTCATACACTGATTGAAAGCAGAGAGCCTATTAAATCTTCCATGGAAGATCAAATTCAGTATTTCGTCCACCTCTTTGCTATCTCCCTTTTCTGTGCTAGCATGGGACCAAATGATTAATTTTGAAATGCTTGCTGATTTCACGTGAAGCCAAAACCTCTTAGGATTTTTAGTCAGATTAATGGACAAAATTTTACTTTCAAAGTCACTGAACACTTGTCTCATTGTTCACCTTCCACTCATTTTCATTTCGTTTGGCTTTGGTTTGTCAGCTAGGTTTTAACTTCTCTTGGATCTGTGATGAAGCTCTCTTAGCTTATGTAGCAGTTCTCTAACAAGGTTATTAAACCATGCTGGGACTTTCCCGTGCCTTAAGACATTGCTCAGTACACACATATCGAAGGCCAATGAACAATGCTTTTAAATTTTTCCATTTGTGCTCCACAACTTCGTCATCATCTCTTGAGTACTCAAATACTCTGTAATTTGTTTATCTACATGTTTTAACATTCGTTGTAATACATGTAGTCAGTTGCTATCACAGCTTTCCGATCGCTGATATCTTCCTCTACGTTAACTGATTTGACAAGTTCAGGTCCATTTGATTTTAGGAAGTCTAAGATGTTACCTTCATGAGTTGGTTCTCAATTACCTGCTCAATGTAATTTTTGGACAAGACATTCTGAATAATGTCACACAAATTGCCTGTCTCTGGAACCAATTTTGATAGCATGACTCTCCCAATCTATACCTGGCACATTGAAGTCACTCCCAATTAACGGCAACATCAGTTCTCTCTGAAGCGTTCTACCACCACAGCTCCTGATCCAGGCATATTATAAAAGCATTCAATTACTATTTTTGACCAACATTTGTTGATTAATTTCACCCAACCTGGTTCACATTTGGAATCCATGATAACATCACTACATATTATTGAATTCTTTACTGCAATAAATATGCTGTCACTGTTGGCGGGTAACCTACCCTTACAACAAATATTCCAAACTGAACTAAGGAGTTCACTGCTTTTCACTTACAGCCCCAACCAACTTTCTGTTCCTAACACTATGTGGGCATTATAGCCTTCAATAAGCGATACTAATTCTTGGACCCTCCCTTGGATGCTCCTGTAGATTAATAATATCATATTAACCTTTTCTGTATCTGATCTGCAAGATCAAGAATTCTCTGAGAGAACTGTGTCTGATTTATCTTCAATTATGGCAGGCAATTCATCTCTGTTCCCAAGGGGGTGTTCCTCTAATTAAAAAAAAAAAATAAAAAAAAAAAAAACCATGTGCCCATCACACATACTCAGCTACCATTGTAGCTGCTACCTGTTTGTAGTGCATGCCTGACCTGTGAATGAGAACCCTGCAATTCTCCACCTGATAGTAGCGGTCTAGAAATTCACATCCGATACTGTCGCAAAATTATCTGGGACTCTGTGTTAGATCTTCCACTCCATTCCAAACCAGAGGACTGCGATCAACCTGGGTACAATGCTACAAACAGTAAGCTTATCCTGCACCGCACGTGTGATGCTAGTTGCCTACACCAAATCAGCCACCCACTGAAAGGAATTGAGGAAGACTTCAGAAGCCAAGTAGCAACTGTTATTTGCACTGGCGTGTGCCACTATTTGCAGCTGGTTGCAGCCAGCGCACTTGACAGCCGCCGGCAGTGCCTTCTCCACATATGGGATGAGATCCCCTAGCAAATATTCTGAGCGCACACTGGCATTGTTTCTGGCCCTGTTTGCTATTTCCCTAAAGCCATCCTCACACAGGATAAGGCAATTAAAGTTGACATAGACAGGGCATCTAATCTCAGGAGAAAGCATGCCTTCGGCACATGTTGAGGGGTAACATGTCATTCATAGAATGACAATACAGGAAATACATTGAGTTCAACTTCTCTGCATGTGTTATTCCACTGCAACAAGAAAAGTGTCTTATCATTTTTGACTCAATGGATTGAAGTCCATGGAAGAGAAGCTGTGATGCAGTTCAAGGATACTGAACAGAAGGACCCTTGTAACATTGGTATTGTATGGGGAAAAAGGAAAAAAAAGTACTAACACCCCTATTAGGGAAATAAAGAACATGGAAAAATTCCAGCGGGATGGGCTGGTTAACAATGATAATGATCTGTGCTCTCTGCAGTCTTCAGTGGCCATGGTTGGTTTTATTTGGCTTGCAAACTGCACAGCTCCTTTACAAGAATCAATGCATGTAAAATAACTGCTATTAGTGACTTTCAAAGAAGAGCGGAGAAAATCATGAAGAAGACTTTGGACTCATTAATGGCTTGAACAGCAAATTACTGTGGAGGAACATTGCATAATGCTGTACAGCAATCTGAGATACGAACAAGTTATTCGTTAACTCAAGCAAATGTTCATCCCAAATTTAGTTTTAAATTGAATACAGTTGAGGTCATTTTGTGCATGCACAATATCTATGTTCTCAGTGTTGCAATGACTACCAAAACTGTGAAATAACATACTTCATTAAACAGATTTAAAGATCGAGATTTGTTTTGTAATTTCATTCAAATGGAAGAGCAGATTTTTTTTTTCAAAGCTGCTACCTATAACTGAAAAAATATTTCCTGGCAATATACAAGCATGAGCCAGTTCATAAGCCCACAGATAGGTACACATATTTTGCAGATAGTTTCATAATAGCAAAACTGTACACTGTGTAATTTGTGTTTGCTTTAGACATAGACTAGCAATCTTGTTAAGACCTATGGCCATGGGGAAACATTCTAATATTTAGCCTTTCAAACAAGAATTGCAGAAAATACTGTACATTACTTATAAGAAATAACATTGTCTATTGAGATAATGGTCCTATTAAATGATTAAAATGGGCCCAGACTCTTTAAGGAAACACACAGGAAAAAAGGGAAAGAGATGGATGCAAACCTACTACCTTTTTCATCACAACTGAACTCATGACACTATCAACTGTGCTACAGCTGCAGCACTGCTACAATTCCCTCATATGTGGAGTACAGTGTTGAAAGACTGAATCTACAGGTGTCATTATTTGATACTTAATGTGCTAACTGCACCAAAAAGATGTGCTTTTGATAGGTTATCATTGTGCTGTAGGATTGAAATGGTATATTTTTGGAGCAAACAAGTTATAACACTAAGAAGATAAACTACAGAAAGCCTTTACCTACCAATATGTAGCTTCCTGTCATTCTATTATAACAAATTGTATCTAAAATGAAGCACTTTCAAGAAATCCTCAATTTGCTGATGCTCTGATGCAGCTTAAATTCATATCACATACTCTGCTAGGAAGAAAAAGCCACCAAATAAATATAGTTTAACATAATACATTATGGTGGCTCCTATGTTCTGCTTGTGGTGTAAAACAATGCCACATTACATTGGCCATGTTTTCCTTCACGAGGTAAAATATCTGACATGAAATTCAAAATTTCCTGCTCTACACTTCAGAGGAAAATGGAATTTCACACTGTGACAATACCAGCTCCCTGCCCACCTGTGTTTTCACATTCTGTGGAACAACTTTGGCTCCATCTGCCTAATATTGGAGCTCCAAATTACTAGCCTACATGACCTCTGTACTTGTCTGGACTGGGCAGGAAAGTAGGCTACTGGCCAACAGAAGAGGCATCCCCTGCTGGCTCAGAAGTACTGTCAACAATGGGTAGCAACTTGTACCTGTTGCTAAGACATAAGGAGCCACCTATGTGGCCCCTTCCCTCTTTTGCCTTCTGCCCAATGACATGTGAACCCTCCAGTGTCCGCCACTCATTCTCGATGGACCAGTCAGATGTTGCATATTGGAAGAAGCAGCAACAAACAGGTCACTAGGGGATTACAATGGTACCAAAGTTACAGTGATTAAAATTCTTCTGGGTATTATGCCGCGTCATTGCTAAAAACTAACAACAATAATAAACTAAAACCGACGTTTCAGCCGAATTGCAATGGCCTTCCTCAGGGCACGGCTGGTTTTGCATGGGGATAGGTGCTTCTATTTAGTACAGACTATCGATGTCTTAAATAGCCTGCACAAAAATATAAAGTTCACACATGAGACTGAAAACAATGGCACCTTGCCATTTCTGGATTTGGAAGTATACTAAAGGTAAACTGGGACACAAAGTGTACTAGAAACCAACGCACACTAATTGGTACCTGCACGCAGAGAGCCACCACCACCCAGCTCAAAAGTATTCTGTTCTGCATACGTTAACTGCCCGAGCCTACCGGATAAGTGATGAAAATAACATCAAAGAAGAATTAAAGAAGCTACAACACACATTTCGTGCCAACAGCTATGATGACAGTGGTTGCCACCGCCAGACACCACACTTGCTAGGTGGTAGCCTTTAAATCGGCCGAGGTCCACTAGTATACGTCGGACCCGCGTGTCGCCACTATCAGTGATTGGAGACCGAGGCCACACGGCAGGTCTATTCTAGAGAGACTTCCTAGCAATCGCCCCAGTTGTACAGCCAACTTTGCTAGCGATGGTTCACTGACTACATACGCTTTCATTTGCAGAGACGACAGTAGCATAGCCTTCAGCTACATCATTTGCTACGACCTAGCAAGGTGCCATATTCAGTTACTATTCTGAACAGATAATATTGTGAATCATGCACCGTCAAGAGTGACGTTCATCATTAATGGATTAAAGTTAAGTATCAAAATAATTACGTCTGCTTTCTGAATTCTAATTCCTTGTCATGTTTCAGACCTCACGTCAGTATAGTTCTTCCCTAATCACACCAGCCTGCGTGAGCTAAAACACATGCATTTCGGCCTCCTCTAGTAACATGGTGTTGGCTCTTCAGCCAACACAACATTGGCGACGAGTGTAAAAACGGTGTTCTTATCTATACTACCCTGATTTAATCGTGTAATGGCTTCGCCACACTCTCCAGATGTTCTGTCCGAATTTTATCGCTTACAGAATCAGCAGACACAGGCATTACTGGATGCCCTTGGACAGCTCGTGCAGGGTCAATGTGCAATGCAAAACGATGCGGTAGCCGCCGCTCCACCGCTAACGCAGCCACAACAAGCAGTTGCCCCGACTTTCTGACCTTTTGATGCTGCACTGGAAAGCTGGACGGAGTGGTCACGCCAATTTGGATTCCATCTTACCGCCTACAGAACTCAAGGTAACGAGCGGCAGCCTTTTCTTTTGTCGTCTGTCAGGGTGCAAACCTACCGTGTGATAGTCAAATTATTTCCCCAACGCGACGTAGCAACTCTGTCCTACGAAGAAATTTTGTCTGCATTAGATGCATATTTCAAATAATCAGTCAATGTAGTTGCGAAACGGCATACCTTCTTTCGTCAAAACGTAAGGCAGGTCAGACTAATAGGGAGTGGGTTGCAACCTTTGCAAGGCCTTACTAGGGATTGTACTTTTGAGTGTCAATGTGGACTCCCATATTCAGATACTACGGTATGTGATGCAATTGCACAGAACGTTTCTGATGTTTGTATAAGGGAACAGATTTTGAAACTAGTCAATCCCTCCCTTCAACAAGTGATGGACATATTGGATCGTCAGGACACACTTAACTTTGCTCAGGAATCATTTGAAACTTCACCAGCCATGTGTCAGGTTAACCGGCCCACCGGGTGAGCTGCACGGAGCAATAAACAGCCCTTGTGCCCGGCCACGCCGCTGCCGCCAGGCTTTCAGCCACGTGTGCCGCGCCAGCAAGCAAATGCAATGCTCAAATCATGCCCGCGGTGCGCTACTAAACATTCGCATGAGACACGCCTAGCTATTTGCTTTCACTGTAATAAAAAAGGACATGTTCAGAGTGTTTGCCAGAAAAATCTCAGGTCGGACACTCAAAACCATTCCAGGCCCTTTGCTTCACACTGGAATCGGAATCGAACCAAGGATACTCTGGCTCACGAAACTTCGCTCATGGATATTCATGCCGTTCATTCCACTCCGCCCAGTGCTACTCTCTCTAACAGTGACTGTGTTCATCCCACAAATAGTGTGCGTCGACATTGACGGAACTCCCGTCGGGTCGCAAGTGATTTTGTACCAGTGTTAGTTCACATTGCACGAGACAGTAGCTCTTGTCGTCAGCAGGACAATAAACCTTTTGTACACTTGGACATTAACGGCAAAGTGATACCATTCCAGCTCGATACCGGAGCTGCAGTTTCACCGATCAATCAAGACACTTACAAACAGCTGAGCACACCTCCGTTGCGTGCCGCAAATGTTACGTTAACTAGCTATTCAGGTCAAGAGATCCCTGTGTTAGGACAGTGCAGTCTTCTAGCAACATACACAGGACAATCAAAACTTGTGTCATTTTACGTCCTTTGTTCTTCTTCCGCAGTGAACTTGTTTGGTTTCGATTTATTTCAGTTGTTTAACTTGTCCATAGTAAATCAGGTCCTATCAGTGAACCAGACTGTGCCTTCAGACAGTGTTTCTCGTCTTTGTGAAGAATTTGCAGACATTTTTGCACTGGGCCTCGGTTGCGCTAAGAACTATAAAGCACTGAAAGTACCTGCGCAACTGAAATTTTTCAGAGCGTGCAATGTTCCCCACGCATTGCGGGATGAGGTCGCAAACACATTATACGATTTGGAATCACAAGGTGTAATTGAAGGTGTGCAGGCTTCTCTCTGGGCATCACCCTTAGTAATTTTGCCAAAACCTTCGGGAAAATTGAGACTTTGTGTGGACTTCAAGGCAACAGTGAGTCCATAACTCGTGATTGCAACTGTTCCCTTACCCCGACCGGAAGATCTTTTTCACAAACTGTGCCCTGGCAAATATTTTTCGAAGTTGGACCTAGCAGATGCGTACTTGCAAATACCGGTGGACGAAGAATCCCAGTGCTTTTTGGTGGTTAACATGCATCTTGGTTTGTATCAATTCAAACGACTGCCATTTGGGTGTGCATCCGCCCCTGCATTGTTTCAGCAATATCTACAAACTGTTTGTACATCGGTCCCTACTGCAGCAAACTATCTGGACGATATTGTGATCTCCGGAAAGAAGGAAGAAGAACATTTAGCCAATCTCAGAACATTATTTCAGGTCTTGCGACATAATGGTCTTCGCTTACGGAAGGACAAATGTGTGTTTTTTGCTTGTGACTTGCCATACCTGGGACATTTACTCAATGCCCAAGGCATACATCCCAGTCCCACGCACCTCCGTGCCATACAAGACTTGCCTTCGCCGCAGAATCTGAAGCAGAGTGTGTTGGGAAAAATCAACTATTATCACAGATATGTTCCGCATGCCTCTTCCATTTCAGCTCCACTTCATCGCTTACGCCGTAGCTTTCTAATACTTGCCTTACACCATTCGATCCCCAGAAGCCCCTTTTGTTGATGGTGGATGCGTCAGATTTCGGGATTGGTGCTGTGCTTGCGCATAAAGATGGCTCACACGATCGCCCTATAGCCTTTGCGTCCAAATTGCTCTCGTCTGCGCAAAGAAATTATTCATAGATCGAGATAGAAGCGTTGGCTCTCGTATTTGGTGTTACAAAGTTTCATGACTTCTTGTATGGTCGTCACTTCACCGTAATCACAGACCACAAATCTTTGACATCGCTTTTTCATCCGAACAAGCCTGTACCTCCACGTACAGCGCAGAAATTCATTCGCTGGTCTATTTTCCTCTCGCAGTACCGCTAAGATATCTTGTATCGGTCCACTGCTAAGCACGGAAACGTCGATGAGTTGTCCCGTTTGCCTGTTGCTGAGGATAGGGCATTCGATTCCTCCGAACTTGCTTGCATGTTCATTGATTCGGCAACCGATGACGTGGTCGAATCGTTTCCGATTGATTTTCGTCGTGCAGCTACAACCGCAACTGCCGACCCTGTCCTTACTACCATTCTGCGTTTTGTTGCTACACAATGGCCCTTGTCAAAGTCACGGATCAGGGACCCGTTGGTTCGCCGATTTTTTGCTCACAAGGAGAGACTTTATGCTCGACGTGGTGTTTTGCTGTTGCGATCTGACAATGATCAGTCCAGGGTCGTGGTCCCACATTCATTACAGTCCTCTGTCTTAAAGCTTCCCCACCAATGACATTGGGGTATAGTGAGAATGAAACAACTTGCTCGTCAGCACTGTACTTGGTTCGGAATCGATGCCGCAATTACGAATATGTGCTCTTCTTGCATGGTGCGTGCCGAACAACAATCAGCACCACCGCGGAAATTCTTTGCTTGGCCAAAAGCCACTTTCCCTTGGCAACACTTACACATTGATTTTGCTGGTCCATTCTGGAATGCTCGTTGGTTGGTTGTGATAGATTCATTCAGAAATTTTCCTTTTGTTGTCTGGATGTCTTCCACGACATCATCTGCCCCCATCCAAGCATTATCTGCTATCTTTTGCATTGAAGGTCCTACACAGACAGTTGTTTCCGACAATGCCCCAGGCGACGTTGTCTACTACTGCCACTATCGAGGTTCACGGCGTTGGTTCGAAGGGCGCAGTCTTTGCTGCCTCGGACGCGCTATGTATCTGGTTTTGGGGGCCTCTGGTGAGGTGCGCCGGCATCTCAATCAGCTGCGCCTCTGTCGCCGCACGGGATCTGCAGCTCGCCGTCTGCTTTCAGCGACGGTGCCGTCCGGTCAGCGCCCTGGGGACCCATCTACTGGCTCACCTCAGCCCCAGGTGTTACCGACGCTGCGTTCCATTTTGCCCCATGACGACGCGCCGCCGCCGCCTGTTCTCCCACCGGCGACGCTCGCAGTGGACGCGTCGCTGCAGCCGCCGGGCGCCCCCCTGGGTCACACGCCGCCGATCGCTCCCCGTGACCAGTTGTCCTCCGACATGGAACTCTTGCCCGCTCCGGACCATATGTCGTCTTCGCCCGTCGGGTGCCCCGGCCCGATGGAGGTCGACACTTCAGCCCCTCCTGTCTCTCTACGGGCGCATAGATTGCATGTTGGCGTGCACCCTGGAGCAGGTTTTCAGGCGTTTCCTAGCTCCCCGCGGTCCAAATGGCAGGGTGCGGATGGCACAGCCTCGCCTGTTGTTAGGCTTCGCACCTCGTCGCATACGCCAACATGGGGTCCTCCCCATGGCGGGTGGAGGCCTTATACCACAACCGTACACCGATTTGCAGGGGAGGAATTTGGTGTCACCACCAGACACCACACTTGCTAGGTGGTAGCCTTTAAATCGGCTGCGGTCCGTTAGTATACGTCGGACCTGCGTGTCGCCACTATCAGTGATTGCAGGCCGAGCGCCGCCACATGGCAGGTCTATTCTAGAGAGACTCCCTAGCACTCGTCCCAGTTGTACAGCCGACTTTGCTAGCGATGGTTCACTGACTACATACGCTCTCATTTGCAGAGACGCCAGTAGCATAGCCTTCAGCTACGTTATTTGCTATGACCTAGTAAGGTGCCATATTCAGTTACTATTCTGAACAGGTAATATTGTGAATCACGCACCGTCAAGAGCGACGTTCATCATTAATGGATTAAAGTTAAGTATCAAACTAATTACGTCCGCTTTCTGAATTCTAATTCCTTGTCATGTTCCAGACCTCACATCAGCATAGTTCTTCCCTCCTCACGCCAGCCTGCGTGAGCTAGAACGCGTGCATTTCGGCCTCCTCTAGTAACACGGTGTTGGCTCTTCAGCCAACACAACAATGACAACATCATAAGAAAGGTAGCTAAAACCAAAGGGAGCAGAACACAAGAAGAAGGCAAAGAAGAGAAGCTTCCACTGGTACCATTACCATATGTAAAAGGCGTCAGTGAACGGCTAGGCAACGTCCTCTGCCTATGAGGTTTCAAACCAATTTTTAAAAGCAGTCACAGGATCCACGAAATGATAGGTTCCACCAAGGATGTAGTCAACAAACTTAACACTGCAAGTGTTTATGAACTACGGTGGGAGTGCGGAGCTGCCTACATAGGAGAAACAGGGAAACCTGTCAGCTTTCGAGTAGCAGAACACGAACGCTATGTACAATTACAACAACATAATAAATCGGCAATAGCGGAACACCACCGTGGCTGTAGACAACCTATCAGGGTCCAGGAAGCTCGAGTATTGGTGAAAGAATCATGGATACGAGAATGTAAAATACGGGAGGCGATCGAAATTATCAAGCAGCCTGACAACATCAACAGAGAAGATAGCTACAAACTCCTGGTGTCATGGCTGCCGGACATCACAGTGCAGCGGGGGCCGCGAGCGATCATGGGGCAGAAGCTACACGCGACATGGACGTATCTGCACAAACAACTGTAGAGCAACTGTCAGTCCACTTCCACGCACACCAGGAGGAAAACTTACTGACCAGAAGCCGAACGCTGATTGGCAGACAGCTACCAATCGTTGACGACATGGACACCTACGAATAGCCTCTTTCCTTCCATATTCCCTTACATCATATTACAGGGCCAATTAAAAGTTTTACAACAGTGATGACAGACATCGATAGTCTGTAATAAATAGAAGCATCTATCTCCATGCAAAACCAGTCGTGCCCTGAGGAAGGCCGTTGCAGTTCGGCCGAAACGTCGGTTTTAGTTTATTATTGTTGTTAGCTTTTAGCAATGAAGCGGCACAATACCCAGAAGAATTTTAATCACTATGACACCGGCCGTGGAAGCCTACATTCTTATATCGGTACCAAAGTTGTTGCAGGTCTCATCACTGGTGCCCCAATGATACTGCAGTTTTGAGCAGTAACCACAAGCTCTGTCGACCATGACGAAAGCAGCTTCCAGCTCTTTGACTGCAGTCAATTTTCCTTGGGTCTGTTCACAATAAGCAGAGTTCCTATCCATGTCATACTGTGTAAAAAACTGAAGAAGATTTCAAGAAATACAAACAGTGCAGCCAAGAGTAACTGAGAAAGTACAAAGGGACCCCGTAAAAGAGATAATTACCCGACTGCAGCACTACTGGCTGTAATGTACGCACAATATAAATGAGGAGAATATACTAACATAAAAATCTGCTCTGTAGAGTTCTCACTAAAGCCTAAAATAAATATTAGCTCACTGAATGCACATGGACAGCACACAAACAGACAAACTGAAACTACCAACTGACTTCTGTAGAATGTTCAAACTACTTGGCTGTGGCACTTCACACAACAGAACTCTACACTACTAAAACTACGACACACACAAAACAAGAAAACTGAAACTAGCTTTCATTGTCTTTTAGACTACACTGACGGTGATACTAATAATCACTGTTACAAAATGAAACACACAGGCTGCTAGACTGGGTGAGTCTGGAGGAAAGATTGGTTGGTTGAACTGAGGGGAAGGGGGAAACCAAACAGTAAGGTTATCAGTTCCATCGGATTAAGGAAGGGTGGAGAAGGAAGTCGGCCATGCCCTTTCAAAGGGACAATTCCCGCATGTGCCTGAAATGATTCAGGCAAATCATGGGGATCCTAAATCAGGATGGCTGGACACAGGTTTGGACCATCACCTCCCGAATGCAAGTCCAGTGTGATAACCACTGCACCACCTAACTGGGATGGGGTGAAGGTGTGTGTTCTAGGTGGATGTACATATGATTATTCCGAACAGTTTCCAAGATAGAACACATTCAATGTACATTGGTATTTATTTTTGTATTATTCAAATGTTGCCATTGTTTACAATGCACCACAGTTATGTAGAGGAAGATGAGATGAACAGTTTGGTACTGGACACTTGTGGTCTATCAAGTCAGGCAATTACCTCAAATTGACCTATAGAAAGTCCCTAAGCTACAATGCAAGAGTGTCACATGAGATTTGAAATACTCTCATGCTCTCATCATGAAAACTATAAGTCCATAGGAAAATATTGAATAGGATCTTTTTTATGATATTTAATGCAATTTAATTTTGTAATACATGATGTTTTCACTGAAGGGAGCAGTTTTTGAGTTATTGAATAAAAATGTACAAAAGTGATATTAAATGTGTTCTACCTTAAAGATGCTAGCCACCATATAGTGGAGATGCTGAGTCGCAGATAGGCACAATAAAAAGACTGTCACAAATCGCAACTCACACACACAACTGCAGTCTCAGGCCACGAGACTGCAGTTGCGTTTACGTCAGTGTGTATGTTTGTGTCTGTCATCTAATTCTGACGAAGGCCTTACAGGCTGAAAGCTATATTTGTGACAATCTTTTTGTTGCACCTGTGTGCAACTTAGCATCTCTGCTACATGGTGAGTAGCAACTTTCTTTTTCATAATATTGTTACATTCCATCCTGGATTTTCTGTCTTGGAAACCATTTTAAATAGGGCATGCGTCCACATGAAGCTTTTTATTCAGGATCACCAATACTATCACTGCTCAAAGCATGTATCTTTCCTCCTGACTCATGCTGTTTAAGTGTTAGCTCACTGAACACAAGTGGACAGCACACAGGAAGATAACGAATTGAGGGTAGAAAGATGCTGAAAATATGTAAATAACAAAATAATAAAAAATGGAATGTAATTTAAGAAATAATATAAATGGTCAGCATGTTGCCATACTTTTCACTGAGAATGTGTACTAGAACTGTAAAACTAACTCATTCTGCAACACATCGAGAGGTCACTGTTATGATCCACGGTACATACTTTTGTAGCTCCCAATTAGATTACAAAAGTTATTTACTAATGCTTGTAGATTACACTGAAACATGAAACAAATGATTCATTGATCATAAATACTACTGAATTCATGTTGTGCTGCTGCCAACTGTTGTAGTCCTAGACAGTTCACAGATGAATAAGACTTATTATTATCACTTGTAGAATACACCGCAAATAAAACGAATGATGATGCACTATTCATAGGCGTAATTGTCTAGGACTATAAATGAAAACAATCTTTAGTAGCACATGTTGAATTACATTGCTGCGAGGTGGAAAAAATCACGTAGCTGAATGGTATTAATAGCACTAGGTGGACTTCACAATACCCAGATCCTAAGCAGGCCCGGTCATAACACAAAACAGTCCACAAAATAACTGGCATAGAGCAGATTTCTCAACAATACTTCAGTTGGCTGTAGAGATGAACACATTCATTTGTGGACAGAAGTGAGGTTGGTCTAGTGTCTGCTTGATATTAAATTGTCATGCTGGCAGACTCACTTGACTGCTGGCTGGACACCCTATGTTGTTCTGCCAGACGTAGATGTAGTGTAGCTTATCAATTGTATGTCATCATCCATCAAAACATCCAGTGGGATTACAAGATATAGAACTAAATAATTAACTCCTATGAGCTAGGACATTTCAGATCTGAATCAAAGTTATAGGAAAGCAACAGGGAAAAGCAAACTCACTGTTATTGCTAACTGTACACATATTTAGAAAATCCACAGAAATAATGTTAAGTCAATGGAGATACAAATATGGGGAATGGAGATGGGAGTGAGGTGGGGGTGGACGAGAAGAAATAAGATGGATGGAGGGAATGGGACAAGCAATGAGTGGAAATGAGGACATTTGTACATTTTTGTATCATGTCTGAGACACCTTGGGAAAATCATGTGCCCTAAATAGCCAGAAGTAAATGAAATTTATTTATACCCAAACTGGATACAATAAAACACTCATTCAGACTTGAACACACACTATTTGGTTCAATTCCACGGATGTTGCGCAGGGAGACTTCTTACAAGGGCAACGTCTGGGCAGCTATATCAGTGGAGAGCAGTAGGGCTTGAGAACAGGTCAGGAGAGAGTTTATGGCAAGGCGGAAGCTTGTAGCTGGTTGGAGGTAGACATGGCTGCTGCATAGAGATGGTTGCCTTGGACAGACCAATGGCAGAGTAGGGAGCGATGGCGAGCTGCACACAGATGGGCTACAGGTGCAGCAGATGTAGAGGCCAGTGTGGAGAACTTTGATGAGATGCCGAGTGATGACTTGGGCTGGAGGACTGAGTGTAGGCATTGGGGGCCAGTGTTGAATGAGATGCAGAGTGAAGGCTCAGAACACAGCCTGGAGTGAAGAGATCAGTGATTGATATGGTGAACTTGTGGAGTGAAATGCTGGGCAATGGGAGGTAAGATTTACGGGCTGGTGATTGCTGTCGGGGTTCTGGTCTGTAGTGAGCTCTGATAGGCAATGGCTCTTGCTGGCTGGGCAGCACCCTTTATAGCCAATGTATGTGTGTGTTTGGATCTGTTGGGTGCCCAACGGCTAGGTCATCAGTGCCCTTACACTTATGAAAGCGAACGAATGTGGAGATGAACTAAAAGTGTTTGTACACACATGCACTCGAAATGACCACACAGTCCCGCTGTATCACATGCTCTCTCACATGCATTAAAACCAATTAGGAGGGAAGAGAGCTAATCAAGGAATTAAAACACAGAGAAAACAAAACACGGAAGAACTAAAAGAAAAGCACAGGGGAATGTGAATGGTTGACCACTTACAAAAAACTAGGCTGAGCCAGCCACCCTTCGACACATTAAGAACACCTCCCTAAAAGCTTGTTAAAAACTTTGGACAATTCACCACATTCGTTTGATCATTACATAAAATAGACAGCAGATCCACTGGCAAATCCATCGCAGTCTGCTGGTCGGCATATGCAGTCCAATAAAATGTGCTCACCGTGGTCTGCACACCACAAGCACCACACATTGGAGAGTCCTTTTGCTGGAGTAAGAATCCATGTCTCATAGGGCTGTGGCCTATGTGAAGATGAGTAAGAAGGGCCCCACTTTGCCGATGTCGCTGGAAGGTAGTAGTCCACGGCTGAGTTGTGGGCTTGATGACATGGAGCTTGTTACCAGTCGCTGCCAGCCACTTGTCTCCCCACCTACACATGACTTTGTACCTGAACAGCGAGGTGATAGCATGCAGGGGGATAGCACACTGAAATACCAGAGGGTCACGACACGCCTCCTTGGCTGCTCGCTCCACCCTTTCATTCCCTGCAATTCCAATGTGCCCAGGTACCCAGCAGAAAGACACCTCCTTCCCCAGTCATCGTAGTTGTAGGAGGGCATCCTGAATATTCTGGGTTACTGTATCTGCTTGGTACAAATGCTGGAGGGAGTATAGGGCACTCAGGGAATCTGAACAGACGAGAAGTCTAACACCGGAAGAATGTCTCATCTGCTCCAGTGCTCACAAGATCACATATAATTCTGCATTGAAGATGGTAAATTCTGGAGGCAGTCTGATCTTGATGACATGATCCAGGAAAACGACAGAGCAACCAACAGAGTCTCCCTGCTTAGATCCGTCTGTAAAAACAGTTACATGGTCGTAATACTCAGATAAAATATCAGAGAATATCGCATTAAAAATGGAAGCAGGAGTGCTGTCTCTCCTGTGCTGCACCAAATGTAAAATCACTCTGGGCCTCTCCAGTAACCAGGGTGGCAGACAGTTAAAACCTTGGATTTGGAGTTGTACTGGTTCCACACAGAGTGACTCTAGTACATGCTGCACACGGATCTCAAATGGCATTGTGGCTCATGGACAGTTGGAAAATAGGTGTTCCAGAGGTGGACAAGCAACAGTATGGTGTGCGGGTGACGTTGGAGCTGCAAGGAACTTACACACCTGATGCACCATGAGGAGTTGGCGCTGGATACTAAGTGGTGGTTCCCTGCCTCCACACAGTTGCTAGGTATGGGACTGGTCCGATAAGCACCCGTGGCCAGTGAATCCCCTCATGGTGGACAACGTCAATGACCCGCAACTAAGAGGACCTCTCTGACCCATACACCGTACAAACATAGCCAAGCCATGAAAGCACAAAAGCCCGATAACACTAAAGGAGATACAGCCTGTCCACTCCCCACGACCAGTGGCTATGGTACTTGATGATGATCAATGCCTTCAGGGTTCTGGCTTTCAGGTCTCTCAGGTGTGGTAACCACGACAATTAGGAGTCAGAAACGAGGCCCAGAAACCGCACTGTGTCTCTAAAATGTAGGATGGTGTCCTCCATACTCAAGGCAGGCACATGAAAAAGATGATGAGAATGATTAATTATCTGCAGAAAACTGGAATCCCATCTTTGCAGCCCACTCCTCTAACCTCCACACTGTAAGTTGCAACTTATGACTTGCCCTTGCAACACTGGAGGAGGAACAGAAAACAGCAAAATCGTCTAAAACTAAGGAACACGTTGAGGACTCCTTACCATAGATGTGATACTGTTGGTGGCTATTCCTTGTATACAAAGAGAATGGCTTGTCCGTTGTAACAACACAAGTACCATAATTTCTGTCTCCAACAACACCAATTGCAAATGTTTTATAACAGATAATGTCTCTGTCATAGTAAGCCTCCAATCCCTGTAAAGGCTTGTCACTGCCTCTAACCAAAGCAACAGACAACCATGAATTGCCTGTGACTACTTCATTTGTAGTACAAGAAAACGTAATCTTACAGCCAACAAATGTAATTGGCCCTGCTAATATCTCAGTTTGAGATGTTGCATTTGGTGTCTCCTCAAAACTTAAAACAGTCTTGTAAAAAGGCATTCTGCTCCTCCTAGAGTATCTCCTGCGGCGGTACGGCATGGCTGTGTGCTGCGTGCTGCTGCCTGCAGTCGACTGACGCAGAAACAGGAAGCGCGCCCAGACCCCAGCGCTCGCCTTATCAGCAGCCGGAAGTTGCGCAACCCATTCACAGCAACTTGATTTTAGCCCGCCGCGGGCCTAGTAATACTAGGGCCCGCGGCACCTCTCTCTCACACACTACGCAATGCTCTCACTCGCACACTCAAGGTCACACGCCTCTAAGGCGGCACACACAGCCATAGATATTAATTGTGGTATTATATTGATCGCCTTAAAGAGGGCTGTCCGACACGACACGGGCTCTAGTATTACAGAGCCCGTGTCGGACTAAAATCATTTCGTAACTTTTATGTTTTTTTAGGGTAAAAAAGTGTAGTCTACAGTTAAATGAGTGTTGGAGTGAAGGAGACTACACATTGATCTTGCCAAAAGCCGAGAAGCGATTCTTCTTGGTGTTGTAGCCCTCTGGGGCACTCTGGGATGCACTCTGGGTTCCCTGGGAGTGCACATTAAATAATTGTATGACCTCAATGTTATATGTTTGTTATGAACGTTATTAACTTGTCTGCCCTGAGGAAAACCATTCCCTTGCTCAAATCGATCAGATAGCATGTAACAACTGCAGCCCTAAAAAACTGCTGAGACACGAAAGGCCATATGAAGATGGGGAGGTGGCCACGAAAGCCTCATTGATGCAGTTGACGAAAATACAATGTCTCCAAGTAGTATGGTATGCCTTACTTATATTGAAGAATATGCCGATTCAGCAATGCTTAAGGAGGAACGCCTGCTGAATATCTGCCTCTAGGAGGGTCAGATTGTCGACAGTGGACCGAAATCTTCGGAATCCACACTGAGAGCGGTTAAGGAGTTGCCTGGTCTCTAATAACCAGACTAGACGATGGTTAACCATTTGCTCCAGGGTCTTTCCTATATAGCTCATTAAGGTGATACTCCGTAACTACTGGGACATGTGCAGTCCTTTCCTGGTTTGAGGAGTGGGATCAGAATTGCCTCCCTCCAAGAGTTGGGGAAGTTGCTTGTCTGCCATATTAGATTAAAGCATTTGAGGAGGATTTCCTTTGATGCCACTCGCAAATGTCGAAGCATGCAGCACTGGATTTGGTCATGACTGGGTGCAGAGTCACGAATCTCAGTAAGTGTTGATTCTTGCTCCCACATGGAGAAAGGGGAGTTGTAGGCCTCAGAACTGTTGGACCAAAAGTCCAACTTTTCCCTCCCTACTGTCACACAATAGTGACGAAATGCTGGATCCTGCGTTGGTAGTAGTTTGTGCAAAATGTTCAGGCAGCGCCTGAGCAATGTCTCTGGGTGTTGTTTGGAGGCACCCCTGTTTCAGCACTTATGCTATCAGTAAATGGCTGTGTTTACCAGAAATCCTACGGATGGTTTCCCATACTTTTATAGAAAAAGTGGAATGATTGATGGAGTCCAGGAACGCTAGCCATGACCTTTTCTTACTCTCCCTAATGACACGTCGAGCCTTGACCCTTGTGACTCAAAAGGTCCTAATGTTGTCTGCTGTTGCTCGGCATTTAAAGTGTCGAAGAGCCACATGCCTTTCCCAGGTCATGGAACCGCACTCATCTGTCCACCAAGGTACTGGTCGCCTCCTAAGATAACCTGAGGTCTGTGCGACGGAGAGGTCAGCGGCACAATGGATCACTCGTGTGATGTGGTCCACCAATGCTGTCGCAGTGTTCGAACACAGCCAGCTGGCTGAAATGTGTCCAGTTAGCCCTGCTGACCATCCATTTTGGGGGCTTAACTTCAGATGGTGAGCCATTTAGTAAGTGAAGGTGAATAGGGAAGTGGTCACTGGAATGAAGGTCGTCGATGACCTCCCACTGAACAGATTTGGCGAGGGTAGGAGAACAGAAAGAGAGGTCGATGGCTGAGAGTGACCCATACACATGAGTCCTGAACCCATTCATGTTCCACTGTAGTATGGAAGCCATGTCATTGGTGTGGTAGCCTTTTCCTGCACCCTGTCCTTTCGAGGATGAGGGGGATAGGGAGCGTTGAGAGGCACTCTGCTTTTCTTGTACCTTCTGGAGGCTCCCTGTGGAACTGTTGTTCGTCTTCCTTGGTGCAGCTGCCTGCATTGCTTTGTCCTTACTCTTTTTCCCTTGACACGTACACATGCAAGTACAGGTGCTTTTGGTAGATACAGGCACACAAAGTGTCATCTGTGTCAAAGCGGCCACCTTTGGAATAGATTTCTGCACCATGGAGGAATATGAGGTAGCAAAGACAGGGGTTTTGTCGCCTTATATTATTTTTTGGCTGCGGCATAGGAGATCCACTTGGTCACTTATCTCCTATATTTTGCATTCTTCAGCAAAAAAAGAGCAGTCTCGGCTCCAGACTGGGTGGTTCCCAGAGCATTTGACACAGATCGCCAGAAATGGGCAGTCAGTCCCAGCGTTATGAGCAGCTTTTCCACAGTTCCCGCAGATTGCTTCACCTCCACAACTCAGGGTTGTATGGCTGAAACGCTGGCATTTATAGCGCTGCACAGGGTTTGGAATGTAAGGCCGAACATTACGTCGAATGGACCCTGCCATAAGATGTTCAGGCAGTGTCGGAGAATTGAATGTGACAATGAAAGTGGCAGTCTTTTCAGTTGCTTCATTATTCCTGTGCGTTCGTTGCTCAACATCTACTATTCCCTGGGATGCCCATTGTTGCTACAGTTCTGCTATGTTCATGTCCAAAATATCTTGCTGTGTGACAATGCCCTCACTGGAGTTGAGAGAGGTGTGCATCTCAACAATGATATCATAGTCACCAACTTCCTGCAATTTCTTAAGAAGGTCTACTTGCTTTGATGTGTTAGTTTCAACCAACAATGAGCCATTGCGCAATCGTTTTGTAGATTTTAATGTTCCATCAAGGCCTTCCAAAAACTTATGGATATGAAAGGGCGACACTTTTGCAAATATCCTCTCCTTCCTCTTTATCACCAGAAACGCATTGTTAATCATGACTCCATGAGCCCTGCTACTGCAGTCCAAAGTGTTCTTATTATTAGGAGGACTAGCCTCTTTCATTCTTTCGGATGAATGGGTGTCAATACTCCCAGGTGGTACTCTCTTCCCGCTGGGAGGAGAAGAAGATGATTTCTAGGGTTCCATCTTAGTCCCACGAGCAGCTAGGGAAATAATGACCTCCTCAGACAGAGCCTCGCATGCCTGAGTAAGTCTTACACAACTGAGGTGCGGCAGGTTCCCCAGAGGTTGTCCGCTAATGACAGTTCCACCTCAACAGCCACACATCCCATCAGTGCACAGCACACCTTGAGTTTGAGGGGTGTTTTTTTATTTCTTCCATAGAGGTTTACCCTGTCCTCGTGATCTGGGTAGTCAAACCAAGATCCCCATTCCCTGAGACACATGACATTCCACCACAGTACCACACCAGAGCTTTTGGTGACGGGGGATTGGCGGCTCTTACCAGTCCTTAGCTCAGGAACCCCAGGGTCACCAAGCCTGTACCCAGCAAATCAATGCTGGGTCCCTGAGGGGTGGCCAGCAGATGAATGCTTCCGTGACAATTGGTGGGCATGCGATCAGCAGAAGAGATTTCATGCCCACAATCGCAGCACTAATTGCAGTGCCTGCAGTAGTGAAGCTGCCATGGCAGCTGCAGGAAATGTGGTTGACAGAAAACATGATGTGCTTACATTTATGGTTGTACTGTGTTCCCTGCAACTTCATGGTGGTGTCACCAGCAGCCTGGAGAGGCTGCAGCCTGCATTAGTTTTGTGTTGCATACCAAGTGGATCCTTGGGTGATACTAAACTCCTCTCCCCTTAAAAGAAGTGACAGAGCTGGCTTGAAAGTGAAGATGCTGCTGCCAAGAGGAGGCAACCTGAGACTGGTGAACCTGTGGTGGCAGCAGCAACAGCAGCAGCTGATAATGAGAGGCAACGCATGATCAAGAGTGGCCACAACAGACATGATGTGCTCACAGTCTGTATGATGTGGCACTGGTGCAGCTGACAGGAAGGGGCTGCCCCGATTGGGGATCTGTGCATGGTTGTCATGAAGGAAGCAGGCTGGTCACTGGGAGGCAGCAATGGTGATGAGACCAGATGAGACACAAGGTATTGCATCAAAACTTCCACAAGCACCCTACCATATGCCAGAGCAAAAGGACAAGGAATGGGAGCAAAAGCTCAAGCATGGTTGATACAACAGGGCAACCATGTAGGAATGGAAGGAGGCGGTGGTGCAGGAAAAAGAGGACATGATGGTGACTCTGAAAGGACCAGTGGGAGTACGGTGGCAATGGAGGTGGTGAATCAATGGAGGTTACCAGTGGTGACATTAGTGGCAGAGGATAGAAAACATTTCTGCAGGTACCCAAGATGACGCCAGTGCAGCAACAGGCATGGCTGTAAAGGAGCCTGCGGTGGCAGAACTGGCTGTACCGGAGAGCTTTGTGGTGGCAATAAGCACAGCAGGAGGCTAGGTGGAATCTGCTAGTCAGGTCAAGGCCAGCAGAGGAGACACCGATAATGCAGGTGCTTGACCCAACACCAAGCAGCAGCAGGTAATGGACTGGTGGGACGTCGGTAGCATGCCGACAGCAGACTCGGCTGAAAAACAACAGGCCAGTGGGATGTTGGCGGGGGAGCAATGGGTTTGGCCAGATGAATGTCAGGCCAGTGTGACACTGGCTGGGAAGAAATGACCTTGGCCAGATGAGTGTTGCATTAGTGGGTGGGAAACAATGGGCTCAGATGGACATTGATGCACCAGTGGGGTATCACCAATGTGCAGATGGGCTCGGCTGAGAGAGATGGCGAGGGCCTCACTCAAGGTGATGAGTGGCATGCAGATTAGCTTCTGTCGAACATTGTTCCATTGTATGCACTGTAGCAGCAGCAGCAACTGTGCCGGTACAGTTGAAGGCAATGAAGCCATACTGAATGAGACACACATGTGGTGAGAGAGAAACGTGCGACCATCCTAAATAGTGCACTGAGTTGGATGGCTACACTGAGTGAGCACACAAAAAAGTCTAACTGTCTGTGGTGCGACGAGATAACATACGTGGTTGTCAGACATGAATTTTGCAAAATAACTACTGGGACAACACTAGTATATTTGTGGTAACGTTATTTATCTTGTTGGTATACAGACCAACAAAGCGTCTTATCCTCAAGTGAAATGTGGCATTAAGTACCCACAAAGTACTCACCCTGACAAAAGACATTTGCAGCAGCAGCAGCAGCAGCAGCAGCAAGATCAAGAGTGTCAGCGTGTGGAGGACACCAGAGCAGCCACAAATTTGGTTGGAAGCAGAGGGACAACCTACAGTGCAACTCCAAGACTTGCCACAGTCACAGAAACAGTAACACGTGTCTGGCCACCCTGGCATAGCCTTCCAGCTGCCCACCAGCAGACAACGCCTGTTCTACCTGTTCCACAGGCACGATGCTAACTGCTGCAGCAAGTCTGGCGAGTCTTACCATCTGCCCCCATCCCCTGGAACTGTCCAAGCAACACAAGTGAACTGTAGGGTATTTAAAGCACCAGTGTTCAGGACGGATTGTCCATCATTTTGGTTCACACACATAGAAAGCCATTTCAGCAGCTCAAGTATGATGCAAGACTCCACCAAATTGCGGATGTAATGGTACTACTACACAACCCTTAGTTAGTGAGGTTAGCAATGTCATCACAAACCCGCCTGCCTATGGAAAGTAAGAGTTATTAGCAGGCGAGTTCATTTGGTGGTTTTCTCCCTCTAACATACAACTCTTAGGCCAAATGTTGCACAGGAAGGAAACTGGTCACAGGAAGCTGGCACAGATCCTGCAATACGTCCACAGCTTGACTGGACCAGACATCCTGAACCAACTCCTACTGTCCATAAGACTCTCTCACTTGACAGAGATGCATTGCGCCCTACTCTCAGTAACTCAAGAGATGAATTTGAGCACCTAGCAGACATCACAGACAAAGTATCTGAGGCGCCTTCCCACAGGTGTTTACTACGATGCCCACTGTAGAGAGGACGGACTACATCATCTCTCATCTCTATGAACTGGCATGCAGTTCGGAGCGTATACAAATGACAAAACCATTACACACAGCCATCTGGGAATCTGCAGTACAAGGGCATTAGTAACACAGCATTTTGTTTGGCCTGGTATATAGAAGGACAGCCATACATGTACTCAGAATTGCATCCATTGCAAGAAGTGCAAAGTAACAAGGCACATATGAGCTCCACTCAAGTTTTGATGTCCCAGGGGTGTCCATATAGACTTGGTAGCACTGCTCACTGTCACATGTAACTACTGGTATTGCCTCACTGTGATTGGAAAGATGTGGACGTGGCCAGAGGTACTCCACTGACAACACAAACTGGTGAAAATGTGATACAAGCATTCATCTGTAATTGGATTTCATATTTTGGCTGTCCCCAGCAAGTGACTTCTGATCAACAACAGCAGTGGAATGCAGAAATATTTTGTGGAATGGCTCAGCTGTATGGGATACATGTGACAAAGGACTTCACCTTATCATGCAGCCTCAAACAGCATCGTTGAGTGCCTACACCATTCCTTGATGGCCACTACAATATGCCACATGATAGATTTGTGGATTGAAACCCTTCCAGTAGTACCCTGGGATCGTGCAGTGCATTATAAGAAAACTGTAAGGCTTCCCAGTGGAGCTGGCAATGGCAAATCTCTGAGTCTACCACGGCATGTTTTCCAAACAACAACTCGGCCCTCCATGTTCCACTCAAGATTTCCTCTTGGAATTCTGGAGGCAAATGGAGGTCATGCAACTGAGTGTCACTACATGACATGGAAAAAAGGTTACATTTGTTTTCAGAAACCTGCTAATGACAAAGCACGTTTTCCTCCAAAACGGCTCAATTCGTCCATCATTGGAGTCACCTTACCAAGCCCATACAGGGCAAAATGATAGGACACTCACTCTCTTCATGAAAGTGGTAGACACAGTATTGTCCACTGATCAGTAAATTCACCTTTCGAAGTGCAGAAGACACTGGCCAATTGCATAGCATCACTGGATACAGAACACTCGCAACATCACAGCTGCTGGTAATGCAATGTTATCTAGAGCACAGCAACCCATCCATATGCAGCAGTCACCTTCAAGACCAAACAACCAACCACCAACCAGCCACAACAGAAACTCGACATGGATGAAAAATGTGGTTCCATTTTCATCTCACAGACATCTCTTCACACATTTTACTGTATAAATGAGTGTTTACCGAATTACTATAAGTTTTGCTTTTTCATAAATCTTACTGCGTATCCTCATGTGAGGCAGCTTCCTCGTGTAATTTTTCCACAAGCAGAAGCAACACATCACCTGACTACATCTAAATCTCATGATAGTATACAGCATATAGTTTAGATCAGAGCATTTGAGTTCACATATTTAATTCCTGCAGTAGCTTTTGCATAAGCAGTTTGTCTAGCAAAACATAACTGTTGATAAATCAATTTTCAGTAGCGAAATTCATTTCTTTCTCAAGAGCTTGCGGATCTTGCTGTTACAGACTACAGTGAAACTTTGCAGAGCAGATTTTATTGTCGGTTTATTCTCCTCGTAACATTTTGCGTACATTCCAACCTCAGTAGCACCACAGTCTGGTCACTTTCTCTTTTGTGGGAATCTGTTTGTACCTTTTCAGCTTTGCTTGTATTATTCAATTTCTTTACACAGTATGATATGGCTAGACACAGCGCTTGTTGTGAGTAGAAACAGAGAACTGGCTGCTGTCCGTAATCAGCTAGAAGTTGCTTTGGCCACAGTTGACAGGTTTCTGGCTACTGCTAAACCCTTTGGCAACATTGGAGCACCAGTGATGAGACCAGTGACATCTTTGGTGCTGTTTGAAGCCCTGGTGAGCTGGTTGTTGCTGTGTCTTCTGATGTGCAAAATCAGACCAGTCTGTCCTCACTCTAGAGTGAGTGTTGGACAGGTATGAGGTGCTTCCCAGTGTTGATAATACTTCTGAACCAACATAGGATGTCTCTTCCAATGGGCCAGTGGCCCACTTTACTGCCCAGTCCGGGTAAGTGCAGAGGGTGAGTATGCTGGTCTTGTGGAGCTCCAATGACAGGCAGGTAATGGAGTCCCTCAGGGAAACAGCATGCAGTGTGGGAAAGAATGTCAGTGCACACTCAGTATGTTTGGCAGGAGGGGGTGGGGGGTCTCATTCGCAATGAGGAGAAGGCCCACCTCAAGCAAATCAAGCAGACTGGGTACAACTGGTTGCAAATAGTGACACAGCTTGGCACGTATGATGCCTGCCGCCTGGGTTCTGAGGCCATCCTCAGCTCCTTTTGACAGATGGCTGATTTGGTGAAGGCAATTAGCATCACATATGGGGTATCATCTTTGATTTGTAATCAAAACATCTTCCGTCCTGGGCTCAAAACCCACCACCGCTTAAATTTTGATTGATAATCAGCATTGACAGCCAAAGGCTTATGGCATAAGAAATCACCCTCTTTCTGTCAACATACTTGTCAAAGAGGGCAGAGGAGTGGACAGAGGTTCAGGGCACTCTCTTGTCCTTGGAGTGGGAAACTGAATCAACAATGATCAACGGCATGAGGATGCAAAAGGCAATGGAAACCACTGCATTAAAGACACACAATGTGTATCCAAAGGTTATGTGGCCTTTAATTGAAAAAGTGTCATGATGATCTTTCCATTGGCAAGAGATTCCAGAATAGTCTCCCATTCAGATCTCTGGGAGGAGACTGCCAAGATTGAACAACCAAGGAAAGGAAAGGATAACGTTTTACAAATTGGGGCATGGAATGTCAGAAGCTTGAACATGGTAGGCA
This sequence comes from Schistocerca nitens, assembly GCF_023898315.1. Taxonomy (NCBI): domain Eukaryota; kingdom Metazoa; phylum Arthropoda; class Insecta; order Orthoptera; family Acrididae; genus Schistocerca; species Schistocerca nitens. Next base: position 48,040,389 of record NC_064618.1, on the reverse strand, counting down.
AGCTAGAAAATCTGTAAAGGGAAATGCAAAGGCTCACTCTAGGTATAGTAGGGGTCAGTGAAGTGGAAAGAATACAAGAATTTCTGGCCAGATGAGTATAGGGTAATATCAACAGCTGCAGAAAATGGTGTAATGGGAGGAGGATTCATTATGAATAGTAGGTAGGGCAGAGCGTATATTATTGTGAACAGTTCAATGATAGGGTTGTTTTTATCAGAATCGACAGCAAACCAACACTGACAACGATACTTCAGGTATACCTTCTGACATCGCAAGCTAGAGAGAGAGAGAGAGAGAGAGAGAGAGAGAGAGAATATGAGGATAGGATACTGGAAGGGCAATACAGTACGTAAAGGAAGATGAAAATCTAACAGTCATGGGGCACTGGAAACCAGTTGTAGAGGAAGGAGTTGAAGAAATGGTTACAGGATAAATGGCCTTGGGGCAAGGAATTAGAGAGGAGAAAGACTCATTGAGTTCTGTACTAATAAATTTCAGCTAATAATAGTACCCTGTTCAAGCATCACAAGACGAGGAGGTATACTTGGAAAATGCCACTTGATATGGGAAGATTTCAATTAGTCTACATCATGGTCAGACAGAGATTCTGAAATCAGATACTGGATTTTAGGGCATATCCAGGAGATGATATAGACTCAGATTACATTGTAGTAGTGAAGTTTAAGAGATTAGTCAGGAAGAATCAGTAGGTGAAGAAGTGGGATACAGAAGTACTAAGGAATGACAAGATATGCTTGAAGTTCTCTAAGGCCATAGATACAGCAATAAGGAATTGCACAGTAGGCAGTACAGTTGAAGAGGAGTGGATGTCTCTAAAAAGGGCAATGACAGAAGTTGGAAAGAAAAACATAGGTAGGAAGAGGGTAACTGTGAAGAAACTGTAAGTAACAGAAGAAATACTTCAGTTGATTGAGGATAGAAGGAAGTACAAAAACGTTCAGTGAAATTCAGGAACACAGAAATACAATTCATTGAGGAATGAAATAAATAGGAAACACAGGGAAGCTAAGACAAAATGGCTGCATGAAAAATGTGAAGAAATTGAAAAAGAAATGATTGTTATAAGGACTGACTCAGCATGTAGGAAATTGAAAAAAAACCTTCGGTGAAATTAAAAGCAAGGGTGGCGACATTAAGAGTGCAACGGGTATTCCACTGTTAAATGCAGAGGAGAGAGCAGATAGGTGGAAAGAGTACACTGAAGGCCTCTATGAGGAGGAAGATTTGTCTGATGTGATAGAAGAAGAAACAGCAGTTGATTTAGAAGAAATAGGGGATCCAATACTAGAATCAGAATTTAAAAGATCTTTGGAGGACTTAAGATCAAATAAGGCAGACGGAATAGGTAACGTTCCACCAGAATTTCTAAGATCACTGGGAGAAGTGGCAACAAGATGACTAGTCACATTGGTGTGTAGAATGTATGAGTCTGGCAACATACCATCAGATTTTCAGAAAAATATCATACACACAAAGACAGCAAGAACTGACAAGAGCGAGAATTATCACACAATCAACTTAACAGCTCATGCTTCCAAGTTGCTGACAAGAATAATATACAGAAGAATGGAAACGAAAATTGAAGGTGTGTTAGATGATGATAAGTTTGGCTTTAGGAAAGGTAAAGGCAATTCTGATGTTGCGGTTGATAAGGGTAACAAGATTAAAGAAAAATCAACACACATTCATAGGATTTGTCGACCTGTAAAAAGCATTCAGCAATATAAAATAGTGCAAGATGTTCAAAATTCTGAGAAAAATCTATAGGGATAGATTGGTAGTACACAATATGTACAAGAACCAAGAGGGAATAATAAGAGTGGACTACCAAGAAAGAAGTGTTCGGAGTAAAAAGGATGTAAGGCAGAGATGTAGTCTTTTGGCCTTACTGTTCAATTTCCACATCAAAGAAGCAATGGCAGAAATAAAAGAAAGGTTTAGGGTGGGATTAAAATTCAAGGTGAAAGGATATGAATGGTACGATTTGGTGATGACATTGCTAACCTGACTGAAAGTGAAGAAGAATCACAAGATCTGCAAGTGGAATGACATTCTAATGAGTACGGAATATGGATTGAGAGTAAATTGAAGAAAGACCACAGTAATGAGAAGTAGCAGAAATGAGAACAGCAAGAAACTTGACATTAGGATTGATGGTCATGAAGTAGATGAAGTTAAGGAATTATACTACCTAGGCAGCAAAATGGAACAAGGAGGACTTCAAAAGCAGACTAGCACTGGCATAAAGGGCATTCCTGTCTAATAGAAGTCTAATAGTATCAAATACAGGCCTTAATTTTGAGGAAGAAATTTCTGAGAATGTACGTTTGGAGCACAGCATAGTGTGGACTGTGGGATAACTGGAACAGAAGATAGTCGAAGCATTTGAGATGTGATGCTACAGGTGAATGTTGTTAGGTGGACTGATAAGGTAAGGAATGAGGAGGTACTATGCAGGAGTGAAGAGGAAAGGAATATGTGGAGAACGCTGACAAGGAGAAAGGACAAGATCATAAGACATCTGTTAAGATACCAGGGAATGAAAGAAAACTGGCATTCTACGGATCGGAGCATGGAATGTCAGATCCCTTAATCGAGCAGGTAGGTTAGAAAATTTAAAAAGGGAAATGGATAGGTTAAAGTTAGATATAGTAGGAATTAGTGAAGTTCGCTGGCAGGAGGAACAAGACTTTTGGTCAGGTGAATACAGGGTTATAAATACAAAATCAAATAGGGGTAATGATGAATAAAAAAATAGGAGTGCGGGTAAGCTACTACAAACAACATAGTGAACGCATGATTGTGGCCAAGATAGACATGAAGCCCACGCCTACTACAGTAGTACAAGTTTACATGCCAACCAGCTCTACAGATGACGAAGAAATTGAAGAAATGTATGATGAAATAAAAGAAATTATTCAGATAGTGAAGGGAGATGAAAATTTAATAGTCATGGGTGACTGGAATTTGGTAGTAGGAAAAGGGAGAGAAGGAAACATAGTAGGTGAATATGGATTGGGGCTAAGAAATTAAAGAGATAGCCCCCTGATAGAATTTTGCACAGAGCACAACTTAATCATAGCTAACACTTGGTTTAAGAATCATAAAAGAAGGTTGTATACATAGAATACATATAGATAGAAGAATCCTGGAGGTACTGACAGGTTTCAGATAGATTATATAATGGTAAGACAGAGATTTAGGAACCAGGTTTTAAATTGTAAGACATTTCCAGGGGCAGATGTGGACTCTGACCACAATCTATTGGTTATGAACTGTAGATTAAAACTGAAGAAACTGCAAAAAGTTAAGGAGATGGGACCTGGATAAACTGAAAGAACCAGAGGTCGTAGAGAGTTTCAGGGAGAGCATAAGGGAACAATTGACAGGAATGGGGGAAAGAAATACAGTAGAAGAAGAATGGGTAGTTTTGAGGGATGAAATAGTGAAGGCAGCAGAGGATCAAGTAGGTAAAAAGACAAAGGCTAGTAGAAATCCTTGAGTAACAGAAGATATATTGAACTTAATTGATGAAAGGAGAAAATAAAAAAATGCAGTAAATGAAGCAGGCAAAAAGGAATACAAACGTCTCAAAAATGAGATCGACAGGAAGTGCAAAATGGCTAAGCAGGGATGGCTAGAGGACAAATGTAAGGATGTAGAGGCTTATCTCACTAGTGGTTAGATAGACATTGCCTACAGGAAAATTAAAGAGACCTTTGGAGAAAAGAGAACCACTTGTATGAATATCAAGAGCTCAGATGGAAACCCAGTTCTAAGCAAAGAAGGGAAAGCAGAAAGGTGGAAGGAGTATATAGAGAGTCTATACAAGGGCCATGTACTTGAGGACAATATTATGGAAATGGAAGAGGATGAAGATGAAAGCGGAGATACGATACTGCGTGAAGAGTTTGTCAGAGCACTCAAAGACGTGAGTCGAAACAAGGCCCCCGGAGTAGACAATATTCCATTAGAACTACTGACAGCCTTGGGAGAGCCAGTCCTGAAAAAACTCTACCATCTGGTGAGCAAGATGTATGAGACAGGCGAAATACCCTCAGACTTCAAGAAAAATATAATAATTCCAATCCTAAAGAAAGCAGGTGTTGACAGATGTGAAAATTACTGAACTATCAGTTTAATAAGTCACGGATGCAAAATACTAACGCGAATTCTTTACAGACGAATGGAAAAACTGGTAGAAGCCGACCTCGGGGAAGATCAGTTTGGGTTCCGTAGAAATATTGGAAAACGTGAGGCAATACTGACCCTACGACTTAACTTAGAAGCTAGATTAAGGAAAGGGAAACCTACGTTTCTAGCATTTGTAGACTCAAAGAAAGCTTTTGACAATGGTGACTGGAATACTCTCTTTCAAATTCTGAAGGTGGCAGGGGTAAAATACAGGGAGCAAAAGGCTATTTACAATTTGCACAGAAACCAGATGGCAGTTATAAGAGTCAAGGGACATGAAAGGGAAGCAGTGGTTGGGAAGGGAGTGAGACAGTGTTGTAGCCTCTCCCCAATGCTATTCAATCTGTATATTGAGCAAGCAGTAAAGGAAACAAAAGAAAAGTTTGGAGTAGGTATTAAAATCCATGGAGAAGAAATAAAAACTTTAAGGTTCGCAGATGACATTGTAATTCTGTCAGACAGCAAAGGACTTGGAAGAGCAGTTGAACGGAATGGACAGTGTCCTGAAAGGAGGGTATAAGATGAACATCAACAAAAGCAAAACGAGGATAATGGAATGTAGTCAAATTAAGTCAGGTGATGCTGAGGGAATCAGATTAGGAAATGAGACACTTAAAGGAGTAAAGGAGTCTTGCTATTTGGGGAGCAAAATAACTGATGATGGTCGAAGTAGAGAGGATATAAAATGTAGACTGGCAATGGCAAGGAAAGCGTTTATGAAGAAGAGAAATTTGTTAACATCGAGTATAGATTTAAGTGTCAGGAAGTCGTTTCTGAAAGTATTTGTATGGAGTGTAGCCATGTATGGAAGTGAAACATGGACGATAACTAGTTTGGACAAGAAGAGAATAGAAGCTTTCGAAATGTGGTGCTACAGAAGAATGCTGAAGATTAGATGGTTAGATCATATAACTAATGAGGAGGTATTGAATAGGATTGGGGAGAAGAGAAGTTTGTGGCACAACTTGGCTAGAAGAAGGGATCGGTTGGTAGGACATGTTCTGAGTCATCAAGGGATCACCAATTTAGTATTGGAGGGCAGCGTGGACGGTAAAAATCGTAGAGGGAGACCAAGAGATGGATACACTAAACAGATTCAGAAGGATGTAGATTGCAGTAGGTACTGGGAGATGAAGAAGCTTGCACAGGATAGAGTAGCACGGAGAGCTGCATCAAACCAGTCTCAGGACTGAAGACCACAACAACAATACCAGGGAATGACTTCCATGGGACTAGAGGGCACTATCAGAAGCAGAATACATTGGGATATTTTAGGTTATCCCCTTCCCTGCTCCCACTCTCGCATTACACAGCCCTCTATTCCACCAACACACCCACAGCCTTTTTACTTATCTCCTTTGCTGCTTCCCCCCCCCCCCCCCCCCCCAATCCCCTGCCCTCATCATCTAAACCTCCCTACTGCATCCATTAACTTGACTGCAAGTGGCATGCCAATGGTAGATTTAGGTATCCCGTAGAGGGTGGATAGCCACCAAGGAGGACTCAGGACATCATACAAATCCCTCTAACAAACATATTCAGCATGTTGTCTTTTACTGAAACTGAAACAGTGGGACTCACTTCACTTATTTTGGTGAAACCTGTTTCGTCCAGTGTCAAGAGGAAGCAAACACAAAAAGGCTAGGGGTCTATTAATTGTTGGCAGTTCAAACATATGATGAATGATGGGATACATTAGGGAAATTGCAGTAAAGGACAGGAAAGGACACCAAGTGCACTCAATCTGTATGCCTGGGGGCCTCATTCAACATGCTGAAGAGGCTATTCAGCAGCCATAGGGGAAACAGGGTGCAACCAAATGCAGATTGTGGCACACGTTGGAACAAATGATGTGTTTTGTCTGGGCTTTGAGGTCACACTTTGGTCATTCCAGTGTCTGGCAGAGATGTTTGAGAACACCAGCCCTGCACATGGAGTTTCAACGAAGCTCACAATTTGTAGCATTGTCCCCAGAACTGATCGTGGCCCTTTGGTTCTGAGTTGAGTGGAAGGACTGAACCATGTTCTGTGACAAGCTATGCTGTGACTTCCCGGACTTGCACCATAGGGTTGAGAACTGCAGGGTTCCCCTAAATAGGTGAGGTGTACACTACATACCGGAGACTGCTACTCAGGTAGCTGCCTGTCTGTGTTGTGCACACAAGGATTTTTTAAGTTAGGTGACTCTACATCCAATCCAGATAATGATAGCTGTAGGAAACCAAGAAGTATCAGTGTAAGATCAAAAGAAATGCTTTCTACAGGTGAGAATATTAAAATCCTAATGGTTAACTGCTGAAGCATTCACAACGAAGTGCCAAGGTTTGAAGCACTCCTGAAAAGCAACAAAGCTCACATAATACTAGGTAAAGAAAGCTGGTTGAAATCTGTAATTGATGACAGTGAGATTTTTGGGGAAAATTTAAATGTATACTGAAAGGAAAGGCACATGGGAAATGGAGATGGTGCATTTGGCTTAGTAGACATGAAACTTACATCCGCTGATACAGAAATTGAAGCTTCGTATGAGATTGCCTGGGCATGACTCAGTATCAGGTTTGGGCATAATCATGGATCCTTCTGTTGCCCACCAGATTCAACTCCTGATGTAATCAAAAACTTCAGTTCACTTGTATGTAAGTTCCCCAACATAATGTATTATAGGGGGAGACTTAAATCATCCAACCATCAATTGGAAAAATTACATTTTTGTTAGTGGTGGATGTGACAAGATCACATGAAATTGAATGCTTTCTCTGAAAACTTCCTGAAACAGATAGGAACCACACCCATGATCCTACTCAATGCATTAATACTCATTACTTGCTAAAGTAATTTCTATGAAACTCAAGTAAATAATATGTTCTTTTTCCCACTACACGTGTACCGGATATGACTTTTGATATCTAAAGCTCTGACAATGTACTGGGTACTATCAGCAGAGGTCATGTATGTAGTACCAAAGATAATTCTTTATCCATGTTCTACCATCATACATTATGTCTTCTTAATTTTTAAATTGAAAGTTAACACTATCGTACTTATATCAAAGGATCTCCATTTATTTGAAAGTGTGTAGCTCTATACTTTAAATAACTAACAGCGATACTGATCTCTGCTGGTGCAACCATTCTTATGTGTGACAAGATTTCTCTTCCTGTTTATAATCACCAAACTTTAAAAATATAACCATTGCTAAAGCCTATCAAAGTCCAATGACATGACTCATTATGAAACAAAACTCTTTATAGTGGCATAAAACATTACTAGGGAGCGAAGGTAATTCCTCGCAAAATTGTAGAGGTGCCTAGTCGAAAGGCACATAAACCAGAATCAAACCTCCGCTATCTTGTGGACGGATCCTACACGACATTGTAGCAGTGTGTGTGTGTGTGTGTGTGTGTGTGTGTGTGTGTGTGTGTGTGTGTGTGTGTGTGTCCCGCGTGCACGCGCGTTCCATGGGTTATGTACATATGTATATTTGTTGCTCACAGTTCACAAATGTTGAAAGCTTATTTAAATGTGTTTGCTTATGTAGCGTTCACTGCTGAAATTTCAACCCCTGCATTACTTTCTCTTGTCAAGTTCTCTGAAAACTCAAGCTCTCAAGAGACATTTCAGTGCCCGAGTATTCGTCTGATATTTATTTCAGACAGGTGTCAAACATTGATGTGTTGTTATCAGATAGCCTTAGATATTCTTTAAATCTACATCTACATCTGTACTCTGCAAACCACTGTGAAGTGCATGGCAGAGTGTACATCTCATTGTACCAGTTATTAGGGTTTCTCCCTGTTCTATTCATGTATGGAACACAGGAAGAATGGTAGTTTGAATACTTCTGTGTGTTTGTGCAGTAATTATTCTAATCTTACCCATTGTATAAGAAAATACTGAACGGCTAATAAAGATTCTTATTCTTATTCTTACCCTCATAATCCCTATATGAGTGATACATAGGGGCTTGTAGTATATTCCTAGAGTCATCATTTAAAGCCAGTTGTTAAAATTTTGTTGATAGTCTTTCTTGGGATAGTTTACATTTACCTTCAAGAGTCTTCCAGTTCAGTTCCTTCAGTATCACTGTGACACTCTCCCATGGATCAAACAAACCTGTGACCATTCTCTGTATACTTTAAATATTCCCTGTTAGTCCTATTTGGCATGAGTCCGACAAACTTGAGCAATATTATAAAAACAGTTGCACGAGTGATTTGTAAGCAATCTCTTTGTAGACTGATTGCTCTTCCACAGTATTCTATCAGTACATTGAAGTCTAGCACCTGCTTCACCCATGACAGCTTATGTGATCACTTCATTTCATATCTGTACAAAGTGTTACATCCAGATATTTGTATTAGTTGGCCAATAATAACATTGACTCATTAATATTATAGTCATAGGCTGCGACATTTTTTTCATTTTGTGAAATGCATAATTTTACATTTCTGAGCTTGTAAAGCGATTTGCCAATCTCTGCACCACTTTGAAAACTTATCAAGATCTGACTGAATATTTATGTGCTTCATTCAGAGAGAACTTCATTACAGATAACTGCATAATCTGCAAAAAGTCTAAGGTTACAGTTAATATTCTCTGCAAGGTCATTAATATACAACATGAACAGCAAGGGTTCCAACACACTTCACTGGGGCACAAGGCTGTTTTGTCCCAGCAAGAAGTCCTCAATCCAGTCACAGATTTCACTTAATACCCATATGATTGTATTTTTGACAATAAGGGTAGGTGTGATACTGAGTCACACTTTTCTGAAATCAAAAAATACTGCACCTACATGACTGCACTGATCAGAAGCTTCCAGTATGTCATGCGTGAAAACTGTGAATTGGGTTTAACATGATTGATATTTTCAGAATCCATGCTGGTTGACATTGAGGAGGTCATTCTGTTAAAGATACCTCATTATGTTTGAGCTCAGATGTAAACGATGTTTCACTTCTGCTAGCCTTCTTGTAGACAGGTGTGATGTGCGCTTTCTTCCATGAACTTGGCATGGTTTTTTGCTCACAGGATGTGCAATAGATTATAGTTAAAAGAGGGGCTAACTCAGCTGAAAATTCAGTATAAAATCTGACAGGGCTTCCAGTGGGCCCCAGAGCTTTGTTCAGTTTTAATGATTTCAGCTGTTTCTCAACACCACTCACAGTAACACTTATGTAACTCATCTTTTCAGTGGTATGAGAATTAAATAGAGGCAATTCTCCTGGGTTTTCCTTTCTGAAGGAACATTTGAAAATGGAATTAACCATTTCAGCTTTTGCTTTGCTATTCTCAATTTCAAGTTCCAGTCTCATTCACTAGGGACTGGACCCTAACTTTGTTGCTACTAATAGCTTTTACATATGAGGAAGAGAAATCTTGTCACATATAAGAATGGTTGCACCAGCAGAGATCAGTATCGCTGTTAGTTATTTAAAGTATAGAGCTACACACTTTCAAATAAATGGAGATCCTTTGATATAAGTACGATAGTGTTAACTTTCAATTTAAAAATTAAGAAGACATAATGTATGATGGTAGAACATGGATAAAGAATTATCTTTGGTACTACATACATGACCTCTGCTGGTAGTACCCAGTACATTGTCAGAGCTTTAGATATCAAAAGTCATATCCGGTACACGTGTAGTGGGAAAAAGAACATATTATTTACTTGAGTTTCATAGAAATTACTTTAGCAAGTAATGAGTATTAATGCATTGAGTAGGATCATGCTGAAATTCCTGATTGACATAATGTTCTTGTTTTTAGTTCTCCATTCATACAGAAATGAGAAATTTGTTTATTCTTAAAGAGATGAGGTGAAATACTGAAAACTGTTAGAGGTGAGGATTGTTAGTTAAGTTGGGTTGTTTGGGGGAGGAGACCAGACAGTGAGGTCATCGGTCTCATCGGATTAGGGAACAGTGGGGAAGGAAGTTGGCCTTGCCCTTTCACTGGAACCATCCCAGCATTTGCCTGGAGCGATTTAGGGAAATCACAGAAAACCTAAATCAGGATGGCCAGATGCAGCATTGAACTGTCATCCTCCTGAATGTGAGGACTGTGGGCTCTCAGCGGTACAGAATACTTACTGATGCACTTCATGTTGAGGAAGGGAGTGGTTAAATTTTAAAATTTGTCTTCAAATTTTTTTTTAACCAGACTGTATCTCTCGAATTGAATTGTATGTCATTATAATATAATTTGAAAATGGCACACATGCAGAAATTGTAATAACAATCTAGGAAGATATGTTGTAATTTGTAAATCTGGATGGGTAACTGTGGATTTGAACGATGGTCCTCCTGAAAGAGAGTCCAGGTCTTAGGACTGCACCATGTCATTTGGCGTATTAATTTAAGTTTAATGGTTTCATGCAAGGGCAAGGCAAGCCAAAAAGGAGCCCAGCTTCAATTAAAGTCCCCACCTAGGAAAAGGAAAAGTGATCAATCCAACAAAATTTCCTTAATCTATAGCAGAAACTAATTATATCAATGGTGTAATAAAAACATTATAAATCAATGCAATTTTGTTGATCAGTGACTGATAAAAGTTTAGTGCTTTACAAGATTTAGAATAATAAGAGAGCTGTATCTCCCCATAATTAATTTTCATTACGTTACAACAATAACATATATTAGTAGAGATCTCTCACAAGAAACACACAAGGAGAAAATTCATGTCACACTCAAATGAACAAGCTGTGAATGAGAGTAAACAAGCATTCTAAGGAATTGATAAACTATGTTCAGTCATCAAGATTAAACATAACAAAGCAATAGATGGACAAGTTTTGTTTGGTTTTGTTTTGTTTTCAGAAGTTCTCAAGTGGCACTGAGCAGGTATCAAGAGAGCGGCAGCTTGTATATTCAAGCACTATATCAGAAGATGTTCTTTTTTGATTCACAGCCACTGCCTCGCATTGTTCCATGTTATCTGCTATGAAGAAAACAGTAGCAATATGTAATTATCTAAGTCTGAAAACCTTCATTGCAGCTGTCATTGAAGGAAAAATATTCTGAGTGATAATGTCACATCATATTCCGCCTTCAGATTTAACTTATATTGCTGCACTACTGTTTACTTCTGTGTTGTTTGCTTGATGTAGGAGACAGGTACCAGCATGAGCCACATATAGGCATTTATCTGAGATTAGTTCAAAATTGCTACATCTTATTCAAAACTCACATGGGAGGAATACTGTGTGGTGGTATGAATGTTGTCTGTTCCGTATAGAACTGACATTTAGAGTGACATCCCATGGCAATGGTGAGAGCACATTGTGCTGCAAGTAATACGTTCACAAGCAACATAATGTTGTATGTGAATAATGGGTGTATGTTTGCGTGTGTCATATTTAGATAATGTTACAGCATACTTCTAGTGAAGATTAACATGAACTGTGATGCACTGTTGACACTCTTGCCACAGTTCTTTATTGAGATATCTTTATGGCGCACATCACTGCCATGCCACGCAAAGAATTGCCACGCAAGGAACTGTGTCCATATTTAGGTTTGATTCAAGGAAAGCAGAAAGCTAAAAGTTGAGTCATCTGCAGCACTGTTTGAAAGAACATACTGCATGTAAACAAAGCAAAGTTGCTGAAATAGTTTTCCAGAAAACTTTTTACTTGAATCATAAAAAATCAAACATTGCACATTTTGGATTCATGTTTTTTCGCTATGCAATTGTTATCAAATGATTGCATGGAAATTATTAGTTAAAATATCTGATTATTTCAAATTGTATGTCTCACATCACATGATGAGGAGGTGGTTATATTTCATTACTGGACATAATTTATTCGAAAACTTCAAAACAGATTGACTCAATACCCATCGTTTGAAGAATATGCAGTGAGCTAAGAGTGTGGATTGCGATTGATAATGAGAGGGAAACAGAAATAGATGGCCTGAAATTGTTGCCACATTTCGAAATGTATCCCTCAACCATCAGGTAGGAGTATTTCAAAATCATATGTATTCACCCGCAAGAAATTTCTGAATCTCATTTGAGAAGATCGTCCCCATGTCTTTATGATCTTTAAAAAGCACTAATCTCTTTATTGTCAGTGGAGATACAATGAAAGTAGTCCAAATAAATAAAATCTTTTACCCCACCACACAGGTAATCATGTTTGCATCTTTGTTCAACTCCAGGAAAGCAGAAAGCTCGAAGTTAGTCCTATGCTGCACTGCTCTAAAACTTACTTTATATAAATTAAGCAAAGCTGCATTCTGAGTTTCACTTGGTGCATAAAGAACTGAAAACCACATGTTTTGGATTCACATGCTTTTTCATCTATGCAACTGTTCTGAAACAATTGAAATCAATTGGACGTCACTTTGGTGACTCACAGCCCCAACTACTTACCCAGTGGAAGAAGTGGAGTTTCAGTCTAACATGGAATCCGAGCTAAATTTCATTTCTGGTAAATATCAACATCATTGAGAGGTGAATGCTGAGTTGAAAGGTGGAGTGAAAAAAATTATATTCTTTACTCAGTAATAGTATTGCCTACATCATTTGAGGAAGTGCAAAAGAAGTTACAAAAAGCTGCATCGGAATGACTGAAAAAGGAGTATTATCTGGGGTGACAGGACTTTGCAGTGCTCTTCTGCAGAGCAGCTCATGCAAGAAATGTTACTGATAAAGGTTGTACATAAAATGGAGGACTGATATTTAGGAATGAAAACTGTGAAGGAAGTTGCAAAAATATGTTCAGGTATGACAGTGCAAAACAAACATAAGTTATGTGGACGGAGAAATATACACTACACAAACAGTGTGGTTGTAGCAAGTTACACATGTGAGACCATGCATTTTATTGATTGATAGAAAATGAGCCACAGGAAGATTGCAATGTTACAAGTGAAAAGAGTTAGAACTGATCAAATGAATACAAAGCAACAAGTTTCTTTGATGTTGTTTTTAAAGTTGTAGAAGAGACATTTCATTCAATTTCATGAATGATACAGAGTGACAATTTTCTTTAGTAATGAGTGAGCATATGAAGTTTTGATAATCAACAAGATCCATTTTTCAAGCAATCGCTGAGAGACTATTACAGAAGCGAAGCGCCCTACGAGAAAGAAAGGTTAAGGGGCTGTTTTTCTATTTTAAACAAGTTACATGAAGACTGAGATTTCGTTTCTTTTCTGTAAAGAATGCTGACAGAAGCAGCTCTCTCACAAGATGTGATAAAAGAGTAGACTGAAAGAGCAACAAGGTGTGATCTATCTAGTTCGAGGCTGTTACGATGGTGGGCCCTGAGAGCTGCCTGTCACTGTATGGGGCATTCAGTTCACTTGTACTGAGTGTGGACTAATATCCAATGTTGTTTGCACGAATGGCATCCGACTCGATGGTAAGTCCTATGATTCCTCCTATGGGCTCTTGAGCTTACCAGTGTAGAGAAATTCAGCCAGAGACAAACACCAAACATAGTCTTAAGTCTGCCATGTGAGTCCTTAATAGGATGATATTTGGTATCACATAGGGATGAATGCTAGATTGAGCTGTTTCCACTATGTCCGCAGCTTTATTCCACTCCAGAGTTCACAGGCTCAAACCAGTTGAGAACATGTTTTCGATTCACTGCTGTGCATAAGCAGCTACTGTCAGCACGGGGTGCCACCAATTGTGGAAGCGAGTACATGGTTTCGTTCTTTGAGTAAGCACCCCTGTGCCCCTGAGATGGTACATGGGCTCAAAAACAACCTACAATATGCTGACCCCAGTGGGTAGGTGTAGGCAGAGTGTTCATTATCTTGATGTCGTGATTGGTAGCCGGGTGAGAAGAAGAGGTGCTGGAACCAGCTGTTTTGGAGGTGGCAGTGGTGAGGTGGCCATCCCACCATGGCTCCAGCTGCTGTGGTGGCTGTAGTAGGGGGGGAGGGGTAAGGGGAGGACAAGGAAGAGGGGGATGCCACATTCCTGAGGTCAGTCGCAAGTAGTAGGGGATGCTTGGCCTTTTGAAGGTCTGCATCACACCTGGTTTTGGTGCCGCCACCAGTGATGTCTGTCACCATCAAAGCTGACAGTGGCCCAGGGAGCCTATGATGGTAAGTGGGGCCCATCTAAGATGCCATCTGAACCTCTGCACAGGTCTCCATTACACAAGCTATGATGTTATAGCAGATGATGCTAGTGTTGTTGCAGCCAGATGAGATGGATGATGTAACTCTTCAGGCTTTCCCGGTGATCTAATGACATCTTGGGTTGTCGGGTGTTCTGCCGGATATCAGCGTCGTACATTCACGATATTTCGGTCACGTAGCTCGTAACCTTCATCAGGTGCGACCTCATGAAGGTTACGAGCTACGTGACCGAAATATTGTGCAAGTACGACGCTGATATCCGGCAGAACACCCGACAACCCAAGATGTCGAGATGGATGATGGTTCAAGGTTGCCTGCGGCGCTGAAGTTCTGCTGGGCTCTTGTCTGCAACATGTTTGGCCCTCTAGGTGCTCAGAAAAACAGTTACAGAGTCTTTGTTAGAAGTAGATTGTATCACAGACTTCATCTTTCCATTAAAAGTTCACACTGTCCACTCCACCTCCCTCTTGAATTAAGGGTGGAAAGGAGTGGTGTAGAGGTGCTGTCTGTCATGTTGAGAGCAAAACTCTGTGTTCCCATTATGAATCACAATCAGTCATGATGGTCTGTAGAACACCACTCATTGTGAACAATCATAGCTTGCATTGTGAAATACTTCCTGGTGACATATGAAAACTTTGAGAAAGAGTCAACAATGAGTAGTCCCTTCGAGATGAGAATAGGAGCTATGAAGTCTATGTGTTCCTGGTTCCGAGAGCAGCAGGCCTGGACCACGATTAAGACTCCTGGAGTTGATGCCTACTGGAGTGGAGGGGACAGTCACAGAACATGAATGGGCAAGTGCCTTGATATATTTATTGATGACCTGCCAGTAAGCATGGCGGCAGGCCACTTACGTCTTCATCTGGATTAACTCCAATGACCTGCATGAAGCAGGGCGAGGACCAGAGTGTGGAGGAAGGGTGGGATCTGCACCCAGATGGACTCATTCTCTATAGTGAGGAGGAGGACCCCATCCTGAACTGACAGCTAATGTTTCAAAGCAAAGTAGCATCATAAGATTGGGTCAGATCGTGTAAGGAAGTGGTCTGGCCAAAGTGACATCACCTATATGAAAACTTGGTACATCATAGTGTCTGTCATAATTCTGTTGTAATGATGAATGCCATGACCAGGAAAATGTATAAAGTGAACAGGACCTCGGGGTTGATGTGGAAGCACACAACTGACTTTCACTCTAATTCTGTGATGAGGCCATCCTGAATAAGGCAAGTAAAGGTTTGTGGTTTATTACTAGCTGGAAAATCACACCACAAAAGTATAAGTGATGTCTGTGCACTGTATAGATAATAGTAACTATCTTTTTCCCAATATGGGCATAGTTTTGTTCAGCTTTATTTAACTTTCAGGTGTTCTGACCCATCCACACCTCAGAGTGGAAGTATGGCACCAATATTATGATTAGAAGCATATGTGGAAAGAATCAAAGGTTTCACAGTGGAGTAGGGAATCAAACAAGGTGACCATTGAAGGGAATATTTAAGAATTCAGGAGGCATTGTTGTGTATGAGGAACCAAACAAACTATGCCCCCCTTTTTCAGACAGCACCGAGATGATGTGCAATCTCTGCTGTGTGCAGTATAACCAGAGCCTGGACCTTATGTAATATTAAATTAAGAAATATGTACACAAATATGAAACCACCATTGGTGAAATATGTTAATGAATATGTAATACAGAAATTATATGTAATATCCAACTTTTTTTCTATAAAATAAAAGTTTACAAGTAGGCTAATCAAATATCCGTGTTAACTCTTAATCAGTTCACTTTTGCTACAAAATCCTGAAGTATAAGTGTCTCCAACTCAAGCATTTAAGTCACATTGGAATGGGATGCACAGTTATTATAATATACTTTTGCAAATGTTCTGCTGCCATGCACAGTCTTCTGTCTGACAGTGTGTCTGTATGAGTAGACAAAGATTGCAGACTTCTTTTGAAGTCAAAGGTGCATATTTGTACAGAGGGATTATTCCAGAAATAACATTCTCAGAGTGTTCCACAATTTCACCATTAAATAAATGAGGCAAAATAACAAGATTTGAGTATCGAGGGTTTTCATTCACTACAGATCGCAGTTTACTGAAAACTCCACCACCCACTTTACCTGGTACAACACTGGTTTCCGAACTGCATCTTCCATTATTCCCACAGCCTCCTGGAGAGTCACACTTCAAGCATCCAGTTTCTTAATACTGTCAGGGTGCCAGCTGAAGTGACTTGCAATGTATGAAACTGAGTTGAGCACTTTAGAACTGTTGAATGCTGATAAGTATTCACTCACAGACACTACAGGATCAGAAGGAAGTTCTCCACCACTAGCTTCATAATTTCAAAGTGTTTTCACTGGCTCCAGAGGCATAACTCCATCAGGCAGCTGCCACTTGTAGCATTGTACACGATATGGACATTTCAAGAAAAACATCCCATGTTGCTGATATCTGTGTATTTACTTCTGGAAATTAGTGTCTGTCTGTCTGTCTGTCTCTGCCACTAGTTGCAATGCATGACCTGTACATGTAACAAGCACTTGGTCTGGATAAAATACAGTAAGCAACTTCCCCACTTTCAACATGTATGAAGTGGCATCTATGTACATCAATAAGAGACCCTCTCCTTTTACACCATTTGGCCATAATAATTCAAGCCCATCATTAATGAAGCTAGCAATTGTTGGAATGTTTGTAGCCTCCAAAGATTTACAATAAATTAAATGGGGTTTGGATGAAGCCTCAGAGTACAAATGGCCTCCAATTCAATTAGCTATGAAACAGACTAGACCATCCCTTGTCTCATTAGCAAGAATCCAAATGTCAACATAGCAGCAATCTCGGTAAGTCTTTCCAAGAGTGGACTCGTTGGGAATATTTTGGTTCCATTGTTTCTGTAAGCAATGTTTAAGCCCAGGTACCTGAAGTTTTTTCTAGGGTATGTTCCCTGCAACCAATGCAAAATGAAGTGCTTCATAAAATTTACTATTAGATGATGTAGGCCGTCCTTGCAGTTGTGTAAGTAGAACCTGTTTCTTCCAAGAAATCCATTGTTTATTTCTAATATGTAGATTGCTTCATTATTAGTGTTTATTTTGAAATTTCATCCTACATCCTATACATTTATCACAAGTTAGGCTGAGAACTATTTTACCATTAGTGGTTAATGCACTGTCAATTAATCCACGTTTTCAGCTATGATGACAACAGAGACACAATTGGTGCCACTGTTAACTTATATGCAACTGACTTTTACATATTGTGAAGCTTTCAGAACACTAAAGGAAGGCAGTTAAAATGAGTCACTGTTGTCCTAATTGAACCTGGGCAGTTTAACTATGAGTGTAGCTGGACTGACAGCAGTATGAGAAAAACAATAATAAAACTTAATTTTTTTTCCCTTTCTTGTTATGTAAAGAAAACGTTGGGGCTTATAAAATGTATAATGATTCCGCAATAACATTTACATATTTAAAATTATGTAATATAATGTGAAATACATAACAAACCTTAGAATACAAAAAAAAGAAGCAATTTAAAGCTTTGAAATAGAGGCCTTTCAATGGAATTTGTCAACATTTTAGTTTTTTTAAAAAACTACATCTAAATGGACAGAATACCTAATAACGTAATCTAGGCTTTCCATAGTAGTTCACCTTGTCCATGAAAGATGGTGGCTTATCTTTTTAAATGTTCAGGGATGGGGAGATATCATCCATGGCCTCTACATAGTCACTGGTTGGAAGTATCTTGCACTTATTTATTATAAACTCAGGTAAATGACCGAATATTCAAAAAATGACACTTTATGAGGTTGAACATGTGGTCAGTTTTCTGTAAGGCAGAAAAAAAGTGAGTGTATGTTTTAGGATGTTCGTGTATGTTAGACTCTGTGGTGATTATAACTTCGAGATAATCACATCACAGAAATCTCTCAGGTCTGTGGTTGCACATATCTTTGGAATACAACAGGAGCACTACAAATAACAAACCAGAGCCTCTGGTGTTGGTAGAGACTGAATGGGGTATTCAAAATAAGAAATCCTTTGCAGCCTGGGTGCAAAGATAATTGCAAAAATGCTTCCAACAGATGAATTTTAGAGTAACATTTGTTTCCTTTTAAATTTTAGAAGAGCTCCTCAGAGTGTGGAATTGGCAGGATTCAACCACCAACTGTGAACTGATTATTTTAAAATTTCCACACAGTCTCTGGGAACCATTTGGTTTGTGTACCACAACTAAAGGGGACACCCATGAATCAGACTATGTAAGTGTCATCACTTGTTATTGAAGGCAGATGAGCTCAATTTTAATGTCTTCACACAGAACTTGGCGTAAATGACGTACCCTTGCAAAATGGGGAACTGCATTGGATTGAAGGTGTATCTTGGCCTGCATCTCAGCAGCAAAGCCTAGCCATGAAGGGAAAAAACCTGGAAAATGTGTACAGATATTGTCGACACCCTGTAAGGGACTGTCGCAGATACAAGATAAACGGTTTCATTAATAGAAAACTGTAATTGATTAAACGGGTTGAGACCAAAAATGTTATCTGTTGCAAGGGAATTAATAATAATTAAAGTGATGTGACAGAACACGCATTTATACATCACTTTCATTTTAAAACTGTCTCAAATGCCTAGTTAATGTTCACTGTAGGATGTAAGCTTCTCTGAATAAATATGCAATGCCTGTAAACTGAACTCTATGTATGTGTTCCAATTTATCAGTGAAGCTAAGACCCCTACATCAACTTGAAAGAAAATAAGTTTGTTGAAGATTTTCAATTCAATTAATAACTTCTGATGTGCGCCTGTCTCAGAGCTTATGGCGGTTTTGATTTTGTTGACAGAATTCTGTTCCAGGTCCCTTGCAGAAACTACCCCTGTTTCCATATTTCCAACAGGGAACACCATTCATGATGCCTGGAGCATCAGTCATGAGGATAGAGTCTAAAACAATGATGACAGGATGACAGCTTCCATTTGCAATTTGTTGAGGTACAAATAAAGAGCTATAGTCACGGAAGCATGATTTGAATTCTGAACCGTGTCACTGAGTAGCTGTTTGCGAATCTCCTTGTCTAAATCATATTGGATAACACAGTCACAAATGACATATTCTGGATAACTTTTTACTTGTCTCATCCATACGTACAAAGTTACAGAGCCAACTTGAGCCTTTTTAGTTCTGCAATCCATTTCTGGTACAATTTGGAAGGTGATTTGTGGAGGCAGAAAGATTAAAGTCTGGAAAAGACAGTCTGTCCATGTTGCCTATCATGTGGAGCTTATGGAACAAACACAAAGGTCTTAAGAGGACCAGGACCAACAGATTTCCGGATCACTATCTTTAAAAGATGTGAAGAGGTGGCATATTCATCGGAGATATACACCCAATCATCCTTGTCATCTTGGAAAATATGAATAGGGACACTGTTAGCTGCTGATGTATCAATATGATAAGACACTACTGCATGGTGAGCTGTTGTTCATGTCATTCCTTCCTGCAATTTCAGCTGTTTTGATGTGTCTCCTCATGAGATTTGAGGAATTTAGGGAACCCTGGTTCCATTGTGAAAATTGTGGATATGTAGAACATTGTTATAACTGTTGGAATGATGTTCCTGTTTCCTCTATTTGAACACAACCACAAATTACAGGTTTCGAACAGGTTAAGTGTCTGGTGCACAACAAATGCTTCTGGATGTCTGCAGTCACACATAAGATGGACACCACGAAACACAGGGTGGTTATAATTAAAGTTAAACTTTCAAACCACTGTAGAAATAACATCACTGGTCAGATTGACTTCAAATTGCAACGGAATATTATTGGAGAAGGGGGAAAACGTATGGCAGAAGCAAAATAAATAGTTACAAAATGTAGCAATAGATGGCACTGTAAGCACCATAATTTAATAGTTATTGACTACAAATGACAAATGAATCATACAACAATACCTAAGGTAAACAAACTGTTCTACTCAGTGTGCATGGGTGTACAGGTGTGATACTGTTAGTTACATAAGCCCATCCACTACGGCAAGGTAATATCACATTGGATGGGAAAAATTGGTTTTTGTCTTGAGACCAAAAACCACATAAAAAGCATCAAGCAAAATCAAATTGGATTATCATCTTCCATGTCACTGGTGCAAAACATGTTCAATATGCTGTCCACCATTTCCTGCAACAAGTTGAAATCAAGAAACAGCATCTTGCACAACTGATCGAAGTGTTTCCGGGTTCACATTCAGAATGTGTTGCGCAATGCGTGCCTTCAATGCAGCTAAGTTTGCAGTCGGAACACTGAACATAGCATCTTTCAGGTAGCCCCACAGCCAGAATTCACATTGATTGGGATCACCAGTCTGTAGGAAAATGGGGGCCGATAATTTTAGCATTTCGGAAATGGCGCTTCAGCACCTGCTTGACTGGATTTGCAGTGTGCGAAGGTGTGCCATCTTGCATAAAAATGATCCCATCCACACACCCATGCTGTTGAAGAGCTGGACTGATGTTGTTGCGCAAAAGGCACTCATAACACTTACCAGTGATGGTACAGGTAACAGGACAAGAAGCATTTGTCTCTTCGAAAAAGTATGTCCTATGATAAATAATGCCATAAACCTGCACTACACAGTGACCTTTTCAGGATGAAGTGGTACTGGCTGATTTGCATGTGGATTTTCAGTTGCCCATATTTGACAATTCTGCGTATTGACATATCCCGTCAGATGGAAGTGGGCTTTGTCTGTCCACAAAATCTTCCACAGCCAATCATTGTCCACTTCCATGCGAGCAATAAGTTCTAAAGCAAAGGTCTCTCTTGCTGGCAGGTCAACAGGAAGCAACTCGTGCACATGGGTAATTTTGAATGGATAGAAAAGAAGGGTGTTTTGTATGATTTTATGCACCATCCTCATGGGTATGCCCAATGTTCGCACAATTCTCCGTGCACTACGTGTTTGCACACAACCACTCGCCTCCTCCTGCAGTGGTGTGGCCACTGCTTACACTGATGTCGAATCAATTTGTTTCCCCCCTCTTACCAGGTTGCACAGAAAAAGAACCCGTCTCTCCAAATTTCCAAATCATTTTCTCCAGACCCATGGCAGTCATTGGACCAATGCCTTCAGTGTCTGGAACTTCTGCAGAGCAACATCTGCATGGTCATCATTCTTGTAATACAGCTTTACAAGCAGAGTGCGGTCCTGCATTGAGACAGTCACGGCAAACGTTGCAGATGTGGAAGGAGGAAAAGCCATGTACCCGACATGTTGTCATTTACGTATTCTGACACATATAGCACCATCTATTGATCAATTTTCACACTATCTTTTTTTTCTTCTGTCATACGTTTTCACCTTTCTCAGATAATATTCCGTTGCAATTTGATGTCATTCTGACCAGTAGTGTTATTTCTACAATGTTTTGAAAGTTTAACTTTAATTATAATCACCCTGTACTCCAAGTACTTGTTTACAGTCTAACTGTACTGTAATGTTATGAGAAATCCATCCAGAGACAAACATCAAACATAGTTTGAGTTTACAGCATAGTTTGTAAACAGAATGATAACCAGCACATGTCTAGCAAGCATGTTGTGATGAATACTAGACTGAATTGTTGTTGCTGAGTTGGCAACTGTATTTCGTTCTGGAGACCATGGAATCACATCATGTGTCATGATATGGTGGAGGGCATGTCTCCGCCTGTTCCTGAGTACTCACTGTCTACTGCAAGTGTATGGGCCCATCGGTTGTGAAGACGAGTGCATAGTTTTGTTCTCTGAGTTGCTGGCTACTGCTCAGTCTTTTTCATCCATGGCAATAATGAGAGGAGTCTACAAGCAATCATCTCAAAACTTTGAGCTTTGAATGTCTTGCAGCTGTGATGACATTTCACCTGTGCTGCTAAAAGAATACAAAAGAAAATCAGTTATGCCTCTGGCACACCTAACAAATAACTCACTCTGGCATAAAGAATTCTTTGACATCTTGAAAATCTCTGAAATTCTACAAGTGTATTAAAAAAAGAAGCAAAAATTTACACATCAATATCATTAACTTGGTAGATTGTTAGAGGCAGTAATACTGAATCAAGCTGAGGTGTGTTCCATAAAATTTAATATATTCAGTAATCTACAGCACTATTTTAGGAAAGGGAGATCTACCTTAACAGCAGCATACTTTTATACATGAAATGTTAAAATGGGTAAAGGAGGCAAACAATGAGCAATTTTGTGGACATGATGAAAGCTTTTTGTATTGTAAATCACAGAATTTTATAACTGTTATTTAACAGACAGGAAACACACACAGAACTTCCAGTGGGATGGGAATCAGTAGATATGATGTACATGTACAGACAAAAAAATGATTACAGTTTCAGAAAAAATGGATGATTTATTCAAGAGAAAGAGCTTCACAAATTGAGCAAGTCAGTAATGCACTGGAGTACCTCTGGTTATTATCTAACCAGTTATTCAGCTTGGCATTGATTGATAGAGTTGTTGGATGCCCTCCTGAGCAATATCATGCCAAATTCTGTTCAATTGGCACATTAGTTTGTCAAAAGCCCGAGCTGGTTGGAGGGTCCTGCCTGTAATGCTCCAAACATTCTCAACTGGCGAGAGTTCCAGTAACCTTGATGAAGACATGCAGTAGAAACTCTTGCCATTTGCGGGCGGACATAATCTTGCTTAAATGTAAGACCTGGATGGCTTACCTTGAAGGGCAACAAAACAGGGTGTACAATATGGTCAACATACTGTTGTACTGTAAGGGAGCCACAGATGACGACCCAAGGGGCCTTGCCATGAAATGACACAGCACCTCAGACCATCACTCCTGGCTGTCAGGCCGTATGGCAGGCAACAGTCAGGTTGGTACCACACCGCTGTATGGGGGCATCTCCAGACAAATCTTCGGCCAGGAATCTCACTGACTGGAGTAGAATTATCATCAGTGATCAGTCAGCCCAATGCCCAGTGAAGATATGTCTGCAGATGCTCCAGACAGCAATGGACAGTGGAATACCAACGTGATGTCACCTGCCATACGGCCTGACAACCAGATTGAGAGGCTGGGATGCCATTTCATTTCATTTCATTTCATAGCAAGATACATTTGCTTGTCATCTGCAGCACTGTGGTTCATGAACAATAGTCTACGCCCTATTTTACTGCTGTCCATGGTAAGCCATCCTGAGCTTACATTTCAGCAAGATAATGCCTGCCCACACACGCTGAAAATGCTCAGAACATTGAGAGCAGGACCCTTGAACCACACTGGGATTCTCATAATCTAATGTTTCAGTTTGACAGAATTTAGCACGATATCCCACAGGAGGACATCCAATAACTCTATCAATTATTGGTAAGCCAAATAACTGTTTTCAGAGGGGTCACAGGTGGACCAACACATTATTGACTTGCTCAATTTGTAAAGCTTTCCCTCTTGAATAAATCATCCAATTTTTCTGAAATTGTAATCATATGTTCATCTGTATATGTACATTGCATCTACTGATGTACATTGCATCTACTGATTTCCATCCCATTTGGGTAATTCCTTCATTGTGCATTTTTTTTGTTCTTAGAGTGTGTATAAGGAATGAACTGTTGCTAACGACTAAATCATCCTATAGGCTACTTTAATGTGATGTGCCTCAAGGAAATACATTAGGGCCATGGGAACCATGGAATATTTCAGTCTGCATTTAGCTTAGCCTGCACCTCTCAGTGATATGAAGATTTGCCAGGAATGGTTCAAATTCATATTAAAACTACATATCTCCATTCCTCAGGAGGATACTGGTGTGTAGATTTCAGGAGAGTACCTTGTCAGGATGTACAATGAAATGGGTGTCCAATACATGTAGGAATAAAACAGCCAGTTCAAGAGGTAAAAATACTGTATAATCTGAAATTACTAGTTACAGCGGGTGCACCCTTGGATCAATGAACATGTCATTAGTCAATCTCAGTGGTAGACAACTGGTGATAGAGCAAAAGCTCAAGGTCAGTTGGGGGGGGGGGGGGGATTTCTGCTATGTCAAGCTGAAAGCTAAGAGCAGAGACACAGATGCCTTCTCAGAAGACGATTGTTGCATCTGCCATGTAGGCTATGGGAGCAAGCACAAAACTACTGTATGTGAAGAAATATTTTTAAACTGTTAAAATTATAAAGAAAAGGATAGCTGCTACTCACCATATAGTGGGTATACTGAGTCATAGAAAGGCACGACAATAAGACAGTCGGAAAGTTAGCTTTTGGCCAACTCGGCCTTTGTCAAAAATAGAAAACATACACACACGCACACACCCACACAAACACAACTCACGCACACACATGACCATAGTCTCCGGCAGCTGGAGTCTGGCTCCATCCTGGATTTTCATTGTTTGAATTGTTGATATGTAGGTCCAGTACCCTCTCTATTGATGATGGCTTCCACACTGGGGCAGGTTCGGTCCAATTGAAAGACTTGCCATTGAACCATATGAAAGTATTATTATTATTATTATTATTATTAAATTACTACTACTACTACTACTACTACTACTACTACTACTACCACCACCACCACCACCACCACTATTTGTACAGAAGCCAGTGCAAATACATATTTACTAAAATGGGCCATAGCCTTCTTGAACCATGATACTTTATGGCAAATAAGAGGCAAGTAAGAGTAGTAGCTAAGATACAGAACAAAGAAGAGGGGTATCTACGACACATAAGAAACAGCCCTGTAATAAAGTGATATACGTATGTAACTACAACATATGTGGTAGAGAGAACTTCCACAGAATTACAAATAATAAAAACGGTGCAGAAGGTAGTCTACATGTAATAGGAACTACTACTTTCATTTTCTTTCTTTCTTTCTCTTTATTCTTTTTTACAACAGACTATCATTTGATTTTAAGATAGCTAATTTAAAACATCTTAAAGAATAAACTGTAGCACTTTTTAAAACAGAAATGTTTTTATTCAATAGAATATTCCAAACTACTACGTAACCTTGTAACACTTTAGTGAATACAGCAAATAGCTTCTTTTTGTAACAGAAAACTGATAATTTCTGATCCTCTCTTCTTATATCAGTGTATGCATTTGTCTTTTACTGGTAACAGGAGTACAATTAGTACAAATGTGTACATATGCAGGACAAAGCTATGACAATGTCTAAAAACTGATTTTTAGAGGGACAGCAAATGAATAAATATGCCTTGGACCAAGGTAGATACCAAGCCAGGTGGTGCAGTGGTTAGCGTGATTTCCCTAAATCGCTGCAGGCAAATGCTTTGATTGTTTCATTGAAAGGGCACACCCACTTTCTTTCCCAACCCTGGAAACACTCTGAGCTTTTGTTCCATCTCTAATGACCTTGATGTCGACGAGATGTTAAACCCTAATCTTTTATCTGTCTTTCCAAGCTATAGGGCCCATTTTATGGAGAAGATTTTGACCCTTGCACATGATGTGGTCAGTGGGTTTCCATGACTGCATTCCATCATTGATTATAATTCTACGAATGATAAAAATATACCTAACTGCTGAACAAAAAAAAAAGATGAGCTAGCAACTCTGTAGCACACTAAAAACCTACAACCCAAAGGCTTAGAGCAGAGACTACACAAAGTTTTAAAAGCCATATTCAATTCATCTTGTTGGACTGAAAACATAAGACCAACAATAAATTTGCTGCTGCTTTCTTGTCCCTACATGAAGTTAAACTGCTAAAATGTGATGTACAGTACTTCTAATGCTATAGGCATTACATACACAGAGGTTGTTCTACTTAAGTACAAAACTAACAATGGAAACTCCCCATCGACCCCCTTCAGATTTAGTGGTAAGACAGCCCAGTGGACAGCTCATCATAAACTGAACACAGTTCAAGGACAAAAAGAGGAAGAAGGTATAATGAACTGTGAAAAAAGAAGCAAAATTTGAAACAGTGAACAGTCCAAGCTCAAGATGTGCAACGTTGAACACAATAGAATACCTACTGTGTCATGGTCATGTGGTCACCATGTTGGGCTGTGTTCAAATCTACCTTCTGAGCCACAATTTTTTTTTTAAGAAAAAATCATAAACTGTCTGTCCAGTCATTGATGTGTGTGTTTGTTGTGTTCAAATTTGTGTCTGTGTAACATCTGTCTGCAACAGCAAGGTGTAACAAAGGGACCTCCAGACATACATACCTCCTGTTAGCTCTACACAAGTACCACATGTTACAACTCTTGTGATCTGTTTTGGAAGTTTGACTCGAATTCCTTTATTGTAATGTAGTTCACACTCATCTATTTGTTGTTTTCATTTCCGTGAGAGGTGTATGTGGCATCTCGTTTGCTCTCACTATTAATTACATTTACTTGTGACAGTAAAATATTCTCACCACATGACTCAAATTCTACACTACTGGTCATTAAAATTGCTACACCACGAAGATGACATGCTACAGACACGAAATTTAACCGACAGGAAAAAGATGCTGTGATATGCAAATGATTAGCTTTTCAGAGCATTCACACAAGGTTGGCGCCGGTGGCAACACCTACAACGTGCTGACATGAAGAAAGTTTCTGACCGGTTTCTCATACACAAACAGCAGTTGACTGGCATTGCCTGGTGAAGCGTTGTTGTGATGCCTTGTGTAAGGAGGAGAAATGCGTACCATCACGTTTCTGACTTTGATACAGGTCAGATCGTAGCCTATCGCTATTGCTGCGGTTTATCATATCGCGACATTGCTGCTCGCATTGGTTGAAATCCAATGACTGCTAGCAGAATATGGAATCGGTGGGTTCAGGAGGGTAATACGGAACGCCGTGCTGGATCCCGATGGCCTCGTATCACTAGCAGTAGAGATAACAGGCATCTTGTCCGTACGGCTGTAACGGATCGTGCAGCCACGTCTCGATCCTTGGGTCAGCAGATGGGGACATTTGCAAGACAACAACCATCTGCATGAACAGTTCGACGATGTTTGCAGCAGCATGGACTATCAGCTCGGAGACCGTCGCTGCGGTTACCCTTGACGCTGCATCACAGACAGGAGCGCCTGCGATGGTGTACTCAACAACAAACCTGGGTGCACGTCACTTTTTCGGATCAATCCAGGTTCTGTTTACAGCATCATGATGGTCGCATCTGTGTTTGGCGACATCGCGGTGAACGCACATTGGAAGCGTGTATTCATCATCGCCGTACTGGCTTATCACCCAGCGTGGTGGTATGGGGTGCAATTCGTTACACACCTCGGTCACCTCTTGTTCGCATCGACGACACTTTGAGCAGTGGACGTTACATTTCAGATGTGTTACAACATGTGGTTCTACCCTTCATTTTATCCCTGCGAAACCCTACATTTCAGCAGGATAATGCACGACCGCATGTTGCAGGTCCTGTACGGGCCTTTCTGGATACAGAAAATGTTCGACTTCTGCCCTGGCCAGCACATTCTCCAGATCTTTCACCAAATGAAAACGACTGGTCAATGGTGGCCGAGCAACTGGCTCGTCACAATAGGCCTGTCACTACTCTTGATGAACTGTGGTATCGTGTTGAAGCTGCATGGGCAGCTGTACCTGTACACGCCATCCAAGCTCTGTTTGACTCAATGCCCAGGCGTATCAAGGCCGTTATTAGGGCCAGAGGTGGTTGTTCTGGGTACTGATTTCTCAGGATCTATGCACCCAAATTGTGTGAAAATGTAATCACATGTCAGTTCTAGTATAAAATATTTGTCCAATGAATACCCGTTTATCATCTGCATTTCTTCTTAGTGTAGCAATTTTAATGGCCAGTAGTGTATAACCGATTTATAGTACGACAATTGCCAAGACTACACAAGAACAGACATGTCAATGGCCAGATGGAAAGTTCATAATTTTGTGGACAGGAAAAAAAAAGAAAGTAAGAGAGAAGAGAAGAGGCATGAGGGAGATTTGAACTAGGATCTTCCACATTGCAGTCCAACACAATAATCACACAACCACAATGCCATGATTCCTGCAATTCACTCTATGTTGCAAATCTTGAGCTTGTATCATTCACTGTTTCTATTTTGCTTCCTTTCTCACAGTTCAGTACACCTTCTTCCTGTTTTCATGCTTGATCTGAGTTCAGTTTTTGATGGGTTATCAACTGGCCCTTTATACCACTAAATCTGAGGGTGTTGCGATTGGGAGCTTCCCTTGTAAGTGTAAAATGATAGTGCCCAATTTATAGGCAGATCAGGATGAGATCAACTCTCTGGAGTGACTGGAGTGAGGTATGTTATGGTAGACCGGTCAATTTCACAGGCTGCAGCTACATGTTCATCATCTGTCACTCCTCCTTCCACCTAAAAATAACTCTATAACTCAATAGAAAGATGACAGCCTACAGGGGAATGGCACACTGTGGCATACTGTGTTTACTGAAGGCTCCTTAGTTGCTTACAACTGACTGCTCTTTTCCCTGTTTGTAATGTGCCATGGTGTTCAGCAGAACAGTATTTGTCATTCAGTGGTTGTAGCAAGAAGGGAATACTATTAATTTTGTATTATTTTTGCTACTAAATACATCTGTTGTGTCCCCTGTAACACATCAATACAAAATTTCTTGCTACAATAATGCTTTAGCCACTCCAGTTCCTTCAGGATTGCATGCAGTTCAGCACCAAATACTTAAAAATCATTAAAAATATGGATCCTAAAGACATACTTGAGGAGAAGATCTGAATAGTCAGAGCTATCTTTTTCTTTTAATCATCAGTGTCAACAGGCTGCAACAAAAATGAACAGCACAAATTGCACGACACATTCCTCATACATAGACGAAGATATTATGCTATATGAACATTGGTCTGGAAATGCTTTGTTTCCATATTAAACTCATTTTCTCCAACTCATTAACAACAGTAAACACATAAGAACAGAATATTAGAAGCATAGTGAACATGCACTCTTGGTGACATCTGGTTACACAGTTCACTGACGCGAGTGGCCACTTTCCTTTCATAATATTGTTACTACCAGTATTTTGTCTTGTATGTCCCTGTTGCCATGCAACGTATGTCATTGTTTGTTTATAGGTAACATGAACTGTTCCAACGATCAGTACGACTGTTGCAAGCCCATGGGTTACTACATTCAGTTAATCACAGACATGGCTCATGCAATGGCAGTGTACACAAACAGAGAGATGGCAGATGCCCATTTGATGTATGGATTAGCTGACAGCAATGGTACTCGCACTCAATGTTTATACTGGGAGAAACTTCCACAGCAGGATAACATTTGAAGCCATTTATCATAAATTTAGGGAAACTGGGACATTTCAGCCTGTTACTCGTGACCAGGGGAGACAAGAACGACAAGAACACCCCAAAGAGGGGCAGCAACTCTTCATGCAGTTGACGATGACCCTAGTGACAGTGTAAGACATGTAGCTGCAACACTGAATGTTGATGACATGACTGTCTGACAAGTGCTACATGAGGATCAGCTGTATCCATACCATTTACTGCATGTGTAGGCACTACCAGCAGCTGATTTTCCTGCACAGGTATTTTTCTGTGAATAGTTTATTCAACAAACTGTCAATCCTCGTTTTGGCGCAACTATGCTGTTCACAGATAAGGCATCATTTCAATGAGATCAGATTGTAAATTTTCACAATCAGCATGTACGTGCAGACGTCAGTCCTCATTCAACTGTTGAAGCAACTCATCAACAAAGATTTTCTATCAGTGTTTGAGCGGGCATCGTTGGTGACTGTTTGGTAGAGCCTCACTTTCTTCCACCCAGGCTCAACAGACAAAATTATCATAATCTTGTAGAGAATGTTCTACATGATCTGTTAGCAGATGTGCCTTTAGCTGTGGGGCAAAACACGTACTTCACGCATGATGGAGCACCTTGTTATTTTAGCATCAATAATAACAAATTTGGTGATAGATGTACAGGTAGAAGTGCACCAATTGCCTGGCCTCCGCCCTCTCTGGACCTAAACGAACTGGACTTTTATTTGTGAGCATATTTGAAAGCTCTTGTGTATGGAACCTCAGTACAAGAGGTTCAGAGTCTCTGTACCCATATTATGGAAGGTTGGGAAACCATACGCAATACTCCAGGGATGCATCAGCACATCCAAGATTCACTACATGGCGAGCTGATGCATGTGTCAATGCCCATGGAGGGCACATTGAACATCTCCAGTGAGAAAGTGTTGCATGTGGTACGCTGGTGTGTTCCGTTCATGTACCTTTCCCATGATTAATGAGTTGGAGAAAATTAGTTGTAACATGGAAACAAAGCACTTTCATATAACACAATTTCTTCACCTATGTGTGAGGAATGTGTCCCGTAATGTGTGCCATACATTTTTGTTATACCATGTATATAGGGTGTCCCATAACTGTTCCAAAAATTTCTAGGGGAGGTGGGGCGATAATAAGGACTGACAACTGCATAGCAACCAATGGCCACAAGTACTGTCGTATGCCGCTAGGTGGTGCTGCACATGAGAGTGCTGGAAGGGAACTTGATAACTTCCTCATTCCAGTGCTAGTCAACATATGAGGAGCATCGAACAGTATACAAACAGTGAACTTGCAGACATGCAGTTAATGTATGGAATAGCTGAGTGCAATGACAAGCCACTGGAAGCATTTGCCCAAAAATGCTTCCCAGACAGTTATGGATCATCGCACCCTAGTTTGCTTGCACATCTGCGACAAAATATCTGTGAGTACAGGTCACTAAGAAGTGGCAGAGCTAATGATGTCAGGCCATGACTGGCACATTCAATCGCTAGGTAAGAAAGTGTGTTGAATGCCTTGGAGACTAATCCAAGCACCAGCAAATGTACTGTTGCCTTGGTCATAAGAATGCTCATAGTGGTGGCCAGTGTGCTTTGAACACTGAGTGCTTACATGATGTGATAGATCCTATTTCGATTTAGCCATAAAGTATGTCATTCAGTCAGTATCGGAATATTGTGTGGGGCAAAGATGCAATATAAACATGACCACACCAAAAAGAGTTACGTACAAAAAGAAAGATAAACATATATCTGTAGTCTAATGTTTCCTTGAGTTGATATCAAATTTTTCACTCTTCAACTATTTGTCTTTTCCCGTCCATGATTTTGAGTGGATATACTGAGTATATATCAGACAATAACATGTGTATATTCGTGTAGAAGTTTTTACTATCTTCCAGAAATGGAGGCAGTTTCTTTCATTTCTAAATTGCTCATCCTGAAAATGGTAAACAGATACACTGTAGCCTGCAATCTTCAGATATAATGGCGACATTATTTATGATTGCATTATACTGCGTTCTTTACCATGGAGATAGACGATACTTCCTTTTCTTCAAGAAAGAAGAGCTAACTATCGCTCTGTGCAAAGGAGAGTTAATATATTAATCAATTTAGACTGTTACGGTGGTATCATACTGACAGACTGTGGAAGTGCAAACTCAGACACATGAATTTCTGCTGGTGAAAGTCTCCGGTAGCCACATACCTCGAAATAATTCCCATTATTGGCACCTTCTTAAAGCACCATTACTTAAATACCAGTATAACTGGTGACCATAAAAAGGATGGTGCCAAGTATAGACAACTGAATCATTTAAAATATATAAAACATGTAAAAAAATCCACTGTATTAATTATCTGTTGTTTTCTGTGGTGTCACCGCCAGACACCACACTTGCTAGGTGGTAGCTTAAATCGGCCGCGGTCCATTAGTACATGTCGGACCCGCGTGTCGCCACTGTCAGGATCGCAGATCGAGCGCCACCACACGGCAGGTCTCGAGAGACGTACTAGCACTCGCCCCAGTTGTACGACGACGTTGCTAGCGACTACACTGATGAAGCCTTTCTCTCATTTGCCGAGGGACAGTTAGAATAGCCTTCAGCTAAGTTAATGGCTACGACCTAGCAAGGCGCCATTTGTACCATTGCATGTATCTCAAGATAGTCTCACTTGTATCATCAAGAATGCTGTATACCAAAGGACGATATAAAAGTTAAGTGTTCTAGTAGCTACGTTCTTTTCTTTATCACATTCATTACGAATCCTGTTCCAGACTTCGCGCCAGACGGCGTGAGTTGACACGTGCCCTTTCGGCTACTTCACTGTGGACTGGCTGCCTTAACAGTCCACTACATTTTCTTTGTTACTTGAAACAAATAACACTGCCAAGAGAAAGAGAGGGAGGATCACAAGAGAAAGATATGCATAGATGACGAATAAAATTTGTATGGAAACCACTAGAAAAAAATTGTGAAACCCATTGAGAAAATAGGAAAATTCAAACTTATAGCTTGCATAGCTGCACTTGCTAGCACCTCACTTGTATCTAACAGTAGTAGTAGCTCTCTCCCCTCCCATCCTAAAAATTGCAACATTTACAGAGTAGTAAAATAGTGCATTTATTAAAACCCATTTTTCGGTTGATAATTTTGAGTAAGTGTATGTGCGACAACAATGAGTTGCAGTATATGCTCGCAACACATAACAGGATAATTTAGAAAATTTTCTCAGGGTAATTAAGAGAGGGATATCAATTTTAAAATTTTGCAATTAGTAAATCATAAGGACAGAAATGTATACAGCAGATAAAACCATTGTTGACAATTCCGTAATTAATGTACAAGCACAAAATGTTGCCGCAACCAACGCAACAACAATTGATAGTTAGCATGAATATATTGCTGAGTCAGACATCAGACATGAGTATTACTGCTCAGCTACGACTGAAGATAGCAATATTGTGATTAATGACATGACTTTACTTACAGTAAACAAAATAAATTTGTGAAAATCACTGGGATGCATTTTTTCATATGAGGCTAGCGAAAGGCACAGATTATAGTAGATCTTAAGCTTCTGCATCTGGCAAAATTGATCTGAATGTAATCAGGTATGACTCAGTAGGTGCTCAAAATGATACCCTGACATGGATACAACTTATGCAAGGGATGGTGGAAACTCTTAATGATTTTAGGAATGAACAAACAAAAAAATTAATATGTTGTTGTTGTTGTTGTTGTCTTCAGTCCTGAGACTGGTTTGATGCAGCTCGCCATGCTACTCTATCATGTGCAAGCCTCTTTTTATCTCTCAGTACCTACTGCAACCTGCATCCTTCTGAATCTGCTTAGTGTATTCATCTCTTGGTCTCCCTCTACGATTTTTACCCTCTCCACTGCCCTCCAGTACTAAATTGGTGATCCCTTGCTGCCTCAGAACATGTCCTACCAACCGATCCCTTCTTCTAGTCAAGTTGTGCCACAAACTCCTCTTCTCCACAATTCTATTCAATACCTCCTCATTAGTTATGGGATCTACCCATCTAATCTTCAGCATTCTTCTGTAACACCACATTTCAAAAGGTTCTATTTTCTTTTTCTCTAAACTATTTATCGCCCATGTTTCACTTCCATACATGGCTACACTCCATACAAATACTTTCAGAAACGACTTCCTAACACTTAAATCTATACTTGGTGTTAACATATTTCTCTTCTTCAGAAACGCTTTCCTTGACATTGCCGGTCTACATTTTACATCCTCTCTACTTCGACCATCATCAGTTATTTTGCTCCCCAAATAGCAAAACTACTTTACTACTTTGTGTCTCATTTCCCAATCTAATATCCTCAGTATCACCCGACTTAATTCAACTACATTCCATTATCCTCATTTTGCTATTGTTGATGTTCATCTTATAACCTCCTTTCAAGACACTGTCCATTCCGTTCAACTGCTCTTCCAAGTCCCTTGCTGCCTCTGACAGAATTACAATGTCATCAGCAAACCTCAAAGCTTTTATTTCTTCTCCATGGATTTTAATACCTACTCCAAACTTTTCTTTTGTTTCCTTTATTGCTTGCTCAATATACAGATTGAATAACATCGGCGATAGGCTACAACCCTGTCTCACTCCCTTCCCAACCACTGCTTCCCTTTCATGTCCCTCGACTCTTATAACTGCCATCTGCTTTCTGTGCAAATTGTAAATAGCCTTTGGCTCCCTGTATTTTACCCCTGCCACCTTCAGAATTTGAAAGAGAGTATTCCAGTCACCATTGTCAAAAGCTTTCTCTAAGTCTACAAATGCTAGAAATGTAGGTTTACCTTTCCTCAATCTTTCTTCTAAGATAAGTCGTAGGGTCAGTATTGCCTCACGTGTTCCAACATTTCTACGGAATCCAAACTGATCTTCCCCGAGGTCGGCTTCTACCAGTTTTTCCATTCGTCTGTGAAGAATTCGCGTTAGTATTTTGCAGCTGTGACTTATTAAACTGATAGTTCAGTAATTTTCGCATTTGTCAACACCTGCTTCCTGTGGGATTGGAATTATTATATTCTTCTTGAAGTATGAGGGAATTTCGCCTGTCTCATACATCTTGATAACCAGATGGTAGAGTTTCATCAGGACTGGCTCTCCCAAGGCTGTCAGTAGTTCTAATGAAATGTAGTCTACTCCCGGGGCCTTGTTCCGACTTAGGTCTTTCAGTGCTCTGTCAAACTCTTCACACAGTATCATATCTCCCATTTCATCTTCATCTACCTCGTCTTCCATTTCCATAACATTGTCTTTAAGAACATTGCCCCTGTATAGACCCTCTATATACTCCTTCCACCTTTCTGTTTTCCCTTCTTTGCTTAGAACTGGGTTTCCATCTGAGCTCTTGATATTCATACAAGTGGTTCTCTTTTCTCCAAAGGTCTCTTTAATTTTCCTGTAGGCAATGTCTATCTTACCCATAGTGAGATAAGCCTCTACATCCTTACATTTGTCCTCTAGCCATCCCTGCTTAGCCATTTTGCACTTCCTGTTGATCTCATTTTTGAGACGTTTGTATTCCTTTTTGCCTGCTTCATTTACTGCATTTTTTTATTTTCTCCTTTCATCAATTAAGTTCAATATATCTTCTGTTACTCAAGGATTTCTACTAGCCTTTGTCTTTTTACCTACTTGACCCTCTGCTGCCTTCACTATTTCATTCCTCAAATCTACCCATTCTTCTTCTACTGTATTTCTTTCCCCTATTCCTGTCAATTGTTCCCTTATGCTCTCCCTGAAACTCTGTACAACCTCTGGTTCTTTCAGTTTATCCAGGTCCCATCTCCTTAAATTCCCACCTTTTTGCAGTTTCTTCAGTTTTAATCTACAGTTCATAACCAATAAATTGTAGTCAGGTTCCACATCTGCCGCTGGAAATGTCTTACAATTTAAAACCTGGTTCCTAAATCTCTGTCTTACCGTTATATAATATATCTGAAACCTTTTAGTGTCTCCAGGGTTCTTCCATGTATACAACCTTCTTTCATGATTCCTGAACCAAGTGTTACCTATGATTAAGTTATGCTCTGTGCAAAATTCTACCAGGCAGCTTCCTATTTCATTTCTTAGTCCGAATCCATATTCACCTAAAATGTTTCCTTCTCTTCCTTTTCCTACTGTCGAATTCCAGCCACCCATGACTATTCACTACCTGAATAATTCCTTTTATCTTATCATACATTTCATCAACTTCATCATCATCTGCAGAGCTAGTTGGCATATAAACTTGTACTAAAAAAATTAATACAAAATTTCTGGAACTTTCAAAGAAACAAATGCAGAAATCTGTTGCCTAAGTAAAAAGTCGTACACTGATCTGTGAAATGATTTAATATGTATGTTGTCCGAAATGAGAAAAGAATTAAAAGGGGAGTTGTTCACAGATCTGTCTCAGGAAATAGAAAAGCTAAGTAAAAAGGTGTTTGATGTTGACAAGGCACACGAGGAAATGGCAGGTAAGCTGAAAAACATGAGCGACACACATATTAAAATGCAGGAGACTCAATAAGAATTAATAAAAGTGTGAAGCATATGCAATATATTATTACTGAGTTGCACACTTTATGTAAAGATTTGCCTGAAGAAGTGCAGGAACTGGCTGCAGAACTGAATAATTTAAAATTCATCAGTAAGTTCATAAAGAAACCCCAAGAAAGAATTGATAAGGATTAAAGAACTTAATGGATAGAGCTGAATCAGAATTACTAGAAAGGGTATTGGTACTAGCACAGAAAGTAGTGCAAGAGCATAAGACCTATGTAGAAGGGGTTGAAGAGGTAGTCAAGGACAAGGAAAATGAACTAATGGCCACAACTGCATCAGGTTTAAATATAGTGGGGAAAGAAGAAGAAGAAAAAAGGAACAGTTTAACTAGTGGTACTGATATCACAGGAGAGCCACTCATCACTAGCAATCAGGTGCAGTCAGGTAGAATAGAGAGCTGTGACTGTTGTTTACCACTAGTCCTTCAAGTGGAGAGGAAGAGTACTATAAAATGCAACAGTTGCACCATCATACATGGAGTATACCCATATGCACCCTAACAATGCAATGACAGTATCAGATGGTACTTCCTGCCTGTCTACTCTCCACTTGCCAAAGGGTTTCTCTCATACAGACAGTTTCCAGTTTTTACTACAGAGGGTAAAAGACCGAACCCTTTGGTGTTCATCAGAGTCTTCCATAATGTGTTACCAGGCGACTGGACCGAGGCACAGATTAGGTTCGTTGTGGGCTACAACCAAGCCATTGCTGTATTATGGGCAACTGATATGGCTGAGCGGTGCCATACTTATGAACAGTTTGAGTGTGCCTTCTTGGACAAATTCTGGTATCAGTCCTAGAGCGGCTATGGTGAGAAGTATTTACCCCAGCACCACAATAGTAAAAATGGGGGACTATTTAAGTATTTTGAAAAATATCTGAGAAAAACTAGGTACATGTGGAATACTTTTTATCCATTCTGGATTTGACTGACCTGATTTATGAACAGGGGCAATTGCAACCTCAGAACAATAATGTGCAAAATGAACCTACACGATACAGTGATTCACAAAGTAGTAACGGTGGAAGCAACCAACACGGAGGGCACCCATACCACTCGGGTAATAATAATCACACAAGAGGTAACTATCATACCAAGGAAACCAAGGATACAAATGAGTTCTTCAAGGAAACCATAACACTACTTACAAAATGTAACCACAGTGGGCAGTGATAACCAATATAATAACTGGCAAGAGCCGACCAGTAGTAGATGGTCGGGCAATCCTCCTCCTGGTAGCTACAGCCAGCAGAACAACAGTTACGTCCTGGCCAGAGGTCAAGAGCAAAGAGAATTTAATTCATGGGCATCGCAAGACACAGATCGGAGAAGTCAAGACCACTCTGTGCATATAGTGGAGGTAACACAGAATGAAGAGATTACATTGCCCCCATAACACCTCTCCCCAATCCCCTCCCAACTATTCAGAAAACCAAAACACATCACGATACGCCCCCGTACGCAGACCGAGGAAGGGGATGGGGCATACAATTAATTCCTAATTATTTACTGAGATATGATGAAGAAGTGGATATCAAGGACGACTTGCATAAGGAAAATGTGGACAGTTTAGAAGAAAACATAAGGGAGTAAACAGACTTTTATGTGGGAGCAGAAGCTATGAATTTTGTGTCTTGGCTTTCAGCTTAAATGTGAGTGCAGTTGTCTTCATTTCTGCATCAGACAAAGTTTTAGGTCCAGAACTACTTAATAAAGTTACTGTCTATGTGGATGACTTGCTAATAGCAACACCAACCTGGGAAGAGCATTTGCGACTTTTGGGACTAGTCCTATATCGTTTCTCAGAATATGGGGTTACAGAAAATTTAAAGAAGTCTGAATCTGGGAAGGAGAAGGTCAAATTCCTATAACAAATCATATTACTCCAAGGTATTTTGCCAGATCCAGGAAGACTAGACATAATCAGATAATTTCCCCTGCCGCAGAAAAAAAAAAAAAAACAAAAAAAACAAAAAAAAAAAAAACTCAAAGCTTACCTTGGGTTAGTGTCTCTCTTTAGAAACTTCATTCCTGACAAAATGCTGAAAAGCAATGCCCTGTTAAACTTGTTACAGAAGAATAACCTCTTTACCTCAGATTAGTGTCTTTCTTTAGAAAATTTACCCCTAGATGTTGCTGAAAAGCGAAACCCTGTTAAACTTGTTACAGAAGAATAACCCATGGATATGGACCAATTAGTGTCAAACCAACTCTCAAAGCATGAATGAAGCTCTACTCACTGCAAATATATTGCATCATCCGGACATGTCACAAGAGCTTTGTTTAAGCACTGAGGCATCTTCACAGGGTCTGGGGGTACAGAAAGAAGAGAATCACAGTGTTAAAAAAAAAAAAAACTACTGGGAATTAAAATAGACCAAAGGCTGTCATGGGATGACCATATACGCTTTCTGACAGGCAAACTTGCAAGTGTGATATTCCTGCTATATAAACTATGATATTCTGTCAGTAAAAGTTTATTGATGCTTTGCTACTATGCATTCTTTCAGTAACAGCTACAACATGGGATTCTGTTATGGGGTAATTCAACAGGCGCAAACTGTGTATTCAAATGGCAAAAAAAGCAATTATTGTGTACAAGCATTGGGTCCAAGAGAAACCTGTAAGGAGCACTTCAGCCTATTAAACATAATGACCCTCCCAAGTCTCTATATGTATAACTGCTTAATATACGTAAAAGAAAATATACAACAATTTACACAGAGAATAAATTTACATTTGCACTGCAATGCATTTGTATACCATATCTAGGCTGTCACTGACACACAACAGTCACAAACACCTAAGTCTAAAGTTATATAATGAACTGCCACAATTAGTCAAAACCCTCACCCTCTTTAAATTTAATGAGGTGTTAGACATGTGGTTTCAAAATAAAGCATACTACTCAATTGAAGAATTTCTTGGAAGTAATTTGGAAGGAATGTATAAACAATGAAATAAAGTAACTATGATTAACTAAATGTGTAAAGCTGTATAATAAATTCTTGAATGTAAACTGTATAATGATTATTACTGAAATCTTCTTATCAGTAAGAAGTTTATGTATTTACGTATATGTAAAATGATAGTGGGTGTAAAATGTAAAAATTACTAACTACTAAAAAGATTATATAATGTAAAATTAGTAAGAATTATACTTTTATGAATATGTAAGATGTATTTTGACGAAGCCAATTGCATGAAAACATGCTGAATGGCTAATAAACAAATGAACATATTCCAAACCACTAAACAGATGACAGAAAACATCCAACATAATCAGTTTGCAAGCAGAACTCTTGCTGACTGTGAATGACCATATTCAGTAACGGAACTCTATAGTGTGGGCTTTCCAGAAATTCAAGTATTATTTATGGGGAAAACAAACAAAAGTCTAGCACTTTCTTTTCTCTTGACAGGCAAATGGTTGCACAGAAGAATAGCCAGATGGTGTTTTTACCTGCAGTAAATCAGTTTTGAGGTAGTGTACATGAAAGATAAACAAGCCATTATTGCTGGCACATCGTCCAGACTACCCCAAAGATTAAATGAATTTTTAGAGCCCACCGAACAGAATTCTAAAATCCACGTCCTACTTATGCAAGACAAAGCACACCAGCCCTATTATGTAAAAATGTGCAACAGCCTGAAGCAATTGCAAGAAGAAGATCCACACTGTAAAAAGGTAAGAGACAAACTAGGTGAAGGAGATGATGATAATAACTTAAAAAATTTTATACTATTTATAAACGAGCATTGTTTCACTAATACTTGAAAAGTTCACCAATACTTGAAAAGTTTGTAGATGGATTCATTCTTTACAGTCACATATGGGTCATTATAGTGTTTCGAAATGCACCAATAAGGTGAGCACGCACTGCTACTTCCCCATTATTGGGTGCCGAATTCTCCATGTAATTCAAAAATGTATTACATGTCAGAAGATCAAACACTTCAACAAATCAAAATTAACTGAACTGCATTCAGTAGTTTGTACAAAACCTTTAAAATTAGTATCACTGGATGCTGCCAGTCCTTATCCAAAAAGAAAAGGCGGTTTAAGTATTTAACTGCCTTATATGACATTTTTTTCCAAGTATGTTTAAGTTGTATGCAGTGAGGTCAGTGAGCACCAGCTCTATTATTAGAAGAATTGCAGATGACTATCTCCTGAGAGTAGGGAAGTCGCAGATACTGTTAACTGATAATGCATTGTACT
This sequence comes from Schistocerca nitens, assembly GCF_023898315.1. NCBI lineage: Eukaryota > Metazoa > Arthropoda > Insecta > Orthoptera > Acrididae > Schistocerca > Schistocerca nitens. The sequence continues at coordinate 47,999,918 of NC_064618.1, read as the reverse complement.
TCACAGATGAAAGATGGAAGGAATTATGACCACAAATAGAATAAAACACATACTGTTATCACAATTCCATCCTGAAGCAAGCCCATAGCAAGGGTGTTTATGGACTCTAATAGATTTGTATGCTGCTACACACCACAGAAACATACAAAATGGATCGAGTTCACCTTGCCATTTCAGCAAATCATTAATAACTTGCCACATACTTTGACAAGTTTTGCACAAACTGCATTAATGTTTAAGAGAAATTAAATGGATGAGTGGGGAAACAACAACTGCCTATTGTACCCATGGGAGACATGTCATTTAATATATGCCAAGCCTTGATTAATTTAGGAGAAAAGACTGAGTAGAGAGAAAGTCTTATGACAAAAGATTAGGGTGCAATGTACAATTTCATAGAGGACAAGAAGTATTGTTGCGAATGCTGCCAAAGTCTACCAAACATGGAAAACTTAACTGCAAATGGCAGCTCTTATACAGTGGCCCATTTGTGATTACACAAGTCCCTGATTCAGGATCATATAGATTAGCTTACCCTATAAGTGGATAGGGCCAGGGCCTTTATCCACACAAGGATGTAAAAGGATTTGGAATTTGTATGCTGAATGGGTTGGAAAAAAGGTTAAACCAACTCATGAAGTTATTGCGCTAAAGTATAGTGAAAATATTTCATTAGAAAATTATGAAAGTTGTTCACTTAGTTTCTCTTTTGTTATTTGTTTGTGTGTAAATAGAAGCAAGGTAAGGTATTACTTATTTAAGATTTGTTCACTGACAAAAGGACGTTGTGAGATAAGATATACGTGGAGTTTAATCGCCATGATGCGAATTTAATGCTAAAAGACAGACACCTTCCAACCACAAAGTGATAAATATGATGGGAAACTTGCATCACAGGACAGTGACCACAGTGCACGCGTGAAGGCAAAATGAATCCAACATGCTGCTTAACACACCAGACACTCAGCTAACATTGGTGTCTGTACACCACGTAGAATATACTCGAAAGATATGGAATACAAATTGATTACTAAAATAAGAACTAAACTAATATAATGAAAAGAGACCTAAGATAAGGAAACATTTACATGGAAGGAAAGAAAATGAACTAATTATGGGAACATATCTACAAACTAGGTTACTATGTACACTATATACACAAAAATCTACTACAAGATAAACACAAAAATCTACATTATGGCTACATACAAAATAAACTGAGCACTATGGTATAGGAAACAGGTATATACGATGAAAGAATGAATAATTTGCTCTGAATAAGCTACGAGAGGGGGTTACGATACTGAGCCTCATCTAGAAAGATACCTATTAGTTTTTTGTGCACTTATATATAAATATGTGTATGAATGTGATTGTGTGAATGTTATGTGTGAATATAAAGAAGTTATAGTACGTAAAATATTGTGAAATGAAGTTGCGGTCCTGTACTGCCAAAGGATAAAAACGAGTAGGACCATACATTGAAGAATACTAGTAACAGATATGAATGCCAAATGCAAGTGTTGAAGACACGATTATACATGATCATAGCTTATCTCAATGTCTTTCTACAAACATTTCCTTTGACACAGCTCTCATAGCAAAGTCTTTGCATATATACATATTATCATACAGAGGAGTGAAAAGTATAAAATAAGTACTCTGAAGTACAATCATTACAGGTACTTCTAAGCAAATGACATTAGTAAACTAGTATGACACAATGAGGTTAGCCTTTTATCTATAGTGCCGCAAACACTGAGTGAATAATTTGTTGCAATACACGAAGAAGCATTCACAGAGAATTTGCTCAATCATTGTGTGATGTGTAGATGAATAATTTCAGCATGAGACGATAAATACTTCTTTATATTCTCCATCACAGCTCCCAGTAAATTCGTAAACCACCTTAGTATTGAGAGAGGCTTGGCTAAGCATAGTTATGCTTGTTTGTGTTGGAAACACGAGAGTGCATCAGTCTGGAATTACAAATACTTGAGTTAACAGAGATGATGACAGTAGATCTGCAAGTCTCTCTCTCTCTCTCTCTCTCTCTCTCTCTCTCTCTCTCTCTCACACACACACACACACACACACACACACACGCACACACACACACTTGTATACATAAATGATCTATTAATGATGAGAATTAATATGAAATAATTTGTCAGAGAAATGTTGCCTTATGAATTTTGAAGGCGAAAACGACTTCTTAAATGTTATTCACTTGTGCTTAAATATTGTTAAGCAAACAGTGAAAATGATGTGACAAATTCATATATAAACTTGTACACAAGTGTGGCCTCATGTGTTAGCTAATATTAAAATGAAATTTATGTGTAGTTATAAGGAGCAAATTTACATCAAGTTTTAATTTCTTTACGTAAGGCACGTAAAATTTTACACTCTTGTGCAAAGGCATAGAAGGAAAACTGTATTTGAAAAGAGTGTTTAACATATGTGAAATGAAAAGGGACATTAGGAAAAACTGTCCACATATCATATGTTAAGCGTGTGGTGAATGAGGGACACACACTTTTGTGAAGCAGTGATTAAACTTGCGTGTACCTACAATGGTGAAAAGATTCTAAGTGGTCTTTGCAGTGGCACTGGATGCTGGACTTTACTATGAGGGAGCAACTAAAGTAAGTAATTTATGGACTTGCCTAGAATACGCTGAGCTCTCAACTTGATGCCAATGATATGAGGTGGCCTTTGGATAGCGAAATATGTGATAGACGATGTGGTCTATACAACTATGGTCAGAACTTTATGGCTTATCCATCACAGCATCAAACTCTTTAACCAAACACACGTCAATATGCACTGATCCCACAGAGCTACACTCTGGACTCTATAACAGGCTGAGATGTTCTCCGTAGTTGCATTAATGGTACCACAAGCCACATGCACAACAAATGCCGCTTAGCACATGAAGATGTGGCAAACTATGGGTGGCAGTTACACCTCAATAACCGAGCAAAAGACTTTCATTCAAACATGCCATTTGTCGAGTCATGATCTGTCAGAAACTGAGCCCTTAATGTTTTGTAAATTTTGTGTAAATTAATTGTAATGAAGCTGTCATGTGCAGGGATCTGATCCCCAGCCAGGCCAGAAAGTAGTGAAGTAGTACTTCCACATGAAATTTGATTACTTATGTTACGTATGTTTGTAAAATGCACCACTACAGTGTACTGTTGTCCAGTACTCATGGAAATTGCCAGCATACAGTACAGAGACAGTTGTGATGGATCTTATGTTGATTTAGCCATAAAGTATGTCATTCAATAAGTATCACAACACTGTACGGGGCAAAGATGCACTACAAACATGCCTGCACCAGAAAGAGAGAAGTACAAAGCTGATATCAAATTTTTCGCTCTTCAGCTATCTGTCTCTACCTGTGTGTGATTCTGAGTGGATGTATCGAGTATATATGAGACACAATATATATGTTTGTGTAAAAGTTTTGTAATATATCTTCTGGAATGGAAGGTAGTTTCTTTCATTTCTAAATTGCTCATCCTGAAAATGATACCTGGATATAATGTACCCTGCAATCTGGATATAATGGTGACATCATTTATGATTGTATTATATGCATTCTTTACCATGGAGGTGGACGGTGCATTCTTTTCTTCAAGAAAGAAGAGATACCTATCACTCTGTTTAGAGGAGAGTTTTAATATATTAATCAACTTAGACTGCCACAGTGGTAATCGTAACGAGGTACTGTGGAAGTGCGAACTGTGGAAGTGCAAACTTAGAGGAGTGAATCACTGCTGGTAAAAGTATCTGAAAGCCACACACTTAGAAATAATCCAAATTACCCACACCTCCTTATGGTGCTAGCACCTAAATACTGGTGTAATGCCTTTCATCTCCAAAGGGTGCAATTATTGCACCCATCTGACCATAAAGCATGTAAGTGTTTTGCACAGTGGTTTCTGCAACAAAGTGGCCAAGATGTGCATTTCCATCTTATGTTCACTGATGTGGCAATATTCACTAGAGATGGCATATTCAGTCACCACAATGAGCATGTGTGGGCACCAGAAAAGCCACACAGCATGTGGCATCATGCACTGAAACATTGCTTCACAATCAATGTGGGGCTGGATTTAGTTGGCAACCACTGTCAGGCTGTGCCTTTTACCATCCCACTTGACTTCCATGAGCAGACCTTCGTGGAACAGACTCTTATAGGCTTGTTTGAAGATGTTCCAGAAAACGTTAAGTGCAACACGTGGTTTGAACATGATGGGGCACTGCTCAATTTGGACTGGCTGCCTGTATGCATTTCAACATGTCATTCTCACATTGTTGGACTGGGCATGGTGGACCTATTCCCTGGTCTCAAGCTCACCAGATTTATTGAGCCTTGATTTATGTCTGAAATCTCTCATGTGTCGCAATTCTATGGAGTCTGAAATGGATCTTGCCACAGCTGCTACAATTGAAGAAACTCCTGGTGTGTTCCGAGTGTGATCAGCACTCAGTGCTCCATCAGTGTCAGGCATACATGGGATCTGATGGTGCAAACTTCACGCAACTGTTGGAACATTAGAGCTGTATTCATGCCTTACACCATCCGTATTCATTATGTCCAATAAATATTTCAAATGAACCACTCTCATTTCCTTTCCGATCTTTGACCTCTGCCGCCTTTTAGCCCTGATGTTTGTGGCCATGTGTTGCTACACAATTCTCAGTCCTTACGTGCCCCACCTCCCCTAGAAGTCTGTTGGAACATTATTAGACACCCTGTATAGTAAAATCTCAGTGATTATCTAAACTGCTACACAAATAAATGCTTGAAAGTCACATGCAAAGTGCATCCCTCTTTGAACTACATTTAACCTAAAATAATTTCTGTCAAAGTGCTGATCTATTCTGAACACAGTTTATCTATTCTAAACACAGTTTAAAATGCTGATATGAGCACACTGCTCTCTAAAAGTCAGTCCTTTGTACAGCTCCCAAGAGCCTCATTGCTTACATATTGTTATTAAAAATTTGTTCCACTGTTGGGCAAGCAACATTATAATAAGCAAGGTCTGTGGTGGCGGTGTTATTTGATGTTAAGTAAGGACTCTCCAGCTTTGACACAAGGATCTCCCTAAATGCCCAGTGTCTAATCAAACTCTCACATGAGACATTATATCAAATGTTCTTAAATAAGGTGGTCTAGCAGACTTGTGAATAACGTACCCATAATTTAGATGAGATCATAAGAAGCCTCTGTAAAACTGCTGCTTAAATGTTTGATCTGTGCAACAACCCCTGTAGCATAAATTTTAAAATATACATTGATGTTGTTAATCTTGCTTTCAATTCCTTCAAGTGTGGCAGTTAGGCAAACTTCTGGTTCAAATCAAGACTCCGTAATCTAACTCTGTCTTTAATGCTTACAATGTCCATCCTCATTTTCAGTTCAAACAAATTAAAAACATATCATGGAATATAAAAACAACAGAGTTCTTGGTTGAGAACTTAGAAAGCTTCCTTCATCACTCATCCCTCCAGCCTTCTAGTTAATTATCAGTTGTTACTCAGGTACTATCATGAACCTGTAGAAAGGTCAAAGGTGTCTACCAATAAAGTACACTAGATGTGATTCCTTGCTGGGGACATTAAGCTATTAACTGTTTTAGAAATGCAATCATACTAACACATTATCTTGACAATATTATGAAAAGCAGAGGTGCTGAGTCACAAATAGGCACAACAAAAAGATTGTCAAAAAGTAAGCTTGCAGCCAACAAGGCCTTCATCGCAAATAGAAAAAACACACACACATGACTACAGTCTCTGGCTGGGCTCAGCAATGTGTATATTGTATACTTCCAATGAAGGCCTTGTTGGATGAAACTGTCAGTCTTTTTGTTGTGCCTATTTGCGACTCAGCACCTCCGGTATATGGTGAGTAGCACCTATCCTTTTTGTAACATCGTCACATTCCATCCTGGATTTTCCATTGTTTGATTTTAACACATCACGCTGAGAGACACTTGTAACATTATGCTATTTACCTGTGTTAATATGCCATCAGTAGCTGCACCTCTCCCTACTCTAGCTGAGAAGTAGTTGTCTGAAGTAGGCTATTTTAAATAATATGGTTCACACGAAGTTTACGGTCCAAAACACTTTAACTGCAATTCAGTATTAACTGCAATTCAGTTTATGGTCATATTGAGTGTCATTCACTACAATTTATGCACAGATAAAGTGTGAGCCACATAACACTCGATTGACATCTAATACTTTAAATGGTAAAAATGTTATTTCTTTAAAAAAAGGACTGCTTGGAAATTAATGTGCATCTTATTGTCTGTAGCGTCTTACAGTCCATAAAATACAGTACCGTTCTGCAGACTTACTGAAATGGCTCCCAGCAGCCTTTCTTTTATAAGTTTACAATAATTAGCAATACATTCCACCATTGTTGTTTGTTGTCTTTTTACACATTACAATTTAATACTTCTATTTCTGAATAACTGAATAGTGGAATAAGATTTGTTTTACTGAGGTCTTTTAGATAAAACAACAACTGCTATTAAATTCTGCTGTATTATTTGCCAAAAAATGGTATTATATTTAAGCAACAATGTTTTTATGAAATGTCTTAATTACTCTGAAGCTAAATGACGGAAAAAGTTAAGTTATCAACATATTTCCAGTATCAGCTGAATAAATGCTTGCCTTATCTATATGTACTTTGGATCTACTTTATCTGTAGTTAACAACTGGGCACATGTTTAAATATGAACAATGATAATGAAGTTTGCAACTACTGGCATTTGTAATCAACATAGTTTTTCAGTAAACTAATCACACATGAATTCCATTGAATCAAAAGAATGTAATGGATGATGAAATTTGCTATGACCTGAGTTAATATTCAAGATTTCTAGTACTGTGCTTGTGTGATATAAGTAGTAATCTTGAATACATTTGGGGGAAAAAAATTGGTGGGTAAGAAAAACTTAACAGGAGGGAAAATCCACTTTCTTTGTTACACACAGTTCTTCTGTTCAAAACAATCGGATAGAATGACAGCTAATATCTAAAATAACATGGAAACAGGAATTTATAAAGATGGCCCATTCCTTTAAAGCCCCATTCATTTAGATGTACTAATCCTCCTCACTGACCCCTGTACTTTTGAAGGCGGTGCGACATGGCTAAAGATAACAACTCTTGCCACAATAATCTAATTTCTCCATACCCACCTTAAGGGATGCAAGGTTATCTGATGACCTATAAGGGAATACCTGCACAGCCATCCACCTACCACTGAATTCTGGAGTGGGCTCATCGCCCTCCAGGGTATTGGTGCATGAAAAGTTTATTTAGCTAGTTGTCTTCATGTTCCTTGGATCATAATTGTGACCTTTTGCTAAGATATGGAACTAGTTGGTTGTACAATTACAGTACACCTTCTCAACACAAAATACGGATGCCAACATGCACTTAAAAAAGTGATTTATATTTAACTACATCCAATGTGTCTCTCTCCTGTCAAAACACACACACTCACACACACACACACACACACACACACACACACACACACACACTCTTTCAGAAACACTTTCAGGTATTGTCATTGAGATATGACTTCAGCTTGTGTTTGACATTAATTTTATTATCCAATAAATTCCTTATATCACTGGGGAGTCAGTCAAAGATTTTTATGGCTGAATAACTCACAAGTTTCTGTATAAAGCTAAGGTTGAGTGACAAATAATGAAAATTATTTCTGACCGAAATAAATTCATCGAATGTGAGTAACTTGGGGTCTGCTGTATTAGCTACAGATATTGGACATGTTGGTGATATTTCAAAATTAGTACCACATCGGGACTTGAACCCAGATTTCTCATTTATCACAAGCAGCAAATCAGGGTTCAAGTCTCGGTCTGGCACAAATTTTGAAATGTCACCAACAGATAGAACACCTGTACCTAATACAGCTGACCTCAAGTTATTCATATTCAGCGAGTTTATTTTGATCCAATTTTAGGTGACTGTCAATCATCATCAATGTACATAAAAATAAATCATTTCTGCTTCTAATGTTATCTTTAAACGTTACTGTTGCTTTCAAAGTGTGACTGATTGTTGACAACAAATTTCATAAGGGAATAAGAGTACTGTGAGGCTATTGTCAATGTAGCCAACTGTCTACAAAAGCTTCTAGAGAGCACACCATACAGTATGCTTATTACAAGCCAGTAAAAATTATGAGAGGAGAAAGTATACTTGGAAAAGGCTTGGAGACATAGGAAAATTCCAACTGGATTGTATCACAGTCAGACACAAATTCAGAAATCAGATACTGGATTCTAAGATGCATCCAGAAGCAGATAGAGACTCAGATCATAATTTAGTAATAATGAAGTGTATGCTGAAGTTTAGATAATAAATACTACAGAAGGCAGTTCAGTTGAAGAGGAACAGACAGCACTAAAAAGAGCCATCATAGATGCTGAAAACTGATGTGAAAGTGGCATTTCACAGAGGATGTTTGCAATTGAAAATATCATCTTTACGATAAGTAGTGATCTAGCTTTTCCTTATATTGTTGACGTCAAAGAAGTTGGTCAGACAAATACAGGTAAAAGGATGGTAACTGTGAAGAAATCTTGAGTAACAGAAGAAATACTCCAATTGATGGATGAGAAAAGGAAGTGCAAAGTTACTGACAGAGAGACCAGAATAAAGTAATATAAATCACTTAGGAATAGGAAATGCAAGGAAGATAAGGAAGTGACTGCAAGAAAAATGTGAGGACATTGAAAAAGAAATAGTCATCGGAAGGACTGATTCAGCATATAGAAAATTCAAGACAACATTCAGTGCAATTAAATGCAAAGGCTTCAATATAAGAATGCAACAAGAATTCTACCAACAGAGGGAGGGAGGGGGGAGGGAGGGAGAGAGAGAGAGAGAGAGAGAGAGAGAGAGAGAGAGAGGGGGGGGGGGGGGGTAGAAAGAGTATGCTGTCAGTTTAACAGACAGAGTCTGAGTGAGCTTTGGACTACTTGGAGCCAAATAAGACAGAAGGCATTAAATAACATTCCTTTGGAATGACTGAGGAATCACTGAGGAAATAGCAACTAAATGACTATTCAAGCTGGTGTGTAGAATTTAAGAAACTGGACACATACTACCAGATTTTTGGAAAAATATCATCCACAGAATCTCGAAAATAGCAATGGCACTCAAATTCAAGAACTATTGCATAATCAGCTTCACAATCCGCACATCCAAGTTTTTGACAAAGATAATTTACATAACAATGTAAAAGAAAATTGAGGATCTGTTAAATGTCTGTAACAGTCTCTGTTAAGATATTCATCTATACAGTAGGTGTTGCTTATCAAAAAGTCTTTCTAACACTACTTAATCCGTGCTTTATTTGAAACCAAGTTTTTAATGGTTGCTAGAAATTTATTGAAAATATGTGTTCCTGAATATTGGACCCCTTTTTGGAGCAAGGTACGTGATTTTAGGTCTTTATGTAGATGGTTCTTATTCCTAGTATTGACATTATGTATTGAGCTATTGGTTGGAAATAGAGATGTATTACTTTCAACAAATTTCATTAAGGAATAAATATACTGAGAAGCAGTGGTTAGAATACAAAGTTCCGTGAACAGGTTTCTACATGATATTCTTGAATTTACACCACAAATGATTTTTATCACATGCTTTTGCACCCTAAAAACTTTTGCTCGGTTTGATGAGTTGCCATCCCATATGACATAATAGAATGAAAGTAAGCAAAGTATGCAAGCTTTTTATATTTATATTTCCTACATCTGACATCATTCTCACGGTAAATACAGACTTGTTTAGCCGCTTAAGCAATTCTCTGGTATGCCCTTCCCAACTGAGTTTGTTATCGAGTTGTAATTCCAGAAATTTAACACTGTCAAAGTCTTCGATCTGCATGTCTTCATATGTTATACACATGCTGGAAGGAAATCTCTTACAGGTCCTGAACTGCATATAGTGGGTCTTCTCAAAGTTTAATGACAGTAAATTAGCTTTAAACCACTTATTAATGTCAGTGAAAATTTGATTAACAGCTATTTCTAAATCTGTACTTGACTTGCTACTTACTGCAATGTTTGTATCACCTGCAAACAAAACAAACTTAGCATCTGGCAATGTAAATGATGAAAGGTCATTAATGTACACAAGAAGAAGCAATGGACCCAAGATGGAACTGTGAGGAACACCACATGTAATTAATTACCAGTCAGATGAAGACTGACTGCTTACTGCGCAGATATTTCGCTACGACACCCTTTGTTTCCTGTTAGATAGATAAGACTCAAACCATTTCGCAGCACTGCCAGTGACACCAAATATTCGAATTTACTTATGGGAATACTGTGGTTCACACTGTCAAAGGCTTTCGACAAGTCACAGAAAAAGCCAATAGCCTCTAATTTATTATCTAATGAATTAACTACATTCTCACCGTCAGTGTAAATAGCTTTCTGTATGTCAGAACACTTAAGAAATCCAAACTGTGACTTGGACAATATATTATTTGCAGTCAGATGCTTAAGGAGACGCTTGAACACAACCTTTTCAAATATTTTTGAGAATGCTGGCAAAAGAGAAACTGGTCGATAGTTTGATGGTATCTCTTTATCACCCTTCTTGTAAAGAGGTTTAACTTCAGCATATTTTAGCCATTTTAATGGAAGCAAGACCAAAGAAAATCAAATTGCGTTCATGTGACTGGTCAACCCAGGAACAGAATTCAGTGACGTAAAGTGGTGCAAGATGTTCAAAATCTCAAAAATGTAGGAGTAAGCCATAAGGAAAAAGAGGTAATATACAATATGTACAAGAACCAAGAATTAACGATAAGATTGCAAGAGCAAGAACAAAGGGCTTGGGTTAAAAAAGAGTGTAAGGCAGGGAGGCAGTCTTTCCCTCATTGTTCAATCTGCGCATTGAAGAAGCAATGATGAAAATAAAAGACAGGTTCAGGAGTGAAATTAAAATTATGGGAAAAGAACATCAATGATAGATTCCCTTAGAACAATGCTAATCACAGTGAATGTGACGAAGAATTACAGGATATACTCCATGAAATGAACAGTTTACTGAGAAAGTAATTTTGATTAAGAGTAATTTGAAGAAAGGCAATAGTATTGAGTTGCAGAAATGAGATAAATAATAAACTTAACATCAAACTTGTGGATCAGAAGTGTGGCTACCTCAGAAGCAAAATAGCATATGATGGATGAAGCAAGGAGGATGTAAAATGCTGACCATCACAGGCAAAGAGGGCATTCGTGGCCAAAATAAGTCAACTAGATTCAAATATTGGCCTTAATTCAAGGAAAAAATTCTGAGAATATACATTTGGAGTGCACAGTTGTATGGAAGTGAATCATGGACTGTGGGAAAACCAGAAAAGAAGAGAATCAAAGTATCTGAGATGTGATGTTATATATAAGGATGCTGAACATTATGTGGATTGATAAAACAAAAAATGAGGTTTTCCACAGTACTAGAGAAGAAAGAAATATGTGGAAAAGACTGACATGGAGGAGAGACTGGATAGTAGGATGTGTGTTAACACATCAGGGAATAGCTTGTGCAACTAGAGGGAGCTGTAGAGGGCAAAAAACTGTAGGGTGACATAGAGACTAACAAATAATTGAGGATGCAGACTGTAAATGCCGCTCTGATATGAAGAGGAAGAAAGGCCACCACACTCAGTACTGGGGATGCACCCAATAACCTAAGTTGTTCTGCACGAGTTGTGAAGATAATGAGCTTACATTGCAATACCAAAGACATTCGTGAAATGGACAGTTTGTCCTCGTGACCTCCTTGTTTGGAGAAGCATTTTTGAAATGGAGAAAGAAATGTAAAAGACAGATGTCACAGTTAGTTAGAGAGATCAAAATCAGTTATTAATATTGGTCTTAATCTGGAAGCAGTAGTGATCCCTATAAGAGCACTGAGGCCCCAACTCACCCCTAGAGGGACACGGACGCACACCCTGTATCAACTGAGTAAGCATACATTCACCATCAACTGCACTCATGAGTGTTAAAACAACAGAAATGGAGGCTTCAAAAGAAGAGAAAAGGGGTGTAGTGTTTCCTCACAGTGAAGGAGTGTGGAGAATGGAAATTCATCAAAGAATGGAACAACTGTATGGACAGCACTGTATCACCATTGCAATTCCGAAGCTCAGTCTGATCTTTGGGGCAATGACTGCCACCGTAACTCACCTGTTATCAATAATGAGGACATCCACCTGCTGGAGAATGGTAATAATAATGTAGTATGTCATTCCAGATCATGCAGATTGACATTCTTCCTTCCTTGAACCGCTTGTGCCATGCCTTCATCTGTGCAATGGACATGCAGTGTCCTTTATACACATGTGCCATTCCTTGATGAATTTCCATTCCCTACACTCCTTCCACTGACAGATAACAAACACCCTATATCCCATTATTCTTCTTTTGAAGTCACCATTTTTTTGTTTTCAGGATGATTGAGTGCAGAGGATGGTCAACAGTGCACATGCCCACTGTCATCATGTGTGATTACACCCACATCTCTCTAGCAATGCGTTTGATGCCTCAGCACTCTTGCAGCCACTATACCTTCTTCTGTAGGCAATGGCTTTATAATCCCTTCAATGGTTTTTATTTTGCAGCCTCCAGCTCATTTCTTTTTGAATGCATCTTATCCGCGTGCACGTGTGTGTGTGTGTGTGTGTGTGTGTGTGTGTGTGCAAATGCCCACTACTTATATTTTCACAGAAGTTCTAACTTTCATTATTGTTTTTCTTAAAACTAATGGGGACAAACTATGTGAAAGCAGGAAATTACTTATCATTATATTCCATCTTTGTTTTAATATACGGAATTTATTTTGCTACTTTCATTTTTGGAATTTACTTTCTTCCACGTATATTGTCTTCTTCCAAACAGTGTAAATACATTTCTGCACTCTGTGGGTATCATTCCTGCATCTCCCACATATTGCCTTTCTTTTACAGAATGATGCAGTATGACCATAATTCGAACTTTAATAACAACGCTCTCAAACATATAAATAAGGTCTTACTTTGAGACAAATTAATTCAACATTGATGTATTCAACAAGTAATAGTAAACTTTCATGGTGTCTTCCACTTCACATTCCTTTTGGAATTCAGTAGTGTCCATGTTCACAGCGCCTTTACAGCTTACAGTACACTTACTGCTCCATACACTAGTCCACATATCTCATCTGCAAAAGCATGGATCCTTGGCAGGATGTAGTAACTTCTACCAGTGGACTGTCACTGCACAGCTTTTTGGATGTAGAAAAGCGATTGCATAACTTGGTGGCTCAATGGTCAAGCACCAGACTACGGATCAAAAGGTTTGGGGACTTGACACCCAGTACTTTTCAGGATTTTAGGATCTGTCACTTACATTTTCTTTCACCTCTGGCAATGTTTGTTAATGGGGAAAATGCTAAGCTTCATTGTAATTTGGATTTCATGTTAAGCTGTAGGTCCTCCTATAATTGGTTGGTTAAGTCAGTTCAAAGGTTGGAGAAATGTGAGAACATACTGCCTCTTATAGAGCCATGCCTAGTAAATAACTATGGTCTCCATACCCAATTTTCAGATTAATGGCAGCTTTACTTTTTTATGTGGAAGAGGATATCTATTGAATGATACCCATTTCCTTTTTATCTCTAGACATATATTCTGGCATTGTTGTATCCAGTTATTGTCACTGTTCCTAAATCTATCCACACCATTCTCTGGAGGACGGTTCTGTGAAGCTCCATTGTACAAGGGATATTAGTGTTCTCAGTCAGTCTGCCCAAACAGTTAAGGTTTTTTTTTTTATTTGCCTGGATCTATATATGGCTCCATCAAGATGTTACAGAAATAAAGGGGATGTAGTAGGTACCCTTAGACATTGTCCGCAGACAAGAGGTTTGCCTTACAAGCTATAAACCACTTTGGTACATAGTTTACTTTGAGGCTGAGATGAACTAATAAAGATTGACATCATTCTGATTAATACAAGCCACAGCATACATCAGCTGTCACTGGAAGAATGTATACTAAAACATACCCAGAGATTATGAAGATAGAGGAATGACAGTGCTGACTAGCTTTGAGCTAGAGAACCCTTTGTTTATCACATCTGAACTTTGCAGACGAAGCTCACTGACATATTTGCCATATGACATGACTCAGGAGGCAACTGAGCCACTATGAGCCACATTTCTACTAACAGTTAAGTTGTTGTCATTTTTATGGAAGAAGTGGAACATTTGCTGCAGGTGTACCAGAAGTCCCCCTTTGTGTTAATACATATCACGAGCGATATGACCTGAGGAACAGGAGGAGAATGTAAACTGAAGTTTTGTAGTTTAAATATTCACAAGACACACACACACACACACACACACACATTATATATATATATATATATATATATATATATATATATATATATATATATATATATATAAAGACCAATATATATATATATATATATAGAAAAACAAAGATGATGTGACTTACCAAACGAAAGCGCTGGCACGTCGATAGACACACAAACATACACACAGAATTCAAGCTTTCGCAACAAAAACAAAGATGATGTGACTTACCAAACGAAAGCGCTGGCACGTCGATAGACACACAAACAAACACAAACATACACACAAAATTCAAGCTTTCGCAACAAACTGTTGCCTCATCAGGAAAGAGGGAAGGAGAGGGAAAGACGAAAGGATGTGGGTTTTAAGAGAGAGGGTAAGGAGTCATTCCAATCCCGGGAGCGGAAAGACTTACCTTAGGGGGAAAAAAGGATGGGTATACACTCGCACACACACACATATCCATCCAGACACAAGCTTGTGTCTGTATATGTGTGGATGGATATGTGTGTGTGTGCGAGTGTATACCCGTCCTTTTTTCCCCCTAAGGTAAGTCTTTCCGCTCCCAGGATTGGAATGACTCCTTACCCTCTCCCTTAAAACCCACATCCTTTCGTCTTTTCCCTCTCCTTCCCTCTTTCCTGATGAGGCAACAGTTTGTTGCGAAAGCTTGAATTTTGTGTGTATGTTTGTGTTTGTTTGTGTGTCTATCGACGTGCCAGCACTTTCGTTTGGTAAGTCACATCATCTTTGTTTTTAGATATATTTTTCCCACGTGGAATGTTTCCCTCTATTAATTTATATCATTAATTTGAACCCAACAATCACGTTTGTTATTGTCACTGTTGTATTTCGAAATCTTTTCTGTCATCTTATTTTCTCTTTTTGTTTGTGCCAGTAGTTTCACTTTGTATTCACCTTCTCCTTTTTACCGTAATCTACTATACAATTTTATCCCGCCTATATAGACTCAATAATACATCACCCACTTGGCTTGTGTCTGTATATGTGTGGATGGATATGTGTGTGTGTGCGCGCGCGAGTGTATACCCGTCCTTTTTTCCCCCTTAGGTAAGTCTTTCCGCTCCCGGGATTGGAATGACTACTTACCCTCTCCCTTAAAACCCACATCCTTTCATCTTTCCCTCTCCTTCCCTCTTTCCTAATGAGGCAACAGTTTGTTGCGAAAGCTTGAATTTTGTGTGTATGTTTGTGTGTCTATCGACGTGCCAGCGCTTTCGTTTGGTAAGTCACATCATCTTTGTTTTTAGATATATTTTTCCCACGTGGAATGTTTCCCTCTATTAAGTTATAGAGGGAAACATTCCACGTGGGAAAAATATATATCTAAAAACAAAGATGATGTGACTTACCGAACGAAAGCGCTGGCAGGTCGATAGACACACAAACAAACACAAACACACACACAAAATTCAAGCTTTCGCAACAAACTGTTGCCTCATCAGGAAAGAGGGAAGGAGAGGGAAAGACGAAAGGATGTGGGTTTTAAGGGAGAGGGTAAGGAGTCATTCCAATCCCGGGAGCGGAAAGACTTACCTTAGGGAGAAAAAAGGACAGGTATACACTCGCACACACACACATATCCATCCACACATATACAGACACAAGCAGATATATTTAAAGACGAAGAGTTTGGGCAGAGATGTCAGTCGAGGCGGAAGTGAAGAGGCAAAGATGATGTTGAATGACAGGTGAGGTATGAGTGGCGGCAACTTGAAATTAGCGGAGATTGAGGCCTGGTGGGTAACGGGAAGAAAGGATATATTGAAGAGCAAGTTCCCATCTCCGGAGTTCGGATAGGTTGGTGTTGGTGAGAAGTATCCAGATAAATTGGACGGTGTAACACTGTGCCAAGATGTGCTGGCCGTGCACCAAGGCATGTTTAGCCACAGGGTGATCCTCATTACTAACAAACACTGTTTGCCTGTGTCCATTCATGCGAATGGACAGTTTGTTGCTGGTCATTCCCACATAGAATGCATCACAGTGTAGGCAGGTCAGTTGGTAAATCACGTGGGTGCTTTCACATGGGGCTCTGCCTTTGATCGTGTACACCTCCCGGGTTACAGGACTGGAGTAGGTGGTGGTGGGAGGGTGCATGGGACAGGTTTTACACCGGCGGTGGTTACAAGGATAGGAGCCAGAGGGTAGGGAAGAAGGTTTGGGGATTTCATAGGGATGAATTAACAGTTTACGAAGGTTAGGTGGACAGCGGAAAGACACTCTTGGTGGAGTGGGGAGGATTTCATGAAGGATGGATCTCATTTCAGGGCAGGATTTGAGGAAGTCGTATCCCTGCTGGAGAGCCACATTCAGAGTCTGGTCCAGTCCCGGAAAGTATCCTGTCACAAGTGGGGCACTTTTGTGGTTCTTCTGTGGGGGATGCTGGGTTTGAGGGGATGAGGAAGTGGCTCTGGTTATTTGCTTCTGTACCAGGTCGGGAGGGTGGTTACGAGATGCGAAAGCTGTTGTCAGGTTGTTGGTGTAATGGTTCAGGGATTCCGGACTGGAGCAGATTCGTTTGCCACGAAGACCTAGGCTGTAGGGAAGGGACCGTTTGATGTGGAATGGGTGGCAGCTGTCATAATGGGGGTACTGTTGCTTGTTGGTGGGTTTGATGTGGATGGACGTGTGAAGCTGGCCATTGGACAGGTGGAGGTCAACGTCAAGGAAAGTGGCATGGGATATGGAGTAGGACCAGGTCAATCTGATGGAACCAAAGGAGTTGAGGTTGGAGAGGAAATTCTGGAGTTCTTATTCACTTTGAGTCCAGATCATGAAGATGTCATCAATAAATCTGTACCAAACTTTGGGTTGGTAGGCCTGGGTAACCAAGAAGGATTCCTCTAAGCGACCCACGAATAGGTTGGCGTACGAGGGGGCCATCCTGGTACCCATGGCTGTTCCCTTTAATTGTTGGTATGTCTGGCCTTCAAAAGTGAAGAAGTTGTGGGTCAGGATGAAGCTGGCTAAGGTGATGAGGAAAGAGGTTTTAGGTAGGGTGGCAGGTGATCGGCGTGAAAGGAAATGCTCCATCGCAGCGAGGCCCTGGACGTGCGGGATATTAGTGTATAAGGAAGTGGCATCAATGGTTACAAGGATGGTTTCCGGGGGTAACAGATTGGGTAAGGATTCCAGGCATTCGAGAAAGTGGTTGGTGTCTTTGATGAAGGATGGGAGACTGCATGTAATGGGTTGAAGGTGTTGATCTACGTAGGCAGAGATACGTTCTGTGGGGGCTTGGTAACCAGCTACAATGGGGCAGCCGGGATGATTGGGTTTGTGGATTTTAGGAAGAAGGTAGAAGGTAGGGGTGCGGGGTGTTGGTGGTGTCAGGAGGTTGATGGAGTCAGGTGAAAGGTTTTGCAGGGGGCCTAAGGTTCTGAGGATTCCTTGAAGCTCCGCCTGGACATCGGGAATGGGGTTACCTTTGCAAACTTTGTATGTGGTGTTGTCTGAAAGCTGACGCAGTCCCTCAGCCACATACTCCCGACGATCAAGTACCACGGTCGTGGAACCCTTGTCCGCCAGAAGAATGACGATGGATCGGTCAGCCTTCAGATCACGGATAGCCTGGGCTTCAGCAGTGGTGATGTTGGTAGTAGGATTAAGGTTTTTTAACGTGTTTTGGCGGCAACACAACCACCTAATCTTTGTGCACATCGTTGTCTACCAACCCAAATTCACCACAAAATCAACATAGTCCAGCTTTAACCAACACTTTTTCGCCTTTTTTCACAACAGATATCCAGTTACTTTCTAGTTCACCATTATCTCTCCCCATATATTTTTATTTTCATTTTCATTTCAGCCTCATGTTACACTTTCCACCTTCTAATGCCATGTCACCCTCACAACACCCCCACAACGACCCCATTAAGTTTTATTTACATTCCCTCCGCAAACGTGCCTTCACCCTAGCCAGATTACGCTCACATATTTTACTTTCTCAGGCTTGTCTGACATTTGGCATAACCCCCAAAGGCCTCACACTTAAAGTTCCCATCTCTGGCTGCAACCCTTCTTTCATTCAGTCCCTATACCAGTTCCAAACTGAACAATCCATTGCCCTCACCCACCTAATCCTTCTCCTACACATCAACTCAGCCAATGAACACACCCGTCAACTCCTATCCTTAATAAAAGTCCTCAATCTTTCCTCTCCCACATCCACACCGGCTGTTCAGAGCATCCTCCTACAGGCCAACCGCAAATTAGAACAGCATGCCACCCTTCACCTCAAAAAACTATGCAATCTCCTGGTTTCCCACCTCCGGAAAGGCAACTCACTCACCCTTCACAACCTTTCCAGCAAACCTCAACCTCCTCTCATTGCACACAAACCCAGTCTGTCCCATCTACTCAATCTCCCACTTCCAGCTCCACTCCCTCCAAAACCTCAAAATTCCAATCAACACAATCTGGAACCACAACACCCTAATTCAGTAGTTAGCCTTTCCTCCAAACCTCTCTCCCAATCCGAAACCTCTGTCCTATCCAAAGGCCTCACCTTCAGCCCCACTCCCAGATTCAACCAAACAGCCCTCGTCAAAGATTTACTGTCCTACACTCGTACTCTCTGCTGGAAATATCACTTTGCCATGAAGAAAAATGATCCTAATCCTACTCCTAATGATCCTGAGGTGTCACCGCCAGACACCACACTTGCTAGGTGGTAGCTTAAATCGGCCGTGGTCCATTAGTACATGTCGGACCCGCGTGTCGCCACTGTCAGGATCGCAGACCGAGCGCCACCACAAGGCAGGTCTCGAGAGACGTACTGGCACTCGCCCCAGTTGTACGACGACGTTGCTAGCGACTACACTGACGAAGCCTTTCTCTCATTTGCCGAGAGACAGTTAGAATAGCCTCCAGCTAAGTCCATGGCTACGACCTAGCAAGGCGCCATTTGTAACATTGCATGTATCTAAAGAGTCTCACTTGTATCGCCGCAATCTCCAGATGTCTCATCAAGAACGATGTATACAAGGATGTATTAAAAGTTAAGTATTCAAGGAGCTACGTACTTTTCTTTATAGCATTCATTACGAATCCTGTTTCAGACCTCACTCCATCCTTCGTGAGTTAGCGCGTGCATCTTGGCCGCCTCTTTCAATTAGTGTGCGTAGAGTTGGCAAGTCTGCCGACACTACAGATCCAACTCCCCAAGACACTATCCAAATTGAACGCTGCCTGGAACAGTTCCGTCCTCCGTCACAGCGGGACCCACCTCCTCTTCCTCAAAATCACCCTCTCCAAACCTTCGAGGAATTTCTCACTTCCAGCCTTGCTTCTCAATCCTTCTTGAAAAACCTTAATCCTACTCCCAACATCACCACTGCTGAAGCCCAGGCTATCCGTAATCTGAAGGCTGACCGATCCATCGTCATTCTTCTGGCGGACAAGGGTTCCACGACCGTGGTACTTGATCGTCGGGAGTATGTGGCTGAGGGACTGCGTCAGCTTTCAGACAACACCACATACAAAGTTTGCCAAGGTAATCCCATTCCTGATGTCCAGGCGGAGCTTCAAGGAATCCTCAGAACCTTAGGCCCCCTACAAAACTTTTCACCTGACTCCATCAACCTCCTGACACCACCAACACCCCGCACCCCTACCTTCTACCTTCTTCCTAAAATCCACAAACCCAATCATCCTGGCTGCCCCATTGTAGCTGGTTACCAAGCCCCCACAGAACGTATCTCTGCCTACGTAGATCAACACCTTCAACCCATTACATGCAGTCTCCCATCCTTCATCAAAGACACCAACCACTTTCTCGAATGCCTGGAATCCTTACCCAATCTGTTACCCCCGGAAACCATCCTTGTAACCATTGATGCCACTTCCTTATACACTAATATCCCGCACGTCCAGGGCCTCGCTGCGATGGAGCATTTCCTTTCACGCCGATCACCTGCCACCCTACCTAAAACCTCTTTCCTCATCACCTTAGCCAGCTTCATCCTGACCCACAACTTCTTCACTTTTGAAGGCCAGACATACCAACAATTAAAGGGAACAGCCATGGGTACCAGGATGGCCCCCTCGTACGCCAACCTATTCGTGGGTCGCTTAGAGGAATCCTTCTTGGTTACCCAGGCCTACCAACCCAAAGTTTGGTACAGATTTATTGATGACATCTTCATGATCTGGACTCAAAGTGAATAAGAACTCCAGAATTTCCTCTCCAACCTCAACTCCTTTGGTTCCATCAGATTGACCTGGTCCTACTCCATATCCCATGCCACTTTCCTTGACGTTGACCTCCACCTGTCCAATGGCCAGCTTCACACGTCCATCCACATCAAACCCACCAACAAGCAACAGTACCCCCATTATGACAGCTGCCACCCATTCCACATCAAACGGTCCCTTCCCTACAGCCTAGGTCTTCGTGGCAAACGAATCTGCTCCAGTCCATTACACCAACAACCTGACAACAGCTTTCACATCCCGCAACTACCCTCCCGACCTGGTACAGAAGCCAATAACCAGAGCCACTTCCTCATCCTCTCAAACCCAGAAACTCCCACAGAAGAACCACCAAAGTGCCCCACTTGTAACAGGATACTTTCCGGGACTGGACCAGACTCTGAATGTGGCTCTCCAGCAGGGATACGACTTCCTCAAATCCTGCCCTGAAATGAGATCCATCCTTCATGAAATCCTCCCCACTCCACCGAGAGTGTCTTTCCGCCATCCACCTAACCTTCGTAACCTCTTAGTTCATCGCTATGAAATCCCCAAACCTTCTTCCCTACCCTCTGGCTCCTACCCTTGTAACCACCCCCGGTGTAAAACCTGTCCCATGCACCCTCCCACCACCACCTACTCCAGTCCTGTAACCCGGAAGGTGTTCACGATCAAAGGCAGAGCCACGTGTGAAAGCACCCAAGTGATTTACCAACTGACCTGCCTACACTGTGATGCATTCTATGTGGGAATGACCAGCAACAAACTGCCCATTCGCATGAATGGACACAGGCAGACAGTGTTCGTTGGTAATGAGGATTACCCTGTGGCTAAACATGCCTTGGTGCACGGCCAGCACATCTTGGCACAGTGTTACACCATCCGGGTTATCTGGATACTTCCCACTGACACCAACCTATCAGAACTCCGGAGATGGGAACTTGCCCTTCAATACATTCTCTCTTCCGGTTACCCACAAGGACTCAACCTTCACTAATTTCAAGTTGCCACCCCTTGTACCTCACCTGTCATTCAACAACATCTTTGCCTCTGTACTTCCACCTCGACTGACATCTGTGCCCAACCTCTTTGCATTTACACATGTCTGCCTGTGTCTGTATATGTGCGGACGTGTGTGTGTGTGTGTGTGTGTGTGTGTGTGTGTGTGTGTGTGTGTGTGTGTGTGTGTGTGTGTGTGTGCGCGCGCTGTCCTATTGTCTCCCTAAGGTAAGTCTTTCCACTCCCGGGATTGGAATGACTCCTTACCCTCTCCCTTAAAACCCACATCCTTTCATCTTTCCCTCTCCTTCCCTCTTTCCTGATGAAGCAACCTTGGGTTGCGAAAGCTTAAAATTTGTGTGTGTGTTTGTGTTTTTTATTGTGTCTATCAACATACCAGCACTTTCTCGTTTGGTAAGTTACAGCATCTTTGTTTTTTATATATATTTTTTTCCCCATGGAATGTTTCCCTCTATATATATAATTAATGAAAAAACTTAGGTTCCAATCAGGATGTTATAGAAGTTAAGGGAGACAGCCTGAGATCTGAACCATATAACAGAACACATTTGAAAGTAACTATTTTTTGAGAATAAGTACATATTTTCCAGATTGAAATAAGATACTACTTTTGCTTGCAATTCCATGCTGTATTTTTATAAATTTCTTAAAGTGAAACTCCAGTAACATATGTCAATTAAAAAACACTGAACCACTATTACACCTACACTGTGCTAGGATATTTTTGCAATGACAAATTAAAACAAATTTTGTTGGAATAATAAATATGGTAAATTCACTAGAGATATTTCAGCCAAAGTATCCCATTATTATAAAGTATGAACCAATGCACTTTCAAAATTATAACTAATATCTGATAACAAAAGTCAGTCAAATGGGGAAAGTGTGCCACTAAATTCCACTGAAAGCAGAATTAGAAGAAAGTCGTTAAGCATTACTTACCTACCGGAACATCAGAGTTATATTCAGGTAAATTGAGTTGCTGCTGTGCTTCTTTTTCATCAGCATGCTTATTTTTATCGTCTTTGGTGCATTCAATATTACCAATACATACACCTGCTGACTGTTGGTCAGTGTTTATATTGACTTCATGTTCAACATTTCTTGCCTCAAAGGCCTTCTCTCTTTGGTCATTTTTGTGAATGCTGCCTTCTCGTTCCTCTCTTTCTTCATCATTATCATGAATGTCACTATCACCATCACTACCACTACCCTCCTCCTCCTCCTCCTCCTCCTCTTCCTCCTCCTCCTCCTCCAGCATTTTCTCTTCTTCCTCCTCTTCCTCTCGGAAGCTGCGGAGCCTATGATTTCTCTCACCAGCTGCAAATGTTTTACAAGTGAAACATTTCGATTAGTATTTCTTGTATACATAATCATTCAGGGACTATTAAAAACAATAAGGGGGCATAAAAATCTGAAAAGGTTCTGGAACTTCAAGAGAACATCACTTTTTCAATAATGCTATGCAATAAGTCCCAAAATAAGTTTATTTCAGTCTGCGATTGAAGTTAATTTTATTATACAGGGTGAGTCACATTGGATGACCTAACATCCCTTTTATTTCGTGAATGATTATACATACTAAAATGCGGTTTTCAGCAAATGTTTGAGTGTCGAGCAGCACATATCTTTTTTGTTTGGATAGTGATTTTAGTGCTGGTATCAATGGAGATACTGAAGCAAGTATGTTTTTTAAAATTGAATGTATAATTTTTATAAATGCATTCAATAGCTCTAGAGAAGACAATTACAGTGATCTGTTATCGCTGACATTGAAATCTGTAGTAAAAAAAGTCCAGAAATGTCCTAGAATTTGACAGCATGGTGACCGGAATCAGCATTAGCGGTGCAAACACTGCCAAGCATTTGCCTGTCTACTTCTCTGCACTGCAGGCCACTTAATTCTGCTTCAACATTCGTTGTGTCCAGGCATGTAAACCAATAACGATAAGTTTGACATAGTACTTTTATAGGGTAAATGTAAAAGAAATGCCATAAAAACAACTTAGTGGTGTTGAGCTATCTATCCAGATTGCCTATGTCTGATGTGCCAGGCAACTGCACCAGTTATTAAGACACTAGTGCAGACATGCTGCTTGAACATCAAAAAAAGGACAAGAAAGAAGGTTGGAACTGACAGAGAATACAAAGAAGTTATTCTGCTTATGATGCTAATGAATTTGAACAGTGGTGCAAGACATACTGCCAAGGAATGTGGACTCAACCAGACAAGTGCCATTCGCATCCTGCATCTACAGAATATCCACCCCTATCATTTGTCACTACATCATGCACTCAATGACTGTGATTTCAAACAACGTACAGAATTATGTCGGTTTACCCTTCAGAAACTGAGACACAACCTATGTTTTTCCAACGTATGCTCTCTACCGATGAAGCAACATTTACTAACCACACTAACGTAAATCTGCATAAAATTCACTACTGAGCAGCAAAATTCATATTGGTTTCGTCAGGTGTAGCATCAACAGACATGGAGCATACACATATGGTGCAGCATCATAAGAAATTGCATTGTGATGTTACTTCATCCCAGGCATTCTAAATGGATATTCATATGCACAGTTTCTGATGAACATTCTGCCGGTTTTTCTAGATGAGGTATCACTGGATATTCAACAGTGTATGTGGCTGCAACACAACAGTTGTCCAAATCACTCATCCCATGTTGCAATGCAGATATTGAATAAGAGCTTTCCTGGATGTTGGATAGGACGAAATTTGAATTGCCAGAGCATTCTCTACCATATCATTCACTGTAATCCCACCTGTTCATCATTCTTTCGAATGGCCGCTGCAAATATGCCTTTCAGTCCATGATCAACAGTTTGAACACATGTTTACATAAAGGATAAAGTTATTTTTTTGGAAGGCAAAATCTATGTTATGTGATCTGAGTGGTTACCAAACCACTGATAGTAAATTGTTTACTTCATTTACATGTGTATAAAATTGCATTGCAATGTCAAATAAGTTTGACAGCATGTACTGCATGTAGCTAGTAACTCCGTCATTACATGCTTCCATTCAGCATGAAACCACAAAAGAATATTTATTTTGTGGTGCACACGTAATCACCAAAGTATTTTTAATAAAAGTTTTAGTTCAAGAATGTATCCCATATGATATAATTTAGAGCTGTGTAGGTAGAGACAGTTGTCTGACAGGACTATTTTACCTCTACGAAGCACACAGTCATGTACAGGAAAACATAGGTCAAATCTTCCTTCTAATATTTAGATATTTAATAGAGTAGTTTCTTTTTGCAGCATATAAGACCTATTTATTTTTGAAGGGTGAACAGCTGATTTCTCTGTTTCAGCTGACATAAATCTAGGAGGATACACTAATGTGAAATATTTTTCCTAAACCTTCTGTGATGTTCTAGAGTCGCGCATATGTCGTATTTTGATATACAACATTTGTAGGGGAACCTGCATCTGGGTCATAAGTTGGTTTGGTTCAAGGGGTAATAGAGCTTTATTTTCATACCTTATGTATACCTTAAGGTATATATTACACAGTCAGCTCAGCAGTGTTTGCACTGCAAATGCCATTTTCGGCTACTATACTCTCACACTCTAGGACATTTCTCGTACTTTTTTTAATGACTGGTTTCAATGTCAGCGTTAACAAATGCTATATCACTGTAATTGTCTTCTCAAGAGCTATCGAATGCAGTTATAAAAAGTTATGTGGTTTCATTAAAAAAAAATACTTTTTTCAGTATCTCCTTTGATACCAGTGCTAGAAACATTAACCAAACAGAAACATACATGCCCCTTGACACTACACTCTAACATTTGCTGAAAAATCACATTTCGATGTGTGTTAACATTCACAAAGTAAAAGGGGTGTTACATCTTATGTGTATCACCCTGTACATTAGATTATTCACATCAATGGACACTTGGCCAAAGATGTTTATGGGTGAATACCTAGCTTCTTTCTTTACCACACTTCGCAATGGTGATTGATATTGTAAGTCATTTCTCCACTGTGTATTATATTACAAATGTTACTGTTGTTTTTGAACAGTAACTGGTTATGAATTGAAAACACAAATAACTAACTAGTCACTAAAATTATACTTTCATCTTTTGGTGGATTTATTTAAATTGAAAAGACATAGATGATTTGTATACACATCTTTTCTGAGTAATCCTTGACAATGTCTGACAGTAGAAGACACACAATTACTTTTAAACATAACTGAAAAGTTACATGGCGGCTTTGATTTCATAGATAATGAGTAATATAGCTATGAATACATTTAAAAGATCACAGGCTGATTCTTGAGTTGTTAAAACTTCAAACAGAAGCTTTTCAAAAGTGGTGCTACAGATAAATGCTACATATTGAATGGGAAAGGGACCAGTTTTATAAGATACAACCACAGGTATCGATGAACAGTCAATTTGATAATGGAGATAATGTTTGTAGACAGAGGGTGGGGGAGTTTAAAATTCTAGAAGGAGACTAAGGCTTGACTACAATAAGCACTAGAAAATGAAATCAGCAAAGACTGTGTATTGAGCATTAGAATCTAAAAAGTGCAGTGAGTGTATTATATTGGATTGGCGCAAAAGTTCATAGCATTTTTCTGCAAGTTTAATGAACACAACAAATACACATAAAGAAGACTTTAGTCATCAATAATATATTCTCCTTCACTATTTAGAACAGTCTGCTGACACTGGAGTACCTTTCCTACTCTGCAACTGTAGAAATCGTGTGGTCTTGAGACAAAGAACTCATTGAGCCATGTTTGGAGCCCATTTTCTTAGAGAAAGGAAGTTCGTTGCAGGTTGTTAGCTAGAGAGCAGGAAAAATGAAATCTGAGAATGCAAGATCAGGTGAATAAAGTGAATGCGGAATGACTTCCCAACCAACTCCTGTATATTGTTCTTTGTCATCTAGCAGAATGTGGGTGGGCGTTATGATGGAGTAGCATCACTTCACGCAGTCTTCATGGTTAGTGTTCTTGGATTGTGTCTGCAAGACATCTCAGTTGTTGACAAGGGAAGCAATTTATAGTCCACCATTGTCGCTGCTCCATCAGATGCATAACAATATCTGTTGTGGGTGCCAGTGGGTCATTGTATGGGGAGTCACTACTTTTTTTGGTCCAACCATTTCTTTCTTTTCCTTATGTTAGTATAAAAACACAATTTCTCATTACCAGTAACAATACAGGTCAGGAATGGTTGGTCAGAAATGGTTGGTGTTGTTCATGAACCAACTGATGACAAGCAAACTGAGACGCATATGTGGTCACCTGCTGATATTTGTGATATCAGCTTAAATAATGCAGTACCCATTCACCCAATTTTTTAAACATGTAACACGTCAGCCTCAATTGCAAATGAGAAACCAAACTTCACCCAGGTTTCAGCCAAAATAATTTGGCCTTCTTCAGAAGTAGTTTAGTGTCACTTGCTTCTGAAGAGGGCCAAATTATTTTGGCTGAAACCTGGGTAAAGTTTGGTTTCTATTTGCAACTGAGGCTGACATGTTACATGTTCAATTTTCAAAGTTGCTGACAGGGCTGCACAATGCTAAAAATTCCAATTTTTTAACCTTCCCCATTGCAAGGAAATATTACATGGTGGTGGAATTATTATTATGAGCGTATGGCATTGGTGGCCGGGAGACCCTCGCGGGACAGTTCGGCCGTCGCTACACAAGTTCTTTTAACGCCACTGCGGCAACTTGCAAGTGAATGAGGATGAAATGATGATGAAAGACACACAACACCCAGTCATCGCGAGGCAGAGAAAATCCCTGACCCCGCCGGGAATCAAACTCAGGACCCCGTGCATGGGAAGCGAGAACGCTACCGCAAGACCATGAGCCACGGACGGTGGTGGAATGATCACAGTTCATCACATCTACCAGTTCTTGAGTACAGTGATGTGGACCACTGTGGATTAATATGTTTAAAAGATCTTTATCAAATCCCAAAGGTCTTCCTGAACATCAATAATTACTAATATCAAAACATTCCTCCTTAAAATGAGAAAACCATTTTGTTGCTGTGCTCCGTCCAATTGCTTATCCCCATACATGGCACAAATGCTTCCGGCTACCTCCACTACTGTCACCCCTCTACTGTAATCAAATAGAAGGATACACCAGAAATGTTCCAATTTCTCCACTTGGCACTCCATTTTCTACTGTCCACAGCTCTACTGACTACGGCAAAATGACAATATGTAAACTCAGGCAGCAACAGTGAACTACAAATAAAAAATGAAAATTGATAAAGAAACCCATAGCAACTGGAATACAAACATCCTAACTTACTCTTTTTTTTTTTTTTTTTTTTTTTGTTGACTCTGTGTGTGTGTGTGTGTGTGTGTGTGTGTGTGTAATTGAGTTTTTCTGTGTGTTTCCTGTTTCCTGTGGGGCTGCTACAGCAAATTGCAATGTCAATTTGTTTTATTATTAACTTTATCTACATATAGTGATGACTGGATGCATTGTGGTGGTTTCACATGCTTTTTTATTTTCTTTGTTTTTTGTCCTCGGTGTTGACGTACTGGCTGAAAAATGGGTTGAATAAGTCAAACACCGACTAATTTCAATGATGTAGCCAACAGATGCTCAGTTACGTTTCACTGTCTTTTACTTTCACTTTTTACAACCTCCCATGTACACATTTATATGGCCAGTGCACTATTGTTTAACTTTCGATAAGCCTCATTAATAGTTTGCAGGCAAACCTCCACATACTGCTATCATAGTTTACTACTGAACATCTACAAGCAATAAAAACCTAACCACAAAGTTCACAGTTCTTGAAGAATAGAAAGGAGCAGACACTTCCATTGTTTTTACATGTGGCCTAATAGTTTAACAATTATTCCACAGTTAAGTTGAAGCATTGTTGTTGTTGTTCTAACCAACACAGGTTTCTCATCTGAAACTCGGTCACGGACCGACTGTCTCGTGACCAAAAATCAGGCCCTTATATATCGCCACAATAATAGGCCCTGAAAGTACACATTGTACGATGTTTAATTTACAGAAATTACAATTAAAACTTAACTCATTTGATTAACTGAATACATTGAAAAATTAGTTCTTTTTAACAGTTTCCTCTACAACAAGAGTTACGCCAAATTATTCATTTACATCATAAAATTAACAAATATAGTTACATAAACAATACTTTTGACAAAACTGTTAATTACTTTGGAATTAATTAAGGGCTGGCTTTGCAAACATGTTTCAAATAGAGCTAAACAGATACTTTAAGATTACTAGTATTTTGTCTTCCAAATGTTTATTAATTATTACAGAATTTATATTTGTCTATATGTCAACAATAGAATTTAAGTTACGAAACAATTATTGATTTCACCCTATTACAAAATATACTAACTAGGAATAGTCAAAATAAATTAGAAAATCAATTACATACCTAAAACTAAGCACAAAATTAGATCTGGTGTTATAGTCTTTAAAACTAAGCACCAATCTTTCCCTTTTATGAAAATGCAGATTATATTCATGTATGTTAATGGTAAATAGTTAATCATGAAAAAATGAATTTAAGGAGACAGATGGCAAAACTAGGGGGGAATTAAAACTATCCCTGCTTGCTCTGCCACAACATTTACTTAGTTAGTATAAAAATACTGCCTATCTGTCTGCTGGGGATTGCAAGAAGAGTGACAGATAGTAGTGAGTGTCCTTGAGGATTTACAATAAACTTCAAAATAGATTTTCTTTATTCTGTAACTAAATACTTATGGGTAGGAATTCATCTGCTTGGTGCTCCAAGGCAAACTTTATATTTTTGTGGAGCTGTTTCTAATTTTATGTATTTCAATTAGCAAATCATATTGACCGAAATTGCCAAGCCATCTGTTTGCTTGTAGAACTTGTAGCTGAATTTGAAATATTCTGTCTGACAAAATAGTGAAGCGTCCACAAGGGGAAGAGGAAATGAAATGAAATCAAACATTACAGTTTGAGAGGGTATGTGATGTTATTTCATTGATTATAAAACCAAGTCAAATTTACACATAACTAGTCAGTATGGGTCCACTTATCAGTGTGGAATTGTGCTACCCCTGGTTCAAACACACACACTGATATGGCCAGGGAGGGTGTCATAAGGCCTCTGTATCCTCTCCTGAAGCAAGCTGGTCCACAACTGTTGTACTGTTGTAACTCATACTTGACATCCTGGATACTGGCACTGGGACAGAGTTGAGGTCCAAGAGTATCCCACATATTTTACCAGGGACAAATCTGGGGATCCAGTTGGTTATGCGAGTATCTCAACATCATGCAAAAGTTCACAGACACGTGTCGTGTGGATGAAAATGCTGAAAAATGGCATCACAACAGTATTGCACGAGGTAACATATGGGTGCAGAACATCACTGCGCCAACTATGTTCCCTCAATCACCACTAGCCATGACCAGAAGTCACATTTGATGACTCCGCACACCATGATGCCACAAATAACAAAGCTATATCTGTCCAAAAAAATTGGAAGAATGGGACCTCTCCCTAGGTCATCACCATATTATCAGACGATGGTCATCCTGGATAGTGCAAAACCATGATTCACCATTTGGCAGCTTCCTGGTCACAGCATCATTCAAAACACAGCTGTTTGTGTATTGATGTTAACGGCACCCTATGCTTGCTATGGTAGTTCTCTTGTCTGGCTGCAGCTGGTCTCTCACCAAGGGTGCAGATGACACAGAATGTTGAAAGGAGTTCTCAAATGGCAGGTATAGATGTGGAGGGGTTACAATATGCACAATGCACAATATGGTGATCCTTCCTTGTGATGGACAGACGTGGTTGACCAGAACCCTAACAATGAGTATGCCTGCCCCCACATTTCCATGCACATCAACAATGGACCACTGTCACATCCTAAAGCCCCATGAATCCAGATACTGCATGATTTCACCAGCTGATCATATGGAGAACCACAATGAGGCCCTTTTTAAACTATGTGATGCGATGATATTGCTGTCTCCCATGAGTACAAAGCATCTCTGTGTCCTTCACAGTGATCACTGTTCATGCCCCTATATACCACATCAAGACTGGTAACAACACTAAGCCTGAACAATGCTAACTAACTCAGGTGTAGCACTATTAATTTACATACCTGCTGATGGATAAAGAGATTGATGAAATGTATGATGAGATAAAAGAAATTATTCAGATAGTGAAGGGAGACGAAAATTTAATAGTCATGGGTGACTGGAATTTGGTAGTAGGAAAAGGAAGAGAAGGAAACGTAGTAGGTGAATATGGAATGGAGGTAAGGAATGAAAGAGGAAGCCACCTGGTAGGATTTTGCACAGAGAATAACTTAATCATAGCTAACACTTGGTTCAAGAATCATGAAAGAAGGATGTATACATGGAAGAGGCCTGGAGATACTAGAAGGTTTTAGATACATTAGATAATGGTAAGACAGAGATTTACAAACTAGGTTTTAAATTGTAAGACATTTCCAGGGGCAGATGTGGACTCTGACCACAATCTATTGGTCATGAACTACAGATTAAAACTGAAGAAACTGCAAAAGGTGAGAATTTAAAGAAATGGGACCTGGATAAACTGAAAGAACCAGAGGTTGTAGAGAGTTTCAGAGAGAGAATTAGGGAACGATTCACAAGAATGGGGGAAAGAAATACAGTAGAAGAAGAATGAGTAGCTTTAAGAGATGAAATAGTGAAGGCAGCAGAAGATCAAATAGGTAAAAAGACAAGGGCTAGTAGAAATCCTTGCACAACTGAAGATATTTTAAATTTAATTGATGAAAGGAGAAATGTAAAAATGCAGTAAATGAAGCAGACAAAAAGGAATACAAACGTCTCATAAATGAGATCGACAGGAAGTGCAAAATGGCTAAGCAGGGATGGCTAGAGGACAAATATAAGGATGTAGAGGCATGTATCACTGGTGGTAAGATTGATACTGCCTACAGGAACATTAGAGAGACCTTTGGAGAAAAGAGAACCACTTGTATGAATATCAAGAGCTCAGATGGAAACCCAATTCTAAGCAAAGAAGGGAAAGCAGAAAGGTGCAAGGAGTATATAGAAGATGAAGATGAAATGGGAGATATGATACTACATGAAGAGTTTGACAGAGCACTGAAAGACCTGAGTCGAAACAAGGCCCCGGGAGTAGACAACATTCCATTAGAACTACTGATAGCCTTGGAAGAGCCAGTCCTGGCAAAACTCTACCATCTGGTGAGTAAGATGTATGAGACAGGCGAAATACCCTCAGACTTCAAGAAAAATATAATAATTCCAATCCTAAAGAAAGCAGGTGCTGACAGATGTGAAAATTACCAAACTATCTGCTTAATAAGTCACGGCTGCAAAATACTAGCACAAATTCTTTACAGATGAGTGGAAAAACTGGTAGAGGCCGACCTTGGGGAAGATCAGTTTGGATTCCATAGAAATGTTGGAACACGTGAGGCAATACTGACCCTACGACTTATCTTACAAGATAGATTAAGGAAAGGCAAACCTACGTTTCTAGCATTTGTAGACTTAGAGAAAGCTTTTGACAATGTTGACTGGAATACTCTCTTTCAAATTCTGAAGGTGGCAGGGGTAAAATACAGGGAGCAAAAGGCTATTTACAATCTGTACAGAAAGCAGATGGCAGTTATAAGAGTCAAGGGGGCATGAAAGGGAAGCAGTGGTTGGGAAGGGAGTGAGACAGGGTTGTAGCCTATCCCCGATGTTATTCAATCTGTATATTGAGCAAGCAGTAAAGGAAACAAAAGAAAAATTTGGAGTAGGAATTAAAATCCATGGAGAAGAAATAAAAACTTTGAGGTTCGCCGATGATATTGTTATTCTGTCAGACACAGCAAAGGACCTGGAAGAGCAGTTGAATGGAATGAACAGTGTCTTGAAAGGAGGATATAAGATGAACATCAACAAAAGCAAAACGAGGGTAATGGAACAGAGTCGAATTAAATCAGGTGATGCTGAGGGAATTAGATTAGGAAATGAGACACTTAAAGTAGTAAAGGAGTTTTGCTATTTGGGGAGCAAAATAACTGATGATGGTCGAAGTAGAGAGGATATAAAGTGTAGACTGGCAATGACAAGGAAAGCGTTTCTGAAGAAGAGAAATTTGTTAACATCAAGTATAGATTTAAGTGTCAGGCAGTCGTTTATGAAAGTGTTTGTATGGAGTGTAGCCATGTATGGAAGAGAAACATGGACGATAAATAGTTTGGACAAGAAGAGAATAGAAGCTTTCGAAATGTGGTGCTACAGAAGAATGCTGAAGATTAGATGGGTAGATCACATAACTAATGAGGAAGTATTGAATAGAATTGGGGAGAAGAGGAGCTTGTGGCACAACTTGACTAGAAGAAGGGATCGGTTGGTAGGACATGTTCTGAGGCATCAAGGGATCACCAATTTAATATTGAAGGGCTGTGTGGAGGATAAAAATTGTAGAGGGAGACCAAGAGACGAATACACTAAGCAGATTCAGAAGGATGTAGGTTGCAATAGGTACTACGAGATGATGAAGCTTGCACAGGATAGAGTAGCATGCAGAGCTGCATCAAACCAGTCTCAGGACTGAAGACCACAACAACAACCTGCTGATGGTGTATATATGTAAGAAGTTACATTATTTAGGAATAAAGAAGATGACTCACTGAAATGCACAGGAGCTGTGTCATCGACAGGTACACAAACAAAAAGTACAGAGCTTTGCTTTGCTAGCTTCGGAAAGAGACTCCTTCCTCAAGCTTGTGGGAGAGAGAAAAAAAAACACTCACACACATGCCTGTCTCCTTACATTGTGCTCACTTGACTGCCAGCTCTTTTCTGGCCCCCAGTGAGAGTACTGGGGTGAGGTCTGGAGGATGGGGGGGGATGAGGGATGGAGAGAGGTGGGAGGCAGGGAGAGGGTTGGGGGGAAGCATGGAGAGGCTCATGGGAGAATGGGAAGCCATCTGTGGACTAGCTAGGGGTGCAGGTAGAATGAACAGGTAGCAAGCAGCTGGGCCCACGATTTCATAGACTAGAGTGTGAGATGGTAGTACACACCCAGCTGGTGGATACGGCATGGGGGGACAGTGAGTTATCTTACATTTAGGCCAGGGAGGTTACAGGAGCAAATGAAGAGCTGTAAGGATAGCTTCCATCTGTCAAGCTCAGAAAAGCTGCAAGTGGTGGGGAGGATCCATATGGCAGAGGTTGTGAAGCAGTCATTGAAATCTCACTTGCTGAGGTCTGCTGCATTTTGTGCCACTGGGTGGTCACATTGTTTTTGGCAACAGTTTGGTCGTGGCCATTCATTCTGGTTGACGGCTGGTTGTCACACCAATGTATAACACTGTGCAGTGGTTGCAGCAGAGCTGGTATATAACATGGCTGCTTTCACAGGTGGCCCAGCCTCGGATGGGTTAGGATAAACCTTGACAGGACTGGAGAAGTGGTGCTGGGTGGGTGGATACGACAGGTCTTGCATCTGGGTCTTCCACAAGGATATGATCCCTGTGGTAGGAGATTGGGGTGGGAGTGGTGTAAGGATGGACTAGGATGCTGTGGACATTAGGTGGGTGGCAAAACACCACTTTGTGAGGGGATGGAAATATCTTGGGTAGGATTCCCTTGTTTCAGGGCATGATGATGGGTTATCAAAGCCCTGACGATGGATGTGGTTCAGTTGTTCCAGTTCTGGGTGGTACTGTGTGAAGAGGGGGCACTTCTTTGTGGTTGGTTCTTGGGATGTATGTGTGGATCAAGTCCGTGTGGGGATGCGGCATGAAATATCTGTGTGTATATTAGGTATGGAGGCTATGGCCTGTCTATGAAGACCTTTGTTAGGCCTTCAGCATACTGGGTGAGGCAGTTCTCATCACTGCAGATGCATCTGCCACAGGTGGTAAGGCTGTCTGGGAGGGATTCTTTGCTGTGGAACTGTTGGCAACTGTCGAAGTGCAGGTACTTTTGGTTTTTCTTCTTGTTTGTTTGTTTGTTTTGTATTAGGGCACAAAACCAACTAGGGTCATACGTGCCCATGCCAGAACTGCAGAACACAAAGACAAAAAAGGAGTTAAAAATGACTACAAGTTAAGCTCAGTCGATGGAAGGAAATGCAGCTAAAAACAGGGGCATGGAGAAAGGCCCATAAAAAGAAGCCATACAGAAATGGAGGTCCTAAACTAAATTTCCATTGCATATTGACATGATGGATAAAAAGGAAAATGCGGACGACAGCCCATATGTCATTCGCTAAAACGGCCAATAACTCAGACGGCTAACACAAACAGGAATGTAAGCGGTTTAAGAAAGGGCATTCCATCAGGAAATGGCAGACAGTCAAAGGTTGAGTGCAATGAGTACGAAGTAGTAGGGGAGCACCATTTAACAAATGCTTTTGGCAAAAAAGACAGTGCCCAATACCCAACCTAACTAAAATGATATCCTCATAGTGAGAGGACTGGGAGGTTTCCAAGCCACTGGGAGAGGCCTAATAACCTGGAGCTTGTTCCCATGGAGGCAGGACCAGTTGTGGTGCCAAAGTGACACCACCTGCTGACAATGGCCACACAGAGATCATCGGGGGCGGGGGGGGGGGGGGGGGGGGATGTAAGAACTTGCAGGCTGAGATACAAGGACTGCAGCATCAGCAGCAGAGTCAGTGGCCTTGTTTCCTGTCAGACCAATGTGACCAGGAACCCACATAAACATCACTGTTGCTCCATCAAGAGTGAGCAAGTGACAGCTTGCCTGGACCTGTTGCGTAAAGGGATGGACAGTGTACAGCACACAGAGGTTTTGAAGGGCACTGGGAGAGTGGGAGCACATGATGCAATTGAAAAGCCTGTGTCGCCGGACGCACTGCATGGCCTGATGCAGGGCAAAGAGCTCTGCTGTAAACAGTAAGCAGTATTCCTGAAGCTGGTACTGAAAAACATCACACTCGACACCACAGTCAGTCCGAGAGCCATCAGTGTACACAAAGGTACTATCGTGAGGTTCTATGCGAAGATCAAGAAAATTATAGCGACAGAGCGAGGCTGGAGTAGTGTCCTTAGGAAGTAAATGATGGCCATGGTGAACACAGGCTGCTGCACAAGGCCAAAGTGGTGAAGGGTTCACACCGATCAAGGAAGAGGCAGGTAGCGTGAAGTTAAGCTGTTGGAGCAACAGCCGAAATTGAATTTTGGGAGGTAACAGGGAAGAGGCACACGCTCCATACTGGCGATCAAAGAAGGAGCCATAAGATGAGTAGCCAGGCATGGCAGGCAAATGGGATGTGTATATGCTGAGGAGGAAATCAAGATAGTATGGCAGTAGCAGTGTGGCAGCTTCTGCATACAGATTCTCAACAAGGTTAGTGTAAAAGGCACCAGTGACCAAAGGGATGCCACACTGGTGGATAGAACTGAGACGGCATAAGAGGAACAGATGTGCAGATGCATAAATGAAACACCTAAAGTCTACAGAGAGAGAAAGGTAGACTGATCCGCTCCCCAGGAAGTACCGCCTGAGGACACATATGACACTGAGGGACCGCGTACAACGGACAGCCAAGTAACACACATGGAAGGACCAAGACAGTTTCCTATGAATCATGAGTCCCAGGAATTCTGTAGTTTCAATGAACAGAAGAGCAATATGCCCAAGACGTAAAGACAGTGGAAGAAACCAATTGCACTGTCAGAAATTCACACAAGTGGTTTTGTTGATGGAAAAACGAAAGCCACTGTCCACGCTCCATGAGTAGAAGACAATGCTGAAGAAGCCACTCAAAGAGACAAGTCTGTGGAGAACTGCAACAGATGGCAAAATCATTAACGAAAAGGGAGCCAGAGATGCCCAGTGGGGGACAGGCTATTATAAGAGTCAATCGTGATAGCAAAGAGGATGACGCTCACGATGGAACCCTGAGGCACATCATTTTCCTGGATAAATGTGTCCGAGAAGTCAGAACCCACAAGTACTTTGAATACTTTTTTTTTAATCCTGAAGGAAATGGGGTATGCACTCACGGAAGACCCACATACGAGGCGTGGCTAGAAAAAAACCGGACTAGTACTGGTGAAACAATAAAACGAATGCAATAAGGCTGAAAGTCGCGTGGCCTGTCACGTGACTCTCGCTCCGCCTACTGCTCGAGTTTCATCTGCCTCCTGCACTCAGTCTGCCCGTGGCGTCTGTTTTAAGTAGTTGACGTTTTGTCTGTGCATCGGAAAATGTTGAGTGTACAGAAAGAACAGCGTGTTAACATCAAATTTTGTTTCAAACTA
Source organism: Schistocerca nitens (assembly GCF_023898315.1). Taxonomy (NCBI): domain Eukaryota; kingdom Metazoa; phylum Arthropoda; class Insecta; order Orthoptera; family Acrididae; genus Schistocerca; species Schistocerca nitens. The sequence goes on along the minus strand of NC_064618.1, from coordinate 47,962,920 downwards.
GGAAAATCTGCAAGTGAAACGTTTGTAATGTTACAACAAGTGTACGGCGATGATTGTTTATTGCGAACACAAGCGTTTGAGTGGTTTAAACGATTTAAAGATGGCCGCGAAGACACCAGTGACGACACTCGCACTGGCAGACCTTTGTCAGCAAAAACTGATGCAAACATTGAAAAAATCGGTAAACTTGTTCGACACTTTCCTTGTCAACTCCTGTTAACTCAGACACTGCTCTGATTGTTAAACGGCGATCTTGTCGAACAAGTTTACCGATTTTTTCAATGTTTGCATCAGTTTTTGCTGACAATGGTCTGCCAGTGCGAGTGTCATCACTGGTGTCTTCGCGGCCATCTTTAAATCGTTTAAACCACTCAAACACTTGTGTTCGCGATAAACAATCATCGCCGTACACTTGTAACACTACAAACGTTTCACTTGCAGATTTTCCTAGTTTGAAACAAAATTTGATGTTAACACGCTGTTCTTTCTGTGCACTCAACATTTTCCGACGCACAGACAAAACGTCAACTACTTAAAACAGACGCCACGGGCAGACTGAGTGCAGGAGGCAGATGAAACTCGAGCAGTAGGCGGAGCGAGAGTCACGTGACAGGCCACGCGACTTTCAGCCTTATTGCATTCGTTTTATTGTTTCACCAGTACTAGTCCGGTTTTTTTCTAGCCACACCTCGTATAGAGAGTATGCAGCATACCAGTCCTCCGCCAGGTGTCATAGGCATTCTACATATTGAAAAATACGCCACAGTCAAGTGTTTCCAAAGAAAACAATTCATGACATGGGATGACAAAGTGACACAATGGTCAACTGCAGAACGCTGTACTTAAAATCCACACTGTGCAGTGGTTAGTAAATTGCAAGACTCGAACCACCATACTGGGCTTAGGTATGTGTATGACAGTGGCTTCACACGAGCATTTGAGAAAGGTGCCCTCCTCCCAGATGCAATTGTATGTACAAAGGAGAAAGTGCTCGTGCACCAGGGAAAGGTTCTGCAACATCCGACTGTGAACATCATCCAGCACTGGGGTGGAGGATCGGGATGAAGTGAGAGCATGATCTAGCTCTCCCATACTAAAGGCAGCACTGTAGCACCCACGATTCTGAGAAGAGTAGGATATCGCCTGAGCTGCTTCCACTTGTTTCCAATGGAGGAAGGCAGGGTGATAGAGGGTGGAGCTCGAAATCTCCACAAACTAATGGCCCAAGATGTTGAAGATACCAATAGGGCTCAATAAGATATCATCTGCTATGGTCAGGCCAGAAACTGGGGGATGGACCTTGGTCACATAGAGCCGTCAGAGGTTGGCCTACACAATGGAAGAGGGAGTGGAACTGTTAAAAGAACTAGTAAATGAAAACCAGCTAGCTTCTTTGCTATGCTGAAGAACACGATGACAATGTGCATGCAACTGTTTATAACAAATGCAGCTTGCCATTGTAGGGTGACAGTTAAAATCATGGAGAGCAAATCTCTGTGCACGAATTGCATTGCAGCATGCTGTAGTGATTCGAGAATTTCTGGGTAAATTCTAGAACCACTCAGCCTTCTACCCATCTCGAAGACACGATATTCTGGATATGAGTGTGGGATGGTAGAATCCTACCTACTGTGCATCACATGTTTGTGTGTTCAGGTTTAAAATCAGTCACGGGAAGAAAGTAGACGCGGTGGATGAACAGCACCGACAACTACCTGTCGGGCAATCCATAGATGTTTTAGTGAGTGTGTAAGGAAGAACCATGGAGTTTACATGCAGCTCTCTGCTTACTGTGTCACTGACTATTGTTATTAAAACAAGGACAGTTGAAAAAGAACTCTTGGCGTAAGCTTGCTATAGGCAAGACTTATTTTCTGATTCATGTTAAGAAAAGTTATGGCATCTAAGCCAACTTTCTTTTAACTGTAACTCACTTTGTTTCTGACAATCGGCTGTATGAGAGACTTACAGGCAGTTACATATTTATGTGGAAAGTGAAAGTTTTATTGTGTATGGAGGGTAAATACATTGTTAATAGATAAAAAGTAAAGTTTGTGTGTCTACTTATTTCATAAGTAGAATGAGTCTAAAAATTCCTGTACCTAGCGTTATTCAATTGAGAAGAAGTCAAGAGAGTTTTCTGCAGCTGGCTAGCCAGTAAAGAAGAGTGGCTGCAAGTTCCAAGTAAGTTGGGATTGGGGTTGGGTTGGGTTGTTTGGGCAAGGAGACCAGACAGCGAGGTCATCGGTCTCATCGGATTAGGGAAGTATGAGGAAGGAAGTTGGCCGTGCCCTTTCAAAGGAACCATCCCAGCATTCGCCTGGAGCAATTTAGGGAAATCACGGAAAACCTAAATCAGAATGGCCGGACGCGGGATTGAACTGTCGTCCTCCCAAATGCGAGTCCAGTGTCTAACCACGGCGCCCCCTCGCTCGGTTAGAAGTAAGTAACCTCGTAAAGAAGTGGAAGGTGGTTTCGGGTAATAAACCAATATAATCCAGATTCACACTCACACTTTAAGTCATTAGAACATAGAATGCCTCAGTTCACCAAGGGACCAGGACACGGCATGGTAAAGAGGAAGTGCGAGGAATGGAAAGTTCTGTGGTGGTAAGAATAATGTTTGTAAGATATTCTACCTGGTCATCACAACTGGGGAAATGATGTTTGTAGAAGGTCAGGTCACCAGGGAGGAGTAATGCCTCCAATTGGCTTTAGAAAGCTGCCATTTGGGTGTGCATGTAGGTGGGGTAGGAGTCAGCAATGGATAGCACACAGGAAATGGTCACTCAAGTATGTGTCAGAGATAATGGACAACTCAAGAGAATGGACAAGCTGGGCAGTGCAGAAGGAGAGGTCCAAATGGGAATACATGTGCCTCCAGTCTGAAAGGAACGTGGGTTCTCCTGTGTTAAGTCAGATGAGGTTAAGTTGATTGAGAAGGACCAACAGGAGGGCACCACTCTGACAGGTTCTGGGAGAGTGCAAAAGGAGATGGTGTGCACTGAAGTCACCTAACAGCAGAAAGGAGTGAGGGAGTTGCCCAATAAGCTGGAGGAAGTCTGCCCTGGTGACACCGAATGATGGAGGGATGTAAATAGTATGAAAGGAAAATGTGAAGTGAGGAATGGAAATGCAGACTGCATCAGTTTGAAGCTGGGCCGGCAGGGAGATAGTATGAATATGCATGTCATCCCGGATAAGCAGCATGACTCCCCCATGAGACAGAATACCGTCGTCCTTGGAGAGAAGGGGAAGTTGGACCAGAAAGAAATGCGAGAGATCAAAGCCATCGTGAGTATGCAATTTTGTTTCCACAAGGCAGAGAACTGTGATTTAAAGAGCAGCCACAAGTCCTCTTTGTTGGATCCAAGGCCACGAACATTCCATTGGAGGAGAGTCATGACAAGGAAAGGGGAGGAGGGAAAAAATGAGAGGGGCGTCACCTTGGCAGATGCTGAGTGCCAGCCTTTGAAGACACTCTGCTACAGGGCTCAGAGGCTGGAGGATCCTGCTCCACGAGATCTATAGAGGCATCAGCATTCTCTTTCTGTCGGTCTGCAAGTCCAGGGCAGAAAAACAGTTCGCGGTGCACAGCGGCAACACGTAGGTTGGCCGGGTGAGAGTATCATGTGGTGACACCATTGAAGACGATCTCCACATCAGTGAAGGAGAAGACCATATGCCTTTGTCTGATTTCTTAGAGCCCTTCTGGTTGGTGGAGGAAGACTCTGATGTTTGTTGTCTGAAGGGATGAAAGAAGGCTTCGTGGGAGTATTCCTTCTGTCCTTTCAGCCTGCCAGTTGTGTAGCAGGTGACCTCGCCCCTTGAGGCAGAAGTTCGTGGCCTGTTGCACAGCTGGAGTGGAAGACAGGGATGCTAATGTGACACTGGGTGACTTTACAAGTGTGTTGCTGAATTTGAGGTTGCATGTCTGCATGGCCATGTCCTTTGTGGAATGAAATGTAGCAAGAACAGTGCTTTAAGTGCTTGATGGTACAATGCAGGGCTTCCGACTAGCCAACAACTTGCGAGTGACTGGGTAAGGCAATTTTTTCTTCACCTGGATCTCCTGAATGGGCCACTCACCGAGATTTATGGGTCAATCTCAGGAGGAGGCTGCATGGTCGCATTGCAATTGATGCAGCAGGGAAAAAAGAGGCAGAAAATCGCCCTCGTGAGCATCCCTACCACAGGTTACACAATTGGCCGGGTATCAACAGGACATCCCAGTAGCAGTGCATCAGGTTCAGAATGTACAGTCAGTCTGTGACAACTTCATTGCCTGCTTTGATCTTTGACGAATGCACCGCTCTATCAAAAGTGAGAAAAAGAGTGTGTGTGGGCAGGGATGCATGTACCTTTTTCATCACCCAATGGACTGCAATGGCACCGGGGTTTGATGAGGGCTGAGGTTGGATGGAGACATCTGAGAGGAGGAGATTGATGTCTAAGAAGATGGTGTGATGGGTGGAGGAGGACCAGGTGAAGTAGATGGGAGAGAAGGTGTTGAGATTGTGGAATAATGAGGCTAAGGTGTTGTGGCTTTGGGTCCAGAGGATTTTGGGGAGCATGTAGAAGGTGGGTGTGTGGGCTGTTTTTTGGGTGAGAAGGAAGACGGATTCAGGGAAGAGGTTCTGGGAGGGGCCTACAGATTCCATCACGGATTGGAGGTTATGTTGGACTTCTGGGATGGAGTCACTTTGGTAGAGCTTGTATGTGGAGGTGTTGGACAACTGGCAGGGACCCTCTGCCAGGTAGTCACTCCGGTTCATCACAACAGTAGTGGAACCTTTGTCTGCCAGGAGGATGATCAGGTCAGAATCCGTTTTTAGGTTGTGTAGGACAGTACTTTTTTCTGCTGAAAAGGACCTGGGGAAGGACGGTGAGGCCAGATTGGAAGTTAGGAATTCCTGGAAGGTGACCAGGGGAAGGTTACATGTGAGTGTAGAAGGGTCACGGTTGGATAGTGGTATGAACTGGGACAGGCAGGATTTGATGTTGCCTCTTGAAATACCAAACACTTCTTCCACTATATCAACAATACTTTCATAGTGTGGGAGCATACCAGGCAGGCACTGGATAGGTTTCTGGATCTCTTTAACAGTACCCACCAAAACATTACATTCGCTGCACAAGGTAGTCACACAGTTTGAGATGCCTTGTCACAGTCTGCGCGGCTCCCTCCGTCAGAGGTTCAAGGCTTCCCTTGGGCATGGGTGTGTGTGTTGTCCTTAGCGTAAGTTAGTTTAAGTTAGATTAAGTAGTATGTAAGCTTAGGGATCAAGGACCTCAGCAGTTTGGTCCCATAAGATCTTATCACATTACATTCACTATGGAAATAGAGGAGAATGGTTGTCTCCCTTTATTACACATACTAATAATGAAGGCAGATGGTACACTAGACCAAGAAATACATAGGAGGAAGACCCACATAGATCTATACCTGCTGCACCTGTATGCAATGAGCTGTCATCATACAGCACAATTGCACGCAGTGCTACCAACACTAGAAAATAGAGCACAAGTCACATTCGACAAAAACACAAAACACCTGTCAGCCTACAACACTTGCTGAAGGAAGTGTTCTCCAAAAATAAGTGAAAAGTAGCACAGATTAGTAGGGCATTTGAGAAGAGGAAAGATGCAACAAACCAGGAAAAGTGGCAGGGGGGGGGGGGGGGAGGGAGAGGAGAAAGACAAGAGACTCCCTCTCAGTCAAAATTGTGAGGCTGATTGCTGACTGAAAAATCCAACATAAAAACCATCTTCCAACCACTGCTTATGATAAAAAGAGTGCTTTGGTTCTGTGAAGGACTCACTAAAACTAAACGTATCTAGGATATACAGCATCTCATGTGAATCTGGCTATCCATGCATCGGGCAAACACAAGCACGCCAGTGTATCCCTAAACGCAGTATGGAGCTCATCAGGCATGTACAGGTGGGTCGCAAAGAGCAATCAGTGATAACAGACCACAGCATAAAGTGAGATACCAAGCAACTGGCTGTAGGGACAGCATTATCAAGATTTCCACTGAAATAAGGATTCATGAATCTGGTCAGTAGGGATGGAGAATACCAAATTAACTTGACAAGGAATCCTGTGCTGGTGGCAATACAACCAACAACATCCAGCACGCAAGATGTGTCTAGAATGCCTGACAGAGATTCATACACAGATTCTGCTGCAACCCCTTGCCCATTTTGTGACCAGACAGTACCCAGCCACCCCCAGATATGTGGAGGGGATGCGTCTTGAGTATAAATATTATGACATCTTGATACTTCATCAGAAAATGAGTAGCATGACCCTCCCTCTTTATGCATTATATGTTCTTTGCACTTAATAGTTTTGAATACAGTAATTTCAGATTATAGAAAGTGTATGTAATGTAAATATGACTCTAAAAACAACATGTAAGCATTGCACAAGTTTAAACTCTGATACCAGACCCTGAGTAATATGAAATATCCATGAACAAAGTCACCCCTATGGAAGTAAAGAAAGAAGGCAGCCCAAGAACAAAAGTAACATAGCATTTAAGCAAAGCATTCATCAAGTGAGGTTGTACCGTTACAAAAGGATGAAGTTCATTATGACAAAAATTTGTTACTGTTAAGTCTTTATATCTTCTATTAGAAAGCATAATGACACTTCATTGCTGTGTCGTTGGATCCTGCCTTGCAGGTATGATGCAATCCATGGAAGAAAAATGACTGAGATTCACAATGACATCACAGGAATAAGAAAGAAACTGTTATTTGTAATATTCAATAGGAATCTCATAGCTTAAACAGGTAGTTTTGTTCTGAATAATGAGCAAACTTTGTTATACGTGGCCTTTGTAAATGAGGGTATAACATACACTGATGAGCCAAAACATGATGACCCCATCACGAGGCTGGATGCTCCATGGTTGCACTGAGGGTACAAGATGTGGTATGAGAAGTATATGAGTAGAGCACAGGTCAATTTGGAATCATTATAGTGATGACAAGTGGCACAATGCAGAAATTCCCAACTCAAGTGACTTTGACAAAAGCCAGATCATTGTGGCCCAGTGCCTGGGAGCGAGTATCTCACAAATGGTGAAGCTCATCAGCAGTTCACATGCTACTGTCATGAGCATCTATGAAAAGCGGTTGAAGAATGCTGAAACCATGAGTAGGAGCCAAGAATTTGGACATCCATACCTCATCACAGAACACAGAGATCAGAGGCTTACCCTCTCCCTAAAGCAGGATAGGCAGCAATTTGTGGTAAATCTTATGACAGAGTATCATGCTGGTGCAGGTACAAGCGTTTTGGAGCACATCGTTCAGTGCACAGTGTTAAACACGGTGTTCTGCAGTTGGCGTCCCTTATGTGTTCCCGTGTTGACCCAAGAACACTGTCAATTATGATTACAGATGGCATGGTATCATCAAGATTGGACTGCGGATCAATGGAACTGTCACCTGATCAGATGAAACCTATTTATTGTTAAACCAGGTTGATTGTCATGGCCAGATAAGTCATAATCCAAGTGAAAGGCACCTCGAAACATGCAGCTGGCCACGGATGCAGGCCAGTGGAACAGTACTATGTTATGGGAGACATTCGCCTGGGCTTCCATAGGACCTGAGGTAATAGCTGTGGACTTTGTGAACATTATTACAGACCATCTGTAACCACTTACACTTCATGTCTTATCCAATAACAGAGGCATTTACCAATATGACAAGTGTCCCAATCACAAGGCTAAAATCGTGCTGCAGTGGTTTGATAGTGAACTCACATTGATGTCTTGGCATCAAATTCGGCTCACCTGAATCCAACAAAACCCAAGTGAAATGCTATCGAGTGTCAGCTCTGCACCCACTAACCAGCTACCCATAAATTATGGGAAATGTGCCACCTGTGCGAAGGCATCTGGTACCACAAACCTCTGGAAACCTATCAAGTACTTGTCGAATCCACGGCATTTAGAATCACTGATGAATTGCATTCCAGAGGTGGACCAACATGCTTTAAGTTGTTGTTGTTGTGGTCTTCAGTCCAAAGACTGGTTTGATGCAGCTCTCCATGTTAATCTATCCTGTGCAAGCTTCTTCACCCTTCTGAATCTGCTTAGTGTATTCATCTCTTGGTCTCCCTCTACAATTTTTACCTTCCACGCTGCCCTCCAATACTAAATTGGTGATCCCTTGATGTCTCAGAACATGTCCTACCAACCGATCCCTTCTTCTAGTCAAGTTGTGCCACAAACTACTCTTCTCCCCAATTCTATTCAATACTTCCTCATTAGTTATGTGATCTACCCATCTAATCTTCAGCATTCTTCTGTAGTGCCATATTTCAAAAGCTTCTATTCTCTTCTTGTCTAAACTATTTATCGTCCACATTTCACTTCCATACATGGCTACACTCCATACAAATACTTTAAGAAACGACTTCCTGACACCATGACTATTAAATTTTCGTCTCCCTTCACTACCTCAATAATTTCTTTTATCTCATCATACATTTCATCTATTTCTTCATCATCTGCAGAGCTAGTTGGCATATAAACTTGTACTACTGTAGTAGGTGTGGGCTTCGTGTCTATCTTGGCCACAATAATGTGTTCACTATGCTGTTTGTAGTGCTTTAAGTAGGTGGTCATAATGTTCTGGCTCATCAGTATGTGACTTGTTGTTTCTGAGAAGCATTGTATTTATTTTGAAATTTTGGATACTAGACTGAACTCTTAATTTCCAGCAATTACTGCAATACTTTGAGAAATTAAGTCTAATTTAGAGGTATTGACAAGTGTGAAGAAATATGATAACAGGAAATTGCTGATGAATAACAGGAAATTGCAACTCCCCAGCAAATTAAATTGTTGAAGAAGGTTGGTAAATTTATTGTATGAGTATTTACCTGAGTTGACAGCTGTAGCCTTAGCAATGGATGTCAACAGCCAAGATTACGCTCCTGCACAAAAGCAACTGACAGTGCTGCAACTTAACAATACTGAAGAGATTAGAGTACTTGATGACCAATTATTAAATTGTTTGACTGTAATTACAACGAAAAAGAAACTAGCTAGTCCACGAGTCAGAAGAGCTTTGACTACAATTTCAGAGGGCTTCAGAGGTACCATTTGCCCCATGACAAGTTTGCAGCAGGCATCACAGATCACAGCTGTGACTCATCAACCTACAGCAACAGCAACGGCAATTACACACTCATTCATGACAATGCAATCCAACTGTTACATTGATCCAGCTTCCTGTCAGCATCTCAACAGCAGTGACAAGAGGTGTACAGGCACTAATGTGACAATGGTTTATTACTTTTAGGGCACAATTTAGAACCAATAAAGAGAAATTAACTGCTAGTACAGAAAATAGTAAATTAGAATTAAAAACTGAAATAGAAACAAAAAATACCACACTCGAGCAGCACATCAGCGAGTCCCATCAGGAAAGACAAGGGATTCACATTAAATGTGACACCTTCCAGCTTACTAGAGGAGTTAAATTATGAGGTAGTTAAACAGTGGGATTCAGTTCGTAATGAAGTGAATGGGCAATTTAGAGATGTGGGCAAGAACTTAGAATCATTAAAAAAATTAACTGAGCAGGAGCTTAACGCAATGCACAAACAAATCTTAGGCACACAAATGAAGTTAAGAGTGCTGGAGCAAAGCAAAGATTTGTTAGCTTGGAGGAGCATATAGTTAGCTTAATTTATCATAAAGTGCCAGGAAAGATTGAATCCTCTACAGCACACCTCATCCTAATGTAGTAAAGAAGAGAACAGAGGACAAATTACTCAATCTAAGTATAAATAAAACAACTAAGGAGATAAATGAGTTAAAAGTTCTACACATATAAAGGTACAGGTAAAGTTACTGGCTTACAAAGAAATGTGTATTACAATGTACAATGGCTGTAAACCTGATTGTGAGAAATATTTGAACCCTAATCAATGCTTAAATGAATACTTAAGTTTTGCACATACTGTGGGTGAATGTTTGGAAATCACGGTTCATAGTAATTATACTCAGGCATAAATTGGTTTAAAGCATTGTTATCACAGATATTTGTACCTGAACGAGTATTCAACTGAACAGTTAAGTTATGAATACAGTGTACACAAACTAGTAAGTCTATAGTTATTAGCTGTCAGAAAACTGATTCTAGATAGATAGAACAATGAGGGGCAAAGTATGCTAAGCGACATAGATGTATTGTATACATTAAAAAGTAATGGATTACTGAACAGACATGTTGTAGGGAGAGACTTAAGGTTTGTCCATACCCTAGGTAGGTAGACACAAAGAATCATTTTGTTTGTGGTATACCTTACAGTAAACAAGGATGTGAACAGGGAAGTCAAAGGATTAGATAATGGAAACTGCATAAGGAAATATTGGGTCCTGACTTTCAGGAAGTCAGTAGCAGAACTGGGATCTCCTGTCCCTGAAACTATCAACCTAAGAAGACGTGACGATATAAATGAGGTCTAAATTTAAGTTCTGATACTTTTAAGTCTTTTACTGGGTGATAAGTTTTAGGTAGTAGGGATTGTTTTTATTGTTGTACAGTTGTTTACTAGTATTAAAAATATGGAGGAGGTAATTTACAGTGATTTACAAAAAAAGGTAGAGAAGTAACTGAAACAAGCAGTTCAGTGTTGAGTGTGAGAACATAATTATAAAGCAACTGCCTTGAATTTTAAGCAGAATGACACTGTGGTAATAAAAGCTATTCATCCTTGTTCACAATTAAGGAAGAAATGAGCAAGTTTTTCAATAGTTGTGAAGGTCCATACAAAATTGTAGGGATTCAATATCCGAAGGCTGTTTCCTTAATACATGCTTCAAGAGGTAAAGAAAAATGTCTGTAAAACATAGATATGATCAAAATATGTGTGACCGAGAAACCACATCTCAGATAAATTCACATCCTGTGTGAATTTAGCAGATTGATGTCTGCTATGTATTGAGCTGTCTGCTATAGTCTGCTATATTTCTTCAGAATTAGATTTCTGTATAGCTCTCTCATACTTCTTCCTACCTTCTTTAAAATTGCAACTGACAATGAACACATTTCATATGACGTGACTGCGCTGCAGACACATTTACACGTCTGCAATGCGATCACGGTGTATGAAGTGTGTTCATATCCATCACCCCACAGCACAGCATGTGTATTGTACTTTCTGAGCAATATGATAAAACAACTAATTCATGCTCAATGGGAAAATGGTGTGTAATGCATAACATAGGGTTTCATTCATATTTGACAACCAATAAAAACTAGCAAATATTGGCCAGAAGATGGGCTACGAAACCTGTAATGGATGAGTTATTTCTTCTAAGTGGTACTGGCTGTTTGCATCATGGGTTTTGACAGGGAAATCAAGGGAGCTATACCTTTATCCATAAAGTGTAAATATGAAAGGCTAAAAACATATAATAGGAGGACATTCAGAGTTGAAGGAGCATATAGGCAAATAATGTTTGTTTATATATAGAGGAGTACACAGAATGCAGATCAGAAACCAGGTATGAATTTGGGATACAATAGGAGTGAGAAAGAGGGTACAGTTTAGGGGTATTAACAGAATATTGTATCCTAGTCTTTTTGCGTGAACCTAGAGGAAGAGGATGACATATACCTGGTGGTGAGAAAGGAGGACATGTAAGTAGGGAAACTATTGCTGTAAAGAGTCAAATGACCGTGTAGATGTAGTCTTTCTGTGGAAAGAGGTGTATCTTCACGTTTACTGCAGTAGTAGGTACTGTTAGTTTAGAGGTTCCTCCAAAGTAGTAAAGGAGATGAACTTACCCAAGTTTGTTGTCTGTCCAATAGGCTAACTTAAAGCCAGAATCATAAAGATGCAAGCATCTGAGTTTTGTATAATATCTTTCAGGATTGGAACAACAGCTAACTAATTCTAGACTGTCCAACAACAAAATGTGACTCATATGGTTTGGTGGCAGCCTCAAAAATACTGAAAGTATTATTTACCTCTACATGCTCAAACGCATCTCATGAGTGCTTGACAAGGAATCCAATCACATAAAAATAGATGATGTTTTTCCTATAATAAATTACACAGCACAATAGTCCATTATAGCTTTGTTGGATTCGTAGAGTTTCATATACTCTTCCTAGGGGAAGTGGGAATTAAGTCTGCCAAAATTTTGTATTAGAGGATTATTTTATGGGAAGTTTGGTTAACTTAGTTCATGGAATTGGTTTAATTTGATTGTGAGTATACTAACAAAAAGGTGATTACCGTATCGTGTTACTAACTTCTCCACTAGGCATTAATAGTAGGGTGTAAGAACAGTTTTTCAGGGCCTGATGAGTAGAAGTTGATGGAGTTTGCTCTATACAATTGGCAAATATGTTCATTCTCTGACCCATTGGTACAGAACCTTCCAGGGTGAGATCCTTGGAGAGGAATGGGCATTAGTCTTTGTAGTCCATCTTCTTCCCCCAATGAACCATGGACCTTGCCGTTGGTGGGGAGGCTTGCGTGCCTCAACGATACAGATAGCCGTACCCTAGGTGCAACCACAACGGAGGGGTATCTGTTGAGAAGCCAGACAAATGTGTGGTTCCTGAAGAGGGGCAGCAGCCTTTCCAGTAGTTGCAGGGGCAACAGTCTGGATGATTGGCTGATCTGGCCTTGTAACACTAACCGAAATGGCCTTGCTGTTCTGGTACTGCGAACGGCTGAAAGTAAGGGGAAACTACAGCCGTAATTTTTCCCGAGGACATGCAGCTTTACTGTATGATTAAATGATGATGGCGTCCTCTTGGGTAAAATATTCCGGAGGTAAAATAGTCCCCCATTCGGATCTCCGGGCGGGGACTACTCAGGACGTCGTTATCAGGAGAAAGAAAACTGATGTTCTATGGATTGGAGTGTGGAATGTCAGATCCCTTAATCGGGCAGGTAGGTTAGAAAATTTAAAAAGGGAAATGGATAGGTTAAAGTTAGATATAGTAGGAATTAGTAAAGTTCGCTGGCAGGAGGAACAAGACTTTTGGTCAGGTGAATACAGGGTTATAAATACAAAATCAAATAGGGGTAATGCAGGAGTAGGTTTAATAATGAATAAAAAAATAGGAGTGCGGGTAAGCTACTACAAACAGCATAGTGAACGCATTATTGTTACCAAGATAGACACGAAGCCCACACCTACTACAGTAGTACAAGTTTATATGCCAACTAGCTCTGCAGATGACGAAGAAATTGATAAAATGTATGATGAGATAAAAGAAATTATTCAGGTAGTGAAGGGAGATGAAAATTTAATAGTGATGGGTGACTGGAATTCGACAGTAGGAAAAGGGAGAGAAGGAAACATAGTAGGTGAATATGGATTGGGGGCTAAGAAATAAAAGAGGAAGCTGCCTGGTAGAATTTTGTGCAGAACATAACTTAATCATAGCTAACACTTGGTTCAAGAATCATGAAAGAAGGTTGTATACATAGAAGAACACTGGAGATACTAAAAGGTATCAGATAGATTATATAATGGTAAGACAGAGATTTAGGAACCAGGTTTTAAATTGTAAGACATTTCCAGGGGCAGATGTGGACTCTGACCACAATCTATTGGTTATGAACTGTAGATTAAAACTGAAGAAACTGCAAAAAGGTGGGAATTTAAGATGTGACCTGGATAAACTGAAAGAACCAGAGGTTGTACAGAGTTTCAGGGAGAGCATAAGGGAACAATTGACAGGAATGGGGGAAAGAAATACAGTAGAAGAAGAATGGGTAGTTTTGAGGGATGAAATAGTGAAGGCAGCAGAGGATCAAATAGGTAAAAAGGTGATGGCTAGCAGAAACCCTTGGGTAACAGAAGACATATTGAATTTAATTGATGAAAGCAGAAAATATAAAAATGCAGTAAATGAAGCAGGCAAAAAGGAATACAAACGTCTCAAAAATGATATCGGCAGGAAGTGCAAAATGGCTAAGCAGGGATGGCTAGAGGACAAATGTAAGGATGCAGAGGCTTATCTCACTGGGGGTAAAATAGATACTGCCTACAGGAAAATTAAAGAGACCTTTGGAGAAAAGAGAACCACTTGTATGAATATCAGGAGCTCAGATGGAAACCCAATTCTAAGCAAAGAAGGGAAAGCAGAAAGGTGGAAGGAGTATATAGAGGGGCTATACAAGGGCGATGTACTTGAGGACAATATTATGGAAATGGAAGAGGATGTAGATGAAGATGAGATGGGAGATATGATACTACGTGGAGAGGTTGACAGAGCACTGAAAGACCTGCGTTGAAACAAGGCCGCTGGAGTAGACAACATTCCATTAGGACTACTGACAGCCTTGGGAGAGCCAGTCCTGACAAAACTCTACCACCTGGTGAGCAAGATGTATGAGACAGGCGAAATACCCTCAGACTTCAAGAAGAATATAATAATTCCAATCCCAAAGAAATCAGGTGTTGACAGATGTGAAAATTACCAAACTATCAGTTTAATAAGTCACAGCTGCAAAATACTAACGCGAATTCTTTACAGACGAATGGAAAAACTGATAGAAGCCGACCTCGGGGAAGATCAGTTTAGAATCCGTAGAAATGTTGGAACACGTGAGGCAATACTGACCCTACGACTTATCTTACAAGATAGATTAAGGAAATGCAAACCTACGTTTCTAGCATTTGTAGGCTTAGAGAAAGCTTTTGACAATGTTGATTGGGATACTCTCTTTCAAATTCTGAAGGTGGCAGGTGTAAAATACAGAGAGCGAAAGGTTATTTACAATTCGTACAGAAACCAGATGGCAGTTATGAGTCGAGGGACACAAAAGGGAAGCAGTGGTTGGGAAGGGAGTGAGACAGGGTTGTAGCCTATCCCCGATGTTATTCAATCTGTATATTGAGCAAGCAATAAAGGAAACAAAAGAAAAGTTCGGAGTAGGTATTAAAATCCATGGAGAAGAAATAAAAACTTTGAGGTTCGCCGATGACATTGTCATTAGGTCAGAGACAGCAAAGGACCTGGAAGAGCAGTTGAACGGAATGGACAGTGTCTTGAAAGGAGGATATAAGATGAACATCAACAAAAGCAAAACGAGGATAATGGAACGGAGTCAAATTAAGTCAGGTGATGCTGAGGGAATTAGATTAGAAAATGAGACACTTAAAGGAGTAAAGGAGTTTTGCTATTTGGGGAGCAAAATAACTGATGATGGTCGAAGTAAAGAGGATATAAAATGTAGACTGGCAATGGCAAGGAAAGCATATCTGAAGAAGAGAAATTTGTTAATATAGAGTATAGATTTAAATATCAGGAAGTCGTTTCTGGAATTGTTTGTATGGAGTGTAGCCATGTATGGGAGTGAAACGTGGACGATAAATAGTTTGGACAAGAAGAGAATTGAAGCTTTCCAAATGTGATGCTACAGAAGAATGCTGAAGATTAGATGGGTGGATCACATAACTAATGAGGAGGTATTGAATAGAATTGGGGAGAAGAGGAGCTTGTGGCACAACTTGACTAGAAGAAGGGATCGGTTGGTAGGACATGTTCTGAGACATGGAGGAATCACCAATTTAGTATTGGAGGGCAGCGTGGAGGGTAAAAATTGTAGAGGGAGACCAAGAGATGAATACACTAAGCAGATTCAGAAGGATGTAGGCTGCGGTAGGTACTGGGAGATGAAGAAGCTTGCACAGGATAGAGTAGCATGGAGAGCTGCATCAAACCAGCCTCATGACTGAAGACCACAACAACAGTCCATCTTACTTCTTTCTTAGGTTCTACCGTCCCTAGTCTTTCTTTTTCATTCTCTTTTCTCTACTTGGAGTGCCAAGGCTATCATACCTCTTTTCCATATTCAATAGTCTCCACTGCAGAACCCTTCCCATATCTGTTTACCAAAACCTGTATTCACAGGCTTGCCAGAAGTGTAGAACACATTGAACAATTTCCGAAGATATAATGAGTATGCTTAGTGAAGCCTGCGTTCAGCAAAAAATATAGTTGGCTGGATGAAATATGGATGATTATGCTGAAGGGGCTACTGTACTACAGGTTCTAGTAATGGATAGTCCATGCATATAAAATGAAAAGATGCTGTAAAACTGTTTAATTATTGGTAATACATATTTGCTATCTGAGGATTCATATTCATACTAAAAGAATGATTGCCTGCTAAGGGTGTATTCTTTGTGGGGCATTCCACATGAATAGGTATATTTATCACAAAAGAAATGCAATTACAGTTGTCATTGTGCACCATAAAAAAAGGTCTGTGTGTGTGTGTGTGTGTGTGTGTGTGAGAGAGAGAGAGAGAGAGAGAGAGGGAGAGAGAGAGAGAGAGAGAGAGAGAGTGGGTGTGATGGGGTGTGAGGGGGGTGGGAGGGAGGGATTTTTTTTTTTGGGGGGGGGGGGGGGGAAGCTGTCAATAATTTTAGTTAAGAAGGTTAAAATTAGTTTTTAACTTCAAATGTTCAAATTTTTATTTGTGCTTTTCAATAGTGATGACACCACTGACACCATCCGCCAAATGGGAAGAATCTGTGGTGTAACATATCACTTTGGTGAAGTGATGGGTTGCACAAGCATCTACCAAACCAATAAATCATAAACACCGCCATAAAAAGTTTAGTTAAGAAACAAATTTTTATAGCCTGCTGTTGGTGTGTTTGTTTCCTTTATGCGCATGAATTATGGAATGGATGACACAGCATATCTGTAAGCCACAACAACAACGGCAATCTCACGATATTCGGAGTACCTGCTGGTTGGGTAGTTTATTCTGCATCGGTGGGTAAGCTATGGAAGGAGAACAGTTGTGACAATCACAATGACAACATGGGAACAAGAAATAAACTGTGGTACGTAATATTCAATTCAAATCTATTTTACTTCGAACAGGCATTTTTGGACATAGTCCATATTAATGTATTTGTGATGTTCTGAATAATAAGGAAATGTTGTTACACACGGACAATGTAAATAAGGATACATTATACAACACATTGTTTCTGAGAAGTGTTGTATTTATTTTGAGCATTTGGATATTGGACTGTATTCTTATTGTCCAGTAATAACTGCAGTGCTCCGAGAAATGAAGTCCAACTGTGAGATAACAAAGAAAGCAAATGAACAACAGGAAACCATAACTCCCACGCAAACTTGACATTGCCATCCAATATCACAACAAACAGCACGGAACATAGTGATCCCAAACCAGACTACCCTAATTATGTCCCACTGACAGATAATTATTTATTGAATGATACAGTCTGGGAATATATTCCTAAGTGATACCTAACACTTCATTTTGAAAGGAAGATTTACAAAAGCTGTGAAATATGATCATGAAAACTTTAGCCATGAAATTGATATAGAATCCTGTGCCATCGAGTGGTGTCATAAGTCATAACAACATCAAAAACTGTCTCCAAAAAGCATTAGAAACATAAGAATGCTTTATATATTGACTCCATCAGAAGGACCAGGTTATTAAAGACGGACCCACGCCGCCTGCACACTCTTTGCGCGCTTGTCTAGAAACAGGGCATTGACGTGCAGATACCATCTGTCGTACCTAGCCACCAGCAAGGTTGAATACCTGAAGATGTCAAGACAGTTTCTGTGAGGAAATATTGTGGAATTTGCACAACATGATCTGGCAGTAAACCCGTAAAGACTATTTGCAACATATCCAGTGGGAAAGCTTTAAGAGTCACACTTCTTGAACCCATACTATACCAGCTGATAAACTGCCTTTAGAACCCAAATAACACAACAATTTGCCATACTTTTAAAGGTCTTCCATATGTAACTTTATGACACTATGACAGCTACTTGTTAATCTAGAATCGTTCCTTGCTTACAAAGGACTATACCCATTGAGTATGAGCATGTTCCTTTGAAGATCAAAGAGAAAAAGTTTTATCTGTCATGCAAATGACAAAGATGGTGTTAAACAGCAACCTCATATGTCAAAAAATTTAGTTTTACAGAAGAGCGAAAAATCATCATCATCATCTCAATATAAAACAAATGTAAAATTATCATCGGTAGTATACATTTCATTAATAAAACATCAGATGGCACAAGATAGAAAAATTAATTTCAAGCCATACATTAAATAAAAATTGACATAACACATTGCTATATGAACAGACTGACATACGGGGTTGCAGCTCAACACCGTCTCTGGTACCGCGCGCCGCAGATTTGGAATACGTGCACCTGCCTCAACAGACAGCGGGTTACCGTTCTTTGTTTTCATTACTAGTGGATGTCTTGGATTCGTTTGGTTGTCTCTGTCATCCTGTTGCTTCTTGCGTGTTGTCGTAATAAGGTCTCTCTTGATCATCCATCGTCGTTTCGTGTCCGTCCTTTTTGTTCGTTTTTTTGTTTGTGGGCTGCTCTCTGTTTGGTCCCACTGCACTTTCTCGGTCACCCACATTTTTGGTGACAAGGTAAACGGTGGTAGTTGTTAGCATGGAGGTGAAGTTGGTCTATCTTCTGGAGCAACAGCAGCAGCTCTTGCAGCAGCTCCAGTTAGACATCTTACAACAGTCGATGCAGTTGCTAATGGACAAAATCGATGCCCGGGATGCGTTACCACAATGGCTTCCGAGTCCTCGGGTGTCCGATGGTTTCCCACAGCCACCATCGTTCCCACCCTTTAATGACACTAAAGAGGACTGGGAAACCTATTTACATCGGCTGAAACAACATTTCACGGTTTTTCAAGTCACAGACGACTCCTTGCAGCGATCGTTGTTTTTGTCTTGGGTCTCCCCAGACACGTTCTTTCTTCTCCACAAGTTGGCACTGTTGTCCAATCATGTGGCTCTCTCTTTCCAGGAGATACGCCTTTTGCTGACATACTATTATTCCCAACACTACCATGTGGTCGCTTTTCGGCTGGAGTTCCACCAGTACCATAAACAGCCTGGTCAATCATATCATTCCTGGGTCACGGACTTGCCGGGTCTTAGCTGTCGATGTGATTTTACGTGCACCAATCAGCAGTGTAAGGCTTTATATGCAGAGCTCCTTCATGGGCGACAGGCGCGGATCCTGCTCCATTTGATGATGCCATCCCCTTTCCACCCTCACTCCCGGCCCTCTCAGCATTATGCCCCCGGTGCGGCCATGTGGGCCTGCGAGTACAGGTGAAAGGTGGGTTGAAAGCCCGCCACAGTTGTCGCGGCCCATGGGCGGCATTTGACATCGGTGCAGACGTTGAAAGGGTTAGAGCGCTGCCATCATAATCAGCTCTGCCCACGTGCCCCCGCAGGACTCGTGCCGCCGCCTGCTCCCCTACCCTCTTCGGGTACAGACGTGGTCTTCATGTCGCCGCCCCTGCCCTCGGTTGCCGTCTTCCCGTGGACCTGCCAACGGCCCTCCCCATCCCTGGGTGGATCGGCAGCTCCCTCCCCCACCCTGGACTCTGGGGTGGCCGTCATGGATACCTCAGGCGTCCCTTCCTCCCCGCCAACAGTGGTTGATGGGCTCGGCTCTTCTTCCCACTGCCGCCCACCTCAGCACCGTCTGGGGCGTTTCCTCCCCTATGCGCAAGTTCGAGGGGGGAGGGATCTGCTACCGTGTGCTGTGGATTTGGAATACACGCCAGATGGCATGGACGTCGAAGACCCCTAGAGGTCTCTGCACCATTGCGCCATAAGCCGTGTCGGCACACGCCTCCTGGCCCCACGTTTAAAGTTAGGGCGCCACAGTGGAACACGTGGTCCCAGCAGCCAATAGCGGTGCCCCAATCACGTATTTAAGTGACTGCCTCTTGCTCAGCCAGTGTGTCTAATTGTTGCGTGCGTCTTGACATATCGACTCGACAACAGACAGCATGTTTACCGTTCTTTGTTTTCATTACTAGTGGACGTCTTGGATTTATTTGGTTGTCTCTGTCACTCCGTTGCTTCTTGCGTGTTGTCATCGTAAGGTCTCTCTCGATCGTCCGTCTTTGTTTCATGTCCGTCCTTCCCGTTCGTTTGTTTGTTCGTGGGCCGCTCTCTGTTTGGTCCGCCACGCTTTCTTGACTACCCCACGACTGTTCCGGTCGCTGTTGCAACACCTTCGATAAGGCATCATACCACATACGGTCTGGGTATGGACAGTACTAACGTGCATGGACCAGGTAGTTTCAATTTCCTACATGGAAAAGGGGCAATTGTATGCTTCTTAGTTGGTCAAATTGAATACCAATCATTACCTCTTGGCAGTTTTTTGGTGAAACATGAGGTGTTACTGTTAGTTGGTCAAATTGAATACCAATCATTACCTCTTGGCAGTTTTTTGGTGAAACATGAGGTGTTACTGTTATTTTAAAGACAAAAATCCCTAACAGATATAACATATTGTGAAGTGGTAAGTTGGTTGCTTCAGGACATGTCTACAAGAAGTTTGATGTTAAACAATACATAACACCCATATTACAATATCAGTTCTTGCTTTGTTGCCTTCAGACAGTCATTAACAGACAGCAAAGAAACCAAGTTCCATGCCACAGCAGCTCCAAGAAGTGTAAAAGGTAGACAGATATTAACACAAAGCAAAGAAAACAAATTCCTTATGATTCCCCTCATGCTGCATTGCACGCAACATAAATGTAAACAGTAGTTCACATATGTGCCTGTTTCAACCAAGTTATAAATGGCACAAAGATGTAACAAATTTTTAAATGTTATATATATCTGAAACTAAAATGAATGTTTCAAGAATATATCATGGTGTTCCTACGATGGACTAGGAATTGCTTCCTTATGCATTTTGCACAAAACACACCAAATGAAATGCTATAAATGAAATTTACAATTAAAAGTAATGTTGTGGCTACATAAAGGCCAGTAAAAATTGATGGCACAAATCACCCAACACATTTCTGTTGATTCAGGAACAGAGAAGTGAGAGATAAACAAATGAAGAGATAGTACATGTTTATGTGCAGAGAGAAACTTATGATTATATGTAGAATTATTGCAGTACCTTGTTATAGAAAACAATCACTGTTGCTATTTTATTGCTCCTGGTGCATGTACACATAAGCCTCAACTTGCATGAAGTGTGTCTTGTAAGATGCAGTTGTTCATAAATCTGATGCCATTGTGCATTTCTCCATTTGAGACTCTTTGAATATGTGATTCTCCTACTCATTATGATTTAATTCCTCTTCATCCTCCAAAATGACATTCATCAAAATATATTTGAAGATCCTCAAGCAAAGAGCGTGCACTCATTTTGTATCGTCATAACACAACAAACTCTTTGTGGCTCTCCAGCAAGTTCTTATGCTGTTTTCACAACCTCTATGGCACTCGGCAAAGCTGTTATCCTATTCTAACTGATCAAAATAAAATGTGCAAAACAGCTGTATATATTCTGCTATCAGTATCTTAATATGTGGGATTATCTGAGGAAATAACATTACTTTCATACTGGAAAATGCCCAAAATGTTTTTCTTTTCATCTCCAATTCTTATATGGTTAGTTGGAGACTTTCTACTAAGCTCAAACTCAATGAAATAAAAATAGGGAAAGTTGGCTTACTTTGTAATATTCTATTTACAAAAGCAAGAAAGCATGCACAATGGAAAAATTAATTAATTTAAGCATTTCAGTTCAAGAAAAAGTTTACTCAGCTTCAATTCCCTTAACCCTGTTAATTGAATATTACAAATTTTATCTTTTCTGTTAGAAACCATGTTCTTTTTAAGCAAAGGCAGTTTTCATCAACTACAGAATTTGAACAGTCAGACGGATACCAGACCGAAACATTTTGGAATAAAAACATACGCATATAGCATGAAAAACATTAAACACAAGATACTAATGTTCCAGCCTTCAAAATTAATGAACCAGCAATATCTACCTACTATGAGTATAAGAATTAGTTGAGATTCTCACAACCTAAAAGCACTTTATGACAGTGTTTCCCAACCTTGCTGAGACCATAACCCCTGGGTGTAATCAGGTATTAGTTGGTAAACATCTCCCCCCCCCCCCCCCCCCCAAAAAAAAAAAACCATCAACATTAGTGCCTAACTTAACTTCAGAATGAAAATGAATTTTATTTGAACATTTCTATTTTTACTGAAAGATAACTGATACTTAGTTTCCATAAGTCTTTTATGAACTAACGAGTAAATGACAATGTCAGTGTAGCAGTTGTTGCATAGCTGACAGCAAGCACCTGGGATAGTTTCTGTTTCCCATGTAATATTTAGTTTAATTTCTGCATAGAAACGAATTGTACCTGTGTATCTCACTCTGTAGTTCGGATGGCTGGTTGGTTTAAAAGAGGGGGAAAGGGACCAAACTATGAGGTGATCGGTCCCTTGTTCCTGATAAAACAATGCCAAACAATGCCACAAGTGTGAGAATAAAACAGATGAGACATATAACACAACACAGAAAGAAAGGAAAGACCACAAGAATGAAGGAAAGTCAACGAACACTAAAAGGAACAAAAGGACAAGAAAACAACAGAGAGATGCAAGAAACTTTTAAAAGAGAGTAAAACAAGGAAGCAGATTACAGTGGCTGGCCGAGCACGAAAATAAAAAGGAAAAGCCAGCCACCCTGCAACAAATTAAAACCTCCACCCTAAAAGCACTAGGGTGGAGGACACAGAGGGAGAGAGGACATGTGCTAAAACTTAGATCAAATTATAAAACCCACTCTCACGAATAAAACGTAAAACCAAATCAGCCAATGAGGTGTTGTCTGATTTAGTTTTATGTTTTATTCATGAGAGTGTGTTTTATCATTTGATCTAAGTGCATACCAACTAACTCTTACTCTAAGTTGTTGTTTTCTTTCCTTTTTTGCATAAATTTTCCACATATTAGCTTTGTGTGAACTGGCTTGGGAGCGTAGTATGAACTGAAAGTAGTGTAACAGGAGAACTAAGATTGCACCCAGTGACTTGGGCTGGTAGTACATTACTTGTGATACAGACAAAAACTGTACAAAGATGGTTAGGGACTGTGCCTGCTTGGTATGTGTGCAGGATGAATTGGCAATTGTACATCAACAGCTGAAAGCTGTGTTGGCCACAATCAACAGAGTTCAGAGTGCTGCCTTGGGCTGTGATGGCAGTGGGACACCTGAGACAAATGCTTTAGCATTGCCTGGGATTCCTAACATTGCTGTGCCTTCCGATTTGCATGTCCCAGCCAGTAAACACTTGCCTGACTATGATTGGCAAACAGTGGCGGGTTCACGAATCTCTAGACAGAAATGGGTACTGGCCACATGGCCGTTATTTATACCTTAAAACAAGTCTGAGATGTTGCCCAATGCTGAACTCGCCTGATGACACTGTGACCAATCTCCCAGAGAGATTTGTACAAGTGCAGAGAGTGGAACTGCATGTCACTAGGAGCTCCAATGTTTGGGAGATGCTGAAGTTCTTAGAGGAACAGCAGGCAGGTTGGAAAATGAGATCAGTGTCAACTCTGTTTGCTCACTGGAAGGTCTTGTTCAAGATGTGGAGGAGGTTCTGATGGCACCCAGTTGCAAACTGCAGCTCATGTCAGCATGAATGATGCCTGCTGCTTGGGTTCAGAGGTAATTCTTGGATCTTATGTTGAAAGGTGCGGAGCAAGTAAAATACAATGTTTACTGTGTGTGCTTAAAAAAAAAAAAAAAAAAAAAAAAAGTGCTTAACATCTAAGAGTTTATATAAAAATAAAATATTTTTTTTCCTATGTATGCGTGTTATTACATTCACATAAAGCTACAATGAAATTAAGATAAAAATCACAGCAGGTTATGGGCCCAGAACAATAAGAAAATAGAAAAGCTAAAAATAGAAGGCATGAAAAAGGAAGAAAAATAGTTAAAGATGTTTCAAGAAAACGAAGAATTTCGTGATATATAAGTGCTTAAAGATAGTAGTACATTCAATCTGTGGGATGTTGAAATTAGAATATTATTTAATAAGCAAGACCTGTGTGATATTGTGGATGGAACTGTAACTCTGGAAAACTGCAAAACTTTAGAAAAACAGAAAAAAATGGCAGAAAATGGACAGCAAGGCAAAACATTTTATAATGAGAACAACTGATAAAAAGGTAAAGCCACATGTATTGTGTTGTGAAACTTCCAAGGCAATGTATGATAAACTTAAAACAATTTATAAAAGAGATGCGTCTCAAAGAAATCAGCAGTTGCTTCAAGAATTTCATAGTTTCAAGTACGATAAAACCAGAGACATAGCTAGTAATATATGTGCACTACAGAATATAGTATTTGAACCGAATCACCTCCAGTCAGAAAAGATGACAGATATTATGAACATACCCAAGATATTGTCTATTTTGCCAGAAGAATACAAACACTTTTCTCCAGCATTGGATTCATCACCCAGTGGTGAGAAGACTGTGGAAAATCTAATTGCAAGGCTTATAAGAGAAGAGGAATGACTGAAAAACAATAATCAAGAAGAGAGTACTGCCTTTGATGTTGGTTTTAACAAAAATAAAAGAAAAGATGTAATTTGTAAAAATTGTGGTGCTCATGGACATTTTGCAAGAGAATGCAAGAAGCCCAAGAAGAAAGAACACTGTCCTATATGCAAGAGGAATAATCACAAAGAAGAAGAGTGTTACTTTAAAAATAAAAATAAAATTCAAGAACCAAAATTGAGATCTTTCAAGCCCTGTCCTCATTGCAAAAAGACTAACCACAATGAAGAAGATTGTTATTTTAAGAACAAAGACAGCGAAAGAATATCATTTTGCACTTTTGAAAACATAGAAGAAGATCTAGCCACTCAAGAAAACAAGAAACAAGACATTGATGAAGAAAAGAAGATGGAAGACACTACACATATTGCATATGAATGTAACAAAGGAAAGATTCCACAAGAAGCCAATGAGAAAGAAGATATGGTCATGGTTGTTGATAGTTCACGTACAGGACATTTGTGTAATGAAGTGGACAAGTTAACAAATGCGAGACATTATTATAGTATTGTAAAAGTTGCCAAACAAGGTGGATCAATGAAAATAGTTGCAATAGGAAACTTTGTAGGAGATAACTGTGTTCTAAAAGATGTTATGTATGTCCCTGAACTGAGCAGAAATCTGATGTCTGTAAATGCAATCACTGAAAAAGATTGTACAGTTGTATTTACTAAACATTCTGTTCAAATCTATAAAGGTGAAATACCTGTTTTGAAAGAACAAAAAACAAGAAAGGGTTGTATGAAGTGAACATTAAATCAGAAATGCAATCACCACTGACACAAGAAGAAAAACAAGAATGGCATAATAAACTAGGCCATCCAGGCATAAGCTGTACTTCAAAGATCAAGAGAATGTGTGAAGGAGTTCCTAATAGTTTATGCTCAGCAGAACAATTGTCCGAAGCTTGTGTGAGAGCTAAATTAGCAAGAATACCATTTTCTACTGTGAGAGAAAGAGCAACAAGACCTCTTGAAATCATACATACTGATATCTGTGGAGAGATAGAACCCCCAACATTTAATGGATATAGGTACTACAATGACAGTGTTAGATGATTTCACTCATTTCTGTGTAACCTACTTGTTAAGATATGTCAGAGGCTGAAAGATTCATAAGAAAATACATGTTAGAAAGTGAAAATAAGTTCAATATAAAAGTGTCAAAAATAAGATCTGAAAAAGGTGGTGAGTACACCAGCCATGAGTTTAAGAATTGGTGTGAAGGAAAAGGAATTGTGCTAGACTATAGTATTCCTTATAGCCCTCAGCTCAATGGGAAAGCAGAGAGACTAAATCTGACAATAACAAACAAGGCAACAGCTATGATATTCGATAGCAAACTAAAGAAAGAGCTATGGGGAGAGGCAGTGCTCACAGCTACAAACTTAATCAATAAAAGCCCAACTATCATTCAAAGTGCCACACCTGCAGAGAAGTGGTTTGGGAAAAGACCAGATCTGTCAAGACTTCAAATTTTTGGATCAAGAGTTTTTGCCAAAAAATTATGCTATTTGAAGAAACTATATGTAAGAAGTAATGCATACATTTTTGTTGGTTATGCACCAAATGGCTAGAGACTGTTTGATGCAGAAAGAAGAAATATTGTTGTGCCAAGAGGTGTTGAATTTGAGCAGAAAGTGACAAAAGAAACTCTACAGAAAAATCTTGTTTTTGGTGAACTATCAAATGATACTAGCAATCAAGAAAATGAAATAGAAGACCATGAAAATCAAGGAGAAGAAAATCAAGAAGTAATAACATGCAATGAAGACAAGAAACTACAACCTTAGGAAAAGAACTAGTTTGAAAAAACCTGTAAAATGTAATGATTATGAAACAGCTTTACTTACCTATGAAGAATGTATGAGTGGTCCAGACAAAGAAACTTGGTTAAAAGCAATTGAAAAAGAAAAGAGATCTCTTCAACAGAATGAAACATGGTTGGAAGTTGGTTAGTCCAGAGGAAGTAAAAGGGAAAGAAATCTTAACAAGCAAATGGATCTTTAAAGTCAAAGATGATGGACAATATAAGGCCAAACGAGTTATCAGACGTTGTCAACAAGAAAAGGATATAGATTTCACGGAATTATTCAGCCCAGTACTAGATATATGTTCACTGAGACTGTTGTTTGTGCTGGCAGCAGAGAAAAGTTTCCATATGAGAGTGTTTGATGTCAAAACAGCATTTCTCTATGGGAAACTGGATGAAGAAATTTTTATGAAGATACCTGAGGGATACAAAGAAGCTGGAAAAATATGTGTTTTGAAGAAAGCTCTGTATGGGCTTAAACAAGCACATCCAGATGGAATAAAACTTTGACAGATTTCTTAAAATCAGAGGGACTAATTCAATTGAAATCAGATCAGTGCATATTTAAAGATGCAACTGAAGAAATGTACATGGCTATACATGTTGATGTTGGAATCATAATAGGAAAAGACTTGGAGAAAATTGAAAATATACTACAGAAACTTAAGAAGAAATTTAAAATGGTTGTGGCAGAAAATCCAGATATGTACTTAGGGATCCAAATAATGAAGATAGAGGATGGAATATTTTTACACCAAGAAAAGTATGCAAAGAAAGTACTAGAAAAATTCAATATGACTGACTGTAAGGCCATGAAGACTCCATTAGTTCCAAGAGGGAAAGACAAATAAAGAAAATCAAGAAAACAAACACATTGAATTTGCTTATCGTGAAGCCATAGGGAAGCCTTCTTAATCAAGAAAACGAACACACTGAATTTGCATATCGTGAAGCCATAGGACTTCTTTATTTGTCATGTAAAACCACACAAGATCTTGGATTTACAGTAAATTATGAGACCCGCTTCACAGAAGACACCACGAAAAGAGATTACAAAAATGTAAAAAGAACTCTTAGATATCTACAAGGTTCCAGGAAATATGATCTTTTCTATAAGAAAAAATAAAGTGAAGAAGATGACAGTATTCATCTAAATGTTTACTGTGATGCTGATTATGCACAAGATTTAAGAGACAGAAAAAGTACAAGTGCATACATAGTTCTTTATAATGGTGCTCCCATTACCTGGTATTCCAAGAAGCAAAGTGTGACAGCTACTTCACCAACCGAAGCAGAATACATTTCAGCAGCTGAATGCACCAAAGAAATAAAACACATCAATGCCCTAATACAAGAGTTAACCAGAAGAAAAGTGAACATCATTCTTCATGTAGACAATCAAAGTGCTATCCAAATGATCAAATAAGGACAGTTGGTTAGGCAAAGCAAACATATAGATGTAAAATTTCCCTATGTTAGCGAACAATACAGAGAAGGTTTGTTCGAGACAAAATATTGTGATACAGAAGAGCAATTAGCAGACATACTGACCAAAGCTCTACAGAGATCAAAGTTTGAGAAATTTAGAAATGCTATTATGAAACAATTACCATGACTGTGTGATAACTAAATTTGTGAAGCTTGTGATTTAGAGTCGATAAAAAGAAACATTGTACTTTAAGGGGGGATGTTGAAAGGTGCGGAGCAAGTAAAATACAATGTTTACTGTGTGTACTTTTTTTTTTTTTTTTTTTTTTTTTTAAGAATAGTACTTAACAATTAAGAGTTCATATAAAAATAAAATATATCCGTAAGGTAGGTTGACATAGCAACATATCAAGTGTGTATAGTTTTTTTTTTTTTTTTTTTTTTTACTTTGTGTCTATGTATGTGTGTTATTACATTCACATAAAGTTACAATAAAATTAAGATAAAAATCACAGCATCTTACAGTGCTGATTTGAAGACAGCTAGCCTCATTCATGGAACCGAAGCAGAGCTATCATTTTGTAGCATCTTTCTCAGAACTGATCATGGTATTCTTGTTTGGAACTGAGTGGAAGGCTTGAACAAGAGGATCAGATGATTCTGTGATGATCTTGGATGTAGATTTCTTGACCTCTGCTACTGTGCAGTTAAATGTGGAGGAGCCCTCTTAATAGATCAGACATGCACTACCCAAAGGAAACGGCTACTAGAGCAGTGGAGTATGTGTGGTATGCACTGTGTAAGTTTTAGGATACAGAAATCCCTCAACAGGCCCGCTGAGCTGCATTATGACCACGGCCGGGGTGCATTCATCCTAGTGCTGTAGAAAGAAAATGTTAATATAGTATGAGTTAACTACAGAAATGTTCAGAAACTACTCTTGCTTATAAACATTAACAACACCCACATACTACTAGGGACAGAAAGCTGCCTGAAACCAGATGTTATTAGTAATGAAATTCTAAACTCTAAGCAGAATATACGTCAAAAAGATAGGTTGAACACTAGTGGTGAATGCTTGTTTATAGACATAATAATATGATAGTATCAAATGAGATTAGTACAGATTCAGAATGTAAAATAATTTAGATGAAGATGAGTGATAAAGGTGGATGAAACATGTTCACTGGATGCTTTCATAGACCCTCTGCCTCAGCAGCATAGTGGTGAAACATTTGAGGGAAATCTTGGAGAATACTTTGCATAAATTTCCTGGTTTTAGGTGGAGATTCCAACTTACCAGCTAGTACTGGGGTACTCGAGTGAATACAGTGGATGTTGTTGTTGTTCTTGTTGTTGTTGTTGTTGTGGTCTTCAGTCCTGAGACTGGTTTGATGCAGCTCTCCATGCTATCCTATCCTGTGCAAGCTTCTTCATCTCCCAGTACTTATTGCAACCCACATCCTTCTGAATGTGCTTAGTGTAGTCATCTCTTGGTCTCCCTCTACGATTTTTACCATCCACGCTGCCCTCCAATACTAAATTGGTGATCCCTTGATGCCTCAGAACATGTCCTACTAACCGGAACCCTTCTTTTTGTCAAGTTGTGCCACATACTCCTCTTCTCCCCAATTCTATTCAATACTCATCATTAGTTATGTGATCTACCCATCTAATCTTCAGCATTCTTCTGTAGCACCATATTTCGAAAGCTTCTATTCTCTTCTTGTCCAAACTATTTATCATCCATGTTTCACTTCCATACATGGCTACACTCCATACAAATACTTTCAGAAATGACTTCCTGACACTTAAATCTATACTCAATGTTAACAAATTTCTCTTCTTCAGAAACGCTTTCCTTTCCATTGCCAGTCTACATTTTATATCTTCTCTACTTCAACCATCATCAGTTATTTTGCTCCACAAATAGCAAAACTCCTTTACTACTTCAAGTGTCTCATTTCCTAATCTAATTCCCTCAGCATCACCCGACTTAATTCAACTACATTCCATTATCCTCGTTTTGCTTTTGTTGATGTTCATCTTATATCCTCCTTTCAAGACACTATCCGTTCCATTCAACTGCTCTTCCAAGTCCTTTGCTGTCTCTGACATAATGACAATGTCATCGGCGAACCTCAAATTTTTTATTTCTTTTCCATGGATTTTAATACCTACTCCGAATTTTTCTTTTGTTTCCTTTACTGCTTGCTCAATATACAAATTGAATACCATCAGGGAGAGGCTACAACCCTGTCTCACTCCCTTCCCAACCACTGCTTCCCTTTCATGCCCCCTTGACTCTTATAACTGCCATCTGGTTTCTGTACAAATTGTAAATAGCCTTTCGCTCCCTGTATTTTATCCCTGCCACCTTTAGAATTTGAAAGAGAGTATTCCAGTCAACATTGTCAAAAGCTTTCTCTAAGTCTACAAATGCTAGAAACGTAGGTTTGCATTTCCTTAATCTTTCTTCTAACGTAAGTCATAAGGTCAGTATTGCCTCACGTGTTCCAACATTTCTACGGAATCCAAACTGATCTTCCCCGAGGTCGGCTTCTACCAGATTTTCCATTCGCCTGTAAAGAATTTGAGTTAGTATTTTATAGCTGTGACTTATTAAACTGATAGTTCGGTAATTTTCACATCTATCAACACCTGCTTTCTTTGGGGTTGGAATTATTATATTCTTCTTGAAGTCTGAGGGTATTTCGCCTGTCTCATACATCTTGCTCACCAGATGGCAGAGTTTTGTCAGGACTGGCTCTCCCAAGGCCATCAGTAGTTCTAATGGAATGTTGTCTACTCCTGGGGCCT
The DNA here is from genome assembly GCF_023898315.1 of Schistocerca nitens. Classification (NCBI taxonomy): domain Eukaryota; kingdom Metazoa; phylum Arthropoda; class Insecta; order Orthoptera; family Acrididae; genus Schistocerca; species Schistocerca nitens. Next base: position 47,932,387 of record NC_064618.1, on the reverse strand, counting down.
TGTTTCAACTCAGGTCTTTCAGTGCTCTGTCAAACTCTTCACGCAGTATCGTATATACCATTTCATCTTCATCTACATCCTCTTCCAATTCCATAATATTGTCCTCGAGTACATCGCCCTTGTATAGACCCTCTATATACTCCTTCCACCTTTCTGCCTTCCCTTCTTTCCTTAGAACTGGGTTGCCATCTGAGCTCTTGATATTCATACAAGTGGTTCTCTTTTCTCCAAAGATCTCTTTAATTTTCCTGTAGGCTGTATCTATCTTACCCCTTGTGAGATAAGTCTCTACATCCTTACATTTGTCCTCTAGCCATCCCTGCTTAGCCATTTTGCACTTCCTGTCGATCTCATTTTTGAGACGTATGCATTCCTTTTTGCCTGATTCATTTACTGCATTTTTATATTTTCTCCTTTCATCAATTAAGTTCAATATTTCTTCTGTTACCCTAGGAGTTCTACTAGCCCTCGTCTTTTTAACTACTTGATCCTCTGCTGCCTTCACTACTTCATCCCTCAGAGCTACCCATTCTTCTTCTACTGTACTTCTTTTCCCCATTCCTGTCAATTGTTCCCTTATGCTCTCCCTGAAACTCTGTACAACCTCTGGTTCTTTCAGTTTATCCAGGTCCCATCTTCTTAAATTCCCACCTTTTTGCAGTTTCTTCAGTTTTAATCTACAGTTCATAACCAATAGATTGTGGTCAGAGTCCACATCTGCCCCTGGAAATGTCTTACAGTGGATTGGAGGGTCTAAAATTAGTGTGAAATTATTCTAAGTGCCTTATCTGAAATTTAACTTGAGCAGTTAATCAGATAACTGAGTCATTAAGGTAACATGTTAGACATGCAGATCACAAATAGACCCGAATCTTTTCACTCAGCGTAACAGGGAATTGGTGATCGTAAGTCCGTTAGTGTGTCAGTGAATACAGCTGTAAATAGCAATACAAAGAAAGGTAGGAAGATCTTCCTGTTTAGCAAAAGTGACAAGAAACGATCTCTTGTTATCAAATAGGTTTATATAAAAATTTCATCTGCAACACTGACGCAGTTGAGCATCAATGGACAATGTTGAAGACTATTATACAAGGACTTTAGACAAATATGTGATGAGCAAAGTTGTGAGGAATGGAAAGTGGCTGTTGTGGCTTGACAAGTATGTTAGAAAGCTTCTATAAAAACAAAGAGAGTTTTACTACTACTACTACTACTACAAATTAAAATTTAAGAAAAAAACTCACAGATAAGCAAACACTAAACGAAGCCAAAATTAGATTAATGAGGGCCAAGCATGAAGCATTCAGTGTACTAGAAAATAAAATACTATCTTCTGACATGACACAAAATTCTAATAAATTTTGGTCTGATGTTAAATCAGTAATCAAATCGAAGCCATCTGTTTAGGCATTCTGTGACCATAATGGCCCTGAAATGAAGGATGACAAAGAAAAGGCCAAAAATTAAATGTTGTTTTCCAAAACTGATCCACAGAGGAAAATCACACTGCAGTTCCTTCCTTAAATCATCACACGAATGATAAAATGACATATCAGAATGAGTGACTATGGGATGAAAAAGCAACTGAAATCCCTAAACAGAGGAAAGGCCACTGGACCTTATGGGAAACAATACGATTCTATGTAGAGTATGTGAAAAAACTTTCATTTCTCCTCGCAGCAATGTACTTAGGTTCCCGGAGGAATTATTGGAAAATGCACAGCTCTTCCCATTTTCAAGAAGGTATGTGTGAAATTGACTCATAAAACTATAGGTCTGTATCTATGATGTCAGTCAGTTGCAGAATTTTGAAACATGTTTCATGCTCACTTATCATGACATTTCTGGAAGCCAAAAATCTCCTCTGTAGGAATCCACACGGGTTCTGAAAACAATGATTGTGTGAAACCCAGTTCCCTCTGCTCACCCACCATATCCAGAAAGTGGCAGATAGACGTGCATAGGTAGATGCTGTCTTTAATTTTTGGAAGGCAGTTCTGCACTACTGCCTAATGAACAAAACAGCATTACGGATTTCAGACCAATTTTGTGACTAGACTGAGGAGTTTCTAGCAAACGGAACAAAGCATGTCATTCTCAAGGGAGAGAAATCTTCAGACATAAAAAGCTAGAGGTAAGAAGACCTGCAGAGGATTGATGCTTGGTGCAGGAAGTGGTAACTGACCCATAACATAAAAGATTTAAAAGATTGCATATACACAGACAGAGAGACTCATTATTGTATGCTAACGTGATTGCAGAAAAATTTCTGGAAGCAGTTACTTCCATAGAATATCTAGGAATGTGCGCAAGGAGTGATTTTTAAGTGGTACAACAACATAAAACTAATCACAGGAAAGGCAGATGCATGACTGAGGTTCATTGGAACAATCCTCAGGATATATATATTCCATCAATAAAGGGGTTAATTTACAAGACCCTCGTTTGACCAATATTTGAATATTACTCATCAGTATGGAATACATACCAGACAGTATGGAAAGAGGAAGTAGAGAACATACAAGGAAGAACAGCAGTTTCAGTTACAAGTTCATTTCATAAGGGTGAAACTGTCACAGAGATGCTCAGCCAACTCCAGTGGTAAATGCTGCAAGAGAGGCATTCTGCATCACTGTGTGGTTTACTGTAAAAAGTTCCATGGGTGTACATTCCTGGAAGAGTCAACCAATATACTGCTTCCTCCTACGTACATCTCTCAAAAACAAGCATGAAAATAAAATCAGAGAGACTTCAGTCAACGTGGAGGCTCACCAGTAATCATTCTTCCCATGAACCATTTGCGACTGCAATGGGAAAAGGGGGAAGTGACACTGGTATACCAAGTACACGCCATAACACATGGCAAGATCACTTGCAGAGTACAGATGTTGACACAGATGTAGAATTGCTGCTGCTTACTTTTAACATTATTTTTTACAGAATGATGAAGTAATTCTCAGTGCATTGTTAGTGCTACCTACAACTATGTCTCATAAAAGACAGCTAACTATCCACTTTCTTGCATGGACATGAGTTACAAAACATAATTCTGCATCATGCCCTTCCCAGATGACACTAGCTTCATCCTGCGCTGCACCCCCATTTAAAATACAGGGTGTCCCATTTTATCTTGAACACCCTAAATAATTGTTTGTCCAGATGCAAATTACAAAATGTTTCAAGCAAATGTTCTTTAGCCACCAGGGGGACATCAATCAGCATGATTCCCTTCATTGTAACTTTGGTTTTTACAAAGATACGTACAGCGGTATGACTTTTTTAAATGGCACCCTGTATTTTTTATTCGGTAATTAATTTCCTCTCCTAAAGACCTCTTCAAAATGTATCGCACTGTACCATTCACTGAAGCACTTATTAATTACATAACACAACAGTGACTTTGAGCCCATGGTCATAAACTCCTCCACTTACTGCACTTACTGTAGTTCCATCTCTAGATTGTCGCACAGATGACAAAATGGTAGATATCGAAATTGATGACAGAAAAAAAAATTAAAATTGCTCAAAAGAGGGAAAAAAAAACTTAAACATTAGTGTCATGCAATATTTTGTGTAATGTAATATCTCGTACAGACATCTTTTATTAACCTGACACGTTCCACATCATTACGAAGTGTCGTATTCATGATCTATGGAACAAGTATTAATCTTATCTAATCTAAGCTAATCTAATCTAATCTAGAAGAGAGTAGTGTTCCAAAGGATTGGAAAAGGGCAGGGCACAGGACATCCCCGTTATTAAGAAGGGACATCGAACAGATGTGCAGAACTATAGACCTATATCTCTAATGTCGATCAGTTGTAGAATTTTGGTACATGTATTATGTTAGAGTATAAAGACTTTTCTGGAGATTAGAAATCTACTCTGTAGGAATCAGCAAAAGTTTTGAAAAAGACGATTGTGTGAAACCCAGCTCGCACTGTTCGTCCAAGAGACTCAGAGGGCCACAGACACGGGTTCCCAGGTAGATGCCATGTTCATTGACTTCTGCAAGGCGTTTGATACAGTTCCCCAGAGTTGTTCAATGAACAAAGTAAGAGCATATGGACTATCAGACCTATTGTGTGATTGGATTGAAGAGTTCCTAGATAACAGAACGCAGCATGTCATTCTCAGTGAAGAGAAGTCTTCTGAAGTAAGAGTGATTTCAGGTGTGCCGCAGGGGAGTGTTATAGGACCGATGCTATTCACAATATATATAAATGACCTTGTGGATAACATCTGAAGATGCTGTAGTATATTGAGAGGTTGTAACAAGGGAAAATTGTACCAAAAGGCAGGAGGATCTGCAACGAATTGACGCATGGTGCAGGGAATGGCAATTGAATCTCAATGTAGACAAGTGTAATGTGCTGCGAATACATAGAAAGAAAGATCCTTTACCATTTAGCTACAATATAGCAGGTCAGCAACTGGAAGTAGTTAATTCCATAAATTATCTGGGAGTAGGCGTTAGGAGTGATTTAAAATAGAATGACCATATAAAATTAATCGTCGGTAAAGCAGATGCCAGACTAAGATTCATTGGAAGAATCCTAAGGAAATGCAGTCTAAAAACAAAGGAAGTAGGTTACAGTACACTTGTTCGCCCACTGCTTGAATACTGCTCACCGGTGTAGGATCCGTACCAAATAGGGTTGATAGAAAAGATATAGAAGATCCAATGGAGAGCAGCACGCTTCATTACAGGATCATTTAGTACTCGCGAAAGCGTTACGGAGATGATAGATGAACTCCAGTGGAAGACTCTACAAGAGAGACGCTCAGAAGCTCGGTACGGGCTTTTGTTGAAGTTTCGAGAACATACCTTCACCGAGGAGTCAAGCAGTATATTGCTCCCTCCCACGTATATCTCACGAAGAGACCATGAGGATAAAATCAGAGAGATTAGAGCCCACACAGAGGCATACCGACAATCTTTCTTTCCATGAACAAAACGAGACTGGAATAGAAGGGAGAACTGATAGAGGTACTCCAGGTACCCTCCGCCACACACCGTCAGGTGGCTTGTGGAGTATGGATGTAGATGTAGATGTAGAAAACAAATGAAAACCAAGTAAAAACATAACACAAAATTGACTTTGACTCTCCTGTACCATTGCCCAGGAGTAGAACATTCAAAGGTGCTCAAAATGGTGACCCTGAACACCGATACACTGGCGCACTCGTTGAATGAATGAATCATGTACCGCTTCCAGTGTTGCCTGCTGAAGAGAATTACAAGCAAGCACGATACGTTCCTACATGTCCTCTGGAGTTGTTGGAATATCGTGCTAGACAATGTCTTCAATGCATCCCCAAAGAAAAAAGTCTGAAGGATTTAAATCAGGAGACCTAGCAGGCCACGTAACTGTTCCTCCTCGACCAATCCATGTTGTTGTTGTTGTTGTTGTTGTTGTTGTTGTGGTCTTCAGTCCTGAGACTGGTTTGATGCAGCTCTCCATGCTACTCTATCCTGTGCAAGCTTCTTCATCTCCCAGTACCTACTGCAACCTACATCCTTCTGAATCTGCTTAGTGTATTGATCTCATTTTTACCCTCCACGCTGCCCTCCAATGCTAAATTTGTGATCCCTTGATGCCTCAAAACATGTCCTACCAACTGATCCCTTCTTCTAGTCAAGTTGTGCCACAAACTTCTCTTCTCCCCAATCCTATTCAATACCTCCTCATTACTTACGTGATCTACCCACCTTATCTTCAGCATTCTTCTGTAGCACCACATTTCGAAAGCTTCTATTCTCTTCTTGTCCAAACTGGTTATCGTCCATGTTTCACTTCCATACATGGCTACTCTCAATACAAATACTTTCAGAAATGACTTCCTGACACTTAAATCTATACTCAATGTTAACAAATTTCTCTTCTTCAGAAATGCTTTCCTTGCCATTGCCAGTCTACATTTTATATCCTCTCTACTTCGACCATCATCAGTTATTTTGCTCCCCAAATAGCAAAACTCCTTTACTACTTTAAGTGTCTCATTTCCTAATCTAATCCCCTCAGCATCACCCGACTTAATTCGACTACATTCCATTATCCTCGTTTTGCTTTTGTTGATGTTCATCTTATATCCTCCCTTCAAGACACTGTCCATTCCGTTCAACTGCTCTTCCAAGTCCTTTGCTGTCTCTGACAGAATTACAATGTCATCGGCGAACCTCAAAGTTTTTATTTCTTCTCCATGGATTTTAATACCTACTCCGAATTTTTCTTTTGTTTCCTTTACTGCTTGCTCAATATACAGATTGAATAACATCCATCTGGCAGGCCAATAATTGTAGTACCAAGCATCCCACACCAGACATTAACTTTCCACTGACGCTGATATTCCACTGTCTAAGCCATTGTTGGTTGTAGCTGGAACAATAATGCATGTTACTTGTATTTACCAGACCTTTGTTTGAGAAGGAACATTCATCAGTAAACAGAACATTGGAGAAGAAGTTTGGGTTGGCGAGGATTTGCTGCTGTGCCCATTGATAGAACGGTACACAATTCTGGAAATCATTCCCATGCAATTCTTGATGTAGGTGGACATTGTAAGGATGGAACCAGTGACGTGTAAGAATACCATGTACACTGGTTTTAGGAATGCCAATCTCATGTCCAAGCTGTTGTGTGCTCACATGTGGATGGATTCATAGCAATGGAAGCGAGAACAGTAACTTTGTTGCTTCATCTGTGCGAGTGCTACTACAATTGCATTGTCGTGTGTTGAAACTTCCCACTTCCTGAAGTGTCATAACAACATGAGAAAACGTCCCTCTGAAAGGTGGCTTCTTGTCAGGATATTGCTCTCTGTACAGTTCTGCTGCCTGCTTAGCATTTTGCCCACCTTCAACAACAACAGTGAAAGAAACATTATGTTGATGCAGTTTGTAGGAAGGACAGCCTTTACTGTAGGCCTACTCTACACAACAGTATTTAAAAGGAGTAAACTGTTGTACTAAATGCACCCGTATATAAGAAAACAGTATTGCAATTACTGTTCTGATAACTTACATTCCCCCACTAGACGAGTAGCATTTCTACCTTCATTTCATTGGTGTACATTCTACTCACATAACTCTTCAACTGATGATGGTTGATGGAATGACGGGTGTGAATTTTACTTATGTTTACATTTGTCCTCTGTCAATGTCAGTGCATGGACATGTTCCATTACCCCGAGTACCTGCACTAGCGCTCGAGCATCAACGTCAGTGTTGTGTTATGTAATTAATAAGTGCTTCACTGAATGGTACACTGTAATACATTTTTGAATAGGTCATTAGGAGAGGAAACGAATTACCAAATAAAAAATACAGGGTGCCATTTAAAAAAGTCATAAGGCTGTTCATATCTTTGTAAAAAAAATAAAGCTACAACAAAGGCAATCATGCTGATTGCTGTCCCCCTGACGGCTAAACAACATTTGCTTGAAAAATATTGTAATTTGCATCTGGACAAACAGTTATTTAGGGTGGTCAAGATAAACAGGACACCCCGTATACCAAGTTAAAGTGCATTCACAATACATAGGCCATTGTTTCACTTCACTGCTTAGTGCCTTACTTTTGAGTGGCAGAAACTGGAAAACTTTAGGCTGCCAATACCTTGTTTATGAACACTGCCATTAATGATAATAATCGGTATGTTCTGCCCGTCGTAAAAGGTGACGAAAGGAACAAACCACTAATAGGGCTAACCCCCCTTTTAGTGTAATTAGTTGGTTCAGGACAGAACTAAAGAAGCCTCGGACAAGCGCCGTCATGGTCGGGGACGACGCTTGAACCCTATGCCCGCCCACAATGGTAACGACACTGCTAGCCAACTGGAAAATGATTTAAATCCAAATAGAGGTGTTTTGCATGATATGCTTCCTGCAACCACCCTAGAAGGAAAACAAAAACAGAGGATGAGATGGTCAGATGAAGTTAATCGACACCTCATGTCCCGTTATTACCAAGCAACAAACCTAGGAACCAACACAACTGGATACAGATCACAAGTATACACAACATTTATTACCAGATACCCAGAATTAAAAATTTTAACAGAACAACGACTAGCTGATCAGATCCGTGTAATAATCAAAAATAACAGGATACCCCAGTCATAATTAGACAACATCAAACAACAAGTACAACAAATACTGGAACAAAATAATGTGCAATCAGAAGAAGAAGAAAATAAAGTAATGGACTCAAACATCCCAGAGCAAACAAACAAAGAACAACACACATCAATTAAACAATCAGAGGAAAATGAAATCTTAAGACAGCCACCAGAACAAGCACAAATAGAACACGAAGTGACACACATGTTAGATATAGAAGAAAAATTTCAGCTGACATATATAGAATACAAAGACACAAATACAGACATTAGACCATTCTTGCATAGACCGCCAAATAACCCACAAGTCGAAACAACAATAAAAACTATCAACACAATCATACACAACAAAATAAATGAAAACACAACTATGGAAGAGTTACAACTACTGGTTTATATAGGAGCACTCACTACACTAAATATACACACTAGGCAGAGATCAGAACCAACCAACACACACAAGAAACCCACAAAACCAGCATGGCAACACAGGCTACAGATCAGAATAGAAAAACTGAGAAAAGACATCGGACAGCTAACACAATTTATAAGAAATGAAATGTCAGAAAAAAAAAACAAAAAACGAAAAAGGTTAGGTAAAATCTCACAACAAGAAGCGATAGAGCAATTAGATGAAAAGAAGCAGAAATTACAAGCATTGGCCAAACGACTTAGAAGATACAAAAAAAGTGAAAATAGAAGGAAACAAAGCAAAACATTCAACAAAAACCAAAAGAAATTTTACCAGACAATAGATAACACACACATTAAAATAGACAATCCACAAAACATAACAGACATGGAACACTTCTGGAGCAAGATATGGTCAAACCCAGTACAACATAACAGGCATGCACGGTGGATACAAGCAGAAAAAGACACATACAAGATGATACCACAAATGCCTGAAGTGATAATTTTGCAACATGAAGTCACCCAAGCAATTAATTCTACTCACAATTGGAAATCCCCTGGAAAAGATAAAATAGCAAATTTCTGGCTAAAGAAGTTCACCTCAACACATTCACATCTAACTAAATTATTTAACATATGATTATAATAGAGGGAAACATTCCACGTAGGAAAAATATATCTAAAAACAAAGATGATGTGCCTTACCAAATGAAAGTGCTGGCAGGTCGACAGACACACAAACAAACACAAACATACACACAAAATTCAAGCTTTCGCAACAAACTGTTGCCTCATCAGGAAAGAGGGAAGGAGAGGGAAAGACGAAAGGATGTGGGTTTTAAGGGAGAGGGTAAGGAGTCATTCCAATCCCGGGAGCGGAAAGACTTACCTTAGGGGGAAAAAAGGATGGGTATACACTCGCACACACACACACACACACATATCCATCCACACATATACATATTGCTGTATATGTGTGGATGGATATGTGCGTGTGTGTGAGTGTATACCCGTCCTTTTCTCCCCCTAAGGTAAGTCTTTCTGCTCCCAGGATTGGAATGACTCCTTACCCTCTCCCTTAAAACCCACATCCTTTCGTCTTTCCCTCTCCTTCCCTCTTTCCTGATGAGGCAACAGTTTGTTGCGAAAGCTTGAATTTTGTGTGTATGTTTGTGTTTGTTTGTGTGTCTGTCGACCTGCCAGCACTTTCATTTGGTAAGGTACATCATCTTTGTTTTTAGATATAAATTATTTAACAGTTACATTGCAGACCCATACACATTCCCTGATACACTTACACAAGGAAAAACTTATCTGAAACCTAAAGATCAAGCAGACACAGCAAACCCAGCTAAATATCGCCTGATAACATGCCTACCAACAATATACAAAATATTAACTTCAGTCATTACACAGAAATTAATGACACATACAACACAGAACAAAATTATAAATGAAGAACAAAAAGACTGTTGCAAAGGAGCACGAGGATGTAAAGAGCAACTGATAATAGATGCAGAGGTGACATATCAAGCTATAACTAAACAAAGGTCGCTACACTACGCAAACATTGATTACCAAAAAGCTTTTGATAGCGTACCCCACTCATGGTTACTACAAATATTGGAAATATATAAAGTAGATCCTAAATGGATACAGTTCCTAAACATAGTAATGAAAAATTGGAAAACCACACTTAATATCCAAACAAATTCAAATAATATCACATCACAGCCAATTCAGATTAAGCGTGGAATATACCAAGGAGACTCATTAAGTCCTTTCTGGTTCTGCCTTGCTCTGAATCCACTATCCAACATGCTAAATAATACAAATTATGGATACTATATTACTGGAACATACCCACACAAAATCACACATCTGCTATACATGGATGATCTAAAACTACTGGCAGCAACAAAACAACAACTCAACCAATTGCTAAAGATAACAGAAGTATTCAGCAATGATATAAATATGGCTTTTGGAATGGACAAATGTAAGAAAAATAGCATTGACAAGGCAAAACACACTAAACAAGAAAATTACATATTGGATAACCACAGTGACTGCATAGAAGCGATGGAAAAAACAGATGCCTATAAATATCTAGGATACAGACAAAAAATAGGAATAGATAATACGAATATTAAAGAAGAACTAAAAGAAAAATATAGACAAAGACTAACAAAAATACTGAAAACAGAATTGACAGCAAGAAACAAGACAAAAGTTCACCTCAACACATTCACATCTAACTAAATTATTTAACATATGATTATAATTATACTTATGCTATACCAATATTGACCTACTCATTTGGAGTAGTGAAATGGAGTAACACAGACCTAGAAGCACTCAATACACTTACACGATCACAATGCCACAAATATAGAATACATCACATACATTCAGCAACAGAAAGATTCACATTAAGCAGAAAGGAAGGAGGAAGGGGATTTATCGACATAAAAAACCTACATTATGGACAGGCAGACAATTTAAGAAAATTCTTTATAGAACGAGCAGAAACTAGCACAATACACAAAGCAATCACTCATATAAATACATCGGCTACACCACTACAATTTCATAACCACCTCTACAACCCTTTAGATCACATAACATCAACATATACGAAGAAAGTAAATTGGAAAAAGAAAACACTACATGGCAAGCACCCGTATCATCTAACACAGCCACACATCGATCAAGACGCATCCAACACATGGCTAAGAAAAGGCAATATATAGAGTGAGACAGAAGGATTCATGATTGCAATACAGGATCAAACAATAAACACCAGATATTACAGCAAGCATATTATTAAAGATCACAAGCATATTATTAAAGATCCCAATACCACAACAGATAAATGCAGACTTTGCAAACAACAAATAGAAACAGTAGATCACATCACAAGCAGATGTACAATACTAGCAAATACAGAATACCCCAGAAGACATGACAACGTAGCAAAAATAATGCATCAACAGCTTGCCTTACAACATAAACTTATAAAACAACACGTTCCCACATACAAGTATGCACCACAAAATGTACTGGAGAATGATGAATACAAATTATAGTGGAACAGAACCATTATAACAGATAAAACAACACCACATAACAAACCTGACATCATACTCACCAATAAAAAGAAGAAATTAACACAACTAATCGAAATATCCATACCCAATACAACAAATATACAAAAGAAAACAGGAGAAAAAATTGAAAATTACATCCAACTGGCTGAGGAAGTCAAGGACATGTGGCATCAGGATAAAGTTGACATTATACCAATTATACTATCACGTACAGGAGTCATACCACACAATATCCACCAGTACATCAATGCAATACAGCTACATCCAAACATATATATACAACTACAGAAATCCGTAATTATTGATACATGTTCAATTACCCGAAAGTTCCTAAATGCAATATAACATATACCGTACAGTTAAAAGGAAGTCACGCTTGATCAAGGTCCACGTCACTTTCCATTTTTGACCAGACATAATGTCTGAGAAAAGAAAGAAAAATAATAATAATAATAATAATAATACTGTGTTGGCTCTACAGCAGAGTAGTAGCTGTTAAATACTTACTGTTGTGTTGTGTTGTCAATTAGTTCATTTATTATTGTGAAGTGAATAATGAAGCAACGTCTGACCTACAGCAGAAACTATTTAAACCTTGGAGAAGGCATTTTCACAAGATATTTAAGCATATCTGATGTACGTACATCAGTTTTACTGTCAAAGATGCAAGGTAGAAAGGATGTGTGTAGTTGGTGGACTACATTAGGAAAATGATGTTTATTCATTTGTTACGCATGCTGTAAGCACCACCACACTGTTACACATGTTAATGCTAGTATTTGGAGAAAAAAGTAATCATTGGTAACTTATGTAATCACTATTATAGTCTTAGAAAATAGTGATAACAGCAATCATCTGCCAATAATAATTTAGTTTTGTGTGCCAAACACAAATGAATCCTTTCGTATTTAACCTTCAGAAAATTGAACTTTAGCCCTCAGGGGATAACTGCACCCAGGTTGGGAACCACTGCTTTACAGGATACAAAGGTAGACATATTCACTTACTGTCCATGATACATACCTTTATGACCATGTGTTCTCTCTGCATTTGCATTTAACACCGTTCTTGTAATACCACTTAAAGGAGTAAGACTTCTGTTTAATGGTACATCCTCAAGTGGAGTTAACTGCCAATTTCTGCTGGCACTCTGATCATTTCCATTCCTCGTAACAGCTAAAAAGGAAACAGCCTTAGTGTAGTACGATAAACTTTTTGAGACAAACACCATCTTTTATATTTCAAGAAGATGGTGTCCCATTGCTCCTAAATATTTGAGAAAAGTCATACTTCAGAACCACTAGTAGCAGCTTATGAACTAAATTTTATCAAACACCAGTTTCAATAAAGCAGTCATCATCAACAGGTACCATAAAATTATTTACACCAGCAAGCATGACAATGTTCTTACTGTGGCATCAAAAATAAAAGACCACCATGCCTCACGGAAACTGCCATTAATAGAAAAATGCAAGCATATAGTCAACAGTAAAATTCAGTGGTATAGTTAAATAACCTTTTGTACACAATGTCATATTCATGTTACCACTAAATCTTCGTGGGTGCAGTACAATCTGTATACTGATGATTATCTGAATCAAGTATACAACTGGTTTCTGTACCCAACTGCATACTGATCATTATACAGCCTGTCATCCATGAAAAAGACAGAACCTGAGAATATCAATATGTAAGAGACTATTTGATTATACCAACGCATTTTACTGTTGACTTTATTTGTGTATTTTACTACTTTACTTCAATTTCAGTGACTCAGGAATCGTCTTTTATTTCACTTTTGGCTCCACGATAAGAATGATGCCATACCAGCTAATTAAACCAACAGTAACTGATGATGATCTCTTGACCAACACTGACAGTTAATAGAGATTTATTTCTTCAGCACATCATGGCAGTTCTGAAATACGAATATTTTTAACTTTACTCACTGCAAAACTCACATAACACCTAATATTTCTGTTTTAAAACACAAGATGTTATTCTGTACCAAGTTTACCACTTGTTCTCAATATTTAAATATTTACGATATTTGATCTATTTCTATATTTTACCTGTTTCATTCCTGCTTCTACATCTACATCTATACTCTGCAAACCACCATGAGGTACATTGCAGAGAGTAAGTCCCATTGTACCAGTTACTAAAGTTTCTTCCTGTTCCATTCACATGTGGAGTGTGGGATTAGATTAGATTAGATTCAGTCTTCGTTCCATAGACCCAAAAAATGAGATGATTCTCATGGGTGTGGAACATGTCAGAAAATATAACAAAACATCTGAATATAATATTTACTACCTTGATCATTTGTCAGGAGATTGTCGAAATAGCTAAATACAATGCGGTAAACTGGAACAGCTAATGTTTACAGAATTAACAAGCTGTCAGAATGAAACACTGTTATGCACTATTAATAAATTTATCATACACAAAATATCTAATCTTGACTGTTGTGACCAAGTGCTGTCAAAACAGAAATCTAACAGATAGTTTTACTTAAGCTGGCTTAACAGTCTCTGTTAAGGGATTCATCTATACAGTAGAAGGAGTTGCCTATCAAAAAGTCTTTCAAACTCTGTTTAAACCATGCTTTATCTGAACCCAAGTTTTTAATGGTTGCTGGCAATTTATTGAAAATGTGTTCCTGAATATTGGACTCCTTTTTGGACCAAGGTAAGTAATTTTAGATCTTTATGTACTCTGTTCTTATTTCTAGTACTGATAGTATGTATTGAGCTACTGATTGGAAATAGAGATGTATTACTTGCAACAAATTTAATTGAGGAATAAATATACTGAGAAACAGTAGTTCACCCGCCAGGTTAGCTGAGAGCACTAATGCTTTGTTTCCTGGAGTCAGGTAGGCACGCTGGCCCCAGATCGAATCCGCCTGGTGGATTAACAATGAGGGCTGATGTGCCGGCCAGCGTAGATGTGGTTTTTAGGCGGTTTTCCACATCCCACTAGGTCAATACTGGGCTGATCCCTACGTCCCACCTCAGTTAGAAGACTCACAGACATTTTAAAATGTTTGCACTCTTTCATGGCTTACACTAGATGCATACAGCTGGGGTACACTTAATCCTGTCCTGGGGGTACGGGGTGGCAACATGGAAAAACATCCAGCCACCCTCTCATACTAGCATTGTCAAATCCATAGTAACAGGGCCAACCCCACGTTGAAGTGGGACAAAGGCCAAAGAAAAAGAAGAAAAGAAGAATACTGAGAAACAGTGGTTAGAATACAAAGTTCCGTGAACAGGTTTCTACATGATGTTCTAGAATTTACATCACAAATGATTCTTATCACACACTTTTGCACCCTAAAAACTTTTGCTCAGTTTGACGAGTTGCCCCAGAATATGATCCCATATGACATAATAGAATGAAAGTAAGAAAAAATGCAAGTTTTTTATATCTCCTACATCTAACATCATTGTCACGGCAAATACAGACTTGTTTAGCCGCTTAAGAAATTCTCTGGTATGCCCTTCCCAACTGAATTTATTATTGAGTTGTAATCCCAGAAATTTAACACTGTCGAAGTCTTCGATCTGCATGTCTTCATATGTTACACACATGCTGGAAGGAAATCTCTTACAGGTTCTGAACTGCATATAGTGGGTCTTCTCAAAGTTTAATGAGGTGAATTAGCTTTAAACCACTTATTAATGTCAGTGAAAATTTGATTAACAGCTATTTCTAAATCTGTACTTGACTTGCTACTTATTGCAATGTTTGTATCATCTGCAAGCAAAACAAACTTAGCATCTGGCAATGTAACATTTTGCAGCATTGCCGGTGACACCAAATATTCTAATTTACTTAATGGAATGCTGTGATTCACACAGTCAAAGGCTTTTGACAGGTCACAGAAAACGCCAGTAGCCTCTAATTTATTATCTGATGAATTAAGTACATTCTCACTGTAAGTGTAAATAGCTTTCTCTGTATCAGAACCTTTGAGAAATACAAACTAAGACTTGGACAATGTATTATTTGCAGTCAGATGCTTAAGGAGATGCTTGAACACAACATTTTCAAATATTTTTGAGAAAACCAGCAAAAGTGAAACTGGTCGATAGTTTTATGGTATCTCTTTATCTCCTTTCTTGTAAAGAGGCTTAACTTCAACATATTGTAGCCAGTCTAGAAACGTTCCACTGAATAGAGATTGATTACACAAATAACTTAAGACAGAACTCAACTTGCATGAGCACTCTTGGATTAATTTCGTTGATATGTTATCATACCCATTGGAATACCTAAAATTTAAGGATTTTATGATGAAGGCTACTTCTTTTGGAGATGTGTGTGTTGTTTCCATTTTACTGAAGTTATTTTTAAAGAATGATTGTCTGAATGCCTCTGTGTATGCAGTAATTATTCTATCTTTTCCTCATGATCCCTATATGAGTGATATGTAAGGGGTTGTAGTATATCCCTACAGTTATCAATTAAATATGGTTCTTGAAACTTTGTCCAT
Source organism: Schistocerca nitens (assembly GCF_023898315.1). Lineage (NCBI taxonomy): Eukaryota > Metazoa > Arthropoda > Insecta > Orthoptera > Acrididae > Schistocerca > Schistocerca nitens. The sequence continues at coordinate 47,916,238 of NC_064618.1, read as the reverse complement.
AGACTATCTCTGGAGGGTTTACATCTGTCTTCAACAGTTTGCCGGTTCCATTCCTTCAGGATCTGTGTGACACTCTCCCATGGATTAAACAAATCTAACCATTCGTAATGCCCTTCTCTGTATACGTTCAATATCCCCTATTAGTCCTACCTGGTATGGCCTCACAGACTTCAGCAATTCCTAGAACTGGTTGCACAAGTGATTTTTAAGCAATCTCTTTTTCAGACTGATTGCACTTCCCCAGTATTCTACCAATTAACTGAAAACTACCACCTGCTTCACCCACAACTGAACCTATGTGATCATCTCATTTCATATGCTTACGAAGTGTTACACCCAGGTATTTATACGAGTTGGCCGATTCCAACGGTGACTCATTGTTTTGTTTAGTGCAAAATTTACATTTCTTATCAAGATCTGACTGAATATTTTCATTATAGGTAATTGTATCATCTGCAGAAAGTCTGATAATACTACACACATCAAAAAAAGTTTTGCATCACCTCATTTCGAGAGTTCCAGAACCTGTACAGAAAATTGGAACAAAGATCAACATAAGCATCATTTCCGCCCTTTTTATTGCTCTTGAAAACCACACATTGCATGTTGTACCATCATACAGCAAGACCTTCAGAGGTGGTGGTCCATACCGGTACCTCTACTACCTGCTAGCATGTCCTCTTGCATTGACACCTGCCTCAAGATGACTGCGTGTTTGTGTTGTCCTCATCATTTCATCATCCTTCATGAAAGTGGTCAGATTGGGCTGAGCAAAGATTGGGAATTTGTACGGGCACTGATAACTGCGCAGTTGAGTGCCCCACAAACCAATAATTATCATCATCATCATCATCATCATCATCTTGAATTGATGCATGACTGAATTCGTCGTGGCATACTATCCACAAGTTCATCAAGGCATTGTTGGTCCAGACTGTCCCACTGCTCAACAAAGATTCGGCGTAGATCCCTCAGAGTGGTTGGTGGGTCACATCATTCATAAACAGCACTCTTCAATCTATCCCAGGCATGTTCGATAGGGTTCATGTCTGGAGAACATGCTGGCCACTCTAGTCGAGCGATGTTGTTATCGTGAAGGAAGTCATTCACAAGATGTGCCTGACCACTAGTGGTGTATGTCGGCCCCACATAATGCCACCCCAAAACAGCAGGGAACTTCCACCTTGCTGCACTCACTGGACAGTGTGTCTAAGGCGTTCAGCCTGACTGGGTTGCCTCCAAACACGTCTACAACGATTGTCTGATTGAATGCATATGAGACACTAATCGGTGAAGAGAATGTGATGCCAATTCTGAGCAGTGCATTCGGCATGTTGTTGGGCTCATATGTACCGCGTTGCAGGGTGTCGTGGTTGCAAAAATGGACCTCGCCATGGATGTCGGGAGTGAAACAGCATATCAAGCAGCCTATTGTGCACAGTTTGAGTCATAACACGATGTCCTGTGGCTGCACAAAAAGCATTATTCAACATCATGGCATTTCTGTCAGGGTTCCTCCAAGCCATAATCAGTAGGTAGCGGTCATCCACTGCAGTAGTAGTCCTTAGACGACCTGAGCGAGGCATATCATCGACAGTTCCTGTCTCTCTGTATCTCCTCAATGTCCGAACAACATCACTTTGGTTCACTCCGAGACGCCTGGTCACTTCTCTTGTTGAGGGCCCTTCCTGGCACAAGGTTACAATGCGGACACAATCGAACTGCAGTATTGACTGTCTAGGCATGGTTGAACTACAGACAACATGAGCCATGTTCCTCCTTTCTGTTGGAATGTCTGGAACTGATTGGCTATCGGACCACCTCTGTCTAATAGGCACTGCTCATGTCAGGTTGTTTACATGTTTGGGTCAAAGTGACTGTGTCTGCGATACAGTACCCACAGTCAATGTCTACCTGCAGGAGTTCTGGGAACTGGGGTGATGCAAAACTTTTTTTGATGTGTGTATTAATATTGTGTGGAAGGTCATTAATATACATCATGAGCAGCAAGGGTCCAAACATACTTCCCTGGGGCACACCTGAAGTTACTTCTACATCTGACAATGACTCTCCACCCCAAGATAACATGCTGTGTCCTCCCTACCAAAGAGTCCTCTACCCAGTAACAAATTTCACTTCATACCCAATATGATAGCACTTTTGACAATAAGTAAAGGTGTGGTACTGAGTCAAATGCTTTTTGGAAATCAATAAACACTGAATCTTCTTGATTGGCTTGATCCAAAGCTTTCCTTATGTCATGTGAGAACAGTGTGAGTTGGGTTTCACATTATCGATGTTTCTGAAATCCATGCTGGTTGGCATTGAATAGGTCATTCTGTTAAAGGTACCTCATTACGTTTGAACTCAGAATTTGTTCTACGATTCTATGACAAATCAATAACAAGGATATTGGACAGTAGTTTTGTGGATCACTTCTACCACCCTTCTTATAGACAGGGATGACCTGTGCCTTTTTCCAAGAACTGGGCACGGTTTTTTCTTTGAGGGATCTATGACAGATCATAGTTAGCAGAGGGGCTAACTCAGCTGAAAATTCAATATAGAATTTGGCAGGAATTTCATCAGAGCCTGGATCTTTGTTCAGTTTCAGTGATTTCAGCTTTTTCTCAACATCACTGACACTAACACTTATTTCACTCATCTTTTCAGTGGTATGACAGTTAAATAGGGGCAATTCTCATGGCTTTTCCTTTGTAAAGGAACATTTGAAGACGGTGAGTTAAAGATTTCAGCTTTTGCTTTGCTACCCTTAATTTCAGTTCCTATCTCATTTGCTAGGAGTTGGACTCTAACTTTGGTGCCAGTAACAGCCTTTATATAGGGCCAAAATTTCCTTGGATTTTGTGAAATATCATTTGACAATATCCTGCTACAGTAGTCACGCATTGCTCTCTTGAGAGCCAAACACATTTCATTCAGCATCTCTCTACCTATAGCACTTCACTTTGATTTACACCTATTATGCAGTTAGCTCTGTTCCTTTATAAGTTTCTTTACAGTGACTGTATACCACAGAGGTTCCCTCCCATTATGAACTGTTCTATTGAGTACATTTCCATCCAGAGCATGGTCAACTACTCTTTTGAACTTGAACCATAGTTCCTCTACATGCTGCTGCCTTTTGATGAAAGTTTAAAATTACTCATATATATCTAGTTTTAGATGTACTTTGTACTTTGGTAATCCCTGTTGCCACAACTGTGTCATGATCACTGATACCAGTTTTGGTGTGGACATTCTCAAAGAGGTCAGGTCTATTTGTTACTATCAGATCCAATATATTTCCATCATGAGTGGGTTTCCTAACTATCTGTTCTAGGTAGTTTTCAGAGAAGGCATTCACTGGGGTTTCATAGGACGTTGTATCATGCCCCCCACTAACAAAACTGTAATTTTCCGAATTATTTGTTGGTGATTAAAGTCTCCACCAATGACTACAGTATGAATGGGGAGCCTATGTGTAAGTGAACTGAGGGTTTCTGTAAGGCTTTTGGTCACATCAGGAGATGAGTATGGTGGGTGGCAGAAGGATCCAATTATCATTTTAGGCCCAACCCCTGATACTGTGTCTTGCCCACAAATGTCATAAGCAGCTTCAATTTCTTTCTCAGTGGATTTGGGTTTTGGATTTGGATTTGGGTTTCCTGTCCACTGCAACAAATACACCACCTCCATTTTCCATTTGCCTATCCTTTCAATATACACTTACATTTTCCCCAAAAATCTCACTGGTATCAATTTCACATTTCAACCAGCTTTCTGTACTTAGTATTATGTGAGCTTCACTGCTTTTCACGAGGGCTTCAAAATCTAGCACTTTCTTGCAAATGATTCGGCAGCTCACAATTAGGATTTTAATACTCATCTGTGGGAGACATTTCTTTTGATCTTACACTGAAACTTCTGGGTTTCCTACAGCCATTGTTACCTGGATTTCATGGAGAGTCGCCTAAAGTAAAAAAGCCCTTGTGTGCACCTCACACACAGTCAGCTACCTGAGTAGCAGCTTCTGATGTGTAGTGCACATGTGACCTATTTAGGGACACCCTACAGTTGTCAACCCTCTGGCACAATTCCGCGAACTCGTAGCCTATCTTGTCTTGCCTCTGAACTTCCACAGCATCTGTATTTATGGTGATTATCAAACAATGGAAAATTCAAGATGGAGTTACAAAAATTGAAACAGACTTTTGCTCACCACGTAGAGGTAGAGTGAGTGGCGCAGAGAGAGAGAGAGAGAGAGAGAGAGAGAGAGAGAGAGAGGGGGGGGGGGGAGGGGGGAGAGAGGGGGAGGGGGGGGAGAGGGGGGGAGGGAGAGAGAGTGAGTCACTAAAGCCCAGCTGTGACTGCAGTGAGCCACAGTCTCAACAGGGGTGGGTACAGAAGATTATTAGGGTGGGGGGAGGGATAGCAGGGTATGGGTAGGGTAAACACTGTAGTCCTGCCTATGGGAAAGTGCATGGACATGGTGGGGTCAGGACAGTGGGCTGCTAATTGCAGCATAAGTAGGCTGTGCTGTTGGGGTAAAGGGGGAACAGACAGAAGAAGTAGAGAAGGTGAAAGGGTTATAAGGAAAGAAGCACAGAAAGGGGAAAAGACTACGCAGGTGCCCTGGAGGAGGTAGGGGAAGGGGGAAGATGGTGTGAGTGAGACTGAAGTGGGAGTGAGGAAGGGGACAGAAGCAGGTGGTGGACAGGGGCTAGCAAAGGTTGAGGTCAGGAACTTATGGCAACAAAGGATATGTTGTGGAGGGTGCCAATCTGAGCAGATCAGAAAAGGTGGTTTTAGTGGAACAAATCCAGATGGCACAGGCTGTGAAGCAGTTTTCAAGTCAAGCACATAATAAATGTATAACTGTTACCAATAAAATTGTAACAGTCTCCATAACTTCTGATTCTTCCACCCAGGCAAGGGCAGTGAAGTAGGGGCCCATGTGCTACAGTGTTACCACTGATGATATCACAGTACACAGGCCACCTATCTGCTTCCTCTGATCAAATGATGACATTTACCTATAGTGGACTTGAGAGGCTGCTTATTCACTGTGTTCGTGCCCACGATCTGTAACGGACATTTCTTAAATCCATACATCCAAGAAACTGAAGCCCTTAATATGGCACCACAGAAGTAGGACTCATATACCCCTCTCTAAATAAACCACCTCTTGTGTGTTAAATATGTATTTTTATTAACTCCATATCTTCCTGATGCGTATTGCCTAGCTTGGCTACTCTGTACACTATACATGGCTACAAAGAGTCTTCCAGAATAGTACATTAGTATGGAATGCACTGTTTCCTTATGGTGCAAGGGCCTGTTAGACAGCCCTGGTGAACTATGCTTTCATATGTCCTCTGATCCCACAACTTCACACACACTGGTGTGTGCATTGACACGCAGTAAGTTACTTGTTTCCATATAACTAGGTGCTGCCCAGTGGAGCAACACATTGCTATCTGTTTGAACTGGCCAGGTACAACATTACATACATCAGGCATGCCCACATGTGGATGCTGGTGTCTGTCTGCTAGAATAGTTGCCTGCCTACACTTTAATCACAGTGGAGGGCCATGGGATTGGTTTCCACTCTGTGATACAGTGCCCACAAATCACTAGTGGCTGTGCTCTGCGACTGTCACCATGACATAGTCCTCATCACAGCCTGGAGATGCTGATGGTGAGAGTTGAACTGTTATTATCCTACAGCATTGTAATGATTGGTAAGTTGGAAAATTGAATAAGGTCGGGGAATATCTATTTTGCAATGTACAGCACTTGACAAGAAAAATGAAGCACCCAGAAGACATGGTCCAATGTCAACGTACCACACACATGCATCACGTGTTGGTATGTAAATGATTACAGAGTTGCAATTCTTTATGACGGGTAGAATGTTCATGAGACTGTATTAGCATTTTTCGTGTTTACTGTTGTCACCAGGTATTACATGGTTTATTAGGAGGATAAACAGCCCAGATGATGAGTGAAGGACATGGATTTGCCATATACTCTTCTGAGGCAGCATTATCAGCTCCTGACAGAGTTTGAAAAGGGCCTCATAATGGGTCTCCATTTAGCTGGCTGGTCAAATCATGCAATATCCAGATTTGTGGGTCATTCAGATATGATAGTGGCCCTATGTTGGACTGTATGAGAACATGAAGCCAGACATACCGAAAGTCCCAGTGACCATGTCTGACCACCATAAGGGAAGATTGTCGAAAAGTGCATCAAGCACATCATAAATGCTTCACATCTGCACCCAACATCTGAGAACAAGTAATGCACTTCTTTCAATATTCTGCGTGAAATGCACCACGGATGATTTATGGCATGGCATCAATATTAAACCTTGTGCGCGATCTGTAACCCTCCTAAGTTCAATGTCAGTATATTTACTTAAAAAATTTTCTCCCAGCCATTGTTTTTTACGTTTACTGAGGTGTCCATGCTACGCAGTTCCACATCATTGTGTTGCAGCAGTCTTCACAGGACTTTGTCTCCTTTTATGTGGATGGGTGCTGAAAGAAGGTACTAATTGTCTTCCAAGCTACTTGAACGGTATAAATGGCTGAACTTTAAACTTTCTGTATCAACACTTTCTCTTACAAAACACAATACTGTGTCTCAATATACAATATTGTATAAAATGTGGGTTGAAGACCAAAATGATGTAGTTTGGACATCATCAAGACAACATGTATTCTCTACACAAGCCAGTTTGAAAGTCATTTGTCATGGTATCTGTCATAGTCATGATCTTTTTTTCATTTTTTGCCTTGTCTTCTAAACGCCTTCAAACCAAGATACCACAGAACAAGCAGTCTCACACAGCAGGTGGAGATGCTCACTCACCATCTTGCCTTGTATATGTGATGCACTGAATATGTTCTCCCATCTGTGACAATATCTCCCATAGTGGGATGTCCCAACAGTTACTTACCACTAAATCTCACAAACACCTATCATCATCATGGAAGCCTGGAAGTGGGGCATGTTACTTCATAAAAATGTCACGTCACACTTCATACACCCCCACTGAGACAAAAGATGTTATATAAACCATCTTAATTGACTAATTTTAATAACATTATTTACATTTGATGTCCTTTGGACCTGCTCAAACTTTTATAATGTTACTAATAAAATAGATAACACTATAGCTCTTCTCTTTGGATCCCAGTTTTTCTTTCGTTTCTGTCTTTATTAATAGCAGTCTTCTTTACAGAACACCCTTTTTATATTTATCATGTACACTGTCTTTCATCACATTGTTTCACATGTCTCACAACAGCCATAATATCATGTAACATTTCCCTGTATGACTGTAACCATCAAACCATCAGGATGGAATGCAACAATATTATGAAAAGGCAAGTAGCCACTCACCATGTAGCAGAGATGCTGAGTCACAGATAGGCACAACAAAACGACAGTCACAAATAAAGCTTTTGGGTAGTAGGGCCTTCATCAATAATAGACCACACACACACACACACACACACAGAGAGAGAGAGAGAGAGAGAGAGAGAGAAACAAACACACACACACACACACACACACACACACACACAGAGCTGCAGTCACAGGCAACTGAAACCACACTGCGATCAACAGCAACAGTGCATGATGGGAGTGGTGATGGGGGTAAGGAGGAGGTGGGGGGGGGGGATAGGGATAGTATGGCAGGGATGGTAGACAGTGGAGTTCTGCAGGTTAGACATAGGGCAGGGGAGATGTGTGTGTGTGTGTGTGTGTGTGTGTGTGTGTGTGTGGGCGCGCACGTGCGTGGGGGGGATAACGAAAAAGGAGAGAAGTAAAAAGACAGTGTGATGTTGGAATGGTGGCTATGTAGTGCTGGAATGGGAACAGGAAAGGGGCTGAGGATGGATGAGGACAGCAACTAACGAAGGTTGAGACCAGGAGAGTTACAGGAATGTAGGATGTTTTGCAGGGAATGTTCTCACCTGCACAATTCAGAAAAGCTGGTGTTGGTGGGAAGGATACATGTGGCACAGGCTGTGAAGCAGTCACTGAAATGAAGGATGTCATGTTTGGGTGGTCCACTTGTTTTTTGGCCACAGTTTGTTCGTGGCCATTCACGTGGACAGACAGCTTGTTGTTTCTATGCCTACACAGAATGCAGCACAGTGGTTGCAGCTCAGCTTGTAGAACACATGAGTGGTTTCACAGGCAGCCCTGTCTTTGATGGGGTACGTGATGTTAGTGACCGGACTGGAGTAGGTTGTGGTGGGAGGATGTATGGGACAGGTTTTGCATCTAGGTCTATTACAGGGGTATGAGCCATGGGGTAAGTGGTTGGAAGCAGGGGTTGTGGAAGGATGGACGAGTATATTGTGTAGGTTCAGTGGACAGCAGAATACTACTGTGGGAGGAGTGGGAAGGATAGTGGGTAGGACATTTCTCATTTCAGGGCACAACGATAGGTAGTCGATATCCTGGTGGACAATGTAATTCAGTTGCTCCAGTCCTGGTTGGTACTGAGTTACAAAGGGAATACTCCTCTGTGGCTGGACCCTGGGACTTTGGGAGGTGGTGAGAGACTGGAAAGATAAGGCATGGGAGATTTGTTTTTGTACAAGGCTGGCAGGATAATTACAGTCTGTGAATGCTTCAATGAAACCCTTGGTATATTTCAAGATGGACCACTCATCACTATAGATGCGACGACCATGGTTGGCTAGGCTGTAAGGAAGGGACTTCTTGGTATGGAACATGTGGCAGCTGTCAAAGTGGAGGCATTGCTGGTGGTTAGCATGTTTGATATAGATGGAGGTACTGATGTCTTTGAGGTCGCAAAGATGTCAATGAATTTGAACCAGGTGAGGGGTTTAGGATTCTGGGTTTTTAGGAAGGGTTCCTCTAGATGGCTCATGAATAGTTTGGCATAGGATGGTGTCATGCAGGTGCCCAGAGCTATAGACCAGATTTGTTTGTAGGTAATACCTTCAAAGGAGAAGTAATTGTGGATGGGGATACAGTTGGTCACGGTAACAAGGAAGGAGGTTGCTGGTTTGGAATCCCTACCATATTATCCCTCCCCCTCTCCAACCCAGCCTCCTCCTTAGTCCCACCCAGTTGCCACTCCCACCATGCACTGGTGCTGCTGCTTGCAGTATGGTTTCAGTTGCCTGAGATTGCAGTCGTGTGTGTGTGTGTGGGGGGGGGGGGGGTCTATAAAGCTTTATTTGTGCCTATCTGTGACACAGCATCTCCGCTATGTGGTGAGTGGCAGATCTCCTTTTCATAATATTGTGACTGTAAACATTTCAACATAAATGAACTTTCCTTTCACGAATCGATGAGAGCCCCGCTCTCTACTTCAACCATTATATCCTAAAATTATTTTCTACTTTATCTCTGTTTAAAAGCATAATACTTCTCCATGCCAACAGACTATCTTTCTTTTAAGTCTTTACACTCTTAACATACCTACAACTTTATGTATTCTGTTGGTTTCACCAGTCACCAGTACAGTTTCACTAGAAGTGTTGTAATCCCTCATAAAACCTATTCCCGTTACCTTAACTTACTCCAATACATGAATTATTTTCACTTCAGTTTAGATCATACATACATCCTACTCTGTTTCATGCTAACTAGGGGATTTAGGTGCAAGATATTTCACAAGCTTCCTTTTGCCTTGTCATCTTATATTTATGATTGTATTCTTTTTTCTGAAAAGAAAAGTTGCTACTCGACATATAGCGGAGATGTTGAGTCACAGTTACGCTCTTTTTGTTGCGCCTATCTGCACCTCAGCATCTCCACTATATGGCGAGTAGCTACTTTCATCTTCATAATATTGTTACATTCCATCCTGGACTTTTTACTGTTTGATTGTATACTGTATATCTTTTATGCACCAGAAGCAGCCACTGCTATTTCACTCTAACTCACTAAATGCTTAAGCATCTCTTTTATGGACCCAAGGAGCTACATGCTGATCCATAAATTGAATACACGATTGATAACTGTGAATCCCAGGCATTTATGAAGTCAAGCATGCATGTAAATGCTGCTGTCCTTCTCCGACGGTAACCAAGTAAGTCTCTTTACAGTGTACCAATTTGGAGAACGCTCTGCGAATAGGAACAACAATTACTTGCTACTACTTCTTTACTTTTCAATGTATGATGCTAGTGTCATCTTATGAGTCCACCTTCCCTAATATGGTTCAAGGTCATTCCTTCTGTGGATTTACCTGAAACCTAGGTGAAGGCCATCCCTTCAGTAGGTCCACCTACCCTTTACTCTCCAGCATATTCATTATACCAGGTACACTACACCACAAACACTAATCAACACATGAACCATCCAAAACTCTTTCCTTATTTATTTAAATGAAAATATTGCTCCTTACCCTTTTGACTGTTCCTGGTCACTATAACTTACATTCCCATGATCCTCCAAATTTACATTCACACCTATACTTCTTTTCATTTGGTGTCTCAAGGCTGGTATTTCAGACCACTTTATCATCTGAGCAGACTGTGGTAATGTCTATAAAATCTTCAATCCTACATGCTACCATAAAATAGTGCTACACATATTTTAACTTCTCCCAGAATGAACATATTATCTCTTTCTCAGGTCTTAAGGAGTACTGAAGTATGAAGTTATAGCTTCTCTTAATCACTCATCCTTTCACATTCATAGCTCATATTACATGAGTACCCACAACTGACTAGACTTTCCTAATTTCAACACTTTTGAAGTGTTTTTGAACCTCTTCTTAAGTGTTTGGAGCTGAGTCAAAACACTCACATTTGATGTTATGTTTAACATAACATGTTAAATTACCTTTAATGTAACTCAAATACTGTTAATTATCTTCTTTATAAGGAGGTACAGCAAAGCAGTATCTCTGTAGAACCATGCGTAGCCCTGGAAAAACTTGACATTTTCTCCTTTGCAGCTGTTATTGGTGGAAGTATAAACAATATCAACATCACTGACTGTCACGTACTTGTTTCAATGGGAGTACAGATCACAATTACTTCATACCTTGGAGCAGATACAATTCAATTCAAACATAACATCTGCCTCGAAGGCTGCTCGACAAGTAGCACTTTGTAAGTAAGGCACATTTCATTTTAGAGCTTCCTTTGTTTGTTGCTGTTTACATTCTTGGAGATGGTGTCTGCTCCTTAACAGTCAAGACACTGCCAAGGCGCGACGTCAAAACATAAAAGGCATCACCCACAGCAGGTGAAGATGTTTACTCACCATCACGCCTTGCCAATTACTTGAACTGCACACCTCTCTGTTAACTCTGCACAAACATGAAACACAATGACCACACACAATATGTGTTTTGTGACTTATTCCCTACCTAATATTACTGTGCTAGTTTGTCACAATCATCTTTCCTTGTCATAAATAGGAAGTGGGAAATGTAGTTTGTCTAAACAGCCTGTAATACTAGAGTCCCTAACTTAAAGGAAATATGTTGGGATAACTCTTTACTCTGCTAGTCACAAATGAAGCCTTGTAACACAAAATTGTAACTTATTAAATGATAACTAACCTTTGTTAAGGAGAAAATACTCCAGCTGCAATAACAAGGCATAAGTCATGTATGGTCCCGACCATTTCCTGTTCTGAATACTATTTTTAGTATTGTCCTTTCAATTTTAATGTTTAAGAAAATGATAAGTTTTCTATTTAGTTTCAGCCAGCTTCTGCTATGCAGTGTTACCTTACAGTGTGCTGAAAGTAGGAGACGAGGTACTGGCGGAAGTAAAGCTGTGAGAACGGGGCGTGAGTTGTGCTTGGGTAACTCAGTTGGTAGAGCACTTGCCTGCAAAAGGCAAAGGTCCCGAGTTCGAGTCTCAGTCTGGCACACAGTTTTAATCTGCCAGGAAGTTTCATATAAGCACACACTCCACTGCAGAGTGAAAATCTCATTCTGGAAACACCCCAGGCTGTGGCTAAGCCATGTCTCCACAATATCCTTTCTTCCAGGAGTGCTAGTTCTGCAAGGTTCGCAGGAGAGCTTCTGTGAAGTTTGGAAAGTGGGAGACGAGGTACTGGCGGAAGTAAAGCTGTGAGGACAGGGCTTGAGTCGTGCTTGGGTAGCTCAGTTGATAGAGCACTTGCCCGCAAAGGCAAAGGTCCCGAGTTCGAGTCTCGGTCCGGCACACAGTTTTAATCTGCCAGGAAGTTTCACTTTCTTACATTGTTGTTACCTGAGGAATTACCTGCTGGGTATATGTCTGCCATATGATCTCTAGAGTCTAATCTCAGTACAGGCTCTTGTCGACTTGTCTGAAACATCTCTGCTCCAAACCATAATTCATCTCAACTATCAGGTAAGTCTATTCAAAACCATCCTTTGCCTCTGCTATCAGGTATGCTTATTCAACTTTATAACTAATTTGGAGAAAACTTCCATATCATGATCATTAGCAACTATACAACTTCATACTTATGTATGAACTATTCTTATACGAGGTGCATTCAAGTTCTAAGGCCTCCGATTTTTTTTCTCCGGACTGGAAAGAGATAGAAACATGCGCATTGGTTTAAAATGAGGCCGCGTTCATTGTCAATACGTCCCAGAGATGGCAGCACCGTACGGCAGATGGAATTTTACCGCCAGTGGCGAGAATGAGAACTGTTTTAAATACTTAAAATGGCGCCATTTTCCTTACTTGAACAGCGTGCAATCATTCGTTTTCTGAATTTGCATAGTGTGAAACCAATTGAAATTCATCGACAGTTGAAGGAGACATGTGGTGATGGAGTTATGGATGTGTCGAAAGTGCGTTCGTGGGTGCGACAGTTTAATGAAGGCAGAACTTCGTGTGACAACAAACTGAAACAACCTTGGGCTCGCACAAGCCGGTCTGACAATATGATTGAGAAAGTGGAGAGAATTGTTTTGGGGGATCGCCGAATGACTGTTGAACAGATCGCCTCCAGAGTTGGCATTTCTGTGGGTTCTGTGCACACAATCCTGCATGACGACCTGAAAATGCGAAAAGTGTCATCCAGGTGGGTGCCACGAATGCTTACGGATGGTCACATGGCTGCCGGTGTGGCATGTTGCCAAGCAATGTTGACGCGCAACGACAGCATGAATGGGACTTTCTTTTTGTCAGTTGTGACAATGGATGAGATGTGGATGCCATTTTTCAATCCAGAAACAAAGCGCCAGTCAGCTCAATGGAAGCACACAGATTCACCGCCACAAAAAAAATTTCGGCTAACCGCCAGTGCTGAAAAAATGATGGTGTCCATGTTATGGGACAGCGAGGGCGTAATCATTACCCATTGCGTTCCAAAGGGCACTACAGTACCAGGTGCATCCTACGAAAATGTTTTAAAGAACAAATTCCTTCCTGCACTGCAACAAAAACGTCCGGAAAGGGCTGCGCGTGTGCTGTTTCACCAAGACAACGCACCCGCACATCGAGCTAACGTTACGCAACAGTTTCTTCGTGATAACAACTTTGAAGTGATTCCTCATGCTCCCTACTCACCTGACCTGGCTCCTAGTGACTTTTGGCTTTTTCCAACAATGAAAGACACTCTCCGTGGCCACACATTCACCAGCTGTGCTGCTATTGCCTCAGCGATTTTCCAGTGGTCAAAACAGACTCCTAAAGAAGCCTTCGCCGCTGCCATGGAATCATGGTGTCAGCGTTGTGAAAAATGTGTACGTCTGCAGGGCGATTACGTCGAGAAGTAACGCCAGCTTCATCGATTTCGGGTGAGTAGTTAATTAGAAAAAAATTGGAGGCCTTAGAACTTGAATGCACCTCGTACTCGTTCTAAGAACAGACGCTGTGTCAAACCACTATACTGTTACAGATGTGGGTGTCCAGCTTTTTCCCTTCACACTCAAAAAAATATGGTATAGGCCATTCACCTGACCAAGGTATAGACCATACCTTCCAAGGTTGGTTGGTTGGTTTGGGGAAGGAGACCAGACAGCGTGGTCATCGGTCTCATCGGATTAGGGAAGGACGGGGAAGGAAGTCGGCCTTGCCCTTTCAGAGGAACCATCCCGGCATTTGCCTGGAGTGATTTAGGGAAATCACGGAAAACCTAAATCAGGATGGCCGGACGCGGGATATACCTTCCAAGGGTTTGCCTATCTTTACACCTTTCCTATGTATACTAATCAATATAGGTCATTCCTCCCATGGATTCACATGACTAAGGCATAGGCATTCCTCCTATGGATGTGTCTATCCTTTTCTTCTCCAACGCCCATTGCGATTTTTGGTATACCCCATTTTAACTTGATCAGTAAACCTAGCTATTAGCTCTTTTCTATAATCTTTATTCAGTTTAAATTAGAAGATTTCCCATAATAATTTTATGCTGACTTTACTTGATTACTCTCTAATTCTGCACTTTAACTCCTCTTTTTTTTTTCAACTTCTTTTTTTACTTGTTACTCTTGTTTATAATGAGTACAACAACACCATTTGCACATGGTTCTCACCTCTATGATTCTGCTTCTGCTCTTTGATAAGTATTTTCTTATCTTCCAATCTCTTATATCTACTAGATTTAGAGAACACTTGACTATTTGAGTATATTCAATGTACTTCCTTTTAACATACTAGGAGAATGTTAACATCTCATCTCCTGTTCTATAAAATCCTTCCTCGTGAACATATGTTAATGTTCTAATTCCTATCGTGCATATCGTACTTCTTGTTGAGACTGTGTTAACACAGCACTCTTTAATATACTATTTCTTGTTCTGTTACGCATGATAGCATGCCATCAATTTCCCTGGCCCATTATGTTCTCCATGGACTCTCTTCCCCATAACATACGTGGGCATCACTAACATATGTCATCTAAGCAACACTCTTATAAAATTCTGTGAGTCTACTGTCATCATCATATGTGAAATACTCTCCAGTGCAATCCTATTGCTGTATGTTGTAACTTCAATTATCTGGATGGTAAAGAGGAGGGATCCTGCAAAAGAAACTTTGCATATGGACAGAGTGACGATAGATTTGGTACTCCTGAGGGAGAAGTAATAAAAAAAAAAGACAAAGAGACAGATATGTCAGATCGAAGTAAAAAAGAAGTCAGCACCCCATAAATAGATTCCCTTACCACCCTCCACCCCAAGGACCCTATCTGCTAAGGTATTTCACTGTGGTGACAGGAGAAGCACGTGTTCGGCATTTCTTACAAAATGGCTTTGCCACAGTTTCACTCCTAGAGAAAACTCAAAAATTGACACTAACAAACCACTAGGAAATGCTACAGAACAGGAAGTATTTTCACGTACGTTGTCGTGAAACTGTCACTATAATCGTTAAAGTCAGTCTATTCATCCATCAATACATTTTTAGAAGTGATACCTCACCACCCATGATCGAACCCCCCCCCCCCCCCAAAAAAAAAAAATCACATATAAACCCAACCATACTATTCTCTTTCATTCAGTTTTATAAAGCGTATAAAACCAATAACATTTTACTTGTAATTCTTAAATAGTCATTTTACTACATTCATAGTTTATCAGAAGTATGTTGTCATTGCTATTTCACTTCTCTATACATTTTGTAGTACTAAATGTTCCTCCTTATACTATCATATGACAATAAAAATAAAATCGTTCTTATCCTTTTTCATGTACCATATGTACATGGTAAAATATAGTGAAATAAATGACAGGGAAATATTAACTGTCACATATTCATGATAAATTTAATCTTTAGTACAGTTAAGTTTATGGACTAATTGATCATTTATTAACTTAACATAGCATTTCAGTAATCACAAAACAAGCACTAGACACTATAAGTCCATCTGTTGTAGGCATAGGGGCCTCACTGACCATTTTCACTTTGAGCTCAGACTCTTTTTGTGTTCTTACAGTTATTTTTATAGAAGAAGTGACAGTGGAAGGTATTACTTTACTAGAAGATAACAGGACAGTCAAAGAAAGAAAGAAATTCTCTCTGGGTAAACTAAAAAGAGAAATATGGAAATAATTTAATGAGTCAGCTGTTGGTCGTCAATCCACCAAATTCCGAATTCACGAAGGACATAAACTTCCTGGGGCCTTGAATCTTTTAATTGCACAATTATTTACTTTGTCCTGCATCAATATACCGCTATCGGATGTGATATGTCTTGGACTCTGAATGGTCCCCTGTACCAAGGGAATATTTATTTGTCTCCTCCTTTAAGTTTGAGCTATGATGAAAATCGTGCACTAATACCGTATCGTATAGGTGTAATAGCTTTATCATTAGAAGTCTTGATTCCTTTCTATGCCTATCATGAAGATTCTCCTGTACCCTTTCTTGCAATTTTTCTAAGTCAGTCTCTGGTGATAATGGCCAGGTAAAAATTTTCAACAAGGATTCTCCTATAAGGATTTTATTCATAATCTCTAACAGAACTGATCCTGTTGACATATGTGGTAGTTCATTTAGGATTACCTGAAATTCTGGAACTAGTTGTGTCCATGTAGTATGTTTTCCAGAACAGTAAGTTCTACAAAATACTCCTAATTCCTTTGTAAAGCGTTTGCCTGGGTTAATTTGTGGATTATAGTATTTCGGATCTAACAATTATAATGCCAATTTTTGCTGTGTGCTTACAGACCAGTATTCTCTCTTAAATTTTTCTTTAAAGTCCTCCTAAGATGTAAAATATTCAGAATGACTGGTTCCCCATTCCGATGCATCTCCTACTGAGTAACTTAAGGTATGATCTATCTTTTTACCATCCTTCTAGTTGTGCGCAAACATTAGGAAAATATTGTCAAAAAATAGGTCAATGAACTACTTCAATTCATCTGCGTAAAGCAATTGCTTTGATAAATTCATATTATTTACTAGTAATAACTCTTCTAGTAAATTACACAAAAACTGCTACTACTTACAGCCATTACTCTGCAATATCTGCCTTAGAAGAGTGATGTTGTTGTTGTGGTCTTCAGTCCAGAGACTGGTTTGATGCAGCTCTCCATGCTACTCTATCCTGTGCAAGCTTCTTCATCTCCCAGTAATTACTGCAGCTTACATCCTTCTGAATCTGCTTAGTGTATTCATCTCTTGGTCTCCCTCTATGATTTTTACCCTCCACGCTGCCCTCCACTACTAAATTTGTGATCCCTTGATGCCTCTGAACATATCCTACCAACCGATCTCTTCTTCTAGTCAAGTTGTGCCACAAACTTGTCTTCTCCCCAATTCTATTCAATAAATCATCATTAGTTACGTGATCTACCCACCTTATCTTCAGCATTCTTCTGTAGCACATTTTGAACGCTTCTATCCTCTTCTTGTCACTATTTATCGTCCATGTTTCACTTCCATACATGGCTACACTCCATACAAATACTTTCAGAAACGACTTCCTGACACTCAAATCTATACTCGATGTTAACAAATTTCTCTTCTTCAGAAACGCTTTCCTTGCCATTGCCAGTCTACATTTTATATCCTCTCTACTTCGACCATCATCAGTTATTTTGTTCCGCAAATAGCAAAACTCCTTTACTACTTTAAGTGTCTCATTTCCTAATCTAATTCCCTCAGCATCACCCGACTTAATTCGACTACATTCCATTATCCTCGTTTTGCTTTTGTTGATGTTCATCTTACATCCAACTTTCAAGACACTGTCCATTCCGTTCAACTGCTCTTCCAGGTCCTTTGCTGTCTCTGACAGAATTACAATGTCATCAGTGAACCTCAAAGTTTTTATTTCTTCTCCATGGATTTAAATACCTACTACGAACTTTTCTCTTGTTTTCTTTACTGCTTGCTCAATATACAGATTGAATAGCATCGGGGAGAAGCTACTATCCTGTCTCACTCCATTCCCAACCACTACCTCCCTTTCATGTCCCTCAACTCTTCTAACTGCCATCTGATTTCTGTACAAATTGTAAATAGCCTTTTGCTCCCTGTATTTTACCCCTGCCACCTTCAGAATTTGAAAGAGAGTATTCCAGTCAACATTGTCAAAAGTTTTCTCTAAGTCTACAAATGCTTTCTTCTAAGATAAGTATTGCCTCACGTGTTCCAACATTTCTGCGGAATCCAAACTGATCTTCCCCGGGGTCGGCTTCTACCAGTTTTTCCATTCGTCTGTAAAGAATTCGCATTAGTATTTTGCAGCTGTGACTTATTAAACTGATAGTTCGGTAATTTTCACAGCTGTCAACACCTGCTTTCTTTGGGATTGGAATTATTATATTCTTCTTGAAGTCTGAGGGAATTTCGCCTGTCTCATACATCTTGCTCACCAGATGGTAGAGTTTTGTCAGGACTGGCTCTCCCAAGGCTGTCAGTAGTTCTAATGGAATGTTGTCTACTCCTGGGGCCTTGTTTCGACTTAGGTCTTTCAGTTCTCTGTCAAACTCTTCACACAGTATCATATCTCCCATTTCATCTTCATCTACCTCCTCTTCCATTTCCATAATATTGTCCTCAAGAATATCGCCCCTGTATAGACCCTCTATATACTCCTTCCACCTTCCACCTTTCTGCTTTCCCTTCTTTGCTTAGAACTGGTTTTCCATCTGAGCTCTTGATATTCATGCAAGTGGTTCTCTTTTTTACAAAGGTCTCTTTAATTTTCCTGTGGGCAGTATCTATCTTACCCCTCATGAGATAAGCTTCTACATCCTTACATTTGTCCTCTAGCCATCCCTGCTTAGCCGTTTTGCACTTCTTGTCGATCTCATTTTTCAGACGTTTGTATTCCTTTTTGCCTGCTTCACTTACTGCATTTTTGTATTTTCTCCTTTCATCAATTAAATTCAGTATCTCTTCTGTTACCCAAGGATTTCTACTAGCCCTCGTCTTTTTACCTACTTGATCCTCTGCTGCCTTCACTATTTCATTCCTCAAAGCTACCCATTCTTCTTCTACTGTATTTCTTTCCCCCATTCCTGTCAATCGTTCCCTAATGCTCTCCCTGAAACTCTGTACAACCTCTGGTTCTTGCAGTTTATCCAGGTCACATCTCCTTAAATTCCCAGGTTTTTGCAGTTTCTTCAGTTTTAATCTACAGTTCATAACCAATAGATTGTGGTCAGAGTCCACATCTGCCCCTGTAAATGTCTTACAATTTAAAATCTGGTCCCTAAATCTCTGTCTTACCATTATATAATCTATCTGAAACCTTTTAGTATCTCCAGGGTTCTTCCATGTATACAACCTTCCTTCATGATTCTTGAACCAAGTGTTAGCTATGGTTAAGTTATGCTCTGAGCAAAAGTCTACCAGGTGGCTTCCTCTTTCATTTCTTAGCCCCAATCCATATTCACCTACTACGTTTCCTTCTCTCCCTTTTCCTACTGTCGAATTCCAGTCACCCAAGACTATTAAATTTTCATCTCCCTTCACTACCTGACTAATTTCTTTTATCTTATCATAAATTTCATCAATTTCTTCGTCATCTGCAGAGCTAGTTGGCATATAAACTTGTACTACTGTAGTAGGTTTGGGATTCGTGTCTATCTTGGCCACAATAATGCGTTCACTATGCTGTTTGTAGTAGCTTACCCGCACTCCTATTTTTTTATTCATTATTAAACCTATTCCTGCATTACCCCTATTTGATTTTGTATTTATAACCCTGTATTCACCTGACCAAAAGTCTTGTTCCTCCTGTCACCGAACTTCACTAATTCCCACTATATCTAAAGTTAACCTATCCATTTCCCTTTTTAAATTTTCTAACCTACCTGCCCGATTAAGGGGGATCTGACATTCCACACTCCAACCCGTAGAACACGTTTTCTTTCTCCTGATAACGACATCCTCTTGAGTATTCCCCACCCGGAGATCCGAATGGGGGACTATTTTACCTCCGGAATATTTTACCCAAGAGGATGCCATCATCATTTAACCATACAGTAAAGCTGCATGCCCTCGGGAAAAATTACGGCCGTAGTTTCCCCTTGCTTTCAGCCATTTGCAGTACCAGCACAGCAAGGCCGTTTTGGTTAGTGTTACAAGGCCAGATCAGTCAATCATCCAGACCGTTGCCCCTGCAACTACTGAAAAGGCTGCTGCCCCTCTTCAGGAACCACACATTTGTCTGGTCTCGCAACAGATACCCCTCCGTTGTGGTTGCACCTACGGTACGGCTATCTGTATCATTGAGGCATGCAAGCCTCCCCACCAACGGCAAGGTCCATAGTTCATGGGAGGGGGGGAGAAGAGTGATAGTGTTAGTTAATTCTAGTTAGTCTTGTACTGTATGTTTTGCAAACTCCTGTTGTTACTGTTCGTCCAAATTAGATAAAGTCTCTGGTTTTCTAATTATTTCTCCAAATCCTTTGCATGTTTCTATTTCCATAATACTTTTTTTACTATCTCTAAGATTTGATCCTTAAAAGGTTTGAATTCTTCAACAGCAAACTGACTTACATTGTTAATCCTGTTTGAGTCCCATGGTGCTCAGAGCCATTTGTTAATCCTGCAATCTCATTCTTGAAACTGGCCTTTGATTTCCTCTCAAACTAAATTGCTTTGGTTATCCATTTCATCCTTCAACTTTTTAGATAACCTTATCAAAGTGTTTTTTTTAAATTCATTAACTTAGTTTCTACTGCATTAGTTAATTCTTTCTTAGTGGACTCCAACTTGGTGCTTACTGATTCTATTGTATTTGTTAATTCTTCCTTGGTGGACTCTAACTTAGTGCTTACATCTTTAATTTGTTGTATCAAGCCCTGTAGCTAGTCGGGAGCCTCTGCGTCCACACTACATGTGAGTACTATCATATAATACAAACATACGTTTTTCTTTTGTTCACCTTTTACTTGGCTAGGTAAATTGTCCCCTCACACAGTTTGCATTAACCAAATAACACAAAAACAGCTGTTATTGGTGGAAGGAAAAACAATATCTACTCTAATTACGAAATGACGTCAACATTTCATCACTCACTGTCTTGTATTTGTTTCTGTGAGTGTACAGATCACAAGCTGAGCAGATACTATTTAATTCAAAAATGTTCAAATGTGTGTGAAATCTTATGGGACTTAACTGCTAAGGTCATCAGTCCCTAAGCTTACACACTACTTAACCTAAATTATCCTAAGGACAAACACACACACCCATGCCCGAGGGAGAAACTCGAACCTCCGCCGGGACCATCCGCACTGTCCATGACTGCAGCGCCTTAGACCGCTCGGCTAATCCCGCACGGCATTTAATTCAGACATAACATCCACCTTAAAGTTTCAACAAAAAGTAGTTCGTAAACAAGTCACATTTTATTTTAGAACTAGCTTCGTTCATTGCTGTTTACATTTTTGGAGAGTGTGTCTGCTCCTTGACAGTCAAGTCACCACCAAGCCATGATGTCAAAACATGAAAGGCCCTGCCCACAACAGGTAAAGATGTTTACTCACCATTGCATCTTGCTGATTACTCAAAACGCTAACCTCTCCATTCAACTCTGCACAAACGTGAAACAAAACAACCATGCACAGTAAAGGCTTTGTGACTTATTCCCTATCTAATACTCCTTTATTATTTTGCCATAGTTATCTTTAATTGTCATAAATAGGCAGTGCAACATGTCATTTGCCTAAATGGCATGTGATATTACACTTCAGTGACAAAAAACAGATGTGCTACGCTATTTCTTTTCACTTGTGTGTCGGCACATCACAATCTTCTTTAGCCAATGGATTCCCTAACACATCCCCTCTTTCAGTTGATGTTGCTAACATGTTTTTAAACAATAAATTCATCAGAGGTAATAACAAGTACATTGTTTATGTTCTACTAATTTTTGTTTATTTCAAACTAGCTTTCGGCTTATCAGGCCAACTTCACGAGACAACTGACTAGCTTGTCGGTTGTTTCCTGAAGATGGCCTAATAAGCCGAAAACTAGATTTAAATAAACAAAAATCAGTAGAGCAAAAACTGTGTACTTATTATTCAGCTTTACGTGTGGAATTGTCCCACCAACAAGTAACGGAAGAATCTGTAAATTAGTTCCAGTCATCAGTTTTTATGTCTTTAGGCACTTCCAGTATTTTACCACTGCATAGCTGCCAACTGTGAGAATTGGCTGTCAGTAACCATGTGGCTAGTTTGGATGGGATGCTGGGAGCCCACCCCAGAAAATTTTAAAAATTAGAAGCCTGATTGAGGCCCTTACATGCTATATTTCAGACACTTTGGAATCCTAAATAAAGAAGATTTGCCAGGAATAAAAACTATTGTAAACGGAACAATCAGCTTACAGAGAAATACCTAGAACATTATGACATTACTTGGTTTGAAAGTAGTTTTATACCTATCCCTTAAGCTGACAAGTGCAGAATGAAAAAATTTCATTTCACTCAGCATAACCTACCTCAACAAGCTGTACTGACAAATTCATTTGTAGATAGGTTTACTATGTGTTCAGAAAGTCTATAAAACATTTTAGTACCATATGATTAGCGAACTGTAAACAGTACCTCTTATGATTTTTTTAGAACATAAAATTGTAAAATGCTATTTCTGTAATTTTTTAGTAACATCCTGTAAATGAGGTGATAAATCTGTAAAAGTTATGGTCAAACCACAATAGCTGGCAGCCATGCCACTGACATAATGATAAGGATTTCCCAGAAAGTAATGCACACATTTTTTTAATTCAAAAATTCTTTATTGAATATAATGAAAACACACAC
This sequence comes from Schistocerca nitens, assembly GCF_023898315.1. Taxonomy (NCBI): domain Eukaryota; kingdom Metazoa; phylum Arthropoda; class Insecta; order Orthoptera; family Acrididae; genus Schistocerca; species Schistocerca nitens. Next base: position 47,893,543 of record NC_064618.1, on the reverse strand, counting down.
AAAAGAATGATGTTTTATCTACACACCCTATTTTTCCACGTAATCTTAATCCCGTTCTATTGCCTTCCTCCAGCACAAAAACAAGGGCATGTATGTCCTGTTGGTACCAGTAACGGTCTTGGTGGTGTAACCAGTGCTTCAGTGTGTGATAGTGACCATCCGCTGCACAGCTAGCAACATTCCACAGCCGATAACATCATCGCACGCACTGCCCCCTCGTATTATGGCGGGTCTTACTCACTTGTGTCAATGTGTTCGTTTTTTATTTTCAGAAGTGTATATAGTAGGACATATGAATATATCCTCTTAGGGTATTATCAGAAGAAAAAATTATATGATATTCTATGGCAGTATAAATCAGTATTCTCAGATAAAATGGGACTAATAAGAGATTACATTTGACAGTTTAGAATAAAAGACAAAAATCCATTCTTTTGTAAACCCTATCCTGTACCTTCTAGTTTACAATCTACAGTACAAGAGGAAATAAATAAGATAATCAAAAATCAAGTTACTGAACGTAGTGTGTTCGTGGTTAAGCTAGCTGCATGTAAAGTTCACTTGGTCTTAGACATGCATACTCTTAGCAAATATACCAAAACAGAGAGAGAGAGAGAGAGAGAGAGAGAGAGAGAGATCTATACGCACTGATGTTAACTGTGTCCAAAACATGAAAAGACCACTGTGCTTTTTTTATTACATAGCATTTAATTAGTGCCTTGAATGATATTGATCTTTTATTATATTGATTTTGGGAAAGTTTGTATGCGCCTTCCATTTTCTTCAATCTTTGTTCACTTGGGGTATAATATTTTCCATCTGATTGTATCCATTCTCCCAAACACTCAAACTCAACTCTTTTGATGTTTCCCTATTGTGTTTGTATATATTTTTCTCTGTTGTGATTATGTTCAATGGTTGCCATTTGCTCATATGATACTTGTAATTCAATTTTAGCTGTAAAATCATGAAGTGTTTCTACCATTATCTTTGCATCTATTTTGTTCTTAGAAATTATTGCAATATAGTCAGTAAAAGTGAGACCTTCACCTTAAATCTTCCCCTCCTTTGTCTAGATGATTACTTCAATGTTTCTTCTTGTAGTTCTTTATTCTACTCTCTCATACCTTGTCTAAGACCAGAATGAAGAGAACTGATGAGAGCCTAACGCCCTAAAAAAAACACCTGTGTTAGCTGTGTTTGTGAGCGGCTGTTTGACTAACTGTCTAATAGTTTCATCGATATCTGCTTCTTCCAGTGTCAGGAATTCTGTCTGTCTACAGAACTGTAGGCTTTTTTGAAATCAATGTATGTAAGAACTGTGTTAAGGTTCCGCATTGTTTTGGTCCTGAGGATTGTTTTCAAGTTAAAAATTTGCCCTGGCATGATCTATTCTTTTCTGAAACCCACTTGGTACTCACCAACTGCAAGTTCTGCTTGGCCTTCTATCTTTGGATATAATTTTATATGTGACTAGAAGCAGAGATATGCCTTGGTAATTGCTGATGTCTGCCCTGTCTCTCTTCTTATGTAGTAGATGCGTTATGGGTTGTTTCAGTTGACCAGTATTCTTCCTTTCTCTCAGCAATCTTTCATAATCTTATAATCAGTTGCCCACTTTCCTCCAGTTTCTACATCTCAGCTTATATCCCATTGTCACTTGGCGCTCTGTTGTTTTTCAGCTGACCAATGTATTGTTCAATTTGATGTGGCAATTGTGGTTCTGGTGGTGGGTTTTCCTTTTAGGCTGTTCGAGAACTAGTCATCATGTTGGTTACCCACAGTTTAAAAGAGTTTTGAAGTATTTTGCTAGTAACTCACTGTTGTCTTTGTTGTTGGTAATCAGTTTGCCCACCGAATCTTTGAAGTGAAGGTTCACCAGCTTGTAAATTGTTACTTCTTCTTAGAAAACTCTGCAGGTATACCATGTGTTGTTCCATCTGAAATTTGTTTCTGTTTCCTCTAACCATTTCTTGACGTGTTTCTGTTTCTCTCTTCAAATTATTTTTGAAGTCAGTTTTCTGATCTCAGTGACTGCATTCCAGTCTCTTTCCTTTTTGCAGGAGTTCCGTTTTTTCCTAGCTGTTAGTCTACACTCTATCGCTTTGTTGCATTTATTATTCCTTTCCCTCTTCTTCATGGTTGTTCTAGTTCTTTTGCTGTTTTATCATTGCTTCTTTAATCTCATGTCAATCTTTCATATCTGTGTCATGCTTTTTAACGGAATTGTTCCTATTATCTGACAAATTTTGTGTCAATTCTATGCACTTTTTAATTTTGGTGTTTGGTTTTTTAGATTGAAATTTGGCTTTGATATTTGTTAAAAAGTGGCCTGAATCTGTGCCTAGTCCACTTCTGACCCATAAATTCATGATTCCTCTATGGTTTAGTTTGGGTATTGCTACATAATCCAGCTGATATGAACCTCAATGTGTATTAGTAGAAGACAAGTTTTCTTCCTCCTTGGCAACTTTCTGAAAGAGGTTGTTATTAATTTTGAGTCGAACTGTCTACAGAAGTTGATGGGGCTTTCTCCATTCTTACTGGTGCATCTGTGTGAAGCAAAATTTCCTACCATAGCCTTGTACTTCTCTGCTGACCTGTGCACTGAAGTTTCCTACAGATTGTTTTATGTTGTGCCTTGGTATTTCTTCTGTCTCATTATCTAGTGTTTGACCTTTTAGGATTTTTGCTGTTTTCTTTGTTGGTAGGTGCATGTGTATTTATGACAGTATAGCTCTTGTTTGCTTATTTAAATGACAGAAGTGATATTCGCTTCCATGAGAATGTAAAATCTGCTATGGATTCTATTAAATTCCGTTAGCATAGTGGATTTCTGTTTATTCTTTATGGTAGGTTTCCCTTTATAAATCGAGTAGCTCTCTGAGTCAAATATGTTCTCATCTCCATATCTGGTTTCCCAAAGTGCTAGTATGAGTATGCTGCATATGTTTAATACATATTTCAAAGCTTCCCAGTCGTGAAGTGTTTATGTTCAATGTGCCTAGCAGACAATCTGATGGCCTCATTACATCAATGTTTCCAGTGATGGAGGACTGTTTACCTTCTGGAGCACTTTTTCATTCAGTGTTTACCATCACATCTTGCTTGAAAGTGAATTACGAAGGGGTCTTTACCTCTTCGTGGCATGTTACATCTGTGACTGAAGCACTGTGCTTTATTAACAAAAACTATGCGAAAGTTTCACGAGAAGGATATTACCATTAAACTGATCAAATCTCATTTTGGCAGGATGGAATTAAAGTTTAGGACATTGAGGTATATGGAATTAAACTGGACTCTGAAAGGATAAGGGCCATAAAACACTGTCTACAATTATAGAACATGAAACAGTTACACTTGTGTTTCACACTCTAAGGATTTTATCATAGAGGTATGCATGGCCAAGTAATGAACATTGTCATTATTAAAACAAATGTTTAAGTGGATGGGCATCTGATGCTTTTAAGGATATTAAAGAAGCATTAATGAATGCTCCTATACTGAACTACCCTGTGACACATTAGCCACTTAAATTAGCAACAGATGCGTTAGAATACGGTGTTACTTCGCAATTAACTCAAAGGGAGTGGAATCCTGAAGTTGGTGAGTATAATACAATCATTTATGCAAGTAGAAGCCTTAACAAGCCCGAGATAAATTACATGGCCATGGAAATTACTGGCTTTTGTTTGAAGTCTATGAAAATTCCAGACTTCAATCTGGGGATCGAAATTGTCATTTGTACTGACCATCAAGCATTAGCATTCTTAATGGAAGCAGATTATTCCACAAACATCTAATGAGGTGGGTCTTGTTTTACAAAAATTTCAAACAGAAATTAATTGCATGAAGTATTCTCAGAATTAAGTTGCTGACACATTGTTAAGATTATCAAGGGGTGTGAATAAAATGAGACACACTGAGAAACCTGGTGTCATTTCTGCAACTAATTTCCTAAGGTTAAGTTATACCAACAATGAGGTTAGAATGATAGCCATAAGAATAAAGTACGAAATCTAAAAAAAAAAAAAAATAATAATAATAATTTTGAACATATTAGCCTACAATTTTAGCAATGTGAACAGGCATTGTTGTTGCCAGCTAAGGAACCTTTATGGACAATAAAGGACAGTACCTTGTTCTGGATATTAAATAATATGATACTGAACTGGAAATTATGTATACAGCATATGGTTTACCATAAAGAATAAGGACATTTCGATATTTTTAAGTGCATAACACACATGAATAAATTTTATTACTTTAAGAATTTAAGTTTGAAGATAGCAAAGCTACTATGATCTTGTGGAGTACACCAGAAGGTTAAATATGATGATAGTCATCTACAATAAAGTTATATCTGATAATACCAAAAGGATTACGTGATTTGACTGTTTCTGATTCTTTTGGACAGTTACCCAGAGGTCGAGGAGGAGTCACTTATATCTTTGCACTGACAGAATGTTCGTCAAAGTAAATAAAACTTTATCGTATCAAACAAGACAAATCGGATACAGTAATAAAAAGTTTAAAAGACTGTCCTAAAGATGAAGGTAAGCCTTGAAGACTTCTCTTGCGTAATGGATCACAATTTACAAGCAATAACTTGAAAGAATTTTTCACTAGGTAAGCTTAAAATGTGTAGCTATATCAAAGTATCACCTACTATCTAACCCTTATGAACGGGTAATGAAAGAGATTGGACATCTGTGTAGAACATATTATTTTAACAAACTTACCACATAGACTCAGTTGTTTCCAAAGTTTCAAACTGTTTCGAATGAACTACCCTATATGTCTGCAGGTTTGTCATCTGTAGAAACAACTAACAAAACTTTTACTGATGAACCACCGTTAACCCTAGAACAGTCAGATCATTCTCTAAAGTCATCATTTTTCAAAACAGTCAGTGCAAACCATTTCAGTATGCACCAGGTATAACCACAACTTGCACACTTCGCAAAACTTTTTAGTTTTACTGTCATTGCATTTGTACCATCTTCCCATTTTCCCTTTTCGTCTAACTGATATGTTTTTGTTTGCTTTGAATAAAATGTAGCCATTGCAAGCAGCAGTGTTCAAAAAATGAAAAGAGAGACTGAGAGGCCACAATCTTGTCCCTCTACCAACAGTATATTCATCACACTTAGCATCAACAGCATCTATGCCACCCTTTGTTTTGTTTTAGTACATTACTGTAGCCGATTTTTTTCTTTTCACCACTGCAAGGACACATTGACGAAATATGCAGTGCTGATTTGTTTAATTTTAGTACATATGAAAGTAATGTGATGTCTTCCTGAAATAAAAACATACTTGAGTAATTACTTTTAAAATTCTTTTCTTGTAGTACTTCTTTGACGACTGGGTAAGAAGAAACCAATTGTCTATTGTCAGATTTCTTCCAGACTCATTTACTGGGTCTACAAGAAGCAAAACAACATTGTCTGCCTTACTATTGACTTTGTATGGTCCTGGTGATTGTGCAGTATCTGCATAGACTTCTACATATTTTACGTATTACATTTTAGAACAAACCAGGATGAAAACATTGATCCCGTACTTGACAGGTTTATTTGGGATACACATCCTGAATCTGCACTTGCCTCTGTATGGAACTAGCATTTTGTCCAAAGGACTGTCTTCTGCTGGAGCAAAATACGCATTGCAGTTGGAGACTGTAATATGTATACTGGATCTTTATGGCAGCAAGACCACCTAGTGCTCTTATTTCTTCCTTTGTGTGGCTGTTTTCAAACCTGATGCAATGAGTAAAAAATCTGAACATTTCAATGACACACTTGCTTGAGAGATTTCTATTCTCATCCCACTTGTATTCCAAAAGTCTTCAGTATCCATTTTACCACCATAGGCTGTTCCAGCTAAGTAAAGTAGGCCAAAATATGCCTTCAGTTCATAAATATTTGTAAGCCTAGCCATATTTGGGGCACCTGTATATTTGTTTCTTTGCTGGTGTACGCCCTCAGCAGCACACTGGTTGGCACTAGGAAACATTGTTTAGCACGCACTGAACTAAGTGCGCCTATGACAAGAGAAGACCAAGACACACCCTCAGGCTACGCACTAATAACGCACCCTGGACAGCATGCATATAGGCTGCTGCCTACCGAGCTGTCTCGATCAGTCAGTCTCTCCATCTCAGTACCTCAGTACGTCACACTGGGACTCAGTTGCCATTGCACCTCAATATGTCGCACTCTGCTCTAGTCTTCCACAGTGATAGTCGTCACCTCACACCTTAGCTACCTGTGAGAGAATGTTAGTCATTGTATATAGTTGTGATATGCACACAGACAAGATTCAAGAGTTAGTTCATGGTAACTGATTGTTGCTAACCCCAGAACTTCAGATTCAACATCACTGAAGTTAAGTACTCAAATGGTTCCCGTAATGAAGTGTATTTTAAACATGTGTGCATTTTGTGTTGTAGTGAGAGGAAGCCTACAGACCATCCACCCTCTCCTCATCCAGCCAGGAACCACAAAATGTTACAAGAGGTCACAGCCACAACAAGTGGCGACAAGTCTGATCAACAAGTTTTGTTTGGTTTTCATGTGTTCCGGGTTGCTGCAGGGGAGCTGTCATTACAGTGATTCTCTTTGCTCATTTGTTCTTGTTGTTGCATGTATTATAGGAGGAGAGGCTTTGCACAATGCTTCTCTATTTGTCTTTTCATATTTTTCTCTAATTTGTTAGCGTTAGAATGGCTACGCCGCCCCCTCCACCCCCCCCTGACCCTGCACCACAGCCGCAGACTGCTCCTGCTCTGGAACTAAATCAGATCACCATAGCCGCTGACAAATTTAATCAAGTGCCAATTTGTCGGGTCAAGTCACATCTTGCCCATGACTGCCCCACTCAGTCGCCACAAGTGCACACAGACAGCCTCGTAAACAAGTAACCAGGCCTGTCCACCTAGCGAAGTCTTGCCCTCTCTGTTTTGCTTGCCATAAGCGGCAAGATTGCCTGTCATGCAATGCAACATGTTTCTCATGTGGAAACAAAGGCTATCTCCAGGCAGTTTGCTTGTAACAACAGGTCTCATGCACGTTCTGTGAATGCAGTGCTTTCAAAACCAACTACAGTAATTCAAGTAAGGTTGTGTCCTCATCTCGCCCCAGTGCAGTTCGACACCATTCCAACAAACTATTTGTAAAACTACAAATTGCTGGCCATTCTGTTGATTTCCAATTGCACCCAGGTGCTTTAGTAACTTTGCTTAACTGTGCCACGTAAAAACGGTTAGGCTCACCACACCTGTCAAAATCTAGCAAGCACCTCACTGCATACAACGGCCAGAAAATCCCAGCACTTGGACAGCGTAGTTTGTCTGCCACTGACAAATCTCACACTATGACAGTGAAATTTACTGTGCTGCAATCAAGAGACAGTGAAAATATTTTTGGCTTAGATTTGTTTGACTTGTTTTGTCTTAGCATCCAAGACAATGTACTTTCAGTGACAGCATTTAATCCAAAAGACAGTGTAGCTAGTTTGCTTACGGAATTTCTTGAACTCTTTTCTGATGGACCTGGAAAAGTTAATAATTCTGTAGCACACATTACTCTGAAAGACAATGGATAACCTAAGGTTTCCAGGGCTTGGTCCGTCCCTATTGCTTTATGAGGCAAAGTAATCAGTGAATTAAAACAATCGCAAGACAATGGTGTGATTTCTCCAATAAAAGCTAGTCAGTGGGCAAGTCCATCGATTTTGATGCCCAGGCCTTCTGGTCGCATTTGCATTTGTGTTGACTTCAAAACTACCATCAATCCACAGACAATAATTGACACTTATCCAGTGCCTAGTCCTGAGGAACTTATGTACAGGCTTGGTGCAGGCTGTTACTTTTCCAAGATAGATTTGCATGATGCTTATTTGCAAATACCAGTAGATGAAGAATCACAGAAAGCGTTTGTTATTAATACACACTTAGCCCTGCTCAAGTGTTTGCATTTGCCGTTTGGCAGTGCCTCCACATCTGCCATTTTTCAGCATTACTTGGAACAGCTGACTGCTCAAGTGCCATTGTGTTTGGAGTACCTTGACGATATTGTCAATATGCACACACTTTTTTGAGTGTTATCAGATGCAGGACTCGAGTGTCATCTCAAAAAGTGTGACTTTTTCAGCCAGAACTACAGTACTTAGGTCATGTGATAAAAAGTAAGCATGTGCACCTCCTCCAATCTCATTTACTTGCAACCCATGATTGCCTGTTCCTTGTAATGCATCTGAACTGCAGTCAGTGTTAGGCAAGTTGACATAGTACATACATTTTCATTCCAAACTCCCGAACACTTCACAGATCGCAGCTCCAATGCATCACTTATGTAGGAAAAATGTGCCTTTTGTGTGGGCCAAAAAGTGCCGTGACACATTTCAGAACCTCAAAAATGCCTTGCTCAGTGACAGATGTTTAGTATATTTTGATCATTCCAAACAAGTGATTTTGCAAGTAGATGCTTCCTCTTACAGAATCGGCGCTGTGTTTTTGCATGAAATTGGTGCACAAGACAGACAGACCTACTGCTTTTGCCTCAAAGTTCCTAACTCAAACTCAGTGCAATTATTCATAAATTGAAAAAGAAGCTCTCGCTACTGTATGCAGCGTGACAAAATTCCATCGCTATCTGTTTGGTTGCAAGTTTCATTTAGTGGCAGAACACAAACCTTTACAGTCCTCATTTCATCCATCAAAGCGGGTTCCTGCATGTACTGCTTAAAAATTGCAACACCAAGCTTTGCTTCTATCCCAGTAAAAAATTGGGTACAGACCTACAGCCTTCCAATCGGCCCTGACTCTGATTTTGATTCGTCTGACGCATCTTGTTGCCAGATCGATGCACAGGACTCTGAAGTGCTGCACTCTTCTCCACTGAATTACAGAAAAATTGCACAGGCCATGGAAGCAAACCATGGTCTGAAGGTTATGTTGCATTACATCTGCATTCCCGAGTGCATGCAGCTTTACTGTATGATTAAATGATGATGGCGTCCTCTTGGGTAAAATATTCCGGAGGTAAAATAGTCCCCCATTCGGATCTCCGGGTGGGGACTACTCAAGAGGACGTCGTTATCAGGAGAAAGAAAACTGGCATTCTACGGATCGGAGCGTGGAATGTCAGATCCCTTAATTGGGCAGGTAGGTTAGAAAATTTAAAAAGGGAAATGGATAGGTTAAAGTTAGATATAGTGGGAATTAGTAAAGTTCGGTGGCAGGAGGAACAAGACTTTTGGTCAGGTGATTACAGATTTATAAATACAAAATCAAATAGGGGTATTGCAGGAGTAGGTTTAATAATGAATAAAAAAAATAGGAGTGCGGGTAAGCTACTACAAACAGCATAGTGAACGCATTATTGTGGCCAAGATAGACACGAAGCCCATGCCTACTACAGTAGTACAAGTTTATATGCCAACTAGCTCTGCAGACGATGAAGAAATTGATGAAATGTATGACGAGATAAAAGAAATTATTCAGGTAGTGAAGGGAGACGAAAATTTAATAGACATGGGTGACTGGAATTCGTCAGTAGGAAAAGGGAGAGAAGGAAACATAGTAGGTGAATATGGATTGGGGGGATGAAATGAAAGAGGAAGCCGCCTTGTAGAATTTTGCACAGAGCATAACTTAATCATAGCTAACACTTGGTTCAAGAATGATAAACGAAGGTTGTATACCTGGAAGAATCCTGGAGATACTAAAAGGTATCAGATAGATTGTATAATGGTAAGACAGAGATTTAGGAACCAGGTTTTAAATTGTAAGACATTTCCAGGGGCAGATGTGGATTCTGACCACAATCTACTGGTTATGAACTGCAGATTGAAACTAAAGAAACTGCAAAAAGGTGGGAATTTAAGGAGATGGGACCTGGATAAACTGAAAGAACCAGAGGTTGTAGAGAGTTTCAGGGAGAGCATAAGGGAACAATTGACAGGAATGGGGGAAAGAAATAAAGTAGAAGAAGAATGGGTAGCTCTGACAGATGAAGTAGTGAAGGCAGCAGAGGATCAAGTAGGTAAAAAGACGAGGGATAATAGAAATCCTTGGGTAAGAGAAGAAATATTGAATTTAATTGATGAAAGGAGAAAATATAGAAATGCAGTAAATGAAGCAGGCAAAAAGGAATACAAACGTCTCAAAAATGAGATCGACAGGAAGTGCAAAATGGCTAAGCAGGGATGGCTAGAGGACAAATGTAAGGATGTAGAGGCTTGTCTCACTAGGGGTAAGATAGATACTGCCTACAGGAAAACTAAAGAGACCTTTGGAGAGAAGAGAACCACTTGTATGAATATCAAGAGCTCAGATGGCAACCCAGTTCTAAGGAAAGAAGGGAAGGCAGAAAGGTGGAAGGAGTATATAGAGGGTCTATACAAGGGCGATGTACTCGAGGACAATATTATGGAAACGGAATAGGATGTAGATGAAGATGAAATGGGAGATATGATACTGCGTGAAGAGTCTGACAGAGCACTGAAAGACCTGAGTCGAAACAAGGCCCCGGGAGTAGACAACATTCCATTAGAACTACTGATGGCCTTGGGAGAGCCAGTCATGACAAAACTCTACCATCTGGTGAGCAAGATGTATGAGACAGGCGAAATACCCTCAGACTTCAAGAAGAATATAATAATTCCAATCCCAAAGAAAGCAGGTGTTGACAGATGTGAAAATTACCGAACTATCAGTTTAATAAGTCATAGCTGCAAAATACTAACGCGAATTCTTTACAGACGAATGGAAAAACTGGTAGAAGCGGACCTCGGGGAAGATCAGTTTGGATTCCGTAGAAATGTTGGAACACGTGAGGCAATACTAACCTTACGACTTATCTTAGAAGAAAGATTAAGAAAAGGCAAACCTACGTTTCTAGCATTTGTAGACTTAGAGAAAGCTTTTGACAACGTTAACTGGAATACCCTCTTTCAAATTCTGAAGGTGTCAGGGGTAAAATACAAGGAGCAAAAGGCTATTTACAATTTGTACTGAAACCAGATGGCAGTTATAAGAGTCGAGGGGCATGAAAGGGAAGCAGTGGTTGGGAAAGGAGTGAGACAGCGTTGTAGCCTCTCCCCGATGTTATTCAATCTGTATATTGAGCAAGCAGTAAAGGAAACAAAAGAAAAATTCGGAGTAGGTATTAAAATTCATGGAGAAGAAGTAAAAACTTTGAGGTTCACCGATGACATTGTAATTCTGTCAGAGACAGCAAAGGACTTGGAAGAGCAGTTGAACGGAATGGACAGTGTCTTGAAAGGAGGATATAAGATGAACATCAACAAAAGCAAAACGAGGATAATGGAATGTAGTCAAATGAAATCGGGTGATGCTGAGGGGATTAGATTAGGAAATGAGACTTAAAGTAGTAAAGAAGTTTTGCTATTTAGGGAGTAAAATAACTGATGATGGTCGAAGTAGAGAGGATATAAAATGTAGACTGGCAATGGCAAGGAAATCGTTTCTGAAGAAGAGAAATTTGTTAACATCAAGTATAGATTTAAGTGTCAGGAAGTCGTTTCTGAAAGTATTTGTATGGAGTGTAGCCATGTATGGAAGTGAAAGATGGACGATAACCAGTTTGGACAAGAAGAGAATAGAAGCTTTCGAAATGTGGTGCTACAGAAGAATGCTGAAGATAAGGTGGGTAGATCACGTAAGTAATGAGGAGGTATTGAATAGGATTGGGGAGAAGAGAAGTTTGTGGCACAACTTGACTAGAAGAAGGGATCGGTTGGTAGGACATGTTTTGAGGCATCAAGGGATCACAAATTTAGCATTGGAGGGCAGCGTGGAGGGTAAAAATCGTAGAGGGAGACCAAGCAGATTCACTAAGCAGATTCATAAGGATGTAGGTTGCAGTAGGTACTGGGAGATGAAGAAGCTTGCACAGGATAGAGTAGCATGGAGAGCTGCATCAAACCAGTCTCAGGACTGAAGACCACAACAACAACAACAACAACAACACATCTGCATGTCTCAGTCTCCCTCATTAAACAGTGTTCAGAACTCAGTAGCACCCTGATACTGACATCAGCATAAACTTTCAGTACAACAATGTGTGATCTTAGTACATTCAGACAAGGGACAATTATGTGCGCTCTTTCCCACAGTGTTGCAAAATGATGTGTTACAACTACTTCAGCAAGGAGATTGGGAAATTGTTTGCACTAAACAGTTAGCACACTGGCACTGTACTTGGCAGGGCATGGATGCTCTCATTGAAAAGATGACGTCAGTGTTGCTCATGCACAGAAAACCAATCCGCTCCACAAAAACATTCTCAGCTTGGCCTAAGACTCAATCTCCATGGTAATGAGTGCACATAGACTGTGCGGAACCATTTTGGGACACTTGTTAGCTCATAGTGTTAGACTCTTTCAGCAAATTCCCAATTGCGATGCCTATGAACTTTACCACATCACATAGCACCACTGAAGTGTTGTCCTCAATTTTTTCATTGAAGGATTGCTTGAAGTTGTCGTTACGGGCAACAGACCTCAGTTCACATCACATGACTGAACAGTTTTATGAACAAAATAGCATTCGTCATCTAACAAGTGCTCCATTCCACCCTGGTCCAACGGAGAAGCAGAACACTTCATACACACTTTTAAACAACAGATGGCCAAGTTTCACACCTCCCATATGTGGGAACCAGAGCTGCAACTCTTTCTCGCACTCTATCGCTCCCACCCACGACAGACCATCACCGGTGGAACACCGGCATGGCCTCTGCCATTGGACGCTGCTTCACTTGCTCCACCCACTGCAGCATCTGGCGCCGCGAATGGTCTGCAAGTATCCCTTTGCACCATGTGATCTTTTTCTTTAATGGGTTTCTGTCCGACACCAGTGTTGGGAGCGAGGCAAGAGCCATAAATGCATTGCCGCATATATGTATCTTATTGCAGTTCCTGATGGTTTGCAGTGCTGTCACCAGAATCAAATTCACATCTGTTGTTTGCCCCATGACTCTGCTGCTTTTGCCCCCAGATTCATGGCCTCATGGGACCACACGATCCTTGCAGCCACCTGCTGGTGCCACCATGGCACCCCAGGCACGAGCCAATGGATGTTGCGCTCTTGCCTCCGTCGTTTCCACACACTGACCCGATGGACCTCGATCCACCATCGACATCGCAGTCATCTCCCCCAGGAGATACGCAAAGGACTGGATGTGTATCTTGGGCAGTGTTTTCGGAAGAATGTTCCTCTGCTCTCACAAGCCAGATGGCTGGTTACTGTCGGGAGTACGCCATCCTCCACAGCTACAGCTCCCATCTCATCTCCACATACAGCTTGCTGCCTCCCCACTCTTCCCCCCTCTCCGTTGCCCACTGTTGTTTACATCTTCAGCAGTATAGCACAATTAGGACAACAGTGCAGTGTTTCGGGGAGAGGGGGGGCGAGGTGCTGGCATACACCTTCATCAGCACACCGATCGGCACTTCGAAACATTGTATAGCAGACACTGAACTAAGCACGCTTATGACAAGAGAAGACCAAGACACGCCCTCAGGCTACATGCTCATAACGCCCCCTGGGCACCATGCACAAAGGCTGCTCCCGCCGACCAAGCTGTCTCATTCTATGTCTCTCAATCTCAGTACCTCAGTATGTTGCATCAGGACTCAGTTCCCATTGCACCTCAATATGTTGCACTGTGCTCTAGTCTTCCATAGTGATAGTCGTTGCCTCGCACCTTAGCTAGCAGTGAGGGAACATTAGTCATTGTATATAGTTGTGATATGGGTACAGGCAACATTCAAGAGTTAGTACATGATAAATAGTTGCTGTTAATCAAAGAACTTCAGATTGGACATGACTGAAATTAAGTACTCAATCGATTCCTGTGACAAGCGTATTTTAACCACCCCCCTACCATACCACCCTCTCCTCATCCAGCCAGGAATCACAAAACGTTACAACAGTTTAGAACTGAACTGAATCAATATAGATACTTGTTTCTTCAAGAATTAAATCAATCAATGGATTGCTAAAAAATAACTGCCATGATTCTAATGGTGAATGGACATTCATTGCACCTCAAGTACTTCAGGCAAATGTATGGTAATTATGTTGTGATGTCTTGTTCGAACACTTTGTGGGAAACAAGCTTTTCTCAATTTAGTTTCTCTGTTCTTTCCTTTATAAAAGTGCATAGGTGATGTACCTGAGTCAGTTACAGGAGTTGTACTTGAATCAATAACAGCATGTGCATCAGTGTTGGCAGAAGGCTGAAAATCTTCCTCTTCACCATCACTTATTTCACTGTTACCGTCATTATCACTGTTAATTTCGAAGTCTGGGTCCACAACAGAATTGTCTACTTCACTCTCATCATCATATAAATTTCTGTAAATTTGACTGTATTAAAGATTTTCTCTTGCCATTTTATACTGTAAACTATTGACAACAATAATTCTGTTTTAGGATATCACAAATGGTTCTCAAACTAAAGTGCACTGGCAGACATTAGTAATGTAAACAGTTGGGCTGTGTCTGACAGATCAACGAGCTTTATAGAAAATTGCCAAACAGTGGCTAAACAAAGCAAAACCTCATTCACAACATGAACACGTTCTCTTGGATGGTTCAGGAAGCTAGCAGAGCACTCAAGTCAAATCAGCAGCTATAAGAATATAGATTCAGTGAAACACAAACTAGTGGGTCTTACAGACCCAGCCTGACTGTTTTAGGGGTAAAGTAGCCAAGTGGCCACCTCAAATAGAAACTGAAGCCAAATTAGTACATAATACAGTGAAGGAAAACTGACAAAGGCCAGTGGAAAAAAGATTACAAAAATGCAATGAAAAATCAATTACACCTCCAATCCAAGGTAATGATTTATATTTGTTAATGGTTTCTATCCTAGTTCCAGTATAAAAACGAAACAAGCAAATTTTTTCCACATTACATGGGACCCTTTAAGGTGCTGGGTCTACTTCACCTAAAAGCAGTATTTTTAGTAGATACAGAGACTGGCCAAGAAAATGTGTTGTGCAATACTGACATGCTAAATTCGTATCCCCATGAGAACTTGCGGTCTTAGCAGATCTGGCAGACTGACAGCCATCAGGTGTCCTAGTTAACTGTTTCAGTAGTTCACATTTTCTTATCTCTGAAGCAGTTTCTTCTACTCTTGCTGATGATACTACATCTACATCTATATCTATAGCTGGCAGTGTGCGGCAGAGGGTAGCTTGTGTACCATTGTCACTCCCCCACCCTTTCCAGTTTCAGACAAGAAAAATTCACGAGACGAACAACTGCCAAGTTGCCAGTAAGCCTCTGTGGGGGCTTTTCTGTGATGTGCACAGGAGGAATGTACGCTCTTGGAACTTTAACAATAAACTACAGTGTGAAACAGAATGCCTCTATTGCAGCATCTGCCACTGGGATTGGCTTATCATCTCTGTGAAATTTTCATGCTAACTAAATGATCCTTTAACGAAACCTGCTGCTCTGTTTTGGGTTTGCTGCTCTTTTTGGATCTTCTCTGTTTTCTCTATCAGTCCTATCTGGTATGGATGCCATACTGATGAGCAACATTCAAGTATTGGTCCAACAAGAGTTTTGTAAGCTACATCCCCTGATGAAGGACACCATTTCCTGAGGATTCCTCCAATGAATCACAGTCTGGCATCTGCCTTCCTCATCATTAATTTCATGGGGTAATTCCAACTCAAATCACTTTGTACTTATACTCTTAGATATTTTATTGGTTTGGTTTTGTTTTGCTTTAGGGTGCAAAAAACAACGGGGGTCATATGCACCCAAATCAAAACTATATTACACGAAGACAGAGAGGAGCTAAAAAACGACTATACGCCAGTCCCACAGCTAAATAGAGGCACATGGAAAAAGGGCTAAAAAGAAAGAGACACCATACAGAAACGGATGTCCAAAACTAGAAATTAAATGGCCTTCACCATATTGCTTTGGCGGATAAAAAGTGAAATACGGTCGACAGCTCGTGCGTCACTTGCTAAAATGGCCGATAACTCAGATGGCAAACCCAAGTGGGAAAATAAGTGGTTAAAAAATGGGCAGTCCATCAGGAAGTGGCAGACAGTTAAAACTTGGGCACAATGTGTATAGAGTGGTGAGTACCGCCACTTATCAAATGACGATGGCTAGAACGACAAGTGCCCAATACGCAGCCAGCTTAAAATGACCTTCCAGTGGGAGGGCCGAGAGAAAGTAGTCCAAGCCACTGGGAGAGACTTAATAGGCCAGAGCTTATTCCCCTGAAGCGAGGACCATTGGCAATGCCAAAGGGACAGCACCTCCTGACAGGCTGCAACACACAGATCATCAGAGGGAATGTAGGAACTCACGGGCTGAGGTACGAGGACTGCAGCCTTGGCAGCAGCATCAGCAGCCTCGTCTCCTGGCAGACCGACATGACCAGGATCCCACAGAAACATCACAATGGTTCCACCAAGAGTGAGCAAGTGACAGTTTTCCTGGACCCAGTGCACTAATGGTTGAGCAGTGTACAGAGCACATAGACTTTGAAGGACGCAGAGTGAGTCTGAGCAGAGGACTGAATTGAAAAGGTTGTGTCGCCGGATGTACTCCGTGGCCCGATACAGGGTGAAGAGCTGCTGTAAATACTGAGCAGTGTGCTGGAAGCCGACATCAAAAGCCACGGGTGCCAATGACGAAGGCACACCTGACCCCACAGTCAGTCTGAGAGCCATCAGTGTATACAAAGGTACTATCACGAAGTTCCATGAGGTGGTCGTGGAACTGAAGGCGATAGAACGAGGCTGTAGTAGTGTCCTCAGGAAGCAAATAAAGGCCAAAGTTAATATGGGTCACTTCAAGAAGCCAACGTGGTGAAGGGTTCTCACCCACTTGGAAAGGTGCAGGTAGTGTGAAGTTAAGCCGCCATAGCAAGTGCCAAAAGCCGACTCCAGGAGGTAACAGAGAAGAGGGAAGCACCCCATACTGGCGATCAAAGGAATCATGAAAGAAGGAGGCATAGGATGGGTGGCCACTCATGGCAGATAAACGGCATGCATACCTGCTGAGAAGAAAGTCACAGCAGTATGACAGTGGTAGTTCAGCAGCTTCAATATACAGACTCTCAACTGGAATAGTGTAAAAGGTGCCCATGGCCAAACAAATGCCATGATGGTGGATAGTGTTGAGATGGCGTTTGATGGATGGACGTGCAGATGCATAAACAAAGCATCCATAGTCAAGTTTCGAATGGACAAGGGACCGGTACAAACGAAGGAGGGTGGTTCGATCTCCGGGCTGCCAGATAAGACACATGGGAGGACCAAGAGAGTTTCCTATCGAGCATGACCCCCAGGAATTTTGTAGTTCCTGTGCACGGAAGGGCAACAGACTCAGGATGTAAAGAGGGTGGGAGAAACCAATTGCGTCACCAGAAATTCATACAGACGGTTTTGTGACTGGAAAAGTGAAAGCCATCGCTGAATTTCCAGGAGTAAAGATGAGCAATACATTGCTGAAGACGACGCTCACTGAGACAGGTCCGTAGAGAACTGCAAAAGATGGCAACATTGTCAACAAAAAGGAAACCGGAGACGCTCAGTGGGAGGCAGGCCATTATAGGGTTAATGGCGATAGGAAAGAGGACGATGCTCAGGATAGAACCCTGAGGCACACTGTTTTCCTGGATAAAGGTGTCTGACAAAACAGAACCTTCACACTCCTGTAAAACTCAGGTCTTTTAAAAATGCCTGAAGGGAACAGGGTAGACGGCCACGGAAGCCCCACATGTAAAGAGTGCGAAGGATTCCAGTTCTCCAGCACGTGTCCAAATCAAAAAACATGGGTCACAGTCTGGGATTTCCGCAGAAAACCATTCATGGCATGGGTGGACAAAGTAACGATATGGTCAACTGCAGAATGCCATGCTCAAAATCCACACTGTGCATTCGGCAGTAAATTGCGAGTCTCGATCCACCATACCAACTGGGCATGAAACACACATTCCATCACCTTGCAAATGCAGCTGGTAAGAGAGACGGGGCGGTAGCTAGAAGGAAGGTTTTTGTTCTTACAGGGGCTTAGATATGGGAATGACAGTGGCTTGACACCAGTATCTGGGAAATGTGCTCTCTGCCCAGATGTGGTTGTACGTGTTCAGCAGAAAGCGCTTGCCCGCAAGAGAAAGGTGCTGCAACATCTGAATGTGGATGGCGTCTGGCCCTGGGGCAGAAGATCAGTATGAATTGAGAGGATGATCCAGTGCCATCATAGTAAAGGCGGCATTGTAGCACTCACGATTTGGAGAGGAGAAGGGCATTGCCCAAGCCACCTCCACTCATATCCAACAGAGGAAGGCAGGGTGATAGTGGGAGGAGCTTGAAACTTCTGCAAAATGGCGACCCAAGGTGTTGGAGATGGCAACAGGGTCTACAAGGCCATCGTCTGCTGTGGTCAAGCCGGAAACTGGGCAATGTATCTTGGTCCCATAGAGCCGTCGGTGGTTGGCTCACACAACAGAGGAAGTGCTTTTTTGCTGTCCCGAAGAATGCAACAACACTTTGCACACATCTGTTTATAATGAATGCAGTTTGCCATTGTAGGATGATGGTTAAAAATGTGAAGAGCGCGTCTCCGTGCGCGAATTGCGTAGTAGCATGCCTCAGTCCACCAGGGACTGGGACATGATGTGGTAAAGAGGAAGTGTGAGGAATGGAACATTCTGCAGCAGTAAGGATAACATTTGAGAGATATTCCAGCTTGTCACCACAAATGGGGAAATCTTGTTCTCTGAAGGTCGCCAGGGAGGAGTAAATCCACCAGTCAACTTTAGTAAGATGCCATTTGAGCGTGCATGCGGATGGGGTAGGAGTCAGCAAATGGATAGCACACGGGAAATGGTTGCTTGAGTAGGTGTCAGAAAGAACGGACCACTCAAGACCATGGGCAAGCTGGGCAGTGCCGAAGGATAGGTCTAAATGGGAATAAGTGTGCGAGGAGTCAGAAAGGAATGTGGGTGCTCCAGTGTTAAGGCAGAAGAGGTTAAGTAGGTTAAGAAGGTCAGTCAAGAGGGCACCTCTCTGACAGGTCTTGGGAGAACCCCAAAGGGGATGATGTTTTTTGAAGTCACCGAGTAGCAGAAATGGGGGAGGTAGCTGCCCAATAAGCTGAAAGATGTTGCCCTGGTGACATCGAATGATGGAGGGAGGTAAATGGTAGAGAGGGAAAAAAGTCAGGTGTAGAAGGAAAAGGTGAACTGCAACAGCTTGAAGGTGGGTAGTCAGGGAGATGGGTTGACTATTAAGGCCATCCTGTATGAGCAGCATGATTCCCCCCATGAAATGGAATGCCACCTCAGGGGGAACTAATTGGTAAGTAATGTGAAAGCTCAAAGCGGTCGCAAGGGCACAATTTCGTTTCCTGAAGAGAGAGTACAAGTGGATGCTGCGATGTTAAGAGCAGCTGTAAATCCTCTCTGTGGGACTGAATGCTGCGAATGTTCCATTGGAGGACAGTCATGAGGAGGAAAAGATGTAGGGGTGTAAACTCGGCGGCTGTTGAGTGACAACTTGTGTGGAGCCGCCATTACAGGGCAGAGAAGCAGGAGGATTGTGCTCCATGGGGTCCCCAGAAGTATCAGCTTGGTTGTGCCGTTGGTCCTTGGAGCCCAACTCTGAAAAACGGTTGGTGGTGCGCACTGGCAACATGGACGATGGCCGGGCTAGGGTATCACATGGAAATACCGTCAAAGAGGATCTTTGATTTGGCAAAGGAGAAGACCGTTTGCCTTTGGTGGACTTCTTTGAGCCTTTCCATTCAGACGAAGACTCGGGTGTTGTTTGGCTGGAGGTGCGGAGGAAGTCTTCACGGGAGTACTCCTGTCCTTTTCAGGCTACTGGTTGTGTAACTGGTGGCTTTGCCACTTGAGGCGAGAGTTTGATGGCTTGTTGCACAGCTGGACAGGTGTGTGTGGAGGGAGGGGGGGGGAGGGGGGGAGGGGAGGTGATGCTACCTTGACACTGGGCGATCTCAAAATCTCAGAGCAGAATTGGATGTCACACGTCTATGTGGCCATGTCCTTCATGGAGCAAGGGGTAACAAGAACAGAACCAAAGGTGCCAGACAGGAGAATGCAGTGTTTGCGAATATCCAGTAACTTGTGAGCTACTGGGTAAGACACTTTTTCCTTTACCTGGCTCTCTTGGACAGCCCAAACATCAAGATACAAAGGAGGAGGAGGGGAACAACTGCCTTCGTGCATATCCTATCATAGGTTACACATTGGGCTGGCTGTTGACAAGACTTTCTAGTGTGGTTGAAACAATGACACTGGTAGCAGTGCATCAGGTTCGGAACGTACGGCCAGACTGTGGTAATTTCATAGCCTGCTTTGATCTTGGATGGAAGCACCACTCTCAAAAAGGTGAGAAAAAGAGTGTGGGTGGGCACTAAGGAACAATCTACTTTTTTCATTACATGATGGACGGCAGTGAAACCGTGATCAGAGAGGTAAGACTGAATTTCGGCCTTGGGTTAGACCGTTGAGAGCCTGGTGTAAATTTCACCATGGGAAGAATTCAAAGTTCTATGGGCCTCAACACAAACAGGGTAGCCATGGAAAAGTGAGGCAGCAAGCAGTAGTTGTGCTTGAGAATCAGAAGTAGTCTCCAAAAGCAAAGTGCCATTCCATAAACGAGAGCAGGATCACGGGGCCAGCAATTGCATCAACACCTTTCTGAATAATAAACGATTTACTGTGACGAAGGACTGACTGTCTTGAGTACATGAGACCATGAGGAACCATGGTGCAGCAGGACGGGTCTTCGAATCATTAGCCTCATTACATTTATGTTTTGTAGAAGTTGATTGACTCATCATGTGGAAATCCCCCATGATTGCCAATGTCTCCAATGGCGTGCTCCTTCCAACTGGGGCCCTCCTTCACAAGGGGGTGCGCCCGCCTTAGGTGATTGTTCAAACCTCAGGTCACACCTCCTGAACACTTGACAGAAGGACCAACTGGCAATTTGGGAAGGTTGCAGCTCAGGCAATCACCTCTCCCTGGGGCCTGGCGTGTACCAGGGGGTACGTCCGAACCCTACCTGTTGACACGGGGCTGGGAATTACACATTACCCAGTCACCTGTTACACGTCAGATGCATGGGTTGGCCTTCAGGAGGGGACAGGGAGGAAGAAGAGAAAGAGGAACATCAAACGCCGAAGTGGAGGTACAAGAGGAGAAGGGAGACAAAGAAAGGAAAAGGGTGCAAAAAACAAAGGTGAGCCTGTTCTTATGTCAGTGACAGACACTGCAGAACATTCCCAGTAACATCCCAGACATGTTCGCCAAGTGAGGGGAAGAAGAATAGCAGGTAGAGAGACATGCAGCACAGAAGGGAAAAATGCTGATAAAGGGTCTTTCTCGCCATGTATTTGCAATATATTACATCTGTTTATGTTGTGGATCAATTGCACTTCCTGCACCAAGCATCAATCTTCTATAGGTCTTCCTTCATTTCGCTACAATTCTTTAGTAAGAAAATAACGTTACTCCACCTTTTGGCTTATGGTACAGCAGCATCTTGAGATGGTCAAGAAAGAATAGGTAGTCTCGGTTGCAAAATGTTTTCTTTCTTTTTTATTTATTTATTTTTTTAATTATTTGTGACACGTTCCACTCTTACAGTAGCATCATAAGACATCTGGGGGAAAACTAGTTTCCTCATTACACATTTATGAGCCAGGAATAAGCTATAAAGTTGCATTTTCTGTTAAATAAATAAACTGGGAAACCATGACCCAAGCTATGAGAAGAGTGTTACCAATGACGAACTCAGTGGGTAAAAATACTTGTGGGTCACTGGCAAGTGCACGGAACATCCCATAATCACCCAAAATGGTATGTCATCCAGTAAAATATACAGGAAACATCCACCTACAGTGATAAGTAAGAGTATGTTTCAAGGCGAGGAGTGGTGCTTCCTCATTTTTATTTTTTATAAGGGATCTAAGTTTATAATTACTCTGTAAACACATTCTCTGTTTTCCCAGTACATTATTGGTCATTTTGCTTCACAGCTCTGTACTAGGAGCCATGAACGGGTGCGATACCAATGCTTTATACTCCTGGCCTATGCTATAAACATGACCTGTTAAGGGCGAGTATGCATAAACACAAGTAATGTGTGGTGACTCTTACACAAATTTATTCCTTATATGAATCACATACTCTGTGAGCCAAGGTCTCTTAACTCTCAATATTTGTTCCTTTATTTCCACCCTTATTTATGCGATTTCTTATTTTTATTCTGCTTACCACTATTTGCCATGAAACATATTCTTATTTATTTCCATAGGTGTGTGTGTCCTGTATATCTTATTGTATGATGTGCCATTTTGGTGATTGTGGGGCTTTCTGTATGCTTGCCAGTGGTCTGAGAACGTTTTTATCCAGTGAGTTTGTCTTTGGTTGGGCTTTTTTCACAACTCGGGTTGTGGTTTCCCAGTTGCTTTATTTAACTGACAATGTAGATTTATAGCTGTTCCCTACATCATAAATTTGAACTGAGGAAACTTGCGGCAGTTATGTTGCACGGGTCACTGAGGTAGCCTTCCGCACCAAGCTGTTTTGCTGACAGCAAAGTGGCATCCTCGGAATCGCTGGACCCTGTGACACAGACACAGAAGAACACAGCACTATAACTGGGAATAATAAAACACTTGAAGATCACGGCCGAGTTTTAATAGGCCCATCCTGACAGTTTCCATCCACGTCCAACATTCCTCCACCACACGCCAACATCTACATTTGGCTGTGGCAGCTACATTTGGTGTCAGAATAGCGGGCGTCGTCTGTACAGTATAACGTTCAAGCCCACCAGCTGCATTACAGTCACAAAATGTGGTGAGTGTTGACCAGTTTTTCTTTTTGAGTGTTGGACGTTTTCTTTCTTTGCATTGTCAGAGTAAGTGTTAGTGTGTTTGGGGCAGTAAGATTTTTTTTTTGTGGCATTTAATTACTTTTGTATTGGGTTGAGTATGAGGTTTTATTTATCTCCTCCTATTACATCTTCGCATAAAACATAAGATGAGATACTGAGCTGTAGGAAGTCATTTTATTTTTTTAGTTAAATGTTTTGTTTCTGTAGGATTTTAATAGGTTGAAATGGGACTAAGTGGGTATGAAAGCAACACAATGGCAGAGTCAGGGACACAAGGTGTGTCAAAACCAGAAGCAGTACGGATTTTGTTGGAAAAGGTAGCACAATTGACAGCGAACAGTACGCAGTTGGGAAGCGAATTAACATCTAGGAGTGCACTGGAAACTGCATCTGATCAGACGTTGTTGCCTAAGGTGCCGCAGCAAGAGATTGATCCAGCTGCCGTGAGTTTCATTATTCCATTTTCTGGCAAGGCATCTGAGGATGTGCGTTCATCTGTGGAAAACTTGGAAACTTCAGCTGTGATGAATGGTTGGTCTGATGAACAGTTGTTACGTGTAACCAAGATTATATTAGCGGGTGAAGCGAAGACATATGTAAGGTGTTCACAGGACTTAAGGGAGGCAGGACAGTTTAATCAGTTGAAGGAGGGGCTTTTACAGAGGTGCAAGAAACAGAATAGCACTCAGTACTTTAGGGAGAAGTTGAGTACCATGATGAGGAGACAGATGGAGACGGTAGAGAAATTTGCAGACAGAATAAGAGAAATAAACGAGTATAGTTATGAGTTGGGTGAGGGCGATGAAGCGAATGGTGTTCTGTTGCAGGAGGCCGAGCAAAGGGCACTTGATGTATTTTTGACGGGGTTACCGGTGCATGTTGTTGTTGCGGTCTTCAGTCCAGAGACTGGTTTGATGCAGCTCTCCATGCTACTCTATCCTGTGCAAGCTTCTTCATCTCCCGGTACCTACTGCAACCTAAATCCTTCTGAATCTGCTTAGTGTATTCATCTCCTGGTCTCCCTATACGATTTTTACCCACCACGCTGCCCTCCAATACTAAATTCATGATCCCTTGATGCCTCAGAACATGTCCTACCAACCAATCCATACTTCTAGTCAAAGTGTGCCACAAATTTCTCTTCTCCCTAATTCTATTTAATACCTCCTCATTAGTTATGTGATCTACCCATCTAATCATCAGCATTCTTCTGAAGCACCACATTTGGAAAGCTTCAATTCTCTTCTTGTCCAAACTATTTATCGTCCACGTTTCACTTCCATACATAGCCACACTCCATACAAATACTTTCAGAAAAGACTTCCTGACACACAAATCTATATTCAATGTTAAAAAATTTCTCTTCTTCAGGAACGCTTTCCTTGCCATTGCCAGTCTACATTTTATATCCTCTCTACTTCAACCATCATCAGTTATTTTGCTCCCCAAATAGCAAAACTCAGTGTCAGTGGCTACTATGAGTTTAATAGGATGAAAGAAGTTAGACCTACCATGTTACAGGTTGCGTGGAGTGGCAGATAAGGTCACACCTTTGGGGTCAGTGCCAGTTGGCTTTTGCATGGGGAGAGTCTGAATTGGTGCATGCATGGAGGTAATACCATGGGTAAGCGAGAGCTATGACATGATCCTAGGGTCCGCAGCTCGTGGTCGTGCGGTAGCGTTCTCGCTTCCCACGCCCGGGTTCGATTCCCGGCAGGGTCAGGGATTTTCTCTGCCTCGTGATGACTGGGTGTTGTGTGATGTCCTTAGGTTAGTTAGGTTAAAGTAGTTCTAAGTTCTAGGGGACTGATGACCATGGATGTTAAGTCCCATAGTGCTCAGAGCCATTTGAGCCATGATCCTAGGAGTAGATTTCTTTCATCAACATCATGCCAAAATTGACCTCAGACAACGAACTGTGGAACTTGGTGGAATGTTATCTCAGCTAAGGGAAACTGTTGTCAACGCAGAACTGTCGCAAGGGGCATTCAACGTAATGAACAAACCAACTGAGCTGCGTACGTTAGCATTAAGGCTTCATTTGCATGAGTGTGTGTCTAGTGGCACCGGGAAGTCGCTTTTGGGTAAGTGTAGAGTCAAATCTACCTGTGGGCACGTATGTGTTATTGAACCATTGGAGGATAATGAAGTTTTGGATCCATTAGGTTGTTTTGTGAAACATAGTATTGTACGCGTGCAAGAGGGAAACAACAGGCGAGTAGTCCCCATGAACGTGGATAATTTTAGCACTGTAGATGCGAATTTGGGAAAAGGAGTTTTAGTAGTGAATTTGGATGTACCAGATGACGATGACTTGTGTTTGAGAGGTAGGCGTAGCGATCAACCACTAATTGCCGATAGAACTGCATTGCATAACAAAGTTAAGCATTTGACAGGAGGAGAAAAAGAGCATATGGAAGAATTATTGTGGGAATTTAAGGATTTGTTTTTTCCGCGAGGGCCGTTGCCAGCAACTCCATTAGTTCAACACAGGATACCAACAGGGAATGAAGCACCTGTTTACCATAAACCGTACAGAATACCGAGGTATTTGCAGCCAACTGTGGAGGATTTCATTTATCAGCAGCTTGCGGATGGTGGTATAGAGCATAGTAATAGTTGCTGGGGATCGGGCATTGTCGTCGTGCCTAAAAAAATCTATGGATGGAACTAAGATATACAGGTTCTGTTGTGAATACCGATACCTCAATAATAAGACAGTAATAGATGCATACCCTATTCCAAACATATTGGAGACTTTGGGTCACTTAGGACAGTGCCAGTACTTTTCTACGATGGATTTGACAAGTGGTTATCATCAGTTAGAGGTGGCTCCAAAGGATTGTCCAAAAACTGCTTTCTCTATTTCTGGGGGCCATTACCAGTACATCAGAATGTCATTCAGTTTGAAAAACGCTCTAGCTACATTTCAGAGGTTGCTAGACAGTGTGTTGAGGGGTTTGAAACCACGGTAGTGTCTTGTCTATTTGGATTTCATTATAGTGTTTTAAAGTAGTATGGAGCAGCATAGACAGCAGTTAAGGGAAGTCTTTATGAGGTTAAGAGCAGCTCATTTCACTTTGAGCCTGGAGAAGTGTCATTTTGCATTGGAAGATGTGAAATATTTAGGTCATATCATCAGTAAGGACGGAATGCGAACAGATCCGAGGTTGGTATAGGCTGTAAGGGATTTTCCGGAGCTGAAAGCAGTTAAGGAAATGCAATCATTCATCTGAATTCGCAAGGGTTTTGCAGATTTAGCACAGCCATTGACACAATTGTTACGGAGGGGTGTGAAATTTGAGTGGACAGAAGAGTGTCAGAAAGTGTTTGACAAACTGAAAGAACTGTTAACATCAAGTCCAGTTCTTGTGTTTCCAGATTTTGAAAATGAATTTATTCTAGCATGTGATGCACCAAATCAAGCATTAGGGTGTGTTCTTAGTCAGGAAATTGATGGGAAAGAATATCCTGTAGCCTATGTGTATAGGCAGTTGAATGCAGTAGAGAGGAATTACCGAACAACATAGAGGGAGACGCTTAGTGTAATCTATGGAATCACATATTTTAAATGTTAATTATATGGGAG
Source organism: Schistocerca nitens (assembly GCF_023898315.1). NCBI lineage: Eukaryota > Metazoa > Arthropoda > Insecta > Orthoptera > Acrididae > Schistocerca > Schistocerca nitens. The sequence continues at coordinate 47,867,010 of NC_064618.1, read as the reverse complement.
AAGATTTTGGGTAGTGACAGATCATGCTGCATTGAAGTGGTTGCTGGGTTTTAAGAATCCGTCCATTAGACTCGCTAGGTGGGCTGTGAGGCTTAGTGTATTCAACCACAAGGTGGTGCACAAGCCTGGGAAGAAGCACGGTAATGCAGATGCACTGAGTAGAAAGGTGGCAAAAGTAGAAGTCATAGGTTATGACCTAGCGGTATGGCAAGAATTAAGGGACGCTGACAACGACTGTAAATTGTATCGGACACAGCGACAATTTAATACGTGCGACGGTCTTTTGTGCAGGGAAACGAAGTTAGGGCCAAGGGTAGTGGTGTGAACGAAGCTGAGAGATGAGCTTTTAAAGGAAGCACATGATCAAGTGTTATCTGGTCATGGTGGGAGTAGAGTGACGAACAGGAGAGTGGCGGAGAAGTATTGGTGGAGAGGTAGGAAAGTAGATGTGGATCAGTATGTCAAGAATTTTATACCATGTGCACAGACAGCAGATTTGAGTCGGAAACTGATACAGCTACTATGATTGCCAGAAGCGACACGTCCATTTTCTATGTTGGGAATTGATGTCTTAGGACTTTTCACTCAAACACCATTGAGGAACAGATTCGTTCTGACAACATTAGACCATTTTTTGAGGTATGTGGAGATGGTGGCTATGTCAAATCAACAAGCAGCAATGGTCACGTAAGCGTTAATAAACAACTGGATTTTGAAGTTTGGTGTACCAGAGACAATAATTACTGACCAAGGGACCAACTTCATGTTGGATTTAATGAAGGAACTGTGTAAATTATTGAACGTAAAGAAGTTCAGGTTGAGGGTGTTGCATCCACAGGTTAACGGAAGGACTGAACGGGTACACAGAACAATCGGGAAGATGCTGACTTTTTATGTGGATTCTCATCAGCACCAGTGGGACGAGTATTTGAAGCATATTGTATGCGTACACAATGCAAAAATCCATACCAATAATGGTTTGTCTCCGTTTGAGGTAGTGTATGGGATGGGCAAAACATTTTGTCACCATTTGATTTAGTAAAGCTACAGAAAGGAAGGACCGATGAATCTGTACATCAATTTGTGAGGACAATTCAGGATGTTTGTAAACGGGTACAAGAGGCGAATGCAAAGGCTTTGGAAAGGCAGGAAGACACAGTGAAGTGGAAAGGAAGTTTACCGCAGTATAGAGTAGGGTAATGCTATCCAGTCCCTATATGCCAAAAGAGAAAATGAAGAAGTTCATCACGAGGTATCAAGGGCCATACCAATTAGTTGAAACCACATCCCCCGTTAATGTTAAGCTTCAGGCACCAACTAGAATAATGATAGTACACATTGGGCGGTTGCGGCCATTTAAGCGTTCTCTGGATGTGATTCTAGGCATATAACAGGAAGTGATGAGGAAGAAAGAGAGAGTGGAGAGAGGTTTTAAGCGTAGGGAAAACCTTACATTACTGGCCTCCAAGGTCACCAGACATGATTGCGTGTGATTATTTCTTGTGGGGGTTTATGTAAGACTCTGTTTATGTGCATCCATTACCAGCAATAATGAATGAACTGAGACATCACATGACAGCAGCTGAGGAAGCTGTAACTCGAGACATGCTCGCTGCAGTGTGGGCACAAAGTGATTACCACACTGACATATGCCACGCATCTCAAGAGGGGCATATTAAATGAAAAGGTATGAAAAAAAAAAGCTTTTTGAGTTTCCTGTTCATCAAAAAACCAAACTCACTGTATATGTTTATTGGTTTCAGAAATATAGATGTGCCAAATCAGATGATTCTTTTTGATACACCCTGTATTTTCACATTCGGAGGAGAGAAACTGTGGTTGAAAGCTGTTGAGAAGAACCCGCTGCAACAAAAAAATCTTCACTTCAATGATTCATGCCAAATCATATATCATGTCCATGACATACTCTCCCGCAGTTCTTGATATCACAAAATGTGCTGCACTTCTTTGAACTTCCTTGACGTACTCAAGTAATCATATCTGGTAAGGGTTGGGTTGGGTTGTTTGGGGAAGGAGACCACAAAGCGAGGTCATCGGTCTCATCAGATTAGGGAAGGATCTGGAAGGAAGTTGGCAATGCCATTTTGAAGGAACGATCTCGGCATTTGCCTGGAGTGATTTGGGCAAATTACAGAAAACCTAAATAAGGATGGCCGGACGCAGGATTTAACCATCATCCTCCCGAATGCGAGTCCAGTGTGCTAACCACTGCGCCATCTCGCTCGGTTATCTGGTAAGGATCCCAAAGCATGCAGCAGTACTCCAAAAGAGGATGGACAAGCATAGCATAGGCAATCTCTTTAGTAGATCTGCTGCATCTTCCAAGTGTTCTGCCAATAAAATGCAGTCTTTTGTTTGCCTTCCCCACTTTTTCTGTGTGTTGTTTCCAATTTAATTTGTTTGTAATTGTAATTTCTAGGTGTTTATTTGAAATTATGATTTAGGTTTGACAAATTTATGGTGAAACTGAAGTTTAACAGATTCCTTGTAGCACTCATATGGATGACCTCACACTTTTCATTACTTTGGGTCAACTGCCAGTTTTCACACCATACAGATATCTTATCTAAACCATTTTTATGTTGGTTTTGATCATCTGATGACTTTGCTAGATGAAAACAACAGCATCATCTGCAAACAACTTAAGATGGCTGCTCAGATTGTCTCCTAAATCATTTATATAGATAAGGAACAGCAGAGGGCCTATTACACTACCTTGAGGGACACCAGAGATCACTCCTTTTTACTCTATTACTTTCTGTGAATTACTACAAACTGTGACCTCTCTGAAAGGGAATAACGAATCAAGTCACATACTTGAGACAATATTCCATAAGCAGACAATCTGATTACAACCTGTGTGTGAGGTACAGTTTCAAAAGCATTCTTGAAATCTAGAAATATTGAATCATTGTCGATAGCACTCAGCACTTCGCGTGAGTAAAGAGCTAGTTGTGTTTCACAAGAAAAATGTTTTCTAAATCTGTATTGACTATTTTTCAATAGATTGTCCTCTTCAAGGTAACTCACAGTGTTTGAACAGAGTATATGTTCCAAAATCCTGTTTCATATCAACATTAATTATATGAGTCTATAATTTAATGAATTATTCCTACTGCCTTTCTTGTACATTAGTGTGACCTGCACAAGTTTCCAGTCATTGGGTACAGATCTTCCATTGAGTGAGCAGTTGTATACGACTGTTGAACATGGAGCTTTTGCATCAGTGTACTCAGAAACGAACCTAACTGGTGTACAGTCTTGACCAGAAGACTTGTTTTTGTTAAGTGATTCAAGTTGCTTTACTACTCCGAGGATGTCTATTTCTAAGTTACTCCTGCATGCAACTCTTCTTGATTCGAAATCTGCTTTAGTGGCACTGTCATAGATAATATTTCCATTAGTATACTTTACATACAACCACAATCTCTGTGGATTTTCTGCCAGGCTGTTAGACAAAGTTTCACTGTGGAAACTATTATCCACATCTTGTACTGAAGCTCACACTAAACTTTGAGATTCCATAAAAGATTATCAATGCTGCGGATTTTGCATTCATTTAAATTTGGCATGGATTTTTTTATTGTTTCTGCAACAGTGTTCTGGGGGTCACAACAGTGTAACATGGGGGATCAGTTCCATCTTTTGTCAATTTATTTGGTATAAATCTCTTCAATTGCTGTTGATACTATTTGCTGACTTCAAGCCACATCTGGTCTACACCCACACTTAAATCTTCTTAGTACTACTACATTTTGTACTTCACCTGTCCACTTAATTTTTGACATTCTTTGATAGTACCACTTTCCTCTTCCTCCTCCTCTTCCAGTGGTCCACAAAATGCCATACTGCAGATATATACTTCCAGGAAGTTCTTCCTCAATTCCATATCAATATCTGATATCAGTCGAGCTCATTCAATGAAGAAAGCTCTCTTATTTACCTGTGCTAATCTGCTTCTGATATCTCCGTGCCATGTAATCTTGCTTTCCAGTCCGCTAGTGGTAATTTTCACAGTTCTTTTGGAGTGCCAGTGACTATATTTGTCCAGGATCACACTAATTAAGTGTTATATTTGTTGACAGTAATTCCAGTCACAGAATGCTGGTAAGCATTGTTCAGTTTTCAGAACTCATTTTTCCACTTCTTTGGGAGCCAACAAGTTGCAAGTGAGAGCTAAGCACATTGTACAAAAAATTAGTCACACCCAGATGATGTCCTGGTAAAACCCTGTAACAGCACTTCCAGTCTTGATAATGGCCTCAAATAGGTGAGAAAGAGTGTCCACAATTTTCGTCAGATATTCCACATCCAGCTGAAGCCACACATTGATGTTTATCCACAAATTGTGGGGACATTGACAGATAATCTCACTTGCTGCTGCAAGTAGTTCCGAACTTTTTCTTATGGGTTTAAGGTAATTTGTGTGTCCAGTCAGGGTATGGCAGCACATGGTCACTGATGATGTGGAAACAAGCACCTTGGTTCATTTTGTTGGTAATTTGAAAGAGTGGTTCCAAGTCATAGTATGAAAAACAACCCAAAACATCACAGAACCACATCTGACCAAAACTACAACCTCCACGAATTGCAAGTTAAACACCTAATTACGGATTGGTGCATTTGACACTTCATATGACGGGAAAAAAAGAAAATTTTGACTTGTCAAACCACACTAAGGGCTTTTGGACTACAGCTGTCCACTTTTTGTCTCGGTTGGCTCCCTGATAAGCTGCAGCTTTGTGCGCTACTGTAAACAATGAGCTTTTGTGAGATACCTCAATTCCAGATGTTCAATATGTACAGTTTCCTCTCCCACTGTTTGCTCGGAAACTTTTTAAGATGGATCTGCATTCCCTAAAAGTACTGACTCCAGTTGCATTTGAAATCGACTGTCACTGATAAGCTGCGCGCGCACACACACACACACACACACACACACACACACACACACACACACACACACACACACACACACCTTTTGTTCCTCCTGGGCACTGAAGCCTGGCATTACTTTCCATTTTTCAATGACAATATAGACCACATACAAGGTAAAGACACTTCAAATGCCGAGATTTTAAGAGTAAACTGGAAATGCATTTGTAACAAAGTCCCTGAATTTCCTGTCTCCAGGAAAGATGTTGCCCTCAACATATTCTTGGAACTGAGAGGAGGATGAAACCCCAAGAGGAAAGCTCCACAATATTTAACAATGCATGAAACATATAACAGACACACAGTTTACGCATCATAGGAGGGGGAAGGGGGGTGGAGGGTTCATTAGTTGACAAAAATGTCATGTCTACCAAGGTCATAAATGCAGCTAAGTTATCTGGACATGAGTGACATGACAAAGTGCGCTACAATTAATCAATCATAGGACATTTTTATCATCTTCCAAATTCTGCTGCAACAGCTGGACAATCATTCAAAGAAAGCAGGGTTTCCCCAAGTTTCCCCAAGTGAAATTCCCTGATATTCCCCGGATTTCCAGACAAGTTTTGGCATTTTCCCTCACAAATTTAGAGATATCAAGCATGGATAAAGACTAAGATTGACAAAAAAATAGAGAGAGTTCTTTATTTCTAAACTTGTGAAGAAAAATCTTAAGTACTAACATCATCATCCTTTGCAATGAACTGTTTATAGATGGAGAAAGCAAAACCAAATAGCACATGTGTTTCATTGTAAATGTCGTGTGACTAGGACCTCCTGTCAGGTGCAAGTCTTTCGATTTGATGCCACTTCGGTGACTTGAGCATTGATGGGGATGAAATGATGATGATTAGGACAACACAATACCCAGTCCCTGAGCGGAGAAAATCTCCGACCCAGCCGGGAATCGAACCCGGGCCCTTAGGATTGACATTCTGTCGCGCTGACCACTCAGCTACCAGGGGCGGACATGTGTTTCATTAAGACCACTGATGTTATTTGATTTCAATAAAATGAAATACATTTGGTGACAAAAATATGCATTTCCTTGGAGTCGCAAGATGTGTAAAATACCTTTGCCGAGTTCAGAAATAATCTCAGAAAAATGTAGGCCTCTTGAAAGCAATGTTTAAGGCACGGAAGAGTTGTGTAAACTAACACTATAGATGACCGCCAATAAAATGTTGGTTCTACTATGCTCATTATTGTCAGTTATTACTCATTGTATTATGTCTATTATTTTAGAGGTATTGTGTGTCCACCTGCTAAGCTGAGTGGTAACTTATTTACCCAACATGCAGCAAGCCCGGGTTTGACTCCCGGCCAGTTTGGAGATTTTCTTCACTTGTGGACTGGGTGTTGTGTTGTCCTCATCATCATTTCATGATCACCAATGTGCAAGTTATCCAATGTGGCATCACCTATACGAAGACTTGCAACCCGGCGGTGAAACTTCCCCGGATGGGGCCTCCTGGCCATCAACGCCACACGACAATTTCATTCTACATTTCATTGTGTGATTTTTCTTTTGAGAAATATATGAGTACTTGACGTACAAACCGCCAACAACTGCCACAATTTTTTTCTGCTTATCATCCATACTTTCTAATATATGAACTTTCAAAGTGCCAAAATGTACTAGAATAAACAAAATGTCTATAAAACACCGCACTGTACAATGTACTTATGGTGAGACAGTCGCAATTCCTGAAATCTATCACCCATGGCCTCCAGCCTGCCAAGGAGCACTGCAGTCCTGGGTCCTTGGATAAACCATGAAAATCCACCACACTAAACCACACACAAACAGACCCGCCTGCGGTCAGATCGATGAGACTAGATCCGATGGGCATGGCCTGCACATTAGTGGGCTTCAGACCGGCTGGCCCGACCCATTAACAGTTACCCGCAGGAATGGCATGCGGTTTTGGCCCATCGTTGAAGTTCACTTGCATGGCTAACTTCATGTATCACAGACATCATCTTGATAAAATGAGACTGTGGTGATCAATCCATGCAACAGATAACTTGCTCGAATACTCTAAGAATGAATACTAATGAGGATAGGTAACAACTCACCGTAAAGATGATCACTGAGCCACAGACAGACACGTAGGGAAGACAATCACACTACCACAACTAAATTTTTGGCCATAGCCTTTGTCAGAAAATGAGAGCACACACACTTTCACATAATCACTCAGACACAATTCATGCACATATGACTGCTGTCTAGGGCCACTCCATCACCAGTCTCTGACTATCAGATCCAAACACTCACATGTCATGCCTCCCTGGCTCTCATTGGCAGCTGCTAGGCTAGTGGCAGGATGTGGTGGAAGCACTGACTGCAAGCTCAGGGAATAGTAGGAAGAGGAGAAGCGGAAAGAATGAGGGAGTAGGGGAGCAGCGCACGCATTCAGCTGAGCCCATCAGGAAACAATGCATTATATCTCAGTAAACAAACCATTTTATCTATTGAGACAAAAAATGAGATTGTTCCAGTGTTTTTTCAAATTTCCCTGATACATTTTAAATTTCCTGATTTCCAGAACTTGTGGCAACCCTGGAAAGTCTTAGCTCAGACCTTGGCAGCCAGAGACAGTGGTCATGTGTGTAAGTTGCGTTTGTATGAAGTGGTGTGTGTGTGTGTGTGTGTGTGTGTGTGTGTGTGTGTGTGTGTGTGTTGTCTATTTGAGGAGAAGGCCCTCTGGCCGAAGCTTATGTGTTTAGTAGTCTTTTTATTGTGCCTGTTTGAGTCTCAAATTCTCCACTGTACAGTGAATAGCAGTCTTTCGTTTTCATAATATTGTCATTATTCCTTCCTGGATTTTCCATTGTTTAATCTGATAATAAATCCACTTATAGCAAAGTAGATATGCAATGTATTTCTATCCTCATTCCTAACACACTTAACTTTTGTGAACCATATATCACCATCAGAAGAGATGCAGATAAATTACTTAACAGTATTTTCTCCACTTTTTTGCAGCTTCTCTGCATCCATCTTTATGTTTCACACTGGCACAATCTCTCAAAATGACTTTTTCTGCTGTTCTTCTCTTTCCCCATCAATGCCTTTTCTCTGCCCCCCCCCCCCCCCCATATGCTCTAAACCAATATCATTACATGCCATGTGTTGTAACAAATGAATATTACCTGTCATCAGCTCCCAATAATTATCAATTTCTTCCAAGTTTATTACATGCCCAATAAAGATGTTTATGTAACATTAATAGGTACACGAAAACCTGCAAATTAGTTATCAGACAAAGTTCAATTTAATTTTACTGTTCAGTCTCTTCTTCTCACAGCACTGAGTCCATTGATACCATTAGTTTGGCTATAATTAAGTTAATTAAAAGTTATAATTAATTTAAGATAATATTAGACTTCGATAAGTAGAGAAACCTATGAGCTAATTAGCAGAATCCAATGTTATAATCTACACCATTTGAAAGCCAAGCCTTCCAACTTTACAGTAAAATACTTTAAATTAGCTGAAACTTATGAAATCTTATGAAATAATTAAACCTGAAGTTGTGGTATACTACCAATTTTCATTATAGATTTTGCCCAAACCACTATTGGACTCTGACCTTCAACTCCGTACTTTTGTTACTATTACTTATCTGTACAGTACCACATACAACACTAATAATAATTTCATATAACTCACAATGGGTTTCAATATGGTGCTTATATTTGTAAATAAAGGATTAACATCGTGGAGGCATAATAGTATCTGCATATTTTTCTAAGTTTCCAACCAGTAGCATTTTTTATAAGATAAATTGTTGTAAAAGCTTGTAGTTAATTCAAAACAACCAAATTTAACCTTATCTATTTTCAAAGTACTATGCAGTTTATGAAACAACAGTTAGATTCATACACCAGTCTTTGTAACACCATTTGAATTCCAGAGCATGCAGTCTGCAGTTAGAAATAACAGACGCTACAACTGTGTTGGTCAGTATGGGAAAGTTCGCCATGATCAGTCTCTAAAATGTACTGTGTTTGACAAGGACCTCACATCCTGTTGTGCGTCATTTATTAAACTCAATGACAATTTCATTTAATTAATTCGTGTTGTGTTGGTGGTTAGTTCCTATGGGACTACACTGCTGAAGTCATCGGCCCCTAGGCTTGTACTTTACTTAATCTACCTTAAACTAACTTTCACTAAGGACAAAACACACACACACACACACACACACACACACACACACACACACACACACACACACACACACACACACAAGGGGAAATTGAACCTCCAACAGGGTTGGGGGGGGGGGGGGGGGGGGGGAGCTGTGCAAACCGCGACACGACACTTCAGACCATGCGGCTACCCTGCATGATTTCGCATTGTGAATTCATTCAACTTTGATAACTGTGATTAACTGACAATGGTGTGCTGCTACAATAACAATCCAATGCAAGAACAATCTTAATAGTGCGGACATACTTTCACTGTGCAACCTCATTTATTTGTGATGTCTTTTGCTCAGCCTGAAAACCAGTGTGTTATTCTGGTGAAATTATTCTGCTACCCAACACAGTGGCTAATCTTGTTATTATAACGTTAATTGTTCTTATGGCACACTAAACAGTCACTAATTATCTCATCATGCTTAGGTCTACAGCACTAGGACTGTTATTCATCTACCTGCATGACTGGCCATCAACTGTTAAGTGTATAAAAATGTTATTAAAAGTCACAAAAATTCAGCCCTATATAATGCATGGTTTACACTATTGGAATCACTCTATTGTCACCAAAAGTTTTCAGCCAGTTTCAATGATCAGGAAAGAGGTGCTAGCTAATGAGTGCAACTAAGTAGGTAAGATGGATTAGTAACACCTTAACTCAGAAGTAGTTGCAGAGGTAGGTAACTTAACTAGTTACCATATGTGTGCCAGCCTGCAGTTCAATGTCTATTCTATGTGTGAGTGATGCTCTATGCTAGCAGGAATATTTAAAAATTAGTACTAAGTGTTCCTGATGATTTCTTGATCACATAACATCTTTCAATACACATGCGAACTAAGGTACTTACCTGTGTGAACTGATAAAACTGCAATGCAGAGATGATATCAGAGTCTTATAAAAATAGAAACTACCAATAACAATTATTAAATACTTATGTGAAATAACTACTTACAACTTGGTGTTTCTTCTGCAAAATTAGATACAGTTCTAGTAATCTGTGTAATAGGGCCATCTCCAACCCGGTTTTCTTGAATATATGGTGATTTGTGAGTACTGGAAGAAGCACTATCACTGTTTGGCATAACAGATGACTCACAGGCAATCCTTTTTATTTTTGCTCGTTTACGAACATTCCTTCTTTTTTTCTTTATTCCATCTATGGCAGAGCCAGTGTTTTTAGCAGGAGATACAGAACCCTTTCTTTTCCTAGATCTTGGTTGGCGCATTTCAGAATGAGCCTTCTGCTTAGTTTTATACCCATTTTCGTTACACAGATTTGATCCTGTTCTCCATTCATTTCCACGTCTGATATTTCTCTCTCTCTTTTCACCTGTTCAATCACAAAAATGTTTAGAATTGCTTTTTGGTCCTCTCCACTTGTGCTTACCCACTCAAATTATCAAAATAACTTCAATTAAAACAATTAAAAATTCAATAACAATTTACAAATGGTAACACTAACCCACATCTGTATAGTCTGAACAGCCGGAGTGGATTTTTTGACTGTTCTGTTTGAAGAATAGCTGCAAAACCAAGACAGAAAGCTAATATTACTTTTGGTGAATCACAGCAATTAACACACACACACACACACACACACACACACACACACACACACACACAGAGAGAGAGAGAGAGAGAGAGAGAGTAGACATGGCTGTATGTCTGTCTAACTTCATAATATACATCACTCAATCACTCACGGATATGTAAATGACTAAAGTTACGAATTTCAAGTTCAAGGTATATACTGCCTAAAAATCTAAGATGATGCAAGGAATTTTCCACTTTCTGGTGGAGTCCCTGGAACTCTACGTTAAGCTAGGTTGATGACCATGTAACACTTTTTTTCTTGGAGAAAAAACGCTATTTCGTCATTTTAATTTCATTTTCCGTTGTTCCTTAGTTACATCGAAAGTTATAGATGTATGTCCTGTCTTTGCAACTAAATGAAAGACAGTTTGTTTTTTGCCATACACATTTCACTTCTTTTATTTATGAAGCATCTTCATTGGTGATTTCCAATGTTATTAATTCATTGTATATTATCCTGGATAGGTCTTTACTCAGTTTTCGTAATCCATGTGGCCAATTTTCAGCTTTTTTTTTATCACATTTATTTCAACACTTCACCTGCACAGTTCACTCTATATTGAATGTGCAAAGTGAAAAGTGGAAGTAAAGTGTTGAAATAAATGTGGTCGAAAAACACTGAAAATCGCCCATCTAGCATATGGGGACCGAGTAAAGACATCGCCAGGATGACACACATGAACTAACAACACTGGTTGTTCAAATGGCTCTGAGCACTATGCGACTTAGCTTCTGAGGTCATCAGTCGCCTAGAACTTAGAACTAATTAAACCTAACTAACCTAAGGACATCACACACATCCATGCCCGAGGCAGGATTCGAACCTGCGACCGTAGCGGTCGCTCGGCTCCAGACTGTAGTGCCTAGAACCGCAACAACACTGGTAATTGTTACTGAAGTTGCTTCATAAATAAAAGAAGTGAAACACATGGCAAATAACAATCTGCCTTTCATTTAACTGCGAAGATGGAAGATACGTCCAAGACTTATTTCATGGTTAACATTACGGTAAGCAGTGTAAGAATATGTAAATGTGTGTGTATTTCTGAACATGCAATACTTTAGACGAATATATAAAGGAAGCTTTGTGAAGAACGTGTTTAATTACACATTTTAGTTTCTTTTTGTTTACCTTCAGACTTACAACTCTAAAGAAAAGTTGTAGGATGTCACTAAGAGTTTGAAATGAGATGGAATTTCTCACACTGTTTAGGGCTTTGATGGCAAACATATGGTTTCACAGAACACACAAAACAGTGAAAACTGCTATCTCAATTGTAAGCATGATTTCAGAGTTCTTTTATTTACTCTTGTTGACACAAATGGCCTATAAACCATACTGCCTCATGAAACATAACAGCCCATTGAGGCTTATTTAAATGAACAATTCCCAGTCTAATTCAGGATTGCACATGTAAACGAAATTTGTAACTCACCCAGAAAAACTTATAACTGATAACTAAGAAAATAACTGTTTAATCTATTTCAGTTCGAAGTGTAGAGGCTCTGTAAATGAAGGGAATAATTCCCGTGAGGGGAGTCTCCAGTAATTAATAGAAAATACAAATGTATCATTGTAATTTCTTATTTGAGAGTTTATTCTCAAAAGAATTAACAGATATGTACTAATATCGTAGTGTACTTACTGTACTAATATATACAGGGTGTCCCAGCTATCTTGTCCACCCAAAATATCTCTGGAACAATAACAGCTATTGGAAAACGACTTTCACCGGTATCAATGTAGGGCTGAGGCCCATGAATGTACATATTTGGAAACATTCTAAAACGAAAGGATATGTGTTTTTTAACACAAACTTATGTTTTTTAAATGGACCTCCTATATTTTTTCTTCAGCAATCCATAGCATGACAAAGCACATACACAATGGCGTTGATTGCATCGCAATATTCCCATTACATCCCGAGATACCAAAAATTTTTTTCCGCTTTTAACACTATCGCTGCTATAAAATCCACCGTTTCTAGTTCACAAACAGTTCATTTCACCTATTAAACAACCATTTCGGCTAGTTCTAATAACTTTCGCTTTATTCCCATTTCCGTTTTTCCCCCATCACTGATCATTTTTAGCCGCTTCCCACAGGTTTTAACGTCATTATTTCTTCGTTAGACAGTTGTTAGCCTCATTTTCATAATCTGCCACCACAAAACCACTCCTTTTAATACATTTACACTCAGTTTTTTTCGAAATTTTCCCAAATTTCTCCACCCTTTAACGTGTTTTGGCGGTAACACAACCACCTAACCTTGGTGCACATCGTTGTTTACCAACCCAAGTTCACCACAGGATCAACATAGCTCAGCTTTAACCAACACTTTTTCGACTTTTTTCACACCAGATCTGCAGTTGCTTTCTAGTTCACCTTTATCTCTCCCCATATATTTTTTTATTTTCGTTTTCATTTCAACCTCAGGTTACCCTTTCCACCTTCTAATACCATGTCACCCTCACAACATCCCCACGACGACCCCATTAAGTTTTATTTACATTCCCTCCGCAAAGATGCCTTCGCCCTAGCCAGATTACGCTCCCATATTTTATTTATTCAGGCTTGTCTGACATTTGGCATTACCCCCAAAGGCCTCACACTTAAAGTTCCCATCTCTGGCTGCAACCCTTCTTTCCATCAGTCCCTACACCAGTTCCAAACTGAACAATCCATTGCCCTCACGCATCTAATCCTTCACCTACACATCAACTCAGCCAATGAACACACCCGTCAACTCCTATCCTTAATAAAAGTCCTCAATCTTTCCTCTCCCACATCCACACTGGCTGTTCAGAGCATCCTCCTACAGGCCAACCGCAAATTAGAACAGCATGCCACCCTCCACCTCAAAAAACTATCCAATCTCCTGGTTTCCCACCTCCGGAAAGGCAACTCACTCACCCTTCACAACCTTTCCAGCAAACCTCAACCTCCTCTCATTGCACACAGACCCAGTCTCTCCCATCAACTCAATCTCCCACTTCAAGCTCCACTCCCTCCCAAAAACCTCAAAATTCTAATCAACACAATCTGGAACCACAACACCCTAATTCGGTAGTTAGCCTTTCCTCCAAAACCTCTCTCCCAATCCGAAACCTCTGTCCTATCCAAGGGCCTCACACTAAGCCCTACTCCCAGATTCAACCAAACAGCCCTCGTCAAAGATTTACTGTCCTACACTCGTACTCTCTGCTGGAAATATCACTTTGCCATGAAGAAAAATGATCCTAATCCTACTCCTAATGATCCAACTCCCCAAGACACTATCCAAATTGAACCCTGCCTGGAACAGTTCTGTCCTCCGTCACAGCCGGACCCACCTCCTCTTCCTCAAAATCACCCTCTCCAAACCTTCCAGGAATTTCTGACTTCCAGCCTTGCCTCTCAATCCTTCTTAAAAAACCGTAACCCTACTCCCATCACCACTGCTGAAGCCCAGGCTATCCGTGATCTGAAGGCTGACCGATCCATCATCATTCTTCCGGCGGACAAGGGTTCCACGACCGTGGTACTTGATCGTTGGAAGTATGTGGCTGAGTGACTGCGTCAGCTTTCAGACAACACTACATACAAAGTTTGCCAATGTAATCCCATTCCTGATGTCCAGGTGGAGCTTCAAGGAATCGTCAGAACCTTAGTCCCCCTACAAAACCTTTCACCTGACTCCATCAACCTCCTGACCCCACCAACACCCCGCACCCCTACCTTCTACCTTCTTCCTAAAATTCACAAACCCAATCATCCCGGCCGCCCCATTGTAGCTGGTTACCAAGCCCCCACAGAACGTATCTCTGCCTACGTAGATCAACACCTTCAACGCATTACATGCAGTCTCCCATCCTTCATCAAAAACACCAACCAATTTCTCGAACGCCTGAAATCCTTACCCAATCTGTTACTCCCGGAAACCATCCTTGTAACCATTGATGCCACTTCCCTATACACAAATATTCCGCACGTCCAGGGCCTCACTGCGATGGAGCAGTTCCTTTCACGCCAATCACCTGCCACCCTACCTAAAACCTCTTTCCTCATTACCTTAGCCAGCTTCATCCTCACTCAACTTCTTCACTTTCGAAGGCCAGACATACCAACAATTAAAGGGAACAGCCATGGGTACCAGGATGGCCCCCCTCGTACACCAACCTTTTTATGGGTCGCTTAGAGGAAGCCTTCTTGGTTTCCCAGGCCTGCCAACCCAAAGTTTGGTACAGATTTATTGATGATATCTTCATGATCTGGACTCACAGTGAAGAAGAACTCCAGAATTTCCTCTCCAACCTCAACTCCTTTGGTTCCATCAGATTCACCTGGCCCTACTCCAAATCCCATGCCACTTTTCTTGACGATGACCTCCATCTGTCCAATGGCCAGCTTCACACGTCCGTCGACATCAAACCCACCAAAAAGCAACAGTACAGTACCTCCATTATGACAGCTGCCACCCATTCCACATCAAACGGTCCCTTCCCTACAGCCCAGGTCTTCGTGGCAAACGAATCTGCTGCAGTCCGGAATCCCTGAACCATTACACCAACAACCTGAAAACAGCTTTCGCATCCCGCAACTACCCTCCTGACCTGGTACAGAAGCAAATTACCAGAGCCACTTCCTCATCCCCTCAAACCCAGAACCTCCCACAGAAGAACCACAAAAGTGCCCCACTTGTGACAGGATACTTTCCGGGACTGGATCAGACTCTGAATGTGGCTCTCCAGCAGGGATACGACTCCCTCAAATCCTGCCCTGAAATGAGATCCATCCTTCATGAAATCCTCCCCACTCCACCAAGAGTGTCTTTCCAGCGTCCACCTAACCTTCGTAACCTCTTGGTTCATCCCTATGAAATCCCCAAACCACCTTCCCTACCCTCTGTCTCCTACCCTTGTAACCGCCCCCGGTGTAAAACCTGTCCCATGCACCCTCCCACCACCACCACCACCACCACCACCACCACCACCACCTACTCCAGTCCTATAACCCGGAAGGTGTACACGATCAAAGGCAGAGCCACGTGTGAAAGCACCCACGTGATTTACCAACCGACCTGCCTACACTGTGAAGCTTTCTATGTGGGAATGACCAGCAACAAACTGTCCATTTGCATGAATGGACACAGGCAGACAGTGTTTTCTGTGGCTAAACATGCCTTGGTGCACGGCCAGCACATCTTGGCAGAGTGTTACACCATCCGGGTTATCTGGATACTTCTCACTAACACCAACCTGTCAGAACTCAGGAGATGGGAACTTGCCCTTCAGTATATCCTCTCTTCTCGTTACCCACCAGGCCTCAACCTCCGCTAATTTCAAGTTGCCACCGCTCATACCTCACCTGTCATTCAACAACATCTTTGCCTCTGTACTTCCGCCTCGACTGACATCTCTGCCCAAACTCTTTGCCTTTACAAATGTCTGCTTGTGTCTGTGTATGTGCGGATGGAGAGGGAGAGGGTAAGGAGTCATTCCAATCCCGGGAGCGGAAAGACTTACCTTAGGGGTAAAAAATGACAGGTATACACTCACGCGCACACGCACGCACGCACGCACGCATCCATCCGCACATACACAGAAACATGGAGACATATGTCCACCTTAGGGGGAAAAAGGGACAGGTATATACACACACACACACACACACACATCCATCCTTACCCTCTCCCTTAAAACCCACATCCTTTTGTCTTTCCCTCTCCTTCCCTCTTTCCTGATGAAGCAACCGTGGGTTGCGAAAGCTTGAAATTTGTGTGTGTGTGTGTTAGTGTCTCTATCAACACCAACGCTTTCGTTTGGTAAGTTACAGCATCTTTGTTTATATATATATTCAGTTATT
Organism: Schistocerca nitens; assembly: GCF_023898315.1. NCBI lineage: Eukaryota > Metazoa > Arthropoda > Insecta > Orthoptera > Acrididae > Schistocerca > Schistocerca nitens. Next base: position 47,850,403 of record NC_064618.1, on the reverse strand, counting down.
TTGTAAAAATTTTAATTGTTAATTAATCAAATTTTCTTCTTAAACCCTGCCGAGGATTGTTCGGGATTGTTAAGAAAGTATAAAAGGTGGCTGCTATGTTGGCAGAGAGGAGTCAGCCTGGTTTTGGGTTTTGAGCAGCGAGCATGTAGCTGCTCCTTTTGGATTTTAAGTATTGTTTTACATTGTAATAATACTTATATTTGTTTTAAGATACAATAATTGTGTTTTAAAATAACATGATACAAGATGATTTTTAATTTTAACTTTTCTGAAGTTGAAATTTTACAGTAAGTGTCTCCAGGACTTTCGCAGCAACAGAATGCCTGATACGATGAGTAAAACAACCCCTAAAAATGTTATACTCATAAAGGAACCAAAAGGGCTCACCACTTAAAGGTCCCCAGAACCATTTCTCTCCTTCAACATGTACTCGTGGGAAGTACAAATGAAGACATTTATTTTGTTCAGGTTTAACTTTTCTTCTCTACAGGTTGTTCTTATTTGTGAGGAACTTCTGACAGTAATTTTGTATAAAACTGGCTTCATAATTGGCAAAACTAACCTAACACAAGTAAGCAAATGCACGATAAAACTTTTCAATTTTCAGGTTTTTCTCATTAGATTACCTGGCCAGAGTGCTAACAGATGCGCAACTACAGCATGTCTCCCCGACTGGAATTGGGAGATTCCTGTACTTGCACATGGTTGCCCGCATGCACGAGCAGAGGCATGTGTGAACTTTCAACTATACCATTTATTCCCTCGCCCTTTGGAACAACAGATGCATGAGCCTTGTGCACACAAAAAGTTGAACAGCTGTAAATGCACCTTTAATGTTAGGCACTACTGGGTAAAGTCCATGGAGATAAAGGATATGTGTTGGGGTGGATAGTGGGAACACAGAAATGGAGGAAGAGTCTAGTGTAAGGGCAGGGCTGTAGTATGAAGAGGAGAAGGGATAGCGAAAGATGGGGAAGGAAGAGGGAATGGGGAGTCCTGCTTTGGAGCGGGATAGGTGGGTCAGAGTATGGTCGATCTGGATAAATATCCGAGCAGATTTCATTGTCTGTGAAGTGGAGTCCACGGAACATGCAGATTAGGCTATGGAGTAGAGCACATCTTCTCAACCCTCAGACTTGTTCGTAAGTCCCTCGCTACGGTGCCGCACACCCTCAGGCACAATGTGCGATGGGTCAGGAGCCATAGACAGAAATCTCACACAATCAGCCTGTGTATTCCCACTGTGCTCTTACTGCTCATAAGACACATTAGCAATTGAGTACTGTTTGTTACAGTGAAGTGCTATGACAACAATGAAGGATGTTCTATAAAAGTAGATTGTACTAGGTATGTTTCATCTGTTAACCTTTATAGAAAACAGAAGAGACATACCTTGTACATTCTACTGCACATACCTGGAATAAGCAAGGATATTTTCAGCTGGAATAATTTCAAGCTACGACAGTGCTGGGTGGGTGTTGGTGGGGGTAGTTCACCTGGAAAGGTGACGTCGACTTTGATCCGATGATGGCTTATTCCTTCTGGGTGATAGTAGATGTACTGATAATGCTTTCAATGCCATACACCAACAGATAGTGTAGTGCGGTAGCTAACAGAGTGCCATTCCTTTAATACAAAATCAGGGTGTATCAGGGTGTATACGACCCGGGACAACCAGGAGATCCGGGAAAAACCCGGGAATTTTTTCATCCGGGAGAAAACCGGGAATTTTTCATTGTTTTAGTTTTCAGTTAAATTTTTGTAACTTTGACTGGTAAGAACCAATACTCTAACAAAGAATATTACTGTATCTCGCTACTGCAGAATAATACTGCAGCAATAAAAAACGAACGAGAGAAAAAAAAAAAGAAAAGAAAACTTAAGTTGCAAAGGAAATGCACCATACACAACAACAAAACACATTGCTCATACAAGCGTTTGCCAACAGCAAAACATGTCAAAGGCTTTAGGAAGATTATTCATGACAACAAATTGCCTCCGCTGAGCGTGACGTCACAATTGTTTACATTAGATTCGTTTGAGTGGTTGCGAGCGATCTTACGCACATGTACACTTGAGTCGCATGTCAGTAGTACCCTCTCCCGCTTCTGGCTACAGAAGTGTGGCAGTTAGCAGTATAAGCAATAGCAGCAAGCAGCCAGATGCTATCCGAATATATTTTACTGGTGCGCCTAAGCTGCCAGATTCACGTATGCGCAACAGGCCCGGAACTAGGGGGCGGGGGCAAACCGTGGTATCTGCCCCGGGTGACAGTTTCAGTGGGGGAAGGGGAGGGAGGCGCCAAATTCATATTATTGAGGAAATAGACCTTTTTTCACAAAGCGCCGAGCATCCAGCGCTCCTTGGTATATCGATTACTCATATGATTTTGAACGCATCCCTGTTGGTTTTTGAACATTTTTGAACGAATTCCAAGTTGATTTCTGAAATAATCGCAAGTTGATTTTTGAATGCGTGCATAGTGTACGTGATGTCTCCGCCTGGGGAATTCCCGTCGCACCTAGAAATAAACTTTCCTGCAGACCAATGGGGACGGGTCTATACGAGCTGGGCGGAATAAAGCCGAACGGGTAAATGCCAATCGCCGTTTATGTGGTTCATTGGGTTTGCAAATGATCAGCGTTGTTATAACTACTAGCAAATTCCATAGATTCAGACTACCAGAGTGGAAATAAACGAATAAAAGGAATAACAGGCAACAAATATTGCGTATTGTCTCCTCCGTGTATCCAAGAAAGTGAAATTTTGACAGAAAATTTTTGGCCACACCACTAAGGGCCAGTTATACAGTCCCCGGCTAGCAGCCGCCAAAGTTCTATTCTGGGAGTAGTGCGGAAAACGCGTTGTACGAACACGTAATAACGCCTAACCGGAGAATAAATGCTGGTTAACTAAACTGGTGATTGTGTCAGGATTAGTGAAGTTAACCAGAGAGTAAGTTTTGACACTGGCAGTAATAGTTACAGAATTAGTGATGACAAGATTGTTTGTTAGAACAAGGAAGGAGAAGAAACGGGGGGACACACAAATTATGGAAGAATATGATGATTCCAAATTTATATAAAAATTTCGTACCACTACTTTTCGATCTAATGCTTCAGAAGCTAGAGAGTATGAATGAAATGTGAAACTATTTCCTAACATAAAACTTTTGCTTGTAGTTGGCCTAATAGGAATTTGATATTGGTACTTCGTGAATTATATTCCGTCTGGTCTTGGGTTCAATTTGTATTAATAGCTTTTTTAGTATTAGACATCATCATTTCGTTTTTGAAGTGGCAAAACGTTTGATGAAGTTTGGTGAGATAATAGATCCTTTCACAAAAAGGAAAGGACACCATGTAAAGCTGCAGCAAGGTTAGAGAGAAATTAAGGACTGAAGAAATGTGTACTGTCTTGCTTGTCACTTGTCTTTACTCGTTTTATGTATCCTATATTTAATTTTATGTCACACAAAACAGCAAGTTATTAGCTAATAGGCTGTAAAGACTGCAAATTTTCTGAAGAGTACTTGTTCTGCCGGTTACAAATAATCCCATACCGTATTAATTGCGAGATTTTTTTAAAGAGGGGCAGGATGTCAAACCGGCCGACTGGGAGCAGGAGAGGCACCACAGGACATTTTAATTTCCACTGTCCTGAATATAGTTTGATGACACCCATTACAAAATATTATATGTTTGAATTCCACAGAGTGAAATTCAGAGACGTGCGACAGAAGAATGATGTGTGAAGAGGCATGGCACTGCACTTTGGCACACTTAAGACCAAATAACATGTCTTACTTTTCGTCGAGCATATATGTTTCATATATATGTGTGCTACAAAATGAAGATATTTTATAAAAGTCAATTTTTAAAATTTTTGGCGTCCAACCTCAAACGCTCGAGGGAGGGGGAGTGCCACTATCTAGTATTGCCCCGGTTTGGAAATATCGTAGATCCGGACCTGATGCACAGAGCAGTCTGAGTTGTAGTGGGGAGGTGGTAGTCTCCACGTGACCCGTGTTTACGTTAAGTGATTTTGCTGTTTCCTCTTCGTTTATTGCTCTCACGTCAAATGAAAACAAAACAGATGTCTTGGCCGGGAGATATCAAGTGAATTAAAACACATCCACATAATTACGGAAGACTTAGTTTCATATTTTATTTTGTTTCCACCTTTCTGAGAGTCAAGCGTTAATCGCCTTGCAGAACAATGAAGTTATTTTTGTTGTTTTGTTAAAGAAAATGACTTTTATTAATCTTTTCTGGTGAGGTCAATTTATTTGAAACGAAGTGTTTAATTCCACACTATTGGCTAGTTTAAACTGTTCACTGCATTTCAAGTTCACGTTTTCATCTTCTAGCACATATGGTATTGTGCCTTTATAAAGAACCAAACGCGATAATACGATGGTTCACAAAATTCCCAAGCTCTTGGAGTATGTCTTGTTTCTTTTATGACACAATGTAAGATCTTTTAATGTTTTACACGTACGAACGTACGGGCTTCCTGCGTCACTGTAGCTGCGGAGGCGCGGCGACGCCTGTTATCTGGCACTCTCTGACAACTGCTGAAACGAATCTAACAGGTCGTGGGAATATATTCGAAATGGTTCTTTGAAAAGCGTTACTTTCAAAGTACGACCATTTACAATATTTTCGAGCCCGGAAGATCAGACATTTATGTCGTCGTTAAAAATTTTACTGGCACTTTGTGTGATATATTTAAAGTGTAACATGCGGGGAAAAAAAAAAAAAAAAAAAGAAGAAGAAGAAGTGTGAAAGCTTAGCTTCTCTTGCAGCTTATTAATCATAGAGACCAATATTACACGTAAAAGTTTTTCTTTTCTTGTAGCAACATTATGTATATTCATTTAAACTATTATCTCTTCCTATTTGTGTGTTAGCGCTACTTAACAGTGATGTTGCTTTTGGCTATGCTCTGAATATCCGCTGTCATTGGCCGGCGAGATCGTTTGTAATGAGCTACGACTGGCTTACAAAAGCGCATCGCAATCTCTATTTCAGTCCTTCGGAAAGTAACGTGCGGTGTTTAGTGAAATTGGAATTTATACTTTCGTAATACGAAAATATGCAGTATGCATATTGCTGCACATCAGACATCTTTCCAAAACGTATATTTTCCCCTGAGTTTCGTTTTCTAAAGCGCCTGGAAATTCTACTCTGGTGTATAAAACCACAACCACTGAAAGGATTGATAAGTTTCACAGTTCCGAGGAAAATTGTACTGCTACTTAACACGGAAAAAGTGTTTCCATCCAGTAGAAATTCTATTTTTAACCGGGAAATCCGGGAATTTTTTTTCTTGTCCACGTATACACCCTGAAAATGCTCACAGCCAAAAGGTTCAGTGTGATGCAGCCATGTGAAGCAGGCAACCATGCCACGGATATGTACTCTTGCTTCCTACAACCGAGTAAGTTTGTAAGGGGTCAAATTGTGGGCTTCCAAGTGGCAAGATGGTCTTTTGGAGAATTGCCGTACAAGTTGAACATGCTGTGACAGACGCACAACGATGCTGACTATCAGTGGTCATGTGAACATTCTCGCACCCATAGACAAGGCTCTGGATGTCCAAGTAGCACAGATGCCCGCCAAGATTATCATATTGTAAGGGCAGCAGTGGTAGATTATACAGCTATCACAGCACAGATCAGAGAGCTTGTGAGCCCAGATGTGCCAACATGAACTGTTGCAAACTGGTTATTAGCAGTGGGACTATGAGCTTGCACACCTCTCATTCACCTTTGATGTTTCTGGAGGGGATGCTAACCAGTGCTCGGTATGTGCAGAATGTGGTTAGACCCAATCATTTTTACAAACAAGAAAGGTGGTGTGTTGTCCCAATAGGACAATGCCCACCCACAAACTGCCCACGAAACTTGACGTGCTCCGCAAGAGGCGCAGCCACTTCCGTGGCCTGCACGATCTACACACTTGGCTCCAATCGAGCACATGTGGGATACGATGGGATGAGAAGTAACTTATGCAACCTGTCAACCGAGAACTCTCACAGAACTATGTGAACTGGTTGAGCAGGCACAGCATATCATGTCCCATGATAATATTCACCAACTGTACGATCTACTGCACACCAGAATCAGTGTCTTCATTGCCACACATAGAGGCTACACCACGTATTAATATGGGTGTTTCAGAGTGTCTCAATACCCGGAACCTCAGAATCGCTTCTGCTACTGATCTATAAATGTAATCATTTCATATATTCCATATCCACTGTTGCGACAAAAAATCATCAGCACATTCGACACCAATGTTAACAGATTTTCCCAAAGTTTTCCTCCTCCACTCTTACAACCCTTTCAAATGAATAAGTTTTACTCTTACAGCTCTTATAGTGTCTGAAGGCGATTGATGGGGCAGGTAGTGGGAACAAAGAAAGGAAGATGGAGATTGGTGAGTGGACAGAGCCTTAGAATGAAGAGAAGAGGGGATAGGGAAAGATGGAACTGATGCATTTCTTCTACATATCACCATACTTAAGTTAAATTACCTCAATTACATATAAAGAGGGAAGTTCTGTTATTGTTCGAGGTTCGGGAATATCGCTAGGGTTTTTTTGTAAAATGAAGTTAAAATCAAATCTGGAACACAAAATAAGTTTTGATAATATATTTAGGAAAAAGGTATCCTTGGATTTCATCAAAATTTTGAATAATATTTCTCATTTACTGCAGTTTCAGCTTGGGACCATTACGGGAGTAATCACCATTGTATTTTGCCCTTTTCCCTCTAGTTTTGAAAAATAGGCTTAATTATTTTAAAATTGTAAGAGAACAAGATTGAGAGCTGTATTTGACAGAACAAAAGTTTATTAATACTATTTTTAATTTCAGTTAGTGTCTGGGCAACACTTCCAATCCTGGGGGCTATGTTCCGTGGCAATGAGAGGATCCAAAGAGTTACTTTTATGACACACCTTCAGGAATATAACTTCTTTAACTGAAAAATCATGAAATAAATTCATAAACAGAGTATATCTATAGCAGACAAAAATTTTGCTTCTAGGTACATGCTAGGAAAGTATGTTTATTTTCTGATGTTATGATGTTTGGAAGCAAGAGGGAAAGAAAATGCGAAGGTAGAAATATTATGATGATGATTAGACTGTACATGTAATAAATGTGTACACTTTTCATTGCAGGCCATGTCATACTTCACAGATTTCCCTACAGCTGTGAGTGTGATGGTTCCTCATTAGAACAATGAGTTTCTTGCTAGCCCACTCTCAAACAGCTGCCAAAGTCATGAGTAATGATTGAGTTTTGTGTATGTGCTAACCACCTCTGTTCATCTAGGTATAGGGCTGGTAGGATGTGTTGTTACAGGCACTGCAGCATACCAGAACTGATAACTGGGAAGGGGGAAAGAATGGGCTTCTTGGAATTTAGTTTTCGGGTAGTGGATGATATATAGACATGTTCAATGTGGGTGAGGGGGGATGCGGGATAGGAATTTGATGTAAAGAAAAACACCATTAATACAGAACAAATTACTGACCAGTCCATTACTAGACTTCACTATAGAAAGCTATCTTAATTTTAAAAAAGATGTTATGTTTTGGCATATTCTTTATAATTTGTGTGTTTTATACAGGGTGTATCAAAAAGAATTATCCATTTATAAAAAAAAAAGTCATAACTATTATGTTCTTTGAGATATGTGCACGAAAAACCTACTTTTGGAAAGAGCAAACTCTCCGGGTTTTACATGGTTACCACTATGTAGCAGCAGTGTGTGCCCACAAGTCAGTAAAAATGGTGTCTGGGCAACAGAAAGCATTTTGTGTTCTATATTTTGCGTAGTGCGGGTCAGTAATAACAGTCCAGCTTGACTTTCATAGTAGGTATGGTGTGGATCCTCCTACAGTACAGAGCATTAGATGATCGCATGAACAATTCCGAGAAACAGGTTGTTTGTGTAAAAGCAAATCAACCCGAGTGTCTGATACAGATGTGTAATGAATCTACCATAGTTTCACAAGGAGTCCGCAGAAATCCATTCGCCGTTCAGCTCGACAGTTCAACATGCCCCTGATGTCCATGTGGCATCGACGTTTACACATGAAACCGTACAAAATTCAGCTACTGGAAGCTCGTCATGAAGGTGACAAACAACAACAGGTGGAGTTCTGCAATTTTATCCTTGCCAAGATGGAGGATGACAGTTTTCTTCCATGCTTCGTGTTTAGTGATGAGGCAATATTCCATTTAAATGGAACGGTGAAATGTCACAAAGTGAGAATATGGGGTACGGAACAACCAGATCAAGTTGTACCGCATCAGGGAGACTCTCCAAAAATTTGTGTCTATTGTGTAGTTTCACAGGAAAAGGTGTATGGTCCATTTTTCTTTGCCGAGAACACTGTTATAGGAAACACATATCTCGAAATGCTTCAGAACGTTTTTCCCCCCACAGTTGAAGACTGATTCAAATGACGTCATAAGCGCGTGACTGCGTGTGAGATCGCTCTCTAAGTTTTCATCTATTTTTAGGTTTCAGATATATATTTTAACTGTTTTTGTGATAATATTTACTATATAAGTGACTTATTAGTGGTTTCTTCATTCACCTCTGCATTTCTTGTGTTGTGGCCTGATATTTGTGAGTGTTTCGTATCGAGCAACTTAACCTCTTACCCGTGTTTACATTCCGCGCTGACCAGTTGCAGCTGTAGCGGCGCATCGAAAGCTAAGTACTAATTAATTGTTTGTGTATAGTAGTTTATTTAGGAACTTTAGTAGTCTTCAACCGGTGTTCTTGGTGTTTTCCGGTGAAATAACTTCAGAAGAAATTTTTGCGAACTGCTTTCAGTTTCGTTACTGTCATTAGACATTTGATTTTCTTTCTGTGTTAGTATTTTGTTATATTCTCATTTGTTGTTGATTAATACTGTCAATAATAGTAGTTACTTCCCTTGTAGAGCAAGTTTGTGATTATTGTAGTCAGTTTTTAACATCATCTTATTGTAGTAGCGGAACTTAGATAAAGTTGTTTTCTTGTTTCAATAATTGTAAAATTTTACCATGAGTGAGAAGTGTGGGCTTTGCCGTAGGTTTGTGAGTAGTGGATTGCGGTGTGAGACTTGTTCGAAGTTTTTTCACTGGGGGGAATGCAGTGGGGAAGCCAGTGGGCATTCTGGTGAGATCCTCTCCTGGAACTGCAGGTTATGTAGAAAGAGTAAGTTGATAGAGGAGCAGGAGCGTAAGATCTGTGCCCTTCAGGTGCAGTTGAAAAACGCACAGGAGGAGCTAGATAGGATGAGGAGGGAGAAGGGGGTTGGGGAATGGGAGCTGGCTGTTGGCAAGAGATCTGCTAGGAGAAGGAGATTTTCAGATAGTTTTACTATTGGTGTTTGTAATAGATATGACCAACTGTCAGAGTCTAGTGGAGAGGAATCTCTAGTAGCTGTAGATGTAGGAAGTATGCAGCAGACCTCAGCAGTTGCGGTGGCTAGGACAGTTGCAAAGTCTAAGAGAAAGAAGAAGGTTCTGCTGTTAGGTAGTTCTCATGGTAGAGGTGTAGGCCAGCAGTTGCAGGAAGTTTTGGGGAGTGAGTACCAGGTCACCAGCATTGTGAAGCCTAATGCAGGATTGGCTCAGGTGACTTTTAACATAGGGGGGTTATGTAGGGATTTTACTAAAGAGGATCAGGTAGTGATTGTGGGTGGGGCTGGTAATAGTATTGATAGGGATGGGGAGTATGACATAGATGGTGACCTGGAAAAGATAGCCACTCAGACTGGCAACACGAATGTGCATTTCGTGGAACTGTTTCAGCGTCACGATCGGCCTCATCTTAATACAGCCGTCAGGCATAATAACATGAGACTTGGGGGTGCGCTGATGACAGAAGGCATGAGTCACATTTCAGTGGTGTCGGTGGAGTCTATCAGCAGGACGGGTTTCACTAGACATGGCCTGCACCTCAACAGGTATGGGAAGGGGAGGTTGGCAAAACTTATAGGTGACAGCATAGGTGGGGGTGGTGGGATCACTCATGGGAAAATTCCGGTAGTTGTGGGTGTTAGAGCTGTACCTTTTTTAGATTGAAGTCAGCTGATAGGTATTCCTGCTTAAGGGAAGTCTCTCTAACAAAGAAACCACTTTCTACAAAGCTTGGGTATCCGATTAATGAGGGAATTAGTATATTTCATCAAAATATACAAGGTATTAGAGATAAAGTTAGTGAACTGCTTATAGATGTTGATTCTGAAATTATTGGTATATCTGAACACTTCCTAAATAAGGAGATAATTCAGAGGCTTCCTTTACCAGGATACAGGTTGGCTGGCAGCTTTTCTAGGAGCTCTTTGCGGTGTGGGGGAGTAGCCATGTATGTGAAAAACAGTATCCCATTTGAGTCAATTGATGTTTCAAAGTACTGCACTGAAAAGGTGTTTGAATGTTGTGCAGGTGCGGTTAAAGTTAGTGGAGCTAAACTTCTTATTGTTGTTATTTATAGATCCCCAGACTCCGATTTCACAACATTTTTGCTAAAGCTAGAGGAGGTTCTTGGTTCACTTTATAGGAAATACAAAAAGTTAGTTATATGTGGTGACTTCAATATTAATTGTATAAGTGATTGTGCAAGGAAAAGGATGCTGGTAGACCTCCTTAATTCATATAATCTTATGCAAACCGTATTCTTTCCAACGAGAGTGCAAGGGAACAGTAGAACAACCATAGACAATATTTTTGTTCATTCATCATTATTAGAAGGGCATTCTGTTAGCAAAAAGGTGAATGGCCTTTCAGATCATGATGCACAAATTTTAAGTCTAAAAGATTTTTGTGCTGCAACACATGTTAAATATAGTTACCAACTTTTTAGGAAAGCTGATCCAGTTGCTGTACAGACTTTTGTAAACCTTATCAAGGAACAAGAGTGGCAAGATGTTTATAGTGCTGATACAGTAGACGATAAATATAATGCTTTCCTCAAGACTTTTCTCGTGCTCTTTGAAAGTTGCTTTCCGTTAGAACGTTCAAAACAGGGTACTAGCACAAACAGGCAGCCTGGGTGGCTGACTAATGGGATAAGAATATCTTGTAGAACAAAGTGGCAATTATATCAAAACGTTAGAAACAGTCAAAATCTAAATGCAGCAGCCCATTACAAACAGTATTGTAAGGTGCTTAAAAAAGTTATTAGGAAGGCAAAAAGTATGTGGTATGCAGATAGAATAGCTAAGTCTCAGGATAAAATTAAAACCATATGGTCAGTCGTAAAGGAAGTGGCTGGTCTGCAGAGACAGGTCGAGAATATAGAATCAGTGCGTAGTGGGGATGTCCGTGTTACTGATAAGTCGCATATATGTACAGTACTTAATAATCACTTTCTGAATATAGCAGGTGAACTAAATAGAAACCTAGTCCCAACAGGGAATCATATAGCGCTCTTAGAAAAAAGTGTTCCGAGACTGTTACCTGAAATGCTCCTCCATGATACTGACAAGAGGGAGATTGAGTTAATAATTAAATCACTAAAGACCAAGAACTCTCATGGATATGACGGGGTATCTAGCAGAATACTGAAGTATTGTTCCACGTATGTTAGCTCAGTACTTAGCCATATCTGTAGCTTTTCCTTTAGGAGTGGTCGGTTTCCTGACCGATTAAAGTACTCGGTAGTGAAGCCACTTTATAAAAAGGGAGACAGGGATAATGTTGATAATTATAGACCTATTTCTATGACATCGGTGTTTGCTAAAGTTATCGAGAGGGTTGTATATACAAGGTTACTGCAGCATTTAAATTCACATAATTTGCTGTCAAATGTACAGTTTGGTTTTAGAAATGGCTTAACAACTGAAAATGCTATAGTCTCTTTTCTCTGTGAGGTTTTGGACGGATTAAATAAAAGGTTGCAAACGTTAGGTGTTTTCTTTGATTTAACGAAGGCTTTTGACTGTGTTGACCACAAAATATTACTGCAGAAGTTGGAACATTATGGAGTAAGGGGAGTAGCTTACAATTGGTTCGCCTCCTACTTTAAGAACAGAAAGCAGAAGGTAATCCTCCGCAATATTGAGAGTGGTAATGATGTTCAGTCCCAATGGGGCACTGTTAAATGGGGCGTTCCCCAGGGGTCAGTGCTGGAGCCACTGCTGTTTCTTGTTTATATAAATGATATGCCTTCTAGTATTACAGGTGATTCAAAAATATTTCTGTTTGCTGATGGCACCACCTTGGTAGTGAAGGATCTTGTGTGTAATATTGAAACATTATCAAATAATGTAGTTCATGATATAAGTTCGTGGCTTGTGGAAAATAATATGATGCTAAATCACAGTAAGACTCAGTTTTTACAGTTTCTAACTCACAATTCAACAAGAACTGACATTTTAATCAGACAGAATTGGCATGTTATAAGCGAGACGGAACAGTTCAAGTTCCTAGGCGTACGGATAGATAGTAAGCTGTTGTGGAAAGCCCATGTTCAGGATCTTGTTCAGAAACTAAATGCCGCTTTATTTACCATTAGAACAGTATCTGAAATAAGTGACATTTCAACACGAAAAGTAGTATACTTCGCATATTTTCATACGCTTATGTCATATGGTATTATTTTTTGGGGTAATTCTTCTGATTCAAAAAGGGTATTTTTGGCTCAAAAACGGGCTGTTCGAGCTATGTATGGTGTAAGTTCGAAAACCTCTTGTCGACCCCTATTCAATAGTCTGGGAATTTTGACATTGCCCTCACAGTATGTATTTTCTTTAATGTCGTTTGTTGTTAGCAATATTAGCTTATTCCCAAGAGTTAGCAGCTTTCACTCAGTTAATACTAGGCAGAAATCAAATCTGCATGTGGAATGCACTTCCTTGACTCTTGTGCAGAAAGGAGTGCAGTATTCTGCTGCATCCATTTTCAATAAGCTACCACAAGAACTCAAAAATCTTAGCAGTAGCCCAAACACTTTTAAGTCTAAACTGAAGAGTTTCCTCATGGCTCACTCCTTCTATTCTGTCGAGGAGCTCCTGGAAGAGCTAAAAAATTAAGCAAATTCCAGTGTTACATTCTTGATTTTCTTTATTTAAACTAACGACTTGTCGCCTGAATATGTTTCTTATATTTCATTTTATCTGTTTCTACAATTGTGTTATAATTTCATGTATTGACTCGTTCCATGACCATGGAGACTTCTCCTAAATGTGGTCCCACGGAACAATAAATAAATAAATAAATAAATGACCATTTACCAACAGGATGGGGCACCACCATACAGGCACGCGTAAGTGCAGGAATTTTTAAATGAAAGTATTACTGAACGATGGACCAGTTGCAATGGAGTAAATGATTCAGACTTACATTACTGGCCTCCAAGGTCACCAGACCTGATTGTATGTGATTATTTATTGTGGGGGTTTATGAAAAACTCTGGTTATGTGCCTCCATTACCAACAATAATGAGTGAACTGAGACATCGCATGATAGAAACTGAGGAAGCTGTAACTCGATATATGTTCGCTGCAGTGTGTGAACAATTTGAATACTGCGCTGACGTATACCAGGCATCTCAAGGGGAAGCACATTGTACAACTATGAAAAGGTATGAAAAAAACTTTTTGAGTTTGTTGTTCACCAAAAAAACAAAATTCATTGTATATGTTTATTAGTTTCAGAAATATAGATGTCCAAATCCGATGATTCTTTCTGATACACCCTGTATTTATCTCTACTACTGGTTTCTTGTTGTCTAGCATGGTCTTTTTTCTTTACTTGCATGTATTACTTTGTTCAACTATAGCAAAAATAGTGATCACAATGTTTTATGAAGAGTGAATACAACTGGAAATTCGTAAATCAATTATGTGAAATCAGGCTCATACCTTGTTTTCTCCATTGTTTGTATTTCTTCTTGAATCAGTGTCATATGTCCTTCGATACCTGCAAGCAGAGCTTTTTTCCTCATTAAATATTCAGAAAAAATGACAAAAAACATCAACAAAAATCACATGTTGCACTAACATTCTTCAAGCCTAGAGCAGAAAATGCTACACTCAACATACAATTCCAGGAATTACAGATTTCATAATGATCAAACTATAGGATAGTTTGATATGCAAACAGTTTGTTTTAATACTTTGCTATTTATATCACTGAACTGCAGATTTATGGGTAGGACATGGAGGCACTTAACAGATCACAAGAAACATTAGTTGGCATTCGTTTTTCTATAGCCTATAGCAGATGAGGGTCAGAAGACATGTTGGATATGGAAGAGGTAGGGATATACACGATTTTTGAGACCCATACATTATTTAATTGAATGGAAGGGTTATAAATAACAAGTGACATGTAGCAAATCTATTTAAGAATCATTTCTTAAACATAGTAGACAGCACAGGGACCAAGAGTTCAAGAGAAAGATCACAGCAATATGTTGAAGTAACTCTCATAAAATTACATCAAATGAATGTACTACCAGCTTCTACTTCTGTAATTAAGAGGGTCATACATTCTCTCAAGAATAAAAGCTCTTCTGGTTTTTATGGTGTTTCCAATAGAGTACTAAAGATTTGTTCCCACACAATAAGTCCGGTATTGTCCGAAATATGTAATGCATCACTAACCCAAGGCATTTTTGCAGAGAGACTAAAATATGCCATTGTTAAACCCCTCTTTAAGAAAGGTGATAGGACCTATTTCACTGCTGACATCATTTTCCAAAATTTTTGAGGTGGTGGTGTATTCTACAATGGTATCTCACCCTGGCAATAATAATATCCTCAGCAAATGGTTCTAATGGTTCTAATGGCTCTGAGCACTATGGGACTCAACATCTTAGGTCATAAGTCCCCTAGAACTTAGAACTACTTAAACCTAACTAACCTAAGGACATCACACACACCCATGCCCGAGGCAGGATTCGAACCTGCGACCGTAGCAGTCCCGCGGTTCCGGACTGCAGCGCCAGAACCGCTAGACCACCGCGGCCGGCTCCTCAGCAAATCACAGTTTGGTTTTCAGAAGGGTTGCTCTACTAAGAATGCCATTTACATGTTCACACACCACATATTATAAGCATTAAATAACAAAATAGCATTGGTAGGTATTTTCTGTGACATATCCCTTGGCACCTGATTTGTGAATCTTAGATAAATTGAAGTTTTATGGGATTGATGATATAGCCAACCAATGGAACATGCCAAAAGAATGCAGAAAGTTGTACTTAGTAGTAATTCAACCAAAAGAATCCACAGACATAATTCTGACTGGGAAGAAATCACATATGGGCTTCCCAAAGGCTCAATCTTATGTCCACTACTGTTTCTCATATATGTAAATGATCTACAGTCTAATCTAAAACAAGCAAAATTAGTTCTTTTTGCAGATGACACCAGTATTGTAATCACTCCCAGCACACATACAGAAATGGAAGAAACTGTGAACAATGTCATATTCAGTTCTGCACCTCTAGAGGTGCTGCACCAGTGATAAGTGTAACACATGGTGATGAAATAATACATAGGATGGGAACTTCAAAATTCTTAGGTGTCCATACTGATAAGAATTTTTTTTAAAAAAAAAAAAAAGAGGGAAGGATCCATATGGCACAGGCTGTGAAGCAGTCATTAAGATGAGGGATATCATGTTTGGCAGTGTGTTCAGCAACAGGGTGGTCCACTTGTTTCTTGGCCACAGTTTGTTGGTGGTCGTTCATGCAGACAGACAGCTTGTTGGTTGTCATGCCTACATAGAATGCAGCACAGAGGTTGCAGCTTAGCTTGTAAATCACATGACTGGTTTCACAGGTGGCCCTGCCTTTGATGGGATAGGTAATGTTAGTGATCGGACTTGAGTAGGTGGTGGTAGGAGGATGTATGGGACAGGTCTTGCATCTAGATCTACTACAGGGGTTATGAGCCATGAGGTAAGGGATTGGGAGCAGAAGTTGTGTAAGGATGCACGAGTATACTGTGTAGGTTTGGTGGACAGCGGAAGACCACAGAAGGAAGGGTCAGAAGGATAGTGGGTAGGACATTTCTTATTTCAGGGCACAACGAGAGGTAATCGAAACCCTGGCGGAGAATGTAATTCAGTTGCTCCAGTCCCGGATGGTACTGAGTTACGAGGGGAATGCTCCTCTATGGCCGGATTGTGGGAGTTTGGGAGGTGGTGGAAGACTGGAAAGATAAGGCATGGGAGATTTGTTTTACTACGGGGATGGGAGGATAATTACGGTCAGTGAAGGCTTCAGTGAGACCCTCGGTATATTTTGAGAGGGACTGCTTGTCACTGCAGATGCGATGACCATGGGGGGCTAGGCTGTACGGAAGGGACTTCTTGGTATGAAATGGGTGGCAGCTGTTGAAGTGGAGGTATTGCTGGTGGTTAGTAGGTTTGATATGGACGGAGGTACCAATGGAGCCATCTCTGAGGTGAAGGTCAACATCTAGGAAGGTGGCTCGATGGGTTGAGCAGGACCAGGTGAAGCAAATGGGAGAGAAGTTGTTGAGGTTCTGGAGGAATGTGAATAAGGTGTCCTCACCTTTAATCCAGATAGCAAAGATGTCATCAATGAATCTGAACCAGTGAGGGGTTTAGAATTCTGGGTTTTTAGGAAGGATTCATCTAGATGGCCCATGAATAGGTTAGCATAGGATGGTGCCATGCGGGTGCCCATAGCTGTACCGCAGATTTGTTTGTAGGTAATGCATTCAAAGGAGAAGTAATTGAGGGTGAGGATATAGTTGGTCATGGAGACTACGAAGGAGGTTGTTGGTTTGGAATCCATAGGGCCTCTGGGAAGGTAGTTTTCAACAGCAGTAAGGCCATGGGCATTAGGAATGTTAGTGTGCATGGAGGTGGCATCAATAGTGATGAGGAGGGCACCATGTGGTAAAGGGACAGGAGCTGTGGAGAGTCGGTGGTGGAAATCTTTTATATAGGAGGGTAGGTTCCAGGTAACAGATTGAAGGTGTTGGGTCTATGAGAGCAGAGATTCTCTCAGTGGGGGCACAGTAACCAGCCACAATGGGGCGTCCTGGGTTGTTAGGTTTATGGACTTTAGGAAGCATGTAGACAGTATGAGTGCAGGGAGTGGTAGGGGTGAGTAAGAGAGATGGACTCCAGGGAGAGGGTCTGGGATGGGCCTAAGGATTTGAGTAGTGACTGGAGATCCTGCTGGATTACTGGAAAGGGGTCACAGTGGCAAGGTTTGTAGGTGGAAGTATCTGACAGCTGGCAGAATCCTTCCATCAGGTAATCCTTGCAGTTCAAAACAGCAGTGATGGAGCCTTTGTCTGCAGGTAGGATTTTAATGTCAGGATCAGTTTTTATATAGTGGACTGCGATTATTTCTGTGGATGCATCTGCATGTTGAAGGATTTGGGGAATGATGGTAAGGCAAGGTTCGAAGTTAAGAAATTCTGGAAAGTTAACAGGGGGTGATTTGGGGGCAATGGGGGTGGATCATGGCTAGATGGAGGAGTGAACTGAGTCTCTGGTTGACTCTGATTGGTATGACTGGTGGCGAAAAACTGTTTCTACTGTAGGGACCAGGAGAAGGAGAGAAAGTCTTTAAAAAGTCCTGTGTGACAGAATTTGGGAGTGGGGCAAAAAGGTGAGGCCTTTGGAGAGGACTGATATTTCTGTGGAGCTACGGTTTCTGGAGGAAAGGTTCATGAATGTGTTGTGGGATTGTTTAGGTTCTGGATTCTGTTTGGTGGTGGGAGGGAGTTTTGGAGGGTGGGGTAAGTGTACTAGGTCTGTGAGACAGGGTTTGTCAGCTATGACGGGACATGGGGGAGGTTTGGAGGTGGTTGTAGAGGTGGTGGACGGTGGTACTCCAAGGTGAGAATAGGAAGTAAATAGGATGGAGAGCTTTTTGAGGTGGCGTTGTGCATATTGCTCAAGTTCCTGCAGGGCAAGAGTTTCAATGTGTGTTCTGGGTTAGAGGAATTTGGGATTGCATAGCAGGAGAATTTTGCGGATGGAGAGGAGGTATTGCACGGAGGTTCCGGCTTGATTGACTTGGTTTTGCAGGACTATGTTGGTCAGGGCTAAGGATCGACAGAATCTGAACAGGTGGAGGTCATTGTAGAAGGAGGGGTGGCAGCCAGAGATGGGTAAATTGATGGTAAGGTCATTAGAGGGTTTCCATGAGGCAAGCAACAAAGCAGGAACAATATGTGGGACTGGTATCTGGCTAGGGATAAGGAAACTTTTCTGTACTGGCGCAGATGTAAGGAACAAGAATCAATGGTGTCGGAAAAATGCGAAAAATTTCATAAATAATGAAGAATTACGTCCAAAAAATTTCGCAAAAATGCACCCAAATACGTGTGAAAAATCTCGAAAAGGAAGAAATGGATGCAAAAGGTGGAAACAAGATGAAATCTGAGGGAGTCGACAATAGCAAAAGGCGAAAACTCACTAAAATAGGAGAGAAGTCCCAAGGATCAATGTAAAGGCTAACTAATAAAAAAATATACATTTCTGTGGGTAGCAGATCTGAGGGTGAATAAGTGTGAATGGGGGAGGGAGGGGGGGGGGATGGTAGATGTGACTGGATGGTGGAATTAGTGAGTGTGAACTGAAATAGAATGGAGAAACTGTGTGGGGTGGAGAGAGGTTCATAGGATGAGATACAATATTGTGTGGCACTGGAAAGGTGCGGGAGGTAACATGCAGAAATATGGGAAATGACACAGGGAAAGTGACAAATTTGAAAGTATAGGATTAATTATATCGGTGGAAGTAATGTGGGACATAAGATGCTGCACCAACAATCAGCGTGGTCTTGTAGCCATCTTTTGTGCATGGCCGAGACAGCTGATACAGTGTGGCTCATGAGTAGATCGTGCAGTGCGGTTTGTAAGGCGAGAAGAGAAAAACAGGAAAGAAGAGATAAAGGACGGACATTGAGTATAGTGATGCAAAAGAAAATAGTAACAAAGGAAAACAGCACTGGGTTAGGATCGAAGAAAAGCCATCAGGCAGAAAGGAAAATCCAGGATCGAATGTAACAATATTATGAGAAGGAAAGTTGCTAATCACCATATAGCAGAGATGCTGAGTCGCAGATATGCACAACAAAAAGACGATTGTAGTCTCAGGCAATTGAAACCACAGTGCGAGTAGCAGCACCAGTGCCTGATAGGAGTGGTGACTGGATGGGGATGAGGAGGAGACTGGTGTGGGGAGGGGGAGGGTGGCGGAGGTCAGACAGAGGGTAAGGGAGAGGTGAGGGTGGGGAAGGGGGTAGGGGGAGTAGTGGAAAAGGAGACGAATAAAAAGATTGTCTACATGGCTAACCATAACGCACTGATGATAGCTGCACTCTTAGCTGAAAACTTGATCTGCAGTAAGAAAGACGACTTATTATGACTGATTCTGACCTCCTTTCTGTCTTAGATATAAGACTGGTGCAGGCAGAATGAGATTTTCCAGTGCCAAAGATGAGTAAATAAGTACAGGCATTCTTGGGACTCTCATACTATTAGAGGAATTTTTGTAAGGGAGTTTGCTGATATAGTGCGGCCACCTATGCAGATAATGAAAAAGGATGCAAAATCTATGTGGATGGAGGAATGTCAGATGGCATTCAAAGACCAGAAGAGACTTTGGATGTCAAGTTCAGTGTTGGTGTTTCTGGATTTCTAGAGCTTATATTGTGCTGTGATGCATCTTATCATGTTCTAAATCAGCCAATCAATAGTAAAGAATACCCTATTGCTTTTGCATCAAGACAATGTAATAGGGCCAAGATGAACTATTCAACCATGGAGAGAAAAATGCTTTACAGGGAGAAGTTTAAAGTTGTAACCAACCCTACTGCTCTGAAATGGTTATTAGGACTGTGGTTATCAGATGTTTAACTGTGTCCAGCAGACTAACAAGATGGGTGTTAAGACACAGTGAGTTTTACTGCGAAGTAGTTCACAAACTTGGCTTAAGTTTCTGAGTCTAAGGGCACCCATATTTTCTTTATAGCTGGTGGCAAAATTTCTACCTGACTGTCCTATGTGGAAACAAGAACATGTGCATGTGACTTTGTATATGATGGAGGTTTGATGGCACTTTTCAGTGTACTTATTATTGTAAATAATTTTATTCTGTAGTTTATTGTCTATGTAGAAGGATATTTTTATGTTAAACGGTCTGAAAGATTTGCAGGTGTGCACGATTCTTTGCCATGGAATGGACGACACAAATTTTGACATTTCTTTCTTAACTTGAAATGGTGATGGTGTTTGCTTAAGTATATATTGGATTTTTTCAACTAGGGAGTTTATGAGGGTGATGTTACACCCATTATTTTGGGCTATAGATTGAAGGTACATTAACTTCATTACATGCATCTGCTTCACTGATGGGGATATGGAGCTTACGATTTACAGATGACCTGAAGAAAGCCTTTTTATGTTGGTTCGGCTGGCATGAAGTACTGTTAATGGCAACATCAGTGGTGGTGGCTTTTCTATATATTTGGAAAGCATACTTGTTATTGTGACTGGAAATAGTCATATTAAGGAAATTAATTACTTTGGTTATCAGATGTTTAACTGTGAATTTGATGTGTGAGTGCATTTTATTCATTTTGTCTGCTAGGTTATTTAGTTCTTCTTTCACACCATTGAAAAGTATTATTGAGTCATCTGCATATATTTTATAAAATATGATTCTGTCTGTAAATTGTGGATGAATAAAGAAGAACTCCCATTCTAGACTATGTATAAGTATGTCAGCTATCAATGCTGCTACCCATTGTTAGATCATTGTTTTGCATGTAGAACTTGCTGTCGAATGAAAAATAGTTATGTGAGAGGATTAATTCAAGCAACATAGTGAGATCATAAATTTCTGCATTGGTTAGGTTTTTGTACTTGATTAAATACTTTTGCATTATTGAGAGAGAGTCCTTCCAGGAAATGTTTGCGTAGTATTTACTATGTCAAAGGAGGCAAACGTTGCTGTATATAGCACTATTAACTCCTTAATGATGCTGATTAACTCAAAGCTGTTTGTAATTGAAAAGCTATTTTCAAAGGTGTAACTTTGCCTTCAGAATATCATGAAGTTTCCTGGTAGTTCATAGTTGAACAACAGACAAGGCAAGGAATTAATTTCCATGATATGACTATTTCCAGTCAGAATAACAAGCATTCTTTCCAAATAGATAGAAAAGCCACTACCACTGATGTTGCCATTAACAATACCTCATGCCATCTGAAACAACATAAAACTGTTTTCTTTAAGTCATCTGTAAACCATATGCTCCACATCCCCATCAGAGAAGTGGATGAACGTAACAACATTAACATAATTACACCCATAGTCCAACCTCCTTCATGAACACCCTAGTTGATAAAATCCAACATAAACTTAAGCAACCACCACACCATTACAAGATGATGATGATGATGAAATGCCAGAATTTGTCAGCCTTCCTTTCCTTAGCAAAGTGTAATACAAACTCGCAAATCTTTTCAGATCTCTGAACATAAAAATATCTTTCTACATAGAAAATAAACCACAGAATAAAGTTGTTCAAAGTAATAAATCCACTGAAGAGTGGCAACAAAAGTCTGGCATCTACAAAGTCACATGTTCCTGAAATTGCTTCTATGTAGTACAAACAGGCAGAAATCTTGCAACCGGCTACAAAGAACATATGTATGCCCTTTGATTCAAAAACTTTTAAGTCCGGCTTTGCATCACATATCGCTCGTCATGAATACTCTATTGGTGCTATCAATGACAATCTTTCTGTTTTAAACATTACTGCGAAACAGTTGCACATGGATTTTCTTGAACATTTAGATATTTACAGTCACAAGCTAAAATTACCTCAAAAATCCTTAATGAACAAATTGAGTCAATGCAAAACTTTTTCTTCCAGAATTTGCAAGACATCCTGGCACCAAATCACCAAAAACAACAATAATCAGGCATATTCACTTTCCTGCATAAATTAAATCCTCTTAGACTTGTAAAAACTATGGTATTCTGTAACTTAATTACATAGCAAATATTTCACCCCCTTAGTCATGTAACAACTACAACATGTTTTAACTCATTCAATTTTTCATTACAGAGTAAATAGTACACTCTGTTTATCTTCTATGTGCCTTTTTAATATATATTTTAATATATATTACCTGTATACTGTAAATGTTCAAATGTGTGTGAAATCTTACGGGACTTAACTGCTAAGGTCATCAGTCCCTAAGCTTACACACTACTTAACCTAAATTATCCTAAGGACAAACACACATACACACACACACACATGCCCGAGGGAGGACTCGAACCTCTGCCAGGACCAGCCGCACAGTCCATGACTGCAGCGCCTTAGACCGCTCCGCTAATCCCACGTGGCATACTGTAAATATAAAATTCCATGCAAAAATAATAACTACTTACGTGTTTGGGGTAAACCTCTTTTATTTTTCAACATAGTCTCCTTTTAGACTTATACACTTTGTCCAACGCTGTTCTAATTTGTTGATCCATTCCGAATAATAGGAATTGTCCAAGTCTGCAAAATAGCTATTAGTTGCTGCAATCACCTCCTCGTTTCAATAAAATCTTTGTCCCACCAGCCATTTCTTCAAATTGGGGAACAAATAATAGTCCGAGGGAACCAAGTCTGGAGAATAGAGGGAGGGAGGGGGGGGGGGTTATGTGAAACGAGTTGGAATCCTACTTCCATTAATTTTGCGACCACAACTGCTGAGGTGTGTGCTAGTACATTGTCGTGATGGAAAAGGACTTTTTGCGGTCCAATTGTCGGTGTTTTTCTTGCAGCACCGTTTTCAAATGGTCCAATAACGATGAATAATATGCACCTGTAATAGTTTTACCCTTTTCCAGATAGTCAATGAGGATTATCCCTTGCGAATCCCAAAAGACAGTCACCATAACCTTTCCGGGCGAAGGACTGGTCTTCGCCTTTTTTTGGTGCAGATTCTCTCTTGGTAACCCATTGTTTAGATTGTTGTTTGGTCTCAGGAGTATAGTAATGTATTCATGTTTCATCCACAGTGACGAAACGACGCTTCAAGTCCTGCGGATTCTTCCTGAACAGCTGCAAACCATCCTTGCAACACTTCACGCGATTCCATTTTTGGTCAAGCATGAGAAATCGCGGAACCCAGCTCACGGATAGCTTTCTCATGTCCAACTGTTTATGCAAAATATTATGTACCCATTCATTCGAGATGCCCACAGCACTAGCAATCTCACATACCTTAACTCTTCTGTCATCCATCACCATATCATAGATTTTATCAAATATTTCTGGAGTCGTAACCTCTACAGAGTGTCCAGAATGTTCAGCATCACTTGTGCCCATATGGCCACTCCGAAAATTTTGAAACCACTTATAAACTGTTCTAATCGAAGGTGCAGAGTCACCGTAATGTTTATCAAGCTTCTCTTTAGTCTCCTGAGGTGTTTCGCCTTTCATGAAGTAATGTTTAATCACCACACGAAATTTTTCTTCGTCCATTTTTTGATAATCACTCGACTTCCTTGATTCACACAAATGGCAAACACAAATAAATAGACCAATATGGCTGAAACTTGAGTGTGCGTTCTATCCAAAGATGCTACTAACTAAACATGATCTTGATATGAGCCGGTGGTGTCATCTCTCGAACTCTGCATGGACTTTTCAAACGCCCCTCATATGATGTTCCTGTAACACCATCTGATGATGAGCCTGCAATGGCTCAAAAACTAGTTAATGGTACAATAGCTCATATCTAAAATCCAAAAAAGTGACTGGCTGCACATTTATACCCAGATAAATTGCCAATTTAAATCATAGTTGCAGTTCGTCATCCATAATGGATATACTGAAAATATTTACTAGTGTCAGGGGAGGTGATGACATTGGAGGTCTGTTTATGGATGAGATGGATAGAATACTCCCTGTCAAGGAAGTCTCTGGTAAGATTATCAGTATATCTTGACAGCTCCTGCCTTCTGTTGTGGATGCAGCTTCCATAGGTGGCAAGGCTGCCAGAAAAAGACTTTTTGACGTGGAAGGAGTGACATATGTCAAAGTGGAGGTACTGATGATGGTTAGTGTGCTTGATATGAACAGACCTATTTATGAAGCCATATCAAGTGCACCAACCACCAACAGTACTCGTATCACTGCTTTGTCAGCTATCACCTGTTTTCGAACTTCTTCAGGCTCATCTTCAGATGGTGCACATAGAAGTTATACATCAATTTCCAAAGTGTGGTGCTGGGTGCTCGCTCTGAGCCATGAAGATAGACAAAACAACTTTAATATGTGCCATGAGTAATGTTTATACAGCAAGTTGCATTGGTAAAAGGATCTATTACTTACTGCAACAGTATGAGAAGTTTTGTAATTGTTACGCACCTGGCAGATTCCACTGTAGTTGCCAATTTGGTACAGGTCATTCACTTTCCACTATGGATATAGATACTGGTGGCGGTAATTAAAGTTCCAGTTTCAAAATGCTGTAGAAAGAAAACCACTGCTCAGCATGTTGTCAAATTACAATGTGCAAACCACCAAACACACAGCACATTGCTTCTCATCAGTTCGCGTCCAAGACACCTAACATGACTGTCTCCAAGAAGGATTACGCACTGCTCGTAAAGCTCCTTTACACGAATGGTGACTATGCACAGCAGCCCTGAAGAAGATCTGGACACTCAGGGGTATGAAAAATGGCATTGGTATGATGTCTGCTAAGGATCTGGAGAAAACGACAACAAAATTCGAAAAGACAGGCTGTTTTGAAGTGCAACGTAGCAGAGAGAGCAAACCAGCTGATCCAACTTCTGTCGTAGATGTGGCCAAAACATTGCAGGAGAGTCTGAGCAGTGGTGGACAAACATGCAGTGCACAGGGAATTGCCTGAACATTGGACATGCCTGCGAACATGGTACATAAAATCCTACGAAACATCCTGCATAGCTATCTGTGCAAAATCATCCAAGTTCCCTTCCTCCTGACCTCCCAGCAAGACAGACATTCACTCTGGTATTTCTTGCTCACACAGAAGTCAACAATGAATCGCTGTGGTACATTCTGTGGACAGACAAAGCCCATTTCCATTTCCAAAGACATGATAATAGAAAGACATACAGAATATGGGCAATAGAAAATCTGCACAAGGAGATGAGTCTTGCAGGTCCTGTTGCCTGTACTGTCGTCACTGGTAAATGCTATGAGAGTCTTTCGCACACTAACGTCATTCAAACACTTTAATAGCATAGAAGCGTGCATAGGATCATTTTTTGCAAGATGGCACCCTTCTGCACATTTCACAGCCAGGTACGTCACTGCTGCAGAGGCAATTGAGAAAGGCTACAATTATCAGACTTCATTTTCCCATAGACTGGCCATCCAGATCACCTGATCTTAATCTGCATGACTTTTGACTGTGCGGTTATCTGAAAGATCTACATCTACATCTACGTAATTACTCTTCTATTCACAATAGAGTGCCTGGCAGAGGGTTCAATGAACCACCTTCAAGCTGCCTCTCTACAGTTCCACTCTTGAAAGGTGCGCGGGAAAATGAGCTCTCAAATTTTTCTGTGCGAGCCCCGATTTCTCTTATTTTATTGTGATGGTCATTTCTTCCTATGTAGGTGGGTACCAACAGAATGTTTTCACAATTGGAGGAGAAAACTAGATCCTGTCGCAACGAAAAATGCTTTTGTTTTAATGATTGCCACTCCAATTCCAGTATCATGTCTGTGGCACTATCTCTTCTATTTCCTGATAATACAAAACGAGGTGCCCTTCTTTGAACTTTTCTGGTGTCATCCACCAGTCCCACCCGATGTGGTTCCCACACCATGAAATCAATACTCCAGAATAAGGTGGACAAGTGTGGTGTAAGCAGTCTCTTTAGTAGACCTGTTGCACCTTCTAAGTGTTCTGCCAATGAATCGCAGTCTTTGATTTGCAACATTATCTAAGTGATCGTTCCAATTTAGGTTATTTGTAATCCCTAAGTATTTAGTTGAATTTACAGCCTTCAGATTTGTGCGACTTATTGCACAATTGAAAGTTAGCAGTTTTTTTAGTACTCATGTGAATAACTTCACACTTTTCTTTATTCAGGCTCAATTGCTACTTTTTGCACCATACTCATTTTGCAATTTGTTTGGGTCATCTGATGACTTTACAAGACAGTAAATGACACCATCATCTGTAAACAATCTAAGAGGGCTACTCATATTGTCTCCTATGTCATTAATATAGATCAGGAACGACAGAGGGACTATAACACTCCCTTGGGGAATGCCAGATGTTACTTCTGTTTTACTCAATGACTTTCAGTCTATTACTACGAACTCTGACCTTTCTGACAGGATATCACGAATCCATTCGCACTACTGAGACGATATTCCATAGGCATGCAGTTTAGTTAGAAGACGATTGTGAGGAACAGTGTTGATAGCACTCATTACTTCACGCATATAAAGAGCTAGTTGTGTTTCATAAGAACGATGTTTTCTGAATCCGTGCTGACTATGTGTCAATAAATCGTTTTCTTTGATGTAATTCATAATGTTGAAACACAGTATATGTTCCAGAACACTACTGCAAATCGACGTTAGTGATATGGGCATGTAATTCAACGAAGTACTCCTATTTCCCTTTTTGGGTATTGGTGTGACTTGAGCAATTTTCCAGTCTTTAGGTACAGATCTTTCTATGAGCGAGCGGTTGTATATAATTGCTAAATATGGAGCTATTGTATCAGCATACTCTCAAAGGAACCTGACTGGTATACAATCTGGACTGGAGGCCTTGCCTTTATTAAATGATTTAAGCGGCTTTGCTACACCGAGAATATCTACTTCTGTTTTTCATCTTGGCAGTTGTTCTTTATTCAAATTCACGAATATTTACTTCATCATCTTTGGTGAAAGAGTTTCCGAAAATCGTGTTTAATAACTCTGCTTTAGTGGCACTGTCATCATTGATGTCAGTGTTGTTATCGTGAAGTGAAGGTATTGATTGCGTCTTACCACTGGTGTGTTTTGTGTATGGGCAGAATCTCTTTGGGTTTTGTGCCAGATTCGGAGATGATGTGTTCGGTGCTTCAATTACAAACATGATTGAACTGAAGGCACACACTATGCAATGCACTGTGAACATGACCCTTGAAAAACTCTGATCTATTGTGGAAAATGCTGTTTCTACATTTTGATACTGTGGCAGAAAATGGTGGACAGCATCCTGACCATGTCTTGCACGAGTCTCACATCAATTAGAATTTGATGTCATTTTGTTCCATAAAGCTTTAAACATCACATGATGTCATTTTGCTTCTTATGCAGATTTTGGCCACAGGACAGTTAAAAATGGGTTTTAACAATCGAATGTGGTACGAGCTTGCCAAGGTGGATGAGCTTACTTAACTAACAGTGCCACAACCATTTACTGCTGAACATTTGCAGTCTTTCACTGTGAATAGTACTGGTGGTGTGATATGCAACTCAAACCATAGCCATCATATTGCAATTCATCTGTCATTTGTAGCCTTTTACGTTAACATGCTTACAGTACCATCTATTAGTAAAATTTTCTTTCTTTCTTTCTTTTTTACGTCAATAACATGCTGTTCAAATTTCATGTACTTCTGAGCAGTAGTTCTCTTTCTAAAGTGTTTTGAAACTGGAACTTTAATTATGTAATTCATGTATATCCCAATCGTCATGATGAATCATCAGCATCCAGCATGTGCTCAACATGTGCTGGATGTTACAAAGATCTTCACTCAAATATGTGACATACTTCGCTCAGACACAATTATTTGTTTTTGTGTGCACATAATGCAATCACTATGTGGGCAAACACTTTGATCTGAACTGGTATTAACATGAATGCCAAAAAATAAAAGAATTATTGCCCCCCCCCCCCCACACACACACACACATCCCTTTACCTCCTCACTTCTATTTCTCTCCCCCCTCTTCCACCTGCTTTCTACAACCTACAACTCCCCTCCTATTCCTCTTCCTCCTTATCATCTCTCTATCTGTCCATCTCCTCTTCATTCCCTCACTCTGTCAACCCCCCCCCCCCCCCCTCTCTCTCTCTGCCCATGTTCTATGTCAACCTGTTTTCACTCTCACATTCACCTCAATGGGAGATAGGTGGTTCTTATCCTGATAGTGCTTCTTTTGTTCACACATTGTAATACACTAGCAAACTCAGCAATGTTTTGCAACTTTTAAATATGTATGGGAGCTTAATATACATCCTAATCTAAGGTATCTCTGGAAATTGTGCCAGGATACAATTTTCGACTATTACCAGGGACTTCACCCACTCTGGAGGTATGGAGCTTGAAACCAAAATAAATCATATAGAATATGAATGAAAAAGACTTTTGTTTCTTTTTTGTTCATTATAGTATTTTTTAATTTTTTGTACACAACACAATTACAACGTTTCACAATATACATCATCTTTCATATACTGTACGATAAAAGCGTGAACTGGTTTACCGAACTATCAGTTTGTGTAAGAGCAACATACAACTGACAAAAAAAAAAAAAAAACATTATCGTAAATCAATTCCAATATACTTGGATGTCTGACGTTGAACCTTGTTTATCGTTACTGCAAACAAAACCCTGATTGGGAACTGAAGTCACTTAAAATGAATGGGTATATTGGGTGGGATCATAAGTATACAGGGTATGACAATGATCTCTCCTGCTACTAAACCTGTGGGGACAGTAGCTTCAATGATATTACTTTTCATAGTTTTAATCTGCAAACAGGTACCATTACAAAGATTTAGAGGATTGAGATCGTGTAGCAATATTACAGGAATGGCATCATTAAGCCACAAACTGAGTGGCAGAAAGCCAGTCGGGATCAGTGAATCCAGATTTTCTTGTGGATACAGAACTGCATCTTCAGTGCTGACTAGTGTGTCAACTGACGCATTCCTTGTGTTCACTTATTATTTTTCCCAAAATAATATTTTTTGCTTCAGATGCAATAAAGAGTTTCAGATGATTCAGGTTGCGCAGTAGCTTTCTAATCATAAGCTGATAAGTCATAAACACAACTGCCCTCTTAACATGTTTCCTGTAAAAATTTACTGTTGGAAAGAAAACAAATTAGCATATTCCAGAATGAGATTTTCACTCTGCAGCGGAGTGTGCGCTGATATGAAACTTCCTGGCAGATTAAAACTGTGTGCCTGACTGAGACTCGGACTCGGGACCTTTGCCTTTCGCGGGCAAGTGCTCTACCAACTGAGCTACCGAAGCACGACTCACGCCCTTGAAAGGCAAAGGTCCTGAGTTTGAGTCTCGGTCGGGCACACAGTTTTAATCTGCCAGGAAGTTTCATATCAGCACACACTCCGCTGCAGAGTGAAAATCTCATTCTGGAAACATCCCCCAGGCTGTGGCTAAGCCATGTCTCCGCAATATCCTTTCTTTCAGGAGTGCTAGTTCTGCAAGTTCGCAGGAGAGCTTCTGTAAAGTTTGGAAGGTAGGAGACGAGGTACTGGCAGAAGTAAATCTTTGAGTACCGGGCGTGAGTCGTGCTTCGGTAGCTCAGTCGGTAGAGCACTTGCCCGCGAAAGGCAAAGGTCCCGATTTCGAGTCTCGGTCGGGCACACAGTTTTAATCTGCCAGGAAGTTTCAAATTAGCATATTGTTGCATATACATTTTTGTTCAAAATTAAAGATACACAGAAACTATGTAAATAGGAGAAACAATTTGTCTAACTGTTTAAAAGCCCTGCTATTGGAGTTGGAACTGACTATGAGGGAGGAAAAAACATTACACTTTCACAACATGGCACAGCACAACATTTTCTTTCTTGTAGTTAGTTTCAACAGGAAACCTGTACAGTGCTTTGTTTAGAAAAAAAAAAAAATAAATAAAAAAAAATAGTGCCCACGTCTGTCCAAATATTTATTAGACTATTGTGTAAAAATTCCAAGTAAATCCGACGAACTTTTCTAGATTTATGTACATGGCTTAAGCTGTAGGAAACTTAGATATTTAGCTACGTAGCACAATAAAACAATCTCAGGTAGGTTACTTGCCGAGATAGAAATTTAGTTAGAATGTAAAGAGAGGGATACAGAGGAGATGTGGGGGGTAGTGAGGTTGCATGTGGGGTTGGTTGGCCAATTAGCTGTTTTGGATTCATGTCCTTGAAGTACTGAAGGCAATTTTTTGTTCCTCAGTTCTGTCTGTCTGTTGATAAGGTAATCTGCTGCTATATTAACATTGATAAAGACCTAAATTTCTTCAAGAAGGTAAGGCTTTACGCCTTTGTTAGCTAGATGAAGTACCTGAAGGTTCTGTCATGCTATTTACAAGATGACTATGTTGGGCCAGATGTGTGGAAAAGCTGAATTTGTTCAGGTTGTTAAGAAAGAGTGCATTCATGTGCTCTTTGTATCTTGTGAAGCTTTGTCTAATGTACAAGCTCAGACATGAGTTAAAAATGATTTTGTAAATGCTTTATTTTTTATATTGTTGCATAGTAGTTTTGGTACCGTGGAGGGTTTTATTTATACTCTGCTCATGATAAGAATAAATCTGATGTAAACATTACATCATATATTCTTCTGCATTTGCTTGAATCTCATTGGGTATCCTTCCAAGCGAAAGCCAGGCTGTGTCCAGAACAGTCAAGTACAATCATAAGGATCCGTTTTATGCTGTATGACATGGACACAGATCGATCGATAATGCGGGATGACAAATTTACCAGCGCAATTAACTTGGACAGCACTGGCTAGCCAGCTGGTCCAACTAACTAGCAGTGATGTGCGCAGTTGCAGTTCAGACATAAAAAGCAGCAAGCAGAGAAACAATATAGCTTCAAATGTCATTCAGTTTTTAAAGAGAGTGAAATAATATTCGGCAAAACTCCAGCACTACTGCATGCTTCTTAGGTGACCAGACAGAAAGCATAAAATGCTCTCATTCTCACCTAACATAGTATTCTAATCACAAACAAGAGAGATGAAAATTCCTAAATTAAACACAGGGTAATTTTTCTGAGCAAGCTATGTGTGAAGCAAAAGCATACTGTAGAGGCAAAACCATGCCACAGGCAATTTACCATGTTGTTGAATACTGAAGCTACTGACTGGTAATCTCTTAGCTCCTTCCCTATCCGAATCCGAGAAACACATTTCATTTATTGAACTGTCATCTGCTACATTGATAATGAGTCAATCAACAACAGAATCCATGAAGCTAACCAGGTACTGCATTTTCTCCTCTTCTTTTACAATGTGCTGTTCTATATCCTGCCAGCATTTGGTAGTGACATGTGAAAAGGCTGCGAGCTTAGTTCCAATACATCTGGCAGGTTTAACTCTTTTTATGTCTTGCGACAAATCCCTTAACTTGGCTCCACAGCAGTTCTGTTGGGTTCATATTGTAATGGTTCAACGGAAATTGTAAAAATGCAGCATTTGTGCTCGATGCTGTCAAAAATTGTTTTTCATGTTTCTGCAACACTTATGACTCTGGTTCGTGTGAGACTACATCTGTGGCATAAAACAATCCACATAGTCCAAATGAGTATTTGGTTTTTCATTTTTGTTCTAAAAATTGAACTGTTATGTTTTATTAATTTAAGGAATCTTTGTTAACAATCTTTCATAAAATATTGGTATTTAAGTATTTACATTAGAAATGCATGCAATGTGTAATTAAAAATGAGAAAACATGCATTATTCATAAAAATGATTATGAATTTTACATTTACAAGATGAAGTTATTTCAAAGATTCTGTAACTTACCAAACGAAAGTGTTGGTACGTTGATAGAGACAATAACAAACACAAACACACACACAAATTTCAAGCTTTCGCAACCCCCGGTTGCTTCATCAGGAAAGAGGGAAGGAGAGGGAAAGACGAAAGGATGTGGGTTTTAAGGGAGAGGGTAAGGAGTCATTCCAATCCCGGGAGCGGAAAGACTTACCTTAGGGGGAAAAAGGACAGGTATACACTCACACACACACACACACACACACACACACACACACACACACACACACAGACACAGACACAAGCAGACATTTGTAAAGGCAAAGAGTTTCGGCAGAAATGTCAGTCGAGGCAGAAGTACAGAGGCAAAGATGTTGTTGAAATACAGGTGAGGTATGAGCGGCGGCAACTTGAAATTAGCTGAGGTTGAGGCCTGGCGGATAACGAGAAGAGAGGATATACTGAAGGGCAAGTTCCCATCTCCGGAGTTCTGACAGGTTGGTGTTAGTGGGAAGTATCCAGATAACCCGGACGGTGTAACACTGTGCCAAGATGTGCTGGCCGTGCACCAATGCATGTTTAGCCACAGGGTGATCCTCATTACCAACAAACACTGTCTGCCTGTGTCCGTTCATGCGAATGTACAGTTTTTTGCTGGTCATTCCCACGCAGAAAGCTTCACAGTGTAGGCAGATCAGTTGGTAAATCACGTGGGTGCTTTCACACATGGCTCTGCCTTTGATCGTGTACACCTTCCGGGTTGCAGGACTGGAGTAGGTAGTGGTGGGAGGGTGCATGGGGCAGGTTGTACACCGGGGGCGGTTACAAGGGTAGGAGCCAGAGGGTAGGGAAGGTGGTTTGGGGATTTCATAGGGATGAAACAAGAGGTTACGAAGGTTAGATGGACGCCGGAAAGACACTCTTGGTGGACTGGGGAGGATTTCATGAAGGATGGATCTCATTTCAGGGCAGGATTTGAGGGAGTCGTATCCCTGCTGGAGAGCCACATTCAGAGTCTGATCCAGTACATATATCCACGGTGAGACTTGAACCAGCGATCCATGTACTTTAGCAGTTTATTCATCTACTACACTTTATTATTCTATACATCCAGTTTGTATGTATAAGTCAACTGCAGTAAGTATAGTCCTCCAGAAAACTTCAAAGCTCGTTTTTCCTGTAGATTTATGAAAAACATTAAGATCAACTATTCCTTGGCACTTTTTAACTGTATTCCACGTGCATGTTTCGCTATGAAGCAGGAAGCAGCCTCAGCCATTTGCATACTGCAAATTAACAGCATGGCAACCAGAGCACAACAGTACAGAGACTGTGACTGTACACAATTTTTGTAATACAAAGCGTGATTAAAGAAGAACATTGATGGCTGTTTCTACATTAGAATATCTTAAAGTTTCTTTTAATATAACTTAGTAATAAGATACCTAATAGATAAGTAGGACCTACTTCCAAGAGCGTAACAACACCAGTGTACAGTGTACTTGTGCTACAGCTTGTGCGATGGCAGTTGTGTTCGTTTACATCAGGTTTATTCTTATGATGAACAGAGTATAGTATTTTGTTGTTGCTGAAGAAGCTAATTCTTATGTTGTGTGCCTTAAAGAGTTTGGGAATTTGGTAGGAGATCTTCCCTATGAAAGATAAGATTACAAATGTGGTTTTCTTGTTTGTGAATGGTTGTTCAGCAATTGGTTGGTTTAATTTTGTTGTATGGATTAGTTCAGCTATTGAAGCAGGATTCAATCCATTTATGGAGGCATCTGATTTTATATACATATAGTTTTCATTTCCGTGTTTCACTTGTACTTATCACGGTATTAAGCACGTGATTACCATCAATCTGAAGAATGTCTTTTTGTGTTGGTCTGGATGACAAGGCGATATATGAGTGGTAATGCTGATAGATGTTAGTTTTTTCAAAATTATGGATTTGAGTTTTTATTAGAGTGGTGTTTCATGTTCTACAGTGAATTGAATTTTGTGGTGTAACTTGTACGTTCCTTGGCTAAAATTTCTATTTCTTCTGTCGTTCAATTAAACAGAATAAGGATGTCATCAACATATCATTTGTAGTAAAGCAGCTGATGTTTCAATTGGGTTTGAGACCTAAAGTCGTCATAGATTTCTGCTCTATCCATTGTTCTATGTTTTAAATCATTTTATTATATCGTTTCTTTGATAGATATTATGGTATACACACTGAAGGGCCAAAGAAACTGATACACCTGCCTAATATCGTGTAGGGCCCCTGCGAACACGCAGAAGTGCTGAAACACGACACAGCATGGACTCAACTAATGTCTGAAGTAGTGCTACAGGAAAGTGACACCATGAATCCTGCATCGCTGTCCATAAATCGGGGTTGGAGATCTCTTCTGAACACCACGTTGCAAGGCATCCCAGATATGCTCAATAATGTTCATGTCTGATGAGTTTGGTGGGCAGCAGATGTGTTTAAACTCAAAAGAGTGTTCCTGGGGCCACTCTGTAGCAATTCTGGATGTATGGGGTGTCGCACTGTCCTGCTGGAATTGCCTAAGTCTGTCAGAATGCACAATGGACATGAATGGATGCAGGTGATCAGACAGGATGCTTACGTACAGGATGCTTACGTATGGGTTACCTGTCAGAGCATATCTAGACATATCAGGGGTCCCATATCGCTCCAACTGCATACGGCCCACACAATTTCAGAGCCTCCACCAGCTTGAACAGTCCCCTGTGGACATGCAGGGTCCATGGATTCATGAGGTTATCTCCATACCTATACACGTCCATCCTCTCGATACAATTTGAAACGAGACTCGTCCGACCAGGCAACATATTTCCAGTCATCAACAGCCAATGTTGGTGTTCTTGGGTTCAGGCGAGGCATAAAGCTTTGTGCTGTGCAGTCATCAAGGGTACACAAGTGGGCCATTGGCTCTGAAACCCTACATCGATCATGTTTCGATGCAGGGTTTGCATACTAACCTTGTTGATGGCCCGGCACTGTAATCTGCAGCAATTTGCAGAAGGGTTGCACTTTTGTTATATTAAATGATTCTCTTCAGTCGTCTTGATCCCATTCTTGGAGGACATTTTTCTGGCCGCAGCAATTTTGGGAAGTTTGATGTTTTACTGGATTCCTGATATTCACAGTACATTCGTGAAATGGCCGTATGAGAAAATCCCCACTCCACTGCTACCTCGGAGATGCTGGATCCCATCGCCAGTGTGCCGACTACAACACCACGTTCAAACTCACTTAAATCTTGATAACCTGTCATTGTAGCAGCAATAACTGATCTAACAACTGCATAGACACTTGTTGTCTTGTATAGGCATTGCCAATCGCAGTGCCATACTCTGCCTGTTTACATATCTCTGTATTTGAATACGCTTGCTTAACCCTGTCTCTTTGGCGTTTCAGTGTAAGTTGACTATGTCAAGAGACGCAAATTTATCTGTGGCTTGGATGGAGATATCTTTTATGTTACTGATGAGCTCACAACTGTTACTGGCAGAGAAGTTTTTTTTAAATGTCTTCACTTAGAACTTCCACGCTGATAGGCCGTGGTTGATGTATAAAACTCTCCCGACATTTCGTCTCCGACTGCGGAAGACATCCTCTGAAGTAAAGTGGCGATCTGTGGTGGTGGTGGTGGTGGTGGTGGTGGTGGTGGTGGTGGTGGTGATAGTAGTACCCCGCAGTCTGAGACGAAACGTCAGGGAAGAGCTTTATACAGGGTGTTACAAAAAGGTACGGCCAAACTTTCAGGAAACATTCCTCACACACAAAGAAAGGAAATATGTTATGTGGACATGTGTCCGGAAACGCTTACTTTCCATGTTAGAGCTCATTTTATTACTTCTCTTCAAATCACATTAATCATGCAATGGAAACACACAGCAACAGAACGTACCAGCGTGACTTCAAACACTTTGTTACAGGAAATGTTCAAAATGTCCTCCGTTGGCGAGGATACATGCATCCACCCTCCGTCGCATGGAATCCCTGATGCGCTGATGCAGCCCTGGAGAATGGCGTATTGTATCACAGCCGTCCACAATACGAGCACGAAGAGTCTCTACATTTGGTACCGTGGTTGTGTAGACAAGAGCTTTCAATGGCCCCCATAAATGAAAGCCCAGAGGGTTGAGGTCAGGAGAGCGTGGAGGCCACGGAATTGGTCCGCCTCTACCAATCCATCGGTCACCGAATCTGTTGTTGAGAAGCGTACGAGCACTTCGACTGAAATGTGCAGGAGCTCCATCGTG
Source organism: Schistocerca nitens (assembly GCF_023898315.1). Lineage (NCBI taxonomy): Eukaryota > Metazoa > Arthropoda > Insecta > Orthoptera > Acrididae > Schistocerca > Schistocerca nitens. The sequence continues at coordinate 47,814,348 of NC_064618.1, read as the reverse complement.
CATGGACCACATGTTGTGTCATACTTGTAAAGGCACATGTTCTAGTAGCACAGGTAGAGTATCCCATATAAAATCATGATAACGTGCTCCATTGAGCATAGGTGGAAGAACATGGGGCCCAATCAAGACATCACCAACAATGCCTGCCCAAATGTTCACAGAAAATCTGTGTTGATGACGTGATTGCACAATTGCGTGCGGGTTCTCGTCAGCCCACACATGTTGATTGTGAAAATTTACAATTTGATCACGTTGTACAGTACATACTGACGAAACTAAAATGAGCTCTAACATGGAAATTAAGCGTTTCCGGACACATGTCCACATAACATATTTTCTTTCTTCGTGTGTGAGGAATGTTTCCTGAAAGTTTGGCCGTACCTTTTTGTAACACCCTGTACACTGATCACGGCCTATCAGTCCGGAAGTTTTAAGTGAAGACAGTACCGGCCCTGAAAGCCTACATTCTATTTTGAAATATATATGCCTTACAGAAAGTGTCATTAAGCTTTCTTGTTTTTTATCATCTCAATTGGTATATATTGATAGTCATAGTGAAAAGTGAGTGCTCTGTGCCTAATTGGTAATCACAATGGAAGCTGTGAGGTGGATACCAATTACAAAGCAACCCATACTGTGACAGTAATTGACAGAATTCATTTTTGAAATAACTCACAATATAAACATTACTCATTGCAATGAATTAACACTAGAACTGCAAAAGGAGTCAAAAGACACCTTTCAACTTTTACTTCAGCAGTATCAAATCTCATTTTATATCATTTTTAACATTTTTTCAATACGAGGTGCTGGTGGTGGTGGTGGTGGTGGTGGTATTACTAGTAGTAGTAGTATTCATCCACAGATCTCTTTTACAAGGACACAGGATATGTCTTGGCATTACAATTTAAGAACAGCAAAAATAATAATTCACATAGAGTTACAGACTTACAAGTTTAGTATGACAAAGATGGGACAGGTAATCAGGTGTGGCCTTATAGTAGAAACCATTACAGTATTTGCCTTAAATAATTAAGGGAAACCATGGAAAACCTAAACCAGCATGGCTGGATGAAGAATGGATCCTCCACCCTCCACAATATGAGGCCTAGTCAGTATGAAACAATGCCAACTCATTCAGTTTACACCTGGTGTACAATACTGTTTGACAAGTAAGTTTTTTAATAATAATAAAAGACGGATACTAAAATGTTCATACTACAATGTTTATTCATTTCTCACTACCAGTCACTAAACACACACACACACACACACACACACACACACACACACACACACACACACACACACACACACAGAGAGAGAGAGAGAGAGAGAGAGAGAGAGAGAGAGAGAGTTCAGAATGGCGGAGACGAGGTGTGTAGAAGAAAATAATGTCGATAAAAATACAGTGTGTGTAAATTGTAGTGACGAAATTATAAAGCTACATGAGAGTATTTCTAGCCTTCAGCAAATCATCAGTGTATTGAGTAGTAATGGAAATGCCGTGTGGCTAGGGCCTCCCAGCGGGTAGACCATTCGCCTGGTGCAAGTCTTTCGAGTTGACACCACTTAAGTGACTTGCTTGTTGATGGGGATGAAATGATGATGATAAGGAAAACACAACACCTAGTCCCTGAATGGAGAAAATATCTGACCCAGCTGGGAATTGAACCCGGGCCGTTAGGTATGACATTCTGTCGCGCTGACGACTCAGCTACCAGAGGCGGACTATTGAGTAACGAGATGTCTAAACTTAGAAAAGTAACAGGTGAGACATTAGTCAAACAAAAGTCCATTTCTCTTCTGCAAAAAAATCTCTAACGAGTGGACGAAAATACCATATATATAAACAGAGATGTAAATACGGAAACATCGCCAGGGTGTGAAAACACCCAACAGTTGGTGGTTAAAAACAAATTTCATGTTCTTTCCATGAGTGAACAGGTGGATTTAGGCTTAACATCGGTAAGGAAACATGAACTTTTGAACAAACCTTACCAACAGAATGGAAATACAAGCTCTAAGTTCAGCATTAACGCAAACAGTGATAGTGAGAAATTGAGGATGTCATCTTTTGCACGTAGTAATGGGACGAAAGAGAAAGACAATATCAACAAAAACATACAACAGTGCAAACTTGAAAGTATTTAATTATTTTTAATGGACAGTCATAGCAAAAACATGATGAGACTTTTCAAAGAAAACAAAAAATATAATGCAACAATGTATCGACTTACACAATAGGATGTCAGGAAAAAATTAATGTCATGTGTTTAGTGGGTGCAAATGATATTGTAAAAAATGAAGCAAATAACTGCCTACTGGAACTAAAAAAGTTCCTGGAATGCAATAAACAATGAAATACAATAGTTGAAACTTTACCACACAGATATGATCTAATGTATCACTCGTGTGTCAACAAAGAAATTTGAAAAACTAACATTAAAATAAAACAAATGTGTTCATTGTTTGGAAAATGTAGCGTCCTTGATATAGCCAAATTGGACAGATGCCAGCATACCAAATACAAAATTTATCTAAATTACGAAGGAAAAAAACTTTGTGTGTAAAATGATAAATGAAATCATTGCGAACAGAGAGCGCAAACAGCAAAATTACATGTACTGGTATGGGACCAGGCTCAGCAGCAGAAGAAGCAGTGGCATCAAAAGCAGCAGAAGAAGCAGTGGCAGGACCAACAGCTGAAACATCAACACATGTAGTAGAAACTGTTGCCCATCCTACACCCAACAGAAAGCAAACCCAGCATTTTTTGTGGTGAGGTAACACGAGAGAAAAGGATTTCAAGTTGCGTGAAACATCTTTCTCATGTGTTCAGTATGAGTATTCCACACCTCAAGCAATACTATCAACCAGTGTACTGGAAAAAGCCACTCCTAGCAAACATCATGCAAATGCAGGGGTGGGCAAAAATCAAACTTTGTCCTTATTCCACCGAAATATATGTAGTCTGAAGAATAAAATAGAGCAGTTGCTAATAAATTTAAATGGCGAGTGTGAAAGTGAATCTCATATACAGTGTTTCTCAGAACAACATGTTCTGAGTGGAACCCACATGTTACAAATTGAGAACTTTAGTTTAGCTGCACATTACTGTAGATGTATTATGAGAAAAGGTGGTGTTGCAATATTTTTAAAAAACAATGTAGTGTAAAAATCTCTAGATTTAAGCAAATACTGTGATGAACAGCATTTTGAGGTGTGTGGCATTGAGTTAACGGCAGACAGTGCAACAGTTATTGTACCAACTATTTACAGGGCAACCATTATTATGGGTGACTTCAATCTGGGCTTTTTAACAGAAAATAGAAACAAAACGGACTTTGAACACCTGATGTACTGTTACAACTTAGTACCAGTGGTGAACACTCCAACTAGAGTAACAGCCAGTTCTAGCACTTTAATACATAATGTTTTTGTAGATAAGGGTATTTATAATAATTTAACTGTGAAGCCGGCCGGAGTGGCCGAGCGGTTCTAGGCGCTACAGTCTGGAACTGCGAGACCGCTACAGTTGCAGGTTCGAATCCTGCCTCGGGCATGGATGTGTGTGATGTCCTTAGGTTAGTTAGGTTTAAGTAGTTCTAAGTTCTAGGGGACTGATGACCTCAGAAGTTAAGTCCCATAGTGCTCAGAGCCATTTGAACCATTTTAACTGTGAAAAATATTACAAATGGCCTCTACGATCATGAAGAGTAATTCCTCACTCAAAACCAAATAAATGTACAAAGGAAAGAAAATTTAATTTGGAAAAAACTTTAGGATTACAAACGAACACACCAATGAAAGCTTTAATCAGCAATTACAGCTAGTAGACTGATCTCCTGTGTATGCTGCAATTGATGTTAACTCAAAATTTAATATATTTATCAATGAATTTACAAGTATTTTTGAAGAAACCTTTCCAAAAAAGTCAGTGAGAGAAAACCTGTTAAAATTTGGAAACAAGTCTTGGATTACTAAAAGCATCAAAATTTCTTGTAAAACAAGAAGAGAACTATATGCAGCAGCCAAGAGATCAAATGAGCCCAGTAGGGGTATGCACTATAAACTCTACAATAAATTTCTGAATAAGACCATACAAGCAGCAAAGATCATGTGCTTGAAGGCAGAAATTGATTACTCAAACAACACAGTAAAAACTATTTGGAATTTTGGAAAGAAGTAAAAAAGGAAAAATGCAGTTTGTAGTGAAAATATCCAAACAAAAAGCAAATATCTTCTTGTTAGCAATCCAAAAATAGTCACAGAAACATTAAACAAACATTTTTAACAGTAACAGAGCAAATAGGTTTACAAGGCTCCATGAACCAAGCCATCAATCTTTCGAAAGCCAAAGTACCTAGCTCAGTACAACAACACATGAAGGTAACAACATCACTGTTCAAGAAATTGAAAGAGTTATAAGATCAGTGAAAAGTAAAAACTGTACTGAAATTGTTAATATTTCTAATAAATTATTAAAATGCTGCTGCAGCAATGTAAGTAAAGTCCTTTGCCACGTTTCTGATGCATCACTCAAAGCAAGGAATAGTTCCTGATAGGCTTAAGTATGCAGTTGTAAAACCGTTGTATAAGAAGGGAGATAAGATGGATGCTGCTAACAATTGGCCAATATCACTACTGACAAGTTTTTCAAAGGATTTAGAGAAACTAATGCATGCCAGAATAGTCAAGCATCTCAGGGATCAAAATATCCTCAGCAAAAGTCAGTTTCGATTTCAGAAAGGTTTGTCAACAGAAAATGTAATATTTGCATTTGCTGGAAATCTATCAACACAAAACTGAAGGTGGTTGGGATTTTTTGGGACCCAACAAAAGTGAGGGACTGTGTCAGTCACCAGATTCTTTTACAAAAAGATGCACATCTCAGTATAAGTGGTTCATCAGGAAAATGGTTTGTCTCGTACCTGTCAAACAGGAAACAGAAAGTTGTAGTGGAGTCCCATTATCTTCACAATGGGGTACCATCACATATGGAGTGCCCCAAGGCTCAGTTCTGGGCCGCTACTTTTTATTATCTTTATAAATGATCTGCCTCTCTGGATGGAATATTGTAGATTCACTATTTTTGCTGATGATACTACACTAGTTATTGATAATTCCATAGATAAACTTGAGGAAACAGCAAGTAACACTTTAAGTGAAATAGTGAACTGGTTTAACATTAATGGCCTTACTTTAAATTACATTAAAACAAACTATGTTCAGTCCCACACAAGATTCAAAGATGAAGAAATAGTAGAAAAATAGGTGAGCAGTTGATAACCAGGGTGGATACTGAAGAAGAAGAAGAAAAAAACTAGACAGCAAACTGAACTGGTCAAACCATATCCTGGATCTATGGAAAAAGACTGAGTTCAGCAACTTACACATTTTTCTTCTTATAGATGTATGGAAACCATGAAGTCAGCCTATTACGGTTATTTTCATGCCATAATGGCATAAGGAATCATATTTTGAGGAAATCAGTCACTGGCTAAAAAAGTACTGTGTCACAAAAAAGAGCCATAGGGATCATGTGCAGAGTCCATCCTAGAGCCAAATGCAGGAATCTTTTTATGGGACTTGGAATCCTTATATCCATTGTGCAATATATATTCTCTTTGATGTGCTTCATAAGAAAAGAAAAATCCATTTTTAAACTGAATAGTGAGTATCATAGTTATGAGACAAGAAGAAAACATATCCACTACGAACAGGCGAATCAAAGTATGGCACAGAAAGGAGTCCATTTCACTGGCTGTAGGATTTTTAACACCCTCCCTTCAAGAAATAAGTATTTGGTAGAAGATGAGCTCTTGTTTAAAAAGCTTTAACGCAGTTCCTATTAGAAGGATCATTTTGTATGATAGAAGAGTTCTTGAACTATAGTGTTCAGCATTTCTTGTATTGTTAACTGCAAATATATGCCCAAATCTACATTTGTAATCCTGACTATCCTTGACTGTAAACACATATTTAGCAATCTTTATTTTCTTTAACACTTATCATTTTGTAATATTTATTTATCTCTCAAAATTGATCTTCTGTAGTAGAACATAATTTACTGTTTACTGTAATATGAAATAATTTTGTTTTGTTGTTATGTGTTATCACAGATTTCTGACACGTTCCATATCATGTGATATTGTCACAATGTGGATCACTGGAAAAAAAAATAAATAAATCATAACACCACACACACTGTCTGGGGACTAGGTGCTTGTGTTGTCCTCATCATTTCATTATCATTCGTGAATGTGGTGAGATTGGACTGTGTAAAGATTGGGACTTTGTGAGGGCACTGATAACCATGCAGTTGAGTGCCCCACAAACCAATCACCATCATCATCATCATCAGCAGCAGCAGCAGCAGCAGCAGCAGCAGCAGCAGCACCACCACCACCACCACCACCACCACCACCACCGCCGCCAACACCACCACCACACACACACTCTCTCACCTAATGCCAGAACCATTTGTGCACTGCAACTTCCCATTTGCTAGTCTGAAACAGTGAGTCAGTATCCCCCTATAACAAGTGAGATCTTGAGCTTGGAAAGAGGATAAAGCATTGGGAGTCAGTTTTTTTAGAGAAGGAAAAATGTAGTGTGAAAGTGTTGTGAGCCTTGAGCAGCCGCTGGTGAAGTATCAGTGCAGCAGTAGTGAAGTAGCAAGTCGCATATTTAGCTTTCATATTTCTTTTGTAGTTTGATTCTTAATTTCTTTCTGAGTGTTTGTGCACTTGCATATTTAATTACATAAAATCCTTGCGTATTCTCATATTTGAGAGGAGTAATTTGCTTATTGATAGCTGTAGAGTATAAATTCGCGGATTCGTTAGTCAGTTGCTTGTTTTGGACAGCCAGTGCACTTTTGACACAGCTCAGTGAGCCTTGAGCAGCCGCTGGTGAAATACCAGTGCAGCAGCATTGCAGTAGCGAGTCGCATATTTAGCTTTCGTATTTTTTTTGCAGTTTGATTCTTAATTTCTTTCTGAGTGTTTGTGCACTTGCATATTTAATTACATAAAATCCTTGCGTATTCTCGTATTTGAGAGGAATAATATTGCTTATTGATAGCCGTAGAGTATAAATTCGCGGAGTCGTTAGATATTAGCAGTAGGATGGATAACAGTGTGTGCGTGCTGTGTGCGGGCGCAGGAGGAACTGGCTGCAGTTCGCGAGCAGCTGAGCGTGCTGTTGGCCACAGTCAGCCGCCTTCATGCTGCTGCCTTGAGGTGCAGCGATGGCAAAGAGTCTGGCGCGTCGCTTGAGACACCCCAGGTGTCACTTGCTGCATCTGCTGAGCCAGCCGTCGAGGCACCTTCTAGTGTACCCGGCGCATTGGGGCCGCCCTCACCTCAGTGTGAGTGGCGGATTGCAACGCGTTCACGTCGTTCGAGGCGGAGGGCCAATGTGGAGGCTAGCCGGCTGGCCTCGCCCGTTCATCCTGTCAGTGGGCAGGTGGTCGCTCCTTCAGCAGGGCCTGAGCAGGCACACAGGGGCAAAGGTTTGTTGGTTATTGGGAGCTCAAATGTTAGGCAGGTGATGGAGCCCCTTAGGGAAATAGTGTACAGGGCTGGAAAGAAATCCAACGTGCACTCGGTTTGTCTGCCGGGGGGCCTCATCCAAGATGTGGAGGTGGCCTTGCCTGCAGCTATCGAGCACATGGGGTGCAGTCGTCTGCAAGTAGTTGCTAACATCGGCACAAATGATGCCTGTCGCTAGGGTTCTGAGGTGATCCTCAGTTCGTACGGGCAGCTGGGGGATTTGGTGAAGACCACTGGCCTTGCACGCAGGGTGCAAGCAGAGCTCTCTATTTGCTGCATCGTTCCCAGAGAGGATCGGGGTCCTTTGGTTTGGAGCCGAGTGGAGGGTCTCAAGCAGATGCTTCGTCGACTCTGTGACGGTCTTGGTTGCAGATTTCTAGACTTGCGCTATTGGGTGGGGAATTGTAGGACGCCCCTAGATAGGTCAGGGGGGCACTACACAAAGGAAGCGGCTACTCGGGTAGCAGAGTACTTGTGGCGTGCACATGCGCGTTTTTTAGGCTAGGCAGTAGTGCGAGGTGTCCTGATGAACACTCACCAGTCGACGTGCAGGCAGGGAAATCAGGACGCGCTCAGTGTAAAGACACTTCAGCTATCAAGATATTAGCAGTAAATATTCAGAGTGTTCGAAATAAAGTTCCTGAATTTACTGCCCTCCAGGAAGAGTGTGGCGTGCAAATTATTCTCGGGACTGAGACCTGGCTGAACCCTGAGATAGGAAGTTCTGAAATATTTAGTGAGGGTTGGAGCGTGTATCGGAAAGACAGATTAGACACCGTAGGAGGTGGTGTCTTCATCGCCGTTGACAAAAATATTGTGTCTACTGAGGTCGAAGTAGAGTGTGATTGCGAAGTTGTCTGGGGCTAGGGGAAATAAAGTTAATTGTGGGGTGTTATTACCGGCCACCAGGTTCCACCGTGACAGTTCTAGAATCATTCAAAGGAAGTCTACATTCTGTATCGCAGAAGTACCCGGATCATGCTATATTAGTCTGAGGCGACGTCAAACTACCTAGTATAGACTGGGATGTCTATGGATTCAGTACAGGTGGTACAGACAAGCCATCGTGTGAATTACTTTTGAACACATTATGCGAAAACTGTCTTGAGCAGCTAAATCGACAGCCAACGCGTAATGGAAATATTTTAGATCTGGTAGCCACAAACAGACCAGACCTCATTGACAGTGTCAGTGTTGAGACAGGGATTAGTGATCATGATGTTTTCATTATGACTATGGTTACAAAAGTTAAAAAGTCGGTCAAGAAGGCTAGGAGAGTATTCTTTCTAGAAAGAGCAGATAAGCAGTTGTTAGCATCCCACTTAGTACATGAATCGACTTCATTTACTTCCGGTATGATCAGTGATCTCTATACTACCTGGATGTTGAACTTCAGCTATCTGATCGTGCCAGCCATAGATGCTCATATTTAGTTTCTTGCCAAACTACAACATGGCTGCTAGGAACTGTCACTAGAATACGAAAAGAAAATACTTTTCAATTCCCCTCCCTCATCAGCCTATTATATCATATGTTGACAAAGTTCAAAACAAGAAATCAGTCTGCAATTCTTTGTCACATGCAGAATGATGGAAATTTGTTTGCCAAACTATAATATGGCGGACGATGCAAAGCACGTTTATTTGCAGACACGCTGCAGTTTTATACTCAGAGACCAGATTTCTACATCCAGGTTGTATAGAGATCACTGGGTACGATGGACATGGAAGAATTATGGGCAAATTTTAAACACATTGTAAATCACTCATTGGACAAGTATATGCCGAAAAAGTGGGTTATGGACGGAAAAGACCCACCGTGGTTTAACAGCGCAATTCGGAGACTGCTCAGGAAGTAAAGGCAGTTGCACTCACGGTACAAGAAAGATCGGGAGAATGAGGACAGGCAAAAGTTAGTAGAGATTCGTGCTGCTGTAAAAAGAGCGATGCGCGAAGCATTCAACCACTACCACCATCATACCTTAGCAAAAGATCTTGCTGAAAACCCAAGGAAATTTTGGTCTTACGTAAAATCGGTAAGCGGGTCGAAGGCTTCCATCCAGTCACTCACTGATCAGCCTAGCCTGGCAACGGAAGACAGCAAAACGAAAGCTGAAATTTTAAACTTAGCATTTGAGAAATCTTTCATGCAGGAGGATCGTACAAACATACCGCCGTTTGAGTCTCGTACAGATTCCCGTGTGGAGGACATAGTGATAGACATCCCTGGGGTTGTGAAGCAGCTGAATGGGTTGAAAATAAATAAATCGCCAGGTCCTGGTGGGATTCCAATTCAGTTTTACAGAGAGTACTCTACTGCATTGGCTTCTTACTTAGCTTGCATTTATCGCGAATCTCTTGCCCGACGTAAAGTCCCGAGCGACTGGAAAAAAGTGCATGTGACGCCTGTATATAAGAAGGGTAGAAGGACAGATCCTCAAAATTACAGACCAATATCCTTAACATCAGTTTGTTGCAGGATTCTTGAACATATTCTCAGTTCAAATATAATGAATTTCCTTGAGACAGAGAAGTTGCTGTCCATGCATCAGCACGGCTTTAGAAAGCATCGCTCCTGCAAAACACAACTTGCCCTTTATTCACATATCCTGCGAACCATGGATGAAGGGTATCAGACGGATGCCATATTCCTTGACTTCTGGAAAGCGTTTGACTTGGTGCCCCACTGCAGACTCCTAACTAAGGTACGAGCATATGGGATTGGTTCCCAAGTATGTAAGTGGCTCGAAGACTTCTTAAGTAATAGAACCCAGTACGTTGTCCTCGATGGAGAGTGTCCACCATCATCTGAAGTGCCCCAGGGAAGTGTGGTAGGTTCGCTGTTCTTTTCTATCTACATAAATGATCTTTCGGATAGGGTGGATGGCAATGTGTGGCTGTTTGCTGATGATGCTGTGGTGTACGGGAAGGTGTCGTCGTTGAGTGACTGTAGGAGGATACAAGATGACTTGAACAGGATTTGTGATTGGTGAAAAGAATGGCAGCTAACTCTAAATATAGATAAATGTAAATTAATGCAGATGAATAGGAAAAATAATCCTGTAATGTTTGAATACTCCATTAGTAGTGTAGCGCTTGACACAGTCACGTCAATTAAATATTTGGGCGTAACATTGCAGAGCGATATGAAGTGGGAGAAGCATGTAATGGCAGTTGTGGGGAAGGCGAATGGTCGTCTTCGGTTCACTGGTAGAATTCTGGGAAGATGTGGTTCATCTGTAAAGGAGACTGCTTATAGAATGCTGGTGCGACCTATTCTTGAGTACTGCTCGAGCATTTGGGATCCCTATCAGGTCGGATTGAGGGAGGGCATAGAAGCAATTCAGAGGCAGGCTGCTAGATTTGTTACTGGTAGGTTTGATTATCACGTGAGCGTTACGGAAATGCTTCAGGAACTCGACTGGGAGTCTCTAGAGGAAAGGAGGTGTTCTTTTCGTGAATTGCTACTGAGGAAATTTAGAGAACCAGCATTTGGGGCCTGCTGCAGTACAATTTTACTGCCGCCAACTTACATTTCACAGAAAGATCACAAAGATAAGATAAGAGAGATTAGGGCTCGTACAGAGGCATATAGGCAGTCATTTTTCCCTCGTTCTGTTTGTGAGTGGAACAGGGAGAGAAGATGCTAGTTGTGGTACGAGGTACCCTCCACCACGCACCGTATGGTGGATTGCAGAGTATGTATGTAGATGTAGATGTTATGTGTAAAAAGACAAGTTATGTTATTGTTATTATTTTTGTTGTTGTTGTTGTTGTTATTATTATTTGTGTTACAGTTTCCACCAAACATCATCTGTTTTATCTAAATAATCCTCCATTGAAGAGAACATTTTGGATACCAAGTACTTTTAACTACCTCTTTAAATAAGTTTGTTTTAGCAGTATATTTAATCTCCTTTGATAATTTATTGTTCAGTTTTATTTCTTAGTAGAAAATGCTGTTTTGAGTTTTATGTTTATTCTTTCTTGGTGAATTAAGTTCAGACTAGATCATTGATCGATAGTCATGGAAAGAGCTGTGTTAATATTATTTTTGATGCATAGAACTTATTGGTAAATGCATCTGCATGTTACAGTTGAGATCCCCAGTGTTTTACAATGAGCTCTACTACTGTTTTTTGTCATTATTCTTAAGGCCTATTTCTGAGGTTTGAGAGCGGTGTTCACATTTTGTGTATTTATTCTCTAGAAAATAATAGAGGGAAACATTCTACGTGGGAAAAATATATCTAAAAACAAAGATGATGTGACTTACCAAACGAAGCGCTGGCAGATCGATAGACACACAAACTAACACAAACAAACACACAAAATTCAAGCTTTCGCAACAAACTGTTGCCTCATCAGGAAAGAGGGGAAGGAGAGGGAAAGACGAAAGAATGTGGGTTTTAAGGGAGAGGGTAAGGAGTCATTCCAATCCCAGGAGCGGAAAGGCTTACCTTAGGGGGAAAAAAGGACAGGTATACACTCGCGCACACACACACATATCTATCCACACATATACAGACACAAGCAGACATATCAAAACAAAAATATTTACATTTTATTTTGATTTAATCAACAATCGCTTCCTCGAATGATGAAAAAGCACATTGTTGGAAAGATTTCTGAGCTGGACACTGTAAAACAGTTTTTAAGCGGTAATTTCTGTGTTGCTGTTGTTACTCGCCTCATTGGTTAGATAGGGTTTTTTATGTCTGCTTGTGTCTGTATATGTGTGGATGGATATGTGTGTGTGTGCGAGTGTATACCTGTCCTTTTTTCCCCCTAAGGTAAGTCTTTCCGCTCCCGGGATTGGAATGACTCCTTACCCTCTCCCTTAAAACCCACATCCTTTCGTCTTTCCCTCTCCTTCCCCTCTTTCCTGATGAGGCAACAGTTTGTTGCGAAAGCTTGAATTTTGTGTGTTTGTTTGTGTTAGTTTGTGTGTCTATCGACCTGCCAGTGCTTCGTTTGGTAAGTCACATCATCTTTGTTTTTAGATATATTCTCTAGAAAAGAATGCCGTAGCAAAGAATGATCTTTTCTCATTTCCTATAGTTTTTGACAATATTGCGCTGCAATTTGATGTTTTTTTCTTCTTTTTTTACTTTCGATTTTGTGGAAATTACATGAAGTGTACCTAGTACAGCAGGAAAGGTTATTGACTCCTGGTGTAACTCCTTTTTAGAATGCTGCTGTCCTCATAACAAAAATATTTACATTTTATTTTGATTTAATCAACAATCGCTTCCTCGAATGATGAAAAAGCACATTGTTGGAAAGATTTCTGAGCTGGACACTATAAAACAGTTTTTAAGCTGTAATTTCTGTGTTGCTGTTGTTACTCGCCTCATTGGTTAGATAGGGTTTTTTGCCTGTAAAAGGAATTTATAATTAAAATGAGTCAACATTGTCTTACTAATGATAAGATTTGGCGAATTCTGGAACTCAGATATAGGCTAAGAAAGTGACTCATTCATTCAGGTGGTGAATATCTTCCAGAGTCAATGAAGGTAGTGAGATTGAGGAAGGATTACTGTCAGTAGATGTGTCCCTATCTCTGTTCTTTTCTCAACAATCTCAGGAGTCAAATGATGCAGTGTGTTCAGTGAAGATGGTGCCTAGAAATGGATGCCAATATGGCATCGTCAGCATGTTGTTGCCTAGGAGAAGGCCCAATTTGAACATCCTGAAGGAGAGAGGAGGGACCACTACATACTTCTGTCACTGAGCAGACAACCATGTTACCAGTGCCTTCCAGCTTCTTTTGGTTGCCAATACTGCATATCACAAAAACCCTACAGATTCAAATGCTCATAACGAAAAAAACCACCGCTTAGACTATCAATGGAAGAACTGAAGACAATGATTGGTATCATGTACACCAGAAGCAGGTTTTGTTATAAGTGTGATTTGTTGGATGACCTTCGGTAAGTGCTTAGGGGCCTAATTTTATGAGGCATAAAATGACAAGAAGGATTCCGTGAACTCACAGGATTCCTCTGCATCACTGAGAAGTCATCTGGAGTTAAACACATCCATGTTGACGGGTTCATCCATATTTCTGAAATACACAAAAACATCATGCTAAATTGCCTCCACTGGAGAAAATATTACAACTGGTAAGGAGTTACTGGAAAATAAAGCAAGGTACAGGTTTACTGATTTTATGCTAAACAAAACTGACAAATATAGAATCAAGATTTGGATAACTGCAGATGTAGCACCTAATTACATTTACGATTCCATCCGATGTCTTGGTAAGGAGGAAAGTTCGCCAGACAAGCCATTAGAAGAGTACGCCGTTTCTTGTTTCATGGAACCATTTTTAAACTAAGGAAGGAACATCACAACAGACAACTCCTCACATCCCTTCAGACTGCCAAGAAATTTCAACAAAGGAAAATGTGATTAATGAGAACAAGGAACAAGATTCTCTGAGAAATTCCTGACTGCATGATGAAGATCAAATCTGTCTTTCATTCTACAACAATTTTGAAAAAGACAGATAAGCCAGAGTGCACCCTAACAGTGTACTAGGGCAAGAAGAATAAGAATGTCATTGTATCAGCACAATACATCCTCAAGCAGCATTGAGTGAAGAAGGAAACGACAACACCAGAAACTGTTACTTCCTATAACACCACAAAGGGTGGTGTAGACATAATTGGTCAACTGATTCATAAATACCGAATTTACTCAAATCTAAGCCGCACTTTTTTCCAATTTTTGTAATCCAAAAAAACACCTACGGCTTAGAATCGAGTGCAAAGTAAGCAGAAGTTCTGAAAAATGTTGGTAGGTGCCGCCACAACTAACGTCTGCTGTCGAATGTATGTAGCGCTACACAGGCATGCTTTGCAGGCACAAAGATAGACACTGGTGCCAAAACCTCCACGTACATAAATAAATTTTAAAAAAAGGTAGAAGACGAGCTTTTTTTCTCTGCCCCGAGTTTCGACCACTTCATTTCCATACATTATCCAATGGAGTAAATAGAAATTCCATATTAATCATCTTCGAATGTAGCAGCCTTTCAAATACTCGTAGCAACAAAAATAAATTACTGTACACAAAAATACCAACAATGCACAAGGCTTTAGGATTGTTGCACGAGTTGATACATTGGGGCTCATTAAGATTTCACGTAGCGGCACCTATTGCTTCATGGAATTTTGCGAAGTGCTTGTTGGTGTTAATGAACCATAACGAGGCGCTTTCATTATAGTGCCAAATTCAAGAGGGGAGTTATTTCTTTTGCAGAACAAAGTTCTAATCATGCAGCAGGTCTGCGATACGCGACTGATGAGAGCAACGTCAGGGGATGGCAGCTGCAGAGAGACAAATTATTTGAATGTTCAAGTAGTAGGAAAGCATTTAATGGGCCAAAGTGTGGCCAATATCATGCACTAGAAGTGATTTTAAATTAATTTGTTAAGGAACAGCGTCAGAAATTCCTGCCTGTGAATGCCAAAATTTTAAAAATTAAGGCACATGAAATTGCTAGAGAACAAAAAATCGAAAATTTTAAGGCTAGTCGCAGCTGGATTGATCTGTTTATGAAGTGTTGGGGTTTTTCACTTTGGAGGCGAACTTCCGAACTTCAGTTGCACAGAGGCTGCCGAAAAATTATGAAGAAAAACTTGTGGAATTTCAGCGCTTTCATAATTAGGCGGCACACAGAAAAGCAATACCTTCTTGGTCAGATAGGAAATGCTGACCAAACTCCTGTATATTTTGACATGCCGTCAAATTATACGGTTGACGCCAAAGGAAAGAAAGACATAAGTGTTCTTATATCAGGGGGTGAAAAACTGCAGATGACTGTCATGCTTGCTTGCACAGCAGATGGACATAAATTACCCCCATTCATAGTTTTCAAGCGAAAAACTTTACCGAAATTGGAAGTGTTTTCAAAAACTGTAATTGTACGAGCAAATGAAACTGGGTGGTTTTCAGAGGACGTGGTGCTGGAATGGATTAGGCATGTGGGGAATCATCATCCTGGCGCATTGCTTGGTTTACACAGTCTGTTGGTATAAGATGTGTACGCAGGCTAGACAACACCTGCAGTAAAACGAAAATTAGAGGAAAGCAAAACGGATTTGGCAGTAATTCCAGGTGGGATGACGTCAATTGTGCAACCAATTGACGTCTGTTTGAATAAACAATTTAAGGACACGCTTAAGCGCATGTACACAGACTGGCCTTTGAAAAGCGACAGACAACTGACACCAACAGGATGTGTCAAATGCGCAAGTTTGTCACAAGTGTGCCAATGGATTTATGATGCATGGAAGTGTGTTCCAAATCAGACTGTGCAACAAGCATTTAAAAAATGTTGGCTATCCAATGCACTAGATGGTACAGAGGACAATGCTCTGTATGAAGAAATGAACAACAAAGAATTGAGTGACTGTGATTCAGAATCGTGACTGATACTTTAAACATCTCGTATATGATGTATTACAAACCTAATAAAATTTTGTTTTAAATTTCAGCATTTAATTTCTGTTATTTTCATTCTTATTTTATAAGTGTTGCTACTCTGCATTGCACAGGATAGAAAAGCATGGAGAGCTGCATCAAACCAGTCTACGGACTGAAGACGACAACAACAATACACTCTGCATTTGAAGTCATCACTAAAAATCTACTAAAAAAATCTGACTGGCAAGACTGTTTGGAATGTTTGTCAATATGGCCATTGCTATGTTCTGAATTTTTTCCTACCTGTGACAAGAGATGGTTGTTAATAGGAACTTTTATGAATCTTAAATCACATGCAGTATTCTCATCACCATAAGAATAATAAGAATGTAAACATTATGCCATGTATTCTTTCATGTTTGCTGTTATCTCATTTAAATCCTGTCTGCCTAATAAACTATGAAAGTAGAGCAAGACAACATCAAATGTGGAAGAATATACATATCATGTCGTGTTTATATTCATATTATTCTTATGCTGAATAGTGATACTGTCAGAAATGAAGCACGGGAACTGACTAGATTTTTAAACCTAAGATGACTCTAATTTCTGTGCAGATTGTAATGTACTAAAGAGGCGTCTGCAAAGATTTTCAAATGGAGAAAAATTTACACTAAACTCTTGTTCAGAACATCACCTATCAGACACAGTCTATTATTTGGTTCTTGTTGATCATTATCAAAGAAAGCAGCAGTGTAAGTAACAACACATAGCAGTCTCTTGCCATTGTTTCACTTATGAGACAATTCCTCTCTTTTCTTATTGTAAGCGGTGATAGTGCGCACAAAAGCAAGGCATGCCATGAGTGCCAACAGGTCGTAAACACTAATTATCAGAATGTGACAAACAATGCATGACACAGTCCAAAAACGCATTTTCAGCTAGAGCGTTGTAAACACCTATAACAAAGAGAATGGTACTTATCAAATTAAAGCAAAATAAGCAATTGATTCAAACCAGATGAAGCGCATGAAAAAGGAAGGGTACCCATATAAATATGGATGGAGCACCTGACGCATAGCAATGGCTACCTGGTAAAGCTTAACTGCTAAGCTTACGAATCAAACCAAACTACTGTAGCTGTATCTTCATCCATTCGACCTAAATTTTGTCTCATGTTATAATGAACTACCTTTATTTCGATTTGGAGGTGTGGTCTAAAACATTCTCTCGCCTTGAATTTCAAGTCTCAAATTTCAGGTGCGGCTTAGATTCAGGAAAATTTCTTTTTCCTTGATTCCGAGTATCATTTTTCAGGTGCGGCTTAGATTCAAGTAAATACGGTACTCAACTAAGGTTGCTTGCAGAAGATGGCTGTCACATGTATTTTACACTATCCTAGACACAGTAGCAATCAATTGGTTTATCATCTACAATCAAATAACCAAAAATAACTTGGAGAGGAAAACATTCATACTACAGCTGATAAATAAACTCGTGAATCAGAAACTACACAGAGTGGGGCAGGAGCAAGAAAGCCAATTTAATCAAGAAGTTGTTGTAGGACTGGATGAATCAAAAGAGTGAAAGAAGTGTCTAATTGGAATATGCAAAGGAAACAAGACCAAGAACACCAGTGAGAAATTGTAATCAAGCTGTCTGTGGAAAATGAGTACAAAAAATAACAACAATCTGCTCAAAGTGTGATTTCTGTTTTTAGAAATAAATAAATGAAGTAAATGAAGAAATGTTGGGAATTTTAGACATAGGTCACATTTCTGGGTGTACATAAAACAGTAACCTTATAGTATTAAAATTTCAAAGTAAGCCTTTGACTGAAATGTGTGCACAAGATAGAAATGAATGGGAGAAATTAAGGTCTTACTTTAACAATACTGTAGATTTTTAATGTAAATTTTATTAGAAGTCATCTTCCTACTGTTATAGGCATGTCACATTTTCCACTGTTCTAGTGTTACAGTATTTGTTGCAGAGACAGTGCCCAGCATCACACTGCCGAAATAAACACATAACTTCCACGTGCACCATCTCAAGACATCCTGGAAAAGTTCAAAAACTGGTCCATAGTAAAAAAGAAATATTTCAAAATAAAAAAAGTGACTGGTTACATTTTTTTGTTTTATGTCAGGATTCCATGTTTTATGTCACGGACTCCATAATATCCACAGTGGATAAGCTTAATGTGTTGCTACCTAACCAGAAAGCTGAAAGAGTGTGTGTGTTTTTGGACATGTAAACTTAAACCAATGAAACTACCCTTCCAATAAGATTTAATAAAAATGTGCCTCT
This sequence comes from Schistocerca nitens, assembly GCF_023898315.1. Taxonomy (NCBI): domain Eukaryota; kingdom Metazoa; phylum Arthropoda; class Insecta; order Orthoptera; family Acrididae; genus Schistocerca; species Schistocerca nitens. Next base: position 47,796,047 of record NC_064618.1, on the reverse strand, counting down.
CTGAAAACTATTTTAACAAGTCAAATCAAGTCAGCCAATATAGTGAAAAAAGTGAAATAATTTGGTTAAAAACAGATATCATATCTCTTTACAAGAACATAGATCTTAATTCAGAACTGTACAATATGTGACTATAACTAAGCCATAAAATTATTGCTTATATAGTCACACTCATTCTAATTAACGTCTGTTCATATGTCAACAGGGAACATATTAACATCTCAACGTCAGAAAAAGGAAATTGGGGGGGGGGGGGGGGGCACAGTGCAACAGAGCAATTCATTGCTAAAGCTGTTTTGTTCTTGTTTCATTTTTTATGATGGCAAGTTTAAGTGAACAATGTGCAGCTGAAAAATTTCATTTTCTACTCAGTAAAATGCTGAAAACAGAATACCAAGAAGATGCTACTGGAAAAACTCAGGTGTACAAGTAGTCTGCTTTATTTAAAAATGATGACATGTTGATTCATGACAAACTTCAGTCTGGATTTCCATCAACTGCCCAAACCGAAGAAAATATTTAAAAAATTTTGAGTGCTTGTGCTCACAGACCGTTTTAAGTAGATTATGCAACAGTGTTTCTGTAAAAAGACTCAATTTGTGGCAGACAGGAGACTGGTTATTCCACCATGACATCACATCTACATCCACAGCAACCTCTGCTAGACAGATTTTGACTAAAAATGGCATGGTTCTGCTGCCCCACGCACCATACGTACCAGACCTGGGTCCAGGAGACTTTCTTATTTCCACACATGGAAAGGGGTGTGAAAGGACACCGACTTGACAACACTGAAGAAGTCAAGAAAAAAACAGGGGAGGCGCTCTTAACCATTTCTAAAACTGACTACCAAAAATGTTTCGAACAATGGAAGGACTGTTCAGACAAATGTATTAGTTGTATTGGAACTTTTTTGAAGGGGATAAGGTTGTTTAGTAAACAGTTTTAAAATATATAGCTTTTACAAAATAAATCCGTTTCTCTTTTGGGGTAACCCCCTGTAGATTGCTACGTGACATAAAGATGACTTTTGAGTTGCAGAGCCATGTGGAGTGGCTGTGTTGTTTAAGGCAACATGTCACGAAACGCATGGCCCCTCCTGCCGGAGGGTCGAGTCCTACGTCGGGCATGGGTGTGTGTGAGCATGTGATGTTCTTTGTGTAAGTTAATTTAAGTTGTGTAAGTCTAGGGACCGATGACTTCAACAATTTGGTTACACACACACACACACACACACACAAATAAGTGCATCTAATTCACACATGACTGCTACCAATGGCAACTCTGAACACAATGTGACTGTCACATGAAGGAGACGGATAGTAGGTTCAAATGACTCTGAGCACTATGGGACTTAACTTCTGAGGTCATCAGACCCCTAGAACTTAGAACTACTTAAATCAAACTAACCTAAGGACATACACACATCCATGCCCGAGGCAGGATTCAAACCTGCGACCACAGCTGTCACGGGGGGATAGCAGGGTATCTACATCTACATCATAGTGTGTTTGAAGAATGATTGTTGTTAAGCCTCACTATTGTCTATAATTGCTCAAATTATCTCCTTGTTGTCAATACACGAGATGTACATAAGGAGAGGGGGGAGGGCGGGGGGGGGGGGGGGGGGGGAAGTAATATGTTGTCCAACTCCTCCTGAAAAGTGGAGATGGGGGAGAGAAGAGTGGTGTCGGGCAGGGCTTGCAGGTACTAAAGACTGTCAGGTGGGGTTAGGGGAAGGCAGGCGAACGGAAGGCGGGGTGAGCAGAAGGGGGGAGTGGTGGGGAGGCAAAGTGTGATGGTGGGGCGGGCGAGAGTGGTGGCGGGGTTGGGGGGGCCAGCGGAAGGTGGGGGGGCCAGCGGAAGGTGGGGTGGGGGGGGGGGGGGCCAGCGGAAGGTGGGGGGGCCAGCGGAAGGTGGGGGGGCCAGCGGAAGGTGGGGGGGCCAGCGGAAGGTGGGGGGGCCAGCGGAAGGTGGGGGGGCCAGCGGAAGGTGGGGGGGCCAGCGGAAGGTGGGGGGGGGCCAGCGGAATGTGGGGGGGCCAGCGGAATGTGGGGGGCCAGCGGAATGTGGGGGGGGGGGGCGGGCAGCGGAATGGGGGGGGCAGCAGAATGTGGGGGGGGGGGGGCAGCGGAATGTGGGAGGGGGAGCGGAATGTGGGGGGGGGGGAGGGGCAGCAGGATGTGGGGGGGCAGCAGAATGTGGGGGGGGGGGGCAGTGGAAGGGGTGGGGGGCAGTGGAATGTGGGGGGTGGGGCAGCGGGTGTGGGGGGGGCAGCGGAATTGCAGGGGGGGGGGCAGTGGAATGTGGGGGGGGGCAGCGGAATGTGGGGGGGGGGGGAGCAGCGGAATGTGGGGGGGGGGGCGAGCGGAATGTGGGGGGGGGGCCGAGCGGAATGTTGGGGGGGGGGCCGAGCGGAATGTGGGGGGGAGGCCGAGCGGAATGTGGGGGGGGCGAGCGGAATGTGGGAGGGGGCGAGCGGAATGTGGGAGGGGGCGAGCGGAATGTGGGAGGGGGCGAGCGGAAGGTGGGCGGGCGAGCGGAAGGTGGGGCGGCGAGCGGAAGGTGGGGGGGCGAGCGGAAGGTGGGTGGGGGCGAGCGGAAGGTGGGGGGGGGCGAGCGGAAGGTGGGGCGGCGAGCGGTAGGTGGGGCGGCGAGCGGCGGGGGAGGAGAGGAGAAGGGATGAGGCAGGATGGGTGGGTACATTGGCAGAGGGTGCCACACAAAGACAGTGAAGGAATATTAAAAAAGGAAGGAGGTGCTATTAAGGGGGAAGGAGCAAATTGTGAGAAGGTGTAGGGACAGTAGGTTACCTTAGGTTGAGGATGGGATGATTTTGGGAGCATAGAATGAGTTGTAAGGATAACTCCCATCTGTGTAATTCAGAAAAGCTGGTGGTGGAGGTGAGGGTTGAGATTACCTGGGTTGTCAAGCAGCCATTGAAATCAAACACATTGTATTCAGCTGCATGTTGTGCCAACAGGTCGTCTACTTTGCTCTTGACCACAGTTTGGTGGTGGCCATTCATGCTGGTGGACACATGGTTGGTAGTGATGCCAATATAAATAGCTGTGCAATGATTGCACCAGAGCTGGTATATGACTTCACTCACTCCACTTCGGAGTTCAAACAGTTGACATAACAAAAATAGTAATCACGAAACCATTGCTAAACGAACAGGGGATGTTTATTAAGCATCTTGATATAGACTAATAGTTTTCTGGAATAGTTTAGTAAATTAATACAATAAGGACTGATCTCCTTGGCATGACATTCATGCAGTTGACATAAGGAACACAGATTTTCTGAAGTTTTGCATTAGAACACTAGGTGTCATGATCTAGGGTTTAAGTCTGAGCCTAGGACTCGAAGTGAATTAACAGGTAGTGCTCAGAGACATAGTTTTCCTTGCCTCTACTAACAATTAATTACATACACACATTTGAATCATGCACTGTGAGACAAAGACAGTGTGATGCCCAGTATTCAGTCCACCTGACGAGTGCAAGTACTGTGGTAAAGATTGCTTAACCTATGTACTAATCATCAAAGTTATTGAATGCAAAAAGTGTTCAACTACAAATGGCATTGCTGACATAAACTTGTCCCAGTCCACAAGGATTCCACACATAAATATAATTCTAATATTTCCTCCAAGAATCACATGTTAAATTAATTAGTAATTAATTTAATTAATTTAACTAATATAAAACCAGTTACTCATGTATTTACAAACATTAGTAAAAGATAAGCAAGATTAATCATTACTGTACATATTTCTTAAGATCATGATGAAAATATAGTTCCTTTATTTTGTTGATTCTAGGATAGGCTAACACATAGCTCCCTTCATGAGTAGTTCTGATTAGTTTGTATGGACCTGTGTAATATACGAGGGCCGTTTTGTTTTCCTACCCTCAATCACTTAGTATAGAACCTACACGAGCAGCAGAAAGTGGACATGCACTGTAGGCTACTGCACTACTTTCACAGTACACACTCCGCCACTGTCGACCTCAAGGCATCAGACCGTGTTGCAGTACAGCCATGTAAACACGGCTGCTGTCATTGTTGCTCTCACCAAGTGTGAATTACGAAGTGTAATTCGGTTTCTGCAAGCAGAAGGGAATAGTGCAGCAGAATTTCATCGGAGAATGACCCGAGTGTATGGTGATAACTTTATGACTGATAGTGTTGTGCATGAATGGTGCCGAAAGTTTGAAGATGGCTGAAATGACGTGCATGATGAAGGGGGTCGTTACAGCCGCTCTTGTTGAACAAGTTGACAGAATGGTTAGAGAAAATCGTAGGTTCACCATAACTGCTTTGTCTATGGAAATTCCGGTAGTTTCAAGATCTGTTGTACACACTATCATTACTGAACATTTAGGCTACAAAAAACTTTGTGATCGTTGATGGACGCCCACAAAAGTTATGAAATGGCGCCAGCATTGAATTTCCTTTACCGTTATCACGATGAAGGAGAGAACTTTCTGAAATCAATTGTTACTGGGGATGACACTTTGATCCAATATGACATGCTAGAAACAAAACAACAATCACAACGATGGATGCACCCAAATTCACCAAAAAAACATTCAAACAAACATTCAACAACAGAAAGGTTATGGCTGCCATGTTTTGGGGGCCAAAAAGGTGTGTTGCTTGTAGGGTTTATGCAGCCCAGAACCACTATCAATGCAGCTGCTTATTGTGAAACTTTATAATGTTTGGGGAGAACCATTCAAAACAAACAAAGAGGAATGATGACTTCAGGGATTGTGTTGATCCATGACAACACTCGTCCACACACTACTGGAACAACCCAACGGCTCTGTGAACAATTTCAATGGGAATTTTCGATCATCCACCGTTCAGTCCTGACCTGGCACACAGCGACTTTCATCTTTTCCCTGAACTGAAGATGTGGCTAGCAGAGCAGCACTTTCAAACCAATGAAGATCTTCAAAACAACATCAATGCTCATTTGAAATCACTGGCAGCAACATTTTTTGAAGAGGGTATTGCATAGATTGTCCACAGGTACGACAAATGTCTCAATCTTTCCGCTGGTTATGTTGAGAAGTAACCATAAGTGTACAAAACTTCTGGTAATAGAATAATTGCTTTCTATGAACTTGTCTGTTATTTATAGCCTACCAGAGGTCGAAAAAAAAGGCCCTCATAATTGCCATTAACAGTTCTTATGTTGCATATGGCCAAGCTTATTCTCAATGAGAAGTTTTCTTGACGTGTGCTTGTTCTGTAAGTGTGACTAAAGTTTGCCTTACTTTATCTTCTGAAGCGCATTCTTCTCTGGGAAGATGCGGAAGAGGATCTATAAACTTGTTTCTTTCCTTTACCTTACATGCAAGTTCAGACACCTTTACATGTAGAATAATGTGGCAAATCGTTTACTGTTTGCTCAAATAGTCCAAGTTGTTCTAATCAATGTGTTTGTTGGTTAGCTGCATAAGTGCACATAAATCTATTAAACTCACAAAAAATTGTCTTGTTAGTTAAACAGACATGATCTAGACCTAAATTTTCTGAGTTGTAAATACTTAAAAACCTAACCAAACAGTCTTACTACTACAAATCCTCTAAATACAAAGGAACTACTAATTCATTCTTCTGTCATTATATCTTCAAATCAGCAAATCTCATGTCCTTGACAAACTTTACACATTCTTTGAAGTCAAATTTTATTCTTCTTTCAAAATGTTCCATGTGTGGGAGCTGTTATAGTGCAGTGAGGAGGGGATTTGTTGCAAATATCATAGGAAATATTTTCACTGGGAGGGGTTCAGTGGGAAAACAGAAGAGGCTCTTCTATCCTGGAACTGGGACATTTTGATTGAGGAACAGGAAAGGAAAATCTGTGCCCTTCAGGCGCAGTTGAAAGAAGCACAGGAGGAACTTATCAAGATCAAGGGAGATAGTGGGGAGAAGGATGGCTGGGAACGGGCCGTTGTTAAGGAGACAGGGAGAAAGAGAACACAGTTTGATAATATCATTATCAACACTAGAAATGTTTATCTACCCCTGCCAGAGTTAAGTGAAAAAGAGCCTCATGCAAGACTAGGAGAAGAATGTGCACTACTCTTCAACCAATGTCAGAAAGCCTAGGAATGCTGCTGCTACTGCTGCTGCAGCTATGGGCGAGATGTAGGGCTCAAATACAGGAAAGTTTAGAGGAAGTGTACCAGGTTACCAGCATTTTCAAACCAAATGTAGAGGTAAGTCAGGTGATAGAGGACTTTGAGTCTTTATGTAAGGATTTTTCCAAAAGAGGACCAAGTAGTGACAGTGGTTGGTGCAGGAAACAGATTGGACAGGAATGGTGCATATGACATAGGTGGTTGTAGCTGTTCGCCTTCTTTATTTCTTTGTTGATTGTCCTCAGTGCCAACGTACTGCATTGCTACACTGGCTGAAAAATGGGCTGTGGATTCTGACACTGACTACTGTAAATAACATAGCCAACAGGTGCACAGTTGCGTTTCACAGTACTTTAATTTCACTGTTCACAACCCCATAATAATACACAGTTATATGACCACTGCACTATTGTTTAACTTTCGAGAAGCCTCATTAATAGTGTGCAGGCAAACCTCCACATACTGCTACAATAGTTTACTACTGAACATCTACGAGCAGTAAAAACCTAACCACAAAGTTCACATTTCTTGAAGAATAGAAAGTTACATATGGAGCAGACACTGCCATTGGTTTAAGGCACGTCTTATTGGTGTAACACTTATTCCACTGTTAAATTGATGCATTGTTGACATTCTAACCAATACAGGTTCATCGTCTGAAACTCGGCCATGGACTGACTGTCTCGTGACCAAAAATCGGGCCCTTATATATCATAACAACAATAGGCACTGAAACTACACATTGTTCGAAGTTAAATTTACAGAAATTACAATTAAAACTTAACTCATGAAATTAAATGAATACATCAAAAAATTCGTTCCTTTTAACAGTTTCTTCTACTACAATGTTTAGGCCGAATTATTTGATTAAATGATGAAATTGACATATAGAGTTACGCAAACAATACTTTTGACAAAACTGGAAATTACTTTGGAATTAATCAAGGGCTGGTTTTGCTAACATGTTTCCGAATAGAGCCAAATAGATCCTTTAAGAATCCCAGTGTTTAATCTTCCAAATGTTTATAATTATTGCAGAATTTATGTTTGTTTATATGTCAACAATAAAATTTAATAACAACAATAGAATTTAAGTAAAGAAACAATTACTGACTTCACCCTATAACAAAAGATATTAACGAGGAATAGTCATAATAAATTAGAAAATCAATTACATACATAAAACTGAGCACAAAATTAGATCTGGTGCTATATTCTTTAAAACTAAGCTCCAACCTTTCTCTTTTAGGGAAATGCAGATTATATTCACGTATGTTAATGGTAATTTGTTAAAATTTTAAAAATGAATTTGAAGGAGACAGATGGTGAAACGTGAGGGGAAGTAAAAATATCCCAGCTTGCTTCGTCACATTGTGACCTGGAAAAAGGCAGCTTTCCTGTGTCCTTTGGAATTGGAATTACTGCATTCTTCTAGATGTATATAGGTATTTTGACTGTCTCATACGTCTTGTGCACCAGATGGAACAGTTTCAGAATGGCCAACTCTCTCAAGGATCTCAATAGTTCTGATGGAATGTCCTCTACCTCAGATACCTTGTTTTGACTAAGGTCTTTCAGTGCTTAGTCAAAGTCTTCTCACAGTCTCACACCTCCCAACTAATCTTAATCTACTTCCTCTTCCCTTTCTATAATATTGCCTTCAAGTTCATTTCCCTTGTATAGCACCTCTATGCATACCTTCCACATCTCTGTTTTCCCTACTTTGCTTTGTACTGCCCTGCCACCTGATCTCTTGCTATTCATACAGTTGCTTCTCTTTTCTCCACTTGTTTCCTCTAGGTGCATATATCTTTCGCCTAGTCATATATGCTTCCGTAGCTTTGCATTTGTCCTTCAGCCAAACCCACTTAGTCATTTTGCACTTGTGGTCAATCTCTTTTTTTTAGATTTTGTATTCCTTCTGAATGATTCATTTACCACATTTTTACATATTCTTTTTGTTAGGTAAATCTAATATCTTCTATGTTACATAAGCCCTTGCCTTTTTAACTATTCATTTCTCTGCTGCATTCAATATTTAATTTCTCAAAGCTACCAATTCACCTTCCATTGTATTTATTTCCTCTGTCAATCATTGCCTAATTTTCCCTCTGAAATCTCTTTATTTTTGCAATTTCTTCAATTTTAATCTGCTGTTCATAACCAATAAATTATGGTCAGAATCCACATATGCCCCTACATTCAATTTAAAATCAGTTTTTAAAGCACAACTAGCACAGTTTAAATTTATTTGGTTATATACTGTAATTTAAGCAATATTCAGAATGCTTCCATAGGATAACCTGTAAAAGTCTATCACATTTTTATACTGAAACTAATAACATATTTCTCTGTGGATTGCAGTTCCAACATGCTCAGGGTTGAAATAAACATCTTACAATTTAGTAATTAAACAACAAAAATATTATAACCTTTGAGTGCAGTGTTTATGTCCTTTTTACTGACACACAAACCTTTGCCAAACATTGTACTACAGATTTCTGAATACTTAACTAATGTTATAAAAACCATGAGAAACTTAATTTTTACAAATTCAATTGTTTCAGATAAATCCATATGATGGGCACTTTTATAAAGATGGATCCAGAATTGTGCAATAAAATAGTTACTGTAGAGTGAAATTAAGTGAAAGGAATCCAGTAAATGATGGATACATTCTCTACAAAAAAACTACCACACAGAATAAAAAGTACAGAATGATATACATTTAGAAATAAATTAAAAAATTACTTAACCTCAACCATCTATTAAGACAGCAACATTTTGGCAAAAAGAATATTTTTGTTGTAAAAGAGTACCTATGCAGATGAAATGTATATTGTGTAAATGATGTATCCTCGTATATGGAATTTTCTGCTCAGGATATTTATTGTGGTTTCAGTTACCTTCAAATGTATAATAGACTGCTGAAGATAGTCAAGCACAGGACACAAGTAATGAGTGAACTGGAGTGAGTGATTTGAGAGTTAAGCGCAAGTGGGACAGTGTACAATAATAGCCATGTGGGTATGGTAACTAATTAGAATAATGTTGTAATACAACAACAATTCTACTATGTTGAAACATATTTCTCTGTAACTTGCACTATTTAATAGCGCTGTGCAAAAAATCTTGGGGAAAACTACAGTGCTGCTGCTGCTGCTGCTACTACTACTACTACTACTACTACTACTAATAATAATAATAATAATAATAATAATAATAATACAACCACTATGACAACAACAATCACCACCACCACCACCACCACCACTATTGCCACAATTTACAAGTAGATTGCCACAATTTACAAGTAGATTGTTCACAATTTTTAAACTCACCCTAGCTCGGGCCCTACACTCTTGCTTCGGTACCTGCTGCACCTAAATAGATCATAGATAACAAATGTATATTAATGTTATCTATATAATACACACACTGGCTTGAGAGACAGAGAGAGAGAATTTCTAACATTCAAAACTGAATATGTATAGCATTTGGAAACTGTCAAAGATAAACTATAGCAACATACGCATTCTCAAAGAAGTATGAGCAGTGAAACTAAACAGATATGCACATATCTAAAAAATGCAACAAGTACACAAACATGCAAATTAACACACATTCCAAAACAAATGCGGTGCATAAGACATGGCATAACAGCAGCAGACCTAATTCTTACTTTCTATGAGAGTGTGGTCCTTTCAATTGCTAGGAAGGATACTCTTGCATCTGATCTGTTGTCTTTTGCATCTCTCTGGATAAGGTGGAAAAACTGTAGCCAACACTATTTCAGGGAGGTATGATATTTCATATCCAATTATAGAGTCAAGTTACATTGGGCCATTTTAAGTCATCTGTAGGAGCCTTCAGTAACTAGAAAAGTACAAAGAAGCAAAGTTTACAACTGAGCAGAGGCTGTTGCTCTTATTAGGACAGAGGTATTCTGTATCATTTCCAAAGCTGTCCTCAGTATGTTCTATGATGAATGTTGGTTAAAGAGGTACTGCCTAAAGAGGTACTGCCAAACATTCTGGTAAAAACTAAATATGGTGGGTAATACCACCCTGCATTCTAACAGTGCTCTCCCTTCTCCCATGCTATAGCCTAGGATGAAGATGCAACAGGCTTGTAATAGTCAGCATCATAATTACACTGCATAGCCAACAGGACTGTTAAGGCCTCAAACCCTCTGGTTTCAGACTGTTTAATTCATTTTACTATGGATTATCCTCCCTGATGGCACACACTAAGTAGGATGGCACAGGCTAAGTAGGGGCTCTCTCCACAGCTGGCACCCTGGAGTGGAGGGTATTGCCCTGTGTTCTAGTGCCCCAAAGAAGGCAGGCACACACTCCTTGGGAGAGTTCCCAATTTAGATACCATTAATGCATTCAGGACATCAACTGTGCAAGTACATGGTGCACCTCCCCCCTTCCCCATATCTATCAAATACTGATAGTCTGACACATGGTTTCAGGTGCAGCAGGTGATTTGTCAAGAGCAGGTGATTATGTGCCAAATTTGGTGCCTTTCCTTACACAACTCACATTTCAGAAGAACTTTTAAGTAAGCAGAGGTCAAATTGTGGTAGGTACAATGTACATGGAACTCATGTTGTTGGCAGTCTCTCAAAAATTTCAAAGATAATTATGATGTCATACCCAAGTACCTTTGTTCATCACAACAGGTAGAATTCAGTGAATATTTTATATAGCAAAAAAGAACTGATGCTTTAGAAATGAAAACATCATCATCCACAACATAACCAAATTTCAACATCTGAACTCCAAATTGTTACAGTGCAGAAGTGTTGTAACAAATATGTCAGAAAAGGTCACGCATAGAACTGTTGTTAGGGAGGTCTTAGCACTCGGCTCCTATTTAAGCTAGGAACATGGGGTAAATGCTTTTGATTTAGCCCAGATCAGTGGCCACTTGTATAGTCAATTGAACATTTGTCTTATAACTATGTTACAGTATACAGTATTTAGCAAGGGTTTGAGCAATGAACTGGAGCTGGCCCACAGGGCATATTGTATGACTCGATAAATTCCTTTTACAAAAGATTTGAACTGAGTTGAAATTAATACTCTGCTAATGGGACCATCTATATGTGCACAGTTTGGATTTTACGTGCAAAAGGCGTCACCCTTAAATAACTCCAGACCAGAGTGAGACTGATGGTTCAAATTTCATCCACTGATGTATTGGACTTTTGTCTAATATAAGCTTTAACCTATTGAAAAATCTTGCTTTGTTTGAATTTTATGTGGTTTAAACTTTGTACAAAGGTATATAAATGAATAAATATGAAACAAATATTTTTGTATCTTTATTCATTGTTGAGATATGATCATTTCAAGTCGAGCTAAATGTACACTACTGGCCATTAAAATTGCTACACCACGAAAATGATGTGCTACAGACGCGAAATTTAACCGACAGGAAGAACATGCTGTGATATGCAAATGATTAGTTTTTCAGAGCATTCACACAAGGTTGGCGCCGCTGGCGACACCTACAACACGCTGACATGAGGAAAGTTTCCAACGAATTTCTCAAACACAAACAGCAGTTCACCGGCATTGCCTGGTGAAACATTGTTGTGATGCCTCGTGTAAGGAGGAGAAATGCGTACCATCACGTTTCCGACTTTGATAAAAGTCGGATTATACCCCATCGTGATTGTGGTTTATCGTATCGTGACATTGCTGCTAGCATTGGTCGAGATCCAACAACTGTTAGCAGAATATGGAATCGATGGATTCTGGAGGGTAATACGGAACGCCGCTCTGGATCCCAACGACCTCGTTTCACTAGCAGTCGAGATGACAGGCATCTTATCCGTATGGTTGTAAGGATCGTGCAGTCACATCTCAATCCCTGAGGCAACAGATCGGGACGTTTGCAAGACGACAACCATCTGCACAAACAGTTCGTCGACATTTGCAGCAGCATGGACTATCAGCAAGCTGTGGTTACCCTTGATGCTGCATCACAGACAGGAGCGCCTGCGATGGTGTACTCAATGACGAACCTGGGTGCACGAATTGCAAGACATCATTTCTTTGGATGAATCCAGGTTCTGTTTACAGCATCATGATGGTCTCATCCACGTTTGGCGACATCGCGGTGAATGCACATTGGAAGTGTGTATTCGTCGTCGCCATACTAGCATACTACCCGGCGTGATGGCATGGGGTGCCATTGGTTACACGTCTCGGTCACCTCTTGTTCGCATTGACGGCACTTTGAACAGTCGATGTTACATTTCTGATGTGTTACTACACGTGGCTCTACCCTTCATTCGATCCCTGCGAAACCCTACATTTCAGCACGATAATGCACGGCCGCATGTTGCAGGTCCTGAACGGACCTTTCTGGATACAGAAAATGTTAGACTGCTGCCCTGGCCAGCACATTCTCCAGACCTCTCACCAATTGAAAATGTCTGGTCAATGGTGGCTGAGCAACTGGCTCATCACAATACTCCAGTCAATACTCTTGATGAACTGTGGTATCGTGTTGAAGCTACATGGGCAGCTGTACCTGTACACGCCATCCAAGTTCTGTTTGACTCAATGCCCAGGAGTAGCAAGGCCGTTATTACGGCCAGAGGTGGTTGTTCTGGGTACTGATTTCTCAGGACCTATGCACCCAAATTGCGTGAAAATGTATCACATGTCAGTTCTAGTACAATGTATTTGTCCAATGAATACCCGTTTATCATCTGCATTTCTTCTTGGTGTAGCAATTTTAATGGCCAGTAGTGTAGTAAGTAAAATTCATTCTTGCATAAACTGAATGTGCAGAAACAGTTTATAGTGAATCGAATAGATCAAAAATGCATTCTAACAATAAAATTGAAAATTTGCTTTTAAAAATCTAGCTTTATTCGAATTTTATGTGCAAAAACCATGTTTTTGCGAGGTTTTTTTCACGCGGCACTTCTATGTTTCAAACTTGTGCAAATAAGTTCAAGTTTTGGAGGAAGGTACACAAATACATCTAATTAACGGACACCCTGTTCTTTCTTGAAGGTTTTATCCATTGCCACCATATAAGCCACATGGTTTGAAAGACAATAAAAAGACATATACCAGATCAGCTGTCAGCTGAGTCAACAAAAATCTGTATCAGTTGCCAAGCTACGGCAGTCAAATGTCAAAATTATGACAGAGTGAAAGTTGGGAACCAGAATGAAACATCCTCCTATCATAGCACAGAGAAAGACAAACATGTCCTGGGTAGAGTTAAGGACGTAACAGAAGGAAACTAGCTTTTCCACTTATATGGCAGCTTCAACGCATTTAAATCAAAACATATTGACATATTAGCACTTTCTTTTGAGTTAACTCTTCTTCTGAAGTACATTGGGCTCTCCAGACCCACTCCCTATTACATGTATGGCGAGGGAAGTAAGAAAAACAGACACAAATTTACGTGGTTTTAGAGAGTGGGATGCATCTGCAATAGGAAGTATCTGGGAGGGGGGAGGGGGCGAGGTGCATCTGTTAGAGGAAGTATCCCAGAGTATGATACTGTTTCATACTGCACAACATGACAAATGCCATGTTGGATGACATGATGACATATCATATCATACAATATGATATCTTGTATCACGTTACTTTACTTGACATGGTGCATTATATAACATAACATAGGTACTAACACTAACAAGTAAAAAGGTGTGAATATGTCAAAATGTTTTGATTTAAATGTCTTAAACCACCAGACAAGGCAAAAAGTTAGTTCTCTTTTTTACATCACTTCCCTCTGCCCAGGGCGCATTCACCTGTTATTGTGCTAAGTGAGGAGCTTTTTTAATTCTGGTGAGCGATATATCAGTCTTAAAATATTGCTTCAATGATTTTGATGACATTTAGTGCATCATAATGTGAAATTGGTGTTTTCTTGTTGTCGTCAATATTTAAAGAACCAGAAAACACTTCAATGAAGTAATATAATGAAAAGGAAAGGAACGTCTATTTCTGACAAACGTCTATTTCTGACGAAGGCCTTATTGGCTCACTTGTGACAGTCTTTCTGTTTTGCCTATCTGCGACTCAGCATCTCGCTACTCGATGAGTAGCAACTTTCCTTTTCATAATATTGTTACATTCCATACTGGATTTTCCATTGTTCAATTAAGTAACAATCATAGATGAAAAACTCTGATTGATTGGTTGGTTTAAAGAGAGAGAAGGGACCAAACTACAAGGTCATCAATCCCTTGTTCCTAATAAAACAATGCCACAAGGGTGAGAATAAAATGGACAAAACATATAACACAAAATTGAAAGAAAGGAAATGCCACAAGAACAAAGGGAAGGCAACAAATACTAAAGGGAAGAAAAGAGGACAAGAAAACAAGAGAGAGACGCTAGAAACAGAAGGAAGTGGAACATGAAAGCAGATTACAGTGGCTGGCCAACTACAGGAATAAAAAGGGTAAGCCAGCCACTCTGCAACACATTAAAACCACCAAACTAAAAGCATTTGGGTGGAGGACACAAAGGGACAAAGGACATGCGCTAAAACCTACATAGTAGTATAAAACCCACTCTCACGAATCAAACGTAAAACTAAAGCTGCTGTGGAGGCATTGTTGCCCAATACCCAAGGCATGGTGCTGGGAAAGTTAAAAGCCTGCCGCAGAGCAGCTAAAAGTGGGCAGTCCAGCAAGAGGTCGACGACTGTGATTTGGGAGTCACAGCGACACTGAGGTGGGTCCTCATGATGGAGTAGGTAACCATGCGTTAGCCACGTTTGGCCAATGTGGAGCTGGCAGAGGACAACTGATTCCCTACAAGAGGCCTGCATGGAAGACTTCCTCACATTCATAGTCTCCTTAATGACACACAGCTTGTTGTGCGTGCTGTTACGCCATTCTGTCTCCCACAGCCGGAAAACCCTGCGGTGTAAGAAAGAACACAGGTCAGCTTCGGAGATCCTATCTCCAGAAGCGGTTTCCGCGTCGCCTGTCGGCATGTTCATTGCCAGGGATTCCGACATGTCCTGGGGTCCACACAAACACCACGGAACGGTGGGACTGTTCCAGGGCATAGATGGACTCCTGAATGGACACTACCAGGGGGTGGCAAGGGTAGCACTGGTCAATAGTTTGTAGAATGCTCAATGAGTCAGTACACAGGAGAAATGACTCGCCAGGGCAAGAGCAGATGTACTCAAGAGCACAAGATATGGCCGCTGGCTCTGCAGTGAAAACACTGCAGCCATCTGGCAAAGAGTGCTGGTCAACATGTCCTCCATGAACATATGCAAAGCCTACGTGACCAACAGCCATTGAGCTGTTGGTGTAAACCACTTCAGAGCCCAGGAACACGTCAAGAATAGAGAGAAGTGACAGCGGAGAGCGGTGGGGTTACCAGAGTCCTTAGGGCCATGCAAAAGGTCCAGACGAAGCTGCGGCCGAGGTGTACACCATGGAGGCATACATGAACGGACTGCAAGTAGAGGTGGTAAAGAGAATGACTGCAGTTCGGATAGAAGAGAACGCATGTGAACCGCAATTGTTAGCCCCGATCTGGGCCGCCGATGCAGGAAATGGACAGCCGCGGGCGGGAAAAGGAGATGGTTTTTTTTTTTTTTTTTTTTTTTTTTTTTGTGCACAACTACAGTAGTCATTAGCGCCCAGACTAAATTATGAATGCACTGTGAGACACAATGTTAAACCAGCAACTAAAAAGGACAACACTATAAAAGGCACATTAACAGGCAAGGGATTAAAAGAAAACAGCATAATCAAACGTCCTTGGACAGGTTTGTCAAGTGGATAAAACGAAGAATGCGAGCAGCTGCTCCTGGGTCATCCGCAAAAATTTCATCCACAGTAAATGGCAGGCCAAGAGCAATGCGCAGTGTATTAAAATTCGGACAGGACATTAAAATGTGGCGTACTGACAGCAATTGCCCACATGGGCAGAACGGCGCCTGTGCAGCCGTCGGCAGATGGCGGTGGCTGAACTGGCAGTGTCCAATCCGTAACCGGGCCAAAACGACCTCCTCCCGCCGAGAAGGGCGTGAAGCAGTAGTCCAAGCCGTGGGGAGAGGTTCCAAGGCCCGAAGCTTGTTTTCAGTAAGTGTAGACCAATCGGCATGCCACAGCGAGAAAATGCGCTGTCCGAGGCTGGAGGACCGCAGCCTTGGCCGCAGCATCTGCAGCTTCGTTCCCAGGGATACCGACATGGCCAGTAACCGTAACCCACATGACGGTAACCGGAGAACCGTCGTCTGCCAGCTGCTGAAGAGAGCATTGGATCCGATGCACGAAAGGGTGAACCGGATACGGATCACTGAGGCTCTGGATGGCGCTCAGGGAATCAGAGCAGAGGACATAAGCAGAATGTCGGTGGCGGCGGATGTAAAGAACAGCCTGAAAGAGGGCAAATAGCTCAGCTGTGGAGACTGAACAATAGCCATGCAGCCAGTATTTGAAACTGTGTGCCCCGACAATAAAAGAACACCCGACACCGTCATTGGTCTGAGAGCCATCTGTATAAATGAACATCATATTAAGTTCAACAAACCGCGAGCGGTATACCGAAGCTGGGGTAACCTCCTTTGGGAGCGAGCTGAGGTCAAGGTGAACGCGAACCTGAGCCTGGAGCCAAGGTGGCGTTTGGCTCTCGCCCACTCTAAAGGTTGCAGGGAGTGGAAAATCAAGTTGCTGAAGGAGGCGACAAAAGCGAACTCCAGGGGGTAGCAGGGCAGTTACATACAACCCGTATTGACGGTCGAGGAGTCGTCAAAAAAGGAATGATAAGACGGGTGGTCGGGCATTGACAATAGCCAACAGGCATACCGACAAAGCAGTATATCGCGCCAGTAGGTTAGTGGCAATTCACCGGCTTCAGCATGAAGACTCTCGACGGGACTAGTATAGAACGCTCCGATCACAAGACGTAACCCCCAATGTTGTATAGAGTTGAGGCGGCGTAAGATGGACGGCCGTGCAGAGGAGTATACAAAGCTCCTATAATCCAGCTTTGAGAGGACGATCGACCGATAGAGGCGAAGTAGGACGGTTCGATCCACTCCCCACGATGTACCGCTGAGAACACGGAGGACAGTTAGGGTACGGGTACAACGGGCAGCCAAATATAACACATGTTGAGACCAGCTAAGTTTCCTGTCAAATGTAAGACCTAAAAATTTTGTTGTCTCCACAAATGGGAGAGCAACACGACCGAGATGTAAGGATGGTGGGAGAAACTCTTTGTAGCCCCAGAAGTTAAGACAGACAGTCTTCTCGGCAGAAAAACGGAAGCAATTGGCGACACTCCAGGAGTAAAGACGGTCAAGACAATGCTGAAGATAGTGCTCCAGGAAACATGTATGCTGCGTGCTGCAGTAGATGGTAAAGTCGTCTACGAAAATGGAGCCTCATACATCAGCTGGGAGGCAATCCATTATTGGATTGATCGCTACGGCGATGAGAGCGACACTCAAACCTGAGCCCTGTGGCACCCCATTCTCCTGGCAAAAGGCGGCAGACAGGACAGGACCCACACATACCCTGAACTTTTGATCCATTAAAAATGCACGAATAAAAAGAGGGAGGTGACCACGAAGGCCCCATCTATGCATGGTGCGGAGAATACCCGCCCTCCAACAGGTGTCGTAAGCCTTCTCCAAATCTAAGAACACAGCCACTGTCTGGCGCTTCCTCAAGAAGTTATTAATAATGACGGTCGACAAGGTAACCAGATGGTCAACAGCAAAGCGGCACCTATGAAATCCACATTGTACATTGGTAAGTAGGCGTCGAGATTCGAGCAGCCAAACCAAACAAGAGTTAACCATTCGTTCCATCACCTTACAGACACAGCTGGTAAGGGAAATGGGTCGATAACTGGAAGCCAAGTGCTTGTCCTTCCCCGGCTTAGGAATCAGCACAACAATAGATTCGCGCCAGCATGTGGGAACATGAACCTCAATCCAGATGCGATTATAAGTATGAAGAAGAAAACCTTTACCCGCAGGAGAAAGGTTCTTCAGCATCTGAATATGAATAGAATCAGGCCCCAGAGCGGAGGACCGTTACCGGGCAAGTGCACTTTCGAAGTTCCCACATGGTGAATGAGGCATTATAACTTTCATGATTCGAGAAGCGGAAGTTAGGTGGCCTTGCATCCTCTGCCAGTTTTCGGGGTAGGAAGGCAGGGTGGTAATGAGCGGAGCTCGAAACCTCTGCGAAAAATCGGCTGAAGGCATTGGAGACATCCTCAGGGGCCACAAGGATGTCATTCGCGACCGTCAAGCCAGAAACTGGTGAGTGGACCTTAGTACCAGATAGCCGGCGCAGGCTACCCCAGACAACAGAAGAAGGAGTAAAACTGCTGAAGGAGCTTGTGAAAGCAGCCTAGCTGGCTTTCTTGCTTTCTTTAATAATGCGACAACACTGCGCACGTAATCGTTTATAATTAAGACAATTCGCCATCGTAGGGTAGCGTTTAAAGGTGGGTAAAGCACGTCGACGAGCACGTATAGCCTCTCTACATCTGCGGTCCACCAGGGGACCAGTACGCGACGTGGAGAAGAAGTAGTATGAGGGTTGGAATATTCAGCAGCACTGAGAATAATTTCCACGAGTTGTGTGACCTGACTATCGCAGCTTGCGAAGTTTTCATCCTGAAATGTCGCACTGGAAGAGAAGAGCCCCAGTCTGCTTTGGAGATGTTCCAACTAGTTGAGCATGGAGATGGGGTATGATGCAGGAGATGGATAACACAAGGGAAGTGGTCGCTCGAATACGTATCAGAAAGTGCGTACCACTCAAACCGATGTGCAAGTTTGGTAGTACATATAGAGAGGTGTAAATGGGAATAGGAGTGCGTTGTGTCTGAAAGAAAAGTAGGGCGCCAGTATTGAGGCAGACAAGATTGATGTGGTTGAAAAGGTCTGCTAACAGGGAGCCTCTCAGGCAGGATGCTGGAGAGCCCCAAAGGGGATGGTGGGCATTGAAGTCTCTAGTCAACAAAAATGGTGCAGGTAGCTGAACAGTAATGTGCATCATGTCTGCCCTAGTAACGGCAGACAACAATGGAGTGTAAACAGTACAAATGGAAAATGTGAAAGTGGGGAGAGTAATTCGGACGGCATTTGCCTGCAGACCGGTGTGCAATGAGATGGGATAGTAGTCGATATCATCCCAGACCAGCAACATAACCCCTCCATGAGCCGGAATGTCTGCCACAGGGGGTAGGTCAAAACGCACAGAGGTATAGTGTGCCAAGTCAATACGATCGCATGGGCATAGCTTCGTTTCCTGGAGAGCTACTACGAGCGGACAGTGCGAGTGTAGCAGCAACTTTAAGTCCTCTCGGTTGGAGCGAATGCCGCGAATATTCCAATGAAGAAGTGCCATCATGAGAAGAAAAAGGAGAAGCAAGAAGGGGTCACCTCGAAGGCCGCTGAGGGCCTGGATTTGAGCGAGCACTGCTGCCGCTATCAGTAGGCGGACAGTCATCGTCCATTTTTTCAATTGGTTTGTCGGCCACCATGTTAAGATGGCCGGGAGGGGGAGCTACTTTGTCCCGTGAACGACCAGTTGTTCGATTACCAGCAGTACGGCCAGGCGAAACGGAAGACGGCCTGGGGCGGCAACCACTAGGTGGCGCAGGAGAAGAAACGCGCCGTGGCGGAGAAGAAGAACTTTTCTTTCTATGAACCTTCTTGGAAGGTCGTTTAGTCGAAGTACTGGTCGATGGATGGGCGTTCGGGGTACAAAAGAAGTCTTCACAGGACAGTTCATACTTGAAGGCCCGTGCATCTGACTTCTGGGTCTTAGTCTTGGCAGAAGCTGATGAAAGTGTTTGTGTCTTAGGAGTGACAGGAGGAAGAGCGGATGTTGACTGGGCGATCTTAGCACTGGCCGAATGGACGACTGTAGCGCTAAAGGTCATATCACATGTCTGCATTGATACCTCCCTGGTAGGCCGAGGAGAGGCAAGGACAGTACTGTATTTCCCCGCTGGGAGCAGCGTGGGCTTCCTACTAGCAAAAAACTTTCGAGCAGCCAAGGTGGACACTTTCTCTTTGACCCGAATTTCCTGTATACAGCGTTCATCCTTGTAGATGGGACAGTCGCGGGAGGATGCTGCATGGTCACCCTGACAGTTCACGCAACGAGGAGACGGAGGTGGACAGTCACACTCATGGGCATCCCTGCCACAAGTGACACATTTAGCTGCATTAGAACAAGACTGGCGGGTGTGGTTAAAACGCTGACACTGGTAGCAGTGCGTAGGTGTCGGGACATACGTGCGAACAGAAATAACCTCTTAGCCCGCTTTGATGCGCGACGGCAGCTGAACACTAGCAAAGGTCAAGAAAAGTGTCTGGGTTGGTACAAGGTCATTGTCGACCTTTTTAATGACCCTATGGACAGCCGTCATGCCCTGATCAGCGAGGAAAGACTGAATCTCCTCGTCAGTCAATCCATCGAATGATCTAGTAGATGCCACACAACACGACGAATTCAAAGTGCGGTGAGCCTCCACCCGGACAGGGAACGTGTACAGGAGTGTGGCCCGAAAGGCGCTCTCAGTTTCCAACAACAAGGTACCGTTACGCATCCTGGTACAAGACTTGGCAGGTCCAGCTATGGCATCTACGACCTTCTGAATAACGAAAGGGTTGACAGACGAAAAATCCTTTCTGTCCTCAGATCTAGAAACTACGAGGAACTTTGGGGCAGGCGGAAGTACTTTTGTCACTGGTGGCTGGTCAAGTTTCCGTTTTTGGGCGGAAGTCCAGAGAGGAGGAGGAGGAGGAGGAGGAGGAGGAGAAGAAGAAGAGAAATCCATTGCTGATCAATCCCCCATGATTGCCAGCATCTCCGATGGCGCGCTCCTTCCTTGTGGGGACCCTCTCAGAGGGCGCTCCCGCCTTAGGAGAATGTTTACACCTCAGGTCACACCTCCCGAGAAACAGATGGAGGGACCAATCGGCATGGTCGGAAGGTGTCATCTCGGGCAATCAGCCCTCCCCAGGCCTGGGCTTTACCAGGGGGTACGCACGGGCCCTACTTGTCTACGCAGGGCAGGGAATTACGCTTTACCTCGTCACCGGCTACGCGTGCGAACGCATGGATCGGCCTTCAGGCACGCACAGGGAGGAAAGAAGAATAGGGAAAAAAAGGGGGAGAGAGAGAGAGAGAGAGAGAGAGAGAGAGAGAGAGAGAGAGAGAGAGAGAGGACAGACTGTCTCAAACGCTGAGGCGGAGACCATAGAGTAGACAAGAAGGCAAGGAGAAGAAGGCAAGGTAAAAAGTAAGGAAGACAGTGGGAGTGGGAGAAGGACAAAGAAAGGAAACAAAGAAAGGAAGAAACTAGAATAAGCAAAAAACCAAAATGACCACAAATGTAAGTGTTGTGTACATAGTTCCGCGTAGTCAGCGGGTACACAACTTTCCCACTAGAGCGTGCCCCGCTAAGCACAACAGCGCAGGCACAGTACTCGTCCGTCTCCACACTACGAGATATCGCTGCTTTAGAGACGGACCAAATTCTGCTTCCACCGACCCGCGTATTAATATGTAACACAGCCAATAATGAGATTGCTGCTAACGTAGTACCTTTTTTCCTCACGGATCACACTCACACAGTGATACCAGAATGCGCGAGATATTATAACGAGTGTACAGACCTCCGATTAGTCAGTCTGCATTAGTCTGCATTTATCTGCACCTGTCTGTACCAGTCTACATTAGTCTGTACCAGTCTATAGTCAAGTTTCAGTCTGCACCTAATAAGATTATCATATTCACGTACATAGCCCTGAAGATAAATTAATAGACACTTTGTCAAGTATAGAGATATGTGAGAATAAGATTAACATACCAAGACCAAAGGAACTTCAGATTGTCAATTGTAAACAGCATCCAGAATCCAGTTACGTAATGCCTATGCTTTTTATTATTTTAATAAATGTGTGTGAAAATTAATCAAGTTCTGTTTAAAGTTGGTCACCGTCAATCTGCTACTCTAAGCGAGCAAGTGGCATTTCTATCGTCTGACCTAACGGCAGAAGATAAATATGCCACGATAAGACCACGAGACATATTGCTGACACTCGCCTACTTCGTTAGAGCGACAAGTCAAATAATCTGATGGTGTGTGTACCGAAGGTCTTACAGTACGCACACCACAGTAAGTCGTTGAACCGTCCATCTCCAGACGCAGGCGCGAACTACCCACTTGAGGGGAAGGGACTCCTTTTAGTCGCCTCTTACGACAGGCAGGAATACCTCGGGCCTATTCTTACCCCGGATCCACAGGGGGTGCGCATGTCTGATCTGCAGTGGAGGGACACCAGCCTCCACCAGTACGCTGGTCACCAGACTCGTCCTAAAAGTTCCTGTCACTAATCAAACCCCACAGTGGTGTACAGGGTCGAGTGAATGCAATGCTGAGGGCGCTGCCGAGCCATAAACCACACTCCCATAGTCAATTCGAGATTGGACAAGGGTTCTGCAGAGCTTCAGCAGTGCACAGCGATCTGCACCCCAATTTGCATTGCTCAAGCAAGGAGGGCATTGAGGTGCTGCCAGCATTTCTGCTTAAGCTGATGAAGATGAGGAAGCCAAGTCAATCAAGCATCGAAAACAAGTCCTACGAATTGATATGTCTCCACTACAGTGAGTGGATCATCATTAAGATAAAGTGTGGGTTCCGGACGAACAGTATGACGCCGACATGACGTGTGACTTTGCAGCTGAAAACTGGAAGCCGTGGGCTAGAGCCCATGACTGCGTCTTGTGTATGGCTCCCTGGAAGTGCTGCTGAGCAACAACAGTACTGGAGCAGCAGTATGAAATGCAGAAGTCATCTGCATACAGAGAAGGTGAGACAGAGGGCCCAACAGCCGCTGCTAGACCATTAATGGCCACTAAAAATAGAGGGACACTCAATACAGAGCCCTGCAGGACTCCATTTTCCTGAATATAGATGGAACTCTGCTAGTCACCAACTTGGACATGGAAAGTACGGAGCGACAGGAAGTTCTGGATAAAAATTGGGAGTTGTCCCCGGAGACACCACTCATACAATGTGGCAAGCATATGATGTCGCCAAGTTGTGTCGTATGCTTTATATAAGTCAAAAAAGACAGCAATCAGGTGTTGCCATCTAGAAAAGGCTGTTCAGATGGCAGACTTGATGGACACAAGATTATCAATGGTAGAGCAACCCTGGCAGAAGCTGCCCTGACATGGAGCCAGCAAGCCATGTGACTCCAGGACCTAACCCAACCACCTACATACAATACATTCCAGCAGCTTACAAAGAACATTGGTGAGGCTGATGGGCCGATAGCTATCCACGTCAAGCAGGTTTTTACCGGGTTTCAGCACCGGAATGATGGTGCTCTCCCGCCACTGTGAGGGAAAGATGCCATCGCACCAGAACTGGTTGAAGAGGACGAGAAGATGTCACTTGTGGTCAGATGAGAGATGCTTAATCATCTGGCTGTGGATGCGATCAGGCCCAGGAGCTGTATTGGGGCTATGTCCAAGGGCACTGAGGAGCTCCCACTCTGTAAATGGGGCATTATAGGATTCACTGCACCGTGTAGTGAATGAGAGGACATTCACTTCCAACTGCTGTTTGAGTGTGCAAAAGGCTGGGCAGCAATTCTCCGACGCAGAGGCTCGAGCAAAGTGCTCAGCAATCACGTTAGCGTCGGTACACAACTCGCCATTTATGGTAGCACCGGGGACAGCTGTTGGGGCCTGGCACCCTAAAAGATGTTTGATCTTTGCACAGACTTGGGAAGGTGACGTGTGACACCCAATGGTGGAGACATATCTCTCCCAACACTCCTTCTTCCGTTGTTTGATAAGGTAGCGAACACGGGCACAGAGCTGTTTAAAAGCTATGAGGTGCTCCAAGGAAGGGTGCCGCTTCTGCCGCTGTAGAGCTCACCGACACTCCTTAATTGCTTCAGCGACTTCTGGCGACCACCAAGGGTCTGCCTTACGCCTTGGGCACCCTAAAGAGCGAGGGATCGCGTTTTTTGCCGCACAAACAACTGTGCTAGTCACATGATCAACCATCACATCGATGTTACCGTATGGAGGAGATTCAGTGGTGACACCAGAGGTGAAAGTTCCCCAGTCCGCCTTGTCAAAGGCCATCTGGGCAGGCGTCCATGGGCCTGACACTGGGGCAGTGACAGGAAGATAGGGAAGTGGTCATTACCACACAGGTTGTCACGTGCTCTCCAGTGGATCGATGGGAGAAGTCCTGGGCTGCAAATTGATAAATCAGTGGCCAAGTAACTACCATGAGCCACACTGAAATGTGTGGCGGCCCCAGTATTTAAGAGGCAGAGGGCGAATTACGTCAGTAAAGTTTCGACATCTCTGCCTCGGACAGTAAGCATGATACCACCCCACAAGGGATTATGGGCATTAAAATCTCCCAGAAGTAGGAAAGGTTTAGGGAGTTGATCAATCAGTGCAGCTAATTCATTCAGGGGTACTGCACCATCTGGAGGAAGATATACATTGCAGACAGTTATTTCTTGTGTCGTCGTCATTCTGACAGCCACTGCTTCAAGAGCGGTTTGAAGGGGCACATGTTCATTACAGACCGAGTTTAGGACATAAACACAAACTCTGCCTGACACTCAATTATAGTCGCCATTGTTCCTGTAATATCCCTTACAGCTTGGAGGGCAGGGGTCTGCATTGCTGGGAACCAGTTTTCCTGGAGGGCAATGCAGATAGCAGGTGTAAAGCTTAACAGTTGCCGTAGCTCAGCCAGGCGGTGGAAAAAACCGCCGCAATTCCACTGGAGGATGACATCGTGAGACTGGGAAGGCATGGAACATTCAATGAGGTAGTTTACGCTTCAGAGTCACCTGCTGCCACCGATTTATTGCCTGAGCAGGCTATACCCATTGTTTCTGGCAAGGTCTAGGTCCTCAGCGGATGCCAAAATCTCCACCCCACCCTCAGCCGCAGAGCTGATAGGTAGCAGTGGTGTGGGTGCCACCACAATTTTCTTGGTCTTAGGGGTTTTCTTGTTGGATTACTCTCGCTGCTCCTTGGGTTTCCCTGGCTTGGAGGACTTCACTGGCTCAGTCTCCGGGACTGAGGATGCGTGTGAAGCCGTATGACCAGCTGCTTTTGGGCTCTTCGGCCACTGGTTGGTGTCGTCTTTCCCACTAGAAGAAACCTGGGAAGGGAGTGACCCAAGGGACCCCTTCCTAGCGAGAGAATCTGAAGAAGACTTACGCTTCTCTGACTTAGAAGTGGGTACGGATGTCCCCAATGGTTTGGGGGGGGGGGGGGGGGGGGGGTGTTGATCCCGGAGTAGGTAGACCATCACCTTGGCCTTTGAGGATGATACATTGCCCGAGAAGGTCAAGATGAAGGCACCGGTGGCAACGTGATTACCTTTCGGACCCCGGTGGATACGCCGGACGTAATGTACACCTTGCTGCTCTAAATTGGCGCACAGCTCATTGTCAGACTGCAGAAGAAGGTCTCTCTGAAATATGATACCCTGGACCATATTTAAGCTCTTATGGGGCATGGCGATTACTGAAACATCCCCCAGCTTGTCACAAGTGAGTAACACCCGTGACTGGGCAGAGGATGCTGTTTTGATCAAGACTGACCCAGATCTCATTTTGGACAAGCCCTCCACCTCCCCAAACTTGTCCTCTAAATGCTCAACAAAAACCGAGGCTTCATCGTCATGAATGATTCCCCATCATCTCTCGAACATACAAGGTACCGGGGCCCATCTGCCATCCTTAGCTTGACATTCCTCCCATGGTGTGGCCAAGGAGGGGAATTATTTGGGGTCATACTTCTGTGCATTTAATTGAGTTTGTGATTGCTTAGAAACTGCTGGTGTTTCACCACCAGCAAGAGATGATGGGCTACATTTCATCGCGTGTCATCTGCCCTGATGCCACCCACTCTGACCAGGGGACCTACCCACGGATGCCACCCAGCCGCAGCAAAGGCCAACTGGCAGGATGGCCATTGACGGAAGTCCCAATGCCCCAGGGGGATGGACATCTGCCCCTTGGCATACGTGGAGGGTTAACGGCGCAGGCATCAGCAGAGCGATCCGTGTGTGGTCAGGGAGTACAACCAACAGGGTACATGGCGGCCCCACCACAGCGGACTGGCTACCGTGCTGGATATCAGGTGCAAAAAAGTCCATGGTCTTCATCGACACAGAATTCGGCACTGCATAGTGCATGGTGGAAATTGCACCCAAGGAGGTGTCCTCCCCCAAGAGATGAAGAGTGGGCAGGAGTGCAATGCGACAATGAGAAAGTGGGCTAAATATCTCAATGCACGATGGACACAATGCACCTTGTAAGGCGCCCTTCCCCAATTGGCTCGCTCTTCGGGAAAATTTTGAAGAATGGAGGTCAAACCCTACAGGGAACCGTCACATAAAGGCCAAATTGTGTTAAACTCCTTTTAGTTGCCTCATACAACAGGCAGGAATACCTCGGGACTATTCTAACCTCCAGACCTGCAGAGAGTGAGAAACTCTGATGAAAAATTCAAAAACAGCTGTTTACTTTTTGCTCAAAAGTGACCTGTTTCAAGTGAATTACATCTAACTATTTGTACATCCATACCCTGCATTCCACCTGATGAGGTATGGTGGAGGGTACTTCTTTACCACTAACAGAGGCTCTCTTCCCTGTTCCACTCACAAATCGCACGTGGGAAGAGTGACTGTTGGTAAGCCTCTGTAGTAGCTCTAATTTCTTGCATTTTTTTGCTGTGGTCATTCTGTGAGATGTATGTGGGAGGAAGTAATATGTTGTCAGACTCTTCTCAGAAGAATGATTGAGAGATGTATTTATACTTCTGCTCCCACATCTGCTACATTTTTAAGGCCACTTACAGATTTATCTATATACATACTCTGAAAACCACTGTGAAGTGCACAAAAGAGGATACATAGCATTGTACCATGCGTTAGAGTTTCTTCCCATTCCTGTAGCATATGGAGTATGGGAAGAATGACTGCTTAAATGCCTTTGTGTGCACTGTAAATTTTTGG
The DNA here is from genome assembly GCF_023898315.1 of Schistocerca nitens. Taxonomy (NCBI): domain Eukaryota; kingdom Metazoa; phylum Arthropoda; class Insecta; order Orthoptera; family Acrididae; genus Schistocerca; species Schistocerca nitens. Next base: position 47,768,812 of record NC_064618.1, on the reverse strand, counting down.
GGTAATTCATCAAACCAAGCTAAAGTTTTCCGGGCACAGAAACGTGCAATAAGGGTTATATATGGTGTGAACTCAAGAACATCCTGCAGAGGTCTGTTTAGGGAACTAGGGATACTAACTACTGCTTCTCAATATATTTATTCCTTAAAGAAATTTGTCATTAAAAATGTATCACTTTTTTCAAACCAATAGCTCAGTTCACAAAATCAATACCAGAAATAAGAATAATCTTCACAAGGATTTAAAGTCACTTACCCTTGTACAAAAAGGTGTGCATTATTCATGAACACACATTTTCTAGAACTTGCCAGCAGCCATAAAAAGCTTAACAACCAATGAAATTCAGTTTAAGAGAAGCCTAAAGGATTTATTGGTGGCCAACTCCTTTTACTCCACTGATGAATTTCTCAGTAGAACCAACTGGTTTGTGTACAATCTAACTTCTGCACCATTTCAGTGCAGTAATGTATTCATCGTAAATACGTATCGTAGTGGTACTATGATATGGTCATTATCTTATTAAAAAAAATTAAATTTTAAATTCAGTGCATTAATGCGACCTTAGTAAATGAGTTTGTAAAATGATCCTTTCATATTACTGTTCATTAAAAAAAAAGCTTATTTGTTTTTGTTGTCAATATTTGTCATGTATTGTTTTTCTGACATGTTCTACATCCTGGAAGGCCTCCTCACTATGGATCAAATGGAATGAAAGTAAATCTAATGTAACCTAATCTAATATTGTCAATCTAGTCTGTAAGGAAGTGATACACAGGAGCTGAACAGTATCTTCAGATTCTTCACTTCAGAACATTGAAAGTAGGCTTTTGCAAGACAACTGGTGTCTATATTCTGGTGCCTGCCAGTTCATTTTTTAGCATTTTAGTAACACGCTCCCACAAGGCAAAAAAATCTGTGACAATTCAAGCCAACCTTCTTTGCATGTATTCAATGTTCCTTGTTAATCCTGTTCAGCACAGGTCCCTTATAATTCAAAAATATTCTAAGATGGGATGAACAGTTTAACTGTGAGCAGTCTCCTTTTTAGAATGATTATATTTTCCCAGCAACCTGCCAATGAATCTAGGTCTGCCACCTTCATTACATACAGACAAACCTATATTAGCATTCCATTTCATGGTTCCACAAGTTTTATACCCAAGTATTTGTATCAGCTGACTGATTCTAATTATGACTCATAAACATTGTAGTGATAGGTTACTAATTTTCTGCATTTTGTGATGTGCACCTTTTACATATTTTGAACATTTAAAGCAACGTAAACAATACAAAACTGTGCACTTCATAAAACAAACAAAAGCAGTATCCTATCACTACAACATCAATGAGTCACCACTGTAATCAGTATCAATACCTGTGTGAAATAATTTGTAGGGATATATAAACAGAATGACTGCATAGGCTCAGTTGTAGGTAAGGCATGTGAGACTCTCTGGTTCACTACCAGAATACTGGAAAAATGCAATCAATCTATACAGAAGATAGCTAACAATCATCTTTGCATCTCATCTTACAAGGAGAGGTCTCCAGCAGTGGGATTGACTTTTTGAAACCAAATATATGGTGATATAGGTTAGCCATCCACCCTGGTCAGCTCTTGTTTGAAACCAACTGACGAAAAATATTTTGAAATTTTGCATAATGCTCAGTAGCATTAAAAAAGTTTTATTACATGGAATGTTTGTGTGCTATACTGGTTGTGTGAGGTAATGGATAGAGTAAGTGCTCTCCATGCAGGAGGTTGTGGTTTGCGGTCATTTGCCCCATAGACAGTCACTTCTTAGTGGTTAGATCACCCCCAATAAAAATCCATGCAAATGAATTTGAGCTTCTGCTTTAGCTCATAGACTTGCCAATTCCTAGTGCTTTGGTTACCTTCCTTAAGATTCCAGCAAATAAAGCCAAAGCTGACATATGCATTCTACTTCAGCTCGTTCCAGATGCTTACTGCTAGGCATTTTACGGCAGTTAACACTTTCAATGACAGTGTACAGGATTACTATTCCTATTAATGTGCAATAGATTTAGGTATGTTCAGGTCAACAACCAACTCCACCACATGTCTTCCAACATAATTGCAGACAACTCCACCACCTACTAACATCACACATCTAAAACAAATACATTGTGAGCGGCTATGCACTGCACAGTGGCGGATACATCACTCCAGTATTATCAATTACCCTGCTATACAAATATCAACTCTGATCAAGTAAAAAGCTGCCTATATACATCCAAACATACCCTAATCCACCCCCTATGTTTCTGGGAGAAATAAATTGTCTTTCGCAGAGTTTTTTTTTTTTTTTTTTTTTTTTTTTTTTTTTTTTTTTTTTTTTGTCACATATTCGAATGGGGTATGTTAACCTATACAATTCTAGCAGTATCCATATGTTTTTTTGCTTCACAGATCAGTGACAAAACTGAACAGACGTGGGCTCAAAGGATTGGTAGACAGTGCAGTGTCGAGCTGTCGTATCAACATCACTGTTCACCAATACGTATCACTTAATCACAAACTGATCTTATTATTTTTAAAACTGTATTGAAATGAGTTTGATCATATTTTTTATTCAATTAGTTGATTTAAATATAATTTTTTATTTCTATTCCTTTCTCAGATAAATTTAATCACCATATGAAATATTTCAGTTGTTTCATTTTTTCTTTATATCATACTTTTTCCACTTGCAATTTTTGTGAATGTGAATTTAATTATATTTATCTGTTGTAATATTCAGTTCCTATTGCATCGTGGACAAAGTAATGCAGAAGGGTTTATAAGTAAACCAAAATTCACACAAAATGAGGAATAGATATAATGAAACTAATAACTTGGGCAAAAAATAGGATGATAAAAGAAAATAAGTTAAATAAAAAAGAATAGATAAAATTAACTAAAAAACACATGAACTAAGTTTTCAAGTGGGAAAAGAATGACTGACAGAAACTGAGAGCAAGAAGAATTTAATATTATGATTAAAATGATGTGAGAAAGGAATGGAAATGAAAAATAAAACTTGTGTTTCTTTTTCACATTTTCAGATTTTTATCTCATTACAGAATTTCCATTTTTCTGAATAAAATGATTATATATATATATCACTTATAAACTCACATGGGAAGTATTTTATTTTGTTTTTTAAAATATAATCTACACTGGTTGAAAATGTTAAAACTTTACGTGCATTACTTCAAGAGCTAATAAAATCAGTAATTTTTTATATCGATGGCTGCAGATTGTTGTGTTACAAAGGTTAAATTACGTGTTTGTAGTGGTAGCACTGTCAAAAACAGTTCGTATTGTTTCATAATATACACACGCATTTTATGTTGAAGTGCTAACATTTTTCTAAGGAAAAGTGATGAATAGATTGGTAAATCTCTCAAAAAGTAAAGTATGATACCAAAACGAAGTGTTTTTAAGAAACGTGGGTTTCATAGTAACAGATTTTGGAATAAAGGGAAACATTGTGTTCAACATGTGACGTGTGAAGCTACAGACAATGAAATACAGGCAAACTCATCAGTATCCAGAGAAACACCCATTAGTGCTTCAAAGATTAAAATACAAAACACCATGATACACAGTTTTATCAAAACAAAAGTGATGTAAATGGTAGGTTAGGTTATATTCTGATAGATTTACACATCCTAACAAGTGTGTTAGGTGAATGTGTATGTTGTAAAATATGTGGAGGGCCAGTTAGTTTACATGAAGCCATTGAGGTATCAAATCGACTAGCCAGGAAACTTATCATTAATTCTGCCAGTTGTAAATACACTCATTCATTTTGGAATTCGGATAAGTGGAAGATAATTATTTTGAAGTAAATATTAGGTGGATTTATGAATTAAGAGCTATTGGCAAAGGACACACTTCAGCAGAAACAATGTGTGCAGTGATGAATATGTCACGCCCACCTCGTAAAATCAAGAAGTATGCAGGATTTATTGGAGCTGCTGTGGAATCTGTTGGATGTGAGTCAATGAAGGGTGCTGCAAACGAAGGTATTGAAATAAATGATGGTATGACTGGCAAAGCAGTAGCTTTTGATGGCACTTGGCAGAAGTGTGGTTACAGTTCTAAGAATTCTGTTGCTACGGCAACCAGTGTTGATACTGGAAAGGTAATAGATTTCCAGATTTTTACCAAACATTGTTATAAGTGTAAATCAGGGAATGAAGGAGGACAGAAATTATGAAGGAACAAGTGGTGGTATGGAGGCCTCTACAGCTACTGAAATTTTTAATCGATCTGTGAATGAAAGGGGGGTGAGTTACATTAAGTTCTTAGGTGATGGAGACTCAAAAGCTTATAACAGCATAGTAGCTGCTCAGCTTTATGGTGAGAAGATTATCACAAAACTGAAATGTGTTGGTCATTTCCAGAAGAGAATGGGCACCAGGTTGAGGAAGTTGAAACAAAGTTTGGGAGACAAGAAACTTTTTGATGGTAAAACCATAAGAGGCAGGCCAACAGACAAAATTATTGATAAACTGTAGCAGTATATGGGATAGCCATTAGAAAGAATACTGAGGATTTGTTGAAAATGAAGCAGGCACTATGGGCTACCTTGTTCCACAGACGGTCAACCAATGAAAAATCAGTACACCACCTTTGGCCTCCTGGATCTGATTCATGGTGCAACTACCGCAATACCCAGTACTCAAACAGTTAATACAGGGAAGCCAAATCACTAAATTTAACATTGTCGGGATACGGCATTCCAACTCTCCTTATATCAGTTAACTGAATAAAAATGATGATCAAAGTTAGTTCAATAAAGATTTAAAAATAAAAAAATTAATGCATCTGACAAGATTTGAACCCAGAAACTTACCTAATCCATTAACTCCACGCAACCAGTCTATGTAAAATAACTTTCTTAATGCTACTGAGCATCACACAAAATTCTGAACCTCTTTTTTCGTAAATTGCTCACAAATGAGGGCCCACCAGGGTGAATGGCTGCAGTGTGCGATATCTGGGATGTTAACCTACGTAACCATATACACTGTTTCAAAAAGTCAGTCCCACTGCTCGGGACTTTCCTGGTTAGAATATAGCTTAAATGTGTGAGACCCATGACAATCAGCACCAACAGGGGTACACAAATTGTCACAGGCTTTTCTGTGGTAGAGCATCATGGAAATGTTGAAACATCTGAACTGACAATCTGTTGGACACAGACATGTACATGTTTGTATGGGCGCACGACATCAAAGTCTTTAGTGCCCGCACGAAAATAGATTGAGATGAGTGCTAGAAAAATACACAAAACAGGAAAATAAAACACCACGTAAAACACATAATGAAAGTTGGAAAACTATGTGCATACCCACACAGAACCACGGAACGAAGTAGTAGTAAAACATTAATGACACAGGAAGAAAGGCATAAGGAGCTAAAACAATACAGCAGAAGGATGAGTGTGGCTGACCACAAGAATATAAAAAGAAGAAGTCAGTCAATCTGCAACACACTAAAACCTCCAGCCTAAAAGTTTAGACCAGATTCCGCGCACATAAAAAAACTTTAAAACCTTAGTCACACTCATCTTATCATCAGCTAAAACAGAGGGCAGTTACCCTCCTGTATTTGCTTCTACCCTTGCAACACAATAAAAAATACACTCCATTACAATATGGCGGGTAGAGATGTGCACGCCACAAGCATCACAAAAGGGGGATCCTCTCACCGTCGTAAAAACCTATGTGTGGGAGGGCAGTGCCCAATTCTAAGACACGTGAGGGTCACACGAGCATCTGGCAAGAGGAACTCCATGGCCACGTTGTTGACTTCACCAACTGCAGCTTATTGGCCGTCGCCACCAGCCATTCCTCGTCCCACAACTGCATGCACTTCCTGTGTAGCACAGAAATGGCAGCCTGCAAGGGAATAGGACACTGTGCCACATACTGTCCTCTGCACGCCTCCTTGGCAGCCTGATCAGCCTGCGTACTTCCCCATATTCCTATATGACCTGGCACCCAGCAAAATGACACCTGCTTACCCTGCACCGGGGAAAGTACAGTTGGTCATATATCAGCCGGACCAACCCCTCAGCTGGGTACAGGTTCTCTAATGATTGTAAAGCACTAAGGGAATTGGATTAAACGAGAAACCATTTGCCCTGAATACGACGCATCTGCTCCAGTGCCTTAGGAATCGCGTGGAGCTCTGCTGAGAAAATGGTATACTCAGCAGGAAGGCTAATCCTGATGACACGGTCGGGGATCATAGCAGAGCATCCAAGGGAATTCCCTTGCTTAGAGCCATCAGTGTTCACTACTGTGAAACGGTGATGCATATCTAAAATGTTAAAAAAAACAGAGGTTCAAATGTAAATCTGACATGTGATCATCTTAAAATTCATCAAGTCTAAAAGTTATCATCTTAAAATTCATCAAGTCTAAAATAAGTCTGGGCCTCCAGAGAAGCCAAGGTGGAAATCTGCTCCCACCGCAATGTAAAACATGAAGACTGGCCACACCCATCTCTGGAAGACAATCTTGTGCACGAATCCCATAAGACCTCATTGCTGTTGCTGGTTACGAAAAAGTCTTTCCAGTGGAGGATGAGCAACAGTATGCTAGGCACATCTGTATGGTGTGGACTGCATTTTATATGCTTGGGGCACTGTAAGTAGCCGTTGCTGACGTGAAGTGGCGGGCCATCAGTCTCTGCACAGAGGCTTGGTATAGGGCTTGTTCTGAATGCTCCAGTGGCCAATAAAATCCCTTCATGGTGCACCATGTCCAACATCTTTAAATAACAGGGTCTCGCAGACCCATACACTGTGCACCCATAATCGACCTGAAATTGCACAAATGCCCTGTAAAACTGGAGCAGACAAGTCCTGTCTGTTTCCCATGTACTGTAGCTAAAGCATTTTAAAATACTTAAAGCCTTAAGTGACCATTTTTTCATGTCCTTGGGATGTGGTAGCCATGTAAGCTTAGAGTCAAATAAGAGGCCCAGAAATCTCACTTTGTCTTTTTTAAAGTAAGGACAGTGTCCCTCATCCTCAACTCAGGAAAGTTTAATATAGAATGAGAACGGTTAAAAATAGCACACACAGACTTCTTGGTGGAAAATTTAAAACCACTCTTCTGTACCCATTCATCCAAACAACGAAGAGTTAATTGCAACTGACGTGTTGTCATTGCAAGGCTTGAAGAAGAGCAAAACACAGAGACGTCATCAACTAACAAAGAAAACTGAACAGGACTTTTCACTATGGACATAATGCTATTAATAGCTATGTCAAAGACAGTCACACTTAACATGCTACCTTGAGGGACACCGTTCTCTTGCTCAAAGCGATCAGACAGGACATCACCGACTCCCTATCTAAGATATAGTGGCGAGAGAAAGGACTGAATAAAAATGGCAAGACAACCATGAAAACTCCAGCTGTGAAGCTGCTCCAGGATATGATAGCTCCAAGTAGTATTGTAGGCCTTCTCAATGTCAAAAAATATACCTAGAAGTTGATGGCGGCATAGGAAAGCCTGCTGTATACCTGCCTCCAGAAGGGCAAGGTTATAAACGGTGGAGCAATACCTGCTGAACCCACACTGAAAACGACTAAGGAGTTGCCTGGATTCTAAGATGTAGACATGGCGGGGGTTGACAATCTGCTACAAGGTCTTAGCCATACAGTTAGTGAGGGCAACACTAGGGCAATTACTTGAGTATGTATGGTCTTTCCCAGGTTTCAAGAGATGGATTAAAATTGCTTCATGCCAAGAGTCAAGAGTCGGGGAAAGTGACCTGACGCCCAAATGGCATTAAAAAGTGTGAGGATATCTTTGTTTCGCCTTGTGAGGTGCTGCGGCATACTGTAATGGATCCTGCCATGAGCAGGGGACGTGTCACAACCTGCCGACAATGCAGAATCCAGCTCCGACATCGAAAATGTGCAGTTTTAATCTTCATCAGAGGTGGACAAAAAGTTCAAACTACACTTCTCGGCAACTGCTCTATGGCACTGAAAACCTAGATCCTGATTGGCTATTGCAGTAACTGTGGCAAAATACGCCGCCACAGTCTGCACAATGTCTTGCGGATTTGTTTGGAGAGTGCCGTTCCCCATTACAGCAGCCATGGGGCACCTGACTCTTCTCCCAGAAATTATCCTGATGGTCTCCCACACAATGGAACTTTTGATGGAACGGTTAATGTTGTTCAGGAACTGTTGCCATGATCTCTTCTTGCTCCCTTGAATAATTTGGCGACACTTTGCCCTCGCTATGCGAAAGGCTGCAAGATTATCTGCAGTTGGCCAACACTGAACCTATGCAGAGCCGTATGCCTGGTCCTGATTGCAGAGTGGTATTCGGCACTCGACCAAGGGACAGGTTGCCCCTTCTGTTGTCCCATGGACTGTGGAATGGATGCTGCAATGGTGTGGTGGATTATTTTGGTAATATGATCCATCCATGACCTGACATTTGCACGATGTTCGAACTGGGCCAACTCGCTATAATTTGTCCAGTCACCTCTACTGAGTACTCATCGCAGCGGTTTCTTTTCAGGTTCCACCCTATTGCGCGGGTGAATCCAGATCGGGGAGAGATCACTTCTGTGCAAGTCATCGACCTCTTCCCATTGAGCAGTGTGAGCAAGAGCTCGAGAGAAGCTAGTTTCATATGCATTGAAATCATCACAGAGGATGAAGGAGGGGGGGCGGTGGGGGGGGGGGGGGGGGGGAGCTGTGTAATAAGGTCGGTTAGGGCCTCTTCATTAAATGCATCATGTTGGAGTAAGTAAAGGGGACATATTGTCAACGGATGATGCACAAACACTGATACGGCAACTGCTTGTAAAGTGTCGTTAGTGAGAGGCGACGAGTGATAGTCGGTACTGATGAAAATACCTATGCCTCCTATACCTTTCTCTCTCCACTCAGGTCATCCTTTTGGTGGAGTACACGAAGGTGAAACAATTGTAGAACAAGCGGTAAACTTGTTCCTTGTCAACTCCTGTTAACTCAGACACTGCTCTGATTGTTAAACGGCGATCTTGTCGAACAAGTTTACCGATTTTTTCAATGTTTGCATCAGTTTTTGCTGACAATGGTCTGCCAGTGCGAGTGTCATCACTGGTGTCTTCGCGGCCATCTTTAAATCGTTTAAACCATTCAAACACTTGTGTTCGCGATAAACAATCATCGCCGTACACTTTTTGTAACATTACAAACGTTTTACTTGCAGATTTTCCTAGTTTGAAATAAAATTTGATGTTAACATGCTGTTCTTTCTGTACACTCAACATTTTCCGACGCACAGACAAAACGTCAACTACTTAAAACAGACGCCACGGGCAGACTGAGTGCAGGAGGCAGATGAAACTCTAGCAGTAGGCGGAGCGAGAGTCACGTGACAGGCCACGCGACTTTCAGCCTTATTGCATTCGTTTTATTGTTTCACCAGTACTAGTCCGGTTTTTTTCAGCCACACCTCGTATAATGTTAGAAGCTTGACGAGCCTATTCATGGATTATGTTGGTGTTTATAGAAAGCTGACATGCTAGCAAATTGCAGAAAAGAAAGAAAGTCTTGACGAGAATGAACTCTTGTTGCAGAGATTGGCAACTGTGCTAAATGTAAACAAATTTAACATGCCGCATAGAAACAAGTGCAGTGACATGTTGTTCTTGGATCTCAATATTGCCACATAATCACTGGAAACAGTTCGGTTATTGGAATTAAAGGAACCAAACTGCAAGGTTATCAGTCCCTTCATCCTACATGTATCAAACCAGGAATAACCCTCAGAGGAAGAGTACAAAAGGCAAATACTGTGTAGCCCAATCGTAAGCAAGATGCAATAAGACAGACGTAAAATCAAGGAGAACTGGAGTGAGAGGAGGTAAGGAGTGTCAACCGCTCTGCCCAGAATGCAGTTAGAGATCCCTGGAACATGGGATGCAGTGCAAGATACATCCTCTGCATCTCACCAGCACCATTTCACCATCTGCTATCCCAAGAAAAAAAGCATAAACATGATGATAAAATTGTAGGAATGAGAAAACATCAAAAACAGCCAACAATGAAGAACAAGGAAAATAAAAAGGTTGGAAGGGTAGGAGCCAGGCGCCTCGAATCCCTCAGGCAACGCCGCCCCTCCAACCCCTAAGGTGGTCAATGAGGCCAAAGTGCCCCACCTCACAGAGACGAGTAGAAACCACCTCCACAGGTGAAATGTAAAGCCAGGTCAGTCACTTTAGCATCAGCTGCTAACACCAGACACAACACATCAGTAAGTTCAAGATATCGGCACAAAGCAGCCAAATTTGGGCGGCCCAGTAGGATGTGGGCTATCATGTGGCAGGCAACATCTCAGCAGTAAGGTAGGTCCTCACATCATAAAAAGTGGCAAGTGTGACCAATGTATAGCCAACAAAAGACAGTGGATTCCCTGTGAGAAGTGCAAAGGGAAGACTGCCAGGTGGTCGTGGTCTCAGTTTGTTTCGGGAGACCAGGATGAACCATTCCAAGTTTGATACATCCAACAACTGATAGTGTAGAGTCGACTGAAGGTCCAGTTCTGAGAATCTCATTTCCAAAATTGGCATCCTGGTGGCGAACTTTTCCAAGTGGTTGGCAAGTTGATTCCCCGAGATCCCAACATGTCCAAAGGTCCAGACAAAGATTCCTGGTCATTCAGCTTGATGGAAGTCAGAAAGAAGATCCTTGATAGTCTTGACTAATGGGTGATGAGGGTAACACTCATCTACAGCCTGAAGGCTACTCAGGACATCACTACAGATTAGAAGCATCTTGTCGGTGCAAAAACAAACATGGTAAAGGGCTTTTTTGACGGCCACCAATTCAGTAATGGAGACATTGCATCCATTCGGCAAGAAGCATGGTTCACTGCATCTTGCATGTGTGTATGCAGAACCAGTTCATCCATTGAACATTGAGCCATCAGTGTATACGACTTTCGAATCTGGAAATACATCAAGGATAGCGAGGAACAGGTGGCAAAACACCGTAAGGTCAAATGAATCTTTCTGTCAAAAGAATAAACTGATACACATCCAAGGTCGGGGTACAAGCCATGGTGGTGTACACAACTGCTCCCTGACAAGAGGCAACAAATAGGAGTTCAGAGCACAGACACTGTAGTCGAACTGAAATTGTGAACCCAGTTCCAGGTCTCTGTTGTGGGAGGTGGAACCCCTACTAGGAAAAAGGACATTGTAATTTTTTTTAGGCTGCAAAAACAACTAGTTTCATACGAGCCCATGTCAAAGCTACAGAACACGAAGACAAAGAGAGGAGTTAAAAATAATTACACGTCAATCCTAATCGTCGGAAGAGAAGACAGCTGAAAACAAGGATGTGGAGGAAGGTCTATAAAAATATGCAATAGAGAAACAGAGGTCCAGAACAAAAAATTAAATGGTCTCCATACTCCTACGACGGATAAAAAGTACAATGCAGTCGACAGCCTGCGTGTCATTCGCAAAAAGGCCAATAACTCTGGCAGCAAACACAAATGGGAATGTAAGCTGTTAAAAAAAGGGCATTCTGTTGAGAAACGGCAGACAGTCAAAAGTTCAGCGCAATGTTCACAAAGTGGTGGGAGAGCACAATTAACAAATGGTGATGACTAAAAAGACAGTGCCCAACACGCAACCTACTAAAAATGATCTCCTAGTGGCGAGAGTGCTGAGAAGACGTCATCCAAGCTGCTGGGAGAGGCTCGATAACCTGCAGCTTGTTCCCATGAAGGGAGGACCAGCGGTGATACCAAAGTGATACCACCCACTTACAGACAGCAACACAGAGATCATCGGAGGGAATGTAAGAACTAGCAGATTGAGGTATGATGACTGCAGCCTTGGCAGCAGCATCAGGGGCCTCATTTCCTGACAGACTGACGTAACCAGGAACCCATATAAACATCACAGTGGCTCCATCGAGAGTGAGCAAGTGACAGCTTTCCTGGACCTGTTGCACTATGGGATGGACGGTGTACAGCACACGGATGCTTTGAAGGGCGCTGCGAGAGTCTGAGCAGATGATGCAATGGAAAAGCCTATGACACCGTATGTATTGCGTGGCCTGAAACAGAGTGCAGAGCTCTGCTGCAAATACTGAGCAGTGTTCCGGAAGCCGATACTGAAAAATGTCAGCGCCAGTGATGAAGGCACACCCGACACCACGGTCTGTCCAAGAGCCAGTAGCGTACACAAAGGTACTAATGCGCAGATCCATGCGAAGGTCATGAAACTGAAGGCAATAGAGTGATGCTGCAGCAGTGTCGTCAGGAAGTAAATGAAGGCCAAGATGAACATGGGCTACTGCACAAAGTCAAGGTCATGAAGGGTTTACACCCACTGGAAAAGTTGCACGTAGTGTGAAGTTAAGCTGCCAGAGCAAGAGCCGAAAGTGAACTCCACTAGGTAACAGAGAAGAGGGTTGCGCCCCCATACTGGCGATCAAAGGAGTCATCGAAGAAGGAGGCATAGGGTGGGTGGCCACAAATGGCAGACAAACGGCATGCAGGAGAAGGTCACGGCAGTAGGACACTGGCAATCGAGACATCACTGAAGATGCTGCTCAATGAGACAGGTCCGTGGAGAGCTGCAATAGATGGCATAATCATCAATGAAAATGGATCCAGAGATTCCCAGCAGAAGACAGGCCATTATAGGGTTAGTGGCGATAGTAAAAAGGATGACAATCAGTATGGAACCCTGAGACACACCGTTTTCCTAGATGAAGGTGTCTGACAAGGCAGAACCCTCACGGCCTTAAAAACTCGATATTTTAAAAATTGCTGAAGGAAACGGGCAAGTGTCCATGAAAGCACCACCTGTAGAAAGTACGGATGATACCAATCCTCCAGCAGGTGTCGTAGGCTTTCTACAAATTGAAAAATGTGGCTTCAGTCTGGGATTTCCGCAGAAAACCTTTCATTGCATGGGTGGACAAAGTGCCAAGATTGTCAACTGCAAAACGGTGCACCTGAAATCCACATTGTGCAATGGTCAGCAAATTGTGAGACTCAAACCAACATACCAGCTGGGCATAAATAATATGTTCCATCACCTTGCAAACACAGCTGGTGACAGAAATTGGGCAGTAGCTAGAAGGAAGGTGTTTGTCCTTACCAGGCTTCAGTGTGGGCATGACAGTGGCTTCATGCCAGGACCTGGGACATGTGCACTCTGCCCAGGTGCAGTTGTACATATTAAGCATAAAGTGCTTGCCCGCAAGAGAAAGGTGCTGCAATATCTGAATGTTAACAGCATCTGGCCCTGATTCTGAGTTTACTCCACTCATTTCTAATGTAGGACGGCAGGGTGATAGTGGGAGGAGCTCGAGATCTCTGCAAAATGGTGGCCCAAGGTGCTGGAGATGGCAATAGGATCAAATATAACATCGTCTGATACTGTCGGGCTAGAAATTGGGGAATGGATCTTGGCCCCAGAGAGGTGTTGGGGGTTTGCCCACACGGCGGAAGAGGGAGTGGATCTGTTAAAAAAAAACTAGTGAATGAAATCCAGCTAGCTTTTTTGCTACCCTAAATAACATGACAACTCAGGGAATGCAACAGTTTATAATGAATGCGGTCAAAAACACGGAGAGCACGTCTCTGCAAGCAAACTGCGTCGTGTGATGCCTCAGTCCATCAAGGGAATGGGACATGGTGTGGTAAACAGCAAGTGCAAGGAATGGGATGTTCTGCAGTGATAAGGATAAAGTTTGTAAGACCTTCTACTTGGTCATCACAACTGGTGAAATGTTGTTCGTCGAATGTCGCCAGGGAGGAGTAAAGCCTCCAGTCGGCCTTAGCAAGCCTTCATTTGGGTGTGCGCGTAGGTGGGGTAGGACTCAGTAAATGGATAGCACTTGGGAAATGGTCGCTTTAGTATGAATCAGAGAGAACAGACCACTCGAGATGATAGGTGGTGGTGGTGGTTAGTGTTTAACGTCCCGTCGACAACGAGGTCATTAGAGACGGAGCGCAAGCTCGGGTGAGGGAAGGATGGGGAAGGAAATCGGCCGTGCCCTTTCAAAGGAACCATCCCGGCATTTGCCTGAAGCGATTTAGGGAAATCACGGAAAACCTAAATCAGGATGGCCGGAGACGGGATTGAACCGTCGTCCTCCCGTCGAGATGATAGGGAAGCTGGGCAGTGCAGAAGGAAAAATCCAAATGGGAATAGTTGTGTGTAGAATCTGAAAGGAATGTGGGTGATCCTGTGTTAAGGCAGAAGAGTTAAGTTGATTAAGAAGATCAGCCAAGCGGGCATGTCTTGGACGGGTTCTAGGAGAACCCCAAAGGTGATGGAGTGCATTAACATCACTGAGCAGCAGAAAGGGGTGAGTAAGCCTGGGAAAGTCTGCCCTGGTGAGATCGAATGACAGAGGGATGTAAATGGTACAAAGGGAAAAGTTCAAGTGAGGAAGGAAAAGGTGAACTGCAACAGCTTGAAGGCAGATGGTCAGGGAGATGGGTTGACTATGAACATCATCCAATACGAGCAGCATGGCTCCCCCATGCGATGGAATGCCAACCTTGGGAGGGGTCAAAACCGACCGGGAAGAAATGCAAAAGCTGAAAGTGACCGTGAGGATGGAATTTCATTTCCTGAAGGAAAAGAACAAGTGGACGCAGCAATTCTAAGAGCAGCCAAAAATCCTCTTGGTTGAACGTTCCATTGGAGAAGAGTCACAACAAGGTAAAAATGAAGGGGTGTCACCCTGGCAGCAGTCAAGTGCCAGCCTTCAAAGACTTGCTGTTACAGGGCACAGAGGTAGGAGGATCCTGCTCCATGAGGTCTACATGAGTGTTCTTCTGCTGTCGGCCTGCAGAGTTGAGTGCAGAAAAATGGTTGGTGGTGCACACCGGCAACATGCAGGTCGGATGGGTGAGGGTATCACATGGCAACACCGTCGCAGAGGATCTTCGAGTTGGCAAAGGAGAAGACTGTTTGCCATTGTTTGATTTTTTTGAACCTTTCTGGTGAGCAGAAGAAGACTCAGATGTTGGTTGGCTTGAGGGATGTAGGAAGTCTTCATGGGAGTATTCCTTCTGCCCTTTCCAGCCTGCCAATTGAGTAGCTGGTGACTCCTCCCCATGAGGCGAAAGTCTGGTGGCATGTTGCACAGCTGGAGGAGGAGACAGTGATGCTACCATGATGCTGGGTGATATCACAACCGCAGTGCTATATTTGAGGGCGCATGTCTGCTTGGCCATGTCATTTGTTGAGTGAGAGGCAGCAAGAACAGTACTGTAGCTGCCAGATGGTAGAACGCAATGTTTCTCACTAGCCAACAACTTGTGAATGACTGGGTAAGGCACTTTTTCCTTCACCCAGATCTCACGGACAGTCTGCTCATTGAGATACATGGGACATCACTGGAGGAGATGGCATGGTTGCCATTGTAGATTATGCAGTGGGGAGGAGAAGGTAGACAATCGCCCTCATCAGCATCCTACCGCAGGTTACACATTTGGCTGGGTGTCAACAGGACTCTCGAGTGTGGTTGTAATGATGACTCTGGTAGCAGTGCATCGGTTTTGGAATACACAGTCTGACTGTGACAACTTCATAACCTGCTTTGATCTCTGACAGAAGAACCATTCTATTAAAAGTGAGAACGAGATTGCATATGGGTGCTAAGGAGGCATCTACTTTTTTCATCAAACGAGGGACTGCAATGACACCCTGATCAGAGAGGGACATTTGGATTTCCGCCTTGGTCAGACCATCGAGCATCCTAGTATAAATAATGAGCATCCTAGTGTAAATAACATCATGCGAAGAATTCAGCATTTGATGGGCCTTGACATGAACAGGATAGCCACGGATGAGCGAAGCTGCAAGCAGTTGTTGTGCTTGAGAATCAAACGTAGTCTTCAAAAGCAAAGTGCCATTGCATAAACGAGAGCAGGATTTCACAGGGCCAGCAATTGCATCAATACTTTTCTTAATAGTAAACAGATTTACCATAACAAAGGACTAACTGCCTTCAATAGGTGAAACCACGAAGAACCTTAGTGAAATTAGTAGTCTCTTTGAATCGTTAGCCTCATCCTGTTTATGTTTCATAGCCCCTGACTGTGAAGATGATTGGCTCACTGCAAGAAAACCCCCATGATTACCAGCATCTCTGATGGCGCATTCCTTTCAACTGGGGGCCCCATTCAGAAGGGGATGCATCCCCCTTGGGTGATTGTTCACACCTCAGGTCACACCTCCTGAATACCTGACAGAGTGGCCAAATGATAATTTGGGAAGGTAGCATCTCAGGCAATCACCCCTCCCTGGACCTGGCATGTACCAGGGGGTTTATGTGAACCCTACCTTTTGACCTGGGGCTTGGAATTACGCATCACCCAGTCACCTGTTACACATCAGATGTATGCGCTGGCCTTCAGGAGCACACAAGGAGGAAGAAGAAAAAGAGGGTCCTCAGATGCTGAAGCGAAGGAAGGATAGGAAAACGTGAATGAAGAAAGAAAAAAGCAACAAAAAACAGTGGAGAGTAATCTGATACTGACTACCAAAAAAGCAGAATACATTTCCGAAACAGCCCAGACATGTTCCCCAAGGTAGAGGAAAAAGAGCAGCAAGAGGATAGACATGCTGCAAGGAAGGGAAAAGATGCTGCAAAGATGGGGGTCCCATGGTAGCTAAGCATGAACCTGCCAAAGTGCAGCAAGCCCCCCGGCACTACACTACAGCTTGGATGTTTATGGAAGCTGTGAAAATGTACAGCATAACTGAGTAGCTGTTGTTGGCACCTGATCTAGTGGAGGGACCTCAGCCTCTGTAAGTAGGCTGTCGACAAGGCTAGTCTGAATGACTCATGTTGGAAGTCAGATCCCACAGTGGTGTGTCAGGTCCAATGACAATAATGCTGGGGGAAATGCCGAATCATATGCCAGTCTCCCATAACCAAGACAGGACAGGATCAGTGTTTTGTAAGACTGCAGAAGGGTAGTGTGGGATGCATCACAGATGATGTCACTGAGGCAGCAAAGTGTATTAAGGTGCAGCCAGCACCTTTGCTTAAGTTGGCGAAGATGGGGAAGCCACATCAGCTGGGCAACTAAACCAGTCCAAAAAAGTGATAAGTTTCCGCCAGATTAAGTAATTGGCCCTCAAGGTAAAATTTCTGTTGTGGATGAACAATACGATGGCGACAGAAGTGCATGACACAAATCGTGGTGGCAGGAAACTGAAAGCTGTGGGTGAGGGCCCATGATTGCGCATTTCGAGTGGCACCCTGCAGTCAACGTTCAGCAACACCCACACTAGAGGAGCAATAGTAAAAGCAAAAACTGTCAGTATAAATGATGGTGACACTGAAGACCCCACAGCCGCTGCTAAACCATTGATGGCCACTAATAAGAGAGGGACACTCAACACAGCACCCTGCAGGACTCCATTCTCTTGGATATGAGGGGACTGTGGGAAGCACCAACTTGAACCTGGAATGTATAGTGCGACAAGAAGTCCTGGACGCAAATCTGAAGTGCGGCCAGAGACCACACCCATGTAAGGCAGCAAGGATGTGGTGTCCCCGTGTGATAAGCCTTGGTAGGTTGAAGAAGGCAGCAATAATGTGTTAAAATCAGTCAAAAGCTGTCCGGATGGCAGTCTCCAGACAAACCGAATTATCAGTAGTGGTACAGCCTTGGCAAAAACTGTCCTGGGACAGAGTCAGAAGGCCCTGAGACTCTAGGAGCCAACACAGCCGCTGGTTCACCACACGTTCAGGCAACATACAGAGAACACTGGTGAGATTAATTGGGCTTTAGCTGTCCATCTCTAGGGGATGCTTATCTGGTTTCAATACTGGGAGGATGATGCTCTCCGATCACTGAGATGGGAGCTCACTCTCACTCCATATATGGTTGAAGACTGTAAGGAGGTGATGCTGACAATCCAATGATAGGGGTTTCAGCATTTGGCTGTGGATATGTTCTGGTCCTAGGGTTGTATCAGGGCAAAGGTCACTGAAGAATTCCCACTCACTGACTGGGTATAGGACTCCAGATGGCGTCCAGTGAAAGATAAGAGCAACTGCTCAATCCACTGCTTAAGGACATGAAAAGCAAGTTGATAGTTCTTAGATGCAGAGGCCCGAGCATAATGCAGAGCTAAATGTTCGGCTGCAGCATCTGTGTCAGTGAAAACAGCACCATTCAAGGAAATACCACGTACACCTGCATGGGGCTGGTATCCATAGTGGTGTCTGATCTTTGCCCAAACCTGCAAAAGGGGGAATATATAGGGTGGTCCATTGATAGTGACCGGGCCAAAAATCTCATGAAATAAGCCTCAAACAAAAAAACAACAAAGAATGAAACTTGTCTAGCTAGAAGGGGAAAACCAGTTGGCGCTATGGATGGCCCGCTAGATGGCGCTGCCATAGGTCAAACAGATATCAACTGTGTTTTTTTAAATAGGAACCCCCATTTTTTTATTACATATTCGTGTAGTATGTAAAGAAATATGAATGTTTTAATTGGACCACTTATTTTTGCTTTGTGATAGATAGCGCTGTAATAGTCACAAACGTATAAGTACGTGGTATCATGTAACATTCCACCAGTGCGAATGGTATTTGCTTCGTGATACATTACCTGTGTTAAAATGGACCATTTACCAACTGCGGAAAAGGTCAATATCATGTTGATGTATGGCTATTGTGATCAAAATGCCCAATGGGCTTGTGCTATGTATGCTGCTCGGTATTCTGAATGACATCATCCAAGTGTCTGGACCATTCGCCAGATAGTTACATTATTTAAGGAAACAGGAAGTGTCCGGCCACATGTCAAATGTCAACCACGACCTGTAACAAATGATGATGACCAAGTAGGTGTTTTAGCTGCTGTCACAGCTAATTTGCACATCAGTAGCAGATAAACTGCGTGAGAATCGGGAATCTCAAAAACGTCGGTGTTGAGAATGCTACATCAACATCGATTGCACCAGTACCATGTTTCTATGCACCAGGAATTGCATGGCAACGACTTTGAATGTCGTGTACAGTTATGCCACTGGGCACAAGAGAAATTACGGGAAGATGATAGATTTTTTGCACGCATTCTATTTAGCGACGAAGTGCCACTCACCAACAGCGGTAACTTAAACCGGCATAACATGCACTACTGGGCAACGGAAAATCCATGATGTCTGCGACAAGTGGAATATCAGCAACCTTGGCGGGTTAATGTATGGTGCGGCATTATGGGAGGAAGGATAATTGACCCCCATTTTATCGATGGCAATCTAAATTGTGCAATGTATGCTGATTTCCTACCAATGTTACTACAAGATGTTTCACTGCATGACAGAATGGCGATGTACTTTCACCATGATGGATGTCTGGCACATAGCTCGCATTCGGTTGAAGCGGTATTGAATAGCATGTTTCATGACAGGTGGATTGGCCTGCATGTTCACCGGATCTGACGTCCCTGGATTTCTTTCTGAGGGGAAAGTTGAAGGATATTTGCTATCGTGTTTCACCAACAACACCTGACAACATGCGTCAGCGCATTGTCAATGCATGTGCGAACATTACGGAAGGTGAACTACTTGCTGTGGAGAGGAATGTCGTTACACGTATTGCCAAATACATTGAGGTTGACAGACATCATTTTGAGCATTTATTGCATTAATGTGGTATTTACAGGTAATCACGCTGTAACAGCACGCGTTCTCAGAAATGATAATTTCACAAAGGTACATGTAGCACACTGGAACAACTGAAATAAAATGTTCAAACGTACCTACGTTCTGTATTTTAATTTAAAAAACATACCTGTTACCAACTGTTTGTCTAAAATTGTGAGCCATATGTTTGTGACTATTATAGCGCAATCTATCACAAAGTGAAAAAAGTGGTCCAGCTGAAACATTCATATTACTTTACATACTACACGAATATGTAATAAAAATGGGGGTTCCTATTTAAAAAAACGCAGTTGATATCCGTTTGACCCATGGCAGTGTCATCTAGCTGGCCAACCATAGCACCATCTGGTTTCCTCATTCAAGCTAGACAAGTTTTGTTCTGTTTGACACTTATTTTGTGAGATATTTGGCCTGGTCACGATCAATAGACTACCCTGTAAAGTCCAATGTTTGAAATGTACCATAGCCAGCATTCTTGCTTCCGTCACTCTATTAAGTGGCAGATCTGAGCCTGGAGCCATTAAAAGGCACTGAGGTGCTCAACTGTTGCATGATGCTTATGGCATTGGAGAGCCCATCTATGATCTCTAATAGCCTCGGCAATTTCCAAGGTCCACCAAGGCAATAGCTCCCAAAAGGGGGATCCCGAAGAATATGGGATAGCTAAGTAAGCTGCTAATAGAATAGCTGCTATTGGACTGGACTCAGGACAGCCTTGTCAATGTCTCCATTTAGCAGGGAGCTCAGAACGACATTGGAGGTGAAAACATCACAGTTGGCATTGAGGAGAGCCAATCCAGGGTGCTCAGGGGAGTGATGCTCAGAGAGGGAAAGGAAGATTGGGAAGTCGTCACTACCACACAGGTACATCGTGGACCCACCTGTTCACGGATGGGAGAAGATCAGAGCTGCAAATAGAAAAATCAATGTCTGAGTAACTTCCACATGCCGCACAGAAGTGTGTGGAGGCACCAATATTCAAGAAACACAGGTCAAGATCTGCCAGTACATGTTTGATGTCTTTATTGTGGTCATCGATGCATGGTTCAATCCCACAAAGGATGGTTCAACCTCACAAAGGGTTATGTGCTCTGAAACTGCCCAAGATACAAAAAAGGTGAGGGGAGCCGAGAAACGAATGCAGACAATATGTTCTGAGGAACTCCATCATCGGGAGAGAGATAAACATTACAGATAATAAAATCCTGAAATGCTCTTACTTGAATAGTCACAGACTCCAAAGTTGTATCAAGATGCACAAGTTCACTATATACACAGTTTGGAACATACAAGCAAAATCCACCTGACGCCCTATCACAATTGGCATGATTCTTAAAATATCCCTGTTAGCCATGAAGGACAGGATTCACATTGCTGGAAATCAAGTATCCAAGTATCCTACAGGGGAATGCAGAAAGCAGGTGTGGAGCATAAAAGATGTCATAGCTCAGCTAGGTACTGGAGAAAGCCACAACAATTCCACTGGAGAATCATGCTGTTGGTATACTGTGAGGGCTTGAAGGGACCAAGGAGACAAGTTACAAGGTGTACAACTTTGCTTCCGCCATTTTTCCCCAACATTTGAGGCTTAAATTCAGAGTATTTCCATCAATGGTCACTACTTTCTCCCATCTTTCGGACAGTGTACGAATCCCACATTGAAAAAATTGTTCATCCAGAATCCACGAATCAATCCAATTTGTGACTTCTTCATGAGATTTGAAGTGTTGGTGAGCCAGGCCATGCGCCATGATCTAAACAGGTGATAGTCAGAGGGAGAAATGTCTGGAGAATATGGTGGGTGGGGTAGGTCTTCCCATTTTAACATTTCCAAGTACATTTTGACCTCTTTTGCAACGTGGGGTCGAGCATTGCCGTGCTGCAAAATTACTTTATCATGCCTCTCACTGTAATGCAGCTGTTTGTCTTTTAATGCTCTATTCAAACACATTAATTCCGTTCGATAACAAGCACCTATGATTGTTTCACTTGGTTTTAACACCTCATAGTACACAAAACCGAGCTGGTACACCAAATGATCTTGGAGCCGTGAATATTCGGTTTGCTGTTGAAGTGGAAGCATATCCGGGATATCCCCATGATTTTTTGCATTTAGGGTTATCGTAATGAACCCAATTTTAGTCCCTGGTCACAATGCAATGCAGAAATCCCTTCCGTTTTTCTCTCTGAAGCATCTGTTCACAAACACATAAACACTTTGTTTCAGCTCACCCGGGACACAAGTTCCTTCTTTCTGAATCATGCCCATAGCCTTGAGACGTTTTGAAATGGTTTGCTGTGTCACTCCCATTAATCGTGCCAACTATTCTTGAGTTTGACACGAGTCTTCACTCAGCAATGTCTCCAATTCTGCATCTTCGAAAACACTCTCTCTTCCACCACTATGCCAGTCTACAACGTTAATATCACTGTTCTTGAAGCATTGAAACCACTCACAACACATTATTTCACTAACAGCATCAATATCAAACGTACATGAGAGCATTCAAGGAGACTCAGCCATTTTTTCTTCATATTGAAACAAAACAGTAACACCTCCCGCAAGTGACGAGAATTACGCTCATAAACTGACATTTTCAATCAAGAACAACTTTATGATGCAGAGTAATATTTGAATGAGGTTATGTTGACTGAGGTCCAAGCTAACTGCCTGATGCCTGCAACCTGTTTCTTTTGACCGCTGCTTACCATTGTCGCCACCTATCAGCGAACG
Organism: Schistocerca nitens; assembly: GCF_023898315.1. Classification (NCBI taxonomy): domain Eukaryota; kingdom Metazoa; phylum Arthropoda; class Insecta; order Orthoptera; family Acrididae; genus Schistocerca; species Schistocerca nitens. Next base: position 47,746,370 of record NC_064618.1, on the reverse strand, counting down.
GCAGAAGTAAAGTTGCACACCTCGTATGTTCCAGGGTCCCTGCTGACCCTGGTTGAGAGGGTATGGTATCAAAACACATAGGTTATGAGACATGTAGCGTGGTGCAATCTGGTGTCCCAGGGGCCATTGGGATCGCTGCTGTGCCCACGAAAGCAGAACATGGGGGATATGGTGGCATGGGGGCCACTGGAATTTCATTCATCTTCGAAGACTACTTTTTGTGTTTCTTTTCTTTAGGGGGTTTGGATGACTGGGAGGGCTTCTCTGAATTAGTTTCAGGGACTGAAGAAGCTCGTGAAGCCCTATGACCAGCAGCTTGCAGCTCCTTCTGACACTGGCTGGTATCCAGTTGCAGACCGGCAGGTACTTGGAGGGGAGTGTCCCACGAAGCCCCTTCCTGGTGTGAGAACCTGGACGAAGATGATGCGTTTTCAGCTGGGGAATGGGGATCGGCATCCACAGTGGGTGGGTAGCCATTGTTCCCACAGTGGGTGTGGGGGAAGCTGCAGGAGGAGAGCCTCCAACCATCAGGGGTGCAGGCACAATACAGTGGCCCTGAGGGCTCGCTGTAGGATGCATAATGGAAGAGAGTACCATCGGCAGTGACGGCGAAATCATCATAGCCATAAAATATGACATTGTCATGCATGTGGAATGTAGATGCTCATACTTTTTCTTGGTCTCTTGCTATGTCAGTCTGTTCGGAGTATAATATTCTTGTATTTTTTCACTCTCTGAAAGACAATGCAGTCTGGTGAGTCAGGTGCAAATGTCATACAGGCTGGACAAGCCTCACAGTGTGAAGACGTGGCTGTATTTCATACATATGAAGCACTGCATCAAGGGGGTGAGTGGGTATATGGTTTCACGTCATTTAGGTATACCATCACTTTGATCTTTTCAGGCAACGAATCATCCTCGAAGGCCAAGATGAAGACCCTGGTAACAATCCCATTGTCCTTTGGCGCCCTATGGACATGACAGAAAGCGTACACCCCTGACAGAAAGTGTACACCCCATCACTCTGAGTTGGCACAAAGCTCATTGTCAGACTTCAAGATGAGGTCATGATGAAAAATGGTGCCTTGAACTATGTTTAGACTACTATGGTGAGTGACAGTCACTGGAATATTACTGAGCTTGTCACAAGCAAGTAATGCCCATGACTGGGCAGGGGATGCAGACTTAATCAAAACTGACCCACTCTTCATTTTAGAGATTGGTGAAACTTCCCAAAACTTGTCCTTTATAGTCTCCACAAAGAAAATAAGGCTTTGTAACCAAAAAGGAATCCTCATCCATCCTTTTACAAAACAGGAACTGGGGGTCTTATTTCTATGCTTGTCACGTTGTCCGATCTTCATCCCATAGCGTAGCTAGGGAAGGAAACATTTTGGGGTTGTATCTCTCTGTATTGAATAAGTTCCTTCTGTTGGAAGAGACTGCTGGGGCTGTGTTACCAGCCATGGGAGAAAGTACCATCTGCTTCATATGCACGACATTTGCGATGGTACCACCCACTCCGAACAGCAGTTTACCCATGGATGCCACTCAGTGTCAGCAATGGTTACCAAACCAGTAATCTGTAGCTTGGAGTCCCTATGCCTCTTTCTTAATGGGTACACAGCCCTTGGCATACATGGGGGAGGTATCAGCTCTGGCATCAACAGAGCAATCCCTGTGTGGTCAAAGGGTTACTATCTTGCAGGTACTTGATGACCCTCCCCCCACAATTGGGGGCTGCTGTGCTGGGTTTTGCAGGATTACTTTGTTGGAAAGGAAGGGTGCTAAGGTGGAACAGACACCACATTGGAAGCAGAACATGTGGGATATGATGGCATGGGGGCCACTGGAATTTCGTACACCTTGGAAGACTTCTTTTTGTGTTTCTTTTCTTTAGGGGGTTTGGGTGACTGGGAGGGCTTCTCTGAATTAGTTTCAGGGACTGAAGAAGCTCGTGAAGCCCTATGACCAGCAGCTTGCAGCTCCTTCTGCCACTGGCTGGTATCCAGTTGCAGACTGGCAGGTACTTGGAGGGGAGTGTCCCAAGGGGCCCCTTCCTGGTGTGAGAACCTGGACGAAGATTATGTGTCTTTGGCTGGGGAATGGGGATCGGCATCCCCAGTGGGTGGGTAGCCATTGTTCCCACAGTGGGTGTGGGGGAAGCTGCAGGAGGAGAGCCTCCACCCACACTTCTGAAAAATCTGGAAAAGTGGTGGCAGGTCAAACCCAAGAATGGAGACCATCTATTTATTGATGAAAAGGTGTAGAGAGCACTGGAAGTGAAATAGAAAACCAGCATTCGAAATCATGTATCCAGTCCAAACAGGGTCTACACCACGTATATATTTAGAGAGGGACTGTTCGTCACTACAGATGTGATGGCCACAGGTAGCTAGGTCATACGGGAGGGACATTTTGGTAGAAATTGGTGGCAGCTGTTGAAGTGGAGATATTGCTGGTGGTTGGTAGGTTTGATTTGGATGGAGATACTGATGTAGCCATCTTTGAGATGGAGGTCAGTGTTGGGAAAGGTTGCTTGTTGGGTTGAGGAGGACCATGATAAGGGAATGAGGGAGAAAGCATTGAAATTCTGGAGGAATGTGGACAAGGTGTCCTCACCCTTGATTCAGATTGTGAAGATGTCATCAGTGAATGTGAACCAAGTGAAGGGTTTGGGATTCTGGGCAGTTAGAAAGGACTTCAACAAGATGGCCAATGAATAGGCTGGCATAGCATGTTGCCATGCGGGTGCCCACAGCCATACCCTGGATTTGTTTATAGGTGATGATTTCAAAGGAGAAGTAATTGTGGGTGAAGATATAGTTGATCGTGGTGACTAGGAAAGAGATTTTAAATTTTGAATCCATCAGGGGCTGGGAAAGTTATTGTTCAATAATGGCAAGGTCCTGGACATTACGGATGTTAGTGTGAATGGAAGTGGCATCAATGTAATTAGTTTTCTGTTTGTTTGGAGGCACACTGAAATCTCCACATCACAGTACCATAGCACATCACTACAGGGACAAAAAGAAAATGGCATAGCCTCCAATAAATTGGAGTCTTATGTGGTAATTTTCTGCCTTTGAAGAGGAAGATACTGTAAAAATCCTTGTTGAATTGGTGGCAGCAATGCTCCTTCGTGTAATACTGTAGTTAGTTTGTGCAGACAATTTCACAGCAGGTAAAGAAGTATGAATGCTGAAGAACGAAGTGAATATATGTCTGTGAATAATCAGGAATCCTATGAGAAATGAAGATCTCGTGCTCAAATACCCATGTATCACAACTGAGTCGATAGTGGAAAAAGTTAAAAATCAGTCACCTTGAAGTAAATATTAAACACGAGAAAGGGCACCATCTCCTGGGTTCCATGACTGCTCATACACATTCAAAAGTTTGGCAAACCAAGGCAGTAGCTGTTTAAGGCCACTGCAGACAAATTAGATGCTTAATCAACACAGGTAACTGCTGGCTGTATATCTATGACCTTGAGATAAAGGAGCTAAGGAATCTTTGGAAATATATGGATTCATCAATGCCGTAAGGCAAAGAAAATAAACATGACTTGGTTGGTTGGTTGGTTGGTTTGGGGGAAGAGACCAAACAGCAAGGTCATCGGTCTCATCGGATTAGGGAAGGACGGAGAAGGAAGTCGGCCGTGCCCTTTCAAAGGAACCATCCAGGCATTTTGCCTGGAGTGATTCAGGGAAATCACGGAGAACTTAAATCAGGATGGCCAGACGCGGGATTGAACAGTCGTCCTCCCGAATGCGAGTCCAGTGTGCTAGCCACTGCGCCACCTCGCTCGGTAAACATGACTGGGGAAGGTCATGCTGATTGTTTTTTGGAACTGTCAATGCACCAGTTCACTGCTCGGGACACAGACACATCTGGCTGTTTTAAAAAAGCACTGCTCATGCGAAACTTAGTGTGCCCTTTTCTCACCCAATATTCTGTAACCTATGGACTAAGGGCAACAGGCTGATTCAATATTTCTAGATTTCCACAAAGTATTTGACATAGTGTCCCATTGCAGGCTGTTAAAGAAGGCAAGAGAATATGGAAGAGGTTCACAGATGTACGAGTCGCTCAACAACAAACACTTTGCCATCCGCACGTCTCGTACAAATTTATTCGCTTGGCACCGGCAGCGCTAATTCAAATTACTTGGCTTGTTGCCGGCCGGTTTTGACATTATCGAGAGATAACAAATTGTTACATTTTACTAATCTCATTGTTAGTCATCCTAAGTTATCAACCCTGTTCCCTTACTTTCGTAAAATTTTGAAGATATAAGTACGTAAATAAGTACAAAATTTGTTTCATATATTTGTTTATTTGCACTGTCTTTGATACTTAGTATTTCTCTATATGCTATGCAGTAAAACAGTCTCCAAGATGTAACGAAACTCCACAAGACTTGCACATTAAGTGTGTTTTTTGTTGTTGTTGTTGTTGTTGTTGTTTTTGGAACATGGCAGTTTCTTCATTTTTGTTTATCGTTTCAGAAATACATAGGCCTATTAGTTGGTGTTGCTTTCTGTGACTGGAAAGTCTGTTAACCAGATCACCATGAGACAATATAGTGGCAACCTGAAAGTTTTGCTCTGTGCATTCATCGTAAATAATTGTATCGTCTCTTTCGGTCTGTCATGATGAAAGGGCACAAATACCTGTAAAAACAAAAAACTTGTTGACGTGTGTAACTTATTGTTACCTAAACAAAACACCAACAGAACACAATAGATGCTAAAGTGCTGTCGCCGGCCACTCCGTGATACTACGCTCACGACAACACTGTGGTGTCACCGGCCTCTGGGCGATACTTGTAGACGACACCGGTGTCGCCAGATGGCAGAATGTTAAATTATAAAACCCAGTATGTTGTCCTCGGTGGTGAGTGTTCATCAGAGACAGGGGTAATGTCAGGAGAGCCCCAGGGAAGTGTGATAGGACCACCATTATTCTCTATACAAATAAATGATTTGGTGGGTAGGGTGGGTGGTGATCTGCGATTGTTTGCTGACGATGCCGTGGTGAACAGTATGGTGTCGGAGTTGAGCAACTGTAGGAGGACACGGGATGATTTAGACAAAATTTCTAATTGGTATGATGAATGGCACTGCATTCTATATGTAGAAAAATGTAGGTTAATGTGAATGAGTAGGAAAAACAAAACCCATAATGTTTGGATACAGCATTAGTAGCATCCTGCTTGACACAATCATGTCATTTAAATATATGGGCTTAACATTGCAAAATGATATGAAATGGAACAAGCAAGTGAGGACTGTGGTAGGAAAGGTGAATGGTTAACTTGAGTTTATTACAAGAATTTTAGGAAAGTGTGGTACATCTGTGAAGGAGACTGCATATAGGGTGCTAGTGCAATCTATTCTTGAGTACTGCTCAACTGTTTAGGATCAGTACCAGGGTGGATTAAAGGAAGAAGACATTGAAGCAATTCTGAGGCAGCTTGCCAGATTTGTTTATTGGTGGGTTCGAACAACATGCAAGATGCTTATGGAACTCCAATGGGAATGTGTGGTGGGAAAGCAATGTTCTTTTCAAAGAACGCGATTGAGAATATTCTGAGAACTGGTGTTTGAAGCTTACTGTAGAACAATACTACTGCCACCAACATACATTTCATGTAAGGACCAGGAAGATAACCCTTTCAAGACCCACTGGCTACAACTGTTTACATTAAATTATACTGTTTCTTAGTTACAAGAGAAATATTTTTCCACAGTGGAAATCTCATCTACACATTTGTGAATGTTCAATCACTTCATCAGTACCTAGAGCTGCCAACTATATGGCTTCACTGTAAAAATATCAACAAGTCAACACAGCAGTGCGCAGCAGCTTGACAGCCAGAATACTTGGAAGTGGTTGGTTAGGTTTATTCCACTGCATTAATGAATATTATTATTGTTTTTTGCATGGTAATTATTGAATGATCAGATTATTTATTACAATATTGAATATTTCAAAATTACTTAATTTAGTCCATAAAACAAAGCCAAGTGTACAAAGTATATTTTGAAAAAGGATACATATTTTTGTAAAAATCTTGCATCTAAAACCAGTTTTAAAAAATCACCTAAGAGCAATACAGGATAAAGAAAAATTTTCCTTCCTCCAGAAAAAATTCATGTCTGAAAGGGATAAGATATGAGAATTTGGGGCTCATACAGAGGCATATAGACAGTCATTTTTCCCTCACTATTTGCAAGAGGAACAGGAAAGAACATTACTAGTAGTGGTACCACACGCTGTATGGTGGACTGTGGAGTATCATTGTAGATGTAGATTTAGATTCTGCATCTTTGGGCTACAAAATTTTGCTTCACCTCTAAAATTCTTCTGACAGGGCATCCAGGAATTCCTTCCATTTGTCTCGGATGATGAAGCAATTGTGTCACAGACATTTCCGGAATGATGAAGGGTGATTTACTAGGTGGAATGTTTCCTGAACAGCCAAAATGTAGACTTCTTCATATAAGATCCCTGTTAAGTCATTCATAGGTTGGACACATTGATAAGGACCATCATCATCACCCAGTTTCATGGTCACTATTTGATTATTTGAAAGTGACAACAGAAACTTTATGACTATCCCTCAAAAGTGGACAAAATATTCCAGGAAACTCTTTCTTGCCATCAACTAAGATTACCTAAAAACAAACTTATCTGTACTGTATAAAAAGTGGAGTCGCCTACTCACCAAAGTGCGCACACACACACACACACACACACACACACACACACACACTGTATATGGAGGTGGATCAATGCTTCTTCTGTCATAAAAATTTTAATAATGGACGTATAACAGTTGAATTAGACAAGATCACAGCCTGATCTTTTCTTGACACAACAGCAGCAATCAACATAGTCACCATTCATTTGTACACATTTGTGCCATCACAGACCAGAGGCATAAAAACCAGTCTGGAAAAGTTAAGCGTTTTGCTTCTTCATCCATGACTTTAAATATCTTTTAACCTCATCCATGAGGAAAGTATATGTGGATGCTGTAATGGACATCAGGAAATAAGCAGCGTTGGGCGAAGTAGTTTGGTATTGGAGAACTGGGAGTCGCAGATAAACTGCACAATGGCCAGCCAACAACATCTGTCACAGTTGCCAATTGAGAAAATGCTGATGAAGCAATTCGAGGAGAGACGCATTAGTGTTCACAATCAACAGTGAAACCTATGTAACCACACTTAATGAGGCAATGATGCATGCCCCCACGTCGTTTTTCATGTGCAAAAATGGGCTGACCAGTGGTGCCTCACGCTCCCCACAGCCGTGATTTTGACCCATTTGACTTCTACCTGTACAGACTTCTGAAAGATGAGCTGCATGGTTGCAGATTCATTGGTACGGATGAGGTTAAAACAGCTTTAAAAACATGGCTCAAGCAGCAAAACCCTGAATTTCTCCAAACTGGGTTTGATGCCAGGATTCAATTATGGTGCAAATGTGTACAAATGCACAGTGACTATGTTGAAAGGAAGTGTTGTGTGGAGGACAGGCAGGCTGTGATCTATCCTAATTCTGCTGTTTCATTATTAATTTTTTTATGATGCAGGAGGTATTACTTTTTGATCCTCTCTCGCACGTGTGTGTGTGTGGTGGGGAGAAAGGGGGACGGGGGTAGAGGGGGGGGGGGGAGACGGTTGACATGAATTATTAACTATTCACCTCTGATCTGGCCCAACACTTCGGTCCCTGGGACTCCTGTGACATTCGTGCTTTCTCTCGAATGTTGAACAAGATTCTTGAGCACGCCACATCCTCCTTCGAAACTCATTACTCTGCTGAAACAAAAAACAACCTGAAAGCATCTCGTGGTATTGATAATTTAACAGAACAATTTACAAGTCAGATCCTTTCTCAAAAGGTAGTTAATAATCACCATGGAAATGACATACGAAATTATTTCCACTACTCTCTTACTCATTTTGATTTCCTCTGAACACGGAAATTTAAGACAAAGAACTTTTCCATCAATTGCATGTCCGATCCCACTCTTCCATGAAGAGGTGCCCAGAAGTGGGATGTAAGTTAAGATCCCACACAGCCTGCAGCCACACCCCCTAGTGAGCCACATTTGCGACACACACACACACACACACACACACACACACACACACACACAATGGTGTGCTCATTAGCATTAAAAAGTACTGAAAGATTGGTCATACACTGGTTGTGTAGTGTAATGAATAGGGTAAGAGCATCACATGCAGACGATTGAGAGGTGCTACAATTAAGTCTTTATTGAAATGACTGATCTATTCAATTAATTCGCTTAAACGTAATTTTTTTTGTATCTACTCCTTTGTCACACCATTTTAATTATCATAACAATATTTTAATTCGTCTCCTTTTTCTCTGTATCATTCTTTTCCCACTTGGAAACCTTCTTATTTGATTTTAATTAATTTCATGTCTTAATTTTTATTTAATTTCTTTCCATTTATCATACTATATTTTCGTCCATGTTATTGGTTCAAATCAAATGTCTCTGAGCACTATGGGACTTAACTTCTGAGGTCATCAGTCCCCTAGAACTTAGAACTACTTAAACCTAACTAACCTAAGGACATCACATACATCCATGCCCGAGGCAGGATTCGAACCTGCGACTGTAGCGGTCGCGTGGCACCAGACTGTAGCGCCTAGAACTGCTCGGCCACTCCGGCTGGCTCCATGTATTGCTTTCATTATTTCTAGTCCTCACATTTTGCTTGAATTTCATTTTACTTATAATCCCTACTTTCATTTAAATCATCATCTGCATTATTTTGTCCAAAATGCAATAGGAACTTGTGTTTTAAATGTGTGTAGGGCAATTACCACACAAAAAATGCACAACTTGTAACGAAAAATACATTTTTGACACCACTGCAGAGTCAATAGAAATATATTATTTCACCTTTTGTATTTTAATTGGTACATTGGCAGTTTTACATGTTTGAATATTATAATCGGTAAATAAATACAATTAAATCCACATTCACAAAAGTTCTGAGTGGAAAAAGAATGATATAAAGAAAAAATGAGAACAAATAAAAAAGTTCATATGGTGGCTAAAATTATGTGACAAATGAACAAAAAAAATTAGATTTAAACCAAGTAACTGAATAAAAATAATGATAAAACCATTACAATAAGGATTTAAAAATAAGAAAATGTTGGGCACTTAATGAAATTCAAATCCACAATATTCTGCACATGAGGCCCTTACCCTATCCATTATGCTATAAAACCAGTTCATACATCAGTACTTAATTTAAGCTAATGAGAGTCACGCAAAATTCTGAATTTTCACTAACTATCACAAACGAGGGCCCATCAGCATGAATGGCTGCAGGGTGCGATGCCTGCGATCTTAACCTATATCACTGTACAGATAGTTTCAAGAAGTCAATGTCACTGCTGAAGACCTCTTCTTGTTGGTTCAAAGCATCAATCACCACACATTATTTATGTAACATTTGTATAGGAATATGTCTCATTTAGTTTCCGATTTGATAGGCATAAGAAAAATAAACAAAAAAAAAAAAAAACATAAAAATAAAATCTAAACATCTCAAATGAAATTATGGCACCAACAATACAGATGTCTATTACAATGAATAATTATAATTCAAAATCTCACATAAGAAACAATTATGAAATATTCTGCGATATGTTTCAGGTGTTTGTTGTGGAGAGTACTGGATATTTTTATTTGCCAAGTGCATGTGTAAATAGATCATTTCAGTGTGCAACATTCTCCAGCTAATTTGCAGCAATACTTCAATCCTAAATATACACTTAAAGTTACTACAGGCATGCTTATATTTCATGTATTACATTTAGTAGACCAGCATATCAATGCTAAGAAAATATATTGCCCAACTTGAAATTGCGCATGCATGTGCATCTGAATGCATCACCATCCATCAGTATGGTTTCATAAACTAATTGTTAATTATAAGCTGCTTTGTAGAAGAATGAAAAGTCAAAAATAGATTAAAATAAAATTATACAAATGTTGGGTGCACAACCACTTATATGCAGTTAAAAATTGTGTTAACATTTCTACAAACTATACTTCCTCTAACAATTCACGGAGAAGGTCTAATAACATTCTCATCTGATCAGTACCACAACACTATATCAATATGGTAGTGGAAAGTCCTTGGCTGAATGTACATAATGGCATAATGGAAGGACTAAAGGTAACAGCTTACCAAACAAACAGCTGAGGAGGTGTGTGATAAACAGGCACATAAACATGACTGAGATTGTTGATAGCTTTTGGGTGTCATCCTCCAGACCTGTAGAGGATAAACACACACACACACACACACACACACACACACACACACACACACACTCTCTCTCTCTCTCTCTCTCTCTCTCTCTCTCTCCGTGCTGGGCCTCCAGCTTGTCCAGAGTGAGCACTTATATTGGGTGGAGTTGGCAGCAACTGCACGAGATAGAAATGTGGTAACGGCGAATTTGTTTTAGTCACAAATAAGAGGAGTTGTGCAGCAGAGGAGGGATTTGGAAGAGGAGGTAGAACTGTGGAAGAGAGTAATAATGTCTTTTATACGGAAGCTTGGGTTGCAGGTGTCGGTCAACAGGAGGCAAGCTAGTGTCAGTTTTGGCGAGGATGGTAGGCAGATCTCCAGCCAACATGGGGGCTGACCTGACCCGATGTCAGCATATAAGACACACAAAGCCAAAATATGCTGAACTGAGAGTGGCACACCACAAATTTCACAGAATGGTGGATCCTCCTGCCAGAGGAGGGAACCATGTGTTATAGAGATATGTCCTAACTGCAGTCTGATAAGCAGCACTTCCTGCCACCAGTTAGGTTGGTATGAAGTCTGCCATACCTGTGTGGTTGATTTGAATGATGACAATTTGTTTTCTACCCCCTCCAACCATCAGTTTCCTACTGAAGCATGATTCATCTGTCAGATAGTGAGATTATGGTGAATAAGGGCAAAGCAACTCAAGTTACGACCCCATCCTGATATCCTTCTTTGGCTACTTTGTCAGCTAAGTCATTTCACTGCATTATGATGTGTACAGGAACATAGCAAAAAAAATCACCACCTTGGAACAATACTGGACCCACTGTAAAAAATTATGGATGAGCTGAATCAACTGGTGTACTGGATACATTTGGTGGATTGCTTGTAGTGCACTGAGTCAGAACAGATGAGAAATCTTGTATGGTGATGCCTGTGAATCCACTCCAGTGCCATCTTAATGCCATATAATTCACATCACAATTTTTAAATTGTTTCAGAAGGTACACTTTGAAAACACTATCAGGGAATATAGCTGAACAACCAAGGGAATCTGTATAAATAACAATAAACCTGTAATACAAACTTAAAACTGAAGAAACCAATGTCATAAAAAAGTAATTTGGAGTAAAAGTTTATTTGTGCAGTGTCAAGATTAAAATCACTTTGGGCCTCTGAGGATGCCAAGACAACAGTTTGTTCCGTAACTGGCTGTGTATTCAATGGTCAGATATATCCAGATCTTCGAGACAGTCAGTAGCATGTAACCCAAACAGACTGGTCACATGAGGCAAATTTCTGAACTGCCATTCAAAGTTTCGGTAGACTACCATACTAAATACTAATGAATGAGGCAACACTGAGCTTTTCAGTGCCAGAAAGTGGTGGCGCTGAATCCAGTGTGATGTTTCACCAGCCTCTGCACACAGACTCTGAACTGGGCTGGTCCAAAACACTCCAGTCGATAGCCAAATGCCCTCATAGCAGGCAACATCTAACTTCTTGAAGCAGGAAATATGGGCTCGTCCATAAACCATACTACCATAATCTAACTGTGACTTGACAAATGCCCTATACAACTGTAAGAGGAGGGACCTGTCAGCTTCCACACAACCCTGCTGAGGCATATGAAAGTTTTCAATATTTCAAGCCATTTGTTTGCATCTCTTTCAGGTTTGGGTGCCAGCTTAATTTTGAGTCAAATATTAGACCCAAAAGGTCCACAGTGTCTATAAAATATAAGATATTGTCCCCCACTGCGAGCTCAGGCTGGTTAAACTCAGATTAGCATCATTAAAATTGATACGAGTGGTTTTCTCTGGCGAGGAGTTAAAACTAGTTTTATTGGCCCAAGCTTCCAGCCTCCTGATAATCAGCTGTAGTTGACTCTTGTTGTTGAAAGATTTGAGGAAGAGTAGAAGATTGCAAAGCTATCCACAAAGAGCACTTAACAGGGCTCCTGACTGCAGATAACATGCCATAGATAGCGAATGCAAACCACATGTCACTGAGTACACTGCCTTGCAGGACTCCATTCTACTGAACAGAGCAATCACACAAGGCATCATCAGCATGAATAAAAAGTGCCGGTTGTTGAGGAAGGACTGGATAAAAAGTGACAGATGTCCACACAGTCCATGTTCCTGGAGTAACAAAGGACATTGTACCTGCAAGTGGTGTCATACACTTGTTTTGAGGTCAAAAAACACACCAACCAAATGTTTCTGGCGTAAGAAGGAATCCTGTATCATTGTCTCTAGTTGAATTAAGTTGTCAAGAGAAGAAAGGCAGCACCCAAAATGGCACCTGAAGTGGCACAGGCGACTTCATGATTCAAGGAGCAGATGAGGTAACGGTTGACTATGTGCTCGAGAGTCTTACTCATACAACTCTCAAGGGCTACAGTCTGGTAACTGTTAGGGTCACTACAAATCTTGTCTGGTTTCCTTAATAGAATTAATATTGCCTCCTTCCAAGTCACTGGATACTGTCCACCAAACCAGATCTGATTGTAACAAGATAGAAGCTCCCTCTGGCTCCAGGGATGAGATGACAGAATGGCATGATGAATCTTATCCAGTCCTGGAGCAGTGTTTCCGGTCGTGGGCAAAGCTGATTCCAATTCCCACATGGAGAATGGAAGAGTGTAGACCTCATTACACAAGAAGACAAAGACCCACCTCATCCCCACAGTCCTACGGAACACTTGGAATGCAAGAGTTTGTCAGGATGATGCAGGGACACTAAGAAAGTAGTCTTCTAATACCTGAGGCATGTCTTTGGGCACGGCTACCAACAACCCATTACTTGACAAGACTATAAGAGGAGGTGTATTGCCCTTGTCTGAAATCCATCTTACTTAGTCCCAAACTTGTGACGTGGAAGTGGACCGATTTATGGAAGTTACGAATTCCTTCCAGGAGTCCCTCTATTTCTTTAGATGGCTCTCGGTTCTCCAGTTTCTCCATGTGGATATCAATATCCTCATCAGTATCATCACCTTCATGGGAGGGGGGGCAGGGCTGTGAAGTGGTGAAGTGCAGCTTGTGGGGGCATACAGGGACAAGATGGGGAGAGTGTAGGACAGCTAGGTAGCTAGGTGAGGTGCTAGGTGTAGTCGGGTGGTTAATGGCAGGTGGGGGGGGGGGGGGGGGCTTTGGAAAAGGAGAGAACTAAAAAGACTGTGAGTGTGTTAGTTGAATAGAGGGCTGTGTGTGCTTTGGAACAGGAAAAGGGCTAGATGGGTAAGGACAATGTGACTAACGAAGGTTGAGGCCAGGAGGGTTATGGTAACGTAGGATATATTGCAGAGAGTGTTTCCACCTGCACAATTCAGAAAAGTGGGTGTTGATGGGAAGGATCCGGATGGCACAGGCCTGTGAAGCAGTCATTGAAATGAAGAATGTTGTGTGTGTGGCATGCTCAGCAACAGAGTGGTGCATCTGTTTCTTCGCCTCAGTTTGTTGGTGTCCATTCATGCAGACAGACAGCTTGTTGGTTAGCATGTGCACAGTAGAATGCAGCACAATGGTTGCAGCTTAGCTTGTTCATCACATTACTAGTTTGATGGGATGCCTGTGACCAGACTGGAGTAAGTGGTGGTGGGAGCATCTATCGGACAAGTCTTGCATCTGGGTCTATTATAAGGATATGAGCAAAGAAGAAAGGGGCTGGGAGTAAGAGTTGTGTAGGGGCCAATGAGGATACTGTGTAGGTTCAGTGGGTGGTGCAAATGATACAGTGGGAGGGGTGGAAGGATAGTGGATAGGACATTCCTCATTTCAGTGCACAATGAGAGGTTGTTGAAACCCTTGCGGAGAATGTGATTCAGTTGCTCCAGTCTAGTGGTACTTAGTCATGGGGTAATGCTCCTCTGTGGCCAGACAGTGTGACTTTGGGAGGTCGAGGCTGACTGGAGAGAAAAGTCACCTTCCTTGGTGTTGACCTCAGAGATGGTCACATCAGTACCTCTGTCCATAACAAACCTACCAACCACCAGCAATACCTTCACTTCGACAGCTGCCATCCATTCCAGTCCCTTCTGTACAGCCCAGCCACCCATGGCTGTCACATCTGTAGTGACAAGTACTCCCTCTCGGACTATACCGAGCTTCTCACTGAGGCCTTCACAGTGATAATTACCCTCCCATTCTTGTACACAAACAAATCTCCCATGCCTTACCTCTCCTCTCACCTACCATCTCCCAAAATCCCAATGTCGATCTACAGAGGAGCATTCCCCTCATGACTCAGTACCCACAGGACTGGAGCAACTGAGCCACATCTTCTGCCAGTTTCGACTATGTTTCATCATGCCCTGAAATGAGGAATGTCCTACCCACTATTCTTTCAACCCTCCCACAGTGGTTTTCTGCCAGCCTCCAAACCTACACAATATCCTCTTCCATCCCACACAACTCCTTGCCTCATGGCTCATATCCTTGTAATTAACCTGGATGCAAGATCTGTCCCATACATCTTCCACAACCACCTACTCCAGTCTAGTCACAGGCATCACCTATCCCATCAAAGGAAGGGCTACTTACAATCTATGGACAAGAAACAGCTGGACCACCCAGTTGTTAAGCACACTGCCCAACACAACATTCTTTATCTCAGTGACTGCTTCACAGGCTTGGGCCATCTGGATCCTTCCCACCAACACCAGCTTTTCGAAACTTCGCAGATGGTAACTTTCCCTGCAATATATCATACATTCCCATAGCCATCCTAGGCTCAACCTTGGGTAGTCATTGTCCTTACCCATCTAGCCCCTTTTCTGTTCTTATTCCAGAGCACACAAAGTCCTCTATTCCACCCGTGCTCTCACAGTCTTAATGTCTTTGGTCTTCCATTAACAAACCCATTCCTGCCCTTCTTCTAACCTCCCAACTGCACCCGACTGCCCTGCCCTCTCTCCACTTCATCCCCGTATGCTCCCACAAGCAGCACTTTACCAGCCCCCAACTTGCTACCATTCTCCCCCCCCCCCCCGCCCCATCCTTCTCCTTACCCCCACCACCTGGTTGCTCCTCCCATTATGCACTGCTGCTCGCAGTGTGGCCTTGGCTGCCACAGGCTGCGGTCTCGTGTGTTTGTGTGTGTGTGTGTGTGGGGGGGGGGGGGGGAAGAGGAGGAGGGGGGGGGGTGTCTGTTTCTGAAGAAAGGCCTCGTTGGCTGAAAACTTATTTTCTGAAAGTTGTTTTGCTGTATCTATCTTCAACTCAGCACCTCCGCTATATGGAGAGCAGCAACTATCCTTTTCAAAATATTGTTACATTCCATCCTAGATTTTCCATTGTTCACTTTTTCTTTACTTATGGAAGAAGTTGCTTGCATGTGTAGAGAGGACAGCTTAGTGGGTTTCTATGGCATGTAGTGATATGTGGCCAAAGTTTCAAGTCTGTAGTCAATGGCTTCCAAATGATTTTGGGTTCAAGTGTAGTTTCTCCCCCTTCACCACAGCCCCAAGGGTACTCTGTCAAGTGCATGTACTCATACTTGAATCTGCAGTCTAGTTTGTGTGGAGACACACCACTTGGTAACTAGCTCGTTAAGGGCCGATGCAAATGAAATAGCAAACACCAGAGGTCCCATAGTTTTGCATGCTTTTTTAGCTTGACCATAGGGTATGCATCTCTTTAACTTTAATATCCTGAATTTTCCTGTCCTTTTCTTGATATAAATGCCATACGTTCTGCTCCACACTAGGTGATTCCCAGAGCAGTTGATACATTTCGAAGGAAGTCTACAAGATACACCTGATTTGTAAACTGTGTCTCCACAATTTCCACATGGATTCCTCCTGCTACATGCCATAGTGGTATGATCAAATCTCTTGACATTTGAAGCATAACACTGGGTTGGGAATGAATGGTCAAACCTTGGATATGTTCTTGCAATTCTGGAGTGTTGAACATCAGAATTAATATTGCAGTTTTTTCTAATGAGCCATTGATTCTCCTCATATAGTTCTGCACTTTCATGACACCAATATTTTTCCATTCTTCATGTAGCTCCTCAGGGTCCATCTCCATTATATTGGAGCAGCAACAACACCTTTACCGAAGTTCAGGATGTGATGCAACTCAGCCACAACATTACAGACGCTTATATACTTGGTCTGACATGGCAGTTTCCAATACAGGTGCTACATTACAAATCCATTTAACACTTTTGTAAGTACCCAGCAATGCCTTGCGAATATAGAAAGGAGAGACCTTCCTGAAGTTTCATCCTGCCCTCTTGATTAAAATGAAAGGGTTATGGCAAACCAATACCTTGTAAGTATAATTCTGAAATTACTTCTCAGGTGAACCGACCACCCGAGCTCTCTCTGTTAGGTGGGTGTAGGTGCTACCCAGTGGTATATACATCTCGTCATGAGTAAATATGACCTAAGGTTGCTCCATAGCGATCCCTCGAGTCACTAGTGAAACAAGTGTTGATCCAGACAGGGCCCCACATGCCTGAAGAAGCCTAATACAACATGGGTGTGTGTGTGTGTGTGTAGGGGGGGGGGGGGGGGGGGGAAGAGAGAGATTTGCACATCAGGTGCCACAAAGGTTGACACTAGAGACTGTCTTATCTCAACAGCCAGTCACCTCATTAATTCATAGCACACCTAGAGCCCCTCTTTTTCTTTTTTTAGGTGTGTACCTTCCTTGCAGTCCAGGCAGTGAAGTCAAGGCCCCCATTCTCCGAAACCCACAACGTTCTACACCTACACTTGATGATGGTCCCCTGAAGTATGCCTAGAGTTTCCCATAGAAAAGGTCCGGCAGTACTGGCCAGTCTTCAGCTTTGTCACCATACATGAATCCAACCACTGCTGGTGGAGCTCTCTGAGAAACACACAGCCTTCCTTTCCCTAATTTCTTCATCAGACCCCTCTGGCCTGGGCGACTTTGCCAGTAACTATGCTACTGCCAGCATAGCCCTCACCATTCCTGACACATGCAAACCCTGCTATCCGGCACTAAAGGTGCATACGATATGGCAGTGTCCCCCAGAAGGGGAAGTTATGGGATGGATAAGTGGGAGTGTGCGACAATCATGGCTGGACAGAGGTATGAACTGAGAGATGCGAAGTTCACTGTTGGATTTGTGTTGGATATGGTTGGAGGGGTTGATGGCAAAAGAGGGTTTCTACTTTTGGAATCAGGAGGAGGAGAGCAGTTCTTTGTCAAATGTAGCATGATTCAACTATGGCGTGGTGCTGAATGTGAGGCTTTTGGATAGGATTGGCTCACACAGTGTGACACAAATAAATTCAAGTGCTTGTTCACTCAATGTTACTTCACTGTGCTCTGGTGCAACACTGATGACGAGTCTTCCATATTCCACCAGCAATACAGACTACTGTAGTGTCTGGATTCTTGCTTGCTGTTTACAGAGTAATACACCTGAAGTTGGTTCCATGTATTAGACTTTTACTTGTGTTACTGTTGTCGTGCCTGTGTTCAATACATGTGATGTCGCGCCAAATCACAACATTGGTAACAAGACCATACAAATCCACAGTGTTGCATAATGGACACAGGCAAGCGACACCAGCAATAGATGGCCATACAACAGCAGCAAATGGCTTTGTTACAACAACCATTTGGTACTCACAAGAAGCGGCACCAGCAGTACATGGCTTTGATGCATCATTGTCATCATGATCATCATCATTAGCAGCAGAAGCAGCAGTTTCAACAGTGAGTAGCATTGTCAACCACTCCTGGCAAAACCTGCAGTTTCACAGTTCCTGTCATTTCAAGATGATACTGATGGCTAGGAAATGAGTAACCGTCAACTACACTATTATTTTGCTTCTTTCTAAGTAAACAATCATGATCATGAGAAATTATTTTTCTCATCTTTGTTATCACAGGGCTTGGTGTGTGTTTTTCGAAAACCTAAACCTGCTGATGATACCAATAAGTTGCGATTCTCCAGGATTAAGACATGCATATTCAGGCACTAAAGTTTTTAAATCTGTCTTTCGATGAAGTTTTCAGAATGGCACAGTTTTGAGTTCTCTCAAGAGACTGAAAAGTAATGGCGAACACATACTGAAGTTTCCACAGGTGTCAGGAAGTTTCAAAAACAATCAGCTTGGATGGTGCGGAAGTAGCCTGCAGTTAGGGATAGAAATTGTAAATAGCAGTGTTCATGATAAGATCATACAATATTTGTGCTAATTATTCTGTGAACCCTTAAACTACACTTTCTTCTGCAGATCCCTTCAATTTTCATTTTACTGCATCATTCTCGGAATGGATGCTGATTCAATCACTTTTTATGGACAGCACAACCCAAATTTGACTTTACATGAGACTAATTATGGTAATCATAGCAATTAATGATACCTAAAATAGCTTCAAATAAAAACCAAATATTGGTAAATAAATATAGGGATAAACTACAATGACCAGAAGGTTACATAACGCTTGTACAGAAACCACACTGCAGTTGTAAAAAAGTTGAAGGGCTTATAAGAGAAACAGTAGATGAGGAGGGAGTGAGAGTGTGTTGTAGATTATATGATGTTATACAATCTGTACTTTGAGTAAGCAGTTAAGGAAACCAAGGAGAAATTTGGTAAGGGAATCCAAGTTCCAGGAGAAGAATTAAAAACTTTGTCGTTTGCTGATGTCATTGTAATTCCATCAGAGACAGCTAAGGATTTTGGAACATTGCTCACCTGCAATTTCATATTCTGTCCTTTGTGCCTCTTTGGCAGAAGGTCACAATACTGCTGAAAACCAGTTTTGTGGAAAGTTGTCCAATAATGTACACCAAAACAGGTTAAATGAATTTAACTATCTTTTGCATTTATTGCCTCTGAAATGATGACTAACTGCAGATCTTCCATAAAAGTTTATTATAGGTAACCAACTCTCCAATCCCAAACAGTGCAACAGTGACTATGTAATCACAGTGTAATTCAGTAGACACAGAGTGACGGAGTAACAGTCATAATATTCTTGGTGCACGGTGCACAGAGTTTGTTGACACATTCTGTTTTCAAAAATGCAACATAATCACACTGTCTTTCATAATGTTGACACAATTAAGCAACTTAATGTTTCTGACAAGTGAAAGGTAGTACATGTCCCTACAAAGTTGTTGATTGTACGGAAACAAACAACGGATTTTAATGAAGATGTTACATGTACAGACTGTTGATAATATTAATGCGGAGATGTTGATCGTGTGAGAGCTTTCCACTAACTTCCCACCACATTGGTATTCCATGAGTTAATTCTGGTGATAGACTGAATATTTTGTGGTGGGGTCAGTCTTGTAAAGACTGGTGCACAAATATTTGCCGATTTCAGAACCTACAAAATAAACTGAAAAATGGCTAGGTTAAATTTTATGGCTTTGGATGGACTATATACTTAACCTACAACCCGGTCTTCAAAATACGTTGCACGTTAGAGAATTAGAAAAGTTCTTGACACTATTTTATGCATCCACATTGGAAATACCAGAACTACAAGTATGGCAGCCATATTTAAATTTATAATGTTTTACATTAATTTTATCATATTTTTTTCCATTAGGATCTTAACTGCTTAATGAAGGGTGTCATTTGTCCAGAAAAATTAAGTCTACAAAAGTGTAAAGGATATCCTTCGAACCTACCAAGTACCGGAAGTATGGCACAGACAAAAATAGTTAAGTGTGGCTTAAAACAAATACAATGGAAAATCCAGGATGGAACATAACAATATTACGAGAAGGAAAGTTGCTACTCACCATATAGCGGAGAGGCTTGCAGATAGGCACAACAAAATGACTCTCGCAATTAAAGCTTTCGACCATTAGGGCCTTCATCAACAACACACACACACACACACACACACACACACACACACACACACACACAAATGCCACTCTCACACATGACTCGTGTGTGAATTGTGTGTGTGTGTGTGTGTGTGTGTGTGTGTGTGTGTGTGTGTGTTTTGTTGACGGAGGCCTTAATGGCCAAAAGCTTTAATTGTGAGAGCCTTTTTGTTGCACCTAACTGCGAGTCAGCATCTCTGCTATATGGTGAGTAGCAACTTTTCTTCTCAGAATATTATTAAAACAAATACAAATATCTAAAACAAATAGAAATATCTAAAACAAATAGAAATATCTAAAACAAATACAAATATCTAAAACAAATACAAATATCTAAAACAAATACAAATATCCCTCAAGTTAATTACTTTCCAGCAAATCAAAAGATGTTCTCAGATAGAGTGAAATGTGTACTTTAGATTGAACAGTGTTAATATTTTAGATTGTGCTGATTAGCACAAGATGTTTTCCCATTACACTTTGTTCTCATAACTTCAATTGCTTATAACTTTTAATCAAGAAAGTTTCCAGTCTGTCTAAACATATTATTACCATCAATGGATCACCAATTACCAGAACAACAACATTATGTACCCACTGCTCATACACAATGTATGTAATTAATTTTCAATGAAAATTGGTGAAAAAAAACCAGTAATTTATGAGGCACAGAAGCATAACAGATTGGAATAATTCAACTCGCTATGTCAAAATTTGGAACAGCAGTGGAACGGAATGATCAGCATCTTAAAAACAGATTCTAATATGAACATGAATAAAAGAAAAATAGGACAATGTCAGAGAGTCAGGGTTAAAAGGGAACAGATTAGAAAATGTGGCAATAAAAGTAGAACATGAGTTCTGATTGGAATGACTCCTTACCCTCTCCCTTAAAACCCACATCCTTTCGTCTTTCCCTCTCCTTCCCTCTTTCCTGATGAGGCAACAGTTTGTTGCGAAAGCTTGAATTTTGTGTGTATGTTTGTGTTTGTTTGTGTGTCTATCGACCTGCCAAAGAATTGATGAGTTTTACAGTGCCGAGGAAGAGTATACTGTCACTTTACACGGAAAAAGTGTATTTTCACCCAGGAGAAAGTGTATTTGTAACCAGGAAATCCGGGAATTTTTTTTCCTTGTCCACGTATACACGCTGATAATCTTCTGCCCACTTTTGTTGTTGTGATTGTTTAAATTATTAGAATACACTGCCATTATAATTTTGTGCAGAGTGGCAATGTGGGTGCACATACAGTATCTATGGATATATACATTACTGCGAAATTGTCAGTCTTGCTCATAACTTTTAAACATGTTGTCAACATCAGTGCATCCCGCAATCAATCTTGATCACAAACTGAAAGTAACTGCCTCAGAGGGAGCATGCTGTTGTTACACTACACACACAGAGAATTGTTGACTACCTGCCAGTAATAACAAACACAGCTTGTAAGTGCCATTTGCTCTGGAATTTCCTAAAAAGTTGAAGATGATGTATAGGTAACAAAATGTATGATCAATTCTTTAGTAACGAAAGCATGTGACCTACCCATTGTCCTACAGTGATGGCCACATTGCTGATGTGATTCTACATTGGTGATCACTATCTGGCAGCCAGCATTTTTGTGGGTGAATACGAAGTGTGATGCTTTGGATTGCCATTTAATACAAAATGTTATTTAAACTCCTACATATTGAGTCAAATTTATATAACAATTGCACATAGCATACCGCACCACTGTTTGACCTGTATTGCCAATCATTCCTTTTCAATAGTCACTTATTTGCCTTCTGGTCAATTATTAACAAGCAGGTGACAAGACATGGTAGCTGATGAAGTGGTACAGATATTATATTT
This sequence comes from Schistocerca nitens, assembly GCF_023898315.1. NCBI lineage: Eukaryota > Metazoa > Arthropoda > Insecta > Orthoptera > Acrididae > Schistocerca > Schistocerca nitens. Next base: position 47,724,341 of record NC_064618.1, on the reverse strand, counting down.
TAATGTGTTCTTGTAGTCAAAAAATGTATTACTTATTAACATTCTTTATTTATGTTATTGCTACAGAGATGAATTAATTAGGCATTAGTACGTGTTCTGTTGAAAATCAGTTGAAATTGCAAAAATCACTGTTGTCTTTTGGCCCATTGGAAAACACGTTAGATTATGTATAGCATAACCCAGATTAGGTTTAAGTGCAGTTAGTTTTATTACAGTTGGCAGCTATTGTTATCTGCTGACTTCTGATTACACAAACCTCGAGGTACATTTGAAATGCTTCATTTACTGTTGTTGTCGGTGGTCTTCAGTCAGAGGCGGTTGGCAGGCTGCACACACTTTTGTTTAATGTGTACTGTCAGAAGTTTCATTATGATATGTCTGTTAGTTATTGTTCAATGCTATATTGAGTAGAACATTGTGTCCCACAGTTTGCGAATTTTGAGATGGCGAAGTTAAGGGAGCAATGCATCTGCATGAAATTTTGTATGAAACTCAAGAATACCTTTATAGAGACACAGCAAATGATGCTGGAAACCTATAGTGATGAGTGATTAAGCCAAATTTAGCGTTACAAATGGTTCATGCAGTTTAAAAATGGCTGGACAGAAGATTAAGATGACCGTTCAGCACGCCCTTCAACATCTACCGATGACACTCGTGTCAGGAATGTCAACAAAATAGTGAATGCCAATCAAAGACTGACTTTTCAAGAGTTTGCAGAAGAATGTAACATTTCACTTGGGTCACATGTGAAGGAAACGGTCACAGAGGATCTTGCATCACAATAACGCACCCACACATTCATCCCTGTTGCTACATGACTATTGCACAAAAAACAAAATCACTGTGCTGCTTCATCCTATGTACTCTCCAGACCTGGCTTCTGTGGACTTTCTTTTCTCCAAAGTTGGAAACTCCTTCCAAAGAACGAAGATGTACGATGACAGACGAGGCAAAAGAAAATTCAGAGATGGCAGTTTGCGCGATCTGGGAAGAGATGTACCAAGACTGCTTCTGGAAGTGGAAACAGCATTTGGAGCGGTGTACCACTTTTGGAGGTGAGTATTTCAAAGGAGACCACAAACAATAAATACAAGGTATGCGTAAAAAAAAAAAAAAAAAAAAAAAAAAAATAGTTGTGGACAAAGTTGCGGAATTTTTTGAACAGACCACATATTCAAGCCTTGGTCTCCCCCTCTATGATTGTCCCTCCCTCCCCAAATCAACATCCCCCCCCCCCTTACACACACACACACACACACACTCTCTCTCTCTCTCTCTCTCTCTCTCTCTCTCTCTCTCTCTCTCTCCCTCCTCCTCCTTCCTTTACCATATGGACAAGTACTTAATGTCTCAGAATGTATCCTATCAATCAGTCCCTTCTAATGATCAAGTTGCACCATAATTTTTTTTCCCTCCCTTTGATTCAGTGGCTCCTCATTTGTTATTTGATTTACCCATCTAGTTTTCAGCATTCTTAGCACCACATTACAAAAGATTCTATCTTCTTGTCTGAATTGCTTATCATCCACATTTAACTTCCATACAACGTTACACGCTGTACAAATAAAATCAGAAAAGCTTTCCGCATACTTAAATTCATCTTAGATGTTAAAAAATTACTCTTTCTCTGGAAATTATTTTCTTGCCAGTCCCCAAACCACCTTCCCTACCCTCTGGCTCCTATCCTTGTAACTGCCCCCAGTGTAAAACCTGTCCCATGCACCCTGCCACCACCACCTACTCCAGTCCTGTAACCCGGAAGGTGTACATGATCAAAGGCAGAGCCACGTGTGAAAGCACCCACGTGATTTACCAACTGACCTGCCTACACTGTGATGCATTCTATGTGAGAATGACCAGCAACAAACTGTCCATTCGCATGAATGGACACAGGCAGACAGTGTTTGTTGGTAATGAGGATCACCCTGTGGCTAAACATGCCTTGGTGCACGGCCAGCACATCTTGGCACAGTGTTACACCGTCCGGGTTATCTGGATACTTTCCACCAACACCAACCTATCCGAACTCCGGAGATGGGAACTTGCTCTTCAATATATCCTCTCTTCCCGTTACCCACCAGGCCTCAATCTCCGCTAATTTCAAGTTGCCGCCACTCATACCTCACCTGTCATTCAACATCATCTTTGCCTCTGCACTTCTGCCTCAACTGACATCTCTGCCCAAACTCTTTGTCTTTAAATATGTCTGCTTGTGTCTGTATATGTGTGGATGGATATGTGTGTGTGTGCGCGCGCGAGTGTATACCCGTCCTTTTTTCCCCCCTAAGGTAAGTCTTTCCGCTCCCGGGATTGGAATGACTCCTTACCCTCTCCCTTAAAACCCACATCGTTTCGTCTTTCCCTCTCCTTCCCTCTTTCCTGATGAGGCAACAGTTTGTCACGAAAGCTTGAATTTTGTGTGTATGTTTGTGTTTGTTTGTGTGTCTATCGACCTGCCAGCGCTTTCGTTCGGTAAGTCACATCATCTTTGTTTTTAGATATATTTTTCCCACGTGGAATGTTTCCCTCTGTTATATTAATATCATCAATTCTTTGAATGTTTATGGTTTTATATACCGATGTAGAATTTCCCGCCACTTTAGAAAACTAAACTCAGAGGGGGAAAACACGTTTTGAAAGAATTTTGATGTGCACCAACATGTACGCTGCATATTTCCATATTACGAAGGTATAAATTTGAATTCCACCATACACCACATGTCACTTTCCGAAGCATTGAAATCGAGATTGTGATGCAAGACCTGCCCCAAATAGCCTACCACCATGACCTACTCCAGTCCAGGCACAGGGATCAACTATCCCATGAAAGGCAGGGCTACCTGTGAAAGCAGTCATGTGATCTACAAACTAAGCTGCAACCATTGTGATGCTTTCTACGTGTGCATAACAACCAACAATCTGTCTGTCCCTTTGAATGGTCACTGACAAACTGTGCCCAAGAAACAGCTGGACCACCCAGTTGTTGAACATGCTGCCCAACACAATGTGCTTTACCTCAATGACTGCTTCACAGTATGTGCCATCTGCATCCTTCCTATGAACACCAGCTTTTCTGAACTGTGCAACTGCAATATATCCTCCCACATTCCTGTAAACAACCCCCCCCCCCCCCCGCCCTCTCCCCCGGCCGCACCGTTCTGTAGTCCCCGTCCTTCATCCAACTATCCATTCCTTGCCACCATTTCAGCACTACATAGCCTTCTATCCACCAACACACCCACTAGTCTTTTTTCTCTCTCCTCTATTTCTTGCCTTTTCTGTCTCCCCCCCCCCCCCCCTGTTTGTAACACCTAGGACCCCTATACTGTCCCTGCATGCTCCCACAAGCAGCACAATACCTCCCCCCACCTCTACCCTGCTATTCCTCCCCCTCGCAATCCCAAACTCAATTCTTACTCCTACCCTCACTACCCACGGATTGCTTCTTCCACCAAGTCCAGTTGGCTATACGCAGCCCAGCCTCAGTGGTGAGAGAGAGTGGTCATGTGTGTGAGTTACGACTGCATGAATGTGTAAGGTGTTTTCTACTTTAGAAGGAGGTCTTTTGGGTGAAAGCTCAAATGTCTAGCTATGATGTTGTGGGTGTCTGCAACTCAGCACCTACTCTATGTGGTGAAAAGCAATTTATTCTATTCATAATACACACATTCTAATCCACAATCATTAATTATTAATACTGGATAATCGTGTTTTAATTCCACATTAGTACACACAATGCTTGAAGTTAGTTTATGAGGGTGTATATGTAAACAAGGAAAAAACTTCCTGAATTTCCTGGTTAAAAATACAATTTTTCCTGGATGAAGATATGCTACACTCCTACTGAAAATATGTTGGTTTTTTCCCATGTTAAGTGTCACTATACTTGTCTTCAGAGCTGTAAATCTTATCAATTCTTTAAATAGTAAAGGTATTATACACCGGAATAGAACATACCGGCAAGTTAGGAAATTAAACCCAGCAAAAACAATGCACTTTCTTATGTGCACTTACACAGCATATTTTCATATTACGAAAGTATAAATATGAATTCTATCAAATACAGCATGGTAGCTTGCAAAGAACCAAAATCAAGATTGCAATGTGCTTTTGTCAGTTCATGTCGTGATCTCACCAGCCAAATGCAGCAGATATTCAGAGCATAGAACACTTGATGTAGTCAGCTAATAGCAACACCATTGCTAAGTAGCATGAACACACAGATAGGGAAAGTTATTGGTTTAAATTAATTTACACACATATAGCTACAAGGAGAGATAAGCTATCACATATACTACTGGTCATCAAAAATTTTTTTGTTTTTCTTTTTTCCGTAGTATAGGGTTAGACAGAGCCTAAGAGCACAGCTTGAATTGCAGCAGCTGAATATTCCCAACAAGCACAGTTATAAATTTCACTGCTGTACACCAAACATTTTGTGGGTTACCTGGCTGAATAAATATTCTGTCAAGCACTTTGACTTTTCCATACAAAGGCCAAAATATGTATGCACTTTCTCAAGAACTCCTTTTTTTTTTAAGGGCAACTATATTTTTTGCCATTCTTACTGCATAATTTGTAATCTAGGAAAGAATTAAAATAAATATGAAAAACTAGCCTTGAAGTTTGGTATTTTTTTGTGTTTCAACCATTAAGATAAATCAAATGCAAATGTCCTAGTAAAATTTTAAATGATAAAAGCATCAATGGCTCGTCTTCTGGGCCTGAAATGTTTCTACATGGTTGGTGCTCAGTATTATGTTTTGAATGGCAGTTTTTTTGTTGTGGTTTTAGGGCGCACAACTACAATGGTCATTAGCACCCAGACTAAGTTAGGAATGCACTGCAAGGCACAAGGTTAAAACAGCAACTAAAAGGGACAACACTATAAAAGACATACTAACAGGCAAGGGATTAAAAGAAAACAGCACAATCAAATGTCCTTAGACAGGTTTGTCAAGTGGATAAAACGAAGAACGCGAGCAGCTGCTCCTGGGTCATCCGCTAAAATGGCATCCAGAGTACATGGAAGGCCATCATCAACGTGCAGTGTATTAAAATTCGGACAGGACGTTAAAATGTGGTGTACCGTCAGCTATTTCCCACATGGGCAGAACGGCGCCGGTGCAGCCGTCAGCAGATGGCGATGGCTGAACCAGCAGTGTCCAATTCGTAACCGAGCAAAAATGACCTCCTCCCGCCGAGAAGGGCGTGAAGCGGTTGTCCAAGCTGTGGGAAGAGGTTTCAAGGCCCGAAGCTTGTTGTCCGTTAAGTGTAGCCCAATCGGCATGCCACAGCGATAAAATGCACTGACAAATGACCCTGCTACAATCGGATGAAGGGACACAACAAGAAGCTGTCTGAGGCTGGAGGACCGCAGCCTTGGCCGCGGCATCTGCAGCTTCGTTCCCAGGCATACCGACATGGCCAGCAACCCACATAAGAGTAACTGGAGAACCGTCATCCGCCAGCTGCTGAAGAGAGGGTTGGATCCGGTGCACGAAAGGGTGAACCGGATACAGATCACTGAGGCTCTGGATGGCGCTCAGGGAATCGGAGCAGATGACATAAGCAGAATGTTGGTGGTGGCAGATGTAAAGAACAGCCTGGTAGAGGGCAAATAGATCAGCTGTGAAGACCGAACAATGGCCATGGAGCCGGTATTTGAAACTTTGTGCCCCGACAATAAAAGAACAGCCGACACCGTCATTGGTCTTAGAGCCATCTGTATAAATGAACATCATATTAATGAACTTCGAACGAAGTTCGACAAACCGGTAGTGGTATACCGAAGCTGGGGTAACCTCCTTTGGGAGTGAGCTGAGGTCAAGGTGAACGCGAACCTGAGCCTGCAGCCAATGTGGCATTTGGCTCTTGCCCACTTGAAAGTTTGCAGGGAGTGAAAAATCAAGGTGCTGAAGGAGACGACAAAAGCGAACTCCAGGGAGTAGCAGGGCAGATACATACAACCCGTATTGACGGTCGAGAGAGTCGTCAAAAAATGAATGATAAGACGGGTGGTCGGGGATTGACAATAGCCGACAGGCATACCGACAATGCAGTATATCGCGTCGGTAGATTAGTGGCGATTCACCGGCTTCAGCATGAAGACTCTTGATGGGACTAGTATAGAACGCTCCGATCACAAGACGTAAACTAAACCCCCATGTTGTATAGAGTTGAGGCGGCGTAAGATGGACGGCCATGCAGAGGAGTATACAAAGCTCCTATAATCCAGCTCTGAGCGGACGATCAACCGATATAGGCGAAGTAGGACGGTTCGATCCGCTCCCCACAACATACTGCTGAGAACACGGAGGACATTTAGAGAACGGGTACAACCGGCAGCCAAATATGTCACATGTTGAGACCAGATAAGTTTCCTGTCAAATGTAAGACCTAAAAATTTTGTTGTCTCCACAAATGGGAGAGCAACGGGACCGAGTCGTAAGGACGGTGGGAGAAACTCTTTGTAGTGTCAGAAGTTAATACAGACTGTCTTCTCGGCAGAAAAACGGAAAGCAATGGCGACACTCCAGGAGTGAAGACGGTCAAGACAACACTGAAGACAGCGCTCCAGGAAACATGTACGCTGTGCGCTGCAATAGATGGTAAAATCGTCCACGAAAAGGGAGCCTGATACATCGGCTGGGAGGCAATCCATTATTGGATTGATCGCTATGGCGAAGAGAGCGACTCTCAAAACTGAGCCCTGTGGCACCCCATTCTCCCGGCGAAAGGCATCGGACAGGACAGAACCCACACGTACTCTGAACTGCCGATCCATTAAAAAGGCACGAATAAAAAGAGGGAGGCGACCGCGAAGGCCCCATGTATGTATGGTGCGGAGAATACCCGCCTTCCAACAGGTTTCCTAAGCCTTCTCCGAATCAAAGAACACAGCCGCGGTCAGGCGCTTCCACAAGAAGTTATTCATAATGAAAGTCGACAAGGTAACCAGATGGTCAACAGCAGAGCGGCACCTACAAAATCCACATTGTACATTTGTAAGTAGGCGTCGAGATTCGAGCAGCCAAACCATACGAGAGTTAACCATTCGTTCCATCACCTTATAGACCTGGAAGGCAAGTGCTTGTCCTTTCCCAGCTTAGGAATCGGGGCAACAATTGATTCGCACCAGCATGTAGGACCATGACCCTCAATCCAGATGCGATTATAAGTACAAAGAAGAAAACCTTTACCCGCAGGAGAAAGGTTCTTCAGCATCTGAATATGAATAGAATCAGGCCCTGGAGCGAAGGACCGTGACCGGGCAAGTGCATTTTCGAGTTCCCGCACGGTGAATGGGGCATTATGACTTTCATGACTCGAGGAGTGGAAGTTAGGTGGCCTTGCCTCCTCTGCCTGTTTTCGGGGGAGGAAGGCAGGGTGGTAATGAGCGGCACTCGAAACGTCTGCAAAAAAGCAGCCGAAGGCATTCAAAACATCCTCAGGGGCCACAAGGGCGTCATTCGCGACCGTCAAGCCAGAAACTGGTGAGTGGACCTTAGTGCCAGATAACCGGAGCAGGCTACCCCAGACAACAGGAAAAGGAGTAAAACTGTTGAAGGAGCTTGTGAAAGCAGCCCAGCTGGCTTTCTTGAATAACATGATAACACTGCGCATGTAATCGTTTACAATTAAGACAATTCGCCATCGTAGGGTGGCGTTTAAAGATGTGTAAAGCACATCGACGAGCACGTATAGCGTCTCTACATGCTGAGGTCCACCAGGGGACCAGTACGCGACGTGGAGAAGAAGTAGTGTGAGGGATGGAATATTCAGAAGCAGTGAGAATGACTTCCATGAGGTGTGCAACCTGACTATCGCAGCTTGCGAAGGTTTGATCCTGAAAGGTCGCCCTGGAAGAGAACAGCCCCCAGTCTGCTTTGGAAATGTTCCAACTAGTTGAGCATGGAGAGGGGGTATGATGCAGGAGATGGATAACACAAGGGAAGTGGTCGCTCGAATACGTATCAGAAAGTGCGTACCAGTCAAACCAGCGTGCAAGTTGGGTAGTACATATAGAGAGGTCTAAATGGGAATAGGTGTGTGTTGTGTCCGAAAAAAAAGTAGTGGCGCCAGTATCGAGGCAGACAAGACTGATGTGGTTGAAAAGGTCTGCTAACAGGGAGCCTCTCGGGCAGGATGTTGGAGAGCCCCAAAGGGGATGGTGGGCATTGAAGTCTCCAGTCAACAAAAATGGTGCAGGTAGCTAAGCAATAATTTGCATCATGTCTGCCCTGGTAACAGCAGACGACGATGGAGTGTAAACGGTACAAATGTAAAATGTAAAAGTGGGGAGAGTAATTCGGATGGCATCTGCCTGCAGGTCAGTGTCCAATGTGATGGGATCGTAGAAAATATCATCCCGGACCAGCAACATAACCCCTCCATGAGCCGGAATACCTGCCACAGGGGGTAGGTCAAAACGCACAGAGGCATAGTGTGCCAAGTCAATTTGATCGCATGGGCGTAGCTTCGTTTCCTGGAGAGCTACTATGAGCGGAAGGTGCAAGCATAGCAGCAACTTTAAGTCCTCTTGGTTGGAGCGAATGCCACGAATATTCCAATGAAGAAGTGCCATCGTGAGAAGAAAAAGGAAAAGGAGAACAAGAAGGGGTCACCTCGAAGGCCACTGAGGGCCTGGATTTGAGCGAGCACTGCTGCCGCTATCAATAGGCGGAGAGTCATCGTCCATTTTTTCAATAGGTTCGTCGGCCATGTTGTTAAGATGGCCGGGAGGGGGAGCTACTTCGGCCGGTGAACGACCAGATGTTCGATTACCAGCAGTATGGCCAGGCGAAACGGATGACGGCCTGGGGCGACAACCGCTGGGTGGCGCAGGAGAAGAAACTCGCCGTGGCGGAGGAGAACTTTGCTTCCTATGAGCCTTCTTGGAAGCTTGTTTAGTGGAAGTACTGGTCAATGGCTGGGAGTTCGAGGTACGTAGGAAGTCTGCACGGGATGGTTCCTTCTTGAAGGCCCGTGCATCTGACTACTGGGTCTTAGTCTTGGCAGAAGATGATGAAGGTGCTTGTGTCTTAGGGGTGACTGGAGGAAGAGGAGACGTTGACCGGGCGATCTTAGCACTGGCTGAACGGATGACAGTAGTGCTAAAGGTCAGATCGCATGTCTGCGTCGACACCTCCCTGGTAGTCCGAGGAGAGGCGAGGACAGTACTGTATTTCCCCGCTGGGAGCAGCGTGGGCTTCCTACTAGCAAATAGCTTGCGAGCAGCCGAGGTGGACACATTCTCTTTGACCTGAATTTCCTGTATACAGCGTTCATCCTTGTAGATGGGACAGTCACGGGAGGACGCTGCATAGTCACCCTGACAGTGTACACAACGAGGAGATGGAGGTGAACAGTCACCCTCATGGGCATCCCTGCCCCAAGTGACACATTTAGCCGCATTAGAACAAGACTGGCGAGTGTGATTAATATGCTGACACTGGTAGCAGCGCGTAAGTGTCGGGACATAGGGGCGAACAGAAATAACCTCATAGCCCGCTTTGATGCGCGACTGCAGCTGAACACTATCAAAGGTCAAGAAAAGTGTCTGGGTTGGTACAAGGTCATTGTCGACCTTTTTAATGACCCTATGGACAGCCGTCACGCCCTGATCAGCGAGGAAAGACTGAATCTCCTCGTCAGTCCGTCAGTCAATCCGTCTGTCCTCAGATCTAGAAACTACGAGGAACTTTGGGGCAGGCGGTAGTACTTTTGTCACTGGTGGCTGGTCAAGTTTGCGTTTTTGGACAGAAGTGGAGAGAGAAGAAGAAGAAGAGAAATCCATTGTGGAGGAATCCCCCATGATTGCCAGCATCTCCGATGGCGCGCTCCTTCCTTGTGGGGCCCCTCTCATAGGGCACTCCCACCTTAGGTGAATGTTTACACCTCAGGTCACACCTCCCGAGAAACGGACGGAGGGACCAATCGGCATGGTCGGAAGGGATCAGCTCAGGCAATCACCCCTCCCCGGGACTGGCCTTTACCAGGGGGGACGTGTGTGCCTTACTTGTCTACCCTGGGCGGAGAATTACGCGTTACCCCATCACCGGCTACGCGTGCGAATGCGTGGGTCAGCCTTCAGGCATGCACAGGGAGGAAAGAAGAAGAGGGAAAAAAAAGGGAGAGAGTGAGCGAAAGGACAGACTGTCTCAAACACCGAGGCGGAGACCAGAGGGTGGACAAGAAGGCAAGGAGAAGGAGGCAAGGAGAAGGAGGCAAGGAGAAGGAGGCAAGGAGAAGGAGGCAAGGAGGAGGCAAGGAGAAGGAGGCAAGGAGAAGGAGGCAAGGAGAAGGAGGCAAGGAGGAGGAGGCAAGGAGTAGAAGGCAAGGAGTAGAAGGCAAGGTAAGACAGTGAGAGGGAGAAGGAAAAAGAAAGGAACCAAACAAAGGAAGGAAGAAACCAGAATAAGCGAAAAACCAAAATGACCACAAATATAAGTCATGGAATCGTCCGTCTCCGGACGCAGGCACGAACTACCCCCTTGAGGGGGAGGGACTCCTTTTAGTCACCTCTTACGACAGGCAGGAATATCTTGGGCCTATTCTAACCCCCGGACCCGCACGGGGATTGAATGGCAGTGTAACCCCCCATGATTTAAGAAATTCATCACACAGCCTCACACATAACATAATTCATTTTGCGTGTACGGAAATTTACGGTTGAAAGCAAGGGGAAACTACAGCCGTAATTTTTCCTGAGGGCATGCAGCTTTACTGTATGATTAAATGATGATGGCGTCCTCTTGGGTAAAGCATTCCGGAGGTAAAATAGTCCCCCATTCGGATCTCCGGGCGGGGACTACTCAAGAGGATGTCGTTATCAGGAGAAAGAAAACTGGCGTTCTACGGATTGGAGCGTGGATTGTCAGATCCCTTAATCGGGCAGGTAGGTTAGAAAATTTAAAAAGGGAAATGGATAGGTTGAAGTTAGATATAGTGGGAATTAGTGAAGTTCGGTGGCAGGAGGAACAAGACTTTTGGACAGGTGACTACAGGGTTATAAACACAAAATCAAATAGGGGTAATGCAGGAGTAGGTTTAATAATGAATAGGAAAATAGGAATGCTGGTAAGCTACTACAAACAGCATAGTGAACGCATTATTGTGGCCAAGATAGATACGAAGCCCACACCTACTACAGTATTACAAATTTATATGCCAACTAGCTCAGCAGATGACGAAGAAATTGAAGAAATGCATGATGAAATAAAAGAAATTATTCAGATTGTGAAGGGAGACGAAAATTTAATAGTCATGGGTGACTGGAATTCGAGTGTAGGAAAAGGGAGAGAAGCAAACATAGTAGGTGAATATGGATTGGTGCTAAGAAATGAAAGAGGAAGCCGCGTGGTAGAATTTTGCACAGAGCACAACATACTCGTAGCTAACACTTGGTTTAAGAATCATGAAAGAAGGTTGTATACATGGAAGAACCCTGGAGATACTAAAAGGTATCAGATAGATTATATAATGGTAAGACAGAGATTTAGGAACAAGGTTTTAAATTGTAAGACATTTCCAGGGGCAGATGTGGACTCTGACCACAATCTATTGGTTATGACCTGTAGATTAAAACTGAAGAAACTGCAAAAAGGTGGGAATTTAAGGAGATGGGACCTGGATAAACTGAAAGAACCAGAGGTTGTACAGAGTTTCAGGGAGAGCATAAGGGAACAATTGACAGGAATGGGGGAAAGAAGTACAGTAGAAGAAGAATGGGTAGCTTTGAGGGATGAAGTAGCGAAGGCAGCAGAGGATCAAGTAGGTAAAAAGACGAGGGCTAGTAGAAATCCTTGGGTAACAGAAGAAATATTGAATTTAATTGATGAAAGGAGAAAATATAAAAATGCAGTAAGTGAAGCAGGCAAAAAGGAATACAAACGTCTCAAAAATGAGATCGACAGGAAGTGCAAAATGGCTAAGCAGGGATGGCTAGAGGACAAATGTAAGGATGTAGAGGCCTATCTCACTAGGGGTAAGATAGATACTGCCTACAGGAAAATTAAAGAGACCTTTGGAGAGAAGAGAACCACTTGTATGAATATCAAGAGCTCAGATGGAAACCCAGTTTTAAGCAAAGAAGGGAAAGCAGAAAGGTGGAAGGAGTATATAGAGGGTCTATACAAGGGCGATGTACTTGAGGACAATATTATGGAAATGGAAGAGGATGTAAATGAAGATGAAATGGGAGATAAGATACTGCGTGAAGAGTTTGACAGAGCACTGAAAGACCTGAGTCGAAACAAGGCCCCCGGAGTAGACAATATTCCATTGGAACTACTGACGGCCTTGGGAGAGCCAGTCCTGACAAAACTCTACCATCTGGTGAGCAAGATGTATGAAACAGGTGAAATACCCTAAGACTTCAAGAAGTATATAATAATTCCAATCCCAAAGAAAGCAGGTGTTGACAGATGTGAAAATTACCAAACTATCAGTTTAATAAGTCACAGCTGCAAAATACTAACACGAATTCTTTACAGACGAATGGAAAAACTAGTAGAAGCCAACCTCGGGGAAGATCAGTTTGGATTCCGTAGAAACACTGAAACACGTGAGGCAATACTGACCTTACGACTTATCTTAGAAGAAAGATTAAGGAAAGGCAAACCTATGTTTGTAGCATTTGTAGACTTAGAGAAAGCTTTTGACAATGTTGACTGGAATACTCTCTTTCAAATTCTAAAGGTGGCAGGGGTAAAATACAGGGAGCGAAAGGCTATTTACAATTTGTACAGAAACCAGATGGCAGTTATAAGAGTCGAGGGACATGAAAGGGAAGCAGTGGTTGGGAAGGGAGTAAGACAGGGTTGTAGCCTTTCCCCGATGTTGTTCAATCTGTATATTGAGCAAGCAGTAAAGGAAACAAAAGAAAAATTCGGAGTAGGTATTAAAATTCATGGAGAAGAAATAAAAACTTTGAGGTTCGCCGATGACATTGTAATCCTGTCAGAGACAGCAAAGGACTTGGAAGAGCAGTTGAATGGAATGGACAGTGTCTTGAAAGGAGGATATAAGATGATCATCAACAAAAGCAAAACAAGGATAATGGAATGTAGTCTAATTAAGTCAGGTGATGCTGAGGGAATTAGATTAGGAAATGAGACACTTAAAGTAGTAAAGGAGTTTTGCTATTTGTGGAGAAAAATAACTGATGATGGTTGAAGTAGAGAAGATATAAAATGTAGACTGGCAATAGCAAGGAAAGCGTTTCTGAAGAAGAGAAATTTGTTAACATCGAGTATAGATTTAAGTGTCAGGAAGTCATTTCTGAAAGTATTTGTGTATTGGAGGGCAGCGTGGAGGGTAAAAATCGTAGAGGGAGACCAAGAGATGAATACACTAAGCAGATTCAGAAGGATGTAGGTTGCAGTAGGTACTGGGAGATGAAAAAGCTTGCACAGGATAGAGTAGCATGGAGAGCTGCATCAAACCAGTCTCAGGACTGAAGACCACAACAACAACAAATACGGAAATTTACCTTGAAAGTAATGTTTCTCGAACCACCATTCGCAATATTTTCCCGTGATCTGTTAAAAATATAGACAGTTATGACATCATACTCACTGAAAACAGTTTGCTGTTACGAAGTGTTGCAGAGTCTTTGATACATTTTTCTGTCTGCAGACATTTGCATGTGTACTGAGTTTTGTTGTTGCAAATGACGCATTTTCTTTGCAAATGACGCATTTTCTTTGCAACTGAAGTTTTTATTTGGTTGGTGTTCTCTTGCTTATATTTTATTGCTGCAATATTGTTCTGCAGTAGTGGGCTAGAGTAAAATTTTTTTTGTCAGCGTACTGAAACAATGAAAAATTTCCAGAATTCTAAAAAATTCCTGGATTTCCCAGTTGTCCTGGGGCAAGTACACCCCGTTTATTCTTCAATGACCAGTTGCGGATGTCTCTGAGGAATGCATTAACCTTTTCTGTCAACTGTGTTTGAGTTTTAGCTCTTATCACTATGTTGCTATCCTCAGTAAACACTTTTTTTCTCCACAATCTGGCACACTTTTGGAAATCATTAATGTAAATAAGAAAAATGACTGGACATAGTACACTTCCCTGTGTGATGCCTATATTAATATATTTTGGATTTGACATGCGTTTTACAAGAAATCCTTTTTACGTGTGAGAGATCTCAACTTGTTGAACACAGTTTTCTACATATGACTGAAATCAGTTCTTGGCCACACCTCTTCCTCCTAGTAGCTCTAATTTATGCAATAAAATTCTATAGTCAACTGTGTCGAATACCTTTGATAAGTCCAAGAAAATACCATTCACATGATCATGTGAGTATGCTGTACTTTTACCAGGCCTGCAACAATGTTGTTCACTGCAGAGTAAGTTATAGTTTGCTATATTTTCTGCATTATCATTTTTAAGTTGGGTATTACTTTTGCTTGCTTTAGGTAATCGAGATGTGAATGATTCCTTTATTAATTTTGCTTTTCTAGTATATGCACATTCTTTAAGGACACAAACTGGGATTTCCTCTAGAACATCTGATGTTTTCTCTTTTAATTGGTGTATAACTTGGGCCACCTCCCTCTGTTGCTGGATAGAGTATGACTGAGTTTGGTGGCTGGTCCTGGGTGGGTACGACATATGTTTAATGTAATTTCTTAACAATGTAGTTGAAGTGAACATTCACAAACTCTACTCTCTCTCTCTCTCTCTCTCTCTCTCTCTCTTTTGGTGGCTTATTTGACTCTATCCTTGTTTTAACTTGTGAAATCAAGTACTTCTGCTCAACGTTTGCGGTCTTCCATTTGATAATATTCCAGCTGCTTTACCTTTGTTTTACACCTGCAATAGTACTTTATGGTTTGTAAGTTTTTTTGCTGCTAGCAACATCTTTCTGTAATTTCTCCTATAGTTTTTATAAAACTGCAAAAAGGTGGGGCCAGTCTGAATATTTTTTATTGAAGTGAGATACCTAAGAATTTCAGAGGATGTTTTGATACCTCTGGTCACCCATATATTTCTTTCTGAAGTTGCAATGGAATGCAACTGTTGGGCTGTATGTACGCTGGCATAACTGTGTGTCCTTTGGTCAGCTATGAGAGGAGACTCAGTGGAACAAAGGCAATGTTCTGACTGACTGACTGACTGACTGACTGACTCATCATCGTCCAGTCCAAACAGCTAAGGATAAAAGCTTTAAATTTGGAGAGGGTGTTGATCTTATACTTGTAATATCCACGCCTATATTTTATTCAAAACAATATTCATGACAGTATTGTATGTGGAATGTGACTGAACTTTGTTCCTATTCTCATAATACCAATAAAAAGGACTTTATCATTAATAAAACAATAAGTAATTATTGTCGATGACATAATTTAATATTTTGTAAAAAATTGTATCTCAGACAATACCAATGTAATAAGATAAGTAAAATCTTAATCTTTTATTATCTATGATTCTGTAGAAAAATCCTTCTTCTTGTTCGAACTATTGTACTCATAGGAGGTGACTGATGTCTTGCAACACAGAGGACTGTAAAATACTGTACGAAAATACTGTTATGTTGCTAACCGATAGCTGGCCACAGTGGCCAAGCGTTTCTAGGTGTTTCAGTCCGGAACCATGCGACTGCTACGGTCGCAGATTCGAATCCGGCCTCGGGCATGGATGTATGTGATGTCCTTAAGTTAGTTATATTTTATTGAAATGAACCTTCTTTGTTTGAAGTTTTATTTCATTGTAATTCTCATCCTATATAACTGTTTTCTGCTCAGCTACCAAAGAGCGCAGCCATTAGTGCTACTGATATACAGCGCAGTTTACTGGTAAATGGTTAATACTAATGTGTCTTTTAACATTGAGAAATATTTTCAAATGTTAACGTATATGGTGTAGGTGAGAGAAGATTTAATATATATTATTTATTACAAGTAAAACACAGCCTGAAGCAGAATAAATAAGTGATTGTCTTATGTTAGCCACCATCTTAGTGAAATGTTGCAGTGGCAGTTTTAAATTGATTTTCTGTACATACTTAAATTTTGTTGGTTATAATTGCAATAATGATTGTGTACTAGTGGCCAAGAACCCTCTCTGAGATAATAAATTCCAGTTAGACTGTGAATACATCGAAATTCTATGAATGAAAACAGCATCTTACGTGATATAAGTTCTTATCTGCTGATGTATGAAGCCTGGTAATTTCATAACAGCTTTTATGTAATATTTTGACAGGAAAATACATTTAGTGTTGTGTACGTGTAGTACTGTGTGACAAAACTGTTCATTTTGCTTAAAGAAAAGTGTTGCCACCTCGAGATAACAGTAGCATTAATTCTGATAAATGATCTGCAACTGGCAAAGAGTCTTTTAAATAACAGCACTTAAATTACAAAAAATTATTGATCGTGTTTAGTTCAGATTACTTATCATACATTCAGCTTGTTTGTAGGTTGTAAATGATAACTTCTGTGAATGAACTTAGTTTCATTTACACTGCTTGACAGACAACATTGCTACATGTTCCCAGGTGGAGATTTCTTTAACAAAATAACGTTCATTAGCCAGGAAAAGCAGTGATTAAAGAAAACCTCATATTACATTAATAATAAGTACCTAATTTTATTGCAATCTTGCTGAACTTGTACAACACACACACACGAACAATTACACCACTCGTCACATACTGTATGTGTCATTAATGAAGGGATTTTTCGAAATTCTATGCCTATGGAGATTAAATAGGGGATGAAAGGTTTTTTGAAAATTGTTGCTGTAACATCAATTTTGAAGCTACACTTACAAAAATTGGTATTTAGCTTCTCAATCAGAAATAAAGAAATATCTGTTTCAGCATTTTTGGGAATTCTACACCTAAAGGGATGAAATAATACATGTGAGTTTATTTTGAAAATAAATGATTATTAAAGAGCTACTAATGTATTTTTAAGGTTACATCTCTGAAAATTTGTATTTGACTTCTCAGTTACAAACAGAAAAAAAAAAAAAATTCCACAGTTTTTGGAAATTCAACCCCTTTGGCAGTGTAATAGGGGATGAAAGTTTTTATGGAAATATTTCATAATGCAAGCATTTTTTAGGCTAAATCAATGAAATTTTGTATTTGGCTTCTCTGTTAGAAATAAATAATATACATTCCATTGTTTTTGGAAATTCAACCACTAAGGGGGTGAGATAAAGGGGTGAAATTATTTCATAAAACATTTCATTGTGTAGGTATTTTTAAAGTTATATCTTTGGAAATTGGTTTGTGGCTTTCTGGTTAGAAATGAAACAATCCATGTATCACTATTTCCAGAAATTCAAACCCTAAGAGGGTGAAAAAGGGCCAGACTGATTCACTGACTCATCATCCAGCCCAAACACTAAGGATAGAACTTGAAATTTAGAGAGTGTTTGGATTTTTTTACTGTAGGCATCATTTAAGAAGGGGCTGTTCAAAATTCCACTCCTAAGGGGGTGAAATACTGAATGAAAAGCTTTCCCAAATATGTCGCTATTGCAGCAATTTTGAATCTAGAACAACAAACACTGGTATTTTGTTTTCCAGTCAGAAATAAAAAAATGTGTGTTTCAGCATTTTTGGAAATTCAATCACTAAGAGGGTAAAATAATGTGCTGAAGTTTTTCTTCTATAAATTAAATCATTATTAAAGAATTACTTATGTATTTTTAATACTATAGGTATGAAAATTAGTATCTGCTTCTAGACTACACATAAAAAATGTCTCTCACTGTTTTCAGAAATTCAACCCCGTTAAGGGAGTGAAACAATATTATGAGAAGGAAAGTTGCTACTCACCATATAGCAGAGATGCTGAGATGCAATTAGGCACAACAAAAAGACTCTCACAATTAAAGCTTCTTTACTATTTTCTTTTGTGCTGAGTAGCAACTACCTTCTCATAATATTGTTACATTCCATCCTGGATTTTTCATTGTTTGGCTTATGGGAGTGAAATACATGATGAAAAGCTTGATTAAATAATTTCATTATGAAAGCATTTTCAACAATAATCTATGAAAATTTGTGTTTGGCTTCTCTGTTTGAAGCAAAACCATATGGGTTCCTTTGTTTCTATAGATTTAATCCCTCAGGGAGTGAAATAAGGGATCAAAATTTTAAAAAAATATTTTTTTACATTAAAAAAGTTTTAAAGCTATATCTATGACAGTTATTTCACTTCTATGTTAGATATAAACAAATATGTGCTAGAGGATTAAAGTTTCTATGGAAGTATCACCACAATAATACAAAAACCATGATTAACAAAAACCTTTGACTCCAGCTACCACAATCGCACTTTGGTCAGAAGTACATTCAGAAAATTCCATGCTGCTTCTATGGCCTTCATTAGTATGAAAAGTTTAGAAGGCATTGCTATTTGTGAACAACATAAAAATTTGATTAATGAAAAACAATAACAACCTGTGCAGACAGACTATATGAGCAAAGCATCGGGCACTTAGCTAATAACTCTGCGATTTCCTTGCGAAGTGTCAACCTTGTTTTGGCATGCTGCTCTTTGGACGACGCCATGAAAATGTTTTGGGGAATGCTTCTTGTAATTTTAGTTTAAATATGGACATGAAACTGAGTCAGTCATTTTGAAAAGGCCATATATCCACCAAAGTAAAATTTTCAGTAAGAAGAAATCTGTCTGGATTGCAAAACTGAAATACAAAATATGTTCATTTATATTTACACTATAGTGTAGTACATTTAACATAATTTGACCATAAAATTGTGTACCAAAACAACGTATGACCTGTGTTACGGTTGAGCAAACAATGCAGAGATATGGTCTTTTTGAGTGGAATCGATTTATGAAAAATAACATTCTACAAATTGTCAATACCTTGCAGCTGTGTCAAGTAAATAAGTGATAAAAATACAAGTAATACAGAATGCAGCAAGATGCATATGTTTGTATGCTTTTTATTACACAATCTTTTAAGTTTAGAACAGTACAACACAGAAAATCTGTTAATCATCAAAAGTCTTCTTCATGATCAAGGGTGTTTGTAGGCCACTGACAAATTTTATTGTAGAAGTGTAATTTGTCATCTGGTATGTACTGTATCAATTTCCTAATGTCTGCACTTTTTTCGTACTGATTGGAAGCTTTCCTTTGTATGCAGAAGTGTTTAGTACTTCAAGCATGGTCCCTTCAGGATTTGCTAACAAAAAATCTTTTCATGGCAAGGCATCGATCAGCTGATATGCTTTCAACAAACCATGTTCACTTGCACAATATTCACACATCATATATTGTGACAGTTTCTGGGCCATTTTCTGTTCACATGGAATTCTGGCCAGTAATTACCTCAATAGGAGAGTTTTTTTAACATTTAGACCACCATGCGTTTTAATCAATGATGTCATTAGTTTCCACTGGATGAAATTGGAACTTGCTTTTTCTATTGTGTGCTGATTTTAGCTGGTGTGTATATTCGATCAGTCTTGTGAATCAGTCTCTTTGTTGTGACAAAATCCCTATCACAAGACAGGAACAAATGTCCTCTGACTGGAAAATAAAGAGTAATGTTTTCAAATTGCCCAGGCAATGCTGCAGCTAACAAAAATCTGACCATGGTGCTGTTTTTATTTTGACCTGGGCATCCATCTGAGAAGATGAGACCTCTTCGGTAATATTTTCATGAGAATACTTGTTTAGCAATGAATGGACTTCAATAGGTCCTTTACGAGCCTGCTCTTCACGCTATGAGAAAAACGTTGCCTTATGATCCCGCAAGTTGACAATGCAAAATTCAAAAACCCATAGGTGTCTGTAATAAAACACTTCCTGCACTGGAATATCCAGCAGTGGGTTGTTCTACATGTAGTCAATAGTATTGACTACAAACACTACTGTTTTCCAGTGCAAGCTTCTTGACTGCATCAATTTTGTTGTAAAATTTCTTAGTTCTGTTTTTATGTACTACGAGTTCTGTTGTAACCACTCTCTTTGAATTGGCATTCAAATGCAGGATTTCAATGTTTTGTTTACTCTTCACATGTCATGCATGTGTCACTCTGTGGTTTTTCAAATTTGTAATCAAAAGTTCCCTTGAAGAATTTCAAATAATTCATCCATTTGTTTCACACTGAACTTTGCTCATAAATATTTTCATCTTGTGTTGTTCAAATAATGGGCTACACGTACACAGAATGATTCAATATGGCCTTAATCAGGGAACATACTTCTCTGGGCATTAAGTTATGTCTTGAACCTTGGACTTGCTCAGCATGTCAACCAGTGAGATGTCTAGCAGCAGATGATGATTTAAACGAGGAACATGTTTCTCACTATTCCATGGAGACTCAAGAATGCATTTTCACAAACTTGGGTTCGTCTTCAGTCACTGCTCACATGATAACGACAGTTAGCCATTAGCGCTTTGGAATTTGTAGTATTTGACTTCCTTTCTCTTTTTACTGATGTGCTTCAATTAGACATGTAAATAACAAACCTGAGTATCTTTATCAGTAAAACTATTCACATGTGTCAATATCTGCATTTTGATTCCTCTGTCACACTCTCGACACACTTTCCTGTACACCTGAAAACACCAGCACAATCAATCAACTTGTGGTCAAGCAGCCCATTTTTCAGTTAGCTGCAGGCCAATTAAGATAGGATTTTTAAGAG
This sequence comes from Schistocerca nitens, assembly GCF_023898315.1. Classification (NCBI taxonomy): domain Eukaryota; kingdom Metazoa; phylum Arthropoda; class Insecta; order Orthoptera; family Acrididae; genus Schistocerca; species Schistocerca nitens. The sequence continues at coordinate 47,703,679 of NC_064618.1, read as the reverse complement.
TAAGCAGTAAGTTATCACCTAAGGTATAGCTGTTGTGTTTGAGGCTCAACGTCAGTAACTACGCCTACCTTCATTGTGGTCCCATTTAGTGTGCTGGTATGATATTTACACTGTAGCTTACATGTTGTTTCCATTAGACTTCTGTTCTTTTTATTCCATCACATTTACACAAAACTACCCTTTTTCCTTCTCTCTACACCCTCACAATCTGAAACTATCACTTTGACTCATTGTAAACAAAAGCATAACATAATCCCATGAGGAAGCACTTTCATTTGTCTATGCAAACATACGCTCAGCGCGCAGCACTTGCAGTAGTCAAATGTGAGCTAACAGAAGGTACCTCTGAAAATGCCATATAGCAGGAGATACGACTTTTTTCCATGGAACTTGAAATACAGCTCTTAGTATCAACCACACAAAAGTGAGCGGAATTTGGCCTTTTCACAGGGAAGCACATTTCTTCGAGCACTTCCAGATTTTGAACTAAAATGTAAATGTGGTGGGGATCGACATATGGCATTTTCTAAATGACATTTGTTTCAGCATACATTTCCTCCCACCCTTAATGTTGTAACTGGGACAAAAATTCAAGCAGGCCTTACGTTGAGAAGACCCTTTTGTAAACATTTAATTTAGGAATCTCTTCTACAGAAATATTTACTTTTAATATCTAAGACAGATGATCTAACAGGCCTATATTTTGAACATGTACAGAGGTTATCTGTTACTACATGGTCTATCTATGTATAAGATTATTTGTTACTCCAGTGGGACAATTTACAATTGAAGACACGCCATAACGGTACAGAATATTTAAGTAGGCATTGCTGACATCATCTGGCTTCACTGTATTGACATTTAAATACCCACAGATGGTCAGGTTTGTTTTTGAACAAGATACCTTAGCTAGTGTCTGGTTTAGTTTTGATAAAAGAAATTGTCCACATCACCACTGGGAGATCAGTACACATGTAATACAATTAATTTTTTTACACACGTAATGTTCTCTTGCTTCCACAGCTGATATTTCAAAATATTTATCAGGACTTAATGCAATAAGGTGATTTCTGATTTCAAATGAAATAACTATTTCCACATAAATACAAGTTCATATGAGGGTAAAGAAAATTTTAAAATTTCATCCTGTTTACGCTAATGTTCAGTAGTAAATTGAGGTGTCTAGTGTTAGCAAATTTACTTCTAGTTGTTGAATTTTGTTTCTTATGGATTGTATATTTTGGTAGAAGACTATAGAACTTTTAGTTGGATTTATTGTGGTGGTCTCCTCCTCTTCCAACTCCTCCTCCTTATACGTTAAAAAATCCTTCAGGTGGGATGGAGACACTGTTTTTCACTTGCTGGCTATACTGTCTATTTCAATGGGTGTTGTTTCCTTTTCTTCTTGTGGTGCTGCTTCTGTGTCACCTACTGATGCTGCTGTTGTTCGTGTAGACATACATGTTGTGACAATTTCCTTTTTCTCTTCCTGCATTGTTTCTAGGTCTTATAGATACATTTCTCCTTGGCTGCCAACTTGCTAAATCATTTCTGTGGATTCCTGTACACCCGAGTATTCAACAGAATGTATCCTACATCCCAGCCTTTGGAAGTAGAGAAGAGTGTCCTGTATATTATGGATCACTTTATCTGGTCTACACAAATGAGAGAGGAGAGTGTCCTGTATATTATGGATCACTTTATGTAGTCCACACAAATGTCGTTTTGATTGAAGGGCCCTCAATGAATAAGAGCAAACAAGAAATTTTACAGTCCAAATACATTTTATCTAGTCCAATGCCCTCAAGATTACATGTAATTCTACATCAAACATAGGACATTTGTTGGGAAGACAGATCTTAGAGATACAATGAGGGAAAACCACAGAACAGTTGCAAAACAGTCCCCTGCTAGACGCATCTGTAAATATTGCTACAGAGTAGCCGTGCTCATTTAAAATTTCATACAAAAACTGAATTACCAACAATGCTGGACTGCTGTCTCCTCTGTACCTGGCTAAACTGGAAACAATTCTGGTCCTCTTTCGGCAACCAAAGTGGAAGCTGGTACCACTCCTCAGTTTTTGTTGCTAATTGTCCCTACACCAGGTGCCTCGAACTTCATGAGGATCTCAAATGAACTCTCTGCTCATGGACAATTTATGAAAATTTCTTGTACTGGTGTTTCTGGAACTGTTAGGAACCTATTCACCCAACACACTGGATGGCAAGTGGTGCCTCCTAGCTTTAGCGCAAAACTGTGTACAGAAGGAAGATTGGGTTTAACGTCCCATTGACATCATGGTTATAAGAGACAGAGGACAAGCTCAGACCATGTGAAGGATGGGGAAGGAAATAGACCATGCCCTTTCAAAGGAACCATCCCGGCAATTTCCTAGAGTGATTTGTGGCAATCACAGAAAATACATATCTGGATGGCTCGACGTGGGTCTGAGCCGTCGTTGCTCTGAATGCAAGCCCAGTGTGCTAACCACTGTGTCACTGTGCTCGCTAACTGAGTGCCCTGAATGCGAGCCCAGTGTGCTAACCACTGTGTCACTGTGCTCGCTAACTGAGTGCCCTGAATGCGAGTCCAGTGTGCTAACCACTGTGTCACTGTGCTCGCTAACTGAGTGCCCTGAATGCGAGTCCAGTGTGCTAACCACTGTGTCACTGTGCTCGCTAACTGAGTGCCCTGAATGCAAGTCCAGTGTGCTAACCACTGTGTCACTGTGCTCGCTAACTGAGTGCCCTGAATGTGAGTCCAGTGTGCTAACCACTGTGTCACTGTGCTCGCTAACTGAGTGCCCTGAATGCGAGTCCAGTGTGCTAACCACTGTGTCACTGTGCTCGCCAACTGAGTGCCCTGAATGCGAGTCCAGTGTGCTAACCACTGTGTCACTGTGCTCGCTAACTGAGTGCCCTGAATGCGAGTCCAGTGTGCTAACCACTGTGTCACTGTGCTCGCTAACTGAGTGCCCTGAATGCGAGTCCAGTGTGCTAACCACTGTGTCACTGTGCTCACTAACTGAGTATGGGTAGAGTCCTGTAAGCACCTGTGGCCTGCCTGGTCAGCTTATGGTGGACAGCATTAACGAGCTTATTAACCTTAATTCTCACTTATTCATACACTTTGAGTGCACATAATCCACCCAAGATCTCAAGAAATTAAAAAATTGAGCAGCCTTGGTCTGCTGGCTCCCCAGCACTTTAGGATTTTCAGTAGCTTGAGGATTCTTGCCTTCAGGTCCTTGGAGTTTCACAAACAGAACAACTTAGAATCAAATATGAGACCCAGAAACCTCAATGAATTCTTCAAACATAGAATGGTGTTCCTGATTTCCTCATAAAGGTCACTACACAGGAAACTTTATGGTGGATTTTATAAAACTTATATCTATGACAAAGAGAGTAACCCTCAAAACACTTCCCTAAGGAACATCATTCTCTTATTCGAAACTCTCAGACAGAAATACACTAACTTGGTAGCTAAAAAACAGATGGTGTTCATACCCGCCCCATGGTGTGTCAGTGGTAAGAATATAGAGGTGAAAGAACCAACTTGATCTGATACAATTCAACTGAGTGGATCATGTCCGGTAAGCCACTTTACTAAACAATGTTGTCTTCACAAGTTTGGTTACTAAAACACTCATCACTTGACTAAATTACTGGCCTAGCGTGAACTAGCGTTAGGTCTGAGCTGTTCACTTATGGCGACAACAAACATTGCCACCCTGTGATTACAAGCTCCATACACACTTGTATGGGGTGAAACTTGTCTTCCTTACCAGGTACATTGGCTCAGTGACTACAGAGATGTAAGGAAGAAGATTAAGGTTTAACGTTCCATATACATTGAGGTCATTAGATACAGAGCACAATCTCAGGATAGGGCAAGGGTGGGGAAGGAGACTGGCCACGCTCTTTCAAAGGAACCATCCAGCCTGGAGCAGGCCAAATTGGATGGCCAAAAGAAGATCTGAACCATTGTCATCCTGTATCGAGAGGGCATTGCCTGTTAATTCTTATTATATTCTTACACAATTCACTATAAGCCAATGAGCCATCAACTTAACATTGTCTCACTTTCCATGAGGGCCTAAAATGGAACATGCAGCCATCTAGGATAAATTGGCTAACCTCTCTGACCACAGAGAAAAATGTGTGTATTTGAAGCTGCTATCCAAGTTCTAGCTGGAAGATACTAGATTACAACTGTGGCTACTGTGCCAAGTGCAACACTGTTTCAACATAGCCTTCTACATTGGCACCACTGTCCTTTGCCACAGGCAAAGTGTTTATCCAGCCACACGCTGCGTTCATTGAATGGATCCGTGAAGACAAAGATGGTTGCTCAGCAGCTGGGACAGAAGTTGGCAGTGGTCTTGTTGCTATGCAGCAATCTGCATGCACAGAGTTATTTTGAGCCTGCAGAGCTGACGCATCTTGAGGTGATGAAACCTATGGCTTATGGATTTGCTGATAGTGTGTCTGTGTTCTGTATATCTCTGGCATGCAGAGTTATATTGTGGCCACAATGTGTGCATAACTGAATGTGACAACAACTTTAAATTTCTGAACAGGTACTGTAATCTGATGGAAACTATAACCACTATTATCTAACAAGTACCCAAGTGTAATGTGTTCACAGACTGTGTTAATAACTGCCCGTACTGAACTGATGGCCCACAGTGTTTTAAGTTTGCTATATAATTTTACAGGCCTTGAACAAGCGTATGTTGTCAGCCGATGATTGGCCTGTTAGATTTTGTGTGTTATGATTAGCACTTCTTCTGAACTGAAGAAAGGAAGATTGGGTTGACCATCCCTTTGACAATGAGGTCATTAGAGATGGAGCACAAGCTCCAATTGTGTCACGGGTGAGGAAGGAAACCAGCCATGTCCTTTCAAAGGAACCATCCCGGCATTTGCCTGAAGCAATTTCCCTAAGTCATGGAAAACCTAAATCTGACTGGGCGGACGTGGGTTTGAACTGCTATCCTCCTGAATGTGAGTCCAGTGTGCTAACCACTACACCACCTCACACTAAGTTACTTTCATACTGGCTGGCTGCGCCAGCAGTAGCTCCTTTTAGTAATAGAAGGGACAGTTGTTTTCTGTTCCTAATACTGATCTGTTTCAGGTTAGCTTCTGATGTATTGTGCTGGTGGACTGAGGTTCAAGTATGAAGGTGTATAAGACAGCAGTATTCAGACAGCAAATATCCAGGTTTCTACAGAAAGGAAAGTTTCATTTTTAATTGTATTTATGCTCTTTCTGTTCTTAATTGGTTTTTATTGTATGCAAAGCCAATTTTTTGTTCTTTTCAATTCAGTATAGGTTTGAGCTTGCTTGCACCAGCTTGTTGACATGCTGAACATAGTAGTAATGAAAATAAAATTGTCTTATCATTTTTTTCTTTGTCATTTTTGGATTAACATTTAGACCAGGAAGCACGCAATTAAATTAAATTTAAATCAATTTAATGAATGCAACTTATTGTTCAGAACAAGCCAAATTTATAGTTGTATGAAGCTCACTTATGTTCTAAATAAATGGATAAATATTATGCTGTTAACCTGAACTCAATTGATTCCACCCTTTTATCCTAAGGGCCCTACTACACATATCATTTTATCAAAGTTTTTGCTGGCAAAATGAGAAATCAAGTTGCCTATGATGATGTTCGACAAACTGCTAGGTAGGAGGTAATGCGTGACAGAGCAGAGTGCCACAAGAAAGCCCAGTTATAACAACAGTAACGATTCAGCCACTGATTCAGTAGTGCCTGAAAGACGAAGTTACGAAGTCTGAAGTCTCCGCAAGAACTGACCACATGAGAAAACTAGTACACATGATGTCACTATTACCCTCACTGCAGCAGAGTGCTTAGAATGTTCCAGCATAAGTACTACACCTTTCTTAATCTAACTCTCAAGCACAGCAGTCCTCTGGTACTGGGGAGGCTATCACAGTCAACCTTCTGCATGCCTAATTGTCTACAGTCATCTGTGAAGTTGCAAGTGTTGCTGGAGAGACTCAGCCATTGCAAACTGCAGCTCCAAATACCGACTCTTCACTGATGGGGTACAGAGATCGTCATCAATCTGCTGGCCTACTGGAGGCTCGATCAGCAGGGCCAGGAAGCTGTATGGCATACATCAATCTGAGGGGGAGTCACTGCTGCTGCTCACCCCATTCCAGCAGCCAACACCAATGCTGCCAGCCTCAGTCTGTCTCCTAACTGGAGACTGCAAGTCAGACTCTAAATGATGAATATTTCAGGCTGGTACAGAGGGTGAGTCTCCTGGATGCATATCCTCAATGAGAACGCTTCAGAGAGTGGTGTACAGAGGCTGCTGTTTATTGCTGTCCAGCCATGTCTGCTGGCACCTACGTACCACCAACTGAGCCATGATGTACAGGCTGCAACATGAGCCTTACACAACACAAAAGATCTGCAGGCGACACATGCTCACCTCTACTGGTTGGGTTCGCACTCCTCTGGCCCAACGGAATTGCCTGCACCTAGGGAAGACAATCCTGTACTTCTGATTAATAAAGGTTTTGTTGGGAATAATAGTTTCTTAATGCTCTCAAGCATTAACAGAGCCTTCACACTGCACCCTGCTCGGTTCAATCCTAACAACCACAGGAGTCTGGGTCTGGACCCCTATATCTGGCATCAAAAGTGGCCAACTCCACTGTATCTGGAATCATCGAGTGGCTGCCAGCAGCAGAGATGTCTATGCTTGGTACCACGCCCACAGTTCCACAACAGCAGCAGCTGACATCCGTCACCACAGCTTTGCTGTGAGGTCAATGGCTACAGACTGCAGTTTGCAATGATGCCTTGTGGTGAGTAACTGGTAGTTGTTGGCCTCCTCCTCCTTGTGTCTTTGGTAGCGAGCATGTTGAATCATAAGGACCTCCACAGTACATTAAAAATGTCAACTGTTAGGTCACAAGAATCTGCAGATTTGCTAACTTCCAGCATGCTGGAATAGCTGTGGGTCAGCAACTTCTGTTAATGCAACTCTGTCTGAACAGGCCTTGCATGGCCCAATGGTACCGGCTGGCCGCCATGTCATCCTCAGCCCACAGGCGTCACTGGATATGGATATGGAGGGGCATGTGGTCCGCACACCGCTCTTTCAGCTTTATGTCACTTTACGAGACCGGAGCCGCTACTTCTCAATCAAGAAGCTCCTCAGTTTGCCTCACAACAGCTGAGTGCACCCTGATTGCCAAAAGTGCTTGGCAGACCAGATGGTCACCCATCCAAGTGCTAGCCCAGCCTGACAGCACTTAACTTCGGTGATCTGATGGGAACTGATGCTACCATTGTGGCAAGCCTGTTGGCAACTTCTGTTAATTAATATAACAAAAAAACCAGTCCAAAGCTGTATATTGCATTTTTTATTCACTTGATGACCAGCTACATATACAAATAACTGCATGCAATGTAACTGTTTGCACATTTTCAAAATGGTTTTTGCATTTTCGGGAATACCATTTTATACTGTTACGATGATTTGAAAATGGGTCCGAGCCCAAAACTCGTCAACGAGTGAATGTGAAATTTGCAACTTTGGACTGGTTTTTTTGTAGTACTAATTGCAGATTTGTCTTTATATTATGGAAATACTAGGTATGTTTTCTGGGGCCAGTGAGATGTCATTATTAGAAAAATTTATCTGGGTATGACTTGCCATGTGTCAAGCTGTGTCAATTATGTGTAGTACATGTAGGTGCTTTGGTCATGAGGCACAGCAGTGCTCAGAGTCCTGTTAGGGCATAATATGGCACAAAGAGTAACTGCAGTTTGTTCATATTTATTTATTTATTTATTAGGTGTACTGTTTCTGTATTTTTCTTGTATAACAGCAGATGGAGGTTGTACAAATGCAAGACACAAAGGCAGCACCTATAAATGATTCCAAAGACTACAGCCCTACAAAAGCAGGACAACAAGGCATTGTGTAAAAGGGCAGAGAAATGCGAAGCTGCTGGTGGACAAATATGATCTGATTTGGAGAAGACCAAAACTGTTGATGGTACCCATTCCTTCCATTCATCCTGTGGCAGCTAACCTTATAAAGCCATTTTCAGGAAAAGAAACTGAAGACATATCTAAATTTATTGCTGATGTGAAATCTGCCACCAAATTGGAATAATGTTTGGAGGAAATGGCCTTGAATATGGCTAAATTGTGGTTAGTTGGCAATTCAAAAACATATGTTACATGCCAAGAGACTGAATTAGGAAACAGAATGTGCTAACAGACAAGTTAACACACAATGTTGTGGTCTACAGAGTCATCCTCCATGAGGCAAAAAAAAAAGGGGTTTTCATGTATTTGTAAGGCAAATTTCTACTACTATGTCAAGGAGAGTCAGAATTGACAACCAAAGTGATTTATTTGCTGCCATTACAGTTGCCATGCAAATAGAGGAAATCAACATTGCTACACTGAGGCAGAGTGACTGGGGTGTTTCCTCCTTTGACACAAAGTGTCACAGGTGTGGGCGTTCGGACCACATCAGGCTGCAGTGTCATGAACCAGAATGTTATGAAGGTGGAGAGGTGTAGGTGTGCCACAATGCACGTGATTGCCAAAAGAAACTGCAGGACAGGGTATGTCCGAATAATCACTCATTAAATGGTGACGGGGTGGCTCATCCATTGGACAGCATTCCAACAGAACATGAGAATGCAAAAATGTATGCAGAGATAAAATGCTACTTGTTAGGGATCAATCCATACCAAGCAGACCAGCACCAGTTGCTTGACCATCTCAGAAAAATTTTATATTTTCTGGGTGAATTCCCCAATGCTTAGTAGTTACAAATATATATATTTTTTTAAATTATTGTTTATTATTTTGAAATGGCGGCCATATTTGTTCCAGGCTGCATGCGTTTTTTCATATTTGCAAGCATCTACATTTTTTACAATTATTCAGTAGTGGATTTTCCTAAGCCTTTCAGATAAAATGCATTTAGTTCAACACACTCTGGGTGACAAATTAACATCATTATCACTTAGCTGAATGTATTATTTAAAAAATTTGTAATAGTTCAAAGTTATCAGCCACAAATTAAAAAAACTCAATTTTTGAAAGTACTTTTACAAAGAAAGATCAATTTCTCAGCTTTAATATTTTTTATGCTACTAGACTGTATAGTATAGTTACTTTTTATAGAGTATCAATGGTCAGCAACTTACACTTAAAAAATACACTATTTTTAAAAATGGATTTTATTTTTTAATTTTTCCATTTTGTGGCCTGCAATATCTTTGTTGGAGGACCAAATAAAAATCTGAAAATTTCACAGTTAATAGACCTTTATGATATCAAACTTCAGCATAAATTTCAACTTTGAGATTCAATTGAAAGTTATGGAAAAAAAGACTACAAACACGAGTCAAAAATACATTTTTTAACATCTGCGAATTCTGCTAGGCTAATCAAATAAAGTATACCACTTGCATAATGTAACACACCACATTACACTAGCTAATTTGTCAAAAAAACGCTGTGGTACTTGTTTCAGGAGGCTAACTATTGAGTCCGCAAGCCTATACAAGTCTGATTGTTGTCTTCGCCCTTACAGCAACAAGTGTCTACTCACACTTATTTAGCTACAAATTTTTGAAGCATGCAGTTGAAAAATGGTGTCCCAGTGTTCTATTGGTGTTTTATTAATGAAGCATTCCATGAAAGTGTGTATGGAGTGTATCCTAAAGACATTACTGTAATCGAAGATTTTTTTTACTTACGAGTCGGACCAGAGGTCAAATCAACATGTAAGTACCATGAAATGAAATACTTAAAAAATTTCATCATCTTTTTGGTCAGTCTTGCATGGACCCTTCACAGAAACATAAGAAACCTATAACAAAAGGTCTATGAGAAATAACATTTGATCATTATTCTAAAAATAAAAGCCCTTTTGTCAATCTCATACCAGGAAAATCATTGTGTCCAACATGTTATTCTAAGATATTTGTAATTCACAAGAAAATGCAGAATTTTGTGACTTGTCAGCAACCATTAAAATAGTAGATACAGCTTGTGAAATCCTGGGTATATCACCTGCTAGTAAAATTAGAAAACTAAGTCAAGATAAAAGACCAAGTGCCTGGAATACAGAAACTGAGAAAGTGGCAGCTACATTCAAAAAGAATTTGGAAGTTTCAGTTAAAAATACAATTTGTACTAAAACGGATGGAAGTTCTAAAACTGCACCAACCGAATACCACAATTTGATAGAAAAACTAAAAACTAAAAGCAGTACTTCAAACAAGAGGATAAAATTAAGATTATCAGTTTACTGCCGAATTCTTGGAGTCGAGGAAAAGTTAGTGATGAATTTAATGTGTCAGAACATCTTGTTAAGTTAACAAGGCAATTAGTAAAAGAACAGGGAATTTTACCAGCATTACAAAAGAAACGTGCATCTAATTTGGTAGATGAAAACATAATCAATAAAGTTGTTAAGTATTATGACGATGACAATAACAGCCACTGGTGTCTGGCAAAAGAGACTGTGTTTCTGTGAAAGAAAATGGTTCTAAGATTCAAACACAAAAAAGGTTAATACTGTGTAACTTAAATGAACTAGTCACTGAATTTAAAAAAGAAAATCCTGACATTAAAATTGGAAGATCAAAGTTTTGCGAGTTGAGACCAAGATGGTGTATTGTTGCAGGCACATCTGGCACCCATAATGTTTATGTTGGTTTGTATCAGACTGTACAGTCAATGATAGATGGGGACAATCTTAGAGTTGACTATAAAGACCTTTTCGAAGTTATGGTATGCAATATTGACGGTTACAATTGTATGATCAAGGGAAAATGTGAAGATTGTCCAGGCAAACAAGCCTTACTTGACATGTGTGACGAATCCAAAGAAGACAATTTGATGCCTGACAATATAAAATACGAACAATGGGTGACACAAGACAGAACTGAAATGCTGACAGTCATAAAATCGCGAGAAGAGTTTTTTGAAGTATTTGGGCAAACCTGAAAATCTGAAATTGCATCATTTTATTGCAAAAGCTCAAAGTAAATGTTTGAAAGACAAAAAGCAAACCTTGGCAGCTGATGAACGCTTAGTTCTTGCTTACTTTTCAGAAAACTATTCCTTTGTTGTTCAAGATGAAGTACAAGGGCACCACCGGGTAAATCAACAGGTCACAGTTCATCCATTTGTATTCTACTATAAAGATGAAAATAAACTAATGAGCCACAGCTTTTGTGTCGTAAGTGACTACCTTGAACACAATACTACAGCAGTGCACATTTTTCAACCAAAATTAACAAACTATATTAAATAATTAATTAAACTGATTTAATTTTTGGATGGGGCAGCAAGTCAATATATACAAAAAATATATATATTTACACGTCCTTTCATAAAGAAGATTTTGGGTTTGATGTACAATGGCACTTTTTCACTTGATGCCATGGGAAGAATGCTTCTGATGGTGTTGGGGGTACAACAAAGCGAGCTGTCACAAAAGTAAGTCTACAGTGGACCGATGACAATCATATAACACCTCAAGAAATGTTTGAATTCTGTAAAAAACATATCAAAGGAATTACCTACGTTTTTGTACAATGTGAGGAAATACGAGAAGTCTATGACAGTGTCTTGAAGGAAAGGTACAACACTTGTCAGAAGATTAAAGGCACTCGATCTTTTCATTCTTTCGTACCCCATTCACACAACTTACTGAAGTGTAAGATCACATCAACTTCGCCTGATAGTTAACTTCATCGGTATGGAAAATCTGTACAACTGCTTCTTCAAAATAAAGACATAGTGGCTTGTGTTTACAATAAACAGTGGTGGATTGGCAAAGATGATAATATTGACTTTCAAAACCAAGATGTAAATTTTGTATTTTAACACCCTCCAGGACCAAGGACATATTTAAAAAAAAATGAGGAGGCTCAAGTTTGGAAGCCACTTAAAAATGTACTAAGGAAGCTGTCTCCCATGGCATTTACAAATGTGACTGGGCAAACTTATAATCTAACACCCAAAATGAGTGAACAAATTCCTCAAATGTTCAATGAGTGATGTACTAAAAACGAATAACAAGAGAACTATATAATGTAATTAGCAGGCTTATTTTCAATTTTTAAAAAGTAACTAATCATAGATATGATTAAATTGTGTACTGTTACTAATATAAGCCTAGATATCGCAGATGTTAAAAAACATATTTTTGATTTTGTTTGTAATTTTTTACCATAACTTTCAATTGAATCTAAATGTTGAAATTTATACTGAAGTGTGATATCATAAAGGTCTATTAACTGTGAAATTTTCAGATTTTTATTTGGTCCCTCAACAAAGATATTGCAGGCCACAAAATGGAAAAATTAAAAAAAAAATCAATTTCTTAAGTGCAAGCTGTTCACCATTGATACGCTATAAAAAGTACCTATACTATACAGTGTAATAACAGAAAATACATTAAAGCTGAGAAATTAATCTTTCTTTGTAAAACTACTGTTCAAAAATTGTGTTTTTTTAATTTGTGGCTGATAACTATGAACTATTTAAAATTTATTAAAGAATACATTCAGCTAAGTGATAATCATGTTAATTTGTAGCCCAGAGTGTGTTGAACTAAATGCATTTTATCTGAAAGGCTTAGGAAATCCACTACTGAATAATTGTAAAAAATGTATATGCTTGCAAATACGAAAAAACAGATGCGACCTGTAACAAATATGGCCACCATTTCAAAATAATAAACAATAATTTTTTTTAAAAATATTTTTGTGACTACTAAACATTGCAGAATTCACCCAGCAAATATAATTTTTTTCTGATATGGGCAAGCAACCAATTATTTTTTTCTTGGACCACTTGGTATGGATTTACCCTTAGGCAAAGTGGACAGGAAGGAACATAAACACAGGGTCTCGTGTCAGTTGAAAGTCTGGATCTCTTGGGCAGAAAGAGACCGAGGTCTCTAAGGTATAGGTTGTGTGCAGAGAGTGACAAATTCTCTGTTAAATGTTATACAACAAATGACCTTCCACAGCACACAGAGCGGGGGATTAGGGGGTGGGAGGAGACGCACATTGGTTCCTCTAGAGACAACAACTCCAAGTGTCATGATGCCACCAAGGTTCACCAGTCATAGCTACGGACACAAGCACTAAAGACCAATTCGCACAATACAGTACCGCAAGGTGCAGGGAAGTTGATAGGTACAGACTTGCTGCGGTGTAGAGGCATTGGAAACCAATGAGGAATTGGGTAAGTCACCCTTTTCTGTATGCATAAATACAGTACATGTCAGTGACATGAATGGAGATTTTATAGTCCCAGTCAGTGTCAAAAGTTTTGGATGGATGAAGTGATTCTGCTGAAGGATCTGTTGACTGCTAATTTGGATGTTGTCCATTTGGTCCCAAGAAGTCACCAGATGGCACTAGGAAATACACATTTTACATTCCTTGGTGTATGAACAATCGCTGACGCATATCTCACACCAAACATAACGGATACTCTTGAGAAGTTGGGTCAATGTTAATATTTCTCCAGCATGGATTTAAAGCACCAGTATCATCAACTGGAGGTATAACCAGATGACCAGCCGAAGACACCTTTTACCATCTGCAGGGGTCATTTTTAGTAGCATCAAATGCCATTCAGACTCAAGAGTGTGACCACCACTTTTCAAGGATTATCGGATAGGGTACTTAGAAAATTGGAGCCCATGCACTGTGTAGTGTATCTGGATGACACCATCATCTTTTCAAAGGACATTGAACAGCATGTGCAATGGCTGGAGAAAGTGTTCAAAAGACTAAGGACAGCACGAGTAAAGCTCGCCATTGATAAATGTCATTTTGCAGCAACAGAAGTAAATTATCTTGGGCAAGGAATTAGTCAGGAAAAGTGAGAAGAGATACACGATTAATATCAGCAAACAGTTAAACAATTGCAATCTTATTTGGGTCTGTGTAATTATTATTGTAAATTTGTGAAAAACTTTGCTGAAATTGCCGAACCTTTGAATTGTTTGTTATGGAAAGGAGAAAAATTTGAATTGTCTACTGAATGTCAAACAGCATTGAAGACGTTGATAGCAGATTTGACATCAGGTCTAGTTTTGATATTTCCAATCTTCAAAACAGAATTCATTCTGTCTTCCAATGCAATAAATACAGCAGTAGGATGTGTGCTTAACCAGAGTATGGATGATAGAGAACATGCCTATGATTTAGTAAATTTAATTATGAAGTAGTGCACAAGCTGGGAAAGAGGAACACGAATGCAGATTGTTCGAGTAGGAATATTGCAGTCCTGTAAACACTGGGTAGAACAATTGCTGAGTAGCGAAAGTATCAGGCAGCTGACACAGACTGTCAGATATTCAATTCGCAACTGCAGTTTGTCATGCATGATGGTTTATTGTGCGAACAATAAAGTTTGCACTAAGACTGGTATACCTGCAGTGTTTTGGAATGAAGTTTGAAACAAGCACATGACCATCTTTATGTCACGGAAGGCCATGTTGGGCAAAAAGCAGCTGATAAATGAGTTGCCAGGAAAGTTTGGTGGATTGCCAGGAATAAAGATGTCAAGTAATATGTAAGTAACTGTGTAACAAAAGGCTACCACATGTGTCTCAGCCATTTTCATATTTTAGCCCTTTTTAATAAGACACAGCAGGAAATATCTACATATTGACCATACTAGACCATTTCTTACGATATATTGTGATGACTGCAACCCCTGACCAACAAGTGGGTACAGTTGCCCAAGGAATGGTGAATGACTGGTGGCTCACATTAGGTGTTTCAGATACAGTAATTGATTAGAAATTGTGTCGACTGCTCCGCATTTGCAAGTCGCAGATTAGCCATTTTCACCTTCAAGCCAATAGAAGAATATAACCAGTTCATGGCATGATTTTGAAGTTGTTGAGCTAGTACATTAATAGTGATCACAACTGGAATATGTACCTAAGTTATGTGACTACTGCATACTATTTTAAAATTCACATGGCTACCAGTCTTTTGCTACTCACATTATATTATGTGTTTATTATACATTTTACTCCCACACAACAGTATGGGAGAAATATGTCTTCATGTTTCGAAGTAATGAAACAAAAAAATTGGAACTAATGCTGAATTGGTGACAAAATTCACAAAAAGTTTGACAACAAGTGAAACAGACAAACACAAAGGCTTCAGGACACCAGGAGCAGATAGGACAACACATGGGGAAGTTGCTACAATGTAGGGCTGGCCAGTGGGTGTTGGTGACAAACCCACACATACCTAATGGTATAACACAGAAACTCACGACACAATACCACAGACCTGACTGAGTAGTAGAAATGACGCTACCTACCAATTTATGATACAGACACCAACAAAAACTTTGATTAGTTACCATGTTGGGTGAATTAAGCCATTTAAAGGAGCTGTGTCTGCCTTGCCACAAGCATAATCACTGTCTGCAGTATAGAATATGAAATATAGGATCACGAAGGAGGACAGACTACTTGTGAATAAAGTACCTTGTGAATAAAGTACATCTGACATGCCTTATGCACTTTGACCGTGTCGATAGATAGGGTTTCAGATTACCATTAGATTATATTTTACTGCATTTGTTTTTATTTAAATTATTGGGGTGTATTTTTGTTGTCATTATATTCATAGTATGTTTTAGGTGTCTGTTTACTTTTCTTTCTTTGTTCATATCACATATTAAGGGATAGTATGAGAATTAACTGCTGAACTAATGCAAAGTACATGAGATACTGTATGGGTTTTGAATAGATACTTAGAAGCAGCACAAAACTGACTGAACACGATGGACAGAAGAATTAACTGTGGTAAGGTTGCTCCAAGCACTAACAGACAGTCTGAATGACACAAGGGTGGAAGTAACTATGTTACAAGAGGCAATGCACCACACCATGCATGGGCAAGTAAGTTCTACACAGTTATCACCCCAGCAATTCTTAACTAGACAACGCGAAGGGCAAAAGGAATTTACCCCAGAGTAAGGTTGGTTGGTTGGTTTGAGGATTAAAGGGACCAAACTGCAGAGGTCATCGGTCCCTTGTTTCATAAACACACAGAGCACAGGGAAACCATCCATTAGTCATTCGAAACAAGATAAAAATTCCAGGGGAAGAAAATCGCCAAGGTCAAGATTAAAGAAACATGGAAAACGGAGCACAGCAACAAAAACAACACAGAGAAGAAAGGCAGAAGGGATTAAAACTGCACAGCAGAGGACTGTTGCTGACTGATCACGAAAATAATAGGATGAGCCAGCCACTCTGCAACACGTTAAACCCTCCAGCCTAAAAGATTAGGGTGGAGTCGAATTACAACACACAACAAAGTAAAAGATACAGCACAAAAGAGGGTGATGCAATAAAATTAGAGGGACCGATAAAACCCACTTGCTCGAAGAAAACCTAAAACACGATCTGCCATAGAGACATCGTCAGCTAAAAGACACGATAAATCACCCAAGAGGTTAAAAGTTCGCCTGAGGGCGGTTAAAAGAGGACAGTCCAATAATATATGGGCCACCGTCATATTCGCACCACAGCGACAATGAGGGGGGTCCTCTCGACGCAACAGATGACCATGCGTCAGCCAAGAGTGGCCAATGCGGAGCCTACACAGAATAACAGAATCCCTGCGAGAGGCCCGCATGGAGGAACCCCACACAGTCGTTGTCCCCTTTACCTGCCGCAGCTTGTTGGGGGCAGACAGAGTGCGCCATTCGTCTGCCCACATCCGAAGGACCCGACGGCGTAACACCGATCGGAGATCAGTTGCCGGGAGGCCGATCGCCAACGGCAGTTTGCGGGTGGCTTCTTTAGCTAACGTGTCGGCGTGTTCGTTGCCCGCTATCCCAACGTGTCCCGGGGTCCATATGAACACCACCGAACGTCCACGCTGTCCAAGAGCATGAACGGACTCCTGGATGGCAACAACAATGGGATGGCGTGGGTAGCACTGGTCAAGAGCCTGCAGACTACTGAGCGAGTCACTGCAAATGACAAAAGACTCACTAGTGCTGGTACGAATACGCTCAAGGGCACGAAAAATGGCTGTTAGCTCTGCGGTGTAAACACTGCAGCCGTCCGGCAAGGAGCGCTGGTCTACATAGTCCGCATGAGCGTAAGCGTACCCCACACGGCCATCAACCATCGAGCCATCTGTATAGATTATCTCAGAGTCACGGGATGCGTCGAGGAGAGCAAGAAATTGGCGGCGCAAGACTGCAGGAGGAACTGAATCCTTTTGCCATTGTGAGAGCTCCAGCCGAAGCTGCGGCCGATGAATACACCAAGGTGGTGTATGTGGGTGGACCTGAAAAGCAGACGGAAGGGGCAAAGACTCGAGTTCACGAAGGAGTGACCGAACACGGATCCCAATTGCGAGGCCTGATCGCGGCCGCCGACGTGGGATATGGACTGCCGCATCGGCGAAAAGGAGACGGTAGTTAGGGTGACGGGGAGAACAACGGACGTGGGCAGCATAGTTGGCTAAGAGTTGTTGACGCCGAATGTGGAGCGGAGGAATCCCCGCCTCAGCAAGTAGGCTATTAACAGGACTGGTGCGGAATGCTCCTGTCGCCTGTCGAACCCCACAGTGGTGAACGGGGTCCAGCAGTTGCAACGCTGAGGGCGACGCTGAGCCATACGCCACACTCCCATAATCCAGTCGGGACAGCACAAGGGCTTTGTAGAGCTGCAGCAGCGTGGTACGGTCTGCACCCCAAGTTGTGTTGCTGAGGCAGCGGAGGGCATTCAGATGCTGCCAGCACTGACGCTTGAGCTCACGAATATGAGGAAGCCAAGTAAGCCGGGTGTCGAACAGCAATCCCAAAAAACGGTAGGTGTCAACGACCCTGAGCATAGCATCCTGAAGATAGAGCTCAGGGTGGGGATGGACAGTTCGACGCCGACAAAAGTGCATAACACAAGTCTTCGCAGGAGAAAACTGAAACCCATGGGCTAAAGCCCACGCCTGCGCCTTGTGAATGGCTCCCTGCAACCGACGTTCTGCAACACCAATGGTGGAGGAGCTGAAAAAGATGCAGAAATCGTCAGCATATAACGTGGGTGAGACAGACGACCCTACTGCTGCTGCAAGGCCATTAATGGCCACAAGGAAAAGGGGCACGCTCAATACAGAGCCCTGTGGAACGCCGTTCTCCTGGATATGAAGTGAACTATGGGATGTGCCAATTAAAACGCGGAATGTCCGAACAGATAAAAAATTCTGAATAAAAATGGGGAGAGAGCCCCGGAGACCCCACCCGTGCAACGTGGCGAGAATATGGTGCCGCCACGTTGTGTCATATGCTCTGGAGAGGTCGAAAAAGACGGAGACGAGGTGTTGGCGCCTGGAAAAAGCAGTGCGGATTGCAGACTCAAGGAAGACCAAAGTATCGGCGGTGGAACGGCCCTGACGGAAGCCGCTCTGGCACTGAGCCAGAAGACCCCGAGACTCGAGCAGCCAACACAGCCGTCGACTCACCATGCGTTCCAGTAGCTTGCACAGAGTATTTGTCAAGCTGATGGGCCGATAGCTATCCACAGTAAGCGGGTCCTTACCAGGCTTCAGCACCGGAATGATGGTACTTTCTCGCCACTGCGACGGAAAGACACCATCACCCCATATGCGGTTGAAGATGGCAAGAACACATCGCTGACAGTCCGGGGACAGGTGTTTGAGCATCTGATTGTGGACGCCATCTGGCCCAGAGGCTGTATCGGGGCACTGTGCCAGGGCGCTCTGGAGTTCCCACAAACTAAATGGGGCGTTATACGTCTCAGGGTGGCGAGAAGCGAAAGAAAGCCGTTTGCCTTCCTCCCGGCGTTTGAGCGCGCGAAACGCGGGCGGGTAAGTCCCCGACGCAGAGGCCCGAACATAGTGCTGTGCGAAATGCTCGGCGATTGCATCGGCATCGGTGGATACCGCCCCGTTGATGGTAAGCCCAGAGTAACAGAACACAACTAACTGAAAGGAACTTGGCACTATTCTATCATGTGTCCACAGTGGAAATGAGAACTGATGATGCCAGATTACATGTATTAATTCAATTTCCAATAGCAGCCATGAAAGTGACATTATCAGAGCTTTTTGGTACATCCTTAACCAGTCAGGTGAGAAATAGCAGGGAAATGGGTACAGGTACAAACTAAGGAAGTTTGGAACAAAGGGAGAGCCTCGCTTTTGTGTCATTGGAAGATTTATTGGGAAAGTCAGAGGGAAAGTATTATATTATACAGATGCCAACAAAAACTGTGCACCAAACACTCACTGATTGTTTTGGAAATAAAGATAGGGAATAGTAAAAGGTTGTGTATAAACTGATAGACGAACTTTTAATTATATGGAATTTGTGTCAGCGATAGAAATATTACAGGATAATATAGACTGGTATATGAAAATGCAAATTACGGGGCAAGCTGAAGCAAGTGAACGTCAAAGGGAAGCGTTAATACCACGTCCAAAATTCCAGAGTGGACATACACTGGGTTTAATGGCTAGTACAGAGTTACGAAACAACGGAATACCAATAAATGGTATAGTTTGTGACATAGCAGAAACGACATTTTGTCTACCAGTTACAGTCACTGGTATAACCACACTCAAGCGGACACAGCTTATGTTGTACTGGCCCGAGAAGCCACTAGAAGTGCTGCCTATTCAAAACTTAACCTTCCTGAATAAGACCCTAAACTGGGACATCCCACACTCACTCGATAACCCAGTAGCAATCCAGAAAGGAAGAATTATGGCAGAGTAAATGCTCTGACACATACTGAAATATCGCAATAGATAATCTCACAAGAGTAAAAGTAAGCATATCAGTCACATTTACATCAAATACAAGTTGACTGGTTTATAAATAAACTGAGGGAATAGTAAGAGTTTATGTATATACAGTTACATAAACTTCTAATTATATGAAATTTGTATCATCAAATAAGGAATAGCTTTGATAAGGATCAAGGTGCTTAACTCAAGGAGTTGAACACAGACTATAATGCTTATGAATTAGGTGTCAGTCCAAGAAATCATGAGATTCAGTTTTATTTGTATGGAAGGATAATTATGTTGAGCAATGTATAAATGTTACTGTGAAATGTGGGTGGTGAGACTGTAACACAATCACTAAAAATTTGTCAATGTTCTTCACTGGTTACACCAGAAGACAAGTCGTCCGAGTCACTGATCAGCAAACTGTCAGCTAGGAGGCAATGTTGTGCAGGCCAAGGCAAACACAGAAGTGACTGCAACATGTGGGACCAGCTTGGCACCCGAGTCCACAAGTTAGGCACAATGGCATCATGGCAACAGACAGATATTGTGATACTGGTGACAGAGCAGAGTGCCACAAGAAAGCCCAGTTATAACACATCAACAACTATTCAGCCACTGCCTAAAAGACTAAGTTACTAAGTCTGAAGCCTCTGCGAGAACTGACCACAAGATCATCCCATTCCTGCAGCTAAAATTGATGCTGCAGGCCTCTGTCTCCAAACTGGAGGCTGCAGGTCAGACTCTACATGATGAAGACTTCCTCAGGCTGAGCTGGAGGGTAAGTTTCTTGGGTGCACAACCTCAATGAAAGCACTTCAAAGATTGGCCCATGGAGGCTGCTGTCCACTGCTGGCCAGTGAGAGCTGCGTCAGTTGGCACCTTGGGGCCATCAACTGAGCTGTGACGTAATGGCTGCCACATGAGCCTTTCGCAACACAGCAGAGGTTGCCACCACCTGGGGAAGACAATCCCATACTTCTGATTATTGAATGTTTTGTTGTGAATAATGTTTTCTTCACCCTCTCTAATGTGATCGGATCCTTCTCACCACACCCTACTTGGTTTAATCCTGACAACCACAGGGGTCTGTGTCTGGACTCCAGATCCCTAAGACATTTGTGCAATTAGATGGGGTAGTACAGCAAATACACACAATGGAATTTCTGGATTTGCACTGGTATAACTAAGCTGTGACAGGAAGAGCTTGGGAGTGTAAAGAGTTATACAGGAGAACAAAACTTTTATAGAGAAGCATGCCAAGGAACTGGTAATTCACAATGGCATTCATCTCAGATAATGTGTTGGAATTGTGGCCATAAAGGATAAGGGAAGTCCACATTCATACTTTGTATGTGTGGCTATGAGTAATGGAACAGTCTGAACATTGCTTGATTTAGGCAGTATGATCTCAGCAGTTGAGTATAAATCATTCTTGGAGCTTCAAGAAAACTGCAATTGGAAGAGGTTGGTAGTAGATAAGAGGAGCTTGCTTGGAAGGTTAGCATGTGTACTATGGCGGCGGATTTTATTGCTAATATGGGTCTGCGTCATAAGAGGATGGTGCAACAATTTAAGTTTAAGCTGCAGGTGCCAATTCAGTATTTCCGGCATGGGTGGGGTTTTGTGTGTGTGTGTGTGTGTGTGTGTGTGTGTGTGTGTGTGTGTTGGGGGGGGGGGGGGGGTGGATGATTACAGAGGCATATGATAAACCCAGTACGGAAGCAGGTAGTCCGGAAAGTCAGATGCTCTGAGTTCACCAGAGTATTAGAATATCATACTGCATTAAGTGATCAGGTTCTGATCAAGATTCCATCCTAAAGACTGTCACCACTGAGAATGAAAGTATTAAGACAACATGTGGAAATTAAGATTTAACCGCACCATTTAAATCTCCATATGCTACTAAAATATTCTTGGAAAAAAAATAAAATGGCAAGCACTGCTCCGTAGTGGACTACCGTGAACTAAATAAAAAAGGTAGTACTGAGACCAGTGCAGTTGTCAGATTTGTATTCATTTTTCTGGTGGTTTAAGGGAGTGCAGGTATTCGCCACCTTAGATCTTAATCAAGCTTATAATCAGATGTCTTTATATGAAGATTCAAAGCCAGTTATGGCCTTCGTGACAGACTAGAACTTCCTTGAATTTAACCATGTCCATTTTGCGTTGGCAACAAGTGCTGCTATCCTCTCGCAGCTCAGAGGCACCATGTTTTCCGACATCAAATTGAGGTATTCTCAGCATTATCTCGAGGATTTGGTGGTACATAGTAGCTTGGCCCAGTCACATATGCAGCATTTGCAGAAGGTTTTTTGAATGATTAAAAAACAGCGGGATTTACAGTTAATCCACATACATATTCCACAAGCCATCGTACGGTTCATGGTATACTGCACCTTATATTACTTCCAGTCACTTCCTTTCCTGTTCCAGTCACAAATAGAGCAAGGGAAAAATGACTGCCTATACACCTCCATATGAACTTTAATTTCTCTTATCTTTGAGGTCCTTATGCAAAACATACATTGGCGGCAGTAGAATCATTCTGTAATCAGCTTCAAATGGTTGTTCTCTGAATTTCTCAATAGCATTCCATGAAGAGAAAGTCTCTTACCTCCAGTGAGACCGACCTGAATTCACAAAACATCTCCATAATACTTGCAAGTTGATCAAACCTACCAGTAACACATCTAGTAGCCTGCCTCTGAATTGCTTCAGTGTCTTCTTTCAATCCAACCTGGTGGGCATCTCAAACACTCTAGCAGTGATCAAGAATAGGTTGCACTTGTGTTCTATATGCAGTTTCCTTGACATACGAACCACACTTTCCTAAAATTCTACCAATAAACTGAAGTCAACCACTCACTTTCCCTACTATAGTCCTTTCATGCTCGTTCCATTTAATATCATTTTGTGATGTTACACCAAGATATTTAACCAACATCACTGTGTCAAGCAGTAAATTATTAAATTTGTATTTTAAAATTCCTCTAATAAGTTGCTAGGTGAAGGATTTTTTTTAAGGTAGTTCATTACTGGTTTCATGGAGAATGCAGGTCCATTTAACAAGTTACACTGAAAGGATGTAATTTCTTTGGGGGTCCTTCCAGGAAGCCTCATTTTTGGCAGTAAGCACTGAAGTCAGCCCTGATATTAGCATTACCGAACTTCAACACAGAATGCTTTCTACAGACGGGTGTGTTGGCTCTAGGGATAGGGTTGGTTTTGTTGCAAGAGCAATAAGGGATAAGAAGGCCATATCTGTGTTTCAAGGGGTTTAAATAAACTAGACGGACGGTACAGTTTTCTACGAATTGGAGGCTGTAGCCGTGTTATTTGTCATGGAGACATTTTGATATTCTCTCTAATACTGAGTTCATCCTGGAAACTATCAATCATATGCTCAGCTGGCTGTTAGTCAGACCAAGAAAAACTGAGCACATTACCAGGTGAGCAATGAGCATTTTGTCCTTTAAACTTGAGATCTATTACATTAGGGGCTCAGAGAATATGGTCACAGATGGTACGAGTTGTATGTTTTAGTGCGATGAGAATAATCCAGGAGACAATTAGCTGGTGGTAGATTGTGGTTTGTGCATGGTGGTGATAGGCTGATTCTGTCGCTATTCCAGTATTTCCATGAATCTTCTGTGGTATTTTTTTAAGAATATACACCATCGTGATTTCGATATCACAACATATTGTAGAAAATAAAATAAGCTCCAAATCGCATCTTAGTAAGACGATGACAAAATTTTAGAAAATGAAAAAATTGGCAGAAAGTTGCATCTTAGTTAAAACAGAAACAATAAATTCTAGAAAATGAAATTGGCTGAAAATTGCTTTTAAGTAACATCAACCTTAACACTTTTCATCAACTCAAAATTGTTTCCAGCTTCTTCCTCATTCTGAGGACTGGCAGTGGCAGGAGTGACTGTGAATGCCTTCCTGCTCGCCAAACACCTCAGTGTAGAATTTGAGTTTGTCGTTGGCTGCCTAATTTTCACCAAAGCTGTGCTCCAAAAGCTTTTTGAGATCTCCAAGTTTGACTTTTGGAAGTTCTACATCTTTTGGAAGTTCTACACCTGCTGTGATTGGTGCTGGACTGTTTGCATTGCTGAGACTTTTCCCTTTCTTCAGGATGCTCTTCCCTCTCCAGCTTCAAACTGTAAAAGGTCTCTCTATGAAGTAGACAAATCACCTAGACTCTCAGAAGCTTCAAGAAGAAACCATCGATGTAGTGTGCTGATTATTTTATGTTTTTATTCTGACCCCCACGACCATCAGAAAATAAAAAGTTTTTTCACACTTTCGAAGTTTAGGTGAGTTAGTCTGTGATGAATCATTGATGCTGTTTGGTTTGATCTTTTGGCTTATTCATGTTCCAACTAAGTATACGAAAACAATGTCTGTTTTGGTTGCAGACTGTAAACATTTAAAGGTACATTTGATGGGAATAATAGACCACTTGGTCTGGCACTTCTGGTAGTACTAGATTCTTTTGACAGTCACAGCTGAGAGTTAAGTAACCCTCGTTATTTTCTTTCAGCATTATGCAGAACACGACAGGTTTCATTTTGTGGATTTGGACTGGGTTTGCAGGCTCTGCTTTTTGGTACTTCATTTTTCATCTTCAATATGATTTTCCAGCAAGGAGCATGTCTAACAGGTAGTACTCTTGTAGTAATAGTACTTGACAACATTTTCACGGTTCTCTTCAATACATGATCCACAATTTCACTATGCTCAGCTTGCTACTTAAATACTTTCTTTGGGTGTTTGTTCCTTGAGAATAGTGACATTCTAAGGGGATAAACTTTTTAATGT
The DNA here is from genome assembly GCF_023898315.1 of Schistocerca nitens. Classification (NCBI taxonomy): domain Eukaryota; kingdom Metazoa; phylum Arthropoda; class Insecta; order Orthoptera; family Acrididae; genus Schistocerca; species Schistocerca nitens. The sequence continues at coordinate 47,678,993 of NC_064618.1, read as the reverse complement.
GATTTTTTACTAATTCTTTTCTTCATACAACTTGGTTCTTCTATCATCTCCTCTTATCTCAATACTGCATCTTGGTCTACAATTTTGTGGCACAACCCAGTAACCCTACATTTCTTAACTTGAAAAGCTGAAAAGTCCCTTGCAAACAGAAACATTCTCAATCTCCTCACCCCTCTTTTTTGTCATCCCGCTGAATCTTCCTTTAGGGAACGTGGTAGAAACATGTTGAGCTATGTAGCTGTTCTGCCATTCACAGATTCTTTTCTGGTAAAACGTTTGCTAATTTGTTATGTCTTTCATGGTAAGTTCATTACATCTTAATTTTCCGAAGGGATGTTTGCAATCAGGCATCTCTGGGGAGAAATTAGGTTTATATCTGAAACAAAGTCCCATGCTTAAGCATGCAGAAGCAGTAAACAGCGATGGAGACATAGGGGTGGAGTGGGAGGGAGGGAGGGGGGAGGGGAGACAGTGCCATGATGACACCATTACAGGTCTTGAGAAGTAGACATGACTCTCTGCACAGAGATAAAATTAAAGGGGTAGTAAGCATGACGAGCTAAGTTAAAAACCAGGTAGCATATATAATAAGGCATTGTTATACCATACGATTGGTAGAAAATTTCATTTCTTACTGCCAGCACCCCACCTCCCACAGTGGTTGCTTATAATCCTCACCAATGGACAATTCCTGCAAAATTGAAACTGGGAGCAATCTGGAAACAGGGCAAGTGTAGTATATAGCGCAACTACACAGGATTGCGCACACTCCTTGCTGCTCCTTCAACATGTGCCGCATTTAACACAAATTTTCTTTAGTTCTGCTATACACTGGATTCTTACTTCGTTGCCAGATAGCTACTGGTTTCAGTTTTGCAGAAATGTCCATTAAATTGGTCAGAGTACACCACTGTGTAGTGGAGAGTACAGATTATACCATGAATTTGTTGAGGTTCTGTCATAACAATTAGAGTCAACACAGCTGGGTAGTATGCCCAACTCAAAATCGACAAAAAATGCATTTAGCGGGTTTTACATCTGGGCTACTCATTTGTAAAAGAGTAGTTATTTGTGATGGATTTGCTGTCAATAATGCAGACCAGAAGAGGAGGATAGGATATTTGGTGACCAAGTCAGTGGACAGGCCTTTTCAGCGAATGTATATCAGTTTTGTGGACCCATTGCATAAGTCGAATGCAGGAAACAGGATTATTTTGGTTTGTGTTGATGCATTTATGGGACTTGTCCAATTATTGTCCTATGCTAACAGCAGCTCATGTAGCAATAAAAAAATTACAGACGATTTTCAGTACCTCTGAGCCTCCACAGTCTGTATTAACTGATAATGTGACTTCATTTACTGCACACAGCTTCCAGCAATATGGGAGTGCATCATGCAACAATATCTCATTATCCTAATCCGTTTTACATGGAGTGCATTAATGGAAACCTTGGGTTGGACCCAGTAACCTGCCACATCGATAACCACAGAGTATGGGATCACTTGCTCCTGTGGTTAATGATGGCGTGCAATTTATGGTCTATTGATGACCTCTTGCTTGAAAAAGAAAGTTTGGTTAAAAGAAAATTCAGGAGACTCATAAGAGGGGAGCCTCACATTTTAATAGGGAACAGAAGTCAAACACTTACCGACCTGTTGGCAAGGTCTTTGTTAGGAATTTTCAGGGTGTTAGCATCCCTTCTGGATGGATGACCAAGAAGTTGTGCAGATTTAAGGGTCCCTTGGAGACTGAAAGGTTACTTATTCCATCACTATTTTGCTAAGTGATCTAATTAAGGAGAAGGAAATCAGGGTTCACATTAACCCCCAGTTCTCAGGGCTCCCAGACATGTAGCTGGATTAAGGGCGGAATGTTCCAAGTGTGGCACTATTTTGACTTAGCCTTCTAGGTTGGCATCAATTCCTGTACTTTGCCACTAGTGAGTGCAGTTTGTCTTTCTGGTTTGGAAGTGCTTATCTGGCTGTGCACTGTGAGCAGTGAACTGGGCCATGAAAACAGACATGGTACCTCTGCAACCAAGTCATAAGTTGATAGTGGGCTTGTTGGTATGTCGCCATCTGCAAGCATGGAGTTATTGTGGGCCTGCACAGAACTGAACAGTCTTGAGGTGCTGCAATCTGTGGTTTACGGATTTGCTGATAGTGATCTATGTTGCATATACCTCAAACAAGGGAAAGTCTAAGTTGGAATATCAACAGTATAATGAAAAGGACAAACTGCTACTCACCGTAAAGATGACACATTGAGTTGAAGACAGGCATGATGAAAAGAGTGTTATATATAAAGGTTTTTGTCAAAGCCTTCTTCAGGAAAGAGAGAAAAACACACACACACACACACACACACACACACACACACACACACACCTACAACAGAAATGCACTGAATGGCAGCATCAATCCAGAGCAGGGTGGGGAAGGGGGAGGGATAGCAGGGTACAGGTTTGGGGAAGAGGAATCAGCGTTGCCTGGTGGATCATGCAGGTGGTAAGACAGGGCTGACAGGCGACTGTCAGCTCTCTCCTGCCACTTGCACAGTCCACCAGGCAGCACCGATTCCTCTTCTGCCCACCTGCACCCTATTATCCCTCTCCCTCGCTCCCCCCCCCCCCCCTTCCCCTGCTCTCTGGACTGTTGCTCCCATTCAACACATTTCTGTTGCTCTCTGACTGGAGTGGCCAATGGTATGCATTGTGCGTGTGTGTCTAATGTGTTTGTTCATATCAATATGTGACACACAAAGCGATGTTGTGGCCACAATGTGTGCATAATAGATCATGGCAAGTAACATTCATTTATGAAGAGGTACTGTAATCTGCTAGATAACTGCAGTTATATTATCCATCAACTACCTATATACAATGCATCAGTGCTGTGTTAATAACATATGATATTGAACTGGTGATCCACAGTGCTTAAAGTTTGCTGTATAATTATACTGACATTGGACGAGAATGTTGTCAATGGACAGCTGGCTTGCTAGATTTTGTATGTTATGATTAGTGAACTTTTACTGGTTGGCTGCACTAACCTGTAGCTCCTGTTACTAATAGAAGGCACAGTTGTTTTCTGTTCCTAATACCGAGCTGTTTCAAGTCAGTTTTCGAGGTATATTTTGTGCCTTATATGTGCCGGCACACAGAGGTTCAACCATCAAGTTTTATGTTACAAAGAACCAGGCTTCTGCAAAAGGGTGGCTTCATTCTTAATTGTTTTAATTGTATTTATATTCTTATTTGGTTTTAATTGTATACAATAAAATCTTGATTCTTTTTGACACATTGTAGTTCTGAACTTGCTTGCAATGGCTTGTCGTTCTGTGCTGTATAACACTGAACACAGTGCTAAATTAAAATAAATATTGTTTATAACAGAGGGAAACATTCCACGTGGAAAAAATATATCTAAAAAGAAAGATGATGAGACTTACCAAACAAAAGCGCTGGCAGGTCGATAGACACACAAACAACCACAAATATACACACAAAATTCAAGCTTTCGCAACAAACTGTTGCCTCATCAGGAAAGAGGGAAGGAGAGGGAAAGACGAAAGGATGTGGGTTTTAAGGGAGAGGGTAAGGAGTCATTCCAATCCCGGGAGCGGAAAGACTTACCTTAGGGGGAAAAAAGGACAGGTATACACTCGCACACACACACACATATCCATCCACACATACAGGCACAAGCCTGTATGTGTGGATGGATATGTGTGTGTGTGCGAGTGTATACCTGTCCTTTTTTCCCCCTAAGGTAAGTCTTTCCGCTCCCGGGATTGGAATGACTCCTTACCCTCTCCCTTAAAACCCACATCCTTTCGTCTTTCCCTCTCCTTCCCTCTTTCCTGATGAGGCAACAGTTTGTTGCGAAAGCTTGAATTTTGTGTGTATATTTGTGGTTGTTTGTGTGTCTATCGACCTGCCAGCGCTTTTGTTTGGTAAGTCTCATCATCTTTCTTTTTAAATAAATATTGTTTCATCAATACTTTTTCTTTTTATTGCTTCTGGAGTAACATTTAACTCAGCAAGCAAACTATTTAATTTAAATCAGTTTAATGAATGTAACTTATTGTTCAGAACAAATCAAATTTATAGTTTTTTGATGCTTACTAAGCTTCTCAATAAATACATAAATTTTGTACTGTTAACCTGAACTTCATTGATCAATTCCACCTTTTATTCTACGGGCCCACTTCGCATATCACTTCCGACTTGGACTTCGTGTCACAATCTGGTTTGTGTTAAATCCAGTGTGCTGCAATACCTTTAATTAGAACAACTTGACAAACTTTCATTGTGTTAATTACTTACCACATTTTGTTTTTGTCTCCTTAGTAATAATTTTTTCAGTGAAAATGCATTTCATAGCACTGCTCTTGCATTGGCAAGCATAAAATGAATTAATGTTGTAAGGTGAATTTCTGTGCAAAATATCTATGATGAACTCTAAAAACACTGTGCAGTAACAACTGCTATACATGCCCATGGGGCATGCACTGGGATGAACATCACAGTATGTAACCAACAGTTATCACTAAAATTTATTTACAAATATTAGGCTAATGAATTAGTTCAAAGAATTTTTGTTTAGTGTCTTGTTTTGAAAGTTCCTACAAGTGTATTTGTCAATTATCATTGATGACAACTTAATATTTATGCACAGTTATTTCCCACCTTAAACGCACTGGCTGATTGTAACATTCCTACTGTAATATGCAATCCATCATAAACAGTCGCACATTGTGCAAGTTTGCTGCCATTTTCATGTCTACGGGATATTGTTCCAAGCGAACACTCCAAAATGGTTTATGAAGCCAAATCAAATTGTGTAAGTAAGTAAAGGTCTTAATACGTATAACAACCTAAGAGGAAAAATATCGTTTTCATCAAAAACTCTTTGACTATATTGGCCATTATGAGGAAAACGTAGGGTAATTCAAGTAAAATTAGTACAGTTTCTTGTAAAATAACCACACCAAGCTGCTAAAAGTCATTCACGTAATGGTCATCTTCTGGCAGAAACAATCCTGTGAACAGCTGTTGCCACTTCATAAAAATTCTTGTGTGTGGCTTAGATAGAAACTCATGTCAGAATCTCTCAGAAAACTGTTTTCATTTGAAGTGCGAGTTTCCACTGAAGCTACCCACAGACGGCTGTATATAGTTGGCCGACAGCTGGTTGCAGACAGCTGTATGCAGCTGATAATGTGATTGCAGGACCAGTTCTGCCAGATGGCCATTAGGTAGAAACTAGTTGCAGAGTAATAAAACAAAAACTTTTTATGCCTTGGTGTGGTTATTTTTCAAGAAAATGTCTTTATATGCAAGCTATGCTGCACAATTTTAAGACAATTTTAAAATTGCTCTTCTGGATATACTTGACAAAAGAAAAAACTGACATTTTGCTTTCCATTCACATCAGTGCTGCATTTGTTTTCAATGAACATTTTTTGTGCTTTTAACCACACAGAAATGTCAGTTGGCCATATAGTACTTGCAACACTTGTTTCAGTGCATATTAGGCAGTGCATGAAATGAAAGTTACTAATCCATTACATATCTTACACATCCTTCAGGCCTTACCTCATCCAAAAATCTTCTCCGTTTTTCTTCAGTGAGAAAAATTTCTGACCTATCATCATGATATGGAAATCTATTTTGCAGTTTTTTGTAGTACACACCATTATGTCTGTAATCAGTGTCTGTTGCCGGTTGGACATTTCTTGTGGGCAAAACCTCATTGTACAGTCCACTTCGTGCCTCATACACCTATAAAGAGAAGTACATATGATTATAAGATCATCTAGTATTCTTCCCGAATCACAACACAAAGTACAGAAACAAAAAATTATGTCTTCAGCTGGGACAAAACAAAAATACATGAAAAAGTGAGGCAGAGAGAAAGACAAGCAAGAAAAAGGATGTGGGGTAGGATTGGGTGGGAGTGGGAAAGAAAGTTCTGGGGGGAGGGGGGAGGAGAGGGGGCAAGTGAGACAGGGCACAGAGCATGGGAGGAGTGGTTGACAAATTGGATGCGATTATGTGGGATGGGGGGGGTGGTGCCTGAGAGAGGGAGTGATGGCAGAGGACAGAGACATGGAGCAGCCACATAGGCAGGCTGACAGAGTGCTTGGTCAATGGCTGGCATGGAGGCAAGAGAGATGGGGTGGTGGTGGAGGGGAAGGGATCAGAGAGACTGGCTGGTGACTGTGGAGTGGGAGGGATGACAGTGGAGAGGCAGGAAACAGAGACAGGGTGACAGCATGGGGTGGGGGGTGGGAGTGGGGAGGGGTCAGTGACATGGTGAGGTGGCAGTGAAGGGGTAAGAGAGGCAACAAGGGTGGTGGAAGAGAGATGGCATGGCTGTCAGGGTGAGGAGGAGAGAGTACAGTGGAGGCTAGATTAGTAGGGTAAATTATAATTTACTACTACTACTACTAATAATAATAATAATAATAATAATAATAATAATAATAACCCCCGTGGAGGCCCGGGAAAAGAATAGGCCTCCGGTATGTTCTGCCAGTCGTAAAAGGCGACGAAAAGAACAAACCACTAATAGGGCTAACCCCCCTTTTAGTGTGATTACTTGGTTCAGGACAGAACTAAAGAAGCCTCGGACAAGCGCCGTCATGGTCGGGGACGACGCTTGAACCCTATGCCCGCCCACAATGGTAACGACACTGCTAGCCAACTGGAAAATGATTTAAATCCAAATAGAGGTGTTTTGCAGGATATGCTTCCTGCAACCACCCTAGAAGGAAAACAAAGAGATGGTCAGATGAAGTTAATCGACACCTCATGTTCTGTTATTACCAAGCAACAAACCTAGGAACCAACACAACTGGATACAGATCACAAGTACACACAACATTTATTACCAGATACCCAGAATTAAAATTTTTAACAGAACAACGACTAGCTGATCAGATCCGTGTAATAATAAAAAATAACAGGATACCCCAGTCAGAATTAGAAAACATCAAACAAGAAGTACAACAAATACTGGAACAAAATAATGTGCAATCAGAAGAAGAAGAAAATACAGTAATGGACTCAAACATCCCAGAGCAAACAAACAAAGAACAACACGCACCAATTAAACAATCAGAGGAAAACGACATCTTAAGACAGCCACCAGAACAAGCACAAATAGAACACGAAGTGACACACATGTTAGATATAGAAGAGAAATTTCAGCTGACATATATAGAATACAAAGACACAAATACAGACATTAGACCATTCTTGCATAGACCACCAAATAACCCACAAGTCGAAACAACAATAACAACTATCAACACAATCATACACAACAAAATAAATGAAAATACAACAATGGAAGAGTTACAACTACTGGTTTATGTAGGAGCACTCACTACACTAAATATACACACTAGGCAGAGATCAGAACCAACCAACACACAGAAGAAACCCACAAAACCAGCATGGCAACACAGGCTACAGATCAGAATAGAAAAACTGAGAAAAGACATCGGACAGTTAACACAATTTATAAGAAATGAAATATCAGACAAAAAACGAAAAAGGTTAGGTAAAATCTCACAACAAGAAGCAATGGAGCAACTAGATGAAAAGAAGCAGAAGTTACAAGCATTGGCCAAACGACTTAGAAGATACAAAAAAAGTGAAAATAGAAGGAAACAAAACCAAACATTCAACACAAACCAAAAGAAATTTTACCAGACAATAGATAACACACACATTAAAATAGACAATCCACCAAACATAACAGACATGGAACACTTCTGGAGCAACATATGGTCAAACCCGGTACAACATAACAGGCATGCACGGTGGATACAAGCAGAAACAGACTCATACAAGATGATACCACAAATGCCTGAAGTGATAATTTTGCAACATGAAGTCACCCTAGCAATTAATTCTACGCACAATTGGAAAGCCCCTGGAAATGATAAAATAGCAAATTTCTGGCTAAAGAAGTTCACCTCAACACATTCACATCTAACTAAATTATTTAACAGTTACATTGCAGACCCATACACATTCCCTGATACACTTACACATGGAATAACCTATCTGAAACCTAAAGATCAAGCAGACACAGCAAACCCAGCTAAATATCGCCCCATAACATGCCTACCAACAATCTACAAAATATTAACTTCAGTCATTACACAGAAATTAATGACACATACAACACAGAACAAAATTATAAATGAAGAACAAAAAGGCTGTTGCAAAGGAGCACGAGGATGTAAAGAGCAACTGATAATAGATGCAGAGGTGACATATCAAGCTAAAACTAAACAAAGGTCACTACACTACGCATACATTGATTACCAAAAAGCTTTTGATAGTGTACCCCACTCATGGTTACTACAGATATTGGAAATATACAAAGTAGATCCTAAATTGATACAGTTCCTAAACATAGTTATGAAAAACTGGAAAACCACACTTAATATCCAAACAAACTCTAATAATATCACATCACAGCCAATACAGATTAAGCGTGGAATATACCAAGGAGACTCATTAAGTCCTTTCTGGTTCTGCCTTGCTCTGAACCCACTATCCAACATGCTAAACAATACAAATTATGGATACAATATTACTGGAACATACCCACACAAAATCACACATTTGCTATACATGGATGATCTAAAACTACTGGCAGCAACCAATCTACAACTCAACCAATTACTAAAGATAACAGAAGGATTCAGCAATGATATAAGTATGGCTTTTGGAACAGACAAATGTAAGAAAAATAGCATAGTCAAGGGAAAACACACTAAACAAGAAGATTACATATTGGATAACAGCGACTGCATAGAAGCGATGGAAAAAACGGATGCCTATAAATATCTAGGATACAGGCAAAAAATAGGAATAGATAATACAAATATTAAAGAAGAACTAAAAGAAAAATATAGACAAAGACTAACAAAAATACTGAAAACAGAACTGACAGCAAGAAACAAGACAAAAGCTATAAATACTTATGCCATACCAATATTGACCTACTCATTTGGAGTAGTGAAATGGAGTAACACAGACCTAGAAGCACTCAATACACTTACACGATCACAATGCCACAAATATAGAATACATCACATACATTCAGCAACAGAAAGATTCACATTAAGCAGAAAGGAAGGAGGAAGGGGATTTATCGACAAAAAAAAAACCTACATTATGGACAGGTAGACAATTTAAGAAAATTCTTTCTAGAACGAGCAGAAACTAGCAAAATACACAAGGCAATCACTCATATAAATACATCGGCTACACCACTGCAATTTCATAACCACTTCTACAACCCTTTAGATCACATAACATCAACAGATACGAAGAAAGCAAATTGGAAAAAGAAAACACCTCATGGCAAGCACCCATATCATCTAACACAGCCACACATCGATCAAGACGCATCCAACACATGGCTAAGAAAAGGCAATATATACAGTGAGACAGAAGGATTCATGATTGCAATACAGGATCAAACAATAAACACCAGGTATTTCAGCAAGCATATTATTAAAGATCCCAATACCACAACAGATAAATGCAGACTTTGTAAACAACAAATAGAAACAGTAGATCACATCACAAGCGGATGTACAATACTAGCAAATACAGAATACCCCAGAAGACATGACAATGTCGCAAAAATAATACATCAACAGCTTGCCTTACAACATAAACTTATAAAACAACACGTTCCTACATACAAGTATGCACCTTAAAATGTACTGGAGAATGATGAATACAAATTATACTGGAACAGAACCATTATAACAGATAAAACAACGCCACATAACAAACCTGACATCATACTCACCAATAAAAAGAAGAAATTAACACAACTAATCGAAATATCCATACCCAATACAACAAATATACAAAAGAAAACAGGAGAAAAAATTGAAAAATACATCCAACTGGCTGAGGAAGTCAAAGACATGTGGCATCAGGATAAAGTTGACATCATACCAATTATACTATCAACTACAGGAGTCATACCACACAATATCCACCAATACATCAATGCAATACAGCTACATCCAAACATATACATACAATTACAGAAATCCGTAATTATTGATACATGTTCAATTACCCGAAAGTTCCTAAATGCAATATAACATATACCATACAGCAAAAAGGAAGTGACGCTTGATAAAGGTCCGCGTCACTCCATCCCTCACCAGACTTAACGTCTGAGAAAGTAAAGATAATAATAATAATAATAATAATTACAAGCATTGGCCAAACGACTTAGAAGATACAAAAAAAGTGAAAATAGAAGGAAACAAAACTAAACATTCAACACAAACAAAAAGAAATTTTACCAGACAATAGATAACACACACATTAAAATAGACAATCCACCAAACATAACAGACATGGAACACTTCTGGAGCAACATATGGTCAAACCCGGTACAACATAACGGGCATGCACAGTGGATACAAGCAGAAGCAGATACATACAAGATGATACCACAAATGCCTGAAGTGATAATTTTGCAACATGAAGTCACCCAAGCAATTAATTCTACTCACAATTGGAAAGCCCCTGGAAAAGATAAAATAGCAAATTTCTGGCTAAAGAAATTCACCTCAACACATTCACATCTAACTAAATTATTTAACAGTTACATTGCAGACCCATACACATTCCCTGATACACTTACACATGGAATAACTTATCTGAAACCTAAAGATCAAGCAGACACAGCAAACCCAGCAAAATATCGCCCCATAACATGCCTACCAACAATATACAAAATATTAACTTCAGTCATTACACAGAAATTAATGACACATACAACACAGAACAAAATTATAAATGAAGAACAAAAAGACTGTTGCAAAGGAGCACGAGGATGTAAAGAGCAACTGATAATAGATGCAGAGGTGACATATCATGCTAAAACTAAACAAAGGTCACTACACTATGCATACACTGATTACCAAAAAGCTTTTGATAGTGTAACCCACTCATTGTTACTACAAATATTGGAAATATACAAAGTAGATCCTAAATTGATACAGTTCCTAAACATAGTAATGAAAAATTGGAAAACCATACTTAATATCCAAACAAATTCAAATAATATCACATCACAGCCAATTCAGATTAAGTGTGGAATATACCAAGGAGACTCATTAAGTCCTTTCTGGTTCTGCCTTGCTCTGAACCCACTATCCAACATGCTAAACAATACAAATTATGGATACAATATTACTGGAACATACCCACACAAAATCACACATTTGCTATACATGGATGATCTAAAACTACTGGCAGCAACCAATCTACAACTCAACCAATTACTAAAGATAACAGAAGGATTCAGCAATGATATAAGTATGGCTTTTGGAACAGACAAATGTAAGAAAAATAGCATAGTCAAGGGAAAACACACTAAACAAGAAGATTACATATTGGATAACAGCGACTGCATAGAAGCGATGGAAAAAACGGATGCCTATAAATATCTAGGATACAGGCAAAAAATAGGAATAGATAATACAAATATTAAAGAAGAACTAAAAGAAAAATATAGACAAAGACTAACAAAAATACTGAAAACAGAACTGACAGCAAGAAACAAGACAAAAGCTATAAATACTTATGCCATACCAATATTGACCTACTCATTTGGAGTAGTGAAATGGAGTAACACAGACCTAGAAGCACTCAATACACTTACACGATCACAATGCCACAAATATAGAATACATCACATACATTCAGCAACAGAAAGATTCACATTAAGCAGAAAGGAAGGAGGAAGGGGATTTATCGACAAAAAAAAAACCTACATTATGGACAGGTAGACAATTTAAGAAAATTCTTTCTAGAACGAGCAGAAACTAGCAAAATACACAAGGCAATCACTCATATAAATACATCGGCTACACCACTGCAATTTCATAACCACTTCTACAACCCTTTAGATCACATAACATCAACAGATACGAAGAAAGCAAATTGGAAAAAGAAAACACCTCATGGCAAGCACCCATATCATCTAACACAGCCACACATCGATCAAGACGCATCCAACACATGGCTAAGAAAAGGCAATATATACAGTGAGACAGAAGGATTCATGATTGCAATACAGGATCAAACAATAAACACCAGGTATTTCAGCAAGCATATTATTAAAGATCCCAATACCACAACAGATAAATGCAGACTTTGTAAACAACAAATAGAAACAGTAGATCACATCACAAGCGGATGTACAATACTAGCAAATACAGAATACCCCAGAAGACATGACAATGTCGCAAAAATAATACATCAACAGCTTGCCTTACAACATAAACTTATAAAACAACACGTTCCTACATACAAGTATGCACCTTAAAATGTACTGGAGAATGATGAATACAAATTATACTGGAACAGAACCATTATAACAGATAAAACAACGCCACATAACAAACCTGACATCATACTCACCAATAAAAAGAAGAAATTAACACAACTAATCGAAATATCCATACCCAATACAACAAATATACAAAAGAAAACAGGAGAAAAAATTGAAAAATACATCCAACTGGCTGAGGAAGTCAAAGACATGTGGCATCAGGATAAAGTTGACATCATACCAATTATACTATCAACTACAGGAGTCATACCACACAATATCCACCAATACATCAATGCAATACAGCTACATCCAAACATATACATACAATTACAGAAATCCGTAATTATTGATACATGTTCAATTACCCGAAAGTTCCTAAATGCAATATAACATATACCATACAGCAAAAAGGAAGTGACGCTTGATAAAGGTCCGCGTCACTCCATCCCTCACCAGACTTAACGTCTGAGAAAGTAAAGATAATAATAATAATAATAATAATTACAAGCATTGGCCAAACGACTTAGAAGATACAAAAAAAGTGAAAATAGAAGGAAACAAAACTAAACATTCAACACAAACAAAAAGAAATTTTACCAGACAATAGATAACACACACATTAAAATAGACAATCCACCAAACATAACAGACATGGAACACTTCTGGAGCAACATATGGTCAAACCCGGTACAACATAACGGGCATGCACAGTGGATACAAGCAGAAGCAGATACATACAAGATGATACCACAAATGCCTGAAGTGATAATTTTGCAACATGAAGTCACCCAAGCAATTAATTCTACTCACAATTGGAAAGCCCCTGGAAAAGATAAAATAGCAAATTTCTGGCTAAAGAAATTCACCTCAACACATTCACATCTAACTAAATTATTTAACAGTTACATTGCAGACCCATACACATTCCCTGATACACTTACACATGGAATAACTTATCTGAAACCTAAAGATCAAGCAGACACAGCAAACCCAGCAAAATATCGCCCCATAACATGCCTACCAACAATATACAAAATATTAACTTCAGTCATTACACAGAAATTAATGACACATACAACACAGAAAAAATTATAAATGAAGAACAAAAAGACTGTTGCAAAGGAGCACGAGGATGTAAAGAGCAACTGATAATAGATGCAGAGGTGACATATCATGCTAAAACTAAACAAAGGTCACTACACTATGCATACACTGATTACCAAAAAGCTTTTGATAGTGTAACCCACTCATTGTTACTACAAATATTGGAAATATACAAAGTAGATCCTAAATTGATACAGTTCCTAAACATAGTAATGAAAAATTGGAAAACCATACTTAATATCCAAACAAATTCAAATAATATCACATCACAGCCAATTCAGATTAAGTGTGGAATATACCAAGGAGACTCATTAAGTCCTTTCTGGTTCTGCCTTGCTCTGAACCCACTATCCAACATGCTAAATAATACAAATTATGGATACAATATTACTGGAACATACCCACACAAAATCACACATCTGCTATACATGGATGATCTAGAACTACTGGCAGCAATCAACCAATTACTAAAGATAACAGAAATATTCAGCAATGATATAAATATGGCTTTTGGAACAGACAAATGTAAGAAAAATAGCATAGTCAAGGGAAAACACACTAAACAAGAAGATTACATAATTGATAACCGCAGTGACTGCATAGAAGTGATGGAAAAAACAGATGCCTATAAATATCTAGGATACAGACAAAAAATAGGAATAGATAATACAAATATTAAAGGAGAACTAAAAGAAAAATATAGACAAAGACTAACAAAAATACTGAAAACAGAATTGACAGCAAGAAACAAGACAAAAGCTATAAATACTTATGCTATACCAATACTGACCTACTCATTTGGAGTAGTGAAATGGAGTAACACAGACCTAGAAGCACTCAATACACTTACACGATCACAATGCCACAAATATAGAATACATCACATACATTCAGCAACAGAAAGATTCACATTAAGCAGAAAGGAAGGAGGAAGGGGATTTATAGACATAAAAAACCTACATTATGGACAGGTAGACAATTTAAGAAAATTCTTTATAGAACGAGCAGAAACTAGCAAAATACACAAAGCACTCACTCATATAAATACATCGGCTACACCACTGCAATTTCATAACCACTTCTACAACCCTTTAGATCACATAACATCAACAGATACGAAGAAAGTAAGTTGGAAAAAGAAAACACTACATGGCAAGCACCCGTATCATCTAACACAGCCACACATCGATCAAGACGCATCCAACACATGGCTAAGAAAAGGCAATATATACAGTGAGACAGAAGGATTCATGATTGCAATACAGGATCAAACAATAAACACCAGGTATTACAGTAAGCATATTATTAAAGATCCCAATACCACAACAGATAAATGCAGACTTTGTAAACAACAAATAGAAACAGTAGATCACATCACAAGCGGATGTACAATACTAGCAAATACAGAATACCCCAGAAGACATGACAATGTCGCAAAAATAATACATCAACAGCTTGCCTTACAACATAAACTTATAAAACAACACGTTCCTACATACAAGTATGCACCACAAAATGTACTGGAGAATGATGAATACAAATTATACTGGAACAGAACCATTATAACAGATAAAACAACGCCACATAACAAACCTGACATCATACTCACCAATAAAAAGAAGAAATTAACACAACTAATCGAAATATCCATACCCAATACAACAAATATACAAAAGAAAACAGGAGAAAAAATTGAAAAATACATCCAACTGGCTGAGGAAGTCAAAGACATGTGGCATCAGGATAAAGTTGACATTATACCAATTATACTATCACGTACAGGAGTCATACCACACAATATCCACCAGTACATCAATGCAATACAGCTACATCCAAACATATATATACAACTACAGAAATCCGTAATTATTGATACATGTTCAATTACCCGAAAGTTCCTAAACGCAATGTAACATATACCGTACAGTTAAAAGGGAGTCACGCTTGATCAAGGTCCGCGTCACTTTCCATTTTTGACCAGACATAACGTCTGAGAAAAGAAAGAAATAATAATAATAATAATAATAATAATAATAATAAGTGTCAGTGTCAGCAGTTATGCTTTGCACGTGTTGTGTGGATACTGTTATTGATACCCTTACCAGTGAGCTAACTATCAAGATGCACTAGCTGCTGAGACACAGCTTCCAGAATTTTCTGTCATTTCATGCCTTTTACTGACGAATATGCCACTGTCATGTCAAGTCAACAATGCTAGGGAGTAGAGAGCAGAAGTGCAGTGCAGTGCAGTGCAGATCGCACACTGTATTTTGGCCTCTGTCTGATCGGTGAAAGCCACCTGACTTCATGCCACTCTGGATGTTGACACTTGTAGCAAACCTTAATTACGTAGCAGTTTTGTGCGCCATCAACTTCTGTGTCACATCTAAGATGCATTAACCCATTATATGTTTGTTTCTTTTATAAGCTGTAAGCTGGCTGCTGTCGGAGGAGGAGACTGGCTTGTCTCAGGAGTCAATGTGTTACGAGCTCATTACAAGCTTTAGCTCCTAGCATCCTCAGTCAGGGACCACTGTAATGTGTGCAATCTGTACTGGGTTTGAATCAGTCGAGTGAGTATCAGATGAAAGAGTTATGGGACAGGAATAGGCGAAATTAAAATGGAAAGTGTTCAGTAGTTGTGTTGAGGGGTGTGGTTAATTGATATAGGAAGATAGTGCAGTCTGCAGCTTTCCAGAGTAAACGGATGTCATCAACTTGTGCAAGCGAGATATACTGTTGGGAGTACAATAAGCTAATTAAACTGACATCTTTTGTTGCAAAAGTCCCTTATCATCTTTTATGATTAACCTTTGTGGTAGATAATTAAAGACATTTCATATATAGTTAGGGCAGAACTTATCTGCTATGTTGTCATTGTCATTCGTAAGTTGTCTCCCTTGAAGACCCAATAGCCAAAATCTTAGTAACACAGTTATTTGAATTAGAACTTCTATGGGAGAGATTACAAGTGGTATACCATGTCATAATGCAATCTTCAGGCTAAACCATTGAGGAAAGGAAATGTGTTAAACTATGCAAGGCAAGAATGGGGATGTAACACATTCACGAAGTGCATGCAGTGGGTCACAATGCGGTAGTACTACTTAGTAGAAGTACAAGTGTATTTTGCATATGTGTTGTAAATAAACTAATGTACAATGTCAGGAAGTGAAAATCAGTGTAACAAGGCTGAAGACGTATAAGTCATGAAGAAATGTATTGAGATAGATAGTGAACAGAATTTTAAGTTATACAAGCTGGGAGCAGAAATGGAAGGTAAATACAGATTCCGGAACAGCAGAAATGTCAGGAATAAGTGTGATACACAATGGATGAGATGGGGAAGTGAAAAACAGTAATACACCACTTTCCTTATAGTGGCAAGAAGACTTACAATGAGAATCCATACAGACAAGTACCGGAAGGCAAAGGTCACATATACAGACACTCTTAGCAACAGTAATGAAAAAGATGGAGGAAAACACTAAGCACCTAATGCAGGGGCGAGCAGGAATCCTGCACGTGTGCAGTGCACTTGCTCGTGTGCAGTTAACAGGTGTTCTGCGTGCACACAGGGGCAAGCTGGCCACCTGCTTCTCTCCCCTCCCCACCATACCATCTCCCCGCTCCTTCCTCCGTAATGTGTTTTGTTTCCTAGCTTGCTTTATTGAATGAAGGAATAAGGTTAGTAGGAGTGCTTGAAAGAAATCATGGTTTGAAAGAGTACCTATTACCTACGATATGTTTTACTTAATTATCACAGGTGGAGTTTACAGTACATTTAATGTCTGGAACAAAATTTCTATATACAGTCAAATGCAAACAGTTGCGTAAATTTTCATCACTGACGTTTGCTCTTAACCGAGACTAATTACTTTTCATAACAGACAAAAATCTCTCACAAACGTATTTCGCGCCAAACATTGACATAATCTTCGCAGCTTCAAGATGGAGACGAGGAAACTCTTGCTGTGGAAAGTCATGATAAAAGTCTATTACACGTCTTGCCAAAAGGAACTTGTCTCTCAGACGAGAATTACACTGTAGATCTATTAATCTAATTTGCAAATTGGGATGAATATCATCTACAGAAACAGCAAATGGTCTCGAGAACCATCAAAAAGCTTGGGATAGATATGATATATCCCCAAATCGCTTGAGAAATTCCTCTTTTATTGCACTAAGTACGGAAACCCATTCTTTACAATTATGTTCTCGCACAGTAGACAGAGTAGGGAAATCAACTGCGTTCCCTGATGAGAGCTGTTGTTCCCACAGCTCAAGCTTCCTAGTGAAAGCTTGCACCTTTTCAGCCATTTCACAAATTAGCTGATTTTATCCTTGCAAACTTGTGTGCAATGCATTCATGTGTCTGGTAATGTCCACTAAAAATGCAAGGTCGGCAACCCACTCTGGATCTTCTAACTTGGGATCGTACCTTCCTTTGTCCTTTAGAAACTGATTTATTGTTATTCTCAGCTCAGAAAATCTTTTGAGTACATTACCGTGGCTAAGCCAGCGGCCTTCACTATGGTATGCTATGTCAACGTACTCTTCCCAAATTTCAGCTAAATCTGTGTGAAACTGTCTGTGTGTAAGCCCGTGGGATCTCAAATAATTATTGCCCGAATAACCACTTGCCTGATGTCCCCCAGTTTTGCTGCTTTTGCGCAGAGTACTTCTTGGTGCAAAATGCAGTGGATGCTGTACAATGATTCTTCTGAATGCTGTAGCTTTTTTCTTAGTAGTCCAACAAATCCCATTTGTTCCCCTTTCATTGCAGGTGCTCCGTCTGTTGTCACTGACACTAAACATTCCCAGTTTAAGCCAGCCGAATCGACAGCTTCTTCAACGGCTTTTAGGATGTCCGCCCCGGTGGTCGTGCCTTTTAAAGATATGATATCTAAAAAAATCCTCTTTAAAGCGCATAGCAGTGTCCACGCCGCGGACATAAATCACTAATTGCACGGTGTCCGAAATATCTGTGGACTCATCAAGTGCAACTCAAAATGTAATAAACTCCTGCACTACACTCCTTAATTGACGGTAAACTTCACCTGCCAAGGCGCTTACACAACAACTTACAGTCCACCAAGAAAGAGTGATAGCTCGAAACTGATTTGCATTCAGTGGGCGAAGTAAATCAGCAGCATCATTGATGCACTCCTTTACAAACTCACCTTCAGCAAGTGATTTTCCAGCTCTCGCTATATTAAGCGCAATTTTATAACTTGCACGTACCGCTGGGCTATCATTGTCGTCGTCCTGAAAATTTGAAAACAGTGCTCCATAAAATGTTAAATCAGTTAGAAGAGAGACATGACGAAAGAAAGTTGCAGATCTCTCGTGACAACAGCAACTTAAATCAATTTCATCTCGTATCGTCAGATCGCTCTTCTTAAGCTCAGTCAATTTCCCCATCCGCTCAGTAAATTGTACTCGTGAAATTTATTATAATGGCGTTCAATACTAAACTTCCGCTGACCAGCGAGAATACTGCGACATATTAAACATTTCGAATTTTCACATTTCTGCACAAAGAAAAAATGATTCTCCCATTCCTTGTTAAAAGATAGCACATCTCCACTTCTCCGTTTCCTTGATTCACTCTGCATTTTCCGGTTCTTGAAATACAACGTCCGCAGCTTAGCCTGGTACTACACTAACGCAACCTGCCGGCTGTTGCCACTGACCCAGTTGACGATTGCACGCGAGCAGCACACATGCAGCGCTGTGAGCTCATGAGCCGCGTGCAATGTTTGCCCGCCCCTGACCTAATGGATACGATTATGTCAGGCATGAAAGAAATGGATGAGATAAGGAAAATTTAGCCGAGATAGAGAAAAAATGAAGGACAACCCAGCTGCAATGGAGAAAAAGATAGAGAAAAAATAGATGAAAACACTAAGCACCTTGGCAAAAAGACAGAGAAAAACACAGCTGAAATGAGAGAAGTAAAGACCCAGCAAGTGGAATCTATATCGTTGAAACACTATCTTGAAACCTGTCACCAGGTGCAGCATAGGTGCAACAAAAATTTGATTTTCAATATTTCATGTAACTATTGAGCAAATTTAAAAAGCTATCACAATCTACTCATTAAGAAGTATAATCTTCAGTTAAAAGTTTAACACAATAATACAAGTATAACAGTTAGAAAATGTGTGTTTGTCTTGAGACAGCGTAACTGACGGTGAGAAAACAACGCAAGCTTCACTCATCCAGTATTTGATGATGAAAGTAAAAAAATTTATTGCTTGCTACATTTTCATTCTTCCTGCAGTCATATTTCAACATCATGCATGATGTTTCACTTTACTGCTTCTTCACTACCAATTCTATTTGCAACACACTTTACCGACAGTATCTACATATATCACTGAATGTACTTGTAAAATTATATCCTTGTACAACAAACAGTTCAGGAGCCGAACATTGAGCTGCTTGAAAATCTACCTTTGCTCCAAATGGAGTGCACATGCAGTGCTTCATAATGAGAGCACTTATCAACTTTCAACCAATTTTAAGAATAATTTAAAACTTTTCTTAAACTTCCAGAATGAGATTTTCACTCTGCAGCGGAGTGTGCGCTGATATGAAACTTCCTGGCAGATTAAAACTGTGTGCCCGACCGAGACTCAAACTCGGGACCTTTGCCTTTCGCGGGCAAGTGCTCTACCAACTGAGCTACCGAAGCACGACTCACGCCCGGTACTCACAGCTTTACTTCTGCCAGTACCTCGTCTCCTACCTTCCAAACTTTACAGAAGCTCTCCTGCGAACCATGCAGAACTAGCACTCCTGAAAGAAAGGATATTGCGGAGACATGGCTTAGCCACAGCCTGGGGGATGTTTCCAGAATGAGATTTTCACTCTGCAGCGGAGTGTGCGCTGATATGAAACTCCCTGGCAGATTAAAACTGCGTGCCCGACCGAGACTCAAACTCGGGACCTTTGCCTTTCGTGGGCAAGTGCTCTACCATCTGAGCTACCGAAGCACGACTCACACCCGGTCCTCACAGCTTTACTTCTGGTTCGCAGGAGAGCTTCTGTAAAGTTTGGAAGGTAGGAGACGAGGTACTGGCAGAAGTAAAGCTGTGAGTACCGGGCATGAGTCGTGCTTCGGTAGCTCAGTTGGTAGAGCACTTGCCCGCGAAAGGCAAAGGTCCCGAGTTCGGGTCTCGGTCGGGCACACAGTTTTAATCTGCCAGGAAGTTTCGTTTTTTTCTTAAACTTTTTCTCACTTATATGCTTAAAGGTGAATATTTAAAATAGTAACTCATTTTTAAAACAATCAGACGTCTGAAACTGCATTATACATTGGACTTTGATTCTTTAAGAAATTGAATAGCTGGTTCATCACTAAGTGGAATAAGAGAATAAAAAAATGTGAATGAGTTGCAGTAAAGACTATAGGCAACTCGGCACAAAGCACGGCAAATACAACAGCACAAAGAGCAACTAAAGTTAGAGAAAACAGTGAGGTGGAAATCACCAAGGTCAAGGTGAAGTTAACAACACAAGTAAAGACAATTGCTGACGTGGTAATTGCTAAAAAAAAAAAAAAAAAAAAAAAAAAAAAAAAAAAAAAAAAAAAAAAAAAAAAAAAGATAATTTGAGTATCTCCATAAAGGAAGCTGGGAACATCAGCACAGGAGTGAACAACATAGTAGTAAATTGATTAGAAGTGTAAGCTTCTGATGACCAGAAGAGAGACTACACTGAAGTCTACCTGGTAGTGGTAGGCTGCTTCTTCTGCAGAGGACAGATGGCAGCAGTGGGCTGTGGCGAGGATGCAGGCCACTGACAGCTTAGTAAAGCAATGTTAACATACAGTCCATGCATCTACATTCTGATGCTACAATGCAGTACACCTTTCTGGGTGCATGGTGTGGAGGGTGCATGCAACAAGGCGGCGGCTGGTGACCAGCCGGTGGGTCCTGATGTGTGCACCTTGGAATACTGATGCCTTCGAAAAGCTAGGAGCATACAACCCAATTCGGCATGCCACGCTACATGACGAAACAACTGCAGAGGATGCCAGCTTCCCAGTGGGAAGACCTGCCTCAACAAATAGTGATGTGAAGCACTGTGGCTCCCGCATCATTAATAGGAAGAAGAGCGGCTGTACCACAGTGATCATGACCTGCTGCCCCCTGGGTAAGAGTCTAGTTGGTGCTGCAGTGAGCCAGGAAGTGGTACACTAGCAGAAGGTACCAAGTCCCAGAGGGAGGACTTGGTGCTAGGGGATAGTGTGTTGGTGGCAGCTGGCCAGGGTCATGGGGGCTTCTTGCTGCCCCATGGTATAGCAGTCCCTGGCATAGCCCCAGCATCATAGTTGGTCTGCCAGGCTGTGTATATCTCCAATAAAAAGTACTGTTATTTATACAGGATAGAGGCTCTTTTGTTGTGCCAATGTACCAATCCAGTCATGTTCCTGACAACATGTTGGGGTCCATTGGAGGGGAAAACCACATGGACCATTATGTAGGAACCCTGTCTTACTGCTCAACTGGGAGATTTTTTATGCCATGCCTCGCCTGTCTCTCAATGCATAAACAACCCTGTTGCTGTAACTTGCATGCCAACATCCTGCACTCACTTGTTACCAATGGCTACTGCAATGCTGCACTGCTATGCTTCAACAAAATTGCCAAAAAATAGTAGTGGTGCTAGACGTACCAATACTCCTTTGGAAGACCTGGTGCCTAAGTCTCTGCCCTGCACTGGTCTGCAACAAACTTCAACACCCATGGCCAAAAATGTACAATATCTACAAAAATTTTTTTGTAAGTACTAGGTAGCTTGAACCACAATGTTCAGAGGCTGTGGTTGTAACCTACAATGCTTAGCCTGTTAGATCCTTACTTACAACTAGAAGGTTACATCTTTGTCACACTAATTAGCAGTCCATTAGTTCATGTGAGAAAGCACAAATCAGTGTACAACTACTAACATCCTGCTAGTCATCCCATCTAGACAACTCTATGTACTACTTAATATCTCATCACACTTCTTTAGATCTTCATAGCCTGTTCAATACCCCTACAACTTCTTAAACATTAGGAAATACATTTCTTACTACTAAGCACATTGTAATGTCACACATACTAAAATTATCTTTTACCTCTCATTTTCTACTTACAATTAAAAATGATACTGAAAAACTCTCTCTCTCTCTCTCTCTCTCTCTCTCTCTCTCTCTCTCTCTCAATAAATTACCAAGAACAAACATTCTTCAACATCACTTGGTCTAGCTCTATTAAACTCTTATGTTAGGTATCTCACTTGTCTCTCCAATGAATTTTTTAATCCTTTTTTAACATCATTCAGAACATTGTCTCTGTCCTTGCACATGAATTACTTGTGGTACTATCACACACAATACATTGACAAGTAATCCCTCTTACCTGTAATGCTAACCAGAAACTGAATTTCTCATGCAATGCTCAGTTTTCGGTGCCCCTGCTCTCCCGAAGCAACTAACCGATATATTGTGGCGCCCTATCATACAAATTAAGCCTTAGGGTTTTGTACACAGTGTAATCACTTCATTGCTTAATGTGGAAAAACGTTGCGAAAATACTCCACTGATGACAATTTTCCCTAGCTGTAATTTTGTCCCTCTAAATTTCATCATGAGTCACTGAATGTCAATTCTGGCATGGCATTCAGGCATTAAGTTTACTCTCAGGTTTATCTTGTACCATTAACATCTCTTACACCCATCATGGACCTCAGGCTGCGTCCATGTTCTGACCAGCTTGCAGAGAGCATCAGCAGGTTGCTCTGCAATGCTGTGACATAGTGCTGGCCCCATTGTTACATTCTCAACCTGAGGCACACACTCCTACAAAGATTCAGCCCTATGGACTTGATCACTCACTTTATGAACACTTCTCCCCTTCCTTTTCCTACATTCACCCCACTTATGATGAAACATATGAGTCTGTACCACTTCTTCCAAAACATCTGCAGCACTACTATCAACTCAATAGTTTTCTGTACATTTTGGTGTAGTACCTACAATAACACCACTGTCTGCAGTGTCTCTATGCATGATGCAAAAATCTGTGGCAAATGCACTTCCTTGTGCATCTGACCCAGGCGCCACAGTCTAAAAACAACACCCCTTATTACACAATAGGGTAGATACTACTGCACTTAAATCACTCATGTTGGTATCCACACACTTGCCTGCTCCAGTATGCTACCAGTGGTAGCTTAGTAAAACAACACTGACACGCCATTCACGTTATGCACATACTGGTACACCATGATTCCTCCCTCCCCCACCACCACCTCCCATGCCCCCTCTGAGGGCATGGCACCATAGGCTCATGATGCAGCCTGGTGACAGTTGACGACCAGCAGGTGGATCCTGATGTATGCAACTGTAATGTTGACATCTGCATCCAGCTAGCAGTATGCAACTCAGTTATACATGCCACACTGCATGTGGTTGGTGCCAGTGGTGCTGAAGATGACTACAACACTTGCAGCGGAAGCCAGTCTTCCAGTGTGAAATCTCACCTCTGGAGTGGCAGTGTGAGGCATCGTGGCTCTTGCATCAGTGTACAAGCGAGAGAGCTGTATTGCCCTTGTCAATACCTGCTGCCCCTTGAGCAGGAGTCGAGCTGTTGTTGGAGTGAGCTTGGAAGTGGCCCATCATTGGAGAGGCACTAAATCCCAGGACGACGACTTGATGCTAGAAGATGGTGTGTCAATGGCAGCTGACCATGCTCAAGGTGGTTGCTTGGTGACCCACAGTGCGGTAGTGTCTTGCGTAGCCCCGTTGTCATAGTTTGCTGCCAGGCTGTGAATATCTCTGTTAAAAAGTGACCATTATTTACAGAGGATAGTAGATCATTTGTTGTGCCGATATACTGTTTCCAGCCACCTTCCTGACATTTCCATGGCCTACCAGAGGAGAAACCACTTGACCCATTCTGTAAGAACCCTGTCTTACTGCTTTACTGTCAGGTTGCGATGATAGGCCTGGTCTGTCTTGCAATGTGTTAACAGATCTGTTGCTGCAGATGTGGAAAGGAGCAGAAGGCTGAGCACATTTCCTGTATTTAGACAGAATAATGTACAATGAGTTTCGAAAAGCCTTTGCAGGTAAATATTTTTCTCGGGAATTATAAGAAATGATCAAGGATGAACTGAGGTTGCAAGGATGTAACAGACAGATAAGTGTATCACTAGCAGGCATGCTTGAGAAGTCACTGGTGTTAAATAGATATTTGGACATCAGTGGGAGCACAGAATGGAGATATATGATAAGGTCTGATGATCAAAAAGAAGAAAGCAAGCAAAGATGATTTTAAAATGCATAGAAGAAAGAGCACACAGGGAGGTCATAATTGCAATAGAAATAACAAATACCTGAATTACTGAAACCATAATACAGAGGTGAACGACCTGGCAACAATAGGCAGCACTAAGTGTGGTATAGTGGCTACGCAAGGGGAAATTTCCAAGGGCAATGGCGCTATAATAATGATATCATGGGAGCAGGCTTTCAACCACAGCCACTGGTGTACGAAGCTAGATATGAAGAGAACCACAAGAATGGGGCCATCTGTGCAGAGACATTAGTTGTGACAAGAGAGACTACTTCATGCTGAGAGCAGAAGAAATGTGTAGACCCTGGATCAAA
This sequence comes from Schistocerca nitens, assembly GCF_023898315.1. Classification (NCBI taxonomy): domain Eukaryota; kingdom Metazoa; phylum Arthropoda; class Insecta; order Orthoptera; family Acrididae; genus Schistocerca; species Schistocerca nitens. The sequence goes on along the minus strand of NC_064618.1, from coordinate 47,653,821 downwards.
AACAAGAGAGAGGAACAGAAACCAGGAAAACAGATTAGTTTCAGCTCAGCCCCACCCTGGGCCACATTGTGCCATTAGATTCATAAAGTTGGGAAGACATGATACAAAACTGAGGTACAATCATAGAAGTAAACTTCAAAAAAACTGAGATACAATCATAGAAGTAAACTTCAACAAGTAATTGATGATATGGATAATACCACAAAGAAGCCTGTGGATAATAATTAAAGAAAGTGACACTACAGTAGCTAACATAGATGAAAATGCAGTTGGTGGTAGTATCAGAGTCCAGTCAGTTAAAGATGATGTTATGGTTAATGGAGAGATTACGAGCGATTTTACAGGAGGAAGAAAATACCAATGAAGATGATCCAGGAGTATTAAAAGATACAGTTTTAAAGGTATCAAACATCTCTAATGCCGAGCCACTGAGTAATACTGCAACATTATTTGAAGCAGTGGAGGATGTATATGCTGAAAACAAATGGGTGCCTCAAGAAAAAAGTGTATCTGTGAATACCACTTCAATAACAGCATTTGCAGTGCACAAGCTGTAATTAAAGAAGAGACACCAAATATTAATGAGGACAAGGCACACATAATAACATTATCAGAGATGTTGAACACAAATATAGGCATTCAAACTGAGCCTTGTGCCTCCAGAATCAGATCCAACAAATGTTTCTCAATTAAAGAAAAGATATCATGGTTTGAAATCAAATCTCTGCACTACAAAAAAGAAGTATGAAAAGGCAAAAGAAGGAAAGGAAGATTTATATGAGGTAAATAAATGTTTAAAATACATGTTTTGTATCAAAAGGAGGGAATTGGAAGCTGCCACAACGAAAATAGGGTGTGGTCCATCCCCAAAAACCAAAGGAAGATAGCAAGAAGACAGGAGTATGGGCGACACTGCAAAATCCACTGGTTTCAAATACACTCAGATCGGAACAATACAGCAGAGGAAATATGAATAATGATGACTAAAAAAAAATTTTTTTTGAATGCCACCTCAAGGAACAGATGACAATGAAATAAGAGACAGAATAAACCAACACACTGACATCAAAGAGTGGTACAGAAACTTGGCATACTCAAAAGTACTAAAAGAAAGAAAAGAAAACTCATCAAGATATTCAAAGCAATGGGTGAATGAAGAAAAATGGCAACATTATGCATCAGCTGTAAATGGGCAGTGGAATGAAAGAAATATTGTGATCTGATTTGTGGTGGTCATTTGTTGTCTCTTTGTGCACGAGGGATACTTGTGAAGTATGATGATAAAATGTATCAGATTAGGCAGTAGTGGCAGTGCCATGGCAAGTCCAACTTAAAAAACAATGTAATTTTGCGAATGGAAGAATGTAGGAAGTGACTGGACTGAGCCATACTGTGTCAGTTTAGGCTAGGAAAGTAACATGCTGTGAATGGACTATTCTTAAGTGTCAGTGAACTTGCTTGTTTTCTCTTTCATATTGTGTTTATATTGTGCCATAATGGTTTTCCAGAGTCTGTGCGCAAGGGAACAATGACATCACGCACACATAAAGTGTGCAGTGGACTGGCTAGCAGACTGCTACAGCTCAGTGGGTTGCTGCAATTGTTGTCAAAACAAACTGTCTTCAGGTTGGAACCACACCCTCTCCCTCCTTTGCTGATACGACTCTACCAGTAGCAGCTTACTGAACGCATCAACAAAGGTGGTCTGCACCCTTTCATTTATGAACAGTGTTGTGTTCACACATGCAACTGCGGGTGCTCTCTGAGTGATCCGCTGTACCATGAGGTTGCCTGCACCGGGCATAGTCCAGTAACATTGTCATGAAAAGTTAGAGGTGGGGGGGTACCATGCATCAAGTGGCGGTAGAAGCTTTTTTTTCTTTCTTGTATGGGATGTGACAGAGACGCAAAACCCAATTTTCAACTTTTGCAGTCCCCTGGATCACTTCTGAATATTCCAAAAATTGTCAAAGTTTTTTCCCATTTTTACCATGAAGGAGCGTGTTTTAAACAAAGACCATTCTATAAGTTTTTAAACTAGACTTAATTTGGTACAATTTGAGGCCAACATGATCTTGGAAGACCTAATAGTTCCTGAGATACAGCTTTTCAAATTCAAGAAAATTTTCCGAACTTGAAAAATTTAAGCTAATTTTCATGTTTAAGCATTTATTCAATTAAATATTTTGAAGGTGGAGGATACATAGATATAGGAATGACAATACATAATGAGAGATAGGAACCAAATAATGACTTCCATGAGCCTAATATTACAAATCAGTTTATAAAAAACATTTTAAAGAAATTTAGTGCTTTACAAAATCACTATGTCACAATGATGTAGTGGAAATGATGTTTACAGGAACAAACTAAGGCAGTCTGTGCATATAGTGTCTTTAGAGTGCGTGAGTTGGTGGCACCAGCTGTGAATGGACAAAGCAGTCCCAGTGGCACCGTAACAGTGGGCAACAAAAGAAAGATTCCTCCCCTTGACCCCTTACTGTTCATTGTTTCCATTGCTTTCAGAACCCCCCCCCCCCCCCAATCCCAATTCCCTCCTCTCCACTCCACTCCACTCCACTCAGCTGATAGCTAAGGCTCGAATGGTAACATGTGGTTGATTTACTTGTTAAAACCATGACTTGAAATTAGTTATTTGTGCCACTGAAATCCAAAATTCTCACTGCATCACAGCTAGGATCGTCCATGAATTCTACATATTTCATACATAGTGAGAGCTTAAAAGAAGGTGATATAGTGTTGGCAAAAGAAAATGAGTTAAAACCCTACAAGAGTCCAGAGCTGCATTTCGAAATAGTGATAACGAACATATGCGTACAGTATACCAGAAGTGTTACAAAAATCCTGAGTTGATAAAAGAAGCTGTTAAACATGGAGACACAAATGTCACAAGACCTACAAGTGCTTCTACTGAGAAATTCAGTTTCAGAGAGCAGTTTTTCCCATGTGATGTCATAACAAAAGAGTACACTGAAGCTCAGAAGAAAAAAATCGACAGAAAAAAGAAATTCTGTGACCACTGTCGGGAAGGAGCAGAACCTAAACATAATTAAAACAGTTGAAAGAAGAGGTGATGAATAAAGGAACAAATTTCAGATGGTACTGATTTGACAGCACCTGACATGAGATACCATCTGTATAAAGGATGCTGTATAAAGCACCACGCAAAGGACTTCCAAGCAGTGGTTGTTGATTAGTCTACCGTTGGTGAAGCCATGAGGCCGATTTTTGCTCATCTTCAAGAGCATGCAGATGAGTGCCAGTTTTCACTTCCTTTACTCATTGACCTCACAAACAAAAAAGCCTGATACTTGAACCATAAATAAAAGATGGTTTGACAAGTACAGCAATGACATATCATCACAAACATTGCATTAACAGATCTAAGCCTAAGTTGTAAATTTCTGTAAACTTTCAGTCCATGAAAGAGTTGGAGTTTTTTAAAACCACAAGTGAGGGTTTAACCAAAGATGACAGCCAAGTTTTTTGATGCTGGGGTGTTTGTTTATAAATTTCATGGGATTTTCGAATTTTTATTTTTGCCTAAACTTTCATTTTTGAAAAGAATTGAGGGTAGTCATATATAGGTGCTGTTATCAACACCCTTACCAGCAAGCTACTTAGTAACATGCACTGGATGGCAAACCTTAGCATCCAGAATTTTCTGTCATTTCCTACCTTTCCTGGCAGATAGGATATTGCCGCGTCACACCACACTAGCAAGTGCTTGAGGTCAATAGGGGGATAGAGTTGGTTAAGTGAGCATCTGATGAAAGAGACAGTGGACCGGAATACAGGAAATTAAAGTTGAGTGTGTTTAGTAGTCCTGTTGACAGATGTAGTTAACTGATAAAAGAAGCTTGAGAGGTCTGAGGCTGTCTGGAGTGAATGGATTTGGATTTGTGAATTCCATAAACGTGTGGGCCAAGTCCAACAGCACGGTTCCTTTCTTGACTATGTGCCGCTGGTGTCACCAGAGTGTGGCTGTTGCAAGATGTGTGACTGATGGGAGTGCTGCTGTGGCTGCGTTGGGGAGAGGCGTGGAGGACAGTGGACAGACAGCTGGGCTCAAGTAGAGAAGTTGCATCTCCCAGAAGCAAATGCTGGAGTCTGTGGCTGGGGACTCGGCATGTGATTAGAGATGGACGGTCAAAAATTGAGTTGTTGGAAAGACATCACGGAAAGCAATTATGCGGGAAGCCAAGCTGAAGGGTTTTTCCAAGTTGGCATGTGCTTCAACATTATATGGACATGGTAAGCAGAAGTGGTGATTGTGTGTGGACAACAGCCTGTTGGAGCACATCCTATTTTCTCTGGTCGCACACTGCAGGGAGGTGAGGAAGAGCCCCAACAGATTGCAGGAGCACAATCAGAATAATGTTGAGCTAATGGTATCCTGTTCGAGGTGAGACACAGTGTTACATGTAAAGTTGTATTACGTTAAATCAGCTGTGGCTCACTTTGTCTGGAAGTTTTGAGTGTTGAATTACAGCTTGTTATGACTATTGCATGTGGGGAATTGCTCAGTGGTTGGTTGGTTTGAAGGAGCGGATGAGGGGGTGGGGGGGGGGGGGGGAATAAGGACAAAACTGTGAGGTCATTGGTCCTGGTCCCTTGTTCACAGTAAAATAATTACACAAGGGAAAGAAGAAAAGAAAGGAGATATACAGCACAGTAACAGGAGAATGGAAGAACCAGATGAATGACAGAAGGATGACCAACACTAATATGGACAAAACAGGAAAAGAAAACCACAGAGAAAAGCAAGAAACAGGTAGAAGGGATAAAAACAAAAGAGCAGATGACCATGGTTGGCCGACCACGAGGAGAAAAAGGAAAAGCCAGCCGCTCTGCGACACATTACAACATCTAGCCTAAAAGCATTAGAGTGGAGAACACACAAGGACAAAGGACATGTGTGAAAACTTATACAGAATGATAAAACCCACCGTCATGTATAAAACATAAAACTAAATTAGCCGATGAGGTGCTGTCAGTTAAAATTAATGGCAATGAGTCCGGTAACTGAAGAGTCCATTACAGGGCAGCCACAGGAGGACAGCTCACCAAGATATGGGCCACTGTCAGCCAGGCGCCACACCGACACTGAGGTGAGTCATCATGGCGCAAGAGGTATCCGTGTGTCACCCAAATGTGGCCAATGTGGAGCCGACAGAGAACCACAGAGGCACGGAGGTCTTCCACACATTCATAGTCTCCTTAATGGCACGCAGCTTGTTGTGTGTACTGAGGTTATATCATTCCGTCTCCGAAAGCCGCAAAACCTTCCGGCGTAGTACTGAACGCAGGCCAGCTGCAGAGAGGCCAATCACCATAAGCAGTTTCCCCGTAGCCTGTTTGGTCAGCATGTCAGCAAGTTCGTTGCCTGGGATTCCGACGTGTCCTGGGATCCAGACAAACACCACTGAACGACTGGACCATTCCAGGGCATAGATGGACTCCTGGATGGTTGCTACCATAGGATGACGAGGGTAGCACTCGTCAATAGCTTGTAGGCTGCTCGAGGAGTCACTAACACAGAAGATAGGACTCCCAAGGGCATGAATGGCTGTGCTCAAAAGCACAAGATATTGCCACCAGCTCAGCAGTGGAAACACTGCACCCATTGGGCAAGGAATGCTATTCAGTATGTCCCCCATGAACATAATCGAAGCCAATGTGATCATCAGCCATCGATCCGTTGGTGTAAACCACTCCATGGTCTTGGTACATGTCAAGAATTGAGAGGAAGTGGCAGCAGAAAGCCGCGGGGTTAACTGAGACCTTACAGTCATGTGAAAGGTCCAGGCAAAGCCGCAGGCCAGGTGTACACCATGGAGGTGTATGTGAATGGACCTCAAGTATAGGTGGTAAAGGCAAGGACTCCAGTTCGGAAAAAAGGGATTGGACACGAACTGCAACTGGAAGCCCTGACCTGGGCCACCAACGCGGGAGATGAACCGCCATGGGTGGGAAAACGAGACAGTAATTTGGATGCACAGGAGAACTACGAATGTGTGCAATGTAACAGGCAAGCAGTTGTGCACGCCTAAATTGCAATGTAGGGACTCTGGCCTCCACCAGGACACTGGTCACTGGACTCGTCCTAGAAGCTCCTGTCACTAGGCAAATGCCACAGTGGTGCACTGGGTCGAGTAAACGCAATGCTGAGGGTGCCGCCGAACCATAAACCAGACTCCCATAGTCAAGGCAGGATTGAACAAAGGCTTTGCAGAGCTGCAGCAGCATAGAGCGATCTGCACCCCAGTTGGTGTTTCTCAGGCAGTGGAGGGCATTCAGGTGCTGCCAGCACTTCCGCTTAAGCTGACGAAGGTGAGGAAGCCAAGTCAATCGGGTGTAAAAAACCAGTCCTAAGAATTGATACATCTCCTCTACAGTGAGTGGATCAACATTAAGGTAATGTTCTGGTTCCGGATGAACAGTATGACACTAACAGAAGTGCATAACACACGACTCTGCAGCCAAAAACTGGAAACCGAGGGCTAGAGCCCGTGAATGTGCCTTATGGCTGGCTCCCTGTAGGTGCTGCTCAGCAACAGCAGTACTGGTGGTACAGTACGAAATGCAAAAGTCGTCAGCATATAGAGAAGGTGAGACGGATGGCCCTACAGCTGCTGCTAGACCATTAATTGCCACTAAAAATAGAGATACACTCAATACAGAGTGCTGCGGGACCCCACTCTCCTGGATATGGGGGGAATTATGGGAGGCACCAACTTGGGACATGGAAAGTACGGAGGGACAGAAAGCTTTGGATAAAAATCGGGAGTGGGCCCCAGAGATAGCACTCATACAATGTGGCAAGGATATGACGTCGCCAGGTTGTGTCATACGCTTTCTGTAAATCAAAAACGACGGAAACCAGGTGTTGGTGTCTGGAAAAGGCTGCTTGGATGGCAGACTTGAGGGACACAAGACTATCAGTGGTAGAGTGACACTGGCAGAAGCTGCCCTGACATGGAGCCAGTAGGCCACATGACTCCAGGACCCAACCCAAACATCGACACACCATACATTCCAGCAGCTTACAAAGAACATTGGTGAGGCTGATGGGCCAATAGCTATCCACATCAAGCGGGTTTTTGCCAGCATTGTGAAGGAAAGACACCATTGCACCAGATCCGGTTAAAGATGACGAGGAGATGTCACTTGCAGTCCGATTAGAGATATTTAATCAGCTGACTGTGGATCTGATCTGGCCCTGGAGCAGTGTTGGGGCAATGTGCAAGGGCACTGTGGAGCTCCGATTCTGTAAATGAGGCATTATAGGATTCACTGTGGTGTGTAGTGAATGAGAGGACTTTCTCTTCCAGCGCCGAGAGTGCGAAAGGCTGGGGGGTAATTCTCTGACGCAGAGGCTTGAGCAAAGTGCTCGGCAAAGTGCTCGGCAAAGTGCTCGGCAAAGTGCTCGGCAAAGTGCTCGGCAAAGTGCTCGGCAAAGTGCTCGGCAAAGTGCTCGGCAAAGTGCTCGGCAAAGTGCTCGGCAAAGTGCTCGGCAAAGTGCTCGGCAATCGCGATTGCATCGGTAGATAACACAGCATTTATGTTAACACTGGGAACACTTGTTGGGGTCTGGTACCTGAAAACACATTTGATCCTTGCCTAGACTTAGGAAGGTGATGTATGGCACACAATGGTCGAGACATATCTCTCCCAGCACTCCTGCTTCCGTGGTTTGATAAGTTGGCAAATGCGGGCACAGAGCATGTTTAAAGGCTATGAGGTGCTCCAGGGAATGGTGCTGCTTATGCCGCTGTAGAGTTCGCCAATACTCCTTAATTGCTTCAGCGACTTCTGGCGACCACCAAGGCACTACCTTTCGCCAGGGGCACCCTAACGAGCGAGAGATCATGTTTTCTGCCACAGAAAGGATTGTTGTCGTCACCTGCTCGACCATCACATCAATGTTCTCGTGTGGGGGAGATTCAACAGTGACGGCAGACGTGAAAGTTTCCCAGTCCGCCTTTTTTAAAGCCCATCTGGGCAGGTGTCCATGGGCCTGATGCTGGGGCTGTGACAGGAAGATGGAGAAGGGGTCACTACCTCACAGGTCATCATGTGCTCTCCAGTGGATTGATAAGTCCTGGGCTGCAAAGTGATAAATCAATCCCTTGTAGCTGCGAAGGGCAGGGGTCCATATTGCCGGGAACCAGGTTTCCTGGAGAGCGATGCAGAAAGCTTAACAGTTGCCATAGCTCAGCGAGGCAGTGGAAAAAACCGCCGCAATTCCACTGGAGGATGACACCATCGTGAGACTGGGAAGGCATGGAACATTCAATGAGGCAGTTTACACCACAGGGTCACCCGCTGCCACTGACTTAGTGCCTGAGCAGTTTATATCCGTTGTATCTGAGGGTCCTCAATGGACGCCAGAACCTCCACCTCATCCACAGATGCAGATGCAGAGCTTGTAGGCAGCGGTGGTGTGGGTGCCACTGCAATTCCCTTGGTCTTGGGGATCTTCTTTTTGGATTTTTCTCTCTGCTCCTCGGGTTTCCCTGGCTGGGAGGACTTCATTGATTCAGCCTCTGGAACAGAGGATGAGCATGAAGCCCTATGACCAGCTGCTTTTAGGCTCTTCAGCCACTGGTGGGTGTCATCTTTCCCACTAGCAGAAATCTGGGAAGGGAGTGACCCAAGGAACCCCTTCTTAGAGAGAAGAGCCAAAGAAGACTTACACTTCTCCGGCGCATAAGCGGCGACTGATATCCCTGATGGTTGGGGTAGTGTTGCTCCCGAAGTAAGTGGAGCAGGTGCAACAGGGAGGGAAGTGCCCCCACCATCAACAGGGCGGGTGTAGTCTTCCGGCTCTGAGAGGTGACCTGGGTTGGCGGTGTAAGATGATGTCATACGCATAGGATGTAGGGGTTCAAATTTCCTCTCAACCTCAGTGTAGGTCAGTTGGTCCAGGGACTTTTACTCCATGATTTTTCCTTTCTTTCTGGAGAATCCTGGTCAGGCGAGCAAGGCGAATTGTGCTCTCCACAGTTGACGCATATGGGGGGCGGGGTACAAGGAGTATTGGGATGTGGTGGGCATCCACAATCTTGACATGTGACACTGGTAGTACAGTGGGAAGACATATGGCTAAACTTCCAGCATTTAAAGCACTGCAATGGGGGAGGGATATAGGTTTTTCCATCACAGCGGTAGACCATCACCTTAACCTTCTCGGGTAATGTATCACCCTCGAAGGCCAAGATGAAGGCACCAGTGGCAACCTAATTATCCCTCGGACATCGGTGGACATACCAAAAGAAATGTACACCTTGCTGCTCTAAATTGGCGCACAGCTCATTGTCAGACTGTAAAAGAAGGTCCCTGTGAAATATGACACCCTGGACTATATGTAAGCTCCTATGGGGTATGATGGTTACCAAAACATCCCCCAGCTTGTCAGAAGTGAATAACACCTGTGACTTGGCAGAGGATGCTGTTTGGATGAAGACTTACCAAGATCTCATTTTGGACAAGCCCTTGACCTCTCCGAACTTGTCCTGTAAATGCTCAACAAAAAACTGAGGATTCATCATCATGAAAGATTCTCCACCAGCTCTCGAACATACAAGGTACCAGGGCGAATAAGAGCCGCTGCCATCCTTACTTGACATTCCTCCTGTGGTGTGGCCAGGGAGGAGAACGATTTGGGGTCATACTTCTGTGTGTTGAATTGAGCCCATGAATGCTTAGAGATTGCTGGTGTCTGACCACCAGCAAGAGTTGATGTACTACACTTCATCGCTTGTCACCCGCCCTGATACCACCCACTCCGACCAGGGGCCCTCCTCATGGGCGCCACCCAGCCACAGCAAAGGCCACCTGGCAGGATGGCCATTGCCAGGAGTCCCGATGCCCCAGGGTGACAGGCACCTACTCCTGAACGTACATGGGGAGTTAACAGCGCAGGCATCAGCAGATCCACATCAACGAAGGATGTGATAGGCGTCAGAACATGATGGATCCGACGCACAATGTAAGGTGCCCTTCCCCAATTGGCTCACTCTACAGGAGAATTTTGAACAATGGACGTCAAACCCTACAGGGGACCATCACATAAAGGCCAAAACATATGAGACTCCTTTTAGTCGCCTTTTACAACAGGTGGGAATACCTTGGGCCTATTCTAACCTCTGGACCCACAGGGGGGAATCGCTCAGTCAATATTGTATATTGTTGTGCAAACGTGAATACTGCATGATGAACCAAGCCAGTTCATATCATTACGCACAAGGAGTGTGATTGTTCAAAAGTTAAATGTAATTTAAAATCTTGTTACAACTATGCATCTATTCTGTTGTTTTAATGTGGATTCAGTAGGGATCTTGTTATTGAACCTTTCATTCATTTGTGTGTAGTGTGAACTGCTATATTTTCTTAATCGAACGAATTTCTTAAATTCAAAACTGGTGTACTGATCACTTAGATATAAGTGTGTGTAGTTGAGAAGTATATTGGTAGTCGGTGTCTTCATGATTGGGATAGCTAGTAGTAGCCAGCCAATAAGTAGCTAGTAATGATTTTAATCAGTTTTCTATTATAGATCAGTGGATATTCTCTGGTATAATAAGATGGAAGAATCAGCAACAATCAACACAATGAGGACGCAGAAGTAATGAAAACCACTGCATTAAAGACACACAAGATGCATCTATAGGACATGTGACCTGTAGTTGAAAAGTACCATCATGATCTCTGTTCCATTAGGCCTCAACATGGATCTCTAGGAGAGGAGTGCTGAGGGAGCGGGGGTAGGGAGGGTGAGGAGGGGGGGATGGGGAGGAGGGGAAAGGGGGGGGAGAGGAGGAGGAGGAGGAGGAGGAGGAGGAGGTGACCATGAAACAAAGGTGGTATAACCAACAACATGGTAACATCCAAGTCAGATTGTGAAACACCCGAAGTCTGAATGTGGTAGGGAAGTAATAAAATCTGAAAAGGGAAATGTAAAGGTTCATTCTAGACACAGTACGAGTGAGTGAAGTGAAATCGAAGGATCTCTGGCCAGAAGAATATGGATAAAACATCAATAGCAGCAGATAATGGTATATCAGGAGCAGGATTCATTACACAGGGAACAAAAATGATTTTTTTTCTGAAGCGTAAGTTTATGGAGTCTGCTTAAATACATATGATAATGAAGTACTTAGCCTATAAATTATTTTTTTCGAATAGACTCTGGTCCTCACATAATAAACCTTTCCATAAAAAAAATAGATCTTTTTTACTACTGTACCCACACTGACATGTTTTTTATTTTTTTTATGTACATATTTTTTAAGTAAAGTAACTGTACTCAATATCGCCTAGTGCCTTTGTCTTAGTGACTATGACAGGAATCGAACAGATGGCATCTCATGTGTATTTGACAAACTACATTAACTATCTTTGCTTCTCAAAGAGAGTGCCACAGCTATCAGTCATTTCACAGGTGAGCTTTTGCTATTCGCCATTCAGTCATTATTACTTTGTGCAGGTAGGACTCTTACGTTACTCATTCGTTACAAGTTTTCTACAAACGTCATACAGTTCAAATGGTTCAAATGGCTCTGAGCACTATGGGACTTAACTTCTGAGGTCATCAGTCCTTTAGAACTTAGAACTACTTAAGGCTAACCAACCTAAGGACATCACACACATCCACGCCCAAGACAGGATTCGAACGTGCGACCGTAGCAGTAACGCGGTTCCAAACTGAAGTGCCTAGAACCACACGGCCACACCGTCCGGCTCGTCATACGGTGTCAGGAACTTCATGCAACTGTCCTGTTTGGGCATTTCTGTTACACAAAGTATGAATTCTTCACAGAAGTCTTGTGTTAATAACACCGAACATTGTTGCTATGTATGTGGTAAATATTGTCAAGAAAAGCAACAACAGAATATACAAGATTTTTTAAAACAAAGCTATTGGGCATATTGTAAAACAACTTGGACAACAAGAGAAATGTTAGGCTCCACACAAAGTTTGTAAAACTTGCATGGATTCACTTCAATATTGGAGTCAAGGAGCACGAAAAGTACTTCTGTTTGGAATATCAATGACATGGCTAGAGTCAAGAAACCATCTCTATGATTGCTACTTTTGTGCTGAATGTAAAATGTATGAATCAATACAAAAATCAGTGTAGGGCTTACTGAAATGTGCAGTCTGCTAAGCCACTACTCCTGTATAGTAAAGATTTGCCAATACCAGTATTTACTTCCTTATCAGACAACTACTGTGAATGATGTTGAAATGTTTGACAGAGTAAATGCAACAGTTAAAGTGAATTTGGAGAATGTAGGCCTGCATTGCAAGGCTTTTCTCAGGGTGAGCTAAACAACTTGATTTGAGATTTAAATTTAGCAGAGAAATCACCTGAGATTCTTGCATCAAGACTAAAAATCGGAAATCTGGAATTTCCTATGGGACCAAACTGCTGAGGTCATCAGTCCCTAGGCTTACACACTATTTAATCTAACTTAAACTAACTTACACGAAGGACAACATACACACCCATGCCCGAGGGAGGACTCGAACCTCCGACGTGGGAGCCGCGCAAACTGTGGCAAGGCGCCTCAGAGCGCAAGGCTATCTCGTACAGCCAAGACTAAAAGAAAAACTATTGCCTTCATCCCGGGGTATCAATAACATCCTATTGAATTGAGAGAGTGCAACATTCTTCCATATTTTAATGAGATGAATTATATCATATATTGTAGTGATATTTCTAGACTTTTAAATTTAATGACTCTTCGAGCATACCAACCGCAAAACTGATGACTTTTCCTAGATAGCTCAAAAAACAGTTTTAAATGTATGTTACTGCATAATGGAAATAAACTTGCTTTGATTCCAATAGCTCATTAAAGTACCCTCAAGGAAGAACATCAAAATATTAAACTTGTTTTAGAGAAAACATCATTTTAACAGCATCAATGGTCAGTGCGTGTAGATTTAAAAATGGTAAATTTTTTATTGGGTCAGCAAAGTGAATATACTAAATAGCCATTTTCTTTGTATGTGGGACAGTCGTGCTAAAAATGAACATTGGAACAGGAAGGAGTGGCCACCAAGAATAAACCTGACTATAGGAAAAGATAGCGCCGTTCATGAACCATTTGTCAGTGTGGGGAAAATCATTCTTCCACCATCACATATTGATCTTGGGTTTATAAAAAAGTTTGCTATAGTTTTATATAGTAATGGCAATTGCTTCAAATATGCTTGTCAATCATTACCTCATCTCAGTATAGAAATGTTAAAAATAGGAATTTTTTATGAGTCACAAATTCGTACTCTTACAAAAAACAATGATTTCACAAACCACATGACTCAAGTTGAACTGGTGTAAATCATCAAAAATTTTTTGGGAAATTGCAAATCTGAAGAATATTCCAAAGTAGTACACAAAATGCTTCAGAATTTCCAAAAACATGGAGGTAATATGAGTGTCAAATTGCATTTTTTGCACAGTCATTTAGATAAATTTCCTGACAACTCGGGCAATACAGTGAAGAATAAGGGAAACAATTCCAAAATCATGGAGGAAAGATATCAAGGCCATTGGAATCGCCATATGATGGCAGACTACTGCTGGAACTTGCACAGACACTGTCTGGACCAAACACATAGAAGAAAATCGCATACAAGACTTTTTTTCTTAAATCTTACTTAGCTGTTTTTGTTTTTATGATTAATTTTATTATTCTTTTTATCATTTATACCATTTTGTTGGGTTGAAATCATCTGATAACTTTTAATAAACATTTTAAAAAATATTCTCCTCTTTTTTACAATTTAATTTCCAGTATAAATGGACTGCTTTTATCTCAAAAATATTATTATTTTCATATTCAGCAGACCAAAATTACCTGAAACTGATTAATAAATCATATGCTGCAGAATCAGTGCTACCCTGTGTTACAAATAGAAAGGTAGGGCAGAGAGTGAGTTATTGTGAACTGTTCAGTTATGTGGTGGTTGTAATCAGATTCGACATTAAACCAACACCAGCAACAATATCCAGAATGAAATTTTCACTCTGCAGCAGAGTGTGGCTGATATGAAACTTCCTGACAGATTAAAACTGTGTGCCAGACCAAGACTAGAACTCGGGACCTTTGCCTTTCGCGGGCAAGTGCTCTACCAACTGAGCTACCTAAGCATGACTCACGACCCGTCCTCACAGCTTCAATTTTGCTAGTACCTCGTCTCCTACCTTTCAAACTTCACAGAAGCTGTTCTGCGAAACTTGCAGAACTAGCACTCCTGGAAGAAAGGATATTGCGGAGACATGGCTTAGCTACACACAGCCTTGGGGGCGTTTCCAGAATGAGATTTTCACTCTGCACCAGAGTGTGCACTGGCAAAGGTCCCGAGTTCAAGTCTCGGTCTGGAAAAAAGTTTTAATCTGTCAGGAAGTTTCATATCAGACCACACTCTGCTGCAGAATGAAAATCTCATTCTGGAAACATCCCCTAGGCTGTGGCTAAGCCATGTCTCCACAATATCCTTTCTTCCGGGAGTGCTAGTTCTGTAAGGTTCACAGAAGAGTTTCTGTGAAGTTTGGATGGTAGGAAATGAGGTACTGGCAGAATTGAAGCTGTGAGGACGGGTCGTGAGTCGTGCTTGGGTAGCTCAGTTGGTAGAGCACTTGCCCGCGAAAGGCAAAGGTCCCGAGTTTGAGTCTCAGTCTGGCATGAGCCAATTGCACTAAATGTTCAGCAAATGTCGAACCACATGTGCAGTCTCCAGTTTTAGTCGGAATATGCTCCTTGTACCGTGTTAATAAGGCTCTTACTGTTTGGCCAATATAAAATTTTGGAGAGTCGCCACACGTGATCTTGTATACTCTGGATAATGACAATTTATCTTTAGGCTTTTTTAAACTATGAATCAGATTCTTCTGAATACTATTATTAGTGGAAAAAACTGTCTTAAATCCCTGATTTTTCAAAAGATGCCCTATTTTATACGAAACTTTGCCTATAAAAGAAATAGGTACTATGACAGACGGAGTAACATTTGGCATGGTACCTAACGTAGAAGCTGTCATCATTCTGTTATTGTTTACCTTCTTGTTATAGAGCCGTCTCACAATTTCGGGCTCATATCTGTTATTTCGGCCTATTGTTTCAAGAGTTACCAGTTTGTGTTCCAAGGCTTCTGCAGATAAAGGAACCGACATCGCTCTATGCAAAATAGAACGAAAAAATCCAATTTTATGCAGTATAATATTATCCGAAAACATACATTTTCTAAAGATGTCATATACTATGTGATTATCTACTATAGATACTGTCAGATCTAAGTGGTTCAATGTCCTATTGGGCGACTCCTTCTCAAGAGTACAATTAATTTTTTCGTGGAGATCGTTAAATGCTAAAAATATGTGATCTCTGTCTTCCTGAGACCCGTCAATTAGTAAGAGAATATCATCTACGTATCTTGCATGGAACTGTATTTTCTCGGCTTATTCTACATTACTTGCAAAAAATTGAGATTCCATCGTGTTCATAAAAACATCGGAAAGAATGCCTGCTAGCGGGCTACCCATTGCGAACCCGTATGGCTGGCAATATAAATTATCATTGAAAGAAAAATAGTTGTATTTCAGAACAATGTGCAGGAAATTCATGAGCTCGTCAATTTCAACATCTGGTAACTTCTTATGACAACATAAGTTGCTCTGTAAAATTTTTAAAGACTGATCTACAGGTATACTGGTGTAGAGGCTGGTGATGTCTAAGGAAGCCAGCTTTGATGTGGCATGGCATATTACATTATTTAACTTATTAACCAACTCAGCAGAATTTTTGATTGAATAATTTTTCTAAAGACGAAATTGTCTTTGATTTTATAATGTAAACACCCGGCCAGTTTATGGTACACACTATTCGTACTGTCCACAATTGGATGGATCGGGTGGAAGTTTTTATGAACCTTAAACTGCCTCCTTAGTATGGGCAGCTTCGGGTTCATAATCAGGAGCCATTTCTTTTGAAACGCTCCTATCAATTTATTGGTATTCTGTAAATCTGTTCTTATCTCCTTCTGTAAAGCTTGAGTATGATCTGAAGCCATGGGAGTTATACCATTTTGATCAAAAAATGCCTCTGTTTTCTCTATGTATTCTGCTTTGGACGACAAGTTCTTCTTATCGGCTTTTGTAATTAAAGCACTATTATTCTGCAGTTTATGGTTAATGCTTTCTACTGTACTATATATGTAAGGTTTTGATTGAGCAACTGATAGTTCATTTTCCAAGAATCTACAGGATTCATAGGCTAGTCGTGTTAGAACATTCTTCGGTGCTTTCGCATGTTCTAAACCTAATTTAAGATCTGCTATAAAATGGTCTACCACATATGGTTTTGAAATCGCAGGTACAACATTGAATTTTAGCCCTTTGGAAAGTAACTGGGTTTCAGCTCATGAAAACACAATGTCAGTTTTATTAATAATATGTTCATAGAACTTGGGTGTCAATCCTGTACTACTGCCCCCTCCTCGTTGACTACCTCTAATATCCCCCTTCGACAAATTTGACAATTTTTTCGCATGTCCTGTTGCGATTTCTTCTTTCTGTTTAGCTATGTATTCATTGTCTTGTGCCCAAAATTCATCTAATAGATAGTTGTAGTGTACCGAAAAATATATCGATATTTCAAGAAATAGCATATAGGCTTCTTCATTTAACGTATCTTTCTTTGTACACAATTCTGCAATTCTGTTATTGAGAATCTGACCAATGAACTTCTTTTTAAATACTGTCGACTTATAGAACAATTTTCCTAAATATCCGTTTACGAA
Organism: Schistocerca nitens; assembly: GCF_023898315.1. Classification (NCBI taxonomy): domain Eukaryota; kingdom Metazoa; phylum Arthropoda; class Insecta; order Orthoptera; family Acrididae; genus Schistocerca; species Schistocerca nitens. Next base: position 47,636,987 of record NC_064618.1, on the reverse strand, counting down.
TTTTGGGGTGACACTGTTTTGTTTACACTTGTTAATAAATAGGAAGCAGGTAAGCTACTACAAACAGCATAGTGAACACATTATTGTGGCCAAGATAGACACGAAGCCCACGCCTAGTACAGTAGTACAAGTTTATATGCCAACTAGCTCTGCAGAAGATGAAGAAATTGATGAAATGTATGATGAGATAAAAGAAATTAGTCAGGTAGTGAAGGGAGACGAAAATTTAATAGTCATGGGTGACTGGAATTCGACAGTAGGAAAAGAAAGAGAAGGAAACATTGTAGGTGAATATCGATTGGGGTTAAGAAATGAAAGAGGAAGCCGCCTGGTAGAATTTTGCACAGAGCATAACTTAATCATAGCTGACACTTGGTTCAAGAATCATGAAAGAAGGTTGAGATACTAGAAGGTTTCAGATAGATTATATAATGGTAAGACAGAGATTTAAGAACCAGATTTTAAATTGTAAGACATTTCCAGGGGCAGATGTGGACTCTGAACACAATCTATTGGTTATGAACTGTATATTAAAACTGAAGAAACTGCAAAAGGTGGGAATTTAAGGAGATGGGACCTGGATAAACTGACTAAACCAGAGGTTGTACAGAGTTTCAGGGAGAGCATAAGGGAACAATTGACAGGAATGGGGGAAAGAAATACAGTAGATAAGAATGGGTAGCTTTGAGGAATGAAATAAAGAAGGCAGCAGAGGATCAAGTAGGTAAAAAGATGAGGGCTAGTAGAAATCCTTGGGTAACAGAAGAAATACTGAATTTAATTGGTGAAAGGAGAAAATACAAAAATGCAGTAAGTGAAGCAGGCAAAAAGGAATACAAACGTCTCAAAAATGAGATCGACAGGAAGTGCAAAATGGCTAAGCAGGGATGGCTAGAGGACAAATGTTAAGATGTAGAGGCTTATCTCATTAGGGGTAAGATAGACATTGCCTACAGGAAAATTAAAGATACCTTTGGAGAAAAAAGAACCACTTGTATGAATATCAAGAGCTCAGATGGAAACACAGTTCTAAGCAAAGAAGGGAAAGCAGAAAGGTGGAAGGAGTATATAGAGGGTCTATACAAGGGCGATGTACTTGAGGACAATATTATGGAAACGGAATAGGATGTAGATGAAGATGAAATGGGAGATATGATACTGTGTGAAGAGTTTGATAGAGCACTGAAAGAACTGAGTCGAAACAAGGCCCCGGGAGTAGACAACATTCCATTAGAACTACTGACAGCCTTGGGAGAGCCAGTCCTGACAAAACTCTACCATCTGGTGAGCAAGATGTATGAGGTAGGCGAAATTCCCTCAGACTTCAAGAAGAATATAATAATTCCAATCCCAAAGGAAGCAGGTACTGACAGATGTGAAAATTACTGAACAATCAGTTTAATAAGTCACGGATGCAAAATGCTAACGCGAATTCTTTACAGACGAATGGAAAAACTGGTAGAAGCCGACCTCGGGGAAGATCAGTTTGGATTCCATAGAAAGTTGGAACACGTGAGGCAATACTGACCCTACGAGGGAAAGGCAAACCTATGTTTCTAGCATTTGTAGACTTAGAGAAAGCTTTTGACAATGTTGACTGGAACACTCTCTTTCAAATTCTGAGGGTGGCAGGGGTAAAATACAGGGAGCGAAAGGCTATGTACAGAAAGCAGATGGCAGTTATAAGAGTCGAGGGACATGAAAGGGAAGCAGTGGTTGGGAAGGGAGTGAGACAGGGTTCTAGCCTCTCCCCAATGCTATTCAATCTGTATATTGAGCAAGCAGTAAAGGAAACAAAAGAAAAGTTCAGAGTAGGTATTAAAATCCATGGAGAAGAAATAAAAACTTTGAGGTTCGCCGATGACATTGTAATTCTGTCAGAGACAGCAAAGGACTTGGAAGAGCAGTTGAACTGAATGGACAGTGTCTTGAAAGGAGGATATAAGATGAACATCAACAAATGCAAAACGAGGATAATGGAATGTAGTCGAATTAAGTCGGGTGATGCTGAGGGAATTAGATTAGGAAATGAGACACTTAAAGTAGTAAAGGAGTTTTGCTATTTGGGGAGCATAATAACTGATGATGGTCGAAGTAGAGAGGATATAAAATGTAGACTGGCAATGGCAAGGAAAGCGTTTCTGAAGAGAAATTTGTTAACATCGAGTATAGATTTAAGTGTCAGGAAGTCGTTTCTGAAAGTATTTGTATGGAGTGTAGCCATATATGGAAGTGAAACATGGACGATAAATAGTTTAGACAAGAAGAGAATAAAAGCTTTCGAAATGTGGTGCTACAGAAGAATGCTGAAGATAAGGTGGGTAGATCACATAACTAATGAGGAGGTATTGAATAGAATTGGGGAGAAGAGAAATTTGTGGTACAACTTGGCTAGAAGAAGGGATCGGTTGGTAGGACATGTTCTGAGGCATCAAAGGATCACCAATTTAGTACTGGAGGGCAGCATGGAGGGTAAAAATCGTAGAGGGAGACCAAGAGATGAATACACTAAGCAGATTCAGAAGGCTGTAGGCTGCATTAGGTACTGGGAGATGAAGAAGCTTGCACAGGATAGAGTAGCAAGAAGAGCTGCATCAAACCAGTCTCAGGACTGAAGACAACAACAACAACAACAACAATAAATAAAATTGCCATACTAGTATTCGCAATTTTTAACCGTATATTTAAATACTTGTTGGCCTCACCAGAACTTCGGCAGGTAAAAACTTAAATATTTTCAACATTTTGCGGCCCTGTCAGCAACAGTATAAATATTAATCTTAATCAAAAAAAAAAAACCTTCTCAATGACCAACTGCAGCCGCAAAATAGAAGCTTCTTTGAAGGTTTACAACCATTGTTTCATCCACCGCAATGTTAATGCAGGGTATGCTTTACCCTCGCCAACATATGTCTGTACTCCCATAGGTTCAATAGCTAGGTATATTAGTTTGTCACCGTAAAAAATTTCTGAACCCATCTATGAATGTGTCTATTGTTATATAGGAATATTCAGTTACATAATTAATATTTCATTATTATATAGGGTAGCAGTGTAAACGGTTAATATTTGGCATATTGAACATGCACACAGATGGTCAATTGATATTCAGCATGCACGTTGTAGAGTTAAGAATTGTTTCAAAACTTGATTTAATTAATGGATAATAACTTTGTCGGTCAATAGCATGTACGTGTAGTAGCCGGAATGACGATCACCAAGTCACTACCCCATTACAGAGTATAGGTGCTACCACATAATCCTTCAATATGACTGACTGGTCAATATTATGTGTATATGATAGCCGCGATGCCATCACCTAGTCATACACAACTTTTTATTAATATAATTAAAGGCAGTCATATCCATATAAGTATCACAGGAGGGTAACATCACCTTGCCACAATCTACTGGATACGAAGTTTTGGTTCAGACTAGCTGGATCACTTTGAATTGATCTTACTCAATGACATTTAAAGGTGCCCTTTGCAGCGTTGTTCGCCAAATCACATCATAATTGAACCATTTTCCCATCATCCTCCCATAGTTTAGACTATTTTTTAAAGTACATATTGACCTTTGTCGGTCAATTATTTTAAATGTGTTGACTGGAGTGATGTTCGCCACGTCACACTTTCAATTTGAGCATAATTGACCTTTGTCGGTCAATAGTTTTAAGTGTGTTTACCACAGCAATGTTCGCCAAGTCACACTTTAGCTTTAAATATAATTCCGCTGTCATTCCCTAAGTTCAATGGCAGTGGTCACCAGGTCCGAATTACGATGGAAGTGTTCCACACACAGTTTTTACAATGTGTGTGTGGATCACCTCCATGAAGACAAATTGAGTACCCCATTGCTGCCACATTATCCCCTACTTTAGTGTTTTCTGCAACTCATAACCATAACTAAGTCATGAAGCTCAATCAGGCACGTGCATTAGTTTATTTTGACTTAATAGACCATTTCAGGTCAAATATATTAATCTTGAATAATCAACATCTATTTTATATGGCCCGTATTGCCGAATGTTACAGATTAGATGTAGTCTAGTTCCTAAGTTCATTCATGACCATTTGTGTGCTAAGTCAATAGGATGTTCATGTATTATAACCATAGCTAAGCAAATGTTTAACATTTACATCTCAAGAAAAAATTAGACCTAGTAATTATAATGACGATGTTGGCTTTTTATTATCCTTTCCACTCCTATGTCCTTTTTAGGTGATTAAACTTTGTGCTTAAGTACAAAATTTTCCTAGACAGGCCATATGTTGTAAGCACACGATTTCTTCCTCATATCATGACCAACGAATACTTCATAAATGTTAAGACAGTCGATCTAAGTCATTCTGCACAGGATAACATATACACCTTTCTTTTATTTCACTGTGCTAGTAAATTAAAGGACAGGAGTTAGGTTCACGTCTTTTCCCAACCAGTACCCATCACACAGTGTATGCGCAGGCGCAAGGTAACGTATCCGCCAGGCGGGCCTCACGACGCTATTGTCAGTTCTAGTACAGCACTCGTGGCTGCCGCATCACAGTTGCGTAGTGGGGCCGAGGCAGTTTCAGATAAATTTTTACAGTCTGATTCATGGATTTGTAGTTTTAGCTTGACGATGTCCACTATGGGCAAACGGTAGTTACTTTTATTCTGAAGAAGGTTGGGTTATGCTGACTGTAGCCTAGGTAAAGTTAGGTCAAGTTGGGAACTGAGGCTGTTGGTTTTTGAAGTTAAAATTAATATTTATACAGTTGCTGACAAGGCCATGAAATGTTGAAAATATTTAAGATAATGGAAGAAATATTGAAGAAAAACTGAGGCATGTTCCTAGAATTTGTCAACCTAGAAAAAGCATTCAAGAATGTAAAATGATAGATGATGTTCACAATTGTGAGAAAAATATAAGTAAGCTGTTGGCAATGGCAGGTAATACACATTATGTAAAAGAACCAAGAGGGAAGATCAAAAACGAAATGTTCAGATTAAAAAGGTTATAAGACAGGCATTCAGTCTTTTGTCCCTACTGTTCAATCTATACATAGAAGAAACAATGACAGAAATGAAAGATAGGTTCAAGGGTGGGATTAAAATTCACTGTGAAGGATATCAATGAAAAGGGGGTGGGGGTGGGAGTGGCGGCGTGGAGAGGGAGAAGGGTGCAGCGTTCACCAACAGTGCTTTGAGGAAGTTAAGTGAGTCACTTTACTGGCACCACCAAACAGTAAATGAACAGTTTGGCGAATACATTAACAGAGTTATGCGCGCATTTTGTATCCATGCCAGGGAAACTGCGGTGGTTGCTCATATTACACAAGATAGGGCTCGGATTATGTTTTGCGCTACCACCGTGTACACTTAGCAATTTAGAAGATTTAGCACAACAGAGTGGAGGATTTCGGTATGTAGATCAGGGTAGAGAAACTGAACCTCCTACGAATGAGGTCGATGGCCAAGGGTAGCGAGACAGAAGTACTACATCCTATCGGTGTTTCTCATGTCTTGTGAGGTGAAGGGACATTTGAGAAGTGACTGCATGCAAAAAAGGGAAACACCAGAATGTGTATTTATGTACCCTGGCACCAATGGCCTTGTCCTTGACTATGTGGTACTCATGCCGCCAGAGTGCAGTCACTGCAAGACATGGGACCTCTGGGAGCACTGCCACAGCTATGCTGGGAAGAGGCCCAGGTGAGATCAGGCAGTCAGCTGGACTCAAGTATAAGGAACATATCTCCTGAAAGCAAGCACCGAATCTGTGGTCAGGGCCGGCAGCACACCACTGACAATCAGCACGGGGCATGGAGGGCTATAGTTGCTGCCGAGGCTGGAGATTTGGCCTTTGCTTGGAGATGGATGGTCAGAAATGGAGAATAGCTGGAGAGACACCGAGAAAAGCAATTCTGTAGGAAGCCGAGTCCAAGACATCACCGAGTTGGCCTGGATATTGACTCTGGATGGGCACTGTCAGCATAGGCGGTGCTACCATGTGGACAAAAATATGTTGTAGGGAGACTCGTTTTCTCTGGTCGCGCACACACACACAGCACTGCAGAAGGGCAAGGAATGGCTTCAGCAGGTTGCAGGAGAACAATCAGAGGGTTTTGAGCTAATGTTGGAGCCTGGTGCCCTTGTGTTCACGTTGAGTCAGTGTTATATGCAAAGGCACATTAATTGGTGTCAACTTAGCTCACTTTATCCGAAGTTGTCAGCATTGAGTTACAGCTTGTTATGGCTATTGCATGTGGTGCACACTAAGTGAATATTGCATATTACACATGAGGTATGTTAAAGTAAATACTGTACCACAAAGCAAGCCGGTTTATATCAGTATGTGCAGTGCATGTGATTGTGCAAAAGTTAAATGCAATTGAAAATCTTGTCACAATTGTGCATTTGTTCTGTACTCTGTGGTTTTAATGTTGATTCAGTAGTGATCTTGTTTTTGAACCTGCAATTCATTTATGTATATTGTGACTTGTTCAGGGTGTATACGTGGACAAGGAAAAATAATTCCCGGGTTTTTCCCGGAATTCCCAGTGGAAAATACACTTTCTCCCGGGTGAAAACACGCCTTTTCCGTGTTAAGTGACAATATATTTTCCCTTATCAACCTTTGAATGGTTATGGTATTATACATGGGAGTAGAATTTCCTGCCACTTTAGAAAATGAAACTCGGGGAAAAAGACACGAAACTCAGGGAAAAAGACACGTTTTGGAAATATCTTTGATGTGTAGCAACCTGTACGCTGCATATTTTCGTATTACGAAAGTATACATTGGAATTCCACCAAACACCGCATGTTACTTTCCGAATCATTGAAATCGAGATTGCAATGCGCTTTTGTTAGTCAGTCATAGATCAGGTCACGTGACCTCGCCAGCCGATGGCAGCGGATATTCAGAGCATAGGACATGTGATGTAGTCAGCCAACAGCAACATCACTGTTACGTAGCACGAACACACAAAAAGGGAAAGTTAATAGTTTAAATTAATAGTGTTCCTACAAAGAAAGCAAAGCTTTCACATATAATATTGGTCTCAAGCTGCAAGAGAAGCTAAGGTTTCGCATATAATGTTGATCTTTTATGCGCATGTTACACTTTAAAATATATCACACAAATGTGCCAGTAAATTTTTTAGCAATTACATAAATGTCTGATCTACAAGGCTCGAAATTTTTCTAAATGGCTTGTCATCAAAGAGTTGATTTTTAAATGAGAGTCAAATGCTCTGAGATACATGGTACATTCTTGCACATAGTTCAACTTACGTAAAAGGATATTTACTTTATAAGTAACACTTTTCAAACTACTATCACTATTCGCAATATTTTCTCGCGACCTGTTAGAAATCGGTTCGTTTCAGCAGTTGCCAGAGAGCGCAGATAACAGGCGACATGCACAGCTTTCATGACGAAGAAAGCCCGTATGTACGTACGTGTAAAACATTGAAAGATCATACATTATGACGTAAAAGAAACAAGACGTCAGAGGATACTCCAAGAGCATCAGAATTTCGTGAACCATATTAAAATGTGCACATTTAAAGTGCATAGTGCACATTTGTATGTCCGGATTCCCAATGAAATAAACCTCGACCTGATATTAAGCTTTTCAGTGTGGTTTTCGGGATGTAAATATTCTTGGAGCATCAGTGCTGTATTATCTCGTGTTTGGTTCTTTATTATGGCATAATGCCATATGTGCTAGAAAATGAAAACATGCACTTGAAATGCAGCGAACAGTTGAAACTAGCCAGTACTGGGGAATAAAACATTCCGTTTCAAATACATTGACTGCCTCTGCCTAAAAGGTTAATAAAAGTCAAATTCCTTTAGCAAACAAACAAAAATAACTTCATTGTTCTGCAAGGCGATTAATGCTTGACTGTCAGAAAGGTAGAAATAAAATAAAATATGAAACTAATAACATATTTCAGCCTTCCGTAATTATGTGAATGTATTTTAGTTCACTTGATAGCTCCCGGCCACAGATATTCGTTTTGTTTTCATTTGACGTGCGAGTAAACGAAGGGGAAACCTAATCACTAAATGTAAACACGGGTCACGTGGAGACTACCCATTATAACTCAGACTGCTCAGCGCATCATCCCGGGATCTACGATATTTGCGAACCGGGTCAATACTAAACAAAATCTAAGTTTCAAAAATATGTTCATCTTGGAGCGCACATCTTTCTGAAGAGTCTGAAACATATGTCTTCGAGGAAATGTAAGACATATTATTTGGCCTTAAGTATGCCGAAGTGCAGTGCCACGCCTCTTCATAAAGCATTCTTCTACTGCATGTCACTGTATTTCGCTCTGTTGAATTGAAAAATGTATATTTTGTAATAGATGCCACCAAACTATATTCAGGACAGTGGAAACTGAAATGTCCTGGTGGTGCCTCTCCTACTCACAGTCGACCGGTTTGACAGCCTGTCCCTCTTATATACATATATACATCTCAATTAATAGCAGATGGGATTATTTGCAAATTTGTAATCGGAAGAAGAAGAACTCCTCGGAAAATTTGAACTCTTTATTGCCTATTAGCTATTAACTTGCTGTTTTGTGTGACGTAAAATTAAATATAGGATACATAAAACCAGTAGTAGTAGTAGTAGTAGAGGGGTTTTGTGGGCGCACGACAGCAAGGTCTTCAGCGCCCGTTCAGTATCCTAGTGAGACGGGTGTCAAGAAAAAAAAAAAAAAAACTCAGAACAGTTACATAAAACGGAACATAAAACACGGGGAACAATCATTGGAAAATATGTGCTCACCCACACCGAAGCGTGGGATGAAGCAGGGCGTCAGCAGTAAAACATGGACAACACAGGAAGAAAATGAGAGAGGGAGCTAAAACAATGTAGCAGATGGAAGGGGCTGGCTGACCGCAAGGAAAAAAGGGAGGAGTCAGCCACTCTGCAATACACTAAAACCTCCAGCCTAAAAGTTTAGGCCAGAGTCCAGACACATCACAAAACTTAAAAACCCTAGACACACACGTCTCATCGTTAGCTAAAACACAAGGCAGATCCCCATCAACTTGTGCTGCTGCCCTTGCATCACGGTATAAAATGCAGTCTGTTAAAATGTGCCGGACAGAGATGTGCACACCACAGGCATCACAAAACGGAGGATCCTCCCGCCATAATAAATAGCTATGCGTCACAGGACAGTGCCCGATCCGCAGACGTGTGAGGGCCACCTCTTCCCGCCTGAGCAACCGGCAGGAGGAACGCCACGGCCGAGTGGTTGACTTTACCGACCGCAGTTTATTGGCCGTCACCGCCAGCCATTCGTCCTCCCACAACTCCATGCTCTTCCTGTGGAGTGCAGCGATGACTGACTGCAAGGGGATAGGACACTGGACCACATCCTGCTCTCTGCAGGCCGCCTTGGCAGCCCGATCAGCCTGTTCATTGCCCCATATGCCGACATGGCCAGGCACCCAGCAGAAGGATACCTCTTTACCCCGCCGTTGGAGCAAGTACAGTTGGTCATGTATCAGCTGGACCATCTCCTCAGTCGGGTATAGGTTCTGCAGTGATTGTAAGGCACTAAGACAATCGGAGCAGAGAAGAAATCGATCGCCCCGAACACGATTCATCTGCTCCAGTGCCTTCAGGATCGCGTGGAGCTCCGCTGCGAAAACGGTATATTCAGCAGGGAGGCGAATCCGGGTAACATGATCAGGGAACACCACAGAACAGCCAAGGGAAGTCTCCTGTTTGGAGCCATCAGTATAAACGACAGTGAAACCGTGATGCACATCTAAAATGTTAAAAAACAGTGACTGGAATGTAAAATCTGGCGTGCCATCCTTCTTAAAACGAGTCAAATCTAAAATAAGTTTGGGTCTTCGGAGGAGCCAAGGTGGAGATCTGCTCCAACCGTGACGTAAAACACGAAGACCAGCCATAGACATTGCAGCGAGGCAATCCTGTGCGCGAATCCCATAGGGCTGCGTCGCACGTTGCCGGTTATGAAATAACCGTGCCAGAGGAGGCTGAGCAACGGTATGGTATGCAGGGGTGTATGGTGTGGACAAAGTTTTATACGCCTGGCGGACCGTAAGTAGCTGTCGCCGCATATGAAGTGGCGGTTCACCAGCCTCTGCACAGAGGCTTGGTATGGGGCTAGTTCGGAATGCCCCAGTGGCCAACCGAAGCCCTTCATGGTGCACAACGTCCAAAATCTTTAAGTAAGAAGGCCTCGCGGACCCATACACCGTGCACCCATAATCGAGCCGAGATCGCACAAACGCCCTGTAAAACTGGAGCAGAGAAGTCCTGTCAGCTCCCCATGTACTGTGGCTAAGACATTTTAAAATACTTAAAGCCTGAAGCGACCGCCGTTTCAGGTCTTTAAGATGAGGTAACCACGTGAGCCTCGAGTCAAAAATGAGCCCCAGAAATCTCACCGTGTCTTTAAAAGACAGAATAGTGTCCCTCAAGCGCAACTCAGGAAAGGTGAAAATCGAACGAGAACGGTTAAAAAGAACACATACAGACTTCTCGGTGGAAAACTTAAATCCACTCTTCAGCGCCCAGTCATCCAAACGCCTAATCGTAAGTTGCAACTGACGAGTTGTCGTTGCAAGGCTTGAAGAAGAGCAGAACAAAGAGAAATCATCCACAAACAAAGAACACTGGACAGGACTTTTCACTATGGACGTAATGCTATTAATAGCGATGGCAAAGAGAGTCACACTTAAAACGCTACCCTGAGGGACACCATTCTCCTGCTCAAAGCGATCAGACAGGACGTCACCAATTCGGTATCTAAAATATCGTGGCGAGAGGAAAGACTGAATAAAAAGAGGAAGACAACCACGAAAACCCCATTCGTGAAGCTGCTCCAGGATGAGACGCCTCCAAGTGGTATCGTAGGCCTTCTCGATGTCGAAAAATACACCTATAAGGTGATGACGGCGTAGGAAAGCTTGTTGTATAGCCGCCTCCAGGAGGGCAAGGTTATCGAAGGTGGAACGAAACCTCCTGAACCCACACTGAAAGCGACTAAGGAGTTGCCGGGATTCTAACATCCAGACAAGGCGGCGGTTGACCATCCGCTCCAAGGTCTTCCCTATGCAACTAGTGAGGGCAATACTACGGTAGCTACTTGGGCTCGTGCGGTCTTTCCCAGGTTTTAAAAAAGGGATTAAAACTGCCTCACGCCATGCGTCAGGAAAGTGACCCGACGCCCAAATGGCATTAAAAAGTGCGAGGAGGATTTCTTTGTTGCGCATTGTGAGGTGCCATAGCGTACTGTAATGGATCCTGTCGTGACCAGGGGAAGTGTCGCGAGCTCCAGACAATGCAGAATCCAGTTCCCACATAGAAAAAGGGCAGTTGTAAACTTCATGAGAGGTGGGCTGGAAGTTCAGACTACACCTCTCAGCAACCGCTCTATGGCGCTGGAAACCTGGATCCTGACTGGTTGTGGCAGTAACTGTCGCAAAATATGCTGCCATAGTCTGGGCAATGTCTCGCGGATCTGTGTGGAGAGTGCCGTTATTCATTACAGCAGCTATGGGGCACCTCCCTCCTCTGCCAGAAATTCTCCTAATGGTCTCCCACACAATGGAACATTTGGTGGAACAATTAATGGTGTTCAGGAACTTTTGCCACGACCTCTTCTTGCTCTCACGAATAATGCGGCGACATCTCGCCCTCGCCACCCGAAAGGCTGCAAGATTCTCAGCAGTCGGCCGACACTTGAACCGCCGCAGGGCCGCACGCCTGGTCCTGATTGCAGAGCGGCATTTGTCACTCCACCAAGGCACAGGTGGCCTTTTCCGGTGGCCTGTGGACTGTAGAATGGATGCTGCAGCGGCGTGGTGGACCGTTTTGGTAATATGATCCACCCACACCTCAACATTCGCACAGTGTTCGAATTGGGCCAACTGGCTATAAAGTGTCCAGTCAGCTCCACTGAGCACCCATCGTGGTGGTCTCCTTTCGGGGCCCACGCCATCTGGCAGGTGAATCCAGATTGGGAAATGATCACTGCCGTGCAAGTCAGCGACCACTTCCCAGTGAGCACTAGCGGCAAGAGCTGGAGAGCAAAACGAGAGATCTATGGCAGAGAACGACCCAGTCGCCGTGCAGAAATGAGTACTCTGTCCTCGATTGAGCAAGTAGGCACAGGATGACAGGAGAAGCCTCTCAATTGCTCTACCCCTGGGGCAGGTAATTGCAGAGCCCCAAAGCACATTGTGGGCATTAAAATCACCACAAATAATGAATGGCTGGGGGAGCTGTGTAAGAAGGTCGGTGAGGGCCGCTTCATCGAGAGCATCATGTGGGGGCAAGTAAAGTGAGCATACAGTCAATGGATGACGCACGTGCACGGACACAGCGACGGCCTGTAGAGTCGTCGTAAGTGAGAGAGGCGAGGAATGGTAGTCCGTCCTGACGAAAATACCTACGCCTCCTCTAGCTCTCTCTCCACTCAGGTCGTCCTTTTTGTGGAGTGTATAGCCTCGTATCTCAGGGGAGTATGATGAATGGAAATACGTCTCCTGGAGACAGAGACACAGTGGTCTACCCTGAGAAAGTAGACGAAGTTCCTCCACATGCGTCCTGAACCCTTGCAAGTTCCACTGGAGTATGGGAGCCATCTATGTTGGGGGTAGCACCTTCATCCTGTCTCTCCGACGGGGTGGGGAGACCGCAGCAGGTGGAGGGGCAGGCGTGGGACGAGATGATTGCCCCACACATACATCGTACTCCATCAACTCTGGGGAAGAGTCAGATGAAGCCTCGCGTAAAACAACATCCGCATGGTCAGATGGTTTACCACGGGATTTGACCCGCTGTTGCTGCTGCACAGTAGCTTTCTGTGGCTTGGTGGACTTTGGGGGAGCGGATGTGGGAGTGGTAATTGGCGCACTGGGCTTGGGGACAACCTCAGCTGTAGGAGGCGCGAGGGGCAGGACCAAGTCCACCACTGTACCTTTGTCTGCCGTGCGAGGAGGGGCTACTGGCTCTGGAACACTGGCTGCGTTGCAAGTGCACTGACAGCTACAGGTGTTAGTGCCAACACTCACCACCTCAGTCTGCGTTGAGGCATCGACTTTTGGAGTAGGCTTCTGTACCAGGGATGCAAAAGATGTAGCAAATGTGGGAGGTTGCATCAACTTATAAATCTTCTTGGCCTCACCATAGGGGATACGCTTGGTTGTTTTTATTTCCTGGACCTTGCGTTCCTCTAAAAATATGCGGCAGTCCCTACTCCAAACAGGGTGGTTCCCAGAGCAATTAATACATTTAGCCGGAGACGAGCAACCAACTCCTTCATGAGCAGCCTGACCACAGTTTCCACAAGTCGCTTCGCCTTTACAGCCTAAGGTGGTATGCCCAAAACGCTGGCATTTGAAACAGCGCATTGGGGCCAGGAAATAAGGCCTCACACTAAGGCGAAGGAAGCCAGCTTTAACATGTTCGGGAAGTTTTGTGCTACTGAAGGTCAGAATAAAGGAGTCGGATTTGACAAGAGTGCCATCAACCCTCTTCATGATGTGTTGGACATCAACGATACCTTCCGGAGCCCACTCACGTTGCAGTTCTTCCTTGGGAATATCAGCTAGATCCCGGCATGTCACAACACCTTTGCTATAGTTCAAGGTGCTGTGCAGTTCAGTGTCTATGGCATACTCTCCAAGGCATTTAGCAGATTGGAGGTTAGTTGCTTGCTGAGAAGTGGAAGTTTCCACTAGCAAGGTCCCATTACGTAAGCGCTTCACTGATTTTAAGGAGCCACAGATTCCCTCCAATCCCTTTTGTATATAGAAGGGCGAAACCTTCTCGAAACTACCCTCCTTCCGTTTCACAATGAGAAACACATTCGGATTACCAGAATGCATTCTGTTACCTAAGACTGGACTTTTCAAAGAAGCGCCGGAGTCAGGGGGACTGACTGCACGGGCCCTCTTAAGAGACTGGGTGTTAGAACCTTCCAGCGGCCCACCCTTTCCGCTGGGAGGAAGAAAAGAGGATTTCGAAGGATTCATCTCGGTCCCACGAGCAGCTAGGGAACTAGAAGTCCACCTAGACAGAGCCCCGCGTGCCTAGGTAAGCCTTATACAACTGAGGTGTGGCAGGTTCCCCAGAGGTTGCCCGCTATCGACTGTTCCCCCTCAACAGCCATGCATCTCATCGGCGCGCAGCACACCTTGAGATTGAGGGGTTTTTTATAGAGGTTTATTCCATCCTCGCGATCCGGGCAGTCAAGCCAAGATCCCCATTCCCTGAGACACACAACGTTCCACCGCCGCGCCGCACGGTGGTCGTTGAAGTATGCCCAGAGGTTACGGTGACAGGGGACTGGCGGCGCTTACCAGTCCCCAGCTCAGGAACCCCGGGGTCGCCAAGCCCGTACCCAGCAAATGAATGCTGAGCCCCTGGGGGCACATAAAACCAATGAAGACAAGAGATAAGCAATAAATTACACATTGCTTCAATCCCTATCTCCTCGCAATTTTTTTCCCCCCCCTCACTAATCTTGCTACAGCTTTACAATGGCGTGCTTTTCTTTCTGCGAAAGAATCTATTACCTCATCAAAGTTCGTCAAACACGTTGCTACATGAAAAATTGAAATGTCGTTATCTAAAACTGAAAAAGCTGTTAACACAAATACTACCCAAGGCTGGTGTGGTTTCTCGATCTGATTACGTCTATTATGTCACTGTCTGCTAGATAAAACAAAATAGGCCTTTCTAATATGGCAGCAATTTTGTAACACACACCAAATAAAAGAGACTGTTTTGGCACGACAGAATATAATTCACGAAGTACCAATATCAAATGCCTATTAGGCCTACTACAAGCAAAAAGCTTTATGTTAGGAAATAGTTTCACATTTCATTCATATGCACCAGTTTCTCAAGCATGAGATCGAAAAGTAGTATTACGAAATTTTTATATAAATTTGGAATCGTCTTATTCTTCCATAATTTGTGTGATGTACCAGTTTCTTCTTCTTCTGTACCCGTTTTCTTCTCCTTCCTCTTCCTGACAAACAACCTTGCCATCTGCAATTCTGTAGCTATTCCTGCCATTGTCAAACTTTGTTCGCCGATTAACTTCACTAAACCTGCCAGAATCACAAGTTTAGTTATCCCGCGGTTATTTTTGTAGTGGACTGACAAGGCAGCCAGTCCACAGTGACGGGTAGCCGAGAGGGCACACGTACACACACGCCAACTGGCGCGAAGTCTGGAACAGGATACGTGATGAATGTGATAAAGAAAAGAACGTAGCTACTAGAACACTTAACTTTTATATCGTCCTTTGGTATACAACATTCTTGATGATACAAGTGAGACTATCTTGAGATACATGCAATGGTACAAATGGCGCCTTGCTAGGTCGTAGCCATGGACTTAGCTGAAGGCTATTCTAACTGTCTCTCGGCAAATGAGAGAAAGGCTTCGTACGTGTAGTCGCTAGCAATGTCGTCCGTACAACTGGGGCGAGTGCTAGTCAGTCTCTCGAGACCTGCCTTGTGGTGGCGCTCGGTCTGAGATCCTGACAGTGGCGACACGCGGGTCCGACATGTACTAATGGACCGCGGCCGATTTAAGCTACCACCTAGCAAGTGTGGTGTCTGGCGGTGACACCACAATTTTCCTGTTAGGCGTTATTACGTGTTTGTACAACACGTTTTCCGCATTACTTCCAGAATAGAACTTAACCGGCTGCTAGCCGGGGACTGTACTGTTGGTCCTTACTACTATAGCAATCTGGCCAAAAATTTTCTGTCAAAATTTCATTTACTTGTAGACACCTGTTATTCCTGTCAGTCGTTTATTTCCATTCTGGTAGTCTGAATCTATGGATTTCGCTAGTACTTATAACAACGCTGATCATTTGCAAACCCAACCAACCACATAATCAGACAGCGATTGGCATTCATCCGTTCGGTTTTACTCCGCTCAACTCTTATAGCCCAGTCCCCTTTTGTCTGCGGAAAGTTTATTTCTAGGTGCAACGAGGATTCTCCTGACAGACACATCACGTACACTATGCACGCATTCAAAAATCAACTTATGAGTCATTCAGAAATAAACTGAAAATGGGTTCAAAAACCAACAGGTAAGCGTTTCAAAATCATATGAATAATCGATAGACAAACGTGCGCTGGATGCTAGGCGCTTCGTAAAACAAGTTGTTTTTCCTCAAGAATATGAATTTGGCGCCCCCCTTTCCCGGTAGCATCTACCTGCTTGCTGCGACTGCTTACACAGCCAACAGCCACATTCCTGTAGCCAGAAGGGAGAATCTACTACTCAAACGCGACACAACTGCGCATGCGCATGAGTCCGCTTGTAACTGCTAAAACGAATCTAATGTAAACAGTTGTGACTTCACGCTCATTGGAGGCAATTTGTTGTTATGAAGCATTACATAGTCTTCCTAAAGCCTTTGACACATTTTGCAGTTGGCAGACGTTTGCATGAGCACTGTTTGTCATTGTGTATGGCACATTTCCTTTGCAATTTAAGTTATTTTCGTTTTTTCTCTCGTTTGTTTTATTGTTGAAGTATTAGTCTGCAGTAGCGGGGTATAGTAATATCCTAAAATTACAAAAATTACAAAAATTTAACTGAAAACTAAAACAATGAAAAATTCCCGGAATTCTAAAAAAATCCCGGGTTTTTCCCGGTTTTCTCCCGGATGAAAAAAATCCCGGGTTTCTCCCGGTTGTCCCGGGTCATATACACCCTGTTGTTATAGTCCCTTGTATGAGGTACGATCACAACGTAATGGGAATTTTTGTTTTTCTTTACAAAATCTTTATTTAGTTATTTATTTATTAACACCAGCTTTGTCCCCTTCAAAGTAATGTCCCTCAGATATAACACACTTGTGCCAGCACTTCTTCCAATCTTGGAAGCACTTCTGGAACTCACTTTTCATTACGAAGTTCACCTCCATCAGCAATTCTGTTTTTATCTCATCAGTGTTGACAAAACAATGTCCTTTCATGGTTCCCTTCAGCCTTGGGAATAAAAAGAAGTCACAGCCGGCCAAGACCAGCGAATACAATGGCTGAGGCAATATAATGATTTCGAGCAAGCACTGAGGTGTGAGCCGGAGCATTATCGTGATGCAACTTCCATGAGCAGTTTTGCCACAATTCTGGTCATTTTCTTTGGATTGCTTCACACAAATGGCATGTAACTTCCAGGCAGTATTCCCTATTGACCATATGACCATAAGACCATAAGACCATAAGACAAAAACTCAAGATGCACTATCCCATTTTAATCTAAGAAAACAATGAGAAAAACCTTTACATGTGATCGAACTTGCCAAATTTTTTTCTGTCTTGGTTCTTCAGGCATTTTCCATTGGGATGATTGGGCCATATACCCATGTTTCATCACCTGTTATGATCTCCTTTAGAAGTTCTAGATCGCTGTTATCTTCATTCAGCAATTCCTGAGTGATGTCTATGCAATATTGTTTTTGATCGAAACTCAACAATTTTGGAACAATCTCTGCTGCTACACATTTCATGTGCAAAACATGAAAAAATTGCTTTTTCAGGAGCCAAAAGATATGCCGTCATCATAAATAATCTCTCTGGTGGTGATTAGGCAATTTTCCAGAACCATTCTTCTTCATTACTTCTTCCACATTGTGATCAGTAATTGATGTGCTAGAGCATACAAAGCGACCATTGTTTTCAATGTCTTGTTGATCCTCTCTGAAACATTTATACTACTCAAGCTCTTGTCTTACTCACAGTAGATGTGCTGCATTTTATTTCACTTTTCAAGCAAAATTTAGTGCAAATTCTTTTACCATCTTTTCAAAAGTTAATATTTGGCGAGCACTCAAAAACCAGATTATAAAGGCTGCGAAATTAAAAAATTCCCATTACTATTAGATTACACCTCACCTGAATGAATTCCTTGCATATGTGACTGGTGTACTGATCACTTAGACATAAGTGTGGGTATTTGAGTCACATATCAGTAGACAGTTTCTTGGTGATTGGGGTAGCTATTAGTAACCAGGCTAGAAGCAGCTAGTAGCTATTTTACTTGGTTTTCTATTATAGATAAGTGAATATTTTCTGTTATAATAAGTTACTGTTGTTGTCACTATTGAAGGCCAAAGGCCACATATTTGGAGTACTACATCTATCATGTTTCCGGCTGGAGAAAGTGTTCATGTGTGCGTGAGGTGTGCTTGCTTGTGTGCGCGTGTGTGTGTGTGTGTGTGTGTGTGTGTGTGTGTGTGTGTGTGTGCGCGCGTGTGTGTGGGCCCACACACACACACACACACACACACACACACACACACACACACACACACACACACACACACACACACACACCTCCGCGCGCATGGAGGGGGGGGGGGGGGGGGAAGTTTGAAGAAGGCTTTGGCTCTGCAACTCTGCGTGTTATCTTTGTGGTAAGTAGCAATCTATCGTTTTTCTAATGTTCTTCATATTTCATTTATAATAGCATTTTCTATCTTGTTACATCAGTCTTTGTAAGGCAAATAAAGTATTGGTGAAAAGACTGGGCCTGCTCAACCTCCAGCCCAAAGCTCACTCCACCTGAATGCTATACTTGCCATACTACACATGAAAGAAAGATACAGTTAGCCATGATATACTGTTGGGAGACAAATAAATTGAGTAAACAGACATAATCTTTTATTGCAAAATTCCATTACCATAATTTATGATTAATTTTTGTGGTAGATATTAGGTTGGTAAACAAGTTCATAGCATTTTTGTTTTACTTTTTGGTATTCTGGTTGCTATGGATTTATTTATCAACTGTAATTTTTTATTTGTTGTCCATTGTTGTTATTTGAGTTTACATCATCTGAAGGTAGTGAGTGGAGCTGTGGATGCTAGAAAATGGAGTGCCAAATGGAGAAATCTGAACACCTCTGACATATTTTTCTATCTGAATACAAGAGAGGGGTGACAGCAGCAGAGGCAGTCAGAAAAATTTGCGCCATGTATGAGGAAAATGCACTGGACAGACTTTTGTGACACTTCACTTTCAGGAAGACCTTTGGGGTTTGATGAACATCATTTAAACTCATTAATCCACAGTGATCCTCATCAGTGTACTTAAGAACTGACAAACATAATGAAATCTGATCATGCCACCATCATGTCACATTTGCACGCAATGGGGAACGTTCAAAAATCATGTGCATGAGTAATTCATTCTCTAAGCCAAGATCAAATAAATCACCAAGTGGCCTTAGGTTCATCTCTGCTTGCTCATCATCAAATGGTTAGTGAACAACACCGATCATTCCTATCATATATCGTTACTGGTGACAAGAAATGGTGTCTTTGCGTCAACATAAGGAAAAGAAAAGGATGGTTGAGCCCAAACGAAGACCTGCATGCATCCACAAAACATAATGTGGAACAGTGACAGTGTTGCGTACTACGAATTGCTTCCTCAAGGCGTAACCATCACTGATGACACGGTCCAAGAACAACAACCAGAAAGAATGCATGAAGTGATACCACTCCACAATAACACCCACTCGATTCTTTGTCTGACAAAAAACACGAGTTGGGTTGGGAACTCATTCTGAATTCACCTTATTCACCTGATTGTGTGCCCTCCGATTTTGACCTCTTCTGCTCTCTACCTAATATTCTTCAAGGAACTTCCTTTCTGGATGAAAATGCACCTTGACACAGCTCGACAAGATCTTCACCACAAAACCATGTGATTTCTATGGTCGCGGGATCTAAAAGTTACCCCAGCATTGGCAGACTGTTGTTAATAGTGACAGAGAATACATCACTGATGACTAAAGTCTCTGTTATGTGTATCTGATGTGTTTAAAACTTGTGGAAAAACACTACGAACTTATGCACCAACCCATCATGCACAGTTAGGCAAGAACATATTTGCTATATCGGTCGTGGTCTGTTGTGGGTTGTCTCACAAAACCTTAGGAACATGGTAATATTAACTAGATTTCCTAAGGAAGAGGTTAGAGCATTATAGCATGTCATTTATACCCTTCTTACTACAGTCTAAAATTTGTTTGTAAATTAATACATCAGTGAAAAACTGATCATCTATTGGAATACAACAAAGGATTAAAGACACAATGGAGATGGAAGACACATAAACAGTTACAAAATTTTCATCCTTACCTCACTTAATAATCTTCTGTTTCTCTGACCAGGATGAAATACTTCAGTTCTTGTTTCATGGAATGGAAAGTCGTTTCCTTTTCCTTCATGATACAGGACACTATGTCTGTTATCATTATGTGTTGTCCTCCTCGTGTTTCTAGCTGGGAGCGTATCTTCATATAGTTCTCTTTGTGCAGCACATGCCTTCAAAGAAAATTATTAATGATTTGATGATGTTTGTGTCAATTATATTGATACTGAAAGTGTAGCACTACATACAATAAATGGCTTTATACCTGCTCTGTATAAAGTATGATTTCCGTAATACTTAATATATTAATATGTCATGTGAGATTTACTCACTACAATGTTGTTGTTGTTGTGGTCTTCAGTCCTGAGACTGGTTTGATGCAGCTCTCCATGCTACTCTATCCTGTGCAAGCTTCTTCATCTCCCAGTACCTACTGCTACCTACATCCTTCTGAATCTGCTTAGTGTATTCATCTCTTGGTCTCCCTCTACGATTTTTACCCTCCACGCTGCCCTCCAATGCTAAATTTGTGATTCCTTGATGCCTCAAAACATGTCCTACCAACCGATCCCTTCTTCTAGTCAAGTTGTGCCACAAACTTCTCTTCTCCCCAATCCTATTCAATACCTCCTCATTACTTACGTGATCTACCCACCTTATCTTCAGCATTCTTCTGTAGCACCACATTTCGAAAGCTTCTATTCTCTTCTTGTCCAAACTGGTTATCGTCCATGTTTCACTTCCATACATGGCTACACTCCATACAAATACTTTCAGAAACGACTTCCTGACACTTAAATCTATACTCGATGTTAACAAATTTCTCTTCTTCAGAAACGATTTCCTTGCCATTGCCAGTCTACATTTTATATCCTCTCTACTTCGACCATCATCAGTTATTTTGCTCACTAAATAGCAAAACTCCTTTACTACTTTAAGTGTCTCATTTCCTAATCTAATTCCCTCAGCATCACCCGATTTAATTTGACTACATTCCATTATCCTCGTTTTGCTTTTGTTGATGTTCATCTTATATCCTCCTTTCAAGACACTGTCCATTCCATTCAACTGCTCTTCCAAGTCTTTTGCTGTCTCTGACAGAATTACAATGTCATTGGCGAACCTCAAAGTTTTTATTTCTTCTCCATGAATTTTAATACCTACTCTGAATTTTTCTTTTGTTTCCTTTACTGCTTGCTCAATATACAGATTGAATAACATCGGGGAGAGGCTACAACCCTGTCTCACTCCTTTCCCAACCACTGCTTCCCTTTCATGCCCCTCGACTCTTATAACTGCCATCTGGTTTCTGAACAAATTGTAAATAGCCTTTCGCTCCCTATATTTTACCCTTGCCACCTTCAGAACTTGAAAGAGAGTATTCCAGTTAACGTTGTCAAAAGCTTTCTCTAAGTCTACAAATGCTACAAACGTAGGTTTGCCTTTCCTTAATCTTTCTTCTAAGATAAGTCGTAAGGTTAGTATTGCCTCACGTGTTCCAACATTTCTACGGAATCCAAACTGATCTTCCCCGAGGTCCGCTTCTACCAGTTTTTCCATTCGTCTGTAAAGAATTCGCGTTAGTATTTTGCAGCTGTGACTTATTAAACTGATAGTTCGGTAATTTTCACATCTGTCAACACCTGCTTTCTTTGGGATTGGAATTATTATATTCTTCTTGAAGTCTGTGGGTATTTCGCCTGTCTCATACATCTTGCTCACCAGATGGTAGAGTTTTGTCATGACTGGCTCTCCCAAGGCCATCAGTAGTTCTAATGGAATGTTGTCTACTCCCGGGGCCTTGTTTCGACTCAGGTCTTTCAGTGCTCTGTCAAACTCTTCACGCACTATCTTATCTCCCATTTCATCTTCATTTACATCCTCTTCCATTTCCATAATATTGTCCTCAAGTACATCGCCCTTGTATAAACCCTCTATATACTCCTTCCACCTTTCTGACTTCCCTTCTTTGCTTAGAACTGGGTTGCCATCTGAGCTCTTGATATTCATACAAGTGGTTCTCTTCTCTCCAAAGGTCTCTTTAATTTTCCTGTAAGCAGTATCTATCTTACCCCTAGTGAGACAAGCCTCTACATCCTTACATTTGTCCTCTAGCCACGCCTGCTTAGCCAATTTGCACTTCCTGTCGATCTCATTTTTGAGATGTTTGTATTCCTTTTTGCCTGCTTCATACTCACTACAATAGGAACTGTAATGACCTATACTTCACGAGTCTCACAGATCAAGTAAGATCATATATGAGATATTGAGACACTACAAGAACTGCAACAGATCTTTATGAATGTGCACACTAATCACAGCCTGTATTTGTGTCATGGATGATTTACTTATATTTCTTATTTCAGAAGACTCTTTCTAGCAATGTGGCGTACAATGTAAAAAGGAAAGAATGGAGGGTCAAGGTTGGGGCTGAATCTTGAGGTAAGGATAGAGGGGAGGGGGGGGGGGGGGGGGGAGGAAATGCACATTAAATTGGTGACAGAAACCCAAAGGTGAATTATTAGTGTGGTCACGAGTTGAAACAGATGATGGTGAACAGAAGAAGAGTGTACGAGACAAGCTGAAAGTAGGAAATACATTTAACCTCTAGTACCTTCCGCAGCAGAAGTCGAACACGCGGCAGAACAAATGGACGTGGTCAACCAATAGAGGGCTCCGCCTCCGCGGTGCTATTCCGCGCAGCGAGGGCGCCACCACTTAGCCACATGCAGATAGCGGCCAATAGCTGCTCCCTTCGGTTTCGTATATAGGGACCCGCTCTGCCCTAGTCCAGCCAGTCTGGTACACGCTCTGGATTTCGTTTCTATCTCAGCGGTACTGCGTTCTGGTCGTTGCTCGTTGTTGACATTTGCTTGGCTCTGGTTCCAAGTGG
Source organism: Schistocerca nitens (assembly GCF_023898315.1). Taxonomy (NCBI): domain Eukaryota; kingdom Metazoa; phylum Arthropoda; class Insecta; order Orthoptera; family Acrididae; genus Schistocerca; species Schistocerca nitens. The sequence goes on along the minus strand of NC_064618.1, from coordinate 47,613,900 downwards.
ATTTACATTTGGTTTTGTGGTTTCCACAAGCCTCCGTTGTTTATCTCTTCCTTGTTGTGTCGCTCATAGTCGGTCGTGGTCGGTTGGTGTCAGTTGTCGTTGGTCTGTCGTCCAACTCGTCCCGGTTGTGCGTGCTCCACCGCCGGCGGCTTCCCCGCTGTTGGTTGTGGTTACTACATTTGGCAACGAGGTAAACGGAACATAGGAGTATGGAAGAGAAATTACTCACTCTCTTAGAGTGGCAGCAGCAGCAGCAGTTGGAGGTCTTACAGACCTCACTGCAGTTGCTCTCAAACAGGGTCAATAAGCGAGATTCCCTCCCATCTCTTTCCCCAGGTGCCCCACTTTCAGACACGTTCCCACGTCCGCCGTCGTTCCCACCGTTCAACGACGCAAAAGAGGATTGGGAAACGTACCTGCACCGTCTGAAGCAACATTTCACGGCCTTTCAGGTGTCGGATGACTCCCTGCAGCGGTCGTTGTTCTTGTCTTGGGCCTCACCGGACACGTTTTTCTTGCTCCACAAGTTGGCACCATTGGCCGACCCCGTGGCTCTCTCCTTTCACGAGATCTATGTGTTGCTAACTAACTATTATTCCCAGTGATACCATGTGGTTGCGTCTCGCTTGGAATTCTATCAATACCACAAGCAACCGGGTCAGTCCTACCGTTCCTGGGTGACGGATTCGCAAGGCCTCAGCCGCAAATGCAACTTCACGTGCACCAATCAGCAGTGCAAGGCGTCATATGCAGATTCGTTAATTCGGGATGTGGTTGTTCAACTGGCGTCCGATCCAGAGGTCCGCACTGCGGCGTTCAAGTTGGACAACCCCTCATTGGAAGACATTCTGGGTATTGCCCATTCCTTCGAAATTGCTCAAGCGGCGAGCGAATATCTCATGGCACGGCCCCAGGTGGCAGCGGTCGAGTCCACTTACCGCTCCACTCCTTATTGCTGTCGACGGGGCGCAGTCTCCAGAGGGCACCGCCGTCGAGATTCCTCGCTGTCTGACGTCTCTATTGCATCCGAACCGCCGGTCGCCCATCGACGTCGGCCGCGTGGCCCCCTCCTGTCATGCCCCCAGTGCTTCTCGGCCCACACTCGAGCTCACTGTCCCCATTGCTGGAAGACCTGTTCCCTCTGTGTTAAATAGGACCACCTTCGATCTGTCTGTCGTAGCCGCGCGACCCGTCCCCGTCCCGCCCCTGCGGACCAACAGGAGGCCGTCCATGCTTTACACACAGTCGCCCCTCGGACCGACACATTGGCTCAAAAGTTATTCCTCACCCTACGCATCTTTAACAAGGACGTCCGTTTCCAGGTCGATACGGGGGCCACAGTTTCTTCGGTCAATCTGACGACATATGCATGTCTCGGGTCTCCAGAATTGTCCCTGTAGTGGACTGTTAGGGCAGCCAGTCCACAGTGAAGTAGCCGAAAGGGCACGCGTCAACTCACGCCGTCTGGCGTTAAATCTGGAACAGGATTCGTAATGAATGTGATAAAGAAAATAACGTAGCTACTAGAACACTTAACTTTTATATCGTCCTTTGGTATACAGCATTCTTGATGATACAAGTGAGACTATCTTGAGATACATGCAATGGTACAAATGGCGCCTTGCTAGGTCGTAGCCATGGACTTAGCTGAAGGCTATTCTAACTGTCTCTCGGCAAATGAGAGAAAGGCTTCGATCAGTGTAGTCACTAGCAACGTCGTCGTACAACTGGGGCGAGTGCTAGTAAGTCTCTCGAGACCTGCCTTGTGGTGGCGCTCGGTCTGCGATCCTGACAGTGGCGACACGCGGGTCCGATATGTACTAATGGACCGCGGCCGATTTAAGCTACCACCTAGCAAGTGTGGTGTCTAGTGGTGACACCACAGTCCCCACCCTCTCGGAGGTTGGTCGCCTACGGCAACGGTTCCATCCCTCTCCGTGGGCAGTTTTCTGTTATGGCCATCTACAAAAACGTTCCCCGGCCCCTTACCCTATTTGTGGTGGACCACCCGTTGGTGTCAGACATTTTTGGACTAGATGCGTTTACACGGTTTGGCTTTTCCATTCAAGACGAAATGCAGTTCGTTTCAACTACGGTTCCATTTCAGGACCTAGACGATCTGTGCGCGTCCTTTTCCTCCCTGTTTTCGGCAGACCTAGGCTGCGCTTCCGATTTCCAGGCACACATCACTTTACTGCCGAACGCACGGCCTCGCTTTTGTCGGGCTCGGTCTATTCCAGTAGCTTTGCGTGCGACCGTCAAGCAGGAACTCGATCGGCTCCAGGCTGCGGGGTTATCGAGCCAGTACAATCGAGTGCCTGGGCAATGCCCTTAGCGGTCATCAAGAAACCCAATGGATCGCTTCATCTTTGTGGGGGATTTTGGGGCTACGGTCAACACTCAGTCTTTGGTCGAAACTTATCCCATTTCTCGACAGGAAGACCTTCTCGCTAAACTGGCAGGTGGCGAGTACTTTTCTAAGACTGATTTGGCAGAAGCCTATCACCAATTGCCGTTAGATGAGGAATCACAGGCCATCGTCATTATCAACACGCCTTCGGTCTCTATAAATACAAGCGTCTTCCGTTTGGCATTTCCTCTGCCCCTGCGATTTTCCAGCGGTATCTCGAGCAACTTACGCAACCAATACCGTCTTGTGTCAATTACCTTGATGATATCTTAGTCACGGGGTGCATGCGCCAGGAACATCTGGGCAACCTCAGTACCTTATTTCACACCCTGCAGGCTGCGGGTTTACGTTGTCGACTGGAGAAGTGCAGTTTTTTTCAACCGGAAGTGGCGTACTTAGGACATTGGTTCAGTAAAGATGGCATTCGCCCTTTGGACCGCAATGTCGCAGCCATCGATGCCCTTCCCCGTCCACAAAACGTATCCGAACTCCAGGTATTTTTGGGGAAAGTCAATTATTACTTAAAGTTCTTACCCCAAGCCACCCACGTCGCGCATCCCCTAAATCGCCTGCGTCGCAGAGGGGTACCTTACACGTGGACTTCTGCCTGCGATCAGGCTTTCACCCGCCTGAAAACGATGCTAAAATCTGCCCCTTGCCTGACGCCTTTCTCTCCAGATCGTCCCTTCGTGGTGGCGGCCGATGCCTCAGCGTACGGGATTGGGGCAGTCCTGGCACACAGGAATGAGGATGGGACGGAACAACCTGTGGCATATGCATCCAAGAAGTTAACCCCTGCGCAAAGGAATTACTCTCAGATCGAAAAGGAGGCTCTTGCCATTATTTTTGCAGTTCAGAAATTTCACATTTACCTGTTTGGGGCGCAGTTCACCCTCCTCACGGATCACAAGCCCTTAGTGTCGCTTTCCGGGCCCCATTCGCACCTCCCAGAATGGACGGCTCAGCGTCTTCAGCGCCGGGCATTATTCTTGCGTAATTACACTTACACCATCCACTATAAGCCCACCAGTCAACACACTAATGCAGATGCCTTGTCACGTCTCCCAGCAGGACCCGATCCAGCGTTCGACCAGCAGGAAGTCCAGTGCTTCCACATCGACTCTGCCCGCCGGGAGACTCCCGATGGATTTCCTCTGACGGCCATGCAAATCGCCGCTTCCACGCGCTGGGAACCCATTCTGCGGCAAGTCCTCCACTATGTGACCCATGGTTGGCCTCCCTACCTTACCCAATGTTTGAAAACTGACTTCAGCCCGTGGCGTCACGTCTCACACAGACTTTTGGTGATGGAAGATGTCCTCCTGTAGTCCACGGACTCTGATGCCCATCGGGTGATCATCCCTCCGGACTTATGCCACCGCGTCCTGCACTTATTACACCGCGGACACTGGGGGATGTCTCGCATGAAGGCGTTGGCTCGACGACATGTCTATTGGCCAGGGATCGATGGAGACATTGAGCACCTGGTCCGTGGTTGCACAGAGTGTGCGCGTCATCATGCTAGTCCTCCACAATCTTTCGCGCCCTGGCCAACACCCAGCCAACCCTGGGACAGGATCCATCTCGATTTTGCAGGCCACTTCTTAGGCTCCATGTGGCTCCTCATCATTGATGCCTATTCCAAATACCCATATGTGGTTCGCATGGCATCCACCACCACTGACGCCACCCGCACCGCCTTGGCCCAGGTGTTGGCCATTGAAGGCCTTCCTCAGACGTTGGTCACAGATAACGAGCCCCACCCAATTAACAGCGTCCTCGATCCAGACCTTCTGCTCCGCTAACGGTATCAAACACATTCGCTCTCCCCCCTTCCATCCTTCATCCAATGGTGCGGCGGAACGCCTGGTCCGCACTTTCAAACAGCAGAAATGGACGTGGTCAGCCCATAGAGGGCTCCGCCTCCGCAGCGGCTATTCCACACAGCGGCTCTCGCGCAGCGAGGGCGCCACCGCCAAGCCACGTGCAGACAGCGGCCAATCGCCGCTCCCTCCAGTTTCGTATACAGGGAGCCGCTCTGCCCTAGTCCAGCCAGTCTGGTACTCGCTCTGAATTTCGTTTCTATCTCGGCGGTACTGCATTCTGGTCGTTGCTCGTTGTTGACATTTGCCTGGCTCTGGTTCCCAGTGGATTTACGTTTGGTGTTTGGTGTTGTGGTTTCCACAGGCCTCCGTTGTTTATCGTTTGTCGCGAGTGTAAAATGACAGAGGGAAAGAAGATTAAATCCAGATATATTGCTGGATAAAAGAGAATTGTAGAAAAACACTGGTGCTGAATTGGTGTTGAAATGTCAATGATGTCAGATTGGAAGAATAACAGAAAAGAAATTGAATTTTATTTCAAAATGATTACAAAACCCAGTTTATACACCATTTTATATGCAAAGAACAAATAGCTAGATGATTCATTTTCATGCAGTTTACTGCAAAGATGGAGAGTGGTGGTATGATTTAAGATGTGATATTGGAGGAAGAGTGATAAATATAAACAAAAACCTTTCTAAAAGCCAGCCCCATTTGGTTAAAAAGGTGGAACACATCAGCTGCCACAGATGCAGATGAATATTTTGAAAACGAAATCAAAAATCTTACTTCCTTTATCACATTCATTTCTGATGAACTTTATAATGCTGATGAATCAGATGGTATGCAGTAACATATTAGCTACCATATTACATGATTCTGCAAAAGGCTTTAAAAATTAAAGGAATATAATTTCAACCAGCAGAAAAATGATCCTATCAGAACAAGCAGAAAGATATATATGTTCAGTAAAATAGATAAAAAAAATCAGTGATATCATATCTCAATGAGGATCTTGAAACTTTCAGCAAGGTCAGGTGCATGTAGAGGAACTCTGGCTTAAGTTTAAGAGAATAGTTGACCACACACTGGATAGTGTAGAGGGAGGGAACCTCCATGGTGTACAGTGACCGTTAAAAAACTTCTAAGGAAACAGAGATAACTGCATAACAGGTGTAAAACAAAGTGAAGGGTTATAGATAGATAGAGAGATGCTGAACGAAAAGTGAAAAGAGCAATGCACGATGCCCTCAATGACTACCATAGCAGAATACAGTAAAATGAAATTACACAACATCCAAAGAAATTCTGGTCATATGTATAGGTTGTAAGTGGCACCAAATTTAGTGTCCAGTCCCTAGTGAATGAGACAGGAACTGAAATTGAGTATAGCCAAGCAAAAGCTGAAATGCTTAACTCGATCTTCAAATGTTCCTTTAAAAAAGAAAACCCAAGAGAACTACCCCAATTTAATCATCAAGCCACTGAAAAGATGAATGAAATAAGTACTAGTGTCAGTGGTGTTGAGAAACAATTGAAAATTTTTGCGGCCACATGTAGTAAGCGTTGCTTCACACAGCAGAGAATGGCAACACAGAGGCAGCCAACGACCAAGGCATTGCGAAGTAAGCATGGCACAGATAGCCCTGCTGACAGCAACAGTCTATCAACCGGCTGACGCAAGGACACACACAGACCGAGTGCCGAGCGAAGCCTGGAGAGTGATGAGTAAGGGGAAGTGAGGCCAGCACGCTAAGTTACGCTGCAATATACTGGGGGAGTAATAACAAAAAGCTACCATCGAGGGTAAAAAACGTCCTCCTGCCGGATATAATAGTGGAGCACAGGCAGCAACAGACAGAAGCCATTAGGAAGAAGTTCAGATCTGAGGACAGACGTGGTCCATGCCCAAATGTTCAATCTTCGTGGGTGACGATTCCGGAAGTCTGTTCCAGCTCGCAGGAGTCGTCCATTCGCCGCCAGATGTCAACTTCAGCTCTGGTGGTCGGCCCGAGTTCGGTCGGCACCAGGGCTGACTAACTAGAGCGAGAACTTCCAGCAAGACCGGCCGCAGCGCGGTCTTGGTCACAAGCGCCGCCGGGGACTGACGCCCGGACTTCACAGCAACCACAGCGCGTGGTCCGTCCATGACAGGATCTTACTCACGTCACGACTGACAGCTTCCCAGCCGTCGGTGCAGCAGGCGTCGGCAGCTGACCTCACGGCGGCGAGTTCATCTCAATCACAGGGCATCATTGCTTCAGTGGAGCACTGGTGTCCTGAGGCTCTGAATGCAATCAGCGGCGCGCGTTGCGCGTATTGTCGGAGAATGTACACAGCAGCAGCCAGGCGGAGGTATTTGCAGGAATGGGTAGCAACGACGAGGGAGAAATTGTAAAGAAAGTTCAATAAATAATTGTAAAACTCCACGCCGTCTCAGTCTTTGGCGCAGCCACTGTGTCTGCTGCTAACAAGTGGCCATCTGTCGTAACAAGTATTGGAAGCTCCTTAACAAGTGATGTCAGGTGCACCCACGCCACGACTTCGACTAGCACCGTGCGGAGCAACCGAAAAACACCAAATAGGGTGAGTCCAGCAACTGCCTTCTCTCTATGTTTTCTGTGTAGCTAGAAATGTCGAGGATAACGTTAAGGGATGTGAGAGTGTCATTGAAAGGCCTAGCAGCCTTAGGCCTAGCAGCCTTGTAGACTTATCGCAGTTTCATGGGAATGATAGTCATGTTAACTAAGTACCAACTAAATGTGTAGTGTGTGGATTAACAGGTCACGTCGTTCCTAGCGATAAATTTGTACCAAGCACTTGTGATGTGTGTGGCTTCTATGGTCATGTAACGTGGCAATGTGATAAGTCTAGATGGATTGCCATTAGACGTGCTAGGAATTAACTTGCTTCTGCGTAATACAATTTTATTTTTGTGAGGTGAGGCATACCACACGGAAAATGCCAGAGACACATGCAACCGGCACAAGTGATGCCGTAGTCGCATTGACAGAGCAAGTTAAGAAATTAATTGAAGAAAGTAAGTTGCAAAAGCAGCACATGCAGAGGATGGAGCAACAACTGTTGCAAAATACTCCATCAGGCTCAGGAAGCGATAGTGTAGAATGCAAGGGTACTGTCTTTTCCAGTGTGGCAGATTGTTCAGCGGCTAATTTGATACCTTCCTTCTCAGGTAAAACATCAGAGGATGTGAATGTTTTCATTGGTGACGTACATAGTTCGGCTAGACTGTGTGGCTGGTCAGATGGAATGTGTTTGCAAATGGCGAGGTTACGGTTAGTAGGTGACGCAAAGACTTATGTGGCATACCACAAAGGGTTAATGGATGCTACTACGTTCACAGAGTTGGCTGAGGGATTATTGCAAAGGTTTAGGAAACAAAACAGTGCCAGATTTTGCAGAGAAAAATTTGGGAGGATGATGCAAAAAATGGGTGAAATGGTAAAAGAATTTTCAGACAGAATTAGAATAACGAATGCGCCCACGTATGAGTTAATGCAAGATGCGAGTGCAAATGAAGTTCTATTGATAGACATAGAGAATAGAACTTTAGACGCATTTTTGCGAGGGGTCTCGGCGGATTTTTCACGCCGGATACGGATGGAAAATCCAAGTGACTTAGCAGCAGCATTGTGCATAGCTACACATTTGCAGGAAGTGGATAGCACCAGTAGAAGTCGCAATGCCAAGAAAATTTTTTCGTCTTCCAAAGAGTGTTACTGTTGTGGGAAGCAAGGTCATTTTAAGGGACAGTGTTGGGAACTGCAGTGTTTCAATTGTTAGAAAATAGGGCATAAGGCACGGCAGTGTAAAGCCAAAAAACGGGTTAATGATGCAGCAGGTAAAAAACTGTTAAACGAAAAAGCGAGTGTTCCTGCCGTCAGGCATTCCCAGGAAAAAGAGGTACTCAGAGACTGCAAAAAGAGGCGGGTTGTAGTTTGATGGTTTGGATAAAAGATAAGTAGCAAAGAGTTTTAGTGGATACTGGAGCGCATGTATCAGTTGTCAGTGTGGACCTCGTGGGCAAGAAAGGATTGGAAGCTCCGAGATACAGATTGCGCATAGTAGGTGATAAAAAATTAGATGCACTAGGGACAGCACAGCTCAAGTTCAAGATAGGGAACATGTGGTTCTGGGAGCAAATGGAGGTGTTGTCAACTGTGGGACAGGGATTTTCAGCGATACTTGGGTTGGACTTTCTGATTAAACATCACGCCAAAATTGACGTTTCGCAACATACGCTGGAACTCGATGGGAACTTGTTCTCAATGGGTACAGCTGTTGCAAATGTTTCAGAGTCGCAAGGTGCGCCAATAGCTAAGGTGATACCAAGTAACTGTGTACAAGTGCATTAAAGGTGATTTCGTGTGACAAAGTACGAACAGGTACAGGGAAGTTGATCTGGGTACCGGTGGATGTCGATGTGCCACAGCAGGGGTTATTCTTGGTAGAGCCACTACCAAGTAATGAGGTTTTAGACTAAAAGCATTGCTTTATTCGTAGGAGTGTATCACAGGTAACGGACATAAACGTGCAGTTTATGGTACCGGTGAGTTTAGATAACTTCGGGCGGGATGATGTCGATCTGCCGAAGGGATTAGTAATAGCCACAGTAGAGTTAATGGATGAAGAGGACATCGATAGTTCGAGGCTAGACTATGATGTAAAGCAAACTGTCAGCACGTCTGCACTTCGTGACAAGGTAAATCATTTGAGAGGAAATGATCGTTCGGGTATGGAAGCATTATTACTAAGGTATAAAGCATTGTTTGAAGCACAGAGTACGTTACCTGCTACACCGATAACACAGCATCATATTCAGACAGGGAATCACGCTCCGATGTATCGTAAGCCATACAGACTACCAAAACAATTACAACCAGTAGTAGAGCAATTAATAGAGCAGCAACTGGAAGATGGGATAATCCAGCACAGTAATAGTCCTTGGTCTAGTAGCGTGGTCCTAGTTCCGAAGAAGACACCGGATGGGTCGAAAAAATTTCGCTTTTGTTGCTTCTACAGACATTTGAATGAACGGACAGTGGTGGACGTATATCCGGTTCCGAATATCATGGAAACGTTAGACAACCTAGGGCAGTGTAAATTTTTCTCCACTATGGATTTGCGAAGCAGTTATCACCAGATTGAAGTATGTCCGGAGGACAGACCAAAAACAGCATTTAAGATGCATTGTTGTCACTTCGAGTATAAAAGAATGCCATTTGGACTAAAAACGCTCCAGCAACATTTCAGAGGTTGTTGGATGGAGTCCTTTGCGGGTTGAAACCGAAAAAACGCATGGTGTATCTGGATGACATTATAGTTTTTTCAAGAGATATAGAGCAGCATGTGGAATGGTTAGAGGAGGTGTTTAAGAGATTAGAGGCAGCACGGCTAACATTAAGTTTGGACAAATGCTCTTTTGTGCAAGCACAAGTAAATTATCTTGGGCATGTTATCAGTCAGGATGGGGTACGGACAGATCCTCGTCTCACTTCTGCAGTACGAGATTTTCCAGTTCCGCAAACTGTTAAACAACTGCAATCATATATTGGTCTTGCGAGCTATTATCAAAAATTCGTACAGGGGTTCGCAGAAACAGCGAGGCCACTTACTAAGTTGCTAACAAAAGGTGTTACCTTCCAGTGGGCGTCAGACTGCGAGGAAGCATTTCAAGAGTTGAAACGGATACTGACATCAGATCCAGTTTTGAAGTTTCCAGACTTCTCGAAGGAGTGTATACTACAATGTGACGCATCCAATCACGCTCTTGGGGTTGTACTTGGGCAAGAAATTGATGGCAAAGAATATCTGATTGCATTCGCGTCTCATCAACTTAACAAGGCGGAAGAAAATTACTCCACGACGGAGAAGGAATTGTTAGCAGTAATATACGTGATTTCGTACTTTTGATGTTATCTGTAGGGTAGAAGGTTTAAGGTTGTGACGGATCATTCAGCTCTGAAGTGGTTATTAGGTCTGAAAGACCCAGCGAGTAGGCTAGTGAGATGGGCACTGGAACTCAGCGAGTTCGATTATGAGGTAATACACAAGCCAGGTGTGAAACGTGTCAATGCTGACACATTGAGCAGGAAAGTGGCAGTATTACAAGTAATAGGGGTGACTGAAGATAAGGTGAAAAAGGCACAAGCCGTGGATAGTGATTGCCAATTGTTCAGAATGCAACCGCAGAAGTTTTGCAACTGGGGCATGACCATTTTCTTTCAGGACATGGCGGGGGAAGAGCTATGGATAGGCAGATAGAGGAGAAGTTTTGGTGGAGGACACGATGTCAAGACGTGGACGAGTACGTCAGGAATTGTGTGCCATGCGCACAGCGTGCGGACTTGAGCCATCAAAAGATTCAGCTTCAAAGATTACCAGAGGCAGATTGACCTTTCCAACAAATCAGAATTGATGTATTAGGCTCATTTAATAGGAGTGCAGCAGGGAATAAGTATGTGTTAACAGTGATTGACCACTTTTCTAGGTATTTAGTCATGGTCGCATTACCAGATCAGAAAGCAAGTACGGTGGCACAAGCTTTAGTTAATAATTGGTTACTCAGGTATGGGATAGCTCAGTCCTTAATCTCGGATCAAGGTACTAATTTCAAGTCTGATCTGATATAGCAACTGAGTAAGTTACTTAAGGTACAGAAACTACAGACTAGTCCATTCCATCTGCAAGCAAACGGACAAAGTGCATTGCACGAACACTAAGATGTTGAGTCACTATGTAAATAGTCAACACACCAACTGGGATGTGTACTTGCAATTCGTAACCAGTGCATATAATAGTAAGGTACATACATCGACAGGATTGTTGCCGTACAAAGTGGTGTATGGGTGGAAGATGCCATCACCTTTTGACAAGCTTCATCCAAGGTTGGGAGCTGAGGGCGTGCATGTGAGGCAATTTGCGAAAACCATTAAGGAAGTATGGCAGACAGTTAGACGAGCTAACATGAAAGCGTTGGAACGACAAGAACGGATGGGAGGTACAACGAGGAAGTTGCCACAGTACAGAGCAGGCCAATGGGTGCTACTAGCTAATCCGTATGTTCCAAAAGGGAGAACCAAGAAGTTCACAAACAAGTTCCAGGGACCGTACCGGATAGTGGAAATGACATCACCTGTCAATGTAAAATTACAATTGCCTACCAAGATAACGGTGGTTCACGTTAGTAGAGTTAAGCCATTCCAGGGGGTAGCAGATTCATGTATATGTACTTCTCCTTCTGGCAGAAAGCGAAAAGAAACGCCAGAAGCTGACAGTAAACCGGGTATTAAGTATAAGTTGCGTTCGAGGGATGTGTAGTTAGCAGTAATTATCATGTGTGTATTATTTTTGTGCACGGATTAGGGTTATTTTATTGGTATTAAGGGGTAGTGATGGGAGTTTTTCCTTCTCTCTCCATTCTGTAGGTGACGCAGGATGTGGTACAAGTGGATATACACACAACAGAAATATGGGGATTAGGTACAGAGTTGTTGAATGTGACACGCGTGGGGCGTGGGATGGCTACAGGGTTATGAGCATAAATAGAACAAAAACAGAAATTATTGAACAGGTACAAACACGATTTGATATAGTGGAAAGGAAGCTGGAAATGGCTAAATTGCTACGGGACTGGTTAACAGCATTGGTGATGCACGAGTGATGATGGATGAATTGCAAGAGACAGTACTCACACATTGGACGGGCAGGTGAGTGTGATGTTGAGGTCACCAGAAAAATTCAAACTGAGTCTGAAGCAGACAGAGGGGGAGTTTCCAGAGGGTGTAGAGCATGTAGTGCCGATAATTGAAGTGAGTTTGTCAACTTTGTTATCATATGTCTAGGATTAAGGTAACAACGGATCTAGTTAAGATGTATTTAGAGATTAGATTTCCAGTAACTAGTGTGGGGAGACAGTATCACAGTTACATAGTGCATCCTTATCCGGTCAGATGGGAGTGCATGGGGAAGGGCATACAGTTTAGGACACAGGAGGATTTATTAATTTCTAAGGAGGGGGATACTCATGCTATTATGTCGAGTTTAGAGTTGAGTAGATGTCTAACGGAGTCAGTTTCCATTTGTCCACCACGGGTTGTTTTCACGGGAAAGGGGTCGTGTGAGATCCAGTTATTTAGGATAGAAGCAGAAGCTTTGGAGTGTCGGAGAATAATAGTGAAGCCTACGCCACATTTTCAGCAAGTTGGGAGGCATTCGTTGTATTCAGTATTCGCTACGGAGAGGATATCAGCCAAGTGTTTTAACAATGGGAATTGGACAGCAACAACGGAGATGGAATTACGGGAGAGTGGTTTGCTAATCAACAGGACAAATTGTGAAATAGTAGGGGATCGTTTCGGCTTACCAGCGACAGTCACAGGAGTCACCAAGGTTACAGATAATCATCTGACGCTGTACTGGCCAGGTGCGTCAATCAGTATCGCTCCAGGAGAAAATCTTACATATATTAACAACACCTTGGATGCTACACTATTGCAAACGATAGATAAACTAGTAGATTCGGAGAAAGGTCAAATTTCAATGCAACAATTATTAAGGCATGTGGAGGAGTACGATACCAAGCAGAAACGTAGCATAGTGACCATTGGTATTTCAACCAGTACTATTACCGTGTTGATTGTATTTATCGCTGTGGTATATGTCTTATTAAAACAGAGGATTCAGCAGGTTAATGCAAGACCGCTCCATGAGATTCCTGTAGAATGGATTACCAGTAGGGCATGAGTCAGGGGGCAACCTGGGTGTAGACTATAGGATAGAACTAGAGTGAACGTATAGGGTAAATTTGGGGATGAATTTAACTTTTAGGAGGAGGCAGTGTTGTGACCACATGTAGTAAGCGTTGCTTCATGCAGAGGAGAATGGCAACACAGAGGCAGCCAACGACCGAGGCGTTGCAGAGTAAGTGCGGCACAGATAGCCTTGCTGACAGCGGCAGTCTACCAACCGGCTGACGCAAGGACACACACAGACAGAGTGCCGAGCAAAGCCTGGAGAGTGCTGAGTAAGGGGAAGTGAGGCCAGCACGCTAAGTTACGCTGCAATATACTGCGTGGGTAATAACAAAAAGCTACCATCGAGGGTAAAAAACGTCCTCCTGCCGGATATAATAGTGGAGCACAGGCAGCAACAGACAGAAGCCATTAGGAAGAAGTTCGGATCTGAGGACGGATGTGGTCCGTGTCCGAATGTTCAATCTTCGTAGGTGACGATTCTGGAAGTCTGTTCCAGCTCGCAGGAGTCATCCATTCGCCGCCAGATGTCAACTTCCGCTCTGGTGGTCAGCCCGAGTTTGGTCGGCACCATGGCTGACTAACTACAGCGAGAACTTCCAGCACGACCGGCCGCAGCGCGGTCTTGGTCACAAGCGCCGCCGGGGACTGACGCAGAGACTTCACGGCAACCACAGCGCGTGGTCCGTCCATGACAGGATCTTACTCACATCACGACTGACAGCTTCCCAGCCGTCGGTGCAGCAGGCATCAGCAGCTGACCTCACGGCGACGAGTTCATCTCAATCACAGGGCATCCTCGCTTCAGTGGAGCACTGGTGTCCTGAGCCTCCGAATGCAATCAGCGGGGCGTGTTGCGACCGTTGTTGGAGAATCTACACAGCAGCAACCAGGTGGAGGGACCCGCAAGACTGGGCAGCGACGAAGAGGGAGAAATTGTAAAGAAAGTTCAATAAATAATTGTAAAATTCCATGCCGTCTCAGTCTTTGGTGCAGCCACTGTGTCTGCTGCTAACAAGTGGCCATCTGTCATAACAAGTAGTGGTGAAGAAGACGTAACAAAATCATTAAAACTGGACAAAGCTCCAGGGCCCAAAGGAATCCCTGTCAGATTCCATACTGAATTTGCGGCTGAGTTAGCGCCTCTTCTCACTATAATCTATTATAGATCCCTCGAACAAAAACACCACGTCCAATTCATGGAAAAATGCACAGTTCACAAGAAAGGGAGTAGAATTGATTCACAGAACTACTGTTCAATATCCTTGACATCGATTTGTTGTAGAATCTTAGACCATATTCTGAGCTCGAACATAGTGAGGTATCTTGAACAGAATGACCTTCTCAATACAACCAGTATAGTTTTCGAAAACACAAATCATGTGAAACCCAACTTGCACTTTTCTCACATAACATACTGAGAGCTTTGGATCAAGGTAATCAGGTAGATGCAGTGTCTTTTGATTTCTGAAAAGCATCTGACTTGATGCCATGTCTATGCTTATTGTCAAAAGTAAGATCCTATGGGGTATCAAGTGAAATTTGTGGCTGGACTGGGAAATTTTTGGTATGGAGGACACAGCATGTTATCTTGCATCGAGAGTCATCATCAGATGTAGCAGTAACTTCAGGTATGCCCTGGGAAGTGTGTTGGGACCCTTGCTGCTCATGTTGTATATTAATGATGTTGCAGACCATATTAATAGTCAAACTGAACTTTTTGCAGATGATGCAGTTATTTACAATTAAGTACTATCTGAGAGCAGCTGCAAAAATATGCAGTCAGATCTTGGTAATATTTCAACATGGTGTAGAAATTGACAACTTGCTCTAAATGTTCAGAAATGTAAAATTTTGCACTTTGCAAAACAAACAAAAAAAGTTGTATCCTATGACTATAATATCAATGAGTCACTGCTGAAATCAGCCAATTCATACAAATGCCTGGGTATAAAATTGTGTAGGGTATGACATGGAATTATCACATAGGTTCAGTCATGGATAAAGTAGGTGGTAGACTTTGGTTTATTGGTAAAATAATGGGGAAGGGCAATCAGTATACAAAAGAGATTGCTTACAAATTGCCCATGCAACCCATCCTACAGTATTGCTCGAGTATATGGGACATGACCAGATAGGACTAACAGGGGATATTGAATGTATACAGGGAAGGCCAGCATGAATGCTCACAGGTTTGTTCAATCTGTTGAAGAAAGTCAGAGGTACTGAAGGAACTGAAATGGCAGACTCTTGAAGATAGATGTAAATTGTCACGAGAAAGTATATTAACAAAGTTTCAAGAACTGGTTTTAAATCACTACTCTGGGGATATACTACAGCCCCTACATATCACCCACACAGGGATTGTGAGGATAAGATTAGAATAATTACTGCACACACAGAGGCATTCAAAAAAATCATTCTTCCCACGCTTCATATGTGAATGGAACACGAACAAACCCTAATAACTGTTACAATGGGACATACCCTCTGCCATGCACATCATGGCAGTTTGCAAAGTATAGATGTAGACGTAGATGGTCAGAGAGGAAAGTCTCGTGTCCTTCCCTGACAGTGATTCAGAGTACCTCTGTAAAGAATGGACAACAATGTCATGTTTATGAGCCAAAGATATGAACACAGTATCACAGATCCAGAAGCATCCACTGAAGATGGTCTCCTGCACTTAATCCCGGTCTTGGGATTGAACCTAAAAGTTAGATCATTACCAGAGTTTAGCAACTTCTTATCCTTTGCTAACTGCCACATTCACGTCTATTAAATGCTACAGTATTACCGAGAATGGCCATGACTACAAACTTTTCTTGTGATAAGCTGCTACAGACAACTGGATTTTTTTTTCTTAAGATGAATGCAGGCTTACCTTATGAACTTGACTTGAACAGCACTTTCAAACTATTTAAACCATTGCTTATGTAGATAATCTTGCTTACCTAGGTTTGTCTGTCTGTTTCAATCTGTAACTGTGACACCATGTGTATCTTTCTAACAAAGACAATAAAAATTGAGTACTACAGCCATAGTTTAGAAGGGAGTGAGACAGGGTTGTAGCCTGCCCCAGTGTTTTTCAGCCTTTACAGTGAGCAAGAAGTAAAGGAAACCAAGTAGAAATTGGGAAAGGGAATTGAAGTTGAGGCAGGAAAACCATGAGGTTTGCCAATGACACTGTAATTCTGTCAGTGGTGGCAATGGGCTAGGAAGAGCACTTGAATGGAATGAATAGTGTCTTGAAAAGAGGTTACAGATGAACTCAATACATGTAAAACAACAGTAATGGAAAGTAATCAAATTAATTAAGTGGTGCTGAGGAAAATAGGTTAGGAAATGAAATACTAAATGAAGTCAATAAATTTTCCTATTTTCCTGCAGAAAAATAACATGATGTCTGCACTAGATGACTGGAAACAGCAAGAAAAACATTTCTGGGAAAAAAAAGGAATATGTTATCACCGAGTACAAATTTCGGTGCTACGAAATATTTTCTGAAGGAATGTCTCTGGAAAGTAGCCTCATATGGAAATAAAACATGGATGATAAACAGTTCATACGTGAAGAGAATAGAAGTTTTTGAAATATGGTACTACACAATAATGTATAAGTTTACATAGACAGATTGAATAACTAATGAAGTACTGAACTGAATTGGGAGAAGGAAGAAATTGATCCAGCAACTTGATTAAATGAAGAGACTGGTTGAGGGAACACATTCTTAAGTAACAAGGACTTGTCATTTGTATGGTAAACAGGCAATCTGGTTGTCTCAGGAGACTAAGGGCAGCCAAGCAGCCCAGTTGGCTGCGTTGTTGCATGTCACCAACCAGTTATTTCCCCAGCCCTCCAATTTCATTAATTATCAAGCAAACCTGTCACCTATGCCGCATTACATTTTGCTCCCATCTTAAAACTCTATATTTACCTTCCTGTATTGTCATTTCCATAAACCGTAAAGGGTAGGTGGGTAACAGTTTCAGTCACTGTTCAAACATGTAAGCTTCACAGCAGTGCCACTTTATACATTTTTTTTATTACCTCCAGCTCTTTACAGCATCATCATAGATATTTCTATTGTGATTATAAGAGGTATGTAACAGCAAAGATAGATACAGGTCATTACTGTGGATAAATTCATAAGTTCCAAATAGTACATATCAAGCATACAATGGCAGAATTAAAGGAATTTCATTATTATAGGTGAGGTATTTTCTTGTAGTGGGTTGATTTTAAGTGACTGATATATTGTGAGATGCCAAGTCTTTACTCATTCCCTGTAATAACAATTGTCATCTTTTTTGAATTTCCCAGTCGCCATCTTGTTTTCTCTTGATGTTGTGGTCCTGCTACATATTTGACCATTGACTTATTTCCCAAGTGCAGAGGTCAAAGGCTATAAGAGAGCTTCTACATTTAAACTACTCACTACGAAATCACAAAACAGATTTCCGTAATTCTCCTACATTCAAATAAGTTCTCAACTAACAACAACTGATAATTAACAAAGCTTTTCAGACAAGTTCATATATCATGCTTCAATGCTCAACCAAAACCATAAGTTCATACTTAACTAAAGATAGCATAGCATACAGTCTACATAACAACATTCATTTTTCTTTAGTGCTGAACCATTATCATCAGGCCCCTTTCTTCTTTGGAGTCCACAGCATCCCAAAGGCATGACTGTAAAGTGCAATTGACTCCTCACTGGCCAGTCCAAATTGCACATCTATCATCTCTTTTAGTGCTGTGTCCGCATTTTTCTTTCTCATATTTGCACATTAATTCCAAAAGTACCTGGGCACAATAGATGCTTTTTATGCTACTAATAGTTAAAGTCACATTTTTCACATGCACATCTTTCATCAGTCTAGTAAAAGGAAAGTGAGACATGCTGCTAAGCTTTATAGCAACATGTACCGCTGCAGATTCCCCCACTAAGATGAAAGGTGTCATGTGGAATAACTTACACAACTAAAGACAGTGTGGCTTACCTTATAAGCAATCCATAAATTAATTTCACTTTTATACTGAGATCTCATGTGACCTAAATTCAATGTGTTACTTTCAACTTCAAATTGATTCATACAGTCATCATCAGTTTTCTTACGTAAGTCACCATGGCTTAAAACTCATTTGATTTGTGACCATGTAAAGTTTCTGACTTTGTACTTCAGAAAATACTTAGTATCGTAAAACTATACTTAATAAAACAAGAGGCAGTTTCTATCCCTTTTCTCCAACTTTCACACTATACTTGTTTAAGATCATTATTTTAATAACATGGTTTGTTTAATTACCAGGAAATGCCATGTTGGCATTTCATCTTATCTTAGTTTCCACATTTATAAATCTCAGAATTGTTCTTATTCAATGTGTATTCATGAAGGAAATGTGTAAGGGATCAGTTAAGTCCCAGTATGTCCATATGCTTTAAATATTTTGGAGAATACTTCCCGATTTTCATTTAGTTTACTTTCCTAGTTTTGAATTTTTTTATTCGCTGTACTCTCATCCAAGTCCCTGGACAGATACACTGAACATGCTGTACTGCTTTCATAAGGTAAGTGCTCATAACCTAGCTCATATTAGTACATCACTTTGTAATTTCTTAAAATATGATAGAGAGTTGTGTGTATGGAGGGACAGTGGGGGAATGCTCAGTGAGGTGTTTCTGGGTCAAGAAATGAGGATGGTAATTACTGTAACTGACACTTCAGTGAATTGTGTCACTAAATATCTGGCACGTACCATGGGATCAGTGCAGATGTTACCATTGACAAGGATGCCATGAACCAATATTAGTGGTGGATGGGTGCAAATGTGGTGGAGTTTAGCCCATACTTGAGACAATGGGGTGTGGGATCACATAGGTGATATATACATGTATTGCTCCCAACACTCCTGCTTCCTTTTATTTATTAAAAACTGCACTTTCATCTGGAGTCTCTTGAATGCTAATGAATTACCCATAAAGGTATGGTGCTTGGTACGGTGCTTGTGCCACTGAAGTACCCTGCAGCATTCCCTGATAGCTGTGACTATGTTCACAGTCCACCATGGCGGTCGTTGGAATGAGCTGGAGGAGTAGGGTATCATTGCTGTTGCAGCATGAATAGTAGTATCAGTAGTACCCTGTACAATTTTGTAGGTATCCACCACACGACTGGCTGCAAAAGTGTCTGTAGAGGAGAAAGCCTACCAATCAGCTTTCCCAAGTGACCAACGTGGAGCATTTTCCAGATATCTTTGAGTGGAGAGGGAGAGAATGATAGAAAAATGGTTGCTGTCACAAAGATTGCCATGGACTGAATCATGGGTAAGATACTCGGGCTGCAAGCTGTGAGGTCAATATTCGAGTATGTTACATGGCCACACTGAAATGTTGAGTAGGCTGACACCCAATTCTGAAAGGACGTGTCCTAGTATTTAGCCTCTGCAAGAAATAGTATCACCCCTCACAGAGGATTATGAGCATTAAAGTCTCCCAGTTAAGAGGAACGAGGGAGGCAGTTGTTCCAACAACTCTAACAGCTACTGGTAATGGAAAGGCCCGTCTGGGGGTAGATAAACATTACAGATTGTCATCTGAACTGAAAAATAGACACTAACAGCCACAGCCTCTAGTTAAGTGATAAGGGGGACCTGCTCAATGAAAATATCTGAGTATATGATGGTGCAAATCTCACTGGACCCTCTCTTGACTTTAATGCAATTGTACAGTAAAGTTTGCTGTTTTATAGAGCACAGAGGAGTGTTGTCATATACCATGCTTCCTGAAATGCTATGCCAGTTACAAAATAAATAGCCAGTAAATGGAGGTTGGTCAGATGGCGAAAGTAGCTGTTACAGTTCCACTGAAGGAGCATTGGAGTCAGGCCTGAGAAAGTGGCGAATGGAAAAGTTGGGTGTGATTACTTCGCTACTAGGTCACAGTCCACCTGACTCTGTGATCCATCACCACAATGCAGAGGCTCGATCTTTCACGGGTGGGGAGTGGAATGTCCAAAGTCTCAGAAAATGGTTTATCTTTCTGCTTCTCCTTCTCATGCTTGTAAGACTTGGACTTCTGTGAAGATTTCCCCATTTTATCTTCTAGGAGAGAAGAGGATCATGCTTTTCTTCGGCATGCAGCCTGTGGCTGCATGTCCTTGTCTTGAGAGGGGGACACCTTGACAGGTGTCTTCATCCCTGATGATGCCAGAGGATGACTAGGCATCTTTGGCCACTTCAGTGGTGAGGGAACCACAGGTACTGTAGGGGTAGGGGGTGTGCGAGCTGACATTTCCTCCTCCAACTGTGAGGCAGGCCCTGGAATACGACCAGGGCCAAGAGATGTCGTGTGAGACTTTGTAATTGCATGAGGTATGGACTGTGACAAGTCACAAAATTTTAGACCATATCAGTTGGATGAAGTCTTTCAAGCTTTTCTTTGCATCTTGATAAGACAGGCAGTCAAGTGTTTTATACTCTTGAATTCTCTTCTCACTTTTAAACATTGAGCATTGTGGTGCAAGAGGAGGGTGTGGTTCCAGCCAGTTGATACATCGAGGGCGTTGGTCACAAGAAGTGCCCTCATGGGATGTCCATCCATATACCTGACAGATAGTCTCATTAGAACAGGACGACGACATATGTTCTGGCACTTAAAACATCTCATCGGCTGAGGAAAATAAAGTCTGACATCACACCTACATCCATGACCTTAAGCTTTATAAGGAAAATGTTGCTGTTGACAGCTAGGATAAAAGCTCCAGAGTCCACTCTATTATCTTGGGTCCTTTCTGGATGTGGCGAACAAACTGAACACTATGCCACACGATATTAGTGCACACCTCTTCATCAGTCTGTAGCATTAGTTCCTGATGGAAGATGACGTGTTGAACTCTATTGAGCTCGATAGGAGGAGAAATGGTGACTGGTATATTTCCAATCTTGATACAGGCCTGAAGTGTCTGTGATAGGTTGGCATGCGATATTTTGATCAGCATCTTGCTAATCTTTTCAACTGCTTCAACCTCCACAAATCAATCTTCAATATTTTTGAGAAAAAACAGTGGCATTTATAGCGAAAGATCCACCGTCAGTTTGGGAACAAACCAAGAACCCAGCAAACTGTCCCCTTCCATTTCTCCTTACCTGGCTTTCACCTTGATGCATGGTCAATGATGAAGTGGCATAGGATTGTAAACCTCTGCATTAAAATCACTGCTTCTGACTGTTTAAATGGGCAAGTTGATCCATTTCACAGTGGATCATCCACCCAGATGCCACTCACTCCAATTGAGGGTGCCACCCTGCCTAGACAAAGCCCACCTGGCACAGTAACCGTTGCTCCAAGTCCCAGTAACCCAAAGTTGATAGCACCTACTCCTTGGGTGACACAGTGATGTTGCAGCACAGGTAATGACAGTGTGATCCCCGCATTGTCAGGACGTTACAACTGAGAGGTTACATGATAACCTCACCATGAAGGACTGGCTACAGTGCTGGATTTAGAGTGCAGATGTAGATACACTTGATTGACAGGTGCAAAAGACAACAGTGCACAGTGGACAGTTAATGCACCGCAGCAAGGCGTCCTTCCCCGAATGACCCACACTTCTGTAAAATTTGGGAAGTGGAGGTCAAACCTAAAATTGGGACCAGACTTTCAAAAGCCAAAAAGAATGTGGGGAAAAAGCATTACAAAAGTTAAATGAGAAAAAACCTTCAGGAGTCCACAGAATAGCCAAAATACCAAAGTAAAAATGTGACCAAATACAAAGACTCCTATCAGTAGCTTCTTATGACAGGCAACAATGGGCCGAGGGTCTATTCTAGCCCCCAACATCGCAGGGGAGATCTGTGTTGTGTTAAGACCTTGAAAATTATGTTAGAGGTACAGTCATAGCGTATAACTCAGTTTACAGAGATGAATGTGCAACTCTATATACAGAGAATGAAGTGACAACT
This sequence comes from Schistocerca nitens, assembly GCF_023898315.1. NCBI lineage: Eukaryota > Metazoa > Arthropoda > Insecta > Orthoptera > Acrididae > Schistocerca > Schistocerca nitens. The sequence continues at coordinate 47,591,926 of NC_064618.1, read as the reverse complement.
CTCTAGCAGAGAGTTGGCTACAGCAACAGCAGCAGCAGCAGCAGCAGCAGCAGCAGCAGCAGCAGTCACCGCCGCCACCGCCGCAGCAGCCGCCGCCGCTGCTGCTGCTGCCGCCGCCACCGCCGCCGCCGCCGCCGACAACACTGGCCATTCTGCAGCCTGTGCCAATGTCCATGTAGAGGCTATTCCCAGAGAGCTACTGCGCCACCCCAGAAGATCCCCTTGCTGTCTGTCTGACCACAGCTCTGCATCACTGGATGCAAGTGTTCACCCTGTGTCCAGTTGTTTTGGCTGGTGTTCTCGGTCATTCAAAAGGTGGGAAGCCAGGGTGCAGACAGGAAATTGCCATCGTCTCTCCTCATCTTCATCAACATTTGAGGCTACTTCTGCCCCCACCCCCCTTTCCTTTGGAACTTTTATTTGGAAATTTTCCCAGGAGTACATTCTTCTGAATGGGTAGTTCCCCTTTCCGTGGCAACACCTACAAGGTACTGAATGCAAAATCTATTTTCTTGGAGTCCTCTCATTTCTTAGGTAATAATCTGAAAAAATAGATAGGATGTACTTCCCCATCAACCTTGAATTTAGGAAATTGGTTAGAACAACTTCAATTAAGACCAGGCATCAATTCATGAAACAATCACCTGTCATCCAATTATTACCTGTAATTGATCTTTAACTAAGTTCGCCTTGGGTGTTTTCCAACTCTTCCCCAAACTTTTGAAACTCGTTTTGGTTTTCTTTCGTATCACCCATAGAATTAGGTGCACTGCTGGCAGATTTACTTTTTCTTGCATTTCAGCTCCACAAATTCCTGTAGCTCTTCTTCCAAACAAGTCAATGCTTTCTAAGCATTCAGCATTTTGTTAAATTCTCTACTTTGTTCTAATACCGCTACTCATCCTTGCATATCTGAGATTTCATCATTTAATGTCTTAACTTCATTGTGTACCTCTTTAAACTGCCCATTCATTTCACTTCTTACTACTTCAGTCTGTAATTCCTAAGGCAAATGTGAAGTTTTATCAACATGTACACACACCAAAAAAAGTTTTGCATCACCTCGATTCTGAGAGTTCTGGAACCCGTACAGAAAATTGGAATAGAGATCAACAACATCATTTCTGCCCTTTTTATTGCTCATGAAAACCACACGCATTGCATGTTGTACCACCATACAGAGGGGCCTTCAGAGGTGGTGGTCCAGATTGCTGTAAACACCGGTACCTCCAATACCTAGTAGCACACCCTCTTGCACTGATGCATGCCTGTTTTCGTCATGGCATACTATCCACAAGTTCCTCGAGGCACTGTTGGTCCAGATTGTCCCACATCTCAATGGTGATTTGGCACAGATCCCTCAGAGAGGTTGGTGGGTCACATCGTCCATAAACAGCCCTTTTCACTCTATCCCTGGCATGTTCAATACGGTTTATGTCTGGAGAACATGCTGGCCCCTCTAGTCGAGTGATGTCGTTATCCTGAAGGAAGTCATTTACAAGATGTGCATGATGGGGGCGCAAATTGTCATCCACGTAGATGAATGCCTCACCAATATGCTGCCAATATGGTTGCACTATCAGTCGGAGGTGGCATTCATGTATCATACAGCTGTTACAGCGCCATCCATGGCCACCAGCGGCGTACATCATCCCCACATAATGCCACCTCAAAACAGCAGGGAACCTCCACCTTGCTGCAGTCGCTGGACAATGTGTCTAAGGCGTTCAGCCTGACGGGGTTATTTACCTCCAAACACGTCTCCGGCGATTAACTGTTTGAAGGCATATGCGACATACTTCGGTGAAGAGAACTTGATGCCAATTATGAGCAGTCCATTCAGCATGTTGTTGGGCCCATCTGTACCACTCTGCATGGTGTCGTGGTTGCAAAGGTGGACATTTCTATGGACGTCGAGAGTGAAGTTGCGCATCATGCAGCCTATTGCGCAAAGTTTGAGTCATAACACAACGTCCTGTGGCTGCATGAAAAGTGTTATTCAACATGGTGGCATTGCTGTCAAGGTTCCCCCGAGCCATAATCCACAGGTAGCGGTCATCCATTGCAGTAGTAGCCCTTGGGTGACCTTAGCGAGGCATGTCATTGACAGTTCCTACATCTCTATCACCTCCATCTCTGAACAACAACACTTTGGTTCACTCCGAGACGCCTGGGTACTTCCCTTGTTGAGAGCCCTTCCTGGCATGAAGTAACATTGTGGACATGATCGAACTGCGGTATTAACCATCTAGGACACTTAAATAACTTGACAATTCAGAGGCTTCCTGTACCAGGATACAGATTAGCTGGCTGTTTTACAAGGAGTTCCTTGCTTGTTTGGGGAGTGGCTATGTATGTGAAAAACAATGTTCCGTTTGAACCGATAGACATATCACAGCACTGCACTGAGCAGATATCTGAATGTTGTGCAGGGGCATTTGAATTTAATGAAACTAAACTTCTAATAGTTGTTGTTTATAGGTCCCCTAACTCTGACTTCAGAGCATTTCTGCTCAAGCCAGAGAGGGTTCTTGCTTCACTTTGTAGGAAATACCAGAAATTAGTTATATGTGGTGACTTCAATATTAATTTTGTATACGACGGTGCAAGAAAAAGTATGTTGGTAGATCTCAAATTCATATGATCTGATGCAGACTGCTTTTTTCCAACTAGTGTGCAGGGGAACATTAGCACAGACATAGACAACATTTTTATTCATTCTTTATTTCTAGATGGGCATTCTGTCAGTAAAAGGGTGAATGGCCTTTCAGACCATGATGCACAAATGTTAACGCTAAAAGGCTTGTGTACTCAAACAAATGTCACATATAATTACAAACTATGTAGGAAAGTTAATCCAACAGCAACACAGGGTTTTTTAAACCTTGTCAAGGAACAAGAGTGGCAGGATGTTCATAGTGCCGAAAACATTCTAAACGTTCTAAACGGGGTACTAGCAGCAATTGGCAGCCTGGGTGGCTGACTAGTGGGATGAGGATATCACGTAGAACAAAGCGACAATTGTATCAAAATATTAAAAGTAGTCACAACCAAGCTACAGTAGCCCATTACAAGCAGTATTGTAACATGCTCAAAATGTTATTAGGAAGGCTAAGAGTATGTAGTATGCAAATAGAATAGCTAATTCACAGGATAAAATTAAAACCATATGGTCAGTTGTGACGGAAGTGTCTGGTCAGCAGCACAAGGTCAACAATATAAAGTCAGTTCGTAGGAAAAATATTTCTGTTACCGATAAATCAGATATATGTACAGCATTTAACAATAATTTTCTGAGCATTGCTGGTGAATTAAACAAAAATTTAGTTTCTACAGGGAATCATATAACTTCCTTGGCAAATGCCTTTCCGAGACTGACGTCTGAAATACTCTTCTGTGATACAGACAAGGGGAAGATCGACTCAATAATTAAATCACTGTAGAATAAGGACTCTCATGGATATGATGGAGTGCCTAACAGAATATTAAAGTACTGTGCTGCAAATGTTAGCTCTGTATTTAATCATATTTGTAATTTTTCCTTTAGGAATGGTCAGTTTCCTGAACGATTAAAGTACTCAGTAGTAAAACCACACTATAAAAAGGAGAAAGGGATAATCTACGCAATTTTACACCTATTTCTACACCATCAGTATTTGCTAAAATTAATGAAAAGCCTGTGTATGTAAGGATAATTGATCATTTTATATCGCATGATTTGCTATCAAATGTACAGTTCGGCATTAGAAGTCATTTAACAACTGAAAATGCTATGTTCTCTTTTCTCTGTGAGGTACTGAATGGGTTGAACAAAAGGTTTGGAATGCTAGGCATAGTTTTTGATTTAACTAAGGCATTTGATTGTGTTGATCACAAAATATTGCTCCAGAAGTTGGATCATTACGGAATACGGGAAGTAGCTCACAACTGGTTCACCTCTTACTTTAGCAACAGACAGCAAAAGGTCACTATTCACAATGTTGAGAATGGCGGTGATGTGGGTTCTGAGATGGGTATGGTTAAGTGGGGGGGGGGGGGGAGGGGGGGGGTGCCCCAGGGATTAGTGTTGCGGCTACTCCTGTTCCTTATTTATATAAATGATATGCCCTCTAGTATTACGGGTAACCCTAAAATATTTCTGTTTGCTGATGACACTAGTTTGGTAGTAAAGGGTGTTGTGTGCAACATTGGCTTGGTTTCAAATAGTGCAGTCCATGACCTAAGTTCATGGCTAGTAGAAAATATACTAACGCTACATCACAGTATGACTCAGTTTTTACATTTTCTAACACACAATTCAACAAAACCTGACTATTAATTTCACAGAATGGGCATATGATTAGTGAAACTGAACAGTTCAAATTTTTAGGTGTTCAGATAGATAGTAAACTGTCATGGAAAGCCCACGTTCAGCATCTTGTTCAAAGACTTAATGCTGCCAGTTTTACTATTCAAACAGTATCTGAAGTGAATGATCATTCGACATGAAAATTAGTCCAATTTGCTTATTTTCATTCGCTTCTGTCATACGGTATTATATTTTGGGGTAACTCTTCCCATTCTAAAAGGGTATTTTTGGCTCAAAAACTGGCAGTTCGGGCAAGAAGTGGTGTGTGTAAGTTCACAAACCTCTTGTCAACCCCCATTCACGACTCTAGGTATTTTGACATTGGCCACCAAATATATATATATTCCTTACTGTCATTTCTTGTCTGTTCCCAAGAATAAGCAACTTTCACTCGATTAATACTCAGCAGAAATCAAGCCTACATTTGGATCAGACTTCCTTAACTCTTATGCAGAAAGGTGTGCAGTATACCGCTGCATCCATTTTCAATAAGCTACCTGTAGTAACACTGTTCACGTTACGTCGCACTTCACTTAGCGTAGACCGGGACTGTGTCCCAGGCATGCCCGATGTTGACTGACTGGGCACGGCCTGTGCTGCCGGAGTAGTTGTTGTTCTTGTTGTTACGCCGGCAGAGGTCGCGTCCGAATTCTCGCGTGCCCTCTGGTGGACGGGACTCTACTTGCGGCAACTACCGTCCGTGACGCGCCGTGCCAATGTGCGCCTCCCGCGATCTTTCTGGTGGCTACTACACTACCATTCAAATTCAAAAATCTTAGCAGCAATTCAAGCGCTTTCAAATCGAAACTGGAGAGTTTCCTCATGGGTCACTCTTTCTATTCTGTTGAAGAGTTCCTTCAAAAATTAAGCTGATTCTTGTTGTACTGTTGACTGCATTTGCTTAAACTTATGCATTGACTTTTCTTGGGTTCATAAAAATTTTATCTTTATCTGTTATTACTTTTATGTTGTAATTTCATGTACTGACATGTTCCATGACCTTTGAGATTTGCTCCTCAATTTGGTCCTACAGAACTTGATATGTAAATAAAATAAAAAACTACAGACAACATGAGCCGTGTACTCCTTCCTGGTGGAATGACTGGAACTGATCGGCTGTCGGAGCCCCTCCATCTAATAGGCGCCGCTCATGCGTGGTTGTTTACATCTTTGGGTGGGTTTAGTGACATCTCTAAACAGTCAAAGGGACTGTGTCTGTGATAAAATATCCACAGTCGACATCTATCTTCAGGAGTTCTGGGAACCAGGATGATTCTAAACTTTTCTTGATGTGTATATATTACAGCTAGTAGTTAATTCTGCTTTCGTGGTTCTAATCTCTGTCAGCAACTCCTTTAATTTTGCAAACAAGACCATTACATTGGCTTCCATTTTGCAGTTGGTGATGGGCATATAATAATAATAATAATAATAATAATAATAATAATAATGGTATAACCGTTAAATAGCACTGAAAATCATTACACAGTTTTTATATCTCATCACAGTCGATAAAGCATATCTACAGTTCCTCACAATGAATCACTAAACAATAATCTCAGCTTGGGACTTACTCCATCTCACATAAATGGGTGCACAGGAAGCTGTACTGCGCTGCTGATACTTCATGCGTGGGTGGAATGATGTCACAATGAGCCACTGTGCAGTTATCGCCTAGTCAGCTGACCGGCCGCTGCATTATGAAGTGAAGCAGCTCTGCCTTGCATTGGTTGGCTGCCACAGAAACATTCTCAGAGATTAATGCTGCACTCATAACCTCAAAATCAGCACTCTGAATTTTTATGCATTATCGGTGTACTGCTTCTTGACTTGCATGCGAAAAGTTTTTACTCAAGCACACGAAAATATCTTGCTGTTGACCTTGTTGCTATGGTCAAATATTTCCTTTTATTTATTTCTGTTAAACAATTCAAATTCGTTTGGTTTTCACTGATTGGAAATTATTTCTTTTTAAATATTTTAATTACTTTGAGTGACACTAAAGCATGTGCTTGCACTATATATCTGTCACCGTTTACCGCAGTTACTCAAGGCACCATTGTATTTTCTTCCATTATTATGTGAAAATATTTCTTATTTTTGATAAAACTTTCTCCTCTTTGCCCCTTTTATCAACAACCTGGACTTAGTGTGACAAAATGATATGTAACTTTGCTGTTATGGGGCTGGACTAAGTCCAAACGATATGTTATCTACCTAACAATCTATCGCCTTGATGCTATCTTGGATACTTTCTACCTTAATTTTGTTCTTGTATGCTCGCCTTTCTTGAACTTTCTTGATATAGTGCCATGCTATGTAGTGCCACAATCTCTTGCCATGTGACTTCTCCGCCTGCAGAGGGTCGAGGGCTTTAAGAGAGTTTTGAAGTATTCAAGCTACTGAACGACAGAAACACTTTCAGTAACTCTTCTCTTTTTTGTTGCTCCAATATAACAATTACAGTCTAATTAACCAGTAAATCAGAACATCAACTCCAAACAGAATAGAATCTCAGAAAAGAACAGAATTACATTTCTCTCAAGTCTCAGTCAACTGTTTACTCGGGTATTGTCATTGTTGAGAGTGCCTCTTGTTCTCTGCCTTCCAAAACACTGCCAAGCTGCGACACAAAAGCATAAGTGATCCCTTTGTTTTCATGCCTTGCTGATGTTCTGTGCTCGCACATTTTGCTCAGACTCTATACATCCATCAAACCAATGTGTGCAAAGTAGGAAGTTCTGTACGTACTAACTACCTAAACAACATTTTTACATGAACATCTTTTATTGGTTTGAAGAGAAAGAGGTGTAACATGTTAATCTGAATAAACTACATGTCACACCACAGTACACAACAATCCCACAGAATTACTGATGTCGTTGGGAGAGCCAGCCATGACAGAATTATTCCACCTGTTGTGCATGATGAATGCAAAATACCCTCACACTTCAGGACGAGTGTAATAATTCCAATTGCAAAGAAAGCAGGTGCTAACAGCTGTGAATACAGTTTAACAAGTCTTTTTCCAGAGAAACTTGGGATATCTGAGGCAATACTGACACTCCGATTTCCCTCTAGGATATACGTTAAAGAAAGGGAAACCATGTTTATAGTATTTGTAGAAAGGTTTTGATAATATTGACTGGACTACACTCTTGGACATTTCTAAGGTAGTGAGGATAAAGTATGGCAAATAGAAAGGTTATTTATAGTTTCTAATGAAACCAGAATACAATTATTAAAGTGGAAGAACGAGAAAGGGTTGTAGTATTTGACTACCATCAGGGATAGGATACAGCTCTGTCTCACTCCTTTCTCAATCTGTACATTGAGCAAGTAGTAAGGGAAACTAGGGAGAAATTTGGAAAGAGTATTAAAGTTCAATGAGAAGAAATAAAACTTTGAGGTTTGCAACTGACACTGCAGTTCTATTAGAGACAGCGAAGGACTTGGAAGAACAGTTGAACTAAATGGAAAATGTCTTGAAAAACATATTATAAATTGAATATCAATGAAAGTATAATAAGGGTAATGGAATGTCAGACGATGCTGAGGGAATCCGTTAAGAAAAATGAGACACTACTAGTAGTAGAGGAGTTTTGCTATTTGTGCATCAAAATAACTAATAATGTCTTCACTAGAGATGATATAAAATGCAGACTAGCAATGGCAACAAAAGCATTTCTGAAAAAGAGGGTTTTGTTAACACCTAATAAAAATTTAAATTTGAGATGTCTTTTCTGAAGGCATCTGTCTGGTGTGCAGCATTTTACGGAAGGGAAACATGGGCAATAAGCAGTTCAGACAAGAAAAGAATAGAAGCTTTTGAAATGGTGCTGTACAAGAATGGTGAAGATTTGCCTTTAAACTGCTCCGTACCTGCCACCTAATAAAACAACAAACAAGAATGCTGGGAATTGCATGTTATGAGGAATGTTCAGAAAGCAATTGTGCTATGACCCTAATGGGCTCTGGAGGTTTGCTTAAAGAGTTGGCAACACTGAGTGGTAGTTGGGGGTCCCCAAACCAGAATGAGCATTGCAGGAACATGGTAGTATATAAACTCATGTTGTTGTGTCCAGTTGTGAGAAATTGGTCAGTAAGAAATCACGCCAAGTGTGAGCCACACGCTGTGACCCGCTTCCTACTCACAAGGAATCACACATTTCAATATTTTTTCACAAATCAAAATGGTTTACAGCGAAGATGTTATGAACAGTACGAGCGAGTGTGTTTAAGTGGTGTGGGAAGTTTAGAAACAGAGCAAATGTTCAAGATGAATAGAGGAGCAGAAAGCCCTCATTTTGACTGATGTGTTGGTGAAAAAAATTGAGGAAACTGTTTGTGAAGACCACCAGTTGACAGTGGATGAAATTTCTTTGATGTTTCCATAACTCTCCAGAACTCTCTTCTACAGGACACTCACAAAAATGCTGGAATACGGCAACTGTGAGCAAGGTAGGTCCTGAAACAGCTCACAGAGCATCACAAGAAAAATTGCGTCAGTACCGCCTGCAAATTACTTGAGTAACTTGAATTGGAAGACGGTGATTTTCTGAGCTCTATCATGACTGGCAGTAAAATGATGGCTCATTATGTGCCTGAGACAAAAAGTCCGTTGTCACAGTGGCATCACCCCAATTGCTGGTGTAAAAAAAATTCGAAACCACAATCAAAAAATTCAGGGCCTCAGTATTTTACGACTGAAAAGGCATCATTTTAGTAGAATTTCTGTGTTAGAAAGAGACCTTCAATGCACAACAATATTGTGAGATCCAAAACCCCAGTGCCTTCCTGTCATGTGGCAAGGAGTGGTATAAGAAAAGAAAAATCTTTTAGTCTTGTTACCATATTTCAGCTTTACCATGAAACTGAGAGTGAAACAGTGCAGTAGTGGCAATTGTATATACTGTTGGTAGCACAGAACTGATGAAAACTGGCTGATGTGAATTGCAATATGTTGTCCAAGATATGGATCTCAGGAAGAACTTCAAGATGAAAAGTAAAAAGCAAAGCCGATAGGCTGATATCATACACACAATAAGGGTGGATGTCCTGGGACAACAAAGGGAAATTTACTGTATGCATCTACCACCAAAGCCATTGCATGTTCCAGAATGGACCCGCAAAATCAATAAGAATGCATTGCCTCACTCCATAGAAATGTGGCCACTCAAAACAGCATTGCAGTGGAGCTAATTGATGTTCCACACAAAAAGTACAATGAGAAGTCATTTGCTCAATCTAGGCATCCATGCCCTGCCAACTGCAGTGATATTGGGTGAGCTGCTTTGTGCTAACTACACCCCGGTGACCTTGGTGCAATCAAGACCAAATTTCCCACTGAGGAAGTGAGGAATCACAACATGTGCACCATCATTCTCTGCGTGCAACAACATACCACCTGACTGTGCAGATAGTGTGCCATGATATGAAAAGTAGCAAATGTGCCACTGGGTGAGGAATTTCTTTCAAACTACACAGCCAGGCATGGCACATGTATGACAGAACAACCTACAGAGCTGGGTCAAAGCAACTGCTGCGGCAATAAGCCAACAAAAGTAAGGAAAATTTTGAAGACTTTAAAAATCGTGAGTTCTGATTTGATAACATGATTCCTCAGATGACTCAAACACTGTTGGTACTGATCAGTAACCGAGACAACAAGTCAGTATTCAAATTTTGGTTAGTGGCCTTGTACAACAACCAATCCCGTGTTGAGAATTTTTGAGTCAAAAGCAATAGGACAATCAACACAACCTGTTACAGCACAGCATCAATCCTGTAACAAAGATGCATCCATAGCTAACACAACAGGCTTAGCCAGATCAAAATGAATCTAACAATAGCGACTTATTAATGATAATGTGTCCTTTAATTGCTGAAATGCGTTCTGACATTTTTGGGACCACACAGGGAATACATTACCCCACACAGCAATTTGCACAGCATTTGCAATGAATTTAATATAATACGCACACTTGCCCACGACATCTTGGAGCTCCTTAATGTTTTGGACCACTGGCAGATCTCTAATCGCAGACAAGTGAGAATCACAAGGATGAACACCATGAACATTAATAACATGTTCCAAATACTAAAGTTCTTTGTGGAAGAAAGAGCACTTTTCCTTGTTGCACTTAAAGCCAGCCACAGAAAGAACTTGAAAAAAGTGGCCTTATATTTGCCAAATGTTCAGCACATGTATGACCCATGATGACAAAATTGTGCAAATGGTTTGTACATGAAGGGGCTTTGCTGTTAATTGTTCCAGAAATCATTGAGGAAATAGCAGGAGCTGAAGCACTTCCAACCAGTCTTTAAAACTGGAACAATATCACATGAGTGTTGGCCATAACATATTGCTTGAACTACTTGTACAGCAGTAACTGGAAGTATGCCTTACACAAATCAGTTTTGGAAAAGTTATCTGCCCTGTCCCAATCTTCCTATTAATTCCCATCCTTGGAAAAGTTATCTGCCCTGCCCATTCCGCCCATCCAGCACTTTTTATTCCAGTTCTGTCACTAGTTTAACCTACTCCATCGAGGGCCGGGCCACCTGTGAAAGCAGCCATGTCATTTGCCAGCTCTGCTGAATATCATTGCATAGCTTTTACTATTGGTGTGACTACGAACCAGCTGTCCACCAGAATGAACGGCCACTGCCAAACTGTGGACAAGAGCAAAGTAGACACAACATACAGCTGAACATAACTTGCTTGATTTCAACAGCTGGTTCACTACCCGAGCCATCTGAATTCTCCCCTCCACCATCAGCTTTTCTGAAATGCAGATATGGAATTACATTTAAAAGAAGTTCTCCGCTCCCATGAATGTCCCTATCTCAACCTACCGTAACATACTGTGCACCCCCCACCCCCCTGTCACCCAACAATTTCCACCCCCTTCCGCCAATTCCTCCTCTCCATTCTCATCTCCCATGCTCATTATTTGCCACCCTTTTGCCAATGCACCCACCCATCTTTCACTGTTCCTCTACTTTTTCACTCCGTTTTCCCCACCTTCCTGACCCACAACCTCCTGATACCGTACCTGTTGTCATTCTAGTTCCTGCATACTCCACCAGACAGCTCTCCTGCCTCCCCCTCCCCCTCCCCCCCCCCCCTCCCCGTACTTCTATCCCATCCCTTCCCTGGCCCGTCCAGACTGCTGCTTCCATCCCAAGTAAGAGTTGCATTCTGTCCTGAGCTGTCAGAGTTGGCAGCCATGTGTGCATGAGGTGTGCTTGCTTGTCTGAATAAATAGTGTGTGTTTCTCTTGTTGTGACAAAGACTGCGGCTAAAAGCTTACATGTCAGTGTCTTTTAACTATGCCTGTCTTCAACTTAACATGTCATTTTTAGGGTAACTAGCAATCTCTCTCATCCTACATTGTTTATATTCCTACCTGGAGTTGCCATTGTTTGATAGAAGATAACATGAATGTATTATGTGAACTATACCCTATAATTCCACAGGCTCTACATGATTTAAAAACAGCAGAATTGTTTTGGTAAACTGTCTAAAGGTAGAAGACGAGACACCTATTTTTTTTTCTAATTGAATTTTGGTAGAAATGTGTGAAATTACAACCAATTAAACAAGTACACACGACTACTATAACAACCTCTTTCACAGAGGATTTTACAGATATAGAAAAACTTCAATGGTTACTAATTAATATTGGATAACAGTTGCCAAGTAATAGCTCTATGGAATTTCTAGCATGACAAGGTGCAAACACGCATTTATCTCAAAATAACACCATCGTCGAACCCTTGTGAACACTCAATGAAAGAGAGATGGTGACTGCGTAGAACTTAATGTTCTGAGAAGCATGTTACATGGAAGAATACTACTCAGGAAACACCTAGTCCCTGAGTTTCAAATGACAATCAATGAACTGCTACACTCAGGCATGTGTGGTAGTTTGTTGGTTACGAGATATCCCCTGTTGAACTTATGCATAAAAATTTTATTGTAGTACCACTATTAGAATTATTTAAATGGTCACCTACAAAAATGATAGAATATGATGAATTCCATAAGGTGGTAGTAACAGTCTATGCAAACAAGCAAAAATTAAGGGCAAGGGAATACAATGAACATGCAACACACCAGTATTTGACACAAATGAAATAGTAATGGTTAAGGATTACCACCACCACATTGTTCAAATATAAAGAAAGGGACCAGTAATTTTTTTGCAAAATACTGTGGACCATATAAAGTAGTAGGAATTCCACATCCAAGAGCAGTGTTTTTGGTGGATTCCAAAACTCAGCAAGAAAAAGGATTGTATAACAATTATACAATAAAGAAATTCAAATCCCCAGGAGAATTTGCATTCTTCGCAAATTTGGCAGAGTGATGTCCATCAGAAGTCCCAGTTAACTGTTTCGTTACTTAATATTTAGCTTTCTGTGAAGCAATTTCTTCCTCTTCAATTATCCTATTATCTGTATTCTAGGGGCATCTCTTACTGTTCTTTCCCAGAGCATGAAAGTAACAGAAAGCCTGTCATTTTATATATTTTAATATAAAGAACATATGTTAATGAACGACTATAAACTTTGAGTGAAATAATTGCACTTTTGTACATTTTGTATGTGTGATTTTCTACCTTTCCTTTTCTGTTATGACTAATGGTAGGGTTTTGTATCTCTTTTATAGGGGAGCTCAGGTAACACAAGATGTTAAGTATACATTTTAAGCCTTAGCTACTTATTATCAAATATATAAATTTTGCAGTGGTGAAATACTGTGAGTGACCACTGACTTACAGACTGATGACTAAACCGCTAACTGCTACTGATGGCTGCTCTGGTGTGACCCAAACTCTAATGGCTACTCATAGAGGTGTAGCTATGACCAATTTTTGGTGCTGATATGGGTGAAGGTGAGAGACAATCTGTTATGTAGGGTATGCCGACCACACTTCATCCTCCACCATCTTGGTGAAGAACCCATGAGGAAGGGTACCTTAGGGTAGTGGATGGAAAGGGAATCTGTCTTTGGGGACCTACCTTCTTTATTCCCCAGTCCTAACAAACCTTTCATTTCATTCTATTCCGAAAGGCGTACTGATTGTATCTTTCCCCTGTCCGGCTCATGTGTTTCCATCACTGAAACTCTTCTTTCATCCAGGCTACATTATGGTAATACAACCAGTTTCCACAGGTACGGCGATGAGGTGATTCAGGTAATCCATGGTAATAATTCTATGAATACTGACACAGATAGTTTTTTTTTTTTTTTTTACACATGGTAGGGTAAAGGATCATTGGTATTGTGATCTCAGATATATGTTAGCAACACTAAATAAACAGGGGGTTAGAAGGAAGAAGCAAATACTCATTCTTAAAGGAGATGCTGATGCCCTAACTTATCATTGCAAATGAAATAATGTAACATACAAGATCTTGGGCCGAGTTGGATAGAATTAACATTGCTGCTAGCAATAGGGCTGTGGTGTCACCGCCAGACACCACACTTGCTAGGTGGTAGCTTAAATCGGCCGCGGTCCATTAGTACATGTCGGACCCGCGTGTCGCCACTGTGTGATCGCAGACCTAGCGCCACCACACGGCAGGTCTCGAGAGACGTACTAGCACTTGCCCCAGTTGTACGACGACGTTGCTAGCGACTACACTGACGAAGCCTTTCTCTCATTTGCCGAGAGACAGTTAGAATAGCCTTCAGCTAAGTTAATGGCTACGACCTAGCAAGGCGCCATTTGTACCATTGCATGTATCTCAAGATAGTCTCACTTGTACATCAAGAATGCTGTATACCAAAGGACGTTATAAAAGTTAAGTGTTCTAGTAGCTACGTTCTTTTCTTTATCACATTCATTACGAATCCTGTTCCAGACTTCGCGCCAGTCGGCGTGTGTGTACGTGTGCCCTCTCGGCTACCCGTCACTGTGGACTGGCTGCCTTGTCAGTCCACTACAAGGGCACTGAGTGCTAATCACTTGTTTAACAAATGAGGTGCAAGATTAGTCTAAAGGACTCACTTTATCTCCGATAAGTGTGTGCTAGTGGCTAAAAGATTTATTTAAATGCAAGAAAAATGCCATAAGTATTAATGTATTACATCTTTTAATATGAAACAAAGGAATTAAAATGCTATTAAATAAAGGTTTTGTGTCTTGTAATTGTTACAAGAGAAGAAACCGAGATTAACAACAAATGTAGGAGTATTCTCAGTAGTAGATGAGAAGCTACCTTATCATATTTTTTTTAGTGAGAGAGAAATATGATTCCTTCAGTGATCAATAAATACACACACTGTAATCAGGTAATGACAAATAGGGTCATTGGCGAATTGCCTTTGACAACAAATGTAGGTCTGTTATGCATAATATAAAGGGAAAATGAATATAGAAAGCATAACACAAGAGGTGGCTTCGTACTGCACAATTTGAAAGAATATATGTGAGTTATGGTATTGTGAAAAGTTACGAAAGGAGGAATTAGTGAACACATGTTTGAAGTGACAAGGTGGAGTCAACAAAATGGGGAAATTTCATGACTGGAATTTACAAAGGAAGGGTCAGAAGCTGGGTGTATGGTTAAAAATGTTAAGATGGGGTGAACCAATTTTATGTAGGTACGGGAAAGAGGAAGGATGGATGAACCAAAAGAATGGATGGTCTAATCCTTGGTCAGAAGAATCCCTAATGTATAATGAACATGGTGGAGAGAAAGATTGGCAGAGCCATGGAATGGGTGGCCTACATTTCGATCAGATGAATCCATAGGCAGAATGACCTGAACTAATTCTGTAAAGGATAAAAGAAAAGGACACTCACATCACAGAGACAACAATATACGTGCATAGTATGTGTCCAATGAATAAGGCGTTAGCATAGACCTTACAAATGTAGGAAGCTGTAATGTGACACTAATGAAGTATTCTCCAAAATAGTCAAAAGTAGATAATGATAGGCTGAAAAACAAAAAATAAGACAAATATTTATTCTTTCAATTTTCACTTCCATACACACTGACTTACCACAAATCTCAGATTTGAAATCGTGGAAAGAAGTGTAGAGTGAAATGTCAGCATGTAACTCCTTATGGTAAATAAAGAATTAAACCTTTTCTGTCTCAATAAAGTGGAAGAAGTGGGACTAAACAAGGATAAAGTGAGACTGGCATCTTGGGTTGAGAGAGACATAGCAGAAGGGGATACAAGACAAATCAATAATCATTTCAGATGAGCTACTGCCCAGTTGTGTGTGTGTGTCTGTGGGGGGGGGGGGGGGGGGGGGGGAGGGGAGATGGGGGGAGGAGAGGGGCATGTAAACAACCTAGTAAAAACAAGTTTTCATCTGATATTTATTTGACTGCATTTCCTTATAAATACACTGAAGAGCCAAAGAAACTAATACACCTGTCTAACATCATGTAGGACCCCCGCGAGCATGCAGAATTGTTGCAACACGATGTGGCATGGACTCGACTAACGTCTGAAGTAGTGCTGGAGGGAACTGACACCATGACTCCTGCAGTTGTTGTTGTTGTTGTTGTGGTCTTCAGTCCTGAGACTGGTTTGATGCAGCTCTCCATGCTACTCTATCCTGTGCAAGCTTATTCATCTCCCAGTACCTACTGCAACCTACATCCTTCTGAATCTGCTTAGTGTATTCATCTCTTGGTATCCCTCTACGATTTATTCCCTCCACGCTGCCCTCCAATGCTAAATTTGTGATCCCTTGATGCCTCAGAACATGTCCTATCAACCGATCCCTTCTTCTTGTCAAGTTGCGCCACAAACTCCTCTTCTCCCCCATTCTAGTCAATACTCATCATTAGTTATGTGATCTACCCATCTAATCTTCAGAATTCTTCTTTAGCACCACATTTCGAAAGCTTATATTCTCTTCTTGCCCAAACTATTTATTGTCCATGTTTCACTTCCATACATGACTACACTCCATACAAATACTTTCAGAAATGACTTCCTAACGTTTAAATCAATACTCGATGTTAGCAAATTTCTCTTCTTCAGAAACGCTTTCATTGCCAGTCTACATCTTATATCCTCTCTATTTCGACTCCTGCAGGGCTGTCCATAACTCCGTAAGAATATGAAGGGGTGGAGATCTTTTCTGAACTGTATGTTGCAAGGCATCCCAGATATGCTCAATAATGTTCATGTCTGGGGAGTTTGGTGGCAAGCAGAAGTGTTTAAACTCAGAAAAGTATTGCTGGAGCCACTCTTTGGCAATTCTGGATGTATTGAGTGTTGCATTGTCCTGCTGGAATTGTCCAAATCTGTCGGAATGCAATGGACATGAATGGATGAACGTGATCAGACAGGATGCTTATGTGTGTGTCACGTATCAGAGTCGTATCTAGATGTATCAGTGGTCCCATAACACTCCAACTGCACACGATTCACACCTTTACAGAGGCTCCACCAGCTTGAACGGTCCCCTGCTGACATGCAGCGTCGATGGATTCATGAGGTTGTCTTCATACCCGTACACGTCCATTTGCTCGATACAATGTGAGACAAGACTCATCTGACCAGCCAACATGTTTCCAGTGATCAACAGTCCATTGTCGGTTTTGACAGGCCCAGGCAAGACTGTAAGCTTTGTGTCATGCAGCCATCAATGGTACACGAGTGAGCCTTTGGCTCTGAAAGCCCATATTGATGATGTTTCGTTGAATGGTTCGCATGCTGACACTTATTGATGGCCCACCATCGAAATCTGCTGCAATTTGCGGAAGGCTTGCACTTCTGTCACATTGAACGATTCTCTTCAGTCTTCCCATTATCACAGAGTCTTTTTCCAGCCACAACAATGTCGGAGATTTGATGTTTTACTGGATTCCTGATATTCAAGGTATACTTGTGAAATGGTCATATGGGATATCCCCAATTCATCGCTACCTTGGAGATGCCATGTCCCACTGCTCGTGCGCCAACTATAACACAATGTTCAAACTCACTTAAATCTTGATGATCTGCCATTGTAGCAGCAGTAACCATTGTAGTAACTGTGTCAGTCACTTGTTGCCTTATATAGGCTTTACCAACTGCAAGGCCATATTCTGCTTGTTTACATATCTATATTTGAATATGCATGCCTATACCAGTTTCTTTGGTGCTCCAATTTATATGTAATGCATAAAACACTAATCTAATGTCATTATCTTTGGATGAGCAGCAAATTATGTGCAAAATACACAAAACTTTTATCCTATAGTAACTAACTTAAAATTAATGCAGTACTTAAAGGAAAGTCTAACCTGTGAATGAACTGATTCACTTACGAGTGAAGAGGACACATCTAACCACGGTGATGGAACTCTTCTTTGCAATGGATACTGCAACTGCTGCTGATGGTGTTGCTGGACATCATGTTGCAGCTGTTGATGGTGCTGCCGCTGATGTAACTGCGTCTGTGGGAGTTGATGTTGATATTCATGTACCCACCGAATTGGTAGTTGTTGCTGCTGTTGTTGTC
Source organism: Schistocerca nitens (assembly GCF_023898315.1). Taxonomy (NCBI): domain Eukaryota; kingdom Metazoa; phylum Arthropoda; class Insecta; order Orthoptera; family Acrididae; genus Schistocerca; species Schistocerca nitens. The sequence goes on along the minus strand of NC_064618.1, from coordinate 47,574,088 downwards.
GCTGCTGCTGCTGCTGCTGCTGCTGCTGCTGCTGAAGGGTTAATAGTGTAGCAATTTGCTGAGGGTTGTTAACTTGCCATCTCCATGACATTTTCAAGAGAAGCTAATCTGCACGGTTAAAATCAAAACCGTTTGGAGATTCTGAAATTAGTAGAAGAGATACATATGAATTTAACCATCAGTCACCTTGTACCTAAAGACAACAAAATTTCTTTCAGACTTTACTAATAATTACTTACAAAATGAAAGCGGAAGAAAAAGAAAAATAGTAGAACATGAACTGGGGGAAAATAATGGAAGAGGAACGCTGCTGGTTGAACTTTTCACAGAACAACATTTATGTATCGCTAACACTGCAGGGTCAATCCACACCAAGTGGTCCACCACTGGTTGCTTGACAATCTCAGAAAAATTTTATATCTGCTGAGTGAATTCCCCAATGTTTAGTAGTCACAAAAATATTTTTAAAAAATTTATTGTTTATTATTTTTAAATGGCAGCCATATTTGTTCCCGGCTGCATGCGTTTTTCGTATTTGCAAATATCTACATTTTTTACAATTATTCAGTAGAGGATTGTCCTAAGCCTTTCAGATAAAATGCATTTAGTTCAACACACTCTGGGCTACAAATTAACATCATTATCACTTAACTGAATGTAGTCTTTAATATATTTTTAATAGTTCAAAATTATCAGCCACAAATTAAAAAAAAAACTGAATTTTTGAACAGTAGTTCTCCAAAGAAAGATTAATTTCTCAGCTTTAATTTTTTTCTGCTATTATGTTGTATAGTATAGTTACTTTTTATAGAGTATCACTGGTCAGCAGCTTACACTTTAAAAAATAGACTATTTTAAAAAATGGATTTTATTTTTTAATTTTTCCATTTTGTGGCCTGCAATATCTTTGTTGGGGGACCAAATAAAAATCTAAAAATTTCACAGTCAATAGATCTTTATGATATCAAACTTCAGTATAAATTTCAACTTTGAGATTCAATTGGAAGTTATGGAAAAAAGATTACAAACACGAGTCAAAAATACATTTTTTAACATCTGCGATATCTGGTAGGCTAATCAAATAATGTATACCAATTGCATAATGTAACACACCACATTACACTAGCTAATGATTATTTGTCGAAACAATGCTGTGGTAATTGTTTCAGCAGGCCAACAATTGCATCTGAAAGCCTATACAAGTCTGACTTGTCTTCCCCCTTACACCAACAATTGTCTATTCACAATTATTTAGCTAGATGTTCTTTAAGCATGCAGTTGAAAAATGGTGTCTCAGTGTTCTTTTGGTGTTATTATTAATGAAGCGTGTCAAAAGTATGTATGGTGTGTATCCTAAAGACATTACTTTAATCGAAGATTACAGTGAAGAAGAAAAAGTGCTGTTTTACTTACGAGTCGGTCCAGAGGTCAAATCAACAAGCAATTTCCATTAAATGAAATACTTAAAAAAAAATTCATCACCTTCTTGGTCAGTCTTGCAAGGACCCTTTTGAGAAACATAAAAAACCTATAACAAAAGGTCTGCGAGAAATAACATTTGATCATTATTCTAAAAATAAAAGCCCTTTTGTCAATCTCATACCAGGAAAATCATTGTGTCCAACATGTTATTCTAAAATATTTGTAATTAACAAGAGAAAGGATAGTGAAACCTCAGATGCAGAATTTTGTGACTTATCAGCAACCATTAAAAAAGTAGATACAGCTTGTGAAATCCTGGGTATATCACCTGCTAGTAAAATTAGAAAACTAAGTCAAGATAAAAGACCAAGTGCATTGAATACAAAAATTGAGAAAGTGGCAGCTACAGTCAAAAAGAATTTGGAAGTTTCAGTTCAAAATACAATTTGTACTAAAACATATGGAAGTTCAAAAACTTCACCAACCAAATATGACAATTTGATAGAAAAACTAAAAACTAAATGCAGTACTTCAAACAAAGAGGATAAAATTAAGATTATCAGTTTACTGCCGAATTCTTGGAGTTGAGCAAAAGTTAGTGATGAATTTAATGTGTCAGAACGTCTTGTTAAGTTAACAAGGCTATTAGTAAAAGAACAGGGAATTTTACCAGCATTACAAAAGAAAAGTGTTATAACCTTTAATCACTAATAAATTGCGTGGATATACAAACGTAGAAACAATATCGGGTTACATGCTACCAGCTCCGTATCTGTCACTCAACTGCTGTGCCGTGACATGCGGCCGGCGCCGTTCATAGCCAGGTGGCGCTCCCGCACTCAGCCGAGCTGCGGAGCGCCTCTATCGCCATGTTCACGTACTGACGTAGAGGCACTTTTAAATCTCGTGGCACTGTCACAACACTTTTCCCCCCTTGAAAAAAAAACACTCACTTCCTTGGAGACACGGACAGTGCAGAGACATCCATGGCCTCTTGGGAGGTCCCGAGAAGATCCCGCGGAGAAACACGAGAGTATGGTCGAAAATGTCCAGGACGGAAGCTGGTGCGTGGAACGTGCCTCCTGGACAAGATGATGGGTGAAAACTCCGGAGCAGCATCCATAGGTGTCGTGGACCTGGGGGTGTGCTCCAGTGAGATGGGTCCCGGAGAAGGCGGCGTCGCAACTGGGGCCGGTTCCGGCGTACTCTGAAGCGGTAGCGACGTCGGCTGCAGCAACACGCACGGAAGATCGGCAGCAGCGACAGTACTGAATTCTCGGGCTGGTGGAGGCGAAAGAAGGGGCGGTGGCACCGGCGTGGCCACCACTCGTGGGCGCATCTGGTCGTAATGGCGAACAACCGTGCCGTCGTCCGTACGTATTTCACAAAGCCGGCGGCCGCAAAGAGCCTTGACCACCCCTGGAATCCATTTAGGGCGAGATCCATACCCTTGTGCCCACACGCCGGCGCCCACCGAGTATTTTCCCGCACTAGGGGACACAGTACAAGGCCTGACAGGGCGAAGCAGGTGCAGTAGAGTGCGCGGTTGGCGGCCATGCAAGAGTTCAGCAGGGCTGCGATCACCCAGAGGCGTGAAGCGATAAGAAGTCAGAAATTGCAACAGAGCGTCACCTGTGGAGAAATCACTAAGGAATTTTTTCATCTGGCTTTTGAAAGTGCGGACAAGGCACTCGACCTCCCCATTCGATTGCGGATGGAAGGGCGGTGCTGTAACATGATGAATCCGTTGTCCAGTACAAAAATCACGGAAGGCCTGCGAAGAGAACTGAGGGCCATTGTCCGTGACAATCGTGGATGGAAGACCTTCTAGCGCAAAGATTTTGGACAAAGCCAGCGTCGTCGCCGCAGTGGTGGGCGACGGACATCGAACAACAAATGGAAACTTCGAGAAGGCGTCAAACAACAGTAGCCAATAAGTGCCGAGGAAGGGGCCGGCAAAGTCAGCGTGCACCCGTTCCCATGGCTGCGCCGGATCAGGCCATGGAGAGGGCATTGTACGGGGTGCAGCCAGTTGTTGAGCACACTGACCACACGCAGCGACCATGTGGGCGATGTCCAAATCAATACCGGGCCAATAAACGTACCTGCGGGCCAGGGACTTAGTCCGAGAAATCCCCCAATGGCCCTCATGCAATAGTTTGAGAACATCTTTGCGAAGAGAGGCTGGGACCACGACCCGTGGAGATGCGCCATCCGTGGCCAGAAGAACAACACGCTCACGAACAGACAGACGAAGGCGCAAGGCATGGTAGTTGCGAATGGGATCCGATGCCCGGCCCTTGGTCCTGTCCGGCCAACCCCGTTGAACAAAACCGATCACCTGACGCAGGACCGGGTCCCGCGCAGTAGCCGACGTGACCTGCGAACCTGTAAGCGGAAAACCCTCGACCGCACGACGTTCTTCCTCATCAATGTGGAAACAGAATAGTTCATCTCGATCGAAAACCGGGTTGGGGCCCATCGGCAAACGCGACAACGCGTCAGCGTTGGCGTGCTGGGCCGTGGGGCGATAGTGAATCTCATAGTGAAAACGAGACAAGTATAAGGCCCAACGTTGCAGGCGGTGAGCTGCCTCATCCGGAAGCGACGCCGAGGGGCTGAACAGAGAGACCAGCGGCTTGTGGTCGGTGATGAGGTGAAACTTAGAACCATACAAAAAAACGCTGAACTTTTTTGGAGCATAAATGATAACGAGCGCCTCCTTTTCGATTTGAGAGTAACGCCGTTGGGCATCGTTGAGGGTCTTGGAAGCGTAGGCGATGGGTTGTTCCGACCCATCCTCATACCGATAGACGAGAACAGCCCCTAAGCCATACTGTGACGCGTCAGTCGCCAGACCCAAGTGCTGACCCGGACGGAATGTGGCAAGACAAGGCGCCGACTGCAAATGAGCCTTCAGGTGGACAAAAGCCTGCTCACACTCGTCGGACCAACAGAAAGGAAAGTTTTTGCGTAACAGCTGATGCAGAGGATGAGCCACCGCTGCCACGGATGGAATGAATTTGTGATAATAAGCAATCTTGCCTAGAAACGCATGAAGTTCTTTGACCGTAGACGGCCGGGGTAGAGCGGTAATGGCCGCAACGTGCTGTCGTAGAGGACGTATACCCTCACGGGACAAGTAGAAACCAAGATACACAATGGAGGGTTGGAAGAACTGTGACTTGTCCAGATTGCACTTCAACCCAGCCAAATGCAGAACCCGAAACAGTGAACGCAAATTGCGAAGGTGCTCCTCAGTGGAGGCTCCCGTGACAACAATGTCATCCAGGTAGTTGATGCAGCCAGGAACGGAAGCCGTGAGCTGTTCCAAAAACTGCTGAAAAATGGCCGGCGTGCTAGCGACGCCAAATGGTAACCGCTGGTACTGATACAACTCACAAGGAGTGTTGATGACGAGAAATTCCTTGGAAGACGCATCCAACGGCAACTGATGGTACGCCTCCGATAAGTCAAGTTTGGAAAAGAACTGGCCCCCAGCGAGCTTGGTAAATAACTCCTCAGGACGGGGAAGAGGATAAGTGTCAATGAGGCTCTGAGCGTTGACAGTGGCTTTAAAATCACCACACAATCGCAGACTCCCGTTTGGTTTAGAAACCACCACGATTGGCGATGCCCATTCGCTGGAGGTAACAGGAAGGAGAATCCCTGAAGCTGTTAACCTGTCTATCTCAGCCTTGACAGGTGCACGCAACGCCATCGGAATAGGGCGTGCCCGGAAAAACTTAGGGCGAGCCGTAGGTTTAAGAGTAATGTGGGCTTCAAAATCCTTGGCACGACCCAGACCAGCAGAGAACATGAACGAGAATTCAGAACACAATCCATCCAGCTGTCGATACGGAATATCCTCAGATATGAGGTGCACATCATCATCAATGGAGAACCCGAACAACTGGAAAGAATCATAACCGAACAGGTGTTCAGTGCCCGCATGATCCACCACATAAAACGTGATGGGCCTAACAACAGACTTGTAGGCAGTGGAAGCATCAAACTGGCTAACGATAGGAATCTTCTGCTTATTATAAATTTGCAGATTTCGCATAACTGGAGACAAGGGAGGGGAGCCCAACTCCAAATACGTGCGAGAATTAATGAGAGTCCCTGCAGAGCCAGTGTCCACTTGCATGCGAATGTCTTTATCCAGAACACGAACAGTAACAAACAACTTATTTGTTTGAGAAAGCACACAGTTAACATCCATGTCCGATGCCTCGTCCTCGTCGACAGGAACTTTAGGGGACTGACACACAGAAGCAATGTGGCCTTTTTTCCTACATGAATTACAAGTGGCCCAACATTTTGGACACGCAGCCCTGTCATGCTGTACGAAACAACGTGGACAAGAAGGAAGTGCGGAACGAACCTGCTTCTGTGATTGCTGTTTTCGCTGTGAGCGTGGCGGCCCAACGCGACGTCGTTGACGCGAGTGAACCGCCGCGACATCGTCGTTCCCCTGTGAAACAGGCAAATTGTCCATGTCAAAAGTGGTCTGTACAGTGCCTACATCACACCACGTGTCTATTTGCGCACCAGAAGCGTGAGACACTTCAAAAGATTGAGCGATGCTTAGCACTTCCGACAACGACGGGTTTGGTAGTTGTAAGGCACGTTGCCAAACTTCTTTATCAGGAGCAAGCCGTAGAATAGCATCCCTAACCATTCAATCAGCATAAGACTCATGATGAGTGTGCGTGACAAACTGACATTTCCTACTCAGACCGTGTAGTTCCGCCGCCCAAGCCCGGTAAGACTGATGGGGCTGTTTACGACACCGGTAGAACACCATGCGGGCGGCAATGACGTGGGTGTTTTTTCGGTAATAGTTAGACAATAAGTCACACATTTCTTGGAAGGACAGAGAGGCAGGTTCCTGCAGAGGGGCTAACTGAGATAGCAGCTGATAGATCCGTGGGGAAATCCAAGATAGAAATAACGACTTACACATAGGAGCGTCGACATCGCCGAAAGCCAAGAAGTGTTGCCGCAAATGCTTCTCATAATCCTCCCAGTCTTCAGCAGCCTCGTTGTAAGGAGGGAACGGAGGCGGAGAAGAGGAAGACAGACGATGAGTAAGCGACGTCGACAACGCCTGAATAGCAGCCGTCAGCTGTGTTTGTTGTTCAATGAGCGCTTGCAGAAGCTGTTCCATGTCTGCCCCGACACGAACACACAATTCCACAACGCAGGAAAAAAAATATCCGACCTCGTCGCCAAAAAGTGTTATAACCTTTAATCACTAATAAATTGCGTGGATATACAAACGAAGAAACAATATCGGGTTACATGCTACCAACTCCGTATCTGTCACTCAACTGCCGTGCCGTGACATGCGGCCGGTGCCATTCATAGCCAGGTGGCGCTCCCGCGCTCAGCCAAGCTGCGGAGCGCCTCTATCGCAGTGTTCGCGTACTGACGTAGCAGCACTTTTAAATCTCGTGGCACTGTCACAACAAAAAGTGCATCTAATTTGGTAGATGAAAACATAATCAATAAAGTTATTAAGTACTCTGACGATGACAATAACAGCCACTTGATGTCTGGCAAAAAAGACTGTTTCTGTGAAAGAAAATGGTTCTAAGATTCAAAGACAAAAAAGGTTAATATTGTGTAATTTAAATGAACTAGTCACTGAATTTAAAAAAGAAAATCCTGACATTAAAATTGGATGATCAAAGTTTTGCAAGTTGAGACCAAGATGGTGTATTGTTGCAGGGGCATCTGGTACCCATAATGTTTGTTTTTTTATATCATCAGAATGTACAGTCAATGATAGATGGGGCCAATCTTAGAGTTGACTATAAAGACCTTTTCGAAGTTATGGTATGCAATATTGACAGTTTTAATTGCATAATCAAGGGAAAATGTGAAGATAGTCCAGGCAAACAAGCCTTACTTGACATGTCTGAAGAATCCGAAGAAGACGATTTGATGCCTGACAATATAAAATACGAACAATGGGTGACACAAGACAGAACTGAAATGCTGACAGTCATAAAATCACGAGAAGAGTTTTTTGAAGTATTTGTGGCTAACCTTGAAAATCTGAAATTGCATCATTTTATTGCAAAAGCTCAAAGTAGATTTTTGAAAGACAAAAAGCAAACCTTGGCAGCTGATGAATGCTTAGTTCTTGCTTACTTTTCAGAAAACTATTCCTTTGTTGTTCAAGATGAAGTACAAGGGCACCACCGGGTAAACAAACAGGTCACAGTTCATCCATTTGTATTCTATTATAAAGATGAAAATAAACTAATGAGCCACAGCTTTTGTGTCGTAAGTGACTACCTTGAACACAACACTACAGCAGTGCACACTTTTTCCAACCAAAATTAACAAACTACATTAAATGATTAATTAAACTGATTTTCTTTTTGGATGAGGCAGCAAGTCAATATAAGAAAAAAATTATTTACATGTCCCTTCATAAAGAAGCTTTTGGGTTTGAAGTACAATGGCACTTTTTCACTTCATGCCATGGGAAGAATGCTTCTGATGGTGTTGGGGGTACAACAAAGTGAGCTGTCACAAAAGCAAGTCTGCAGCGGACCGATGACAATCATATAACACCTCAAGAAATGTTTGAATTCTGTAAAAAACATATCAAAAGAATTAACTATGTTTTTGTACAATGTGAGGAAATACAAGAAGTCTATGACAGTGTCTTGAAGGAAAGGTACAACACTTGTCAAAAGATTAAAGGCACGCGATCTTTTCATTCTTTCGTACCCCATTCACACAACTTACTGAAGTGTAAGATCACATCAACTTCGCCTGATAGTTAACTTCATCGGTATGGAAAATCTGTACAACTGCTTCTTCAAAATGAAGACATAGTGGCTTGTGTTTACAATAAACAGTGGTGGATTGGCAAAGATGATAATATTGACTTTCAAAACCAAGATGTAAATGTTGTATTTTAACACCCTCCAGGACCAAGGACATATTTTTTAAAAAAATGAGGAGGATCAAGTTTGGAAGCCACTTAAAAATGTACTAAGGAAGCTGTCTCCCATGGCATTTACAAATGTGACTGGGCAAACTTATAATCTAACACCCAAAATGAGTGAACAAATTTCTCAAATGTTCAATGAGTGATGTACTAAAAACGAATAACAAGAGAACTATATAATGTAATTAGCAGGCTTATTTTCAATTTTAAAAAAGTAAGTAATCATATATATGATTAAATTGTGTACTGTAACTGATATATTTTATTCCATAAGCCTAGATATAGCAGATGTTAAAAAACATATTTTTGATCTTGTTTGTAATTTTTTACCCTAACTTTCAATTGAATCTCAAAGTTTGATATCATAAAGATCTATTAACTGTGAAATTTTAAGATTTTTATTTGGTCCCCCAACAAAGATATTGCAGACAACAAAATGGAAAAATTAAAAAATCCATTTTTTAAAATAGTGTATTTTTTTAAGTGTAAGCTGCTCACCATTGATACTCTATAAAAAGTAACTATACTATACAGTGTAATAGCAGAAAAAATATTAAAGCTGAGAAATTAATCTTTCTTTGGAAAACTACTGTTCAAAAATTATATATTTTTTTTTAATTTGTGGCTGATAAGTATGAACTATAAAAAATATATTAAAGAATACATTCAGCTAAGTGATAATCATGTTCATTTGTAGCCCAGAGTGTGTTGAACTAAATGCACTTTATCTGAAAGCCTTAGGAAAATCCACTACTGAATAATTGTAAAAAATGTAGATGCTTGCAAATATGAAAAAACGCATGCAGCCTGGAACAAATATGGCCTCCTCTTCAAAATAATAAACAATATTTTTTTAAATATTTTTGTGGCTACTAAACATTGCCCAGCAAATATAACTTTATCTGAGATGGTCAAGCAACCAATTATTTTTTTCTTGGACCACTTGGTATGGACTGACCCTGCATTTAAGAATCATGAAAGAAGGTTAAGTACATGGAAGACACCTGCGGAAACTGGAAAGTTTTAGATTGACTACTTAATGGTAAGACAGGAATTTCAAAAACAGATTATAAGGTATAAGACATTTCTATCAGCAGATTTGGTCTCTGGCCATAATTTATTGATTATGAGCTCAACACAAACAGTAGCACATGCAAAATGTAGGAAATTAACAAGTTGGTGTAACACAGTAGATTATTCCGAGTTGCAGTGAAGTATGCAATCTTAGAATGTGTCTTGTCCTGTAGCTGGAATGGCTGGTCGTTCTCTCTCTCTCTCCTCCCCCCCCCCCCCCCCCCCCCGGCCCCCCTCCACCATCTGTACAGCTGATGATATTGCCTCGGGTTGTGAACCAGTATGGCATACAATCGAAATGCATATTCACACTCCCTATCAATCCGTAGTGGTATTATTAATTTTTACTCAATCTTTTTCATACTCCAAGCACCGTCTGTGTTGCTACTATGACAGCACTGTTAAAAACCTCAGCTCCTTACATTCAGTACTTTCTGAGATACGAAATTTTACCTGAAAACTATGATAACTTTTCTTGTACTGCAAAACATTAAGGACTGGACTATATTTCCTTATAATCTCATCTGAAACTATAACTAGTAAGATCATTTATATAAACTGTTTATTTAAAATTATCTTTGTTTTCACTACAATATGTTGTTGAAGTGACCATTTTGAAAGTATTATTTAGTTATCAGGTCAGTCCATGTAAAACCCAGCAACATTCTGGTTCCTGATATCTCAGATTTTTATAATTTTTTGTACATTTGAAGTAGTAGTTGTTTGCATGAAAAACCCAAATTTAAATTTTTAGGGCCTTTCATTTTTGAATCATTAATTTTTAAAACATTCAAAATTTATTTGTTAAAGTGTGTGCCACAATTCAGGAAGGTGTTCCAGTGGTAACATATTAAAATAAATTTTATACTACCAATAAGAGCAGCACCTGGTGCATAGTTTGTAGAGCTCCGGTCTTGTTACTAAGATACAATATGTTAGTAAAACAAATAAGGCTGTCAAATCATTATTTTTTATTTAGTGACAATGTATTACTTTTGTACACCCTCATCACCAGTTTTTGTAAAGGTCTCATCCCTACTACTGTGGAGACTGAGTTTGTATGTTCATGAAACACTTCTGGTGCAGTACACTACTAAGACAATTTCTCCCTGCCACTATCACACAGCTATGCCCCACAGTCAGACAAAATAGGAGAACAAAGGTTCTACAACACTCCAACAAATGAGTAACGATGTAACACAACTGAGTTAAAAGGTTTACTGATCTGTGTGTCTTGACGAATAAGAAGTCTGCAACAGAACTTGTAATATAACACAAAGAAAGGCCCTCAACGGCTAATTGCACATAATCGTAGGTAGACTTCACAGTACACAGCAAATGCAATTTTACAACAACCGTCTGTTCACTTCTAAGCACTAAACGATGTTCCCTGTCTAAGACAGCCCTGGATGATGATCCATAACCAAGTGGGCAAGGACTGCTCTTTCATCTTCCTAGTAGGCTTCTGTCTGTTGTCGTCCGTTCATTGGCGGATAGTATTCAGACAGCAACTGGCCGAGGCGAAGTCAATAACTTCATCCACAGCACCGCCCGTGGTGCTGGTGGACCTCGCGCATGTGGTGAGTCTCTATGGCAGTGGCGCCAGTCCGCATCTTTTGTACCTGCTGTGCTTTGCCCAGGCTGTGTCTTGTTCGGACGACACAGCAACCATATTATTACAATTATACACTTCAATTTAAATTCATATTTGGCTTTCCAAATCAACTGTGAAGATATTTTAACATAAACCAAACAAAACATACTCATAAAAAGACTGAATAATTTACTTAATTACACCTTCATTTTACAAATACATTAATATTAACCAATTTTACTAATTAAACAATGATGTAGCTATTATTATTTCACAGTGTTTTATTTGAATGCCTCATAAAGAGAAACATTTTAATCATCTTCGTGAAGAAAGAAATTATGGTGATAAAGTAACGATCTTTAATATTAAAGTCTAAGATTATGTACTGCAGTTTTCTTTGAAATGACATAATCTAGTTCTTCTGGGCAATAAAGACAGATTACTGGTGTAACAACACGTTCTTTCCAAATACAATCTGAGACTTTTCACAGCTCTTCATCTGATAATCTATATGCCCTACCAGTGGCAACTGTGGGATTTAATTCACTAAGTAAGAAGTCTTTAAATTGCAGTCAATTTATTAGGTCTTCTCGGTTATTGATCATTCCATGTGAAATCTGCCAATAAGTAAATAAATTTGAATCCCGATGATTTCTAATTTTTTTCAATTTTATTTTCCAAAATAAGACAAAAATCAATAATTAAAGATGTTTTGGACATTTCATTTTTGAGTTGATCATTTTTACAGTTCCCTAAACTGTGCAAATTTTTGTCATATTTCAAAACCTTAAAATGGTCATGCGTCAAACAGTATTTGATGTTAAGACCTGAAATTTATACCATTTTGTTCAGTTTACTGTAGGCTTTAAAAATACGTGTTGCTTGACCAAGTTCAATAAAATGCAAAATTTTACCAAAACCAAAACTTTTGCCACATAACAGGTAACGTGCAACTTCTGACAATAAGGTTTGGTGAATAGTCCTGCACCATTAATGTAGATGAACTATGAACTACAGTTACCTCACTGTCCTTCGAAATAGTCACCTCCCAGAACTATGAACTGCTGAGCTCTGCGATGCATTTCCTGGAAATTTGCAAAAATTCATCCTTTGGGATTGTGTTCAAAAGCAATGCCACATTTCACTGGATGCCACAAATATTGTCAAATCTCTTTCCTTTCCAAGCGCATTTGAGTCAAGGGAATAGGAAGAAGTCTGGAGGATTGAGATCCGGCGAGTATGGTGGATGTTAAAGTTGCAACATCCCCTTTTTTGCCAGGAACTGTTTGATGATGTTGGCTGTGTGTGAGCAAGCATTGTCGTGAGCAAAAAACCAGGACTCTTGTTGTGCATACTGGGGTCGTACCCTGTGTAGACATTGCATGAAACGGGTCAAAATTTCAACATACCATTCAGAGTTCAATGCCATTCCTTCAGGTAGGAATTCCTTGTGGATAAAGCCTTGACTATTGAAAAAGGCGATGAGCATCATTTTGATGCACGATTTTTTGGCTCTGACCTTTTTCGGACGAGGTGATGTTGGAGATTGCTGTTCCATACTTTGCCATTTTGTTTCAGGGTCATACTGGAGACACCAGGTTTCATCCTCAGTGACAATACGGTTCAAGAAGTTGGGTGTCACATCCACTGTTTCGACAAAATCCTGCAAAGCCTCTAAATGTGCCTGCTTCTGATCATCAGTCAAGTGATGTGGCACAAGACAACAACACATTTTCCTCATCGCTAACTCCTGGGTAAGGATTTGTTGCATGGATTCATGGGCCATCTGCAGTTCATCCGCTATCATGTGCACAGTTAACTGACAGTTGTTCAAATTAATGGCCTCAGTTTCTCAATGTTTTCGTCCCTGATAGTGGTCGCCAGTCGTCCACTACAGGAATTGTCAGAAACACTTTCCTAGCCTCCTTGAAAACAGGCAAACCACTCGTACACATACTTCGTGGACAGTGCTTGATCCCCATAAACACATACCAGCATTGTATGCTTTTCTTTCGGTGTCTTGCCAAGCTTAAAACAAAACTTTAAATTCATCCTTTGCTCATTCACTGTAAACAGGCAATTTGTCCAACAGGTTTAGCATGGAACACACACAATGCTCAACTGAACTACGATGGGGACAGGTACTCAACAACGACCACTACTCAGGTGCAGCATTGTGAGTTGCCAGTGTTGCCTGATCAACTGTTCTGACTTCATTCACCAAAGTTTATTGTCAGAGGTTGTACATATTGTTAGGAGTAGTATGTATTTTCCTATTTACATAACTTTTAATTTACAGGAGTTTAGTTTATATAATAAAACAAAAACAATCACTTCTATTGATAGTAACTCACCTCAGTAGAGATGAGTTGTTGAGATAAAATTAGAAAAAGCATGGTGAGCAAAAGAGGACCAGGTTGCTGTGTGCACATATATCTCATTAAGCACACATACTCAGGTAATAAAGTGGCAGAAAAAGGATGCTGGTGTCAGGATTTAAAACACTTAATCACCCAATAAAATGTTGAAAGGTCCACGTTCAAACAAAAGTACCATGCACAACCAACTGAGTGGAGTAATGTACTTGTCATATTCCAGCAAGTGCACTTCAACATTTGTTGAGAAATTAAGCATTTATATCATTTGTCCCACTTTGTCACCCGATGGTGTTCATACAGTATAAAACCATGGCTTAATAAGTGCAAAAAGAATAAAATTTGAATAACTGAAGTTGTTTTCTTAACATTCATATTAATCAGTTGTGAAAGCACAACATGATCAAATATTACCTCTCTTCAAATTGAGTGAGATAAAGTATATACACTGTCATTTTTTTCTACGTAACAAAAGACAGGCATTCAACATAAAAAAAGGAGCTTGGCTAAAATATTTTATACAGCAACAGCAGTCACAGGAACTCAAATGTACCATGAATTTATTCCCATGAGCAAAGCCTAAAGTAAAGGTAAAGCAAAAATTGTTTCTGATTTTAAGGATTTGATGTTCATAAAATTCAACTGGGTTCAGATACTGCAGCATCTGAACAATTACAGGACTTATTGCTTGTGTCTACGACAATAGATGGTGATTGGCTTCTGTGCTATCGAGAGATGAAAAATGAGAAGCAACCCTTTTATTTATACATCCCTGTTGACCAATTCTTTCTTTCTAATTTTATGTTGTTAAGTATTGTGGATAGAGCAAAAGTGTGTGTGGAAAACATACATAAAACATGGATGTTTTATTTCATTGAAAACAGTATGACATACGTCCAGGTGCATGCTGCTTTTGTACAAAAGCAGCCATAATAAAAGTTAGGTGGTAAAGGAATTAAATTTTAATTCTGGGAATAATTCGAATTTTAATTTGTTTTTATTTCAATTTGTTTTCTTAAGTTCTTAAGTTCTGTCATAGTTACTTTCTGCAATGGTATTGAATGAGTTAAGGATTACCCCCAAGTATTTGAGGGCACGAGCTTTTGTGATTGGATGTTCAGATCACCACCCAATGGAAATTAAGCATTTCCCGCATTTAGTATAGTGCTTTATGCTGCAGTTCTGTGTCCTGAGGAACCACTCAGAAACCACATTGGTAAACAGAATATGTGGAACTGTGCCACCTAAATTTTGTCTAAGATGAAGAAAATCATTCATCCATTTGGTCCTTTTACCATAATTGTGAAGAGACTTCAGTCTTAAATCTTCTAGTGAATTTTTGAGATTTTTATTTTAATTCGTTTGGAGTTACTTGCATGTGAAATTCCTGGTCAATTTACAACTCCATGTGTGTGTTTCATGAGTTTTCATAGAATATTATGGCATGCACTTCTTTCAAAGGAGACCACTAAATGATTTGATGTAGTATCTTGTACATAGCTGTGCATCAGTGACTTTTAGATCAAGGAATTTATTTGGGTTGGATGTGTACATTCTGTCTGCTTAACATGTGAAGACTTGTGTTACAACAGCAGAGAACTTGTAAAGGTAAGTGTTTCCAGTCATGAACGCAGACTTGATGGCTGCTTCAAATTTGTTTCAGAGGCAATAAAGCCTAATTAATTGAATGTTAAACCTTTTATGCAAGTAGTTAACACAAAATAATTTCTTACAAACTTACAGATATTGCCCAGAAGATCAAGTTATGTGGCCTGTATTTGGTAAGTACTTTGTTGCTTTCCATCAGCTGAGCCAGTATCTGTCAACATAAAGTTAAAGGAGTGGACTTTACAAAGCCTATCAAGGTATGCGGACGGAATTATCTGCACTGAAACTTTTTTTTATGATTTTAGGGCGCAAAACTGCTATGGTCATAAGTGCCCATTCCATGGCTTGTGACGGGTAAAAATCTGAAATTTAAATCAGCAGCAATGGGAGAGAAACTCAAGGAGGGAAACTAAAAACGGAAGGAAATCTTAGAAAATTGCTATTGAAAGGGGGTTGTTTTCCCCAAAAAGAGCTTAAAATGACCGATGTCATCTCACTAACACTAATAAACTCAAGGACGTGATTGGCTGAGCGTGCGTTATCTGCTAAAAGGGTAGATATATCAGGTGACAGCTGTAAACGGGCGCTTAGCAAGTTAAAATAGGGGCACTGAAGTAAAAGGTGTCTCACCGTCCATGATTGAGAGCAGCGGGGACAAAGGCCGGGAGGAAGAAGTACAAGCACAGGGAAGTGGTTTTATGTCCCGTAATTTATTATCGGGAAGTGCAGACCAATTGTGTGTGCCACAAAAGAGCAACATGACAACATAAAACACTCTGTAGATAGGTAAAGGGAACCATGCAAACGGCCGGCTGAGGAAGAGAAACAGCAGCCTTTGCCGTTATATCAGCTGCCTCATTTCTGCAGATACCAACATGACCTGGGATCCAGAGGAATGCCACAGAGATGCCCCCCAAGTGGAGCTTGTGGAGGAAGTCACAAATCCAGTGCACCAGAGGGTGGACAGGATAAAGAGCTTGAAGGCTGAGAAGAGAGCTGAGCGAATCCGAGCATATAATATAATGCATCCACTGATGGCGGCGGATGTATCCGACAGCCTGGAGAACAGCATAAAGCTCCACAGGAAAAACTGGTCAGGAAGCTGAAATCTAATAGGGGTTTCGCCATAATATAGGCACTCTTGACACCAAAGGTCGTGTTGGAGCCATCAGTGTAAATAGATGTGGCATCCTCGATTTGTGCACATAGAGCACCAAATGCCCGACAAAAAACTACAGGGAGGAGGGAGAGGGGGCAGGGGGAGGGTGCTATCGTTGAGAAGCTGACAAAGGTCACGGAGAAGGCAGGTCTGGATGCGAAGCCAAGGTGGTATTGTACCACCGTTTGTCAAGAACATTTTAGGAAATTGGAAAGAAAAGGAATGTAGCAGTTGATGAAAGCAGACTCCCAGTGGTAGCAGAGAGGAAGGGTGGCCTGCATACCCTAAATCAAAGAAAGCACGAAAAAAGGGTATGGAAGACAGATGACCAGCATAACGACTCAGAAGGACAGCTCACCAACTGGACAGCAGAGGTTCAGCAGTCTCAGCATAAAGGCTCTGCATGGGGCTGATGTAAAAAGCTCCATACGCTAAATGCAATCCACGGTGATGGACAGAGTCTAGACGCCGAAGAACAGACGGCCGTGCAGAGGAGTAAACTACGCTTCCATAGTCCAATTTCGAGGGCACTAAGGCGCGATATAGGCGGAGGAGGACTACTCGGTCCGCACCCCAGGAGGTACCAATCAGAACAGGGAGGGTGCTGAGAGATCGCAGACAGCAAGCCAAAAGATATGAAATGTCGGAAGACCAGCACAGTTTTCTGTCAAACGTAAGTCCCAAGTATTTGGCGACATCCACAAACAGAATGGCAACAGGGACTAGATGTATTGGGAGAAAATAGGAAGCCAGTTTCGATGCTTCATGAGTGGAGGTGATTGTGACATCCTTGAACACGACATTCAAGGAAAGACTCGTGGGTAATTAGAACAGCTCAAAATCTCAGCAACATGTCAACAAAATCTCAGCAACGTGTCAACCCAATGAGTTAGAGATTGCGACTGGGTCCACAAAGGACAATTAAGCCCAGAGATTGGTGAATAAACTGGACATGCCGCAGAGCCATCAGATTTGACTCCAAACAACTGATGAGGGAGTAAAGGTATTAAAGGAGCTGGTAAATAAGTCCCAGCTTCCTTCTTGCTATCACGTATGATGCAACGGCATCATGCACGTAACAGCTTATAGCAGATACAGTTGGCCAACATAGGATGATGGTAGAAAATGCGAAGAGCACATCTCCACTTTTGTATTGTGTCACAGCATGCTTCGTTCCACCAACGAACTTGGGGGCAGCAGGGAAAAGGGGAGGTACGGAGTATTGAACATCTCACAGCTGTAAGAATAACTTCCATAACATGAGTGACCTGATTGTCAATGCTAGGAAACTGATGGTCATCAAATGTTGCTAGAGAGGAGAAAAGTGTCCAATCAGCTTGGTTTGGTTCTTGTTTTGTTTTGCTTTAGGGCGCAAAAACAACTGGGGTCATACGCGCTCAAGTTAAAACTAAAGAACACGATGACAGAGAGGAGTTAAGAAACAACTATACATCAGTCCCAATTGACATGAGAGAAGACAGCTAAAAAAAAAAGGACATGGAGAAAGGGCTAAATAAGACACCATACTGAAACAGAGGTCCAAAACTAAAAATTGGATGGTCTTCATCATATTGATCTGGCGGATAAAAAGTAAAATGCAGTCGACAGCAAGCGCGTCATTTGCTAAAATGGCTGATAACTCTGACGGCAAACCGAAGCGGGAACGTAAACGGTTAAAAAATGGGCATTCCATCAAGAAGTGGCAGGCAGTTGAAATTCGGACGCAATGTGTACAAAGTGGTGGGGTAGTGCCACTTATCAAGTGATGATGGCTAAAAAGGCATTGGCCAATACACAGCATAGATAAAATTACCTCCTCCCGGCAGGAGAACCGAGAGGAGGTCGTCCAAGCCACTGGGGAAGGCTTAATAAGTCGGAGCTTATTCCTGTGAAGGGAGGACCATTGGTGATGGCAAAGGGACACCACCTCCTGACAGACAGCAACACAGAGATAATTAGAGGGAATATAGGAACTAGCAGACCAAGGCAGGAGGACTGAATCCTTGGCAGCATCATCAGCAGGCTCATTTCCTGGCAGACCGACGTGACCAGAAACTTTCATAAATATCACAGTGGCTTCACCGAGAGTGAGCAAGTGACCATTTTTATTGGACTGTTGCACTAAGGGATGGGCAGTGTACAGTGCACATAGACTTTGAAGGGCGCTGAATGAGTCCGAGCGGAGGACACAACTGAAAAGTCTGTGTCACCAGATGAACTCCGTAGCATGATACAGGGCGAAGAGATCAGCTGTAAATACTGAACAGTGTGCCGGAAGCCGATATTGAAAGACATGGGCGCCAATGATGAAGGCACACCTGACCCCACGGTCAATCCGAGAGGCATCAGTGTGCACAAAGGTACTACTGCAAAACTCCATGCGAAGGTCATGAAACTGAAGGCGATAGAGTGAGGCTGGAGTAGCGCCCTTAGGAAGTGAATTAAGACCAAAGTTAACATGGGCCGCTTCATGAAGCCAATGTGGTGAAGAGTTCACAGCCACCAGGAAAGTTGCAGGTAGTGTGAAGTTAAGCCGTCGAAGCAAGTGCTGAAATTGGACTCCAGGAGGCAACAGAGAAAGGGGACGTGTCCCATACTGGCGACCAAAGGAATCATCAAAGAAGGAGGCATAGGATGGGTGGCCACGCATGGCAGAAAAATGGAATGCATACCTGCTGAAAAGAAAATCACGGCAGTAGGACAGTGGTAGTTCAGCAGCTTCAGCATACAGACTCTCAACGGGGCTAGTATAAAAGGCGCCAGTGGCCAAACAGATGCCACAATAGTGGATAGTGCTGAGACAGCGTAAGAGGGGTGGACATCCAGATGCATACACAAAGCACCCATAGTCAAGTTTCGAACAGACAGGAGACCAGCACAAACGGAGGAGGGTGGTTTGATCGGCACCACAGGAAGTACCATTGAGGACATGTAGGACATTGAGGAACCACATACAAAAGGCTGCTATGTAAGACACATGGGAGAACCAAGAGAGTTTCCTCTACCGAGCATGAGCCCCAGGAATTTCGTAGTTTCAACGAACGGAGGAGCAACAGGCATAAGATGTAGAGATGGTGGGAGAAACCATTCGCACCGATAGAAATTCATACAGACAGTTTTGTCAGTGGAAAACCAAAAGCCATTGTCGAGGCTCCAGGAGTAAAGACAATCAAGACATCACTGAAGACACCCCACAGTGAGACAGGTCCGTGGAGAACTGCAATAGATGGCAAAATGGTCAACAAAAATGGAGCCGGAGGTGCACAGTGAGAGACGGGCCATTATAGGGTTAGGGGCGATAGCGAAGAGGATGATGCTCAGGACGGAACACTGAAGGACACCGTTTTCCTGGATAAAGGTGTCCAATAAGGCAGGATCCACACGCACCTTGAAAACACCATCTTTTAAAAATTCCTGAAGAAAACAGGACAGGAGGCCACGGAAGCCACCCATTCTCCAGCAGGTGTCGTAGGCCTTCCCCAAATCAAGAACTGTGGCCACAGTCTGTAATTTCCACAGAAAACCATTCATGACATGGGGGACAAAATAACGAGATGGTCAACTGCAGAACACTGTGCTCGAAATCCACACTGTGCATTCGTTAGTAAAATGTGAGACTTGAGCCACCATATTAGCCACGCATGAATCGTACATACCATCACCTTGCAAACGCAGCTGGTGAGAGAGATGGGGCAGTAGGTAGAAGGAAGGTTTTTGTCCTTACTGGGCTTAGGTATGGGTATGATGGTGGCTTCACACCAAAGTCTGGGAACTGTGCCCTCTGCCCAGATGCGATTGTACATGTTAAGCAGTAAGTGCTTGCCCGCAAGAGAAAGGTGCTGCAACATCTGAATGTGGACAGCATCTGGCCCTGGGGCAGAGGATTGGGAGGAACTGAGAGCATGCTCTAGCTCCTCCATAGTAAATGCAGCATTGTAGCACTCACGATTCTGAGAAGAGAAGGGTACCCCCTGAGCCTCCTGCATTTTTTTCCGATGGACGAAGGCAGGGTGATAGTGGGAAGAGCTCAAAACTTCCGCAAACTGGCAGCCCAAGGTGTTGGAGATAGCAGTAGAGTCCATGATAACATCATCTGCTACTGTCAGACTGGAAATTGGCAAAAGGATCTTGGTCCCGGAGAGCCGTTGGAAGTTGGCCCACATGACAAAGGAAGGGGTGGAACTGTTAAAAGAAGTAGTGTATGAAATCCGGCTAGCTTTATTGCTATCCCAAGGAACGTGATGACTCTTTGCCCCCATCTGTTTATAATTAATGCAGTTTGCCATTGTAGGATGACAGTTAAACATGTGGATGAGCACATCCCCGTGCGAGAATTGCATCGCAACACACCTCAGCCCACCAAGGGACTGGGACACGGCATGGTAAAGAGGAAGTGCGGGGAATGGAACGTTCTGCAGCAGTAAGGATAACGTTTGTGAGATATTCCACCTGGTCATCACAACTGGGGAAATCTTGTTCTTTGAAGGTCGCCAGGGAGGAGTAAACCCACCAGCCAGCCTCAGTAAGCTGCCATTTGGATGTGCACACAGGTGGGGTAGGAGTCAGCAAATGTGGGAAATGGTCACTTGAGTAGGTGGCAGAAAGAATGGACAGTTCAAGATGATGGGCAAGCTGGGCAGTGCAGAAGGATAGGTCTAAATGGGAATAGATGTGCAAGGAGTCGGAAAGGAAAGTGGGTACTCAGTGTTATGGTAGAAGAAGTTGAGTTGATTAAGATCAGTCAAGAGGGAATCTCTCTGCAGGTTCTGGGAGAACCCCAAAGGGGATGTTGCACATTAAAGTCACCGAGTAGCATAAATGGGGGAGGTAGCAGCTCAATAAGCAGAAGGAAGTCTGCCCTGGTGACATCAAATGACGGAGGCATATAAATGGTATGGAGGGAAAAAGTCAGGTGGGGAAGGAAAAGGTGAACTGAAACAGCTAGTCCAGGAAATGGGCTGACTATGAATGTCATTCCGTATGAGCAGCAAGACATCCTCATGAGATGGAATGCCGACCTCAGGGGGAAGGTCAAAACAAATTGGGAAGAAATGTGAAAGCTCCAAGCAGTCATGAGGGCAGAGTAAAAGGGGATGCTGCGATGCTAAAAGCAGCTGTAAATCCTCTTTGTGGGACCGAAGGCTGCAAACTTTCCATTGGAGGAGAGTCATGATGAGGAAGAGATGTAGGAGTGTCACCAACGCGGCTGTAGAGTTACAGCCCGTGAATAGTCACTGCTAAG
Source organism: Schistocerca nitens (assembly GCF_023898315.1). Taxonomy (NCBI): domain Eukaryota; kingdom Metazoa; phylum Arthropoda; class Insecta; order Orthoptera; family Acrididae; genus Schistocerca; species Schistocerca nitens. Next base: position 47,552,641 of record NC_064618.1, on the reverse strand, counting down.
GGCGTTTGGCACATGGCACAGGGCACAGAAGCAGGGGGATCCTCCTCCACAGGGTCCACAGAAGCATCGGCTTGCATGTGATGTTGGTCTGTGGAGTCCAACACTGAAAAACAGTTGGTGGTGCACACCGGCAACATACAGCCTAGCCGGGCTAAGGTATCACATGGCAACACCGTCAGAGAGTATCTCTGAGTCGGCGTAGGAGAAGACTGTTTGCCTTTGGTGGACTTCTTCGAGCCTTTCTGGTTACAGGAAGACTCGGGATGTGTTTGGCTGGAGGGACGTAGGAAGTCTTCACAGGAGTACTCCTTCTGTCCTACTGGTCATGTAGCTGGTGGCTTCGCCCCTTGAGGTGAGAGTTTGATGGCTTATTGCGCAGCTGAACAGGGGGAGGGGTGCTGCTACCTTGACACTCAGTGATTTCACAACCTCAGAGCCGAATTTGTGGTCGCACTTCTGCATGGCCGTGTCCTTCATGGAGCGTGGAGTAACAAGAACAGAACTGTAGGTGACACACGGGAGAACACAGGTTTTGCGAGTGACTGGGTAAGGCACCTTTTCCTTTACCCGGGTCTCTTGGACAGCTAACTCATGAAGATATGGCGAATCTCTTGCCCAACATAAAGTCCTGAGCGACTGGAAAAAAACACAGGTGACGCCTGTATATAAGAAGGGTAGAAGGACAGATCCTCAGAATTACAGACCAATATCCTTAACATCGGTTTGTTGCAGGATTCTCAAACATATTCTCAGTTCGAATATAATGAATTTCTTTGAGACAGAGAAGTTGCTGTCCATGCATCAGCATGGCTTTAGAAAGCATCGCTCCTGTGAAACGCAACTCGCCCTTTTTTCACATGATATCTTGCGAACCATGGATGAAGGGTATAAGACGGATGCCATATTCCTTAACTTCTGGAAAGCGTTTGACTCGGTGCCCCACTGCAGACTCCTAACTAAGGTACGAGCATATGGGATTGGTTCCAAGTATGCGAGTGGCTCGAAGACTTCTTAAGTAATAGAACCCAGTACATTGTCCTCGATGGTGAGTGTTCATAAGAGGTGAGGGTATCATCTGGAGTGCCCCAGGGAAGTGTGGTAGGTCCGCTGTTGTTTTCTATCTACATAAATGATCTTTTGGATAGGGTGGATAGCAATGGGTGGCTGTTTGCTGATGATGCTGTGGTGTACGGGAAGGTGTCATCGTTGAGTGACTGTAGGAGGATACAAGATGACTTCGACAGGATTTGTGATTGGTGTAAAGAATGGCAGCTAACTCTAAATACAGATAAATGTAAATTAATGCAGATGAATAGGAAAAAGAATCCTGTAATGTTTGTATACTCCATTAGTAGTGTAGCACTTGACACAGTCACGTCGATTAAATATTTGGGCGTAACATTGCAGAGCGATATGAAGTGGGACAAGCATGTAATGGTAGTTGTGGGAAAGGCGGATAGTCGTCTTCGGTTCATTGGTAGAATTTTGGGAAGATGTGGTTCATCTGTAAAGGATGACCACTTATAGAACACTGGTGAGACCTATTCTTGAGTACTGCTCAAGCGTTTGGGATCCCTATCAGGTTGGATTGAGGGAGGACATAGAAGCAATTCATAGGCAGGCTGCTAGATTTGTTACTGGTAGGTTTGATCATCACGCGAGCGTTATGGAAATGATTCAGGAACTCAGGTGGGAGTCTCTAGAGGAAAGGAGGCGTTCTTTTCGTGAATCGCTACTGAGGAAATTTAGAGAACCAGCATTTGAGGCTGACTGCAGTACAATTTTACTGCCGCCAACTTGTATTTCGCGGAAAGACCACAAGATAAGATAAGAGAGATTAGGGCTCATACAGAGGCATATAGGTGGTCATTTTTCCCTCATTCTGTTTGGGAGTGGAACAGGGAGAGAAGATGCTAGTTGTGGTACGAGGTACCCTCCGCCACGCACCGTATGGTGGATTGCGGAGTATGTATGTAGATGTAGATGTAGCTATATATATGCGACAATCCAGAGAGAAGGCGGCATGGCTGCCATTGCATTTGATACAGCAGGGAGGAGGAGGCAGACAATCACCCAAATGCGAACCCCTACCACAGGTTACACATTTGCCTGGGTATTGACAGGATGTTTTAGTGTGGTTGACACAAGGCACTGATAGAAGCACATCGGGTTCAGAACATACGGCCAGACTGTGGTAATTTCATAGCCTGCATTAATCTTGGATGGAAGTACCACTCTGTCAAAGGTGAGGAAAAGAGTGCATGTGGGCCCTAAGGAGGAATCTACCTTTTTCATTACACGATGGAAGGCAATGACACCCTGATCAGAGAGGTAAGATTGGATTTCGGACTTGGGTTAGACTATCGAGCTGCCTGCTGTAAATTACACCACGGGAAGAATTCAAAGTTCTATGAGCCTCGACAAGAACAGGGAAGCCATGGAGAAGTGAGGCAGCAAGCAGTTGTACTTGAGAATCAGAAGTAGTCTCCAAAAACAAAGTGCCATTCCATAAATGAGAGCAGGATTTCACAGGGCCGGCAATTGCATCAACACCTTTCCGAATAATTTACCATGGCAAAAGACTGACCGTCTTCAGTATGTGAGACCACGAGGAACTGTGGTGCAGTGAGAATGGTCTTTGAATCACTAGACTCATTACATTTACGTTTTGTAGATGTTGATTGTGAACATGACTGACTCATCGTGAGGAAATCCCCCACAATTGGCAGCGTCCGAACACTTGACAGAGGGACCAATTGGCAATTTGGGAAGGTTGCAGCTCAGGCAATCACCTCTCCCTGGGCCTGGCCTTTACCGGGGGATCCGTGCGAACCCTGCTTGTCGACCCAGAGCTGGAATTATGCGTTACCCAGTCACCTATTATGTGTCAGACGCGTGGGCCGACCTTCAGGAGCACACAGGGCGGAAGAAGAAAAAGAGGAACCTCAAACGCTGAAGTGAAGGAATGAGAGGGGAAGGGAAACAAAGAAAGGAAAAGAGCGAGAAACAGTGGTGAGACTGTTCTTTCGTCAGCAACAGACATTGCAGAACATTTCGAATAACACCCCTGACATGTTCCCCAAAGGAGGGGAAAAAGAATAGCAAGAGGATAGACATGCAGCACAGAAGGGAAAAGATGCTGCAAAGGGTTGGGCCCCGTGGTAGCCAAGCACGAATCCGCCAAAGAGTGGAAAGCTCCCTAGTAGGTCCAACTGGCTTTGGAAAACTTCCAGCGTCTTGGGCGCATAAATGGCAGTCGTGGATATAATCAAAGGACACATAAAAAATGGTCACCTGAGCGTGTATCAGGAAGAGCGAACCATTCAAAACACCAAGCTAGCTGAACAGTACCAACCAAAAGGTCAAAAAGAGAGTAGGTTGACGTGGAGGCAGACAAAAATGTAGGTTCCCCAGTGTTGAGGCAATTAAGATCTGCTTGGTGAAAGAGGTCAATCAACAAGGAGCCTTTTGGATATGGACAGACAGTGGTGAGTGTTGAAGTCCCCAACCAGCAAATAGGGGGGTGGGAACTGACCAAGGAGATGAAGGTGATCAGCTCTTGCCACTGGTGTGGACAATGGAATATATATGGTACAAAGAGAGAAGGTGAATTTAGAAAGGGAGAGATGTACAGTGACAGCCTGGAAGGAACTGTGTAAGTATACTGTATGATAAGGGATAGTATCGTGGAGGAGAATCTTAAGTCGCCCATGTGCCGGAATGCCTGCAACAGTGGGGAGATCAAACTGGACTGTTTGGAAATGAGGGAAGACAAAGCGATCTTGGGGATGTAGCTTTATTTCCTGAAGACAGAAGATGACCGGGGAGTAGAATCTTAAGAGGATCGACGGTTCATCCCGATTGGAGCAAATACTGTAGATATTCCAATGGATAATTGACATAGGATGGACGAAAAAAAAGGAAAAATCTCACCACAGTTGCCGTCAACTCAGCGACTGCAGAGAGCTGGTGGCCGACGGTGTGGAATGGCATTCAGCCAGAGTCAGAAGATCCTGATCCATAGGTTGTTCGGGGACAGCTCCTGCCGCCAGTGATCGGCTGGTTGATCAGCCACCAGCGGTGCATCTCAGTGACACAGAGGCCAAGGGCGTCTACCACTGGGTGGTGCTGTAAAAGAGAGATGCTGTGCGGAGAAGGAGAGGAACTGTGGTTCTTATCAGCCTTCTTGGAAACAGGACGTTGAGATGGAGGAGGAGTGGAGGGTTGCAAGGTCTGGGAACATAAAAAATTTTCACGAGTAGGCTCTTTATTGATAGTCCGGGTGTTCAATTTTGGGACCCGTGATTTAGCAGGAGTTGATGAAGGTTGAGCCTTAGAATGAGCGGGTGATAGTGAGGTGTAGAAGGGTGATCTTGGGGCTGGCCGATCTGACAACCATGGCACTAAAGGTAAGATCACAAGTCTGCTACCTCCTTATGAGGTCAAGGAGAGGCGAGGAGAGTGCTATATTTACCTGCTGGGAGCACAGTGGGCTTCCTACTGGTGAATAACTTATGAGCAGCAAAGGTAGATACCTTTTCCTTCACTTGGCTGTCCCAAACAATTTATTCATCTTTAAAAATAGGACAATCTCCTAAAGTAGCACGGTTGCCCATACAGTTGATGCAGCGAGGGGATGGGGGTGGACAATCACCCTCATGGGCATCCCTGCCACAGGTAATGCATCTGGCTGTATTGGAATATGACTGGCTGGTATCTCTGACACCAATAGCAAGTGTAGGGTTGAGAATGTAGACGCAAACTGATATTACCTCATACCCCACTTTAATGTTTGATGGAAGTTGAACTCTGTCAAACGTCAAGAAGAGAGTGCGGATTAATACCAGTTCCTTTTCAACCCTTTTCATTAATCAATGTATGGCCATTACTCCCTAATCGGACAGATAATTTTGAATATCCTCGTTTGATAATCCATTGAGTGATTGGGTATAAACCACCCTGCACGATGCGTTTAACATAGTGCGCTTCCACCTGGACAGGGAAGGTGTGTGGCAGTGTAGTTCGAAGCAATTTTTGTGCCTGGAGGGCACTGTGTGTTTCTAACAACAAGGTGCCATTTTGTAATCAGGAAAAAGACTTTATAGGACCTGCAATTGTGCAGACACCTTTCTGAATAATGAAAGGGTTTACTGCTGAGAAGTCTTGACTTCGTCAGACCGAGAAACAACTAGGAACTTTTGCACTGAGGGAGAATTTTCTGTGGCTGACACTCACCTAACTTTCTATTGTGGGCAGAAGTTGTAGAAGTAGAAGAAATCAATTGCGAAAGAATTCTCACAAATACCGGATTCTCCGATGGCATGCTCCTTCCTAGTGGGGGCCTTCTCTGAGAGCACTCCCGCCTTAGGTGATTGTCCACATCTCATGTCACACCTCCCGAGAAATGGACGGAGGGACCAATTGTCATGTTCGGAAGGTACCAGCTTGGGTAATCACCCCTCCCTGAGCCTGGCCTTTACCAAGAGGTATGTTTATGTCATATTTCTCTACCTGGGCGGGGAATTACACATCACCCCGTCACTGGCTGCGCGTGGATCAGCCTTCAGACATGCACAGGACAGAAAGAAAGAAAAAGAAAGGGAAAAAAAGGGAAGAATTCTCAAACGTAGCAGTGGAGAAGAACGTAAAGAGAAGAATCAAGGAAAAGAACAGGACAAAGTAAGGACAGAGACTTTCCATTATAGAGATAAAAAAAGAGAAACTACATCATACATTCTCAAGTGTCTGTTCTCCAGACGTAGGCACAAAACATACTCCCAAAGAGAAAGACAAGAGAAAGGGAAGGGACGCGGGGGAGGGGAGGGAAGGGAGGGTGGGGGGGATGTGGAAAGGGAAGGTATGCAGCCCAGAAAGGAAAATGAGCTGCACTAGCTCGGGGTCCCATGTTCACCACGACCATATCCACAAAAAATGTATGGACCCCTGGAGGGGGGCTGAAACTTTGAATACGGACTTTTAGATCGAACTAGAGAAAGGTGCAGGATTGTACAGGAAAGAATCCTGCCGCACCACATATTTGGGGCCCAGGAATAATAAAGTTCAAGTGTTTGTGCACTTTAAAAGAGGCAGCATAGAATGAAAAAAGACACACATGTAGAATGACTTTTGAACTTAAAGGGCAGAAGAACAACAACTTAAAATTGAAGTAGATACATTGTTCAGAGAACAATATTTGTGGCACATTAAGAAACAGCAGGCCGAGACAACTAACTGGGAGGGCCAGCAGACCACAACTAAAGCAGCGGAGCAGCAAGCTGTAGCAGACTAGGAGGCAAATGCAGTTATCAGCAGTGAATAGAATGGAGATCCATAAACTATACCACTGTAAGAGTTTGGCTGATGGACTCTCAGTAACATGTTATCGTGCCATCAACAAAAAAGGAAAAGCTAAGAAGTGTGTGTGTGTGTGTGTGTGTGTGTGTGTGTGTGTGTGTCAAGAAACATGTGAACGAGTGGGGAGAAAAAACAATAATTCTGTAATAAGTGAAGAGTAGGATGGGGTACATTTGGATGAGACAATATTGCAAATGATAATATGAGACATGAATTTAGTTTTCAGGTATCACAAACAAATAATACTGGCAATTCCAAATTCAATGTCTGCTAATTATGGGTCAATTAATGAACAAGACACGGTGGAGGCTGATGTTAAGTCTGCACCACTTCCTCTTCAAGAAATAAAAAGGAAGCCTGAATTTGAAACTTACAAGCAAAAGGAGAGCATGAGAATAATGTTACAAAGTGTTATGATGTAGATTGGGGACAATTATACTATAGTACAAGTTACGGACAATAACAAAAGTATTGTGAGTGGAGTGAAGCCCACAATAAATGGATTGGTTTCTGAGATTAACCAAGGGATTAACAAACAGTCAGCAGAATTTTATGCTAAGTTAAACATTTTTTAAGGTGAAATACAAGGTAACTGGAAAACAAAATTTCTAATTTAAGAGGTACACTGAAAAATTATGTCACAATTTAATGATATCTCAAAAGGACAAATTTGTTAAGTTAAACAGATATGTAATTATACTATTGTGACAGTGACAAGCGAATTGCTGAAGAGGGCAAACAGTTTAGGTAACAGGTGTTGCCTTGAATAAAATACAGGTACATATAAATAATGTTGAAAAACAATGTGATGATTAAAAAAAATTGAAAACAGAATTACAGAAGAAAAAGATAAGTGTGAACTGTCTGGTGTACAAATTTATGCAAGATTACTAACATGGAAACTAACCTAAGACAATTTAGTACAACTCTATGTGATAATTTGCATGAGCATGATTGTAGACTAAAAAGAGTAAAACAAAATGTAACTAACAGCAATTGTCATGTGCCATGTAGTGGTGTTGCAGAATCATCTGAAATTGCATGTGTTACCCACAGACAATTTTTGAACTTTGATCCCAATAAAAGTGTGCATCATAAGAAATTATCGAGTGATTGTGAGGCTGTATTGCCTAGATTGTGGAGATTGTGGAACAATCAGCAGAAGATAGGATTGGTAGCTTCAAATGTTACGGGAGAAGCTCGTTTGTGGAGAAACTTAGCAGCAGAGAAATATGACAACAAGGAAAATTTTAAACAGGCATTTTTTGTGGAGTATTTGAGTAAACAAATTCAAATAGAAGAGTTGAATAATTTTTCGTTGGGTGACAAATGAAAGAAATATTCTATTAAGTGATTTGTTGGTAACAACTTTACACTATTTCAACATACAATTAGAAATTGAGCAGATTATTTTGGGAATTGAGAATAACTGGCTTTTTATTGGAAAAATAAAACAATCTCTGCACTCAGAGGGGACATAATAAGTTTATGCTTTGTCTGGAGAGAGAGGAACAGCTCGTAAAGGAAAAGGCAAACAGAGATTATAGGCCTCCTATTAGACAAAATGAGAACAAGATCTGATGTATCTCTACTCATGATGTGCACGATTTCAGAGATTGCACATCCATACAGTTCACAGGCCCACTTATAGAGGCCACCTCGGTCAGCCCCCTGGCATGCTCTGGAGAGCTGCCAAGGAAACAATATTATTTAAGCGATCACAAATGAGTGCTCAGCCTATTATGTAACCAATATTAATGTTGTCTAAAGTGTTCAGTGCTACACACAACCTGTACTTCATTGTATTTTATGTTGACTCTGCAAAATACTATGTTCCATAAATATTGTTTGTTCTTGCTATAACAAACTTGGGAACAAGTGAGGATTACGTTTTCTCTGCTTGTTAGTGCCAGTGCTACATCACCCAACACACATCTCAATGGAAGAAATACTCCCATGTATCATTACACAGCAGCAAGCTTTCACAAGACAACAGCAGGCTTTCACCACCACTCTCAATCAAGTGGCATCCGCGTGTTTGTGGCAGGCTACTCTTTCGTCAGCGCAACCATCACCCTTTTTGGCATATGATAAATCGGCTAAAGATTGGGACTCCTATGAGATACAATTCTGCCAACATTTCCAGGTTTTTCATATGGGTGATGCAAACCTGTGTAGCACTTTCTTTCTTTCTCTCTTTCCTGGCTTTCACCACACATGTATCTGTTGGCACAACAACTTGCGCCTTTTCAAGAACCTACCAGCTTATCATTTGATAAAATGTGCAATCTTCTCTCAACATATTACTATGACAGAACATATGTTCTTGCAATGCATGTAGAATTTTACTGTTGTCAGAAACACTCAAACCAATAATCAAAATATCCACGGGTGTACTGCCGGTCTACAGTGTCCAACGGGCACAATATTTCGGCGATCATACATGTCGCCATCATCAGGTGAACTGACGGACTGAGCTCCTGTGAACGTGCCGGCACGGAGATCCGTACACTATGGCTGCTCAGGTGGAACTGGGTTCCGTTGCGGCGGCGGCGGATTTAAATACCCTCCGCCCGCGGAGCGCTCACTCCGCCGTCCGCACCCCGCGCCACGGTCGCGCGGTGGAACAGATTGCGACGGCGTCTGAGATGACGTCGGTGTGATGGCTCCGTCCGCCGTGGTCGTCACAACTATACATTTGCTCGATTTACTCTTGATTAACCCAATCGCTGGTTCCCAAGCCTTGCTAAGATTATAGCCACAGTCACGATTTATGAGGTCATCATTGGTGCGAATTTCGATGGCCTCTCTAACAACGCTGTCCCAGTATCTCGACGTCTGTACCAGAATCCTCGTGCGTTCATACTCCATAGCGTGATTTTCCGACAAACAATGTTCAGCGACCGCCGACTTGCTCGGATACATCAGTCGAGTGTGCCTCTGGTGTTCACGGCATCGATCCTCGACGGTACGCATCGTCTGACCAATATATGACTTGCCACATTGACACGGAATCTGGTACACGCCGGCCTTCCTCAAACCGAGGTCATCTTTGGCGCTCCCCACCAGTGCACGAGTTTTATTCGGAGGACAAAACACCGTTCCGACCCGGTGTTTCTTCAAAATGCGGGCGATCTTTCCCGAGAGTGCGCCTGTATATGGGATAAACGCAGTGCCTACCTCCTCCCTCGTGATTTCATCCATATCCACAGGTTGTGCTGTAGTGGTTGGGCGGAGAGCACGTTGAATCTGCCACTCTGAGTACCCATTTTTTCGAAATACAGTTCTCAGATGTTCCAATTCCTGGGGTAGACTCTCTGCGTCAGAGATAGTGCGTGCCCTATGTACTAGAGTTTTAAGTACCCCATTCCTCTGTGAAGGGTGGTGGCAGCTGTCTGCATGCAAATACAGATCAGTGTGCGTTGTCTTCCAATACACCCCATGACCTAGGGTGCCGTCAGGCCTTCTCTTGACCAAGACGTCAAGGAAAGGTAGTTTACCCTCCGATTCAGTCTCCATAGTGAATTTGATGTTGGGGTGTATGGAGTTCAGATGTGTAAGGAAGTCAAGGAGTTTATCCATACCATGTGGCCAGATGACGAAAGTGTCGTCCACGTAACGGAAAAAGCAAGTAGGTTTCCATTCGGATGATGACAGGGCTTCCTCCTCGAAGTTCTCCATGTACAAATTCGCTACCACCGGTGAGAGTGGGCTACCCATGGCGACTCCCTCCGTCTGTTCGTAGTATTCTCCATTAAAAAGAAAATACGTGGAAGTCAAGACATGCCTAAAAAGTTCAGTGGTCTTCTCGTCAAACTTCTGACTAATCAATTCTAGTGAGTCTCGCCGGGGTACCCTCGTGAACAAGGACACGACGTCAAAACTCACCATGATATCTGACTCACCCAACGTGAAGCTATCAAGGCGTTTAACAAAATCCACGGAATTACGGATGTGATGAGGACATTTACCCATGTAAGGACTTAATATTCCCGTCAGGTATTTGGCCAACAAATATGTAGGTGCCATGATGTTGCTGACAATGGGGCGTAATGGTACCCCCTCTTTGTGAACCTTCGGGAGTCCATATAGTCTAGGCGGTACCGGACCTTGGGGTAACAATTTCTTAGCGTCACCCTCCGGTAATTCTGCGTCCTTGAGAAGCGACCTGGTCTTGTTGTCCACCTTCTTTGTAGGGTCAACGCTGATCTTCCGGTAGGAATCGTCATTTAGCAGGCTCTGCATCTTGATAGCTTCACGTTGGGTGAGTCAGATATCATGGTGAGTTTTGACGTCGTGTCCTTGTTCACGAGGGTACCCCTGCGAGAGTCACTAGAATTGATTAGTCAGAAGTTTGACGAGAAGACCACTGAACTTTTTAGGCATGTCTTGACTTCCACGTATTTTCTTTTTAATGGAGAATACTACGAACAGACGGAGGGAGTCGCCATGGGTAGCCCACTCTCACCGGTGGTAGCGAATTTGTACATGGAGAACTTCGAGGAGGAAGCCCTGTCGTCATCCGAATGGAAACCTACTTGCTTTTTCCGTTACGTGGACGACACTTTCGTCATCTGGCCACATGGTATGGATAAACTCCTTGACTTCCTTACACATCTGAACTCCATACACCCCAACATCAAATTCACTATGGAGACTGAATCAGAGGGTAAACTACCTTTCCTTGACGTCTTGGTCAAGAGAAGGCCTGACGGCACCCTAGGTCATGGGGTGTATTGGAAGACAACGCACACTGATCTGTATTTGCATGCAGACAGCTGCCACCACCCTTCACAGAGGAATGGGGTACTTAAAACTCTAGTACATAGGGCACGCACTATCTCTGACGCAGAGAGTCTACCCCAGGAATTGGAACATCTGAGAACTGTATTTCGAAAAAATGGGTACTCAGAGTGGCAGATTCAACGTGCTCTCCGCCCAACCACTACAGCACAACCTGTGGATATGGATGAAATCACGAGGGAGGAGGTAGGCACTGCGTTTATCCCATATACAGGCGCACTCTCGGGAAAGATCGCCCGCATTTTGAAGAAACACCGGGTCGGAACGGTGTTTTGTCCTCCGAATAAAACTCGTGCACTGGTGGGGAGCGCCAAAGATGACCTCGGTTTGAGGAAGGCCGGCGTGTACCAGATTCCGTGTCAATGTGGCAAGTCATATATTGGTCAGACGATGCGTACCGTCGAGGATCGATGCCGTGAACACCAGAGGCACACTCGACTGATGTATCCGAGCAAGTCGGCGGTCGCTGAACATTGTTTGTCGGAAAATCACGCTATGGAGTATGAACGCACGAGGATTCTGGTACAGACGTCGAGATACTGGGACAGCGTTGTTAGAGAGGCCATCGAAATTCGCACCAATGATGACCTCATAAATCGTGACTGTGGCTATAATATTAGCAAGGCTTGGGAACCAGCGATTGGGTTAATCAAGAGTAAATCGAGCAAATGTATAGTTGTGACGACCACGGCGGACGGAGCCATCACACCGACGTCATCTCAGACGCCGTCGCAATCTGTTCCACCGCGCGACCGTGGCGCGGGGCGCGGACGGCGGAGTGAGCGCTCCGCGGGCGGAGGGTATTTAAATCCGCCGCCGCCGCGACCGAACCCAGTGCCGGCACTTTCACAGGAGCTCAGTCCGTCAGTTCACCTGATGATGGCGACATGTATGATCGCCGAAATATTGTGCCCGTTGGACACTGTAGACCGGCAGTACACCCGTGGATATTTTGATTATCAAATACACCGGGAGAAACTCAAGAATCACACTCAAACCAATCTTACAAAGCCTGGGCTGCAGAATTACATGGGCTGAGGCATTGTAAATTTGTCACTAGTACCCCATCACAAAATCTACGCTGATCACATGGTGCATGATGCTGTTATTCGTGTGGCCCTGGATAGGGAAAACCATGAAAACCACTTCAATGAGAGAATCTGATGCTTACGGATGTGCCCAATATAGCACAGTCCTTTGAAGTGTCACGAGCCACAGGCGATCAGATTGCTGCGTGGGGGGTAGGTATCGGAATTTGCAGTCAACCTGTTAGGAATGCTGCAAGTGCTCAGGACAAAGGAGAAGCTGTTGCAGCAGTACAGCCTTCGACTCAGTGTCATATGGGGCAGTGTTGGTTATGGCCACAGCAGCCACAGGCAGTGTCAGAACAGCAGCTGCGTGCCTCTTTTCTATCTTGCCCATATCGCTTCGTCCAACATGAGTGAGCTGTGAGCCCAAAGCATTGGACCTTTTGCAACAAGTGTCGAAAGAAAGGCCATACTGCATTGGCATGTAACTCCTCTTCAAACGAGGTGGACATAGGAGTACCAATGGACATAAACTGTACCTCTGCAATGACTGTGTCCCAAACAAATTGCTTATTGACTTGCATGTGCCTAATAAATAGCTAAAAATGCAAGTGGACACAGGAGCTGCCATGACTTTAGTAAAACCAAATACATACGTGGACTTGGAATCCCCTCCCCTCACCAGGTTTCACAGAAGTTGGTTAGCTACAATAAACAGCAGATTTCGATCCTAGGTCAGTTCTCCATTCCTGTCTCTTACAAATCTGTTGTTTGTCCTCTCACTTTCCTTTTTGTGGATCATTATCATACTGCAGACCTGTCTGGGATAGATGAGTTTAATGCTTTAGGGTTCTCCATTGCCGATGAGATAAATTTAGTGTCAGATCAAGTTCCTTATCAGCAACTAGAATTCCTCTGCTCTGTGTTTTCATCTCTGGACCAACCTTCAAGCCCACATTACCACGAGAGAGTCTGCCCAACCTTATTTTCCTTTTGGGCATGACAGGGGCCTGTCACATTGTGTGATTCTGTCAAGGCTGAATTAGACCATTTAATGTAACTCGTTGTCATTCAGCCTATTTCTTCCAGTGAATGGGCTACACCATAGGTCACATTAAGAAGTGACTCCACTGTCATGATTAATGCACAGTCCACAATACATACATAGCATTTGCCCCGCACTGACGAGTTGTCCGCAAAATTATCAGGTGACCACCACTTTTCCAAGACTGATTTGTCAGAAGCATACCTCCAGCTCCCCTTGGATGAGGCCAATAGGCAGCTTCTTGTTGTCTATACACCTTTTGGCTTGTACTAATATCAACCCTTGCCTTTTGGCATCACAATTTTTCAGTGTTCTTTAGAACAGTTGATAGCCTCTGTGCCTGGTTACTTCATTGTTTTGAGTTTTTCCACTAAAGAACACCTTAGAATTCTCCAATCGTCATCTCCTGTTTTGCAGTCTGCAGGTCTCAAATGCAATCTTCCCAGATCTCAATTTTTTCAGCCATCAATTGAGTAGCTAGATTTTGAGCTATCTCGCACAGGGATCAAGCCATTGTGTCACCATGTCGACACAACTGTGACTTTGCCGCGGCTAACCTCCGTTAAGGAATTGTAGGCATGTAGCAATATTATAAAAAGGAAATTGCGAGAGTCTTTTTGTTGTGCCTATCTGCGACTCAGAATCTCCACCATACAGTGAATAGCAACTTTCCATTTCATAATATTGTGTACTACCCCAAGTTTTTACCTGACTCTTCCACTGTAGCTCAGCCCTCACATGCAGTTTTGCATTAACATGTGCCTTTTTTCTGGTCCCCTGCTTATGATTGAACATTTGCGTCACTTAAATCTAAGCTTCTATCTGCTCTGTGTTGGGCAGTTTTCAACCGGGTCAGTATCTTGTGTTGGCTACACATGCCTGTCAACAAAATCTTGGTGTGGTGTTGGTGCGTAAATACACAGACGAGTCTCAACGACCCACTGCTTGCACTTCTAAGACTAACTCCAGCTCAGCAGCTGTGTTCTCAGATTGGAAAAGAGGCTTTAGCGATTGTCTTCACCCTCAAGAAATTTCACGTCTTCTTGTGTGGTTCTAAGTTCCATTGCTCTTTTTAGCCCTTCAGCTTCCATGCCGGACAAGGCAGCGCATCATTTGAAATGGTGAGTTCCTCTCCATTATTATCATCATTTCCATTACTGGCTGATGGTGTAAAACACCAACATCAAAGACTTATCTCATCTTCCAATCGAGCCAGACCCAGCATTTGATAAGGATTTGTTGCTTTGTTTTTATTTAGATATCAAGAATCCCATACTTAGTCAGGTCCTCTCTTTTGTGCAGCACAAACTCCCAGGCTGTTCTGTGTTTGATGAGGTTCCTTTGTTAGCTACGGAGGACGCTGCTCCCTGGGTCGTGCTTCCCTTCCTTACACTGTAATGAACTGCAATCTCTGCATGTCAGTCACTGAAGGATCTCTTGCATCAAAGCTTTGGCTCACCAGAATGTGAATTGGCTGGGCACAGATGGGGACATTACATGGCTTATCACCATTTGCACTCACTGTGTTAAGCAACAGGTGGCCCCACGGACATCTTGTTCCCACTGGGTGACACCGAAAGACCCATGGGACTGACTACATGTCAATTTTAATGGGTCCTTCCTACATCAGTATTGGCTCATTGTAGTGGATGCTTATTCCAAGTTTCCCTATGTGATGTGTCATCCGTCTGTGTCCACAGTGATCTCTGTTTTGGGCCCCTCTAAGCTTCTTGCAATTCAGGGACTCCCACATACCACGGTTACTGATAATGGCCCCCAGTTTGTTTCTCGAGAATTCACATCTCTTTGTCAGGCTAGTCATGTTTGCCATCTCACAGCTCTCCCGTTTATCCCCAATCTAATGGTTAGGCCAAACACACGGTTTGGACATTATAAACTCAAATGCGGAAGTATGTACCCTGCAAATCCCCTGAAGCTGCTTTAGACTGTTTTTTGAGTTACTACCATTTCAATTTCATGGGGGACAAGAGAGAGACGGAGCCGCTACATGGATGCCAACCATGGACCTCCCTTCACCTGCTGCCTCCTATGCGACATCCTCTGGCATCGCTGGCTCTGCGATGGGTCTGGCCTTGTACACCTGTCTGGGCTCACAGTTTCGGCCACAGGCTGAACTGGGTTCCTGCCACCATGAAGCGTTGCTGGAGCCAGCGCCTCTGCAACCACACTCTTGATGGACTGAAATCCCATCACTTCAACCAGCTGCGGCCGCCATGGAGGTGTGTGTTCCGGAGAGCCCTGCCTCTGCTGCCTGCTCCTGTGTTGCAGACGGTCCAGTTCATGCCACAGCAGGGGTCGCTGCCTGGCTGATCACTGTCTGGGGTCCTTGCCTCCACCCCCACTCTTTGACTGCCATCACCTGTGCAGCCACGCCGCAGCCACTGCCGCCTCTCTTACTGGGTCCTGTGAGGCCATTGACACAGAAGCTTCTGACGACTCCTCTGGTGCCAGCTGCTGACGTCAACGAGGACATCGCTATGGAGACACCATCCCCAGTCCTGCTCTACGGCCTCTTCAAAATGGGGTACAATGTAGTAATAAACTGACCTCCTCATCACTTCTACTGCTATTCACCAGTGGCTGCCTGCCAAATGCTGCAGCAGCTGCCGCCGTCTGGCAATGAAATGGATATCAGCACCATCACTGGTATTTTCCATGACTAGTAATTTCAGTGCCATGCGAGACAAGTGCTTTTTATGGTACCACGTATTTTTCTCTGTGCCATGTACCTATTTCTGTGCTTAGTGTTTTCAGGTATGCATGTAGTTTTTGCACCCCCTAGAAGGGAGGAGTGATGTACCTCCACTCTTGATGGACACAATTTCAGAGGTCAAACATCCATACAGTTCACAGGCCCACTTTTAGAGGCTACCTGGGTCGACCCCCTAGCACACTCTGGTATGCCGCCACAGAAACAGTATTATTTAAGCGATCAAAAATGAGTACTCAGACTATTCTGTAACCTGTATTACTGTTGTCCACACAATGTGTTCAGTGCTATGTGCAATCTGTACTTCACTGTATCTTATATTGGCTCTATAAAGTACTATGTTCCATAAATCGTGTTTGTTTTTGCTCTGTACTTCACTGCATCCTATATTGGCTCTATAGAGTACTACTTTCGATAAAGCGTGTTTGTTTTTGCTGTAACAGGATCTAAGCACATGTAAACAGAATAGGAGTACAAAAATCAAACAATTACAGAGGAAGATACAGAGGATGAAGGGGTTCTGCTGGAGGTAGATATGACAACATGGAAAGGATGGACAATTAGCAACATCAGAAAACAGCAGAATGGGCAGAGCAACTTTCTAGACCGCTGACAGAATGTAAAGCCAGAGTGAGAGGAAAACTAATAGCAGCCTGGAAGGGTGCTAGGATTTACAGGCTTCCAACACACAGATTAAATCCGTGAGCAAAACACTTTCTTACCAACGACCAACAAAACATCGTAGTAACATTGCAGCAGGAACTAGTATAAAAGAAAAAGGGGATGAAGTATATGTACCTACTTTCAGGGAAATATGACAGATTTTTGTAAAATCAAAGATAATAACCATAATTCTAGGATCCAAGTGAATGCAAAATGGTAGGGTCTATTAACCATTGGCAGCACAAACATGCAGTGAATAATGCTACCCCTTAGGAAAATGGCAGCAAGAGACAGGAAAGGACACCAGGTGCACTCAGTGTGCACGACTAGGTTCTGAAGAGACTATTCCAGCAATTATTCAGCAAACAAGGGTGCAATCAATGCAGATTGTGGCGCATACTGTAACAACAATGACTGTTGTTGGGGCCCCGAGGTCATACTTGGATCATTTCAGCAATTGGCAGAGAAAATGCAGAAGACCAGCTTGCACATGCGAGCGAGGTGGCGCAGTGGTTAGCACCCTGGCCTTGCATTAGGGAGAACGACCGTTCTAACCCGCGTCCAACCATCCTGATTTATGTTTTCTGTGATTTCTCTAAATTGCTTCAGGAGGATGCTGGGACACTTCCTTTGAAAGAGCACAGCTGACTTCCATCCCCGTACTTCCCTAAACCGATGACCTCGCTGTCTGGTCCCATCCCTCGAATCAATCAACCAACCAACCAACCAATCAACCAACCAACCTTGCACAAGGAGTTTCAATGAAGCTCACAATTTGCAATGTTGTCCCCAGAACTGATTATAGCCTCCTTATTCTGAGTTGAGCAGAAGGACTGAATCAGAGACAAAGGGTGTGGTTTCCTGAACTTGCACCACAGGGTTGATCACTGTATGTTCCCCAAAGATGGGTTAGATGAGCACTACACATCAGAGGCTGCTACCCAGTTAGCTGACAGTGTGTAGGTGCATGTAAGGGTTTTTTTAGGTTAAGGGCTCTTCATTGGTCCAGATAACAATAACTGTAGGAAACCCAGAATTATCAGTGTATAATCTGAAAGAATGCTCCCTACAGGCAAGAGTTTTAAAATCTTTGTAGTTAGCTGCCAAAGCATCCGCAACAAAGTGCCAAAGTTTGAAGCACTCCTGAATAGCATTGAAGCTAAACATAACACTAGGTACAGAAAGCTGGTTGAAACCAGAAATTGATAATAGTGATATTTTTGGGGAGAATTTAAATGTCTATCAAAAGGATAGTCTAATGGGAAATGGAGATGGCGGATTCGTCCCAGTACACAATAAGCTCAAACCCATGGAGATGGAAATTGAAGTTGCATACGACACTGTTTGGGCAATACCCAGTATTTGGGGTGACAATAAAAGGGTAACTGGATCCTTCTGTCACCCACCTGACCCACCTCCTGATGTAATCAGAAACTTTGGAGAAAACCTCAGTTTCCTTGTACGTGAGTTCCATAATCATAACATAACCATTGATGGAGACTTCAATCAGCGATCAATCAACTGGGAAAATTATAGTTTCATTAGTAATGGGCGTGGCAAGACAACGTGTGAAACATTGCTACGTGTCTTCTCTGAAAAGTACCTAGAACAGATAATTCGGAACCCAACTCATGATGGAAATATATTAGATCCAATGGCAACAAACAGACCCGACCTCTTTGAAGATATCCACACTGAAACTGGTATCAGTGACCATGATGCGATTGTGCCAACAATGATTACCAAAGTACAAAGGACAACTAAAACAAAGTAGGAAGGTATATGTATTCAGTAAACTAGACAAAAAAGCAGTAATGTCGTCTATCAATGAGGAGCTTGAAACTTTCAACACAGGACAGGAGCTACAGCTGAAGTTCAAAAGAATAGTTCACCACACACTGGATAGATGTGTACCCAGTAGAACAGTTCATAATGGGAGGGACCCTTCATGCTATACAGTCACTGTAAAGGAACTTCTAAAGAAACACAAACCACTGCATAACTGGTATAAAACAAAGCATAGGGCTGTAGATAGAGATGCTGACTGAAACACAATTGGCAGTAGAGAGGAATGTGTGAACCCTTCAGTGACCACCATTGCAGAACACTGTCAAATGATCTTTCACAAAACCCGATGAAATTATGGTTGTATGTAAAAGCTGTTAGTAGCAGCAAAGTTAGTGTCCAGTCACTTATGACAGACAGGAACTGAAATTCAGGATAGCAGACCAAAAGCTGAAACGTTCAACTTTGTTTTCAAATGTTCCTTCACAAAGGAAAATCCAGGAAAACTGCCCCAATTTAATAATCGTACCATTGAAAGGATGAGTGAAATAAGTATCATTG
Source organism: Schistocerca nitens (assembly GCF_023898315.1). NCBI lineage: Eukaryota > Metazoa > Arthropoda > Insecta > Orthoptera > Acrididae > Schistocerca > Schistocerca nitens. The sequence goes on along the minus strand of NC_064618.1, from coordinate 47,533,671 downwards.
TCAGTGGTGTTGAGAAACAGCTGAAATGGTTAAAATTGAACAAAGCTCCAGGCCCAATGGAATCCTTACCAGATTCTATACTGAATTTGTGGCAGAGTTAGCCCCTATTCTAACTATAATCTATCGCAGCTCCCTTTGAGAATTAACCACGTACAGTAGTTGGAAGAAAGCACAGATCACATCCATTTACAAGACGGGTAGTGAAAGCGACACACAAAACTACCATCCAATATCCTTGACACTGAATTGTTGTAGAATCTTGGAACTAAGCACAAACGTAATGAGGTATCTCAAACAGAATGACCTCCTTGATGCCAACCAGCACAGATACCAAAAACATTTATAATGCAAAACACACCCCGAACGTTTCTCACACGAAGTACCAAAAGCTTTGGATCAAGGCAGTCAGGTAGACACAGTATTCCTTGATTTTTGAAAAGCAATCAACTCAGTATGACATCTACACTTATTATCAAAAGTATGATCATATGGGGTATCAAATGAAAGTGTGACTGGATTGAGGATTTCTTGGTGGGGAGGATGCAGCATGTTATCTTGGATGGAGAGTCACGGACAGATGTGGAAGTAACATCAGGTGTACCCCAGGAAATTATGTTGGGGCCCTTGCTGTTCATGTTGTACGTTAATGATCTGACAGACAATATAATACTAACTTCAGACTTTTCACATATGAGTTATCTGTGATAAAGTATAGTCTGAAAGTAGTTGTATAAATATTCAGTCAGATTTTGATAAAATTTAAAAGAGGTGCAAAAATTGGCAGTTTGCTTTAAATATCCAGAAACGTCTAATTGTGTACTTAAAACAAAAAAACATGACTTGTATGTTACGACTAGAACATCAATGAGTCCCAACTCTAATCGGACAACTTCTACAAATACTCAAGTGTAACACTTTGTAGGGATATGAAATGGTATGACCACATCGGCTCAGTAGTGGGTAAGTCAGATGGTAGACTTTGGTTTATTCGTAGAATACTGAAAAAATGCAATCAGTCTACAAAGGAGACTGCTTAAAAATCACTTGTGTAGCCCATTGTGGAATATTGCTCAAGTGTGTGGGCCCTGTACCAAACAGTACTAACAGGTGATATTGAACATATACAGAGACAAGCAATATGAATGGTCACAGGTTAGTTTGGCTCACGGGAGGGTGTCACAGAGAGGCTGAAGAAACTGAACTGGCAGATTCTTCAAGACAGATGTAAACTACCCTGAGAAATATTACAGTATATTGATAATTTTTACTTATGGACCGTCTGACAGCCACTGAATAAAACACAATTTTAGTGCCATACGCGTTTCGCCTTTATTTTCTGCAAGGCATCATCAGTGGCCTGGAATATGTACATATGTTAGCTATTTTATTTACATTTTTGTCACTATGCCTAAAGGTTATAAACAGTTCTGGTGGTTGGTATTTCCTATTAAGTAGTAATGTTTTGAACTGTACTTACAGGTTGTGTGGACAGTTTCCTACATATTACGCTCCTGTTGCATTTTTGGTGTTGTTCTTCTTCTTATGAACGCCAATTTGCGGTGTTTTCCACATTCCACAGCACTATGCACAGAACGCTTGTTTTAATGCAATGTTTTGGTTTCTGTTGCCGACTGTCAAAAGGTAATAAATTTTCTTGACAGTACATTTTCTTTCTTAATTGTAATGTCAAGAAAATTTTTTTGAGTTTCTTTTTCTCAAATAAATTTTCTTGACATTACAATTAAGAAAGAAAATGGTAAACATACATTTAACATCTTTAGAAAACCAACAGCCACAGACACAATAATACATTCCACATCCAACCACCCCCACAGCCAGAAACTTGCAGCACTAAGACACATGTTACATAGATTAAACAGAATCCCACTCAGCAAGAGAAACTATGAACAAGAAATGAGTACAATCATACAAATAGCTAGGAACAACGGGTATGACACACATGTGGTACACAGGCTCAATCAAAAAATAAAAACACAAATAAAAAACAAACACAACATTTGCACAATACAAAAGAACTCACAAGCTGAAAACTTACAAACACACTCAACAAACACACACAATGACAACACCACACAGAAAAGAACCAGATAGTACGCCATGACCTACACACATAAACTAACACACAGAGTTGCAAACATCCTAAAGAGACAGGGCTTCAAAATAGCATATAAGCCTGGGCAAACCCTTCAATCACACCTAAGCCAGCCAGCTACTAAGAGGGACAAATTCCAACAATCAGGAATATATAAACTTGAATGTCAAAGTTGTGATGCAGTATACATAGGCATGACATGCAGGAATTTTGAAACAAGATACAAAGAACATATAAGATGTTGTAAGTATGAAACAAACCATTCCACATTTGCAGAGCATTTAAAACACTACAACCATCATCCTACAAACATGGAACAAGAAATGAAAATAATGAGAATAAGCAACCATGACAAACATCTTATACAAATGCAAGAAAACTTCCACATCCAGAAAGCCATAGCAGAAAGTAAACATGTGATAAATGAACAAACACACATCAGCACAGGCTCCCTACTACACTTAATAAAGGAAATGATAACATAAAACAAAACAAAAAAACTCTTCCCCACACCATCTGGAGACACACACACACACACACACAGTCCCCCCACCCGCCCAAAAAAAAAATTATATAATATAACACCAAAATACAGACAGACACACACACACACACACACACACACACACACACACACACACACACAGCACAAAAAAATATATATCACACCAAAACACACACACACACACACACACAGAGAGAGGACAAAAAAAAATTAAATTAAATTAAATTAATATCACACCAAAAAACACACACACAAATGCATACACGAACAGACCACAGATACTTCAATAGTTACACTCATAAGTTTGGCAATAATATTCGATCTTTGGCAAAAACATTTGACAGTCGGCAACAGAAACCAAAACACTGCATTAAAACAAGCGTTCAGTGCACAGTGCTGTGGAATGTGGAAAACACCGCAAATTGGCGTTCATAAGAAGAACAACACCAAAAATGCAACAGGAGCGTAATATGTAGGAAACTGTCCATGCAACCTGTAAGTACAGTTCAAAATATTACTACTTAATAGGAAATACCAACCACCAGAACTGTTTATAACCTATAGGCACAGTGACAAAAATGTAAATAAAATAGCTAACATATGTACATATTCCAGGCCACTGATGATGCCTTGCAGAAAATAAAGGCGGAACGCGTATGGCACTAAAATTGTGTTTTATTCAGTTGCTGTCAGACGGCCCATAAGTAAAAATTATCAATATACCGTAATATTACACGCAACTGAGGAAGACAGGACTATAAAAGTTGAAGATACCCTGAGAAAGCCTACTTAAAAAGGCTTTAAATGATGATGACTAGAAATCTACTACAACCCCCCCCCTACTTGTCATCACTCACAGAGGGATCGTGGGGACAAGATTAGATTAATTACAGAGCCCCCCCCCCCCCTACACACACACTTAAACAGTCATTCTTGCCATGCTCGATATGTGAATGGAATGGGACAAAAACTTTGGGACCTACCCTCTGTCATGCAGTTCACAGTGGTTCACAGAGACAGATGTACATAATGAAGTTTTGGAGTAGGATTATAATGTAAATTAGCATTGGAATGCTAATGAGGATCCTATATAGAATTTTGGAGAAAGCACTGTAAACGAGGAGCAGCAAAAGAGGAAGATACACAGGTAGGAGCAGCTTTAAGTAAAATGGAAGAAATATTGTCTGATAATGACAAAGTAGTGACGGACATAGGAGAAACTTGGGTTTATTTTGAAAATTTTGACAACATTGAAGAAATAGCTGCAGTGTCTGACAGGATTAGAGTGAGAGAGAGAGAGAGAGAGAGAGAGATGTCACTTAAGTAGGATGAAGATATTAAATCTCTCTCTCTCTCTCTCTCTCTCTCTCTCTCTCTCTCTCTCACACACACACACACACACACACACACACACACACACACACACACACACACGCGACCACAGCTCATGTGGCTGCCGAGCCAGGTTATGCCTTGACAGCCAGAGACTGGAGAGACTGGTCATGCGTGTATTAGTTGTGTTTGAGTGAGTGTGAGAGAGAGAGCCCACCTAAGCTTAGGTGTTTTGACAGTGCCCAGCCCAATACCCAACCTAGCTAAGATGATCTCCTTGTAGGGAGAGGGCCTAGAAGAGGCTGGACAAGCTGCTGGGAGAAGTTTAATTTCCTGGAGCTTGTTTCCATGAAGGTAAGACTAGTAGTGATGCCAAAGTGACACCAGCTGCTGACAAATGGCGACACATCGATATTCGGAAGGAATGGAAGAACTAATGGATCAATGTAGGAGGGCTGCAGACTTGGCAGCAGCAGCAGTAGCCTCATTTCCCACCAAATTGACGTGACTAGATAACCACACAAACATTGCAGTGGCACCCTCAACAGTGACCAAGTGGAAGCTTTCTTGAACCTGTTGCACAAAGGGATGGACTGTGTACAGCACACAGAGGCACTGAAGAGCACTGAGAGAATCAGAGGAGATGACACAATTGAAAAGCCTGCGTTGTCGGATGTACTGCATGGCCTGATACAGTGTGAATAACTCTGCTGTAAATGCTAAGCAATGTTCCAGAAACCAATACTAAAACCAATGATACCAATAACAAAGGCACACCTAACATCATGGTCAGTCCGACAGCCATCAGTGTACACAAAGGTACTATTGCTAAGTTCTGTGCAAAGGTCGAGAAACTTAAAGCAATAAATCGAATCTGCAGCAGTTTCCTTAGGAATCGAATAAAGTCCAAGGTGAACACTGGCCGCTGCAAAAAGCCAATGTGGTGAAGGGTTCACACACACAGCAAAAAGTGGCAGGGAGTCTGTAGTTAAGCTGCTGGAGCAATAGCTAAAACCGAACTCCAGGAGGTAACAGAGACAAGGGACGTGCCTCATGCTGATGGTTAACGGAGTTGTCAAAGGAGGCGGACATGCCAGAGAAATGGCATGCGTATCAGCTGACAGGAACATCAAGCCGAAATGGAAGTGGTAGTTTGGCAGCTTTTGCATAGATACTCTCAACTGGGTCAGAGTAAAAGGTGCTAGTGGCCGCATGGATTCCATGCTGGCGGATTGTATTCAGACAGTGCAAGATGGACTGCCATGCAGATGGATAAATGAAACATCCACAGTCTAGTTTCGAACAGACAAGGGATCAGTACAAATGGAAGAGCATGGTCTGATCCACTCCCAGGAAGTACTGCTTTGGACATGTATGACATTGAGGGACTGCATACAGCTGGCAGCCAGGTAAGACACATAAGAGGACCAACAAAGTTTTCTATCAAGCATGAGTCCCAGGAATTTCATAGTTTCCGCAAACGGAAGAGCAACAGACCCAAGATGTAAATATGGTAGAAGAAACCGACTATGCGACAAGAAATTCATAAAAACGTTTCTGTCAGTGGAAAAGTGAAAGCCTTTGTCAATGCTCCACGAGTAAACACGATCGAGACATCACTGAAGACGCTGCTCAAGGAGACAAGTCCGTGGAGAAGTGAAGTAGATCACAAAGTCGTTGACGAAAAGGAAGCCGGAGATGCCCGGGAGACACACGCCGTAATCGGGTTAATGTTTATAGAGAAGATGACGACACTCAGGACGCAACCCTGAGGCACACTGTTTTCATGAATAAGGGCATCCTACAAGGCAGTACTCACACGGGCCTTGAAAACTCTGTCTTTTAAAAATTCAAGAAGAAACGTGGCAGCCGTGCCTCAGAAGACCCATGTATAGAGAGTACAGAGGATACCACTGTGGCATCATCTGCTATGGTCAGGCCGGAAATTGGGGAATCAACATCTATACCAGAGAGCAGTCAGAGGCTGGTCCACACAAAGGACGAGGGTGCGTAACTGTTAAAAGAACTAGTAAATGAAACCCAGCCAGCTTTTTTGGTATCTCGAAGAACACGACATTGTGCATGCAACTGTTTATAACTAACAGTTCACCATTGCAGGACGATGGTTAAAACATGGTAACCACATCTGCATGTGCATACTGCATCACGGCACACCTCAGTCCACAAAGAGACCGGGACACAGCATGGTAAAGATGAAATGCGAGGAATGGAATGTTCCGCGGCGGTAAGGATAAGAATGGTAAGATATTTTCCCCAGTATCAAAACCATGGAAAAGTTGTCCGTTGAAGGTTGCCAGTGAGGTGTAAAGCCTCCAGTCAGCCTTAGAAAGCTGCCATTTGGGTTTGCATGTAGGTGGGATAGGAGTCAGCAAACTGATAGCACATGGTAAATGGTCACTCGAGTATGAGTCAGAGAGGACAGACCACTCAAGACGATGCAGAAGCTGTGCAGTGCATAAGGAGGTCTAAATGGGAATAGGTGTGCATGGAGTCTGAAACGAATGTGGATGCTCCAGTGTTAAGATAGATGAGGTTGAGTTAATTGAGATGGTCAGCCAAAAGGGCACCTCTCAGACATGTTCTGGGAGAGCTCCAAAGGGGATGGTGTGCATTAAAGTCACCAAGCAGCAAAAAGGGGTGAGGGAGTTGCCCAATAAGCTGGAGGAAATATGCCCTGGTGGCACCGAATGACAGATGGTACAAAGGGAAAAGGTGAAATGAGGAAGGGAAAGGCGAACAGCAACAGCTTGGAGCTGGGTGGTCAAGGAGATAGTTTGACTGTGAACATAATCCTGGGTGAGCAGTGTGACTCCCCTATGAGATGGAATGCTGTCTATGAGGGGGGGGGGGGGGGGGGGGGGGAGGGTGATCAAAGCGGACCAGAAAGAAACACAAAGTGGTCATGAGGACGCAATTTTGTTTCCTGGAAGCAGAAAACAAGTGGACACTGTGATTCCAGGAGCAGTCATAATTCCTTCTTGCTAGATCGAATATCGTGAACATTCCATTGAAGGAGTCATGACAGGGAAAGGGGAGGAGAGAAAAAATGAAGGGTCATCACCTTGGTGGCTGCCAAGTGCCAGCCTTTGAAGACTTACTCCTACAGGGCACAGAGGCTGGAGGATCCCGTTTCATGAGATCTACAGGGTTGGGGCATTCTCACTGTGTCAGCCTGCAGATTCCAGTGCAGAAAAATGGTTGGCGGTGCACACTGGTCAAATGAAGGTCAGCAGGGAGAGAGTATCACGGAGTGACACACTAAAGAGAATTTCTGAGTCGATGAAGGAGAAGACCGCTTGTCTTTGTTGGATTTCTTGGAGCCTTTGCAGTTGGCAGATGAAGACTCAGATGTTTGTTGTCTGGAGGGATGTAAAAAGTCTTTGCAGGAGTATTCTTTCTGTCCTTTCCAGCCTGCTGGTTGTGTTGCAAGTGATTTTGCCACGAGGAGTAAAGATTTGGTGGCTTGTTGTTGCACAGCTGGAGGAGAAGGAGATGGGTATGCTACTGTGACACTGGACAATTTGACAGTCATGGTGCTAAATTTGACGTCACAAGTCTGCATGTCCATGTCCTTTGTGGAGCGAGGAGTAGCAAGAATAGTACTGTAAGTGCCAGGTGGTAAAATGCATAGTTTTCGTGTAGCCAACAATTTGTGACTGACAGGAGAAAAACTTTTTCCTTCATCTGGATCTACTGGAAGGCCTGCTCATCAAGATACACAGGACTTTCTCAGGATGAGGCTGCATAGTCGCCATTGTAATTGATACAGCGGGGAGATGGAGGCAGGCAGGCAGCACTGTGAATATCCCTACAGCAAGTAACACATTTGGCTGTGTTTTGACAGGACATTTGAGAATTGTTGTAACACTGATACTGCTAGTAGGGGATCGAGTTTGGAATGTATGGTTGGACCATGACCACTTCACTTCATAGCCTGCTTTGATTTTTGATGGAAGAACTACTCTGTCAAATGTGAGAAAAAGAGTGTCTACACGAACTAAGGTTGCATCAACCTTTTTCACTATGGTGGACTGTAGTGATAAACTGACCAGATAGTTAAGTCTGGACTATTGATCAGCCTCATGTAAATAACACCATGTGAAGAATTCAGTGTTCAATGAGCCTCAACACAAACAGGATAGCCGTGGCAGACTGAAACTGCAAGCAGTTGTTTGGTTTGAAAATCACATTGGGCTGCAAAAGCTATGTGCCATTATGTAAACAAGAGCAGGATTTCACAGGACCTGCCACTGCAACAACACCTTTCTCAATAATAAGCATAGCAAAGGCTGACCACCTTCACTACATGATACCACAAGGAACTGAGGTGCAGCTGGGAGAGTCTTGGAATCTTTAGCCTCATTCTGTTTACACTTAGTAGACATAGACTGATATGATAACTGGCTCATGGCAAGAGAATCCCCCATGACAGTGTCTCTGATGGCGCATTCCTTCTAACTGGGGGTGCTCCCTCAGATGGGACTCACCTGCCTTAGGTAACCATTCACACATCAGGCCGTACCTCTTGAACTTCTGACAGAGGGACCAACTGGCAATTAAGCCATCACCCCTCCTGGGCCTGGCCTGTACCAGGGGATATGAGCAAACCATAATTGTTGACCCGTGGCAGAGAATTACGCATTATCCAGTCACCTGTTATGCAGCAGAAGCCTGGGACGGCCTTCAGGAGTGCGCACGGAGGAAGAAGAAAGAAAGAGGAACCTCAAATGATGAAGCAAAGGAAGGGTAGGAGTTGGAGAATGAAGAAAGAAAGAAAGAAAGAAAGAAAGAATAAACAGAGGAGGGGCTGTTCCAATGTAAGGCTACTAAAGTGTCAGAACACATTCCCAAAAATATCCCAGACAAGTCCCCCCCCAAAGGAGGTAAAAAAGAATAGCAAAAACATACAGCATGGAAACAGAAAAGGTGCTGCAAAGGCAGGGGGCCCATGGTAGCCAAGCAAGAACTCACCGAAGAGTGGTGATCCCCCTGGTCGGAATTGCATGTGAGACCTGTTTGTGGATTAGGTCTTGGGGGATAGTGCCTATCTTTGAAGGTCTTTGTTGAGACCCTCAATGTACTGGGCAAGGGAGTTCTTGTCACTGTAGATATGCTGTCCCAGGGTGGCCACGCTGTATGGAAGGGTGTTGAAGGCATGACAGCTGTTGAAATGCAGGTACCGTACATGGTTGGTGGGTTTAATGTGGACAGAGGAGGTGGTCAACATCCATGAAGGTATACAAACAAATCTGCAGTACAGCCACAGGCACCTGCATGGCACTTTCAGATGAAAATCTGTTTATGGGCCTTTTAGTGGAGGCCTTCCTACCCTCCCAAAATGCCAAACCCTTGATTGGTCCACATTTGTTGATGATATCTTCATGATCTGGGCTCAGGGCCAAATAAACCTTTTCCTCATTCCTTCAAATTTCAACACTTTCTTTTGCATCCAGTTCACCTGTTCCTCCTCAGCCCTGTGTGCCACCTTCTTGGATGTTGACCACCTCCTCTCTGACGGCTCCATCTGTTGGGTTGGCAGAAGAGCCAACACTGTGTTACTAGAGGAGGCTGAAATGCACACGTTTTAGCTCACGCAGGCTAGCATCAGGAGTGAAGAACTATACAGACGTGAAGTCTGGAACATGACAAGGAATTAGAATTCAGAAAGCAGTCGTAATTACTTTGATACTTAACTTTAATCCATTAATGATGAACGTCGCTCTTGACGGTACATGATTCACAATATTATCTGTTCAGAGTAGTAACTGAATATGGCGCCTTGCTAGGACGTAGCAAATGACGTAGCTGAAGGCTATGCTAAACTGTCGTCTCTGCAAATGAGAGCGTATGTAAGCAGTGAACCATCGCTAGCAAAGTCGGCTGTACAACTGGGGCGAGTGCTAGTGGAGTCTCTCTAGACTAGACCTGCCGTGTGGCGGCGCTCGGTCTGCAATCACTGATAGTGGCGACACGTAGGTCCGACGTATACTAACGGACCACGGCCGATTTAAAGGCTACCACACCATCCACATTAAACCCACCAATCACCAAAAGTATCTGCATGTCAACAGCTGTCATCCTTTCCACACAAGAAATTCCCTGGCCTCCTGGAGATAGCATATCTGCAGTTACAAGAACTCTCTTCCCCATTATGCTGTAGGTCTCACCATTGCCTCCACAGATAGGCACTATCACCCCAGACCTAATCCACATTTAGATCTCCCATGCCATCCCCCCCCCCCCCCAATCATCCACCACCCCTAAAAACAAGCTACAAAGGAGTGCCTCCTTAGTCAACGAATACCACCCTGGACTGGAACAGCTGAACCACATCCTTCGTCAGGGCTTCGGTTACCTATCATCACACCCTGAAAGGAGGGACATCTTACCGAAGACCACCCACCCCACCTCCAAAAGTGGTGTCTGTTGCCCGCCCAAACGACATAACATACCAGTTCACCCCTATGCCACTCCCAATTCCAATCCCTTGCTATAGGGATCATATCTCTGTGGAACACCCAGGTGCAAGGCCTGCACAAACCACTTCCTATTCCAGGCATGTCACAGGCTTATCCTACACCTTCAGAGGCTGGTCCACCTGTGAAAGTAGCCCTGTTGCATGCTACCTCTGCTGTAATTATTACACAGCTTTTTATATTGGTGTGACCACCAACCAGCTTCCAAACTGTGGCCAAGAGCAAAGTAGACCACCCTGAGGCACAACATGCAGCTCAGTGTAACATGCTGGATTTCAAGGACTCCTTCACTACCCGAGCCATCTGGTTCCTACCCTCCACCACCAGCTTTACTGAATTGCACAGATGGGAGTTATCCTTCCAACACATTCTCTGCTTCCGAAATTATTCTGGCCTCGACCTACGGTAACCTACTGACCCCACACCCTCCAACCAACAGTTTCCACCCCTTGTGTCCTGTCACCTCCTTATTCTCATTCCCTCATCATCTTTGTGTGCTGCCCTCTGCCAACACACCCACCCATCTTTCCTCTTCCCTGCTCCTCTCCTTTTTTGCTCCCCCCCCCCCCTCCCTTCCCTACAGTTTCCAGACACTGTGCCTGTGGCAATCTACTCCCTGCACCCTACACCAGAAAGTGTTCTTCTCTCCACTCACCCACACATTCTATCCCTTCCCCTTCCCTGCCCACTCCAGATTGTTGCTTCAGTTGTGTGTGACAGTTGCATTCTAGTCTGAGCTGCTGGAGATGGCTGTCATGTGTGTGTGTGTGTGTGTGTGTGTGTGTGTGTGTGTGTGTGTGTGTGTGTGTGTGTGCGCGCGCGCGTGTGTGCTTTTTCTGAAGAAGAAGAAGAAGAAGAAGAAGAAGACTCTGGCCGAAAGCTACTGTGTAAGTGTCTTTTTGTACCTATCTGCAACTCGGCACGTCAGCTTTATGCTGAGTAGCAATCTATTCTTTCCTAGATTGCTGATATTCTGGAGTTTCTATTGTTTGATTTTCTTCTTCTAGCTCTGTGATCGATTTCTTTTCTGCTTCCTGTTTCTTTCCTTTGCAGATGATGTCTACCTCTTTCCTTTTCTTCATGAATTCTTTTATTTGATCTTGCTGCACTGTCTATCATTTTCTTTCTTGCCTCACTTCTCTGTCATTAAATTATTACAATCTTTTCAAACTTTTCACTGCTTTCCACCATTTCTTCTGTAATTAAAACTATTTCTGTGGGTTCTTGTACACCATCTTTCATCAACCTCCACTTCCCTTGAGCGTCCAGTTTTGTTTGGAATGCTATGAAACATATACAAACTCGCGCCATGGTTGTTTTTTGCTCACTCTCACATACTGAGCTTTTGCCCAAGCAATGTGAAAGGCTGTAAGACTGTAAGCAGACTGATTACATCGGAACTTTCATAGTGCCACCCATCTGTCCCTAGTGACTAAATTCCACTCCTTGCTCAACATAGGGACTGGTCATTTGCCAGGTTTAAAGGTGACATTGGAACTAACATCAGCAGCCCCATAAATGATCATAGTTACATGTTTGCCAAGTCCTAGAACTGGGTTGATGTTGGAGTACAGCTTGTAAAGCATCTACTTGGCTTTGTTTGCATCCATTTAGTTCACTTGGTGGCAGCTGTTGATTTATTTGACAGACAGATTCAAATGGGAAAGTGGTCACTAAATTGCTATTCATTTGTCACTTCCCAAAGGGCAGTATCAGCTAGCATGGGAGAGCAAAGTGGTGCTGCTGAACTGTGTCACCACCCCTACATTGAGGAGGCAGGCAACACTTGACAAGAGGAACCTCTCAACTACTCAAACCCTAGGATAAGCATATATGTACAACCCACAACCCCCCCCCCCCTCCAGTACCACGCTCTGAGATCTCCCAAGGAGAAAGAGGCATGAGGGTTCATGGATGAGGTCTTCAAATGCCTCAATATCCACATGTTCATGAATTGGGAGATTCAGGGAGCAAACAGTTATTCTTAATGCAACACAAGCCTGAAGAAATACTCCTTGATGGTGGATGGAAAGGGTAACAGGTGGAGAATTGTTTGTATTATCGACAAATACAGTGGCTACAAGGTGGTCCTTTCATCTCCCGTACCAACCTCATTGCAGATGGTGCATTGAACCAAGGTTGTTTGAAAGTTTAAGATGCATCTCTTGTAGGCACAGGCATGAGGAACTGTCCTGTATTACAAGATTTATTTCTTGCACATGTTCTGAAATTTAGATTCCATTGCAGTACAGCAAGCATTAATCAAAGTGGGTTTCTCTATTCTCTCTCTCTTGTATACATGTCTGACAGTTAATGGAAAAGTAGGCTGACCTTCCACTTCAAAGGTATGTTCTTTGGTTGATACTGACATCCTCTGATGTGATGGTTTTGTGAAATCTTTCTTTGGATTTTGACTTTTTTTTTTTTGGACGTGGATGTCACCTTTTGTTGAGATGCAGCCTGTTTGTGTGATGCTGTCTGTCTGCATAAGGTTGAACAGTTTTGTGGAGTTAGGGATAATATTCTGGGGAAACTCACTGCATAGACAAAAAATACTCATAGCCCAAAATAATGTAATTAGAATTTATGCAGAGTTTACATCTTGCAGGTATCATTTTAAGCAGCTGAGAATATTAACCACAATGTCCCAGTCCAGTTACTCACTTATCAAATTTGTTATCAACAATGTATCTAAATTTGAGGGCAACAAAGATATTCTCAAGTACAACACTAGAAGGAAATATTACCCTCTAATAGATCTACCTTCGGCACAGAATGGGGTGAAATACGCACCTATGAAACACTCTAACAATCTACACATAAAAATTTCTATCAGATAGCACAAGTATTTTCAAATGTACGAGGGTTATTCCAAAAGTAAGGTCCGGTTATAAAAAAAAAAAATCAAAACTAAAATGTTTTTTCAAAACAATTGTTTTATTTACATTCCTTACATCTTTATCTATTTTCTACATAACTTCCATACGTATTTAAACATTTGTCACATCGTTCTACAAGCTTTTGAATGCCCATGTTATAGAAATCGGCCGCCTGTGACGATAACCAGTCCTTAACTGCTTTGTGAAACTTCAAATGTTCAGACACAATTCTGTACAAAGTTGTTCTACTCACATTCGGAAAATGCATCTCTACGTCTGTAATAGTGAATCGGCGATCTTCACGAATTTTTTTGTCAACCGCATTGACCAAATCGTCTGAAATCACTGATGGTCGGCCACACCGTGGTTCATCGTGCACATTATCCCGTCCTTCATTAAAAGCTCGCACCCACTTGCGCACTTTACTGTCGCTCATTATGTTAGGACCGTACACTTCAGTAATCTGCCGATGGATTTCCGCCGCTGAATTGTTTCTTGCAGACAAAAACCGTATCACTGCCCTTACTTCACAATCGGCGGGCTGATCAATTGTCTTAAACATTGTAAAGTGACACTGTGAACTACACTCAGCAACAGTAACAAAGCGAATGGCGGCGTTTGACGCGCAAGGCTTGCCGGGAGTCGGCGCGCATGCGTGTTTTGTCATTGGCGCCAAATTTCAATAGTTACGGCGAATCGGACCTTACTTTTGGAATAACCCTCGTATATTAAAGATATTTATCCTTAACATCTCCATCTTGTGTAGGTTCTTTAAATGGTCTACACATATAAATAAATATTTGTAATGATTCTTGTTCATGCCATCCCCATGTGGCATAGATATTGTAGGGAGGTATGATTATACTTGAGTAAGCTGACAGAAAATTGAAAGTGATAGTAACAATTTTTTTTTACACATGTCAATTTTTTTTTTTTTTTTTTTTTTTTTTATCTATCTCTGTGTCTTGTCAGTGTTTTGAGCTGGTGTGATAAAGACGTTTGTACTTGCACTCTCTCAATATTGTGTTAATTAAGAGTTATAATACATGGAAGTTGCAAGTTTCCATTCCCTTACCAAGCTACGTCCTAATCTCCACGTCCTGATGCTTCGAGGGCTTGCATTTTGAAATGGACCTTTTCAGAGAAGAAGTCAACATGAAGAGGGAATAGCCGACACAGCCACGCCACCACTGTTGTACAGCATTGAGGAGACTAGGTCAATATCAAGCCGTACACCAAAACACAAAGGAATTAATCTTCAACCAATGTTCCAGAAATGCCACAATGTTTCTTAACTCACACACATCCATACTTGTGTGTTTCTGGACCTACAGTTTCTGGTGCGACTAAATGTGCATAACTATGTCAACTTTGAACAATTCACATTATCTCTCTCACTAACCACAATAATCTATACTATAGAGGAACTCTCGGGTAGAGATAATTAGTCATATTTAAAGGAAAAAAAAACTGTAAATGGTCATCATTTAGCCATATCAAAAATATTTTAAGCTGGCTATAAGAGTTCTATGTTTGTTTTGTTGATACACAGCATGTCATAATGTTTATCGCGAATTTGATCCACAGAACAACTAATAACTAACCAGCTACATGGCTGAAGGTTGTCTCTGCAATCTGGCAGTAATTTCTGCTGGAACTGGTTTAGAAGTAGCTGCAGGTTTAGTAGTATAGTTATTATTGCATGCAGATTTACATGTAGTTGTACTTTTGCCAATACCTATTGCCTGTGTTTGCATGGCAGCGCTGACTTTGACTACAGCTTTTCTTAGAGTGGTAGCAACAGCAGTTAACAGAGCAGAAGGTTGCAGGAGTAAAGATTCTTTATTTTGTGCCTCAACACATAAAATTCTCTTGGTCACTTCAGTTTCTTTAATTTTCTTTTCTTCTAGAGTCACCATGCAGTTTATTCAGAAGTGTGGCATTCAGGATAATGACTCTGCTTCATGAATGTCTTTCTCACATGTCACCAAACCCTACTGTACAGCGACAATACCTTTGATATTACAAAACCGAATCAGACTAGACAGGAAAGGTCTTACCGTCAAGTCAAATAAATCCAGCCACAATGTGCTATCAAAACACGACAAATTTCAGTTTAGGATGAAATTGGCCATTTTGCAACTCACCATTCATTCTCTTCATGTGCTGCAAATCTCTCTTCCACCTTGCACGTCCTATTCTTTTTGCAGTCCATCAGTGTCAGTGAACATGTTCTCTACAACTTATGATGTCCTCACTAAAGTTGTGTGTGTTGTGCTTTTCTGCAGCTACAGTTGACTTACCAAAAGTTTTAAAGTACAAAAGTGTGGTTGTTTGGCAAGACGAAGCAGTTTCAACCAAAAGTGCCCTGTTGCAAAGTCATCTGACTTTACAGTTCCAACAATACTGTCTAACATTAAAATTATCAAGGTTCGATTTTCATAAAGCAATTCCTTGGGACTATTCTGTTGAGCCCTCTTAGTTGTGTCGGTGTTGGTGATCTCTAACGGCCCACCTATACAGTTCAGAATCTTTTTTGAGATTCCATAGAGACCCCACAAACAGCTAGGGATCCATACAGTCTACCCAGGCAGAGTTCCATTTACCTGGTAAGCCTTATACAACTGAGGAGCAACATATTGTCCAGAGGCTGCTCGTTAACAACTGTGCTGCCTCAGCAGCCATTCATGATGTTGGTCCACAGCACACCTTTAGATTAAGGGTGGGTTTTTTTTTTTTTTTTTTTTTTTTTTTTTTTTTTTTTTTTTTTTTTTTTAATCCAAGAAGTTAAGTCAATACTTTCGCTCTCTGAAACACACACTGCTCCACCATCACTCCCCACAGAAGTCGTTGAAGAATGTCGTGAGTTTATGACAAGAAAAGACTGGTGGTCTTTCCAACATATACAGCTGAAGAACTCCAGGTTTGCTATGCCCTAACCCAGCTATCACTAGCTAAAGGCCTGGAAGAAGAAATGAGTGAGGTAAGGTCAGTCACTCTTTCCTTTTCTGAAGTTAATCCAATTTTTTTTCTGTTGCGCTCCCTCTCATAGATGACAAATCTACCATAAAATATCCTAACATGAACAGTGATGTGCTGATATGTGTGATCAACATCCATAGTGCATTGAACAAGAAAGTGATGTCTTCCATTAGAGAATTATCTCTGAGGACAGAAGTTGTAACAAAGACAGCAAGTAAAGAATTTAACTATTTTTCATCAGACACCAAACTAGTCTCAAATGCACTCATACCATCAGCCAGGAAGGTTATGCTGACACTTTTTTAAGGTGGAAAAAACTTCATCTCTCAACACTATACGTTGTAAGGTTTCACTATCACTAGTGCTTCATAATCAGACATCGTAAACAGCCATCTTCAGATTGCAAAACAGATCAAAACAACATGGTGTTCTGTTGTTTCAAGAGAAATCACAGTACCCCACTGGCCTGAGCAACAGTTGCAACCATCACATACCTTCAGTTTGCGTTCACACTGTGTTTACACAATCCGCACCTCGCACTTGCCATTCATCACTGCCTCACAAAATTCAGAAATGTTGTCACTTCCATCCCCATAATGACTATCACCAAGCAGCACTACAAACAAACACCATATCCTGATTAATGGGATTATAAACACTGGCGAGTTCAAAAGTAAAGTATGACCATTCTGTTTGCAAGTCAGGACAAAAGAAGATACTACTCACAAATGGTTGTTTAGGTGTTTTTGACCTGTCAATGAGTATTATAATCACATCGCAGGGTTGTTACGAATGTAATGTTAACATACGAAATGTCGCTTTTGAGAAGCAGATGGGCATAGCAAAGTGAGTAGCTGGGAAAAATTTTTGAAGTGCTGGTTCTACCAGTGAAATGGATATTAAGGATATGTTCTTGATAAGTAACAGTTATCATTCACCAGAAAACTTTTTGTTTCAACAGAGAAAAGATAACCATCCAGAAGAAGTTAAGTAGGTCAACTAACAGTTTCAATTCTTCATAATATTAATTTCTCTGCCAGAGATATGCAGCAAATACGAAGAATCATCTCAACCATTTCAAAGAGCAGAGCATTGTAAGGTATGGAGGAATTCTAATGCTGTGGTACTGTGTTTTGTCTAATCTGTAGGAAGCTACCTCAATGCTAAAGTGGTAAAATACTAAAGTCAGATTAGCTATCATTATAGGCTGAGAACTGTGGTAGAACGTGAGCAATACGAAGTATGGACCAACACATCGCGAAGGTTAATCACTTATTCTAGTCTCAGAAAAGTATGTCTAATGTAGGCATACCACATCAGCCCTATATCTCAAGATTAATCCCTGTGGTTGGGTTGGGTTGTTTGGGGGAAGAGACCAAACAGCGAGGTCATTGGTCTCATCAGATTAAGTAAGGATGGGGATGGAAGTTGCCCATGCCCTTTCAAAGGAACCATCCCAGCATTTGCCTGGAGCAATTTAGGGAAATCACGGAAAACCTATATCAGGATGGCCGAACACGAAATTGAACCGTCGTCCTCCCAAAAGCAAGTCCAGTGTGCTAACAACTGCGCCACCTCGTTCGGTAATCCTAGAGGTCATGCAGTTCATATTACTGATTTCAGTGAGGCTATTGATTTCATATGATCTCCCAAATGCATCCACTGAACATGGTTTTGCACACATTTGAGCAACAAACTTGGCAGCCTGAAATTTGTGAGGTGATACTGCTTGTTCACTTTTTATCAGCTAATTGTTCAGTATTATCATAATATGAACTAGTCTTTGTCAGATATGCTGGGGAGACATGTAACTGTTGATAAAGAGGTACACATATTGTAATAATTTAACAGATGGATGTAGGTAAGCTTTAACATCAGAAGTAATCAGGATTCAGCACTAGGCTGAAGATCTGATCTTGAGGGAGACAATGCAGTTTTCTGTTTGGTCCACCACCTCAATCCTCAAACAAATTTATGGCCATAAAGTGTAATGCAGTGCTTAGATAATCTGTGATGAAGGTATCTGGAATTCTAATAGTGTGAAGCTTATGTATCAGTATACAATGAGGTGACAGAAGTCATGGGGTACCTTCTAATATCATGTCAGACTTCCTTTTGCCCAGCATACTGCAACTCGAAGTGGCATGGAATCAAATAGTCACTGAAAGTCACCTACAGAACTACTGAAGCAGCTGTCTCTACTGTCACCCATAAATACAAAAATGGTGCTGGTGCAGAATTTTGTGCTTGAACTAACATCTGGATTATGTCCCATAAATGTTCGATGGGATTTATGCTGGGCGTCTAGGTGGCAAATCATTTGCTCAAACTGTTCAGAATGTTTTTAAAAACCAATTTCGATCTGTGGCCCAGTGACATGGTGCATTGTCATTCATGAACATTAAGTCCATGAATGGCTGCAAATTGTCTTCAAGTAGCCATACGTAACCACTTCCAGTCAGGGATTGGTTTAGTTGGACCAGAGGACCCAGTCTATTCCATTTGAACACAGCCCACTCCATTATGGAGCCACCACCAGCTTGCACAATGCCTTCTTGAAAATTTGGGTCCACGGCTTCATGGGATCTGTGGCACTCTATAACCCTACTGTCAGCTCCTACCAACTGAAATCAGGACTCATCTGACAAGGTTGTGATTTTCCAGTCATCTAGGGTCCAATTGATATCGTCGAGTTCAGGAGAGGCACTGCAGGTGATGTACTGTTAGCAAAGGCACACGCATTGGTTGTCTGCTGCCAAAGTTGTCTGCTGCTATAGTCCATTAATGCCAAATTTCGTCCACACATTGATTTCTGCAGTTACTTCCTGCGGTGTTGACTGTCTGTTAGCACTGACAACTCTATGCAAACATCGCTGCCTTCAGTCATTACATGCAGGCCATCGGACACTGTGTTGTCCACAATGAGAGATAGCGTCTGAAATCTGGTACTCTCGGCAAACTCTTTACGCTGTAGCTCTCAGAATACTGCATTTTCCTAATTATTTCTGAAACAGAGTACCCCACGCATCTGGCTCCAACTACCATTCCATGTTCAAAATCTGTTAATTTCCATCATGCAGCCATAATAACATCAGAAATCTTTTCACATGAATCACCTGAGAACAAATAACAGCTCCTCCAATGCCCTGTCCTTTTATATCTTTATATACCTTTACATGCTACCAACATACATATACAGGGTGTTACAAAAAGGTACGGCCAAACTTTCAGGAAACATTCCTCACACACAAATAAAGAAAAGATGTTATGTGGACATGTGTCCGGAAACGCTTAATTTCCACGTTAGAGCTCATTTTAGTTTCGTCCACCTACGCTCAATGGAGCACGTTATCATGATTTCATACGGTATACTCTACCTGTGCTGCTAGAACATGTGCCTTTACAAGTACGACATAACATGTGGTTCATGCACGATGGAGCTCTGCACATTTCAGTCGAAGTGTTCGTACGCTTCTCAACAACAGATTCGGTGACTGATGGATTGGTAGAGGCGGACCAATTCCATGGCCTCCACGCTCTCCTGACCTCAACCCTCTTGGCTTTCATTTATGGGGGCATTTGAAAGCTCTTGTCTACGCAACCCCGGTACCAAATGTAGAGACTCTTCGTGCTCGTATTGTGGATGGCTGTGATACAATACGCTATTCTCCAGGGCTGCATCAGTGCATCAGCGATTCCATGCAACGGAGGGTGGATGCATGTATCCTCACTAACGGAGGACATTTTGAACATTTCCTGTAACAAAGTGTTTGAAGTCACGCTGGTACGTTCTGTTGCTGTGTGTTTCCATTCCATGATTAATGTGATTTGAAGAGAAGTAATAAAATGAGCTCTAACATGGAAAGTAAGCGTTTCCGGACACATGTCCACATAACATTTCTTTGTGTGTGAGGAATGTTTCCTGAAAGTTTGGCCATACCTTTTTGAAACACCCTGTATGTGCATATTGCTATCCGATGACTTTTGTCATCTCGGTGTATGAGTTTGTACTTCATCACGTATCACTTAAAAGATGACTGTAAGAGGAAGAACCACTGGAAAATGCAGATAAGATGTCAATTGTTAATACTGCACAATTATCTTAAGTCACCCTTTCTCTTCTGAACCTATTTTGTATTATACACAATAAGCATGTGGTGACTCAACCAAAATCCCAGTTGTGTCTGACAACCCATTCGAAAGTTTCCTAAACACAGGACCTTACAGGAATCTGCCCATTATACCTGGCATGACCAGGCTCGGTTTGCCTGTATCTAAATGGGCATAATGATTTGTAAGTGCCACAACATTGGGAGAGAGTCCATAGTTCACATTTCATTGTAATTATGTAGCAAATTCTGCAATGCCTCTGATGGCCCATGTGCAGGCATCATCAGGCTTTAATCAAACAATGGAAAATACAGGATGGAATGTAACAATATTATGAAAAGAACAGTTGCTACTCACCATATAGCGGAGGTGCTGAGTCACAGAAAGGCATAACAAAAAGACTGTCACAAATAAAGCTTTCGGCCATTAAGACCTTTGCCAACAATAGACAACAGTGCTGCAGGTTAGATGGAGGGCGGGTGAGAGGTGGGGTGGAGGGGGGGAGGGGGGGAGGGGGGGGGGAGGTTGCGGAAAACGAAAGAAGTAAAAAGTCTGGGTGTGATGGTGAAATGATGGCTCTGTAGTGCTGGAAATGGGGACAGGGAAGGGGCAGGATGGGTGAGGACAGTGACTAACCCTTTCCCTGTTCCCATTCCAGCACTACACAGCCGTCATTCCGCCATCACACCCAGTCTCTTTACTTCTCTCCTTTACATTTGTAAATTGCTTGTAAATGTCTGCTTGTGTCTGTGTATGTGCAGTTGGATATGGGTGTGTGTGCACGAGTGTACACCTGTCCTTTTTTCCCCCTAAGGTAAGTCTTTCCGCTCCCGAGATTGGAATGACTCCTTACCCTCTCCCTTAAAACCCACATCCTTTCGTCTTTCCCTCTTTCCTGATGAAGCAACCGTTGGTTGTGAAAGCTTGAATTTTTTGTGTATGTTTGTGTGTCTATCGACCTGCCATACACACACACACACACACACACACACACACACACACACACACACACACACACACACAGCAATGCTCTGATGGCCCATGTGCAGGCATCATCAGGTTTTAATCAAACAATGGAAAATCCAGGATGGAATGTATATATATATATATATATATATATATATATATATATATATATATATATAAACAAAGATGATGTGACTTACCGAACGAAAGTGCTGGCAGGTCGATAGACACACAAACAAACACAAACATACACACAAAATTCTAGCTTTCGCAACCGACGGTTGCTTCATCAGGAAAGAGGGAAGGAGAGGGAAAGACGAAAGGATGTGGGTTTTAAGGGAGATGGTAAGGAGTCATTCCAATCCCAAGAGTGGAAAGACTTACCTTAGGGGGAAAAAAGGACGGGTATACACTCGCACACACGCATATATCCATCCACACATATACAGACACAAGCAGACATATTCAAAGACAAAGAGTTTGGGCAGAGATGTCAGTCGAGGCGGAAGTGCAGAGGCAAAGATGTTGTTGAATGACAGGTGACGTATGAGTGCCGGCAACTTGAAATTAGCGGAGATTGAGGCCTGGTGGGTAACAGGAAGAGAGGATATATTGAAGAGCAAGTTCCCATCTCCGGAGTTCGGGTAGGTTGGTGTTAGTGGGAAGTATCCAGATAACCCGGACGGTGTAACACTGTGCCAAGATGTGCTGGCCGTGCACCAAGGCATGTTTAGCCACAGGGTGATCCTCATTACCAACAAACACTGTCTGCCCGTGTCTATTCATGTGAATGGACAGTTTCTTGCTGGTCATTCCCACATAGAAAGCGTCACAGTGTAGGCAGGTTAGTTGGTAAATCACGTGGGTGCTTTTGCACGTGGCTCTGCCTTTGATCGTGTACACCTTCCGGGTTACAGGACTGGAGTAGGTGGTGGTGGGAGGGTGCATGGGACAGGTTTCACACCGGGGGCGGTTACAAGGGTAGGAGCCAGAGGGTAGGGAAGGTGGTTTGGGGATTTCATAGGGATGAACTAACAGGTTACGAAGGTTAGGTGGATGGCAGAAAAACACTCTACATCTACATCCATACTCCGCAAGCCACCTGACGGTGTGTGGCGGAGGGTACCCTGAGTACCTCTATCGGTTCTCCCTTCTATTACAGTCCCGTATCGTTCGTGGAAAGAAGGATTGTCGGTATGCTTCTGTGTGGGCTCTAATCTCTCTGATTTTATCCTCATGGTCTCTTCGCGAGATATACGTAGGAGGGAGCAATATACTGCTTGACTCATCGGTGAAGGTATGTTCTCGAAACTTTTACAAAAGCCCGTACCGAGCTACTGAGCGTCTCTCCCGCAGAGTCTTCCACTGGAGTTTATCTATCATCTCCGTAACGCTTTCGCGATTACTAAATGATCCTGTAACGAAGCGCGCTGCTCTCCGTTGGATCTTCTCTCTCTCTTCTATCAACCCTATCTGGTACGGATCCCACACTGCTGAGCAGTATTCAAGCAGTGAGCAAACAAGCGTACTGTAACCTACTTCCTTTGTTTTCGGATTGCATTTCCTTAGGATTCTTCCAATGAATCTCAGTCTGGCATCTGCTTTACCGACGATCAACTTTATATGATCATTCCATTTTAAATAACTCCTAATGCGTACTCCCAGATAATTTATGGAATTAACTGCTTCCAGTTGCTGATCTGCTATTTTGTAGCTAAATGATAAGGGATCTATCTTTCTATGTATTCGCAGCACATTACACTTGTCTACATTGAGATTCAATTGCCATTCCCTGCACCATGCGTCAATTCGCTGCAGATCCTCCTGCATTTCAGTACAATTTTCCATTGTTACAACCTCTCGATACACCACAGCATCATCTGCAAAAAGCCTCAGTGAACTTCCGATGTCATCCACAAGGTCATTTATGTATATTGTGAATAGCAACGGTCCTATGACACTACCCTGCGGCACACCTGAAATCACTCTTACTTTGGAAGACTTCTCTCCATTGAGAATGACATGCTGCATTCTGTTATCTAGGAACTCTTCAATCCAATCACACAATTGGTCTGATAGTCCATATGCTCTTACCTTGTTCATTAAACGACTGTGGGGAACTGTATCAAACGCCTTGCGGAAGTCAAGAAACACGGTATCTACTTGTGAACCTGTGTCCATGGCTCTCTCAGTCTCGTGGACGAATAGCGCGAGCTGGGTTTCGCACGACCGTCTTTTTCTAAACCCATGCTGATTCCTACAGAGTAGATTTCTAGTCTCCAGAAAAGTCATTATACTCGAACATAATACGTGTTCCAAAATTCTACAACTGATCGACGTTAGAGATATAGGTCTATAGTTCTGCACATCTGTTTGACATCCCTTCTTAAAACGGGGATGACCTGTGCCCTTTTCCAATCCTTTGGAACGCTACGCTCTTCTAGAGACCTATGGTACATCGCTGCAAGAAGAGGGGCAAGTTGCTTCGCGTACTCTGTGTAAAATCGAACTGGTATCCCATCAGGTCCAGCGGCCTTTCCTCTTTTGAGCGATTTTAATTGTTTCTCTATCCCTCTGTCGTCTGTTTCGATATCTACCATACTCTTGGTGGAGTGGGGAGGATTTCATATTTCATGAAGGATGGATCTCATTTCAGGGCAGGATTTGAGGAAGTCGTATCCCTGCTGGAGAGCCACATTCAGAGTCTGGTCCAGTCCCGGAAAGTATCCTGTCACAAGTGGGGCACTTTTGTGGTTCTTCTGTGGGAGGTTCTGGGTTTGAGGGGATGAGGAAGTGGCTCTGATTATTTGCTTCTGTACCAGGTCGGGAGGGTAGTTGCGGGATGCGAAAGCTGTTGTCAGGTTGTTGGTGTAATGGTTCAGGGATTCCGGACTGGAGCAGATTCGTTTGCCACGAAGACCTAGGCTGTAGGGAAGGGACCATTTGATGTGGAATGGGTGGCAGCTGTCATAATGGAGGTACTGTTGCTTGTTGGTGGGTTTGATGTGGACGGACGTGTGAAGCTGGCGATTGGACAGATGGATGTCAATGTCAAGGAAAATGGCGTGGGATTTGGAGTAGGACCAGGTGAATCTCATGGAACCAAAGGAGTTGAGGTTGGAGAGGAAATTCTGGAGTTCTTCTTCACTGTGAGTCCAGATCATGAAGATGTCATCAATAAATCTGTACCAAACTTTGGGTTGGCAGACCTGGGTAACCAAGAAGGCTTCCTCTAAGCGACCCATGAATAGGTTGGCGTACGAGGGGGCCATCCTGGTACCTATGGCTGTTCCCTTTAATTGTTGGTATGTCTGGCTTTCAAAAGTGAAGAAGTTGTGGGTCAGGATGAAGCTGGCTAAGGTAATGAGGAAAGAGGTTTTAGGTAGGGTGGCAGGTGATCGGCGTGAAAGGAAGTGCTCCATCGCAGCGAGGCCCTGGACGTGTGGAATATTTGTGTATAAGGAAGTGGCATCAATGGTTACAAGGATGGTTTCCGGGGGTAACAGACTGGGTAAGGATTCCAGGCGTTCGAGAAAGTGGTTGGTGTCTTTGATCAAGGATGGGAGACTGCATGTAATGGGTTGAAGGTGTTGATCTACGTAGGCAGAGATACGTTCTGTGGGGGCTTGGTAACCAGCTACAATGGGGCGGCCGGGATGATTGGGTTTGTGAATTTTAGGAAGAAGGTAGGGGTGCGGGGTGTCGGTGGGGTCAGTAGGTTGATGGAGTCAGGTGAAAGGTTTTGCAGGGGGCCTAAGGTTCTGAGGATTCCTTGAAGCTCCGCCTGGACATTGGGAATGGGATTACCTTGGCAAACTTTGTATGTGGTGTTGTCTGAAAGCTGACGCAGTCCCTCAGCCACATACTCCCGACGATCAAGTACCACGGTCGTGGAACCCTTGTCCGCCGGAAGAATAACGATGGATCGGTCAGCCTTCAGATCACGGATAGCCTGGGCTTCAGCAGTGGTGATGTTGGCAGTAAGATTAAGGTTTTTTAAGAAGGATTGAGAAGCAAGGCTGGAAGTCAGAAATTCCTGGAAGGTTTGGAGAGGGTGATTTTCAGGAAGAGCAGGTGGGTCCCGCTGTGACGGAGGACGGAACTGTTCCAGGCAGGGTTCAATTTGGATAGTGTCTTGGGGAGTTGGATCATTAGGAGTAGGATTAGGATCATTTTTCTTCGTGGCAAAGTGATATTTCCAGCAGAGAGTACAAGTGTAGGACAATAAATCATTGACGAGGGCTGTTTGATTGAATCTGGGAGTGGGGCTGAAGGTGAGGCCTTTGGATAGGACAGAGGTTTCGGATTGGGAGAGAGGTTTGGAGGAAAGGTTAACTACTGAATTAGGGTGTTGTGGTTCCAGATTGTGTTGATTGGAATTTTGAGGTTTTGGAGGGAGTGGAGCTGGAAGTGGGAGATTGAGTAGATGGGAGAGACTGGGTTTGTGTGCAATGAGAGGAGGTTGAGGTTTGCTGGAAAGGTTGTGAAGGGTGAGTGAGTTGCCTTTCCGGAGGTGGGAAACCAGGAGATTGGATAGTTTTTTGAGGTGGAGGGTGGCATACTGTTCTAATTTGCGGTTGGCCTGTATGAGGATGCTCTGAACAGCCGGTGTGGATGTGGGAGAGGAAAGATTGAGGACTTTTATTAAGGATAGGAGTTGACGGGTGTGTTCATTGGCTGAGTTTATGTGTAAGTGAAGGATTAGGTGGGTGAGGGCAATGGATTGTTCGGTTTGGAACTGGTATAGGGACTGATGGAAAGAAGGGTTGCAGCCAGAGATGGGAACTTTAAGTGTGAGGCCTTTGGGGGTAATGCCAAATGTCAGACAAGCCTGAGAAAATAGAATATGGGAGCGTAATCTGGCTAGGGCGAAGGCATGTTTGCGGAGGGAATGTAAATAAAACTTAATGGGGTTGTTGTAGGGGAGTTGTGAGGGGTGACATGGTATTAGAAGGTGGAAAGTGTAACATGAGGCTGAAATGCAAATGAAAATAAAATATATGGGGAGAGATAAAGGTGAACTGGAAAGTAACTGGAGATCTGGTGTGAAAAAAAGGCGAAAAAGTGTTGGTTACAGCTGGGCTATGTTGTACTTGGGTTGGTAGACAACGATGTGCACAAAGGTTAGGTGGTTGTGTTGACGCCAAAACACGTTAAAGGACGGAGAAATTAGGGAAAATTTCGAAAAAACTACGTGTAAATGTATTAAAAGGAGTGGTTTTGTGGTGGCAGATTATGAAAATGAGGCTAACACTTGTCTGACGAAGAAATAATGACGTGAAAACCTGTGGGAAGCGGCTAAAAATTATCAGTGATGTGGGAAAAACGGAAATGGAAATAAAGCGAAAGTTATTAGAACTAGCCGAAATGGTTGTTTAAAAGGTAAAAGGAACTGTTTGTCAACTAGAAACGGTGGATTTTATAGAAGCGGAAAAAATTTTTTTGGTTATGGTTTGGAAGTGGGTTACGTATTATTGAGTATATATAGGCGGGATAAAATTGTATAGTAGATTACGGTAAAAAGGAGAAGGTGAATACAAAGTGAAACTACTGGCAAAAACAGAAAGAGAATCCTTACCCAATCTGTTACCCCCGGAAAACATCCTTGTAACCATTGATGCCACTTCCTTATACACAAATATTCCGCACGTCCAGGGCCTCGCTGCGATCGAGCACTTCCTTTCACGCCGATCACCTGCCACCCTACCTAAAACCTCTTTCCTCATTACCTTAGCCAGCTTCATCCTGACCCACAACTTCTTCACTTTTGAAAGCCAGACATACTAACAATTAAAGGGAACAGCCATAGGTACCAGGATGGCCCAATCGTACGCCAACCTATTCATGGGTTGCTTAGAGGAAGCCTTCTTGGTTACCCAGGCCTGCCAACCCAAAGTTTGGTACAGATTTATTGATGACATCTTCATGATCTGGACTCGCAGTGAAGAAGAACTCCAGAATTTCCTCTCCAACCTCAACTCCTTTGGTTCCATCAGATTCACCTGGTTCTACTCCAAATCCCACGCCACTTTCCTTGACGTTGACCTCCATCTGTCCTATGGCCAGCTTCACACGTCCGTCCACATCAAACCCACCAACAAGCAACAGTACCTCCACTATGACAGCTGCCACCCATTCCACATCAAACGGTCCCTTCCCTACAGCCTAGGTCTTCGTGGCAAACGAATCTGCTCCAGTCCGGAATCCCTCAACCATTACACCAACAACCTGACAACAGCTTTCGCATCCCCCAACTACCCTCCCGACCTGGTACAGAAACAAATAACCAGAGCCACTTCCTCATCCCCTCAAACCCAGAACCTCCCACAGAAGAACCACAAAAGTGCCCCACTTGTGACAGGATACTTTCTGGGACTGGACCAGACTCTGAATGTGGTTCTCCAGCAGGGATACGACTTCCTCAAATCCTGCCCTGAAATGAGATCCATCCTTCATTAAATCCTCCCCACTCCACCAAGAGTGTCTTTCCGCCGTCCACCTAACCTTCGTAACCTGTTAGTTCATCCCTATGAAATCCCCAAACCACCTTCCCTACCCTCTGGCTCCTACCCTTGTAACCGCCCCCGGTGTAAAACCTGTCCCATGCACCCTCCCACCACCACCTACTCCAGTCCTGTAACCCGGAAGGTGTACACGATCAAAGGCAGAGCCACACGTGAAAGCACCCACGTGATTTACCAACTGACCTGCCTACACTGTGACACTTTCTATGTGGGAATGACCAGCAAGAAACTGTCCATTCGCATGAATGGACACAGGCAGACAGTGTCTGTTGGTAATGAGGATCACCCTGTGGCTAAACATGCCTTGGTGCACGGCCAGCACATCTTGGCACAGTGTTACACCGTCCGGGTTATCTGGATACTTCCCACCAACACCAACCTATCCGAACTCCGGAGATGGGAACTTGCTCTTCAATATATCCTCTCTTCCCGTTACCCACCAGGCCTCAATCTCCGGTAATTTCAAGTTGCCGCCACTCATACCTCACCTGTCATTCAACAACATCTTTGCCTCTGCACTTCTGCCTCGACTGACATCTCTGCCCAAACTCTTTGTCTTTAAATATGTCTGCTTGTGTCTGTATATGTGTGGATGGATATGTGTGTGTGTGTGTGTGCGCGAGTGTATACCCGTCCTTTTTTCCCCCTAAGGTAAGTCTTTCCACTCCTGGGATTGGAATGACTCCTTACCCTCTCCCTTAAAACCCACATCCTTTCGTCTTTCCCTCTCCTTCCCTCTTTCCTGATGAGGCAACAGTTTGTTGCGAAAGCTTGAATTTTGTGTGTATGTTTGTGCACACACCTTGAACAATATTTGTTTGTAACTACAGTGAATCAAATGTCATAGAGCATGTGCTACATGTGTTTGGTTATCTTGCACCACCTTCTTGGAACATTGTTTCCCACCAATGACAATCGCAGATGACAGTACAACATATTTGATTTCATCAACACAGACGTCTTACATTTTTCTCCCATAGACCTGAGCCCACTAATATGTTAGCACCCTATGCTAGTTTAAATTCTCTCTGAACCCTGTTCATGTGAATACCGCAAATATTAACACCATCGTCTATGAGTGGCAACTCTGAACATTAAACTAGTTTCCTGATAAAGAACAAAGTCTCCCATAGTTATTTCTCTTACCTGCCATGAAAATCATAAATAGCCTCATATCTGTGATTAAGAATATCTGCTTCTGAAAGTGATCAGAACTTTCTATGGGCCCATATGCACTACTCACTATGACATTCTGGTTATTATGAGAGGTGTAGGTGAAAATAATTTGTGAGTCCTCTCTTATATCCCAAGTTCCTTTTTTTTTTGTACAATTTTGCTTCTAGGCATCCCCATTCTTTCATTTTCAGTGCTCATCTCAGGTCAGTTATGGTTACATCTGCGGCATGATGTCAATTTGCTTGATGCACTCTAGTTCACTGAAAAGTGGAACACTTTTGCCTAATTCTTTTTGTAGAGAACTTGAGGAAGTTCCTAATATGACTGTCATGATTGTGGCAGTAAGTTTGCAGAAGCTTGGAGCCCTGTTCAAAGTTTCCACCGTGCTCAAACACCCCACTAAACCTGGCGAGTTACTGACGAGTGAGAAAACTAATTAACAGCATATCACTCCATCTTCAGGCCACAAGTGGACCATTGGGACCGCCATGTGATTCTCAGCTGAGGATGCGGAGAGGAGGAGGCGTGTAATAAGCACACCGTTCTCCCGATCGTTATGATGGCTTTCTTTGACCAGAGCCACTACTATCTGGTCGAGTAGCTCCTCAACTGGCATCACGAGGCTGACTGCACCCTGAAAAATGACAACAGCACATGGCGGCCCAGATGGTCACCCATCGAAGTGTTGGCCAGGCCCAACAGCACTTAACTTCGGTGATCTGAGGGGAACCAGTTTATCCAATGCAGCAAGTCAGTTGCCAATTAACTGCATAACAATAAATTGAGTATGATTAACACAGTACCTCTGACAAAATCAAGTCTACGAACTTCAGTAGCTCAACAGTAACTGCGTAGCATACCACACTCACAAATGATGTATATACCACCACTCCTAGAATTAACCCAAATAATTTTAAATGATCCAAGTACTAACTTGGATGGTGACTTCTATAGACTGGCATTTAGTGGCCAAATTAACAATAAATAGTTATGTAGGCCATCTCAAATCTCTAAGTCAAAGGTATGCAAGAATTGGAAACTCTACGTAGTTTGTGATAAAGAGAAGTAATAACAACAATCAATTATACCTCAAAGCAAACAAGACTGCACATGCATTCTTCACGCATATTACTCTTTTAAGACATAGTGAAGTCTCATTCACCCATATCTGATCACCGATTCCTTACCTTAAAATAGTCCATTCAGTGTCATTTACCACCTGTATAGCTTTGATTACAAAAATCACAAACATTCAGCAGACCTCAGAATCATAGTTAACATAGCTATCTCCTTGAATTGACAATGTAAATGTAAAATCTCGTCCTGCTTCCAGTACCAATCTGATATATCCTGCAATTTCCTGTACCATTGTATACTGTGAGATCCGCTCCCAGTAGCTGAGTGGTCAGCACGACAGACTGTCAATCCAAAGGGCCCGGGTTCGATTCCCGGCTGGGTCGGAGATTTTCTCCGCTCAGGGACTGGGTGTCGTGTTGTCCTAATCATCATCATTTCATCCCCATCGACGCGCAAGTTGCCGAAGTGGCGCCAAATCGAAAGACTTGCACCAGGCGAACGGTCTACCCGACGGGAGGCCTTCGTCACACGACATTTCCATTTCCATACTGTGAGATGATAAGAGTGTCATTATTTACTGTGGCCTATACTGGGTTAGTTTTCTTATTTTTTCATAGATATCTCCAGTCCTTTTGTCAGCAGAATGTGTTTAAAAAAAAGATAATGAATGACTGACCTAAGAGGAACCCGAATGCAACAACAACAACAACAACAACAACAACAATACTACTACTACTAGTAGTAGTAGTAGTAGTAGTAGTACTAGCAGTAGTAATATCAGTTTTAAAGTACTACAATAGTAAATCATAAAAATGTGGATAGCAAATAACATAAAAAACTGGATCAAGTCAAC
This sequence comes from Schistocerca nitens, assembly GCF_023898315.1. NCBI lineage: Eukaryota > Metazoa > Arthropoda > Insecta > Orthoptera > Acrididae > Schistocerca > Schistocerca nitens. Next base: position 47,502,657 of record NC_064618.1, on the reverse strand, counting down.
CATTGAAAACACACTAAATACTCTGTAACGACGACGACGAACTTGTGAAGTGATGAATGTATCACACCTCAAATACAGTTTACTGGTGGGCCCTCTCACACCAGCATGAATCTACGCATTATTGTTCAATTTTCAAGTTGTCATTAGATTTGGCAACTTTATCCCTTTAGAACAGTCAAGAAGTGCATCATGGTCGACTGGTAAGATTTCAATAACTGCAGCTTACATTCTTACCCACTCTTTCATTGATACATAACTCTATCTCTATTAGAAGGTCACTGAATGCAGGGTAATGACCCATCAAATTAGTGTTCACATTACAGGCATCATAAGCAAGAACATCTGCAAGTTCCTCACCCCAGATTCCCAACTGTCATGGCATTCAGGAGAATGGACATATTGCTACCTTTGCAAGCATAACACTATGTATCAATAATATGTTCTCCTATTGTCTACTAACCCAAAACTACTTTAAATTGTGCATAAATCAAATGTTTACAATAATCTAGATGAGACTTTTCAATATTTTTTGAAGATTTCCTGGAACACTTCTCCAAGCACATGCAATTAGTGCCCACCCACATGAAATTCATGTAATATAGAAATCAGGATGGTCAATCATACAGAAGATTTGGAAAAAAAAGAAGAAGAAGAAGAAGAAGATAGGCTGGCTTTGTAAATAGCAGTAGAAATGCAAAGTGCAAGTGTTCAAGTGTCTTCTAACGGGTTAACCAAAGTTTGCAGTGCCACTTTGACCAGTGATGTGATTGTATCGTCTTATGCGATGTCATGGTGGTGCAGCATACTTGAAATGGATCGTGTTTGCTCAGGACATGTGGAGTACAAAGTGGCATTCTCTAGTGAGGAATGTTTATTTTCGAAAGTGTTTGTGAGTGATGTTAGTGATTCACTGGCCTCTGTCGGTGTTGTTTGTGAGAACAAATTTGGAAGAGTTTGTGACTGGCCTGTTAGTGAGCTATTTTGACGCTGGCAGTTTTGTGCAGTTTTCGCATTTGGAAATATTACTGTGTGTGTTGTTTATGGTTGGAGATTTAATTTTATGTTTTGTTTTTTTCTTCATTGTTGATATGACAACACAGTTCACAAATAGTTTTCTACATGCACAATGGCGGATGATGTGGACGATGATTAAATTCCTACAGTTATTCGGTTTAATTGATAAGTATGTGAAATGTCAATTTGTGGAGAAGATATGAGATTGATCAAAATTGCTGCATTTTTTACCAGTGATCAGTACATGTGGTGATGGTGTTTGTGGGACAACACATGATGTTCTATTCAGAGGAGTTCCTTGTTTGATAAGTCCAGGCTGGCTGTTCGAGACATTGTGGTGACAAACCATTTTGGTATTGCCAGCTATGTATATAGACTGACTAGCATGTTTTTATTTCTTTATTAATATGTAAGGCGTGTGTGTTAGTGTGTATAACTGTGTGTTTCTTGTGTATCAGAATAGTTAATGCAATTTTTTTTATGAAGTTTTGGGATGTTTTTGTTGTTGCAACACTGTTGGGCTGAGATTGGTACATACTGTGGAATTTGTTTGGAGAGGTTAGGTTTTCAATATTAATTATTTGAACACATTTGGTTTGTGGTATTGTGGAGTTTATTTTAGCTATATCCAGGGTGATTACAACCGAAGTTCCAGTTTCAAAACGCTGTATAAAAAGAACTATTGCTTGGGAAGATGTCAAATTTGAACTGAATATAGTTGAAGGGGGAAATATTATGGGAGGGGGGATTAATGAAAATTTTACCACTAGATGGCACTGTAATTGGCAATACACAGAAAATAAAAGATGTGGGGTACACGGCTGTTCCTCAATTTTCATCTGAGATGCTCAGCATTAGTAACTGAATGCTGGATTGTGCACTGCTGGTAAAGCTCTTCTACAAGAATGGTGACTGCCAGTAGCTATGCAGAAGTTCACGATACTCAAGTGTATGAAAAAAAAAAAAAAAAAAAAAAGGTGTTGGTTTGCTGTTTGCCAAAGGTCTGGAAAAACTGATTTCAAAGACGGTTCTTCTTAAGTGCAATGTGGTAGAGGGAGGAAGACAAATGATACATCATCAGCAGCAGATGTGGCCACAGCATTCCAAAAGAGGTTGAGCAATGGTGTGCAAACACAGTGCACAGGGAACTGACCGAACCTGGGGCATGCCTGTGGGCATGGGGCATAAAATTCTGCAAAACATCCTGCAATGCTATCCACACAAAATTACCCACTTCATACTGACCTGCCAGTAAGACAAACATCTGCTCTAGAGTTTCTTGGTTGCATGGAAGTGGACAATGAATAGCTGTGAAATATTCTGTGGACAGACAAAGCCCAATTCCATTTCCAATATATTTCCAGAATAGCAGAATATGGGCAACAGAATATCTACTCACACATCAACCAGTGCTGCTTCATTCTGCAAAGGTAGCTCTGTAGTGTGGGTTGACAGCATCATTTAGAGTAGGGCCATATTTCTTTGAGCACATGGGTCCTGCAGGTCCTGTTCCCCATACAGCCATTGGTAAATGCTATGAAAGTCTTCTTTCTGCACACAAACATTATTCCAACCTTTCAACAGCATCATTGTGTTGGTAGGAGATGGCACAGTCAGTGAAGCAGTTGCTGCAGAGGCATTCAGGAAATGCTAGAATTATCTGCCGTAATTTCCCTACAGTCTGACCATCCAGATCACCTGATCTTAATCCGTGTAACTTCTGGCTACTGAGTTATCTGAAAAGTGCCATGTTTAGTCCTCTGACTGCAAGTGTAGCTGAACTGAAGGCACACATTGTGCAATGCATACTAATTGTGGCCTCTGAGACACTGAGAAGATCCAGTTTTTTTATATCAACTTCTGGCAGAAAATGATGTATACATAATGGACTTGTCTTTCAGCAGTCATAAAAATGGTTCAAGTGGCTCTGAGCACTATGGGACTTAACATCTGAGGTCATCAGTCCCCTAGAACTTAGAACTACTTACACCTAACTAACCTAAGGACATCACACACATCCATGCCCGAGGCAGGATTCGAACCAGTGACCGTAGCGGTCGTGCTGTTCCAGACTGTAGCGCCTAGAACCGCTCGGCCATTCCGGCCAGCTCAGCAGTCTAATAACAAAAAGTGATGTTGCTTTCTATACAGATTTTGGCCTCAGGACAAGTAAAACACAATTTTTCCCATCCGAGGTGGTACGCTTATCTAATTAACAGTGCCACAACTGATGAATGCCAAACTTGTGTGGTCATGCACTTTGTACAGCATAGCCAGTTTAATGTGCAACTGACACTGTATCTGTCATAATGCTATTAATATGTCATTTGTAGGCAAATTCATTTACATTATGACACTTATAGCACCATTTAGTACAGAGATTATCATTAAATTTTTTTTGTTTCCATAACGCTTCCTCCTTCTTCGATAACATTCGATTAAAATCTGACATTATTCTGAGCAGCGGTTCTTTTTTCTACAGCGTTTTGAAACTGGAACAACTTTAATTATAATAACCCTGTAGCTCAAGTGAAATGTCAGATACACGATTTGTCAAATTGTATGTGATTTTGTGGTATCATGGATTTCATTGGAGGTATATTGGTCAAGTGAAGTATCCAGTACTGGGTTTTTGAGCCTTGTGTAGGCTCATGGTATCGTGGACTTTGTCTAAGCCAGCCCATATAGGTCAAGGGAAATTTCTGATACCAGTTTTTTGCAGGTTTTGCTGACAGTTGAGGATTTTGATTGCTTGATTGTTGCATTAGTATGTGTTCTGCTATGTCTTCACTATTAGGACTGTTATATTTATTTTGTCCCCATCCACAACCATCTAATTCAAACAGTTAACCCACTAATTTTACTGTATTTCTGCAGTTAAATACTACTATTATTTGTATCTGCTTGCATGTGTAATAAGTGACGTCATGATCACCATACTGTATACACTTGAAACAGGAGTGTCCCAGCTGATGGGTGGTACCACAATTTGTGGTTTTGTCCTGCCATCTAATAAAAGATGCGGTTAGTTCTGATCCACATGAGGAGATCCAAATTCAAAGTTGCTCTGTCTATTTTTGTTTGACCACAATAATGCAATTAATAATGAATATTATTATTTGTCGGCTAAGTTCAGTTATACTGCATTTAGAAAATTATGTATTGCAATTGTTTTCAAAACTACTGCTGATTTAGGTATCAGCCACTGTACAAAGAAACAAAATTTTCCAAGAATCTCAAAATTCAGTTTTCGCTGTACTAAAAGTTCATCAACTGCAACAAATTAAAAGGCATCTTCAAGATAAGAATTTACAAAATTAGTGTTGTTCCACACTGTTTGCTAAGTGTACAGGGCGAGTCACTATTGTCACGAAGAATAACTCCAAAAGTATGATAGGAGCTGAAAAGTTTGTGGGACAAATGTTGCAATGGGCCAATGGGGGCCATAATATAATATTGATTTTTAGTTGCTAGGTGGGGTCACATCAGAGATATGAAGTTCAACTTTGTTTTTTTAAATGAGATGCTATAATTTGGTACTTATTTTCTGATTGTGGCTATCGAAACGAATCAAATGATGTGTAACAGTAAGATCTTTGAAGGTCAATGAAGGTCAAAAAGGTGGCATGAACGTCCATTTACAGAGGGTGCTCAAAGTGATGACCATTGGTATCAATGCAGTGCTGCAATCTTCTTATTATGTGAGTGGTATTTCTTATCACATGTGCACTTATTGAAGCAAATGCTTTGACAATTCTCTCTTGCATATCTTCAGGAGTGGTTGGAACATCTTTATAAACAATGTCTTTTACGAATCGCCACAAGAAAAAAATCCAGAAGCGCTAAGTCTGGCAAACGAGCCGGCCACAGCACATCACCTCTGCGTCCAATCCAACAATTTGGGAATTGTCCCTGCAACTCATTTCTAGCCATCAGCGAAAAATGTGCAAGAAACCCATCATGTTTATGGCACATTCTGTTCCTTTTTCCTAAATGTAGTTCTTCCAATAACAGACCTAATGTTTCTTGCATGAATGTGGTGTACTTCCTACCGTTTAAGATTTCCTTTGATGAAACAGGGGCCTATAATTCCATCCTCCAGAATCCCACACCATACATTCACATTCACCGATCACGGCTTTTGGTGTGCAACTTCCTGCAGCCAACATGGATTTTCAGTGGCCCAATAATGCATGTTATGCAAATTAACATTTCCATAGTTCATTAATGTAGCCTCGTCAGTAAATAAAATCAAATTAATAAATGGGTCATCCCTATGAAACTGAAGTTGAACCTATCGGCAGAATTCAATGCAATGCATACAATCCATACCAGTTTATTCTTGGTGGAGACTGATATGGTAAGGATGATATTTATGGCAATGCAGAACACAAACAACACTACTCAGGCACATGCCAGATTCCCATGCGATTTGATGCGAACTAACACAATGATCTCTAACCACAGTGGCAAGAGTACCAATTTCCGTTTCCTCGTTAGTAACTTTCCTTTGCCGGATATGTTTCTGATGTGTTACAGATCCAGTTGTTCTCAATATATGATACACATATTTAAATGTACAACATGTAGGGTGAGTACGATGAGGATATCTTTCAGCGTATAAGTCTCTAGCTCTCACTGAATTTCATTGGCATTCTCCGTAAATGAGAAGCATATCGATCTGTTCTTCAAAAGAATACATTATTCACATTCACTTGATTCGACGATTCTAGTCTTACCATTTCTATTAGTGTGGTATTGCGAAACCGTCGAATGGTGTGTACATGTCAATGGCACGTTAGATGGATAAAACGTATTCGGCGAATATTTACTATTTGCACGATATACGAGAGAGAATCATCAGAGCTTCAATAAGTGCCGATGTTATAAGGAATATCACTCAATCCGTGATAAGAAGATTGCAGCACTGCACTGATACCAATGGCCATTGCTTCGAACACCTTCTGTAAATGGACATTCATGCCACCTAAAAAAAAGTGACCTTCATATCTCTGACGCAACCCCACCTAGCAACAAAAAACCAATGTTATATTATGGGCCCCATTGTACCACGTAACATTTGTCCTACAAACTTTTCAGCTACTATCACACTTTCAGAGTTATTCTAGGTGCCAACAGTTAGGGACACTCCCTGTATAGTAAGGTACCGAAACAGTGCTGTCAAGATCACTGTTTATCAAAATAAACATCCTCCTTTAGCACATCAGATAATACCAATACCTGTAAGAAAATGGCACTGCATCTTTAGTTGTCTGTATACTACTTTTTATTGTACAACAATAATTCCCATGGGAGCACACAGCCATCCCACCCTCCCCCACTCAATGAAAATTCTGACAACTCAGCAATGCAAACAGCATAAGAGCATGTTGTAAACAATATGGCACCTGACAAACCGATGAGACAGAACAGGCAAGCCAGCAGAATCCCAACTAAATACTGGTGGATTAGACCTCCTGATCACCCTCAAAATTTACAGTAAGTTACACAACTCATCACTGTTAGAAAATAGAGCAGCATATTTTAAGGTACAGTAAGTAGAAAAAAACACTTACAGAACAAATGCTGGAGATGGTTACAAAGGAGAAGGTAAAGCTTTTTTCAACTATTTATTAGTATCATTCATAATACAAAACATATTCAGATATTTCCGAAATTTTGTTTCCAAGTTCACGTCTCTTTGCCCAGGGACACGGTCAATACTACACAATGATCTCTTCTATGCATTAGCGTATGTGTTGATGTTTGAGGAACTGGGTATAGGATATGCAGTATGTATTTGCGTCAGTCTCTCCATATTCCACCCATCAAGTCTCCCTGATCCGTGGTTCTAGGTAACTGTTACATAGCTCTTCCCGCATCCCACACCTCCCTGCTCCTTTCCCTTTGTCCCTCTTGTTTCACTTTAATTTCAGAAGGAGCTACTGGCCCTGAAAAAGGTATGGCCAGGAAACAACATATCAGTAACATAGAATCATCATTTTAGACACTGAAGTGCAACATAAAGAAGTGCTGTTTCTACTAGGACAATGTAGCATATACTATGCAGAGACAGATTAAAATATATTGAAAGTGTGACAATTGCCTGCACCTCATAATCTAAAAGGGTTCCTTCATAAGATGTATGGCAACAGAAAATTTGTAGGCCAATAGAACACTGCTTAGATCTCCTACCCATTAAAAATATTTAGGAAGAATGAAATAAAATCCTTACAATTTGGTTTTCAATTCCTCCAAAACAAAACTTCAAACAGAACAATAAACGTCAAAAGATCAATTAATATTAGTCACAGGTGCTTCAAAAAACAATTTCTTTGCAAACTTTGAGAAAGCCATTGTGTTTACCTAGAAAATCCTAAACAAAGCATAATCAAATACTCATAAATTAAGGACATGTTTTTCTTTTTTTTTTTTTTTTTTTTTTTCAATAATCAATGGCATAAATAAATTTCACATAATCCTTTACAGCACAAACCTTCACTAAACAAGATGTCACAAGCCATCAGCTGTGCTATCTTGCACAAAAGCAGTTGTGATTGCCTAGGGGTCTGACCAGGAATTTGAGGAAAGGAAAAAAATATATATATGTTCTTCCTACTTGAGAGCAATTGACAAGAAACCACCAGAGACTTACCCTGCACCCCACAGTCTGTTGAACAAGCAACAGACACTGATCAGTTATGGTGCAAAGTAACAAATAATGCCTGTACAGAGTGGCCAGAATGCTTTCCAATGGGTTCTTGGAAATACAGAAGCATCCGATTCCATCCGTTTGCTTTGACATATGACATCACAAATATGGTGGAAGCGACCATACAGCACGACTCCAATATGGCACCTATAACGTCATTACGTAAACATGACAACAAACACGAAAATACGTTGAAAAACCAACACACACACGTTCCACAAAAAACCTAATGGCACTAATGGGACAAGTGTGGGAAATTGGGAGGGGGGGGGGGGGTTAGGGACAAAGTAAATATAAACAAATTTAGACACACGCCACCATACCAAACCACACAAATCAACGAAAAAAAACTGACAACAGAAAACTCCCCAAATTCCACTAAACATAATATCCTCTGGAATTGGACACTTCCCTTGGCCCAAAGAAGAAAACTGTATCAGTTGCTGGCAGTTCGTACACTAAGCACTCATATGTTTCCCAAAAGAAAAATCACGCAATATCTACAAAATAGATACAACACAGATACAACACAGTGGATAATAACTGACAATAATGGACATAGTGGAACCAACATTTTATTGGTGGTCACCTACAGTGTTAGTTTACACAATTCTTCCCCTCCTTATACACTTCTTTCAAGGCACCTATTTTTTTCTGAGGTTATTTCTGAAATCAGTGAAGGTATCTTAAATCTGACTTGTGACTCCAAGGAAATGCGTATTTTTGTCACCAAATATGTTTAGTTTTATTGAAATAAAATAACATCAGTGGTCTTAATGAAACACATATATACCATTTGGCTTGCTTTCTCCATCTAAAAACAGTTCATTACAAAAGATGTTGATGTTAGTACTTAAGATTTTTGCTCAGGTTAGTACTTAAGATTTTTGCTCACATCAGGAAATGCCATCTGTTTGCAAGTGTTTTTGTAGATATTTCCTCATTTTCACTATTGTTTCTTCTATCATAGCTACCAGGACAGAATTTCAACTTATGTCTTAACTTACCCTTGAGATCTCAATTTGTCAGGGAAAAATCCTAAAACTTGCATGGAAATCAGGGAATTGCGACAACCCTGGTCCACTGCCTGCTTTTATTGGCTAGTGGAATGACCGTGCATCACTCTTTAGTCTGTAATCAACAGTATATCACCCTTATGTTCAACATAATGGAAAGGGAAAAGTATGTTTCTAGCACCAACCAAGAACCCAGGTCGACCGAAGCGTCCGATCACACCCATTGGCTTTGACCCGTAACGTAACACTGTTGGGGTGTGTGACGTCATGACGGCGCGGAGTTTGGTTTGTGAGTGTGGCGTGTTTGTAGGTGTCATCGTGTTGCGGTTCGTGGTGCCCTCTGGTGGTATGTTTAGGGGTTTCGTGTTGTGTGGTGTATTGGGTTCAGTTTGGTCTTACTGATTCTTGTCGCTGGTTATCGTTTTGGTTGTGTTTGGGGCGGAATTGGTTTCAGTGAGTTAACGATTTAGTGTTTTTGTGTGAAAGTCATTGTAGTGCTGTTTGCTGTAGGTCATGTGTTACTTTGAGTGAATTAATTTGTTGTTGCTCTTGTTAGGTATGGATATGACCGATAAAATAAATAGTCTGCGACTCCATTCTATGATGGGAGTGACTCAGTTGGAGCTGATCAAATTTCTACAATCTTTTGGATTGATTGTGGAGGTGGTTAAGTGCGCTGTCTGTCGGAATGAAATGACATTGGCAAAATTTCCGGCGTCTTGGAGCAGGGACGGTTATATGTGGCAGTGCCATAGGGATAACCTATGGTGCTCCAAACATCGCAGTTCCTGGTTCGAGAAGTCTAGGTTGGGCATGCGCGAGATTGTGTTGTTGACGTATTACTTTTGTTATAGATCCTATCAAAGTTTTGTGAGCTTGGGACTGGCATGAGTGAGTATAGTGTGCTTAACTGGTTTTCGTTTTGCCGTGAAGTATGTTCTGAGTTTATTAAGTACAGGGGTAAGTTGGGTGGAGGTGGATGAGTCGCAATTTGGGAAAAGGAAGTATGGGAGGGGTAAGTCTGTAAGTCTCTGGGTGTGTGTGTGGGGGGGGGGGGGCTGTTGTACATCTACATCTACATTTATACTCCGCAAGCCACCCAACGGTGTGTGGCGGAGGGCACTTTACGTGCCACTGTCATTACCTCCCTTTTCTGTTCCAGTCGCGTATGGTTCGCGGGAAGAACGACTGTCTGAAAGCCTCCGTGCGCGCTCGAATCTCTCTAATTTTACATTCGTGATCTCCTCAGGAGGTATAAGTAGGGGGAAGCAATATATTCGATACGTCATCCAGAAACGCACCCTCTCGAAACCTGGCGAGCAAGCTACACCGCGATGCAGAGCGCCTCTTGCAGAGTCTGCCACTTGAGTTTGCTAAACATCTCCGTGACGCTATCACGGTTATCAAATAACCCTGTGACGAAACGCGCCGCTCTTCTTTGGATCTTCACTATCTACTCCGTCAACCCGATTTGGTACGGTTCCCACACTGTTGAGCAATACTCAAGTATAGGTCGAACGAGTGTTTTGTAAGCCACCTCCTTTGTTGATGGACTACATTTTCTAAGGACTCTCCCAATGAATCTCAACCTGGTACCCGCCTTACCAACAATTAATTTTATATGATCATTCCACTTCAAATCGTTCCGCACGCATACTCCCAGATATTTTACAGAAGTAACTGCTACCAGTGTTTGTTCCACTATCATATAATCATACAATAAAGGATCCTTCTTTCTATGTATTCGCAATACATTACATTTGTCTATGTTAAGGGTCAGTTGCCACTCCCTGCACCAAGTGCCTATCCGCGGCAGATCTTCCTGCATTTCGCTACAATTTTCTAATGCTGCAACTTCTCTGTATACTACAGCATCATCCACGAAAAGCCGCATGGAACTTCCGACACTATCTACTAGGTCATTTATATATATTGTGAAAAGCAATGGTCCCATAACACTCCCCTGTGGCACGCCAGAGGTTACTTTAACGTCTGTAGATGTCTCTCCATTGAGAAAAACATGCCGTGTTCTGTTTGCTAAAAACTCTTCAATCCAGCCACACAGCTGGTCTGATATTCCGTAGGCTCTTACTTTGTTTATCAGGCGACAGTGCGGAACTGTATCGAACGCCTTCCGGAAGTCAAGGAAAATAGCATCTACCTGGGAGCCTGTATCTAATATTTTCTGGGTCTCATGAACAAATAAAGCGAGTTGGGTCTCACACGATCGCTGTTTCCGGAATCCATGTTGATTCCTACAGAGTAGATTCTGGGTTTCCAAAAACGACATTATACTCGAGCAAAAAACATGTTCTAAAATTCTACAACAGATCGACGTCAGAGATTTAGGTCTACAGTTTTGCGCATCTGCTCGACGACCCTTCTTGAAGACTGGGACTACCTGTGCTCTTTTCCAATCATTTGGAACCTTCCGTTCCTCTAGAGACTTGCGGTACACGGCTGTCAGAAGGGGGGCAAGTTCTTTCGCGTACTCTGTGTAGAAACTTTTTCCATAAACACTCAACATTGTCAGTGTCGGAACAGAAATTTTCGTTTTGATCTGTTAGGTAGTCTGAAATCTGCCTTCTGTTACTCTTGCTAACTAGATAAACCGTCCTCCCTTTTTTTTATATTCCTATTAACTTCCATATTCAGGGATGCTGCAACGGCCTTATGATCACTGATTCCCTGTTCTGCACTTACAGAGTCGAAAAGTTCGGGTCTGTTTGTTATCAGTAGATCCAAGATGTTATCTCCACGAGTCGGTTCTCTGTTTAATTACTCGAGGTAATTTTCGGATAGTGCACTCAGTATAATGTCACTCGATGCTCTGTCCCTACCACCCGTCCTAAACATCTGAGTGTCCCAGTGTATATCTGGTAAATTGAAATCTCCACCCTAAGACTATAATATGCTGAGAAAATTTATGTGCAATGTACCGGCCGGGGGGGGGGGGGGGGGGGGGGGAGGTTCGGAATGTGTTTTTAGGGTTGTGGAGGGGCGGTCTAAGGCGGAATTAGTGGGGTTAATTGAGGAGTTTATAGAACCGGGTTCCACTGTAGTTTCCGACGCTTTTTCTTGTTATAGGGGGTTGGGTGAGAGGGGATACAATCATTAACCATAGTTTAGAGCTTAAAAATTATGAGACAGGGGCTTGTATGAATACTATAGAGGCAGTGTGGGGGGGCCGTTAAGTCAGTTCTTGGGAGGGGGAAGAGGCGCTCTTCTAACCTTCAGTCTCATTTAGATGAGTACTGTTGGCGGAAGAACGTCCCTGAGGGCCATTGTTGTTTTTTTTTTCCAAGGACTATAGGTGGTTAGTTTGGGTGGCTGCGGCTCGGGGGGCGGGGGTGTTGGTTTGTGATTTGGTTGTGAAGGATCTATTTTGTTGCAGTTTCTGTTGAGTTGTAGTGTGTGATTGAGATTTTTTATTTTGTGTTTGGTTTTTGTTTATGGGTATTTTATTTTTGGGTGAGGGGGGAGGTTGGGTTGGGGGTGGTGTGTGGGTAGGTTGGGTCTTTCTTTTCGTTGTGTATTTTTTCATTGGTTTATGGTTGTGTGTATGCATATGTGTGTGTGTGTGTGTGTGTGGGGGGGGGGGGGGGGGGGGGGGGTTTGTGGCTGGGTGTGTTCCTGTGTGTGATTTTGGTGGCCGACATAGGTTGCAGCGCCGGAAGTTTGTTGTGGTAAGTTATTATTTTTCTTGTTCTTAGAGTATTTGTTGTGTGTTGGGGTCAAGGGAAGTGTTCCATTACAATGTGTGGTTGTGAGGGTTCGAGTATTGGGAGTTGCTGTTGAGCTATATAGGTCAAGGGAAGTGTTCAATTCGTTTGTGGTTGTGGCCGTGGGTGTTCCGGTACCGGGAGTTGCTGTTGAGCTATACCTTTGACGTGTAAACTACTTTTGAAGTGCCTAAACGTAATAGAACAAATAAAATGTCTATAAAATGCTGCACTGCACAATGCACTTGCAGTGAGATAGTCACAATTCCTGAAATCCATCACCCATGGCCTCTGGTCTGCTAAGGAGCACCACAGTCCTGGGTCCATGAATAAACCACGAAAATCCACTGCCCTACACCACACACAAACAGACCCAGCCCGCAGGCCGATCGGTGAGACTAGATCCGACAGGCAGGAACTGCACTTTAGTGGGAACCAAATGGCTTCAGACTGGCACAGCCGATCCATTCCAGATACCTGCAGAAGCGGACTGGGCTTTTGGGCCATCGCGGAAATCCACACGTGTGGTCCTTGAGGCCACGGTGATCAATCCATGCAACAGATAACTTGTCAAAGACTCTGAGAATCAATAATAGTGGGGATAGGTAGCAACTCACCATAAAGATGATTGCTGAGTCACAGACAGGCACATAAAAAGTCAATCATCCTCTCACAAATAAATTTTCAGCCACAGCTTTTGTCAGAAAATGAGAGCATACACACATTCACACAATCACTCAGACACAACTCGTGCACACATGACCACTGTCTAAGGCCACTACACCTACAGTCTCAGAACCGGATCCAAACAAACACCTCCCCATGCCTCTCGTCAGACTCAGCTGCACCCAGCAAGCCGTGACGCATTGCCACATGACACCACAGTAAACCATTTCATCTACTGAGGCAAAAACGAGATTTTGCCAGGGTTTCCCCCCCCCCCCCCCCCCCCCCCAGGTATTTGCCCGATGTGTTTGAAATTTCCTCATTACCAGAACATGTGACAACCCTCCCCACACCCACTGAAAACATGGTATGTGGTTGCCATTCTTGTCCCTCTGAGCAAGCAGTGTCCTTTTGGATATTATTGCGAAAGACCAAAACTCTAACAACTGTTGCGCAGAATCCATTCTATATCATGGTTGTTCGAATATAATTTACAAATAATGGAAGTTGAACTCCAACTGTTGCAGCTGAAATCATGTGAACTTCAAAACATATCAAAATATAAGAAAGGGCTTGAGTTACACATTGGATCCCCACCCACTGAAATCTTGGTTGTGCTTACAGAATGATCTGTAGTACAGCCCGAAATCTAGGTTAGGTTGGAAGGTGACAATCTGGTTGTGAGTTGGTGAAGCCTACGAATGTGAAAGCAGAAAATCTGGTTATGGTAACAAACTGACTAGTAGTGAACCCTGATGTTTAGAAACATGAACGGGGAGGGGTGGGGGGGGGGGGCGGAGGGAAGGCTATGGAGTTGCAGATTACGAATTCATAGGTTGTGGGTTAGATCTCTAGTCGCATCATTTTCAGCTTTGGCAGTCTTTGTTAACGTGAAAAATGCCGAAATGATTTAGAGCACATGTTACACTGTAGATCTCCCCTTAACTGGCTAGGGAACCATATTCCAAAGTCGAAGGAAGGTAACAGCAGACCACCTCCAATAGGACGATGTTTAATAAAGCACTGTGGTGTCCAAACCAATCTTGGGGTTCATGAGAGCTTTACTTCTACTACATTTGATCAGCGTAAAAGTCAAGAATTCAACTAAAATCTGATAAGTGTTCGTACCACCCCCCCCCCCCCCTTCGTTTCTGAAATCTTAATTAGGGTGACAAAGTGATTCGTAGTATAGTCCGAGGTCCAAGTGTAGTTGCAGCGATTTGGATCAGCCTTACAATTTTCCTGCTAGCTCGTCTCCTTTCGATAAAAAAAATTAGTCTTGCTGTATCATTGATTCGGCATAACAACATATAAATCGTGTGTGTGTAATAGAAAATTGAACATCAGTGCCAATGGGCAATAAATAAACATCAACGTATTACCAATGTGCCCAATTTCGTTGATGACTGTCCACAATATCAATGAGCGCTCACCTATTCTCTCACATTGTTGGATGCATCATATCCGAAATACACACGGTTCTTCAGTCACGAATCCAAAATAATTTACAAGGCAAAACCGTGAAGAAATCATCAAATTTTGTTCACTCTTACCTTCCCTCTAATTATTTTCCCGTCTCATTATAGTTCAAATGACCGAATCCATATAATCTCTGTCATAAATACACGATGTGTCTATTGACAGCACGCAACAAGGAACAGCAGAGGCAATACACTTGTTGGAATTCAATTCACCACAAGCTAAGATCTTTCTGCTAAACGCAAAAGTTGCCACAAGTGGTTCGTCATTCCGAAATTCCTTACTCGGCATCTATTCTGCTTGCATTCAAATTCTGCATCACCAGAGATGTAATTGGCATCACAACAAAAGGAAATTCAAAGATGTTAGGCTGTGGGGGCACGGAAAAATTCTGCCAAATCGGAAATCAGAAACGCTCAAAACCAACAATAAAGTTAGTGTGAATCCATTAATATATTTTTGTGCTGCCTAACAACAGCTGGTTGAAAGATCAGAAAAATAAATATTTCACTAATAGTTTAATAAGAAACTGACCATTAACAGAAACGCAAGTTGCCTAACTTAATCTTATTCAGTCAGGTCTTGAAAAAATTTCAAAGTGATGCAAAGACTGGCAGCTTGCTTTAAATGTTACCTAAAATTGTGTATTTCAAAAACGAAAAGGTATAGGTTACTATAATCTCAAGTGCGTCATAGTGCCAATCGGCTAATTCATACAAATAACAAAATGTATGGTAACACTTTGTAGAGATATAAAATGAAATGATCACTCAGGCTCAGTCGTGGGTAAAGCATGTGGTTAACTTCGGTTTACTGGTAGAATACTGGGTAAGTGGAATCAGTCTACAAAGGAGATTGCTTACAAATCACTCGCGTGAAGAAGTCTAGAATACTAGGCAAGTGTATGGAACCCATACCTAACAAGACTACCAGGAGATACTGAACATAGACAGAGAAAGGCAGTATGAATGGTCACAAGTTTGTTTGACCCGTATTTGACCCATGGGAGAGTGTCACAGAGATGCTAAAGACACTTGGCAGATTTTTTAAGACATGTAAACTATTCCTAGTAAGCCTACTCACAAAATTTCAAGAAATGGCTTCAATTGATGACTCTACGAATATGTACCTCTCACATAAGGATCTTGAGGACAAGAGTAGATTAATTACAGCACACACAGACATTTAAATACTCATTCTTCGCATGCTCTCTGTGAATGGGACGGAAACAAGCCCTAATAACTGATACAATGGGACATACCCTCTTCCATGCACTTCATAATGGTTTGCGGAACGTACAAGGTGAGACAAAGAGGACTCTACAACTTTGGCATGATATGGAAATTTATTGAAGTAACTTACAGAATCGGTAGATGTGTAATTTTGTAGCAAACAATCTCAGGTTCGCTTCACCTAGTGCCTGGGTACCCGTTCTGCCACCAAGAGCGCCAGCGTACTGCACAGTTAAAATGGCTACTTCCATTGGTGCAGAGAAAGCTCACTGTGTGTTTTGGTTTCGTGAAACCGACTTCGCAAAACTGTGCAGCGTAAATTTCGCACAGAATGCGCTAAATAACCTTCAAGCAGGCCTACAATTTACTCTTGACACAAGAAGTTTGTTGAGACGGATTGCTCACGGCGACGTGATAAATCACCGGTTCGCCATAGTGTTGGTAATGATGTCGAACTGGTTACGGACAGCTTTGCCTGCAGTCCACAAAAATCAACGCGACGTCTGTCTCGCAAGACTGGCATTCCACAAAAGACTGTTTCGTGAGTGTTGCAAAGACGTTTACACTTGAAACCATTGAGATTCACAATGACGAAGCACGTAACTGGTGCAGAAAGGGTTGGTTGCTCGTGGGGAATTCTCTGTACAAATATTGTATTGGATAGAGGACAAAGAGACATTCATGAACACAATAATCTTCAGCAATGAGTCAACACTTCATATCAGTGACCTGGTGAACACCCACCATTGCAGAATATGGGGCAGTAAAAATCGATATACAATCCTGGAATGCGTTCATGACAGTCTCAAAGTTGACGTGTTTTCTGCCCTTAGCTAACTGGAAGTGTACAGCTCTTTCTTCTTCATAGCGAAAACACTGATACTGTGTATCTGGATATACTGGAAAACTTTTTAATTCAATAGAGCAATGAAGAAAAGGTGCGCCACCTCATTTTCTCAAGGAAGTTCGGGCTTTTCTCGATAATCGCTTCCCAGATCGCTGGATTGGTCATGAAGAACCAATTGCATGGCCACCTCGCTCATCAGAGCTGACACCACTGGATTTCTTTCTCTGGGGTTTCATTAAAGACCGTCTGTATGTTCCTCCTCTGCCAAACACTTTAGCTGACCTGAAGAATTGATTCTACGCTGGTATTGCCCATGTTACACCTGATTTGTTGCGATGGGTGTAGGAAGAAACTGATTATGGGCGGAAAGTTTGCTGCATCACAAATTGTAGTCACACTCAACCAAAATGACACTTGACAATGTTGTGTGAAAATTGGAATCTGTGCCAGAGTTTAGTCTCATTTATCTGTAGAGTGTAACAATCCCTGTAGTACAGTAGCAGAAAGAACTGTTTTGTTTTATTTAGTAGTGCCTCAATAGACTTTTGAAGAACCACACCAGTTATGGGTAATATTTGTATTAACAACCGTGTCAGCTGTAGACAAAGCACTGATTTTTCATGTAGCAAAACGCTTTGATAAAACGGTTGTGCTCCAATTTCTTTCAGCCACATTACTTCAATAACGGAAAATGTTGTTCCTCTCTGTTTTCTATTAGGAATGACTATTTCTATATATACCGTATCAGTGTCAGAACAGTTTTTGCCTTTTAATGAAAATATTAGGATTGCAGGCCCATTAATGCTTCAGAGCAACAGCACTGTCTCCCACCTACCATTACTCACTGAAGCCTGTGAAGTATCTGTGCTTGCTCAAGCTAAGTTTAGCATAGTGAAATTAACAGTAAAGTTAGTATTTAAAAAGGATGATGCCTCTTCAAGTATAGAACACAGCTGTTATGATTCTCAGCTATCAGTACTATCCGCATAAGTTTCCTTTAATTTACATCTATGGTCACAACCTTTTCTGTTTAACAGATAACCAGTTTCGGTCTTTAATGACCATCATCAGATCTGCAGCAAAAATGGGAAAAATATAAATACACTCGCAAACTGTATACAGCTTAAGAACAATACATAGAGCATATTGAAAAGTAGTACTGACAAAATTTTTACATTTGTGTGCTTTAAATATGAAGAGGCATACCTGTCTCATAAAAACAAAGTCCTAATGCACTGCAGCCATAGTGGCATTGTCGAATGTTAAATGCAGAATCAGCACCAGCATCGTCAAATACATATAAATCACATCACATGCACGAGTCATGTTGTCAGTAAAACTACTGTTGAAAACAAGCTGCTGTACAGTAGCCGCAAGATGTTTGTGTAGTAAGTTGACCAAATGTCGCTAATGTCAGCATACACTAGTACTCGATAATTAATTGAAAGAGCGAAAATAAAAGGGCGATATAATAGTTAAAGTCTATAATAAGCTTATAAAGTATAAAAGGTGTTACAGTAATAAAAAGCAATAAAAAGAACACGACAAAAGTAATGTTGTTAAAAAGACGAAGAGTTAAAAAAGAGTTGTTGACATATGCTCTAGTGCCAATATTCTAGACAATGACATAAATATTAAACACCGTTGATATTGCACCAGGTAATATTAAACAACATAAAACACATCGCTAAAGGAGCCACAAATGAAAGGAAATATAGTTCTGCACATAATCAGCGCCCTCTGTTAGCGCTAACGCCAGAATTCCGCACAGGTGGGAAGTAGTTGGAGGAACGTGACCAGCAGAGGGTCCTTCGTACCCTGCGGTACTCCGTTGCAAGCAAAGAATGATAAAATTCCATAACAGTGGATGATATACTTTATCTGATTAATGCAGTCTATGAAATGAATAAAGAACGATCAAGAACCTACTAGAGTCATGCATAAAACGTATGAAAACGAAGTAAATACGTGATACACTCAATACTAAGTGAACTTGCGAACACACTTCCTTTCATTTGTGGCTCCTTTAGCGATTTGTTTTATGTTGTTTAATATTACCCGGTGCAATATCAACGGTGTTTAATATTTATGTCATTGTCTAGAATATTGGCACTAGAGCATATGTCAACCACTCTTTTTTAACTCTTCGTCTTTTTAACAATATTACTTTTGACATGTTCTTCTTTTTATTGCTTTTTATTACTGTAACACCTTTTATACTTTATAAGCTTATTACAGACTTTAACTATTGTATCCCCGTTTTATTTTCGCTGCTTCAATTAATTATCGAATACTAGTGTATGCTGACATTAGCGACATTTGGTCAACTTACTACACAAACATCTTGCGGCTACTGTACAGCAGCTTGTTTTCAACAGTAGTTTTACTGATAACATGACTCGTGCATGTGATGTGATTTATATGTATTTGACGATGCTGGTGCTGATTCCACATTTAACATTCAACAATGCCACTATGGCTGCAGTGCATTAGGACTTTGTTTTTATGAGACAGGTATGCCTCTTCATATTTAAAGCACACAAATGTAAAAATTTTGTCAGTACTACTATTCAATATGCTCTATGTATTGTTCTTAAACTGTATACAGTTTGCGAGTGTATTTATATTTTTTCCATTTTTGCTACAGATCTGATGATGGTCATTAAAGACCGAATCTGGTAATCTGTTAAACAGAAAAGATTGTGACCATAGACGTAAATTAAAGGAAACTTATTACATATATGGGTCACTGTGTTTTCTCGCAATGATGTCGCAGCTTGTGAAACTATCTGCATAAGCCCATCTATATTTATCATAAAATAACAGCTATGTGTGTATGTTATAGAAGCAGAACAGGAATCTAGTTAATGAATCTACATAGTTGTAGCATGTGGAAGGACTGCCTGGAGTTGTATGCTTTTATCTTTCCTTGAAAATCAAGTTTTTTTCTGTGGCCTCCTTTATTTCAGATTACAGTTAGCTGATGGTACCATTTTTCTGAAACTGATGACTTATTATGACTGTTTAATGTAACAAAAAGTTTGGTAGTATACTAATGTCCAGAGTTCACTCAGCCACATCTATAGCAGAAAATATTGAACTCTTATCTCCCATTGGGCAACAACTTTCCATCTTACAGTGAATGTTCCAGAGCAAAAAAAAAAATTTACACCACCTAGAATTATTCCTATAAATATATAAATTATTTGAGCTTATTCAAGCTAAGATTAACACAATAAAATTAATAGGAAAGACAGTCTTTTTAAGAAAGCTGTAGGATATGGCTGTTGTGTTTTGGGTTATTAGTATTATCCACACAACTACATCCATATTTATTATAAAGTAAGTGTTATCTGTGTATCATAAGAACATAGGTACTTATCATTCAGCTAATATGGAATCTTTAGTTATTGAATCTACATAATCATAACAGTGGATGGTGTGGCTAGCAAGTTATGTTTCAAACTTTCTCTTGAACTGTCAAATTGGCTCATGCCTTTTTTTTTGTTTCCCTCAGAAATGACTGTTCCACCAAAGAAGCAGCTACGACTGACACTCAAATATTTTGCCTCTGGTGGTTATTTTTTCTGTCCGTTGGAGGCTTCATTGGTATTGACAAAGGGGCAGCCAGCAGCATTGTTAAAAGGATATATATGACACTGGAGAACATCCACAAGAGACAATTTTGTTAATTGTTTCATTTCTCTGATGTAATTAAGTGAAAATAAAATAAATGCATATGTATGGAATAATACAGAGTTTGGCAGAAAAATTTGAACACTCTTTGTCAGGCTCTATCGAGATATCGATATTGTCGTTCGTTTTGAGTTACGAGTGTGTTTGTAGTATGGTCTTTGGCCCAATAGATGTAAGTTCTTCCATCTCAGTTTGAGGAAACAAGATGGCTGGAGCATGCTTGACATTCGAACAATGAAAATGTATTGTGAAGTGGTTTTTCAAGTTTGATAATGCCGTTGAAGTGCAATGTCAGTGGAGGCGGCAGTTTGGAAGAGAACCGCCAACCCACCTAACAATGAAACGCATCATTGTCAAGTTTGAATTGCATGGAACAATTTGTGATATTCACAAAGGAATATCAAGAAGACAGCGTACAGCTACAAGTCCTACTTTGTTGGCTCTGGTGTTGGAAATGTTTGTTACTTTTCCACACAGGTATGCTACACAATGTGTACATTAAGTGAGGGATAGCAGGTAAGTGTACGAAGAATTCTGAAAACTGCAAAGTGGAAAGTTTAAATTCCATGATTACTGCACACAATTAATGATGACGATTCTGATCGTCAAATGCAATTTTGTGAATGGTTATCTCAAATAGTAACTAATGAAGAACAATTTGTGACAAAGGTAGTGTGGAGTAACTAGTCACAATTTAAACTTAATTGAACCATGAATCGGCACAGTAGTGTCCACAGGGCACCAGAAAATCCGCATGTTTATGTGGATAAAGCGGTCAATCTACCAGGGGTTCATATGTGGTGTGGACTACGATCTAGGGGCTTAGTAGGACCCTTTTTATTTGATGCTACTGTCACTGGAGAAGTGTACCTGAAAGTGTTACACACATCAATTTTGCAAGGTATATATGTGGTTTATGGAGCTGATGAAGACGTCTTCTACCTACAGGTTGGGGCGCCACCACCTAGCCATACAAGCTTTCCTGGATGATAATTTTCCAGGGCATTGGATTAGATGAAGAGGGCCCACGAGTTTCCTCCATGGTCGCCAGATCTAACACCTATGGACTTTTACTTGTACGGAAATGTGAAAGGTAACATCTATCAACATAAGCCACACACACTGGAGGAACTTCGCCAGGAGATTACAGTGACATGTGCAGCGATCTCCACTGTAACACTGACTGACGTATTTACAGTGATGTAGTTGTGGCGACCGCTCGTCGTTCTGTTATGTGTATCGCCGCCAATGGTAGAACATTTAAAGAAACCACGTGCTAAACTTTCAGTTTGTACAACATGTGTGATCAATTATTAAATCTCAAATAAACACATAAGTAATAATTTTTGTTCCACTTTTCTGGCAAAATGTGTATCCTGTTGTTCTGTAATCATTTGTTTCATTTGTTTTTCTTGATCCTAATTTTGAACTTTATGCTCTTTTTTAACCAGTACAGTTCTTCTCCCTTCTCCGGTTCTTGTCATGCTACTTTTGAAACAGCACCATCTGCAACTCTGCTAATTCTTTCACATTTGAGAACATGCGTTTTTATTCTGAAAATAAAACTGTCAGTTTTAAGCTGAGCTGACTGTAGAAAAGGAAGAACACAGTGAAGTTATGGTACCTACAGTTACTTCCCCTTTTCTTCCAGATTACATATAGCTGCTGAAGATGATTGCAAAAGCCAAAAATATGTATGAAATCGTTACTGTTCTTCAAATATTTAGGGTGAGATTCAATAACGGCTTCTAGTTTGGATATGTGCCTTAGGTACTTTTCTACCCCAGGATTATAGAAAATATTATGGTTGTTTACTGTAAATTGGCATCTTATTCTTTATATATACAGGGTGGTCCATTGATGGTGACCGGGCCAAATATCTCACGAAATAAGCGTCAAACGAAAAAACTACAAAGTACGAAACTCGTCTAGCTTGAAGGGGGAAACCAGATGGCGCTATGGTTGGCCATTAGATGGCGCTGCCATAGGTCAAACGGATTTTTTAAAAATAGGAACCCCTATTTTTTATTACATATTCGTGTAGTACATAAAGATATATGAATGTTTTAGTTGGACCACTTTTTTCACTTTTGTGATAGATGGCACTGTAATAGTCAAAGACATATGGCTCAGAATTTTAGATGAGCAGTTGGTAAAAGGTAGATTTTTTAAATTAAAATACAGAACGTAGATTCATTTGAACATTTTATTTCAGTTGTTCCAATGTGATACATGTACCTTTGTGAACTTACCATTTCTGAGAATGCATACTGTTTTAGCATGATTACCTGTACATATCACATTAATGCAGTAAATGCTCAAAAGTGATGTCCATCAACCTCAATGCATTTGGCAATTCATGTAACGACATTCCTTTCAACAGCAAGTAGTTCGCCTTCCGTAATGTTCACACATGTATTGACAATGCGCTGACCCATGTTTTCAGGTGTTGTCGGTGGATCACAATTGCAAATATCCTTCAACTTTCCCCACAGAAAGAAATCCGGGGATGTCAGATCTGGTGAACGTGCGGGCCATGGTATGGTGCTTCGAGGACCAATCCAGCTGTCATGAAACATGCTATTCAATACTGCTTCAACCGCACGCGAGCTATGTGCCGGACATCCATCACGCTGGAAGTACATCGCCATTCTGTCATGCAGTGAAACATCCTGTAGTAACATCGGTAGAACGTTACGTAGGAAATCAGCATACATTGCACCATTTAGATTGCCATCGATAAAATGGGGGCCAATTATCCTTCCTCCCATAATGCCGTAATATACATTAACCTGCCAACGTCGCTGATGTTCCACTTGTTGCAGCCATCGTGGATTTTCCGTTGCCCAATAGTGCATATTATGCCGGTTTACGTTACCGCTGTTGGTGAATGACGCTTCGTCGCTAAATGGAACGCATGCAAAAAATCTATCATCGTCCCGTAATTTCTCTTGTGCCCAGTAGCAGAACTGTACACGACGTTCAAAGTCGTCGTCATGCAATTCCTGGTGCATAGAAATATGGTACGGGTGCAATCGATGTTGATGTAGCATTCTCAACACCGACGTCTTTGAGATTCCCGATTCTCGCGCAGTTTGTTTGCTACTGATGTGGGGATTAGCTGCGACAGCAGCTAAAACACCTACTTGGCATCATCATTTGTTGCAGGTCGTGGTTGACGTTTCACATGTGGTTGAACACTTCTATTTCCTTAAATAACGTAACTATCAACACGATATCGAACTTTTCCGCAATTGGTAAACGGTCCATTTTAACACGGGTAATGTATCACAAAGCAAATACCGTCCGCACTGACGGAATGTTACGTGATACCTCGTACTTACACGTCTGTGACTATTACAGCGCCATCTATCACATAGCTAAAAAGTGATCCAACTAAAACATTCATATTTCTTTATGTACTACACGAATATGTAATAAAAAGTGGGGTTTCATATTTTAAAAAAGGCAGTTGACCTCCGTTTGACCTATGGCAGCGCCATCTAGCTGGGCAACTATAGCGCCATCTGCTTTCCTCCTTCAAGCTAGACGAGTTTCATTCTTTGTAGTTTTTTCGTTTGATGCTTATTTCGTGAGATATTTGGCCCGGTCACTATCAAAGGACCACCCTGTATATATATATATATATATATATATATATATATATATATATATATAAAAGGAGATAAAACAGACACCAACAACTACAGGGGCATATCCTTGTTACCAGTGACATACAAAATACTTTCTAAAGCACTTTTAAATAGGATAGAGGAACAAGCAGGACCTAATATAGGAGATTATCAAGCAGGATTTAGAAAATGTAGATCATGTGCAGAACAGATTCTTAATTTAAAAACAATTTTGAGAGTGAGAGCTATACAAAATAAAAATACAGTTGTTACTTCCGTAGACTTCAAGAAGGCCTACGACTCAGTTGACAGACAAACACTATTCCAGATACTTCATGAATCAGGCATAGATGAAAACACCAGAAGACTTGTTGAACAAACGCTCACAGATACAACATCAAGAATTAAGTTTCAAGGCGAAATTTCTGAACCATACAAAATCAAAACAGGAGTTCGACAAGGAGACGAACTGTCCCCAATTCTCTTTAACTTGGTTTTAGATAAATTAGTAAAAACATGGGAAAACACATTAAAAAACAGAGGCACAAAGGGTATAAGCATGGGCCAAGGAAAGAACAAATTTGAAGTGAAATGTTTAACCTTTGCGGATGATATGGCATTGATAACTGAAAACCGAACAGACGCAACAGTTATGCTTGATCTGTTACATGAGATTGCTGAAAAGACTGGGCTAAAAATATCCTATGAAAAAACCGAGTATATAGAACACAAACATAATACAGAAAAGTTTATGAAAACAAAGTATGGAAAAATTAAAAGAGTTGATAGATTCAAATACCTGGGGGAGTGGATCCAAGACAATGGACTGGATAACACAACATATAAAGAAAGAATAAAAAAGTTAGAATTTGCATATAAATTAACACAAAACTACTACAATAAGAAATCAATATCCATACAAGCAAAGATTAAACATTATAATTCAGTTATTAGGACACAAGCAACATATGGATCAGAGTGCCTAACATTGAATAAGAAAGGCGAATTAAGAGAACTAGAAAAAAGAGAGAGAAAAATATTATGAAAAATTCTAGGTCCTGAGAAAAACAAGGAAAATAGGTGGATTAAAAGGAGAAATGAAGACCTATACAAAAATACAGAAAAGATCACAGATACAGTGAGGAAGAGAAGGCTAAAATTTTATGGACATTTAAAAAGAATGGAAGAAACACGGATTACAAAGAAAATTTTTAATTACGTTAGTAAGCTGAAAAAAGCTGTAGGATGGATAGAAGCAGTAAAGAAAGACGCCAACAAAATAGGTGTTATAGAAGAAATAATACGTGACAGGAATAACTTAAGGCTACTTATAGAAAACGCAAACTATGAAGAAGATGCGCCAAAACCTCGACCCAAGAGAGTGTGGACAGATGAGCAGAGAGGAGCAGTTGGCGAGAAAATGAAGAAGTACTGGGAAGAACGGAAGAAAAAGAAACACCATAAGTCTTAAGTTGTATGCAGTCCATAGCTGGCCAAATTCATAAATAAAAAAAATTATTAATAATCACGCCATTAAGGCAAGATTTATACATGCCCAATAACTGCAAAAGTGGATGCACAGTGTTCAGTAATTCAAGAAAGGTAATTTCTATAGAAACCCCTTGCTGCTAGAATGAATTAATCATTCTAAGACATAAATACCACAGCTAGCTAGTCAGTAGCACCTTCCAGGATTGTCATTCAAATCAGTCTCAATTATGTCTGTCGTATCACAGAGGGAGTCTCTGAAAAGACCAATTATTTCATAAAGCGGTCCGCATTTTGCAGTTGTTTTTATATTATCTCAATGCTTGGTCTGGGACGTCCTACCCTTGACAAATTTGTCAAATCATAAATTTCATTGTACACAACTTGGAGCTTACATTTCACGTATGGGAGGCCACTGATCTGTAGCCTCTGCTACCTTTTCTAGGCATAGTATTTATGTATTTTTTTCTTGGTGAAAAAAAGTCGTATGTCTGTTGTAGTTGCTCTGTAGATCTGTGTGAAGCTGTTAGTGAATGGAAACTGTTGCATACTTTTTCCCACACTTTATTCGTAAATCCAGAGAGACCCCTTACTGGTCAAACAACAAACACCTGACCCTTTAACTAATTTCAAGATAGACCGTTATGCTGTTATAGGCGCAAGTACCCTGCAAACTTAGTTAAATGTTTCGCACAAATGTTTTCATCGAATGAGACTGCAGAAGTTCTTGTGTTTTCTACTACACTTTTGAACTCGTCTACAGTAGCTACCTGCCTCGAAATTTCCTCAAACGAATAATTTTGCGATCTGGAACGCTTATCGCTCACGTTGGACACGCTGTTTCTGCAGACGGCGTCTATAGCGCAGTTAAAATTAGTTACGACTTTTGACGTTTGGCTCACCTTAGGGGACGTGACGCCGTTGCCGAGGTGACACAAATGGCGAGCGGCTTTCTCTACCACGCTGTTAGCAGGTCGGTTGGTGAAACGCCAGTGTTGCCACGCCATGTATGAACAGTACCACGTGGTACTTACTGGTGATTACATGCGGCCACCTTCAACGGCACTCTCTATAAAGTTGTATTGTCTGGCGATTAAGTGTATTGTGAACAAGCGTTTTGTTTTGGCACTGCATTAATAACAACAGTGCAGCACGTTTGAACATGTGATTCACAATAAAAGTGGTCGTCCAAGAACACTTTCGTCGGCTGTGAGGATAAGGTCCTGTTTCAAAATGTTCCTCTCAATTGAATAATAGTAATGGACAATGTGCCACAGCACTCTGTTGTGATGTATAAAGCTAAAAACAGTGCAGTCTCCACTGCGGCTATTTTGTTCTGGATGTAAGGAAACGTTCCAATGGATAAGGTTGAACCTAGCACCTATAAATATGACTTAGTGCTTTACAAGGAAAAACGCCACACCACCGAGTGGACAAACTGCCTGTCGCTAAAGGAGATAGTTTAAATCAGGCTTCGTGCATAACACACTTCATTAAATCTGACAATATATGGGCTTAGATGAAAAGTAATGTGGCAAAAAAAACTAGAAGTTGAAGTTGAAATGCTGACAGTAGAAGCAATTGCATATGTTACATCACACGGCAGGTCTCGAGTGGTCAGCTATACCTGGAAGGTAGTTGAGGAGAAATGGATTCGTGAAGGACCATGATAAGGTTGAGTAATATGAAATGTATGATGAGAAAAAAAAAATTATTCAGCTAGTGAAAGGAGACGAAAATTTAATAGTCATGGGTGACTGGAATTCGGTAGTAGGAAATGGGAGAGAAGGAAACGTAGTAGGTGAATATGGACTGGGGCTAAGAAATGAAAGAGGAACTCACCTGTTAGAATTTTGCACAGAGCACAACTTAATCATGGCTAACACTTGGTTCAAGAATCATAAATGAAGGTTGTATACATAGAAGAATTCTGGAGATACTAGAAGCTATCAGATAGATTATATAATGGTGAGAAAGAGATTTAGGAATCAGGTTTTAAATTGTAAAACATTTCCAGGGGCAGATGTGGACTCTGACCACAATCTATTGGTTATGAACTGTAGATTAAAACTGAAGAAACTGCAAAAAGGTGGGAAATCGAGGAGATGGGACCTGTGTAAACTGAAAGAACCAGAGGTTGTAGAGAGCTTCAGGGAGAGCATTAGGGAACGATTGACAAGAACAGGGGAAAGAAATACAGTAGAAGAAGAATGGGTAGCTCTGAGGGATGTAGTAATGAAGGTAGCAGAGGATCAAGTAGGTGAAAAGACGAGGGCTAGTAGAAATCCTTGGGTAACAGAAGAAATATTGAATTTAATTGATGAAAGGAGAACATATAAGAACGCAGTAAATGAAGCAGGCAAAAAGGAATACAAACGTCTCAAAAATGAGATCGACAGGAAGTGCAAAATGGCCAAGCAGAGATGGCTAGAGGGCAAACGTAAGGATGTAGAGGCTTATCTCACCAGGGGTAAGATAGATACTGCCTACAGGAAAAGCAAAGAGACCTTTGGAGAAAAGAGAACCACTTGCATGAATATCAAAAGCTCAGATGGAAACCCAGTTCTAAGCAAAGAAGGGAAAACAGAAAGGTGGAAGGAGTATATAGAGGGTCTATACTAGGGCGATGTACTTGAGGACAACATTATGGAAATGAAAGAGGATGTAGATGAAGATGAAATTGGAGATACGATACTGAGTGAAGAGTTTCACAGAGCACTGAAAGACCTGAGTCGAAACAAGGCCCCAGGAGTAGACAACATTCCATTAGAACTACTGACAGCCTTGGGAGAGCCAGTCCTGACTAAACTCTACCATCTGGTAAGCAAGATGTATGAGACAGGCGAAATACCCTCAGACTTCAAGAAGAATATAATAATTCCAATCCCAAAGAAAGCAGGTGTTGACACATATGAAAATTACCGAACTATCAGTTTAATAAGTCACAGCTGCAAAATACTAACGCGAATTCTTTACAGACGAATGGAAAAACTGGTAGAAGCCGACCTCGGGGAAGATCAGTTTGGATTCCATAGAAATATTGGAACACGTGAGGCAGTACTGACCTTACGACTTATCTAGGAAGAAAGATCAAGGAAAGGCAAACCTACGTTTTTAGCATTTGTAGACTTAGAGAAAGCTTTTGACAACGTTGACTGGAATATTCTCTTTCAAATTCTAAAGGTGGCAGGTGTAAAATACAGGGAGCGAAAGGCTATTTACAATTTGTACAGAAACCAGATGTCAGTTATAAGAGTCAAGGGGCGTGAAAGGGAAGCAGTGGTTGGGAAGGGAGTGAGACAGAGTTATATCCTCTCCCCGATTGTATTCAATCTGTATATTGAGCAAGCAGTAAAGGAAACAAAAGAAAAATTCGGAGTAGGTATTAAAATCCATGGGGAAGAAATAAAAACTTTGAGGTTCGCCGATGACGTTGTAATTCTGTCAGAGACAGCAAAAAACTTAGAAGAGCAGTGGAACGGAATGGACAGTATCTTGAAAGGAGGATATAAGATGAACATCAACAAAAGCAAAACGAGGATAATGGAATGCAGTCGAATTAAGTCAGGCGATGCTGATGGAATTAGATTAGAAAATGAGACACTTAAAGTAGTAAAGGAGTTTTGCGATTTGGGAGCAAAATAACTGATGATGGTCGAAGTAAAGAGGATATAAAATGTAGACTGGCTATGGCAAGCAAAGCGTTTCTGAAGAAGAGAAATTTGTTAACATTGAGCATTGATTTAAGTGTTAGGAAGTCGTTTCTGAAAGTATTTGTATGGAGTGTAGCCATGTATGGAAGTGAAACATGGATGATAAATAGTTTGGACAAGAAGAGAATAGAAGCTTTCGAAATGTGGTGCTACAGAAGAATGCTGAAGATGAGATGGGTAGATCAAATAACTAATGAGGCACAACTTGACAAGAAAAAGTGACCAGTTGGTAGGACATGTTCTGAGGCATCAAGGGATCACAAATTTAGCATTGGAGGGCAGCGTGGAAGGTAAATATTGTAGAGGGAGACCAAGAGATGAATACACTAAGCAGATTCAGAAGGATGTAGGTTGCAGTAAGTACTGGGAGATGAAGAAGCTTGTACAGGATAGAGTAGCATGGAGAGCTGCACCAAACCAGTCTCAGGACTGAAGACCACAACAACAATGTGTAACTTCTCTTGTTGCCATGTTAAAAGCTGCTTTTTTCGCCAAACACACAAATGTTTACAAGTATTTATCTCACTAATATTCTAATACTGTTGAAACTGTCACAAAATCCTGATATAGCCTATTAGTAAATATGCGAATATGGACGAGGAACGTCAATAGTTAATGGAAAAGCCCACTCTCAGAACAAAAATAAACGTCTAATTTCAGTTATATTGTCGCAAAACCCACAGCAATTCTCGTTTCAATAACTCTTGATGGTACTTAAGAATTACATCATTTCATTGAAAAAATCTCTAGTTGCTTGAATATTGCAGTAGTTATGGAAGATTTGTATGTTTATCTTAGGGCAAAATAGTCTCCTCTTTGTGTGCTGTCACTTTGCAAAATCTTGTTGGGATGTCTCAAATCCTTTATGAGATGCAAGGGGTTTATGAATATTTCATTCTGGCTTTCTCACTGGCACACGAGTTTGCAATGCAGCGGTTTACACACATTGCACTTTCTTGAGAGTGGAGACATAGCAATATCCGCCCAAGTTTAAAGAATAATGTAATCTGTTACCTACATTTTATATGCAGGAAGATGTGACCCAATACGCACCATAAGCAGTTCATCATGAAGCTGACGAATTATGCTATAAGATGTGGGGGAATGAGAGTTTTTTTTTAGGGAGTAGTTTCTTTAAAATCGTTTGAGGAATATTGCAGATCGGCTGGCTTGTGCGACTTGCATTTCACGCAATCAAGCTAACCTACCAGGAAGCCCTGGCATTATTGTCACCTGATAATATGTTTAGCACACGCTGGAAACTATGCTTCCTTCCACTCAGCTGTCAAAAGTCGCAATTAATTTAAATGACATACGCAAAAGTACCCAGTGTGCTCTCAAATTGTTAGCACCATAATTGGAGGGAAACGGAATGCAGAGAATAACTAACCAAGGAATAAAATGATGTCATGTGATGTGTGCTCCAAGTTAACCTATGGTCAGTCTATTCCTCGGTTAGCTCTCCTTGGGTTTTACCTGAAATTGTACAACTGGCCCTTAAGTGGTGATTGGGTTATCAGGTTGCTACTTGCTAATGTGGACAAAGAGATTTTGTGACTGAAAAGTAATACTTATATTATTGATTTCTTTTATATAATTGGCAAAAATCACTTTATTTTCTTTGTGAAAGGGAAAGAAATAACAGAATGCGGATATATTTATTGAATTAGAAAAATCGAATGGCTTAGCATCAATCCTCTCTTCTATGTAGCAGGTGAATTTCTAAATTGTCATACTCACTCACGCATTTAATGGCACAGACTTTCGTACATCATCAACAGTTGGCATAAAATGTTCATTAATCCTCTACATCTACATCTACGTAATTACTCTGCTCTTCACAATAAAGTGCCTGGCAGAGGGTTCGATGAACCACCTTCATGATGTCTCTCTACCGTTCCACTCTCGAACGGCACACGGGAAAATCGATCACTTAAATTTTTCGGTGCGAGCCCTGATTTCTCTTATTTTATCGTGATGATCATTTCTCCCTATGTAGGTGGGTGCCAACAGAATGTTTTCGCAATCGGAGGAGAAAACTGGTGATTGAAATTTCATGATAAGATCCTGTCACAACGAAAAACGCCTTTGTTTTAATGATTGCCACTCCAATTCACGTATCATGTCTGTGACACTATCTACACAATTTCACGATAATACAAAACGAGCTGCCCTTCTTTGTACTTTTTCGATATCATCCGTCAGTCCCACATGATGCGGATCCCACACCGCACAACAGTACTCCAGAATAGGGCAGACAAGCGTAGTGTAAGCAGTCTCTTTGGTAGACCTGTTGCACTTCTAAGTGTTCTGCCAATGAATCGTAGTCTTTTGTTTGCTCTACCCACAGTATTATCTATGCGACCATTGCAATTTAGGCTATTTGTAATGTGCGTGATGAAATGTGTCTTTACTCTTTAAGAAGTTTCCTAGCCATTTCAGTTTTCCAGATCGTTGGACGTAATAATGTTGATGTACATCTGAACTACTTAAATGCTGATCCACGTCATAGAACATGGTATCTGTGCAAACATTTGTGTGCGCTGTGTCTGCACAGAAAGACCGTTGCACATGGATAGGATATTATCGCACATCTGAGATGTAGGCAAACCTGAAAGTTGACGTTGGAGATTTGAGCAAAACTGCAATTGAGATAAGAAGGCAGCTGTTTACAACTGATTAATAGTGAAACTAAGAGCAGTTGAATATATGGCGAACACTCCAACAGCTGTTAAAAGAAACTGTTGTAGATTTATCCAAAATGCTTAGTTATGCCTGCTTTGCACACCCTCATTACGTTGACAAGCATACTTTCACTCAGTACTGTCCAATGTCATAATGTTTGGTGGCAGCCTAGCTAAAATCAAAACAAGTATTTATTCTACAGAAAAGTGCAGTCAGAATATTGTGTTAAGATGACAATGGAACGTATTACAGCAGTTTCTTCAGGGACATACGGATTCTTACACTTGTGTGTCACTATATTTGCTCTATAGTGAAATCTGTGTTTCACAGTAAAAGTGAATTAAAGGTAAGTTGTACCATTTACTACTGCAATATTAAAGTAAAACTTTCCATATTCACTTTGAATCCCTATCCAGAGTCCATATTACATAGCAGATTTTTCACCTATTTTCATGAATCATTATTCATGACAATCTGTACAGCTTTGCATATGTTAGGTATTATTTCGCACATTGCTTGTTTGGACATTAGTGTTAAAACTTCTAAATCAGTGTAACGTCTTCCACTTGCCAGGAATCACAATAACGCTATCAGCTATATATGTGAAAATACTCTCCTAATACAAGTAGTTCTACGCGTTTTTTGAGGAGTTCCAGGCCGGCCGATGTGGCCGAGCGGTTCTAGGCTCATCGATCCGGAACCGCGCTACTGCTACGGTCGCAGGTTCGAATCCTGACTCGGACATGGTTGTGTGTGATGTCCTTAGGTTAGGTAGGTTTAAGTAGTTCTAAGTCTAGGGACTGATGACCTAAGATGTTAAGTCCCATAGTGCTTAGAGCCATCTGAACCATGTGAGGAGTTCCAAGCGTTAATAGATATTTATAAGTCTCCATGTCCCTTTGCAAATAATTTTGCCATTCGCCAGGTTCACTCCCCCATTTGCGACAGTACAGTAGCAAACACCAATCAGGCGAAATGTAATTTATGTCGAATGGCGTGAAACCGCAATGTTAAATAATTTCCCCCCACATAATACACCAAGTAGAGAGCTAATCAGGCCAGAAATTCCCACATGACTTCAAGAGGTGACAGGCGAATCAGAAAATAGTTTATACAATTTAGATTTTCCAGCATGCTAAGCAGATGTGATGGGAACTCTACCAGGACCCAGCCCCACGGCAGCATCCCTGGCCTCTACAAGAATAGCGAGATCTCTCCAAATGTTATCAGATGGTGGCTGAGCCCTAAGACCCAAAACCTGCTAGCCAGCCATCTGACAGTAGCGCACACCACACCACATGAGTGGCCCTACCGCCAGCGTAAGCCAGAGTTATAATTGTCTGAGAGGCGAGCAGACTGTCCCGTTATTCCCAGTGTTGAGTGCTTCCGCCTTTCCCAATTCCTGGGAAACAAACTGCAAGGTTCCCACGAATCCCCTTGACCAAAGTGACATACATTCAGGTAGACAACCTCTGGAATTTTTTTTTAGCAAATGCAATACTCAGAATCAAATACAGTAATCAGAGTTAAACAAAGTGATGAGAATCATGTGTCCTGCATATCTCGAGTTATGCCAAAGAGCAGATAGTGTTAACTTAATAATCGAAGGAGGCAAGCCAGAAGGCTTGTAACCTTTCATAACCTCCCGCTTCCAATAACATTTTGATGAATAAGAAAAGACCAGTCTGACAGGACATTCACACTAGCTTGTTCAGGGTCAACATTTGCTACAAAGGTATCAGCTAGAGCTCTGGTGTCACTATACTGTTGTTCAGTAATGACTAAATCATACATAAAGCGACAAAAGGTCAATTCACACAAGATTTTATAATATCCAATTAACTCTCTGATATACTAAACAAAAGTGACTGTTGATGTCTCTTTCAGATGCAGGAATGAAAGAAAGCCCTTTGCTGAAGTATCGGAAAATGCCTTAAGTTAAATGATAATCACTGAATACCAAGACACACAGACATATAGATAATGAGTTTAAACAGTTTATAAACATGTGCCAGTTCCAGTATTTCTATAGTGTGGTCCTGTTGTTGGATGATCATATGTAAATGAAATCGTTCATACTAAATTGTGACATCATTAATAGATGGATACCTATAAAAATTTTCAATGATCCAAGCAATCACAATCATTCATTAAAGAGTCAGCTGGTCAGAAATGTATGGTAATTCATAATTATTCATGTAAATAACCCAATCAGACATGAAAATATCGATCACTTTCCACTAGATAAGATACACATACATAGCAAGCACAACAGATAAACAAGAGATATACAAAACACAAATTAATGAGCTCCCATACATATTACTTAAATATTTAGGTCCTTGTCATTACTAACTTTGCATGAAAGTTATATTTTGGCAAAGAGATTTAATGTGTCGGACATTAGAATTTGGGATGTCCTGATATAGCAGGTAAATGTGACCTATACTAAATTAACAAGGAATGAGACACTGATGCTGACTTAATACTAACACATAATTTATAAAACAAGTTCTTTACGTGACTGGGTGCAATGTCTGCTGCAAAGAAACACAACCACGCCAAATGTATAATGTAAGCCAGTTCTTTCTTTCAACAGCATCAAACGACAGACAGTGGGGTGTGTCACTGCCACACAGTCACACTTTAGTATCACCAGGTGGGCATGGCGTAGTGAGTGTGGCTGTACACAGGGCATGGTAAGCCAGTGGAGAGTGTGTCAGTGGGCGAGACTCTAATATGAGGCCCACTACCTCCATCATTTGTCTCGTCAGGTGCACCTGACTCATCGGCAAGAAGTCCTCCTGGACCACTACTGTCATGGGCAGTGTTCTGCCTCCACTATTCTCAACAGCTGGCACAGACTTCAGGACAACTATCCGAAAGCTGTTCCCTAGGACACTCCTGTGGTGTCAGCTCGTCTGTACCGAGGCAGAGAGTTTTGAAGGCTCATGCAAGAGCTAGAAACTGCTTGCACTTGTTACGATAGGTTCCACAGCATGTGCACTCTAACTAAAGATCGGAAATAGTTTGCTGATTCAACATTGACATACCGGCGACAGCATGGGTGTAGTCTCCTAGAGGCAGACCTGTTAGTGTCTGCAATGACGGAAAGCACAGAGCTGCAAGGCTACAGACAGGCTGATTGAGTGCTCCCCTAGGGAGAGAGAGAAAAGGTACAATTTCAGCATCATGTTGCCATGCAAAATATCATGCCGCTCTGCCCTTGAAAGCATGTGAAAAGACAGGGAGATGTGGATTAGCTGGATGATTCTCTCTATCAATTCACCAGCGTAAAAATCTTTTATGGTTGATGAGCGCGTCTTTCTGCACTGATCCACTGACATGGACTAGTGTTGTCACTAGACATCCAGGCATGTCTTGGTTGCTTGCGCAGCCCCACCAGAAGTCACCTTTGCCCTCGTTTGGGCCAATTAGTCTGGATGTCTCTGCATGTTACTAATGCCGAAAGTCACAAACAACACAAAGCTGGATTCATACGATTCATTTTGACAATTTACATGAAGTAAACAAAAACACAGCATTAACCGTATCTAATACTAAGCCTATTCCAGAATGAAAATTTTCCTCTGTGGCGGAGTGTGGCTGATGTGAAATTTCCTGGCAGATTAAAACTGTGTGCAGGACCGAGACCCGAGCTCGGGACCTTTGTCTTTCCCAGGTAAGTGCTCTACCAACTTGCTCACGAAAGGCAAAAGTCCCGAGTTCGAGTCTTGGTCTGGCACACAGTTTTAATCTGTCAGGAAGTTTCACTAAGCCTGTTCTTGCACTAAATCTATGCCATGGGGCTTATCTAAATATAACATGTACACATGTTTTCATTCATACAACACTCACACAGAACATGTTGGATAAGTAGTGTTATTGTTAATCAGACTAACTACCCCACCACCTATTGTGTTAGTGAAGTACATGGAATTATACCCTGCTAAAACTCCCCCATAGTTGTCACAGCAATGGAAGTGAACAAGCAAATCGACCCATAATGGTACTGATATACCTTCTTCCAGCCCTTTAGTCCATTGACTGTGTAGCGAATGTTCATTATTGGTCATGCCATTGGTTCCTTATGTAATCATACATTTGGTGATCCACCCCTCCCTCCATTTATGAACAATACCTATAAGGCGGCTTTAAGTGCATATGATCTTATATATTATAAACATATAAATGAACAAGGTACAAAGGATATGCACAGGTATTCTAAATTAAATAGGCAGACACATTACTTTTGGAGGGTATACTCACACTCTTTCGACCTTTAACCTCTTTCTAGTAATATGTTCCATTCTATATTGTGATGGTTATAATTGCTGATCATTCTTCTCATGTTTTCCAAATTGAGACCTAATCATATCTTGTCTCCTGTTCATAATGTCATGGTAAGAAACCTCTGTAAAACATATGTTCCAACAAGCTCTCAATCTAAGTGATCATTCCAAAGGCAGAGTGTTCCTGACGAC